>NC_138207.1:14255293-15735293 GCF_964194415.1 Vipera berus | reverse complement strand
GGGAGGGACCTTGGAGGTCTTCTAGTCCAACCCCCTGTTCAAGCAGGAAATCCTATACCATTTCAGACAAATAGTTGTCCTTAAAAACCTCCAGTGATGGAGCCTCCACAACTTCTGAAGACAAGCCATTACACTGATTAATTGTTCTAACTGTAAGGAAGTTTCTCCTTAGTTCTAGGTTGATTGTCTCCTTGATTAGTTTCCATCCATTGTTTCTTGTCCTGCCCTCAGGTGCTTTGGAGAATAGGTTGACTCCCTCTACTTTGTGGTAACCCCTCAGATTTTGGAATACTGCTCTCATATCAACCCTAGTCCTTCTTTTCATTAAACTATATATTAAACTTCTCCATGAATGTATCCAAACCTCTTTTAAAGTTATTTAAATTAGTGATTATCACACCATTTTGTAGTACTGAATTCCTCAAGCTGCACTACTGTATATAAATCTCCTTCAGTTCAGAATTTTGGTTTCACTTGATGGTCCCTGACCTAATCTTTCAATAAAGAGCGAGAATAACAATCGCTGCCTGTCCATATATGCTTTAATCATGCTCCATCTCATGCTGTTTCTCAATATAGATTCAAGGATCTAGTCCATTTGGTAAATGCAGATGCAAAGAGTTCATCCAATTTTATTATCCCTACAGTTCCTACAACAAGCACCTTTAACAATACAAATTTCTAAAGATTTCCATTCTTTAGAAGAACACAGTTGATCCACAGGCTAATCCTTTCTTCTACATAGGCAAGCCTATGAGTGCCAGTAGGTAAATTAGTCAGTAAAACAACTGCCATCCATTGGAGGTTAAATAGCAAGGGCCGAATTCTAGCAGCCTCTGGGCCAAATTCTAGCAGCCTCTGGCCATGAGGAAGAAAAAGAAAGAAATTTTGCTCACTCAGGGTTGTGGAGCAAACCTTTAGAAAGAAGGTTGTAGTTTATTGAAGAGAAGAGCCAGACAGAAAGATGGTTCTGGAAGAAAAGAGAGAGCTTGCATGTAGGGAATGGGTTTTTATACCCTCTGGAGCCTTTTGTTTGGAATTGTTCCTGTGGCATGAACTTTGACCTGAGTGTGAGTGGGCCCTTTGGGTTAATCCTATTATGTCTTGTCTTAGAGTTTGGGCGAGGTATGTAAATTTTAGGTGTCTTTGTCTTCCTAAACTCCTAGCTGTGGGCCTCCAACCTTCCTGGATTATTTACATCTGCATTTCTACAGAGCTGGTTTCTGCTTGGGGGAGGGAGGCTTGGGCTATTAAGAAAATTGGGCATGCTTTTCTGCCTCTTTAAGATCCTTTGAGAAAATATATTTTTCTGCTTTTTTAATATTTCCTTCTCTGGGGGGCTGACTTCCCACAAGTGTTTGATGTTATTTGTATTACTTGCCTAATATCTTTTAAAATGATCAAATGACCCTACATCGGTGTTTGTTTAGATGTTTAACCTTCCCTTTATTATTTTTATAAGTAACTCAAAGTGGCAAAGATACCTAATATTACTTCCTCCTCCTATTTTCCCCTCAACAACAACCCTATGAGGTGAGTTGGGCTGAGAGAGAGCAATTGGCTCAATGTTATCCAGCCAATGTTTGTTCCTAAAGTGGTACTACCGGTAGAATTCACAGTCTCTTAGTTTCTTGGTGCCTTAACCACTAAACTAGCTCCCACTTTCTCTTTAAATCCTTTCCTCAAGTCTAATAACCATTAATGTTGGATTATCGTGAGCGTAATGATCACGAGAGACAGCAGGCTCGGTTCGTGAAGCGTTTATTCTGGAAAACACCGGACAGCTGACAGCGGGAAGGAACCCCCCTTTTATACAGAACCTGTCAAACTTTCGCCCAATCCCGATGGTGTGTTCTCCCGTCACCGTTGCAGTGACCAATCGGCTGCCGGCAGGTTTTGACAGCTCGGTGTTGCTGTGCATGCGGGACTCAGCCGGTAGCTTTTGACAGCTGTCAGCTGTCAGCCGGCCACTGCGCATGCGCGATTGGCTGGCAGCAGCTTTTGACAGCTGTCAGCTGTCAACCGGCTGCCGCGCATGTGTGATTGGCTGGCGGCAGCCTTTGACAGTTGTCAGCTGTCAACTGGCTGCCACGGGCGCCTGAGTCTGACAGTTTTACCTCACGAGTTATAATACTCTTGAACTCTAACTTGTGATAACATAACACAACAAGATGTGATAACAATTAACAATATATAACAAATGTTTTCTTTGCTACTGTGTGTTCCCAATGAATTTGAAAAGACACCTTAGGAGATTGTAATATTACTAAGAAGGCCTAGTCTTCACTAAACTGGCTATCAGTGACCACCAGCTATTGGGCTTAAACCAGTGGTGGGATTCAGATATGTGAACAACCGGTTCTCTGTGTGGCTGCTGCTTCTGGAAGTCCATTCTGGGCCTGGGCAACAAAAAATTAGCTACCGGTTCTGTCAAAGTGGCGCAAACCGGCTGAATCCCACCACTGGCTTCAAACTGCTCTTGAGTTTTTCAGTTAGCAGAAAAAAAAAAGGGGGGGGGAATATCTTGGCCTTGCTTCTGGTTGAAGAGAGAAGGAGAAGATAGTGGTGATAAATACCCATCTGAAGGCAATAAAAGGTGCAACAATCCAAATCTCCATATTTGGTTGGGGCAAACTAGCATTTAGGCTAAACCAGGGGTAGGCAACCTCGGCTCTTTTATGACTCATGGACTTCAACTCCCAGAATTCCTGAGCCAGCATAGCTGGCTCAGGAATTCTGGGAGTTGAAGTCCATGAGTCATAAAAGAGCCGAGCTTGCCTACCCCTGGGCTAAACCTTACAATTCCTTTTACCCCTTGACAAATGACACAATGACCCACTTCCTGGATGATTTTTTTTGCTTTAAATATATCGAAAGATCTTCCATTTTATGTATTTCTGTTATGCATTCCTCATACTCTTCTGGTTTGTATTATTTATTATCATTTACAGAGTTTCTGCCGGCTTCTTTTTCATTCTCCTCATTAGAATAGGCTTTCTAATTCCAGAAAGGGGCCATTTTAATTTTTTTTACGCATTTCTGGATACTATAAAAAAATGGTAAACTTGATTTGTTTGACCTCATGTGATAGAAATACGTCTTAAGTGGGCATCCATTGCTGTGGTTTTAAATAATCTCCAGACCTTGTGAAGAGATGCTTGTTTTAAGTTTTCCCTTTTTCCCAAATGGTATCACATTGGATCCTTTTAGCAGTTTTTTATTTGCACGTACAGCAAATGCACTAGCATTTATCTGAAATAATTTACTAATAGACCAGTTTTAGACTCTTTCTTAAAGCTGAGGGGAGATCCTATGTATACTGAAAGAAGTGGGAAGCATCAACAGATCTTTGCTTCCAAAAAGCTCGGTTTCTCCAGAAAGAGACATATAATTTCAGCAGGAATCAAAAACCCAGCTCTTGTGAGGTCCATCACTTGCAGAGAGAAAATTATCCTGCAATATCACCCTCCCCAACACCTCTATACTCACACAACAGAATTAAGCTATTGTCTGACAGGTTAGCTGTACAGAATGCCAGGGTGTTGTTCACAATGCTATTTGTCTGGAAACTTCCACTCAGGTGATCCATAAAGGTAACATTGGAATTATTCTGCTTGGGCTCCACTGCCTGATAGGAATCTGAGTGATAACCAGTAGGAAGGCAATGAAGCATTCATGCATTGAAAAATCATCTGATGCACATCCAGATCCTGGAATTTCCCAGTGGCATAAAATAGAAGTGTATAAGTCCACCCATCAACTTTCAAAACTCATCTTCAGGTTATCAACTTTAAGCTACCTGGAAACAAGTAGCTACTTAAGCTGTAAAGTCAGTCTGTGGAGTCACTTCTTTTATTTTCCAACATTCTGTTGTACTATAATATGACCAGTAAAGATAAGTAATACAAGTAGTCCTTGACTTACAACCACAATTCAGCCCAAAATTTTTGTTGCTAAGTGAAACATTTGTTAAGTGAATTTTGCCTCATTTCTTTTTTCTTTTTATTAGTTTTTATTGGTTTTTAAATACAATTCAACAGTTCTTATTCAACAAATGTTTTGTCTGAGTTTATCATTCACTAATACAAATTAAATTCCTAATCCCTAATTAATTTCTCCAACCATTGGTAAAGTAAGTCCCAAGTTTGAAAATATTCTCAACCTCAAAGTAAGTCTGTCCATTTCTGCACAGTCTAGTATTTTCTTTTAATTATTTCTTCCTCTGGTGGTATTTCTTCATGTATTGTAACTTTGAACCGTCACTAAATGAACGGTTGTAAGTCGAGGACTACCTGTACGGTTTGAAAGCCATTAGGTTTAAATGTAGATGTGGACTAGAACTCTGAACTTTTACTCCCAAGAATGTTTGTCAGGACAAAACATGTGTACATGTATTGTGGGCATGTGTGTACTAATTCCTGTACAAAATCATGAGATGTTGGCCTAAGTAAAAAATAGCTAGTTTATTTCTAGAATATTTTGTCTCACTGTCCAGAATAGGCTGATCAAAGTGTTTCAAGGGTGGTCTGTCCCCTTCCAACTTCCTGTTTCTGAAAACATGCTTCCCCCAAAATGGATGAATCATGCTAGAACTTATGGATTGACCCCTTCCAAGGAAAATGGAACATTCTAGGGAAAAACATCACATGCTATTTTGCATATAGCTACTTCTGAGGGATCTAACAGATAGCAACACATTGGCTGATCTTGAAAAGCTAAGGCGGCTGAACCTGTTTAATATATGAATGGGAGACCATCAGGAAAACCCCCTGTATTTACTGGGAAGGCATAAAGGTATCCAAGAAGACAAATATGGTCCAGCAAAAAGTGCATGGATGCTTATGTAGTCACTGAAGCTGAACTCATCTTGAGGAGTTTTAACATTTACCTTATTTCTGAGGATTGTGTGTAACTGAAGGCCAGGGAATAGCTTTATAGTTTGTAAACTAATATATTAATACATAAAAAGGTGTCATCTATCCCTCAGATTAATTTAGACACACACACACACACACACACACACACACACACACACACACACACAAGAGAGAGAGAGAGAGAGAGAGAGAGAGAGAGAGAGAGAGAGAGAGAGAGAGAGAGAGAGAGAGAGAGAGAGAGAGATTGGAGAATGGTAAAATGTCCAGATAGACCAATGGCCTTTGCATTTAAAACAAAATGAAAGAAAGAAAGAAAGAAAGAAAGAAAGAAAGAAAGAAAGAAAGAAAGAAAGAAAGAAAGGAAGGAAGGAAGGAAGGAAGGAAGGAAGGAAGGAAGGAAGGAAGAAAGAAAGAAAGAAAGAAAGAAAGAAAGAAAAAGAAGAAGAAGGAAGGAAGGAAGGAAGGAAGGAAGGAAGGAAGGAAGGAAGGAAGGAAGGAAGGAAGGAAGGAAGGAAGGAAGGAAAAGAAAGACATGTTTTGTGATCCTTGGCACCCAAGACTGAAACTGTAAAGTGACTTTTTTTTTAACAAGATACTGTATATTGTTTGCTACAGAAAACCATCAAGTTAGATGGGAAAAGAAATACTTTATGGAGTCTAAATCTGTACCAGTTTGCTATAGTGGTTAAGGCATCGGGAAAGAAGAAGCTGTAATTCTAGTCTGCCTTAGAATGTCCTGATTGTGAAGCCAGTCATTTCCTCTCAGCCCTCGGAAGGAAGCAATGGTAGATCACTTCTGAAATCTTGCCAAGAAAATTGCAGAGAGTTTGTTCAGACAGTTGCCAGGAGTCAAGACTGACTTGAAGCCACAAAAAAACCACAAAGTTTTATCAACCACTAATGCTAGCTGAATGTAAGCAGAAGACAAAAATAGGAAGTAGGCTTCCAAATTTATTCTTTTTTTTTTAAAAAAAGGCAGCCAAACTGGTATCAATTACTGCTGTTTTTATCTAAAGGATTAAAAAGATTTTTGGTCAGCTTCGGTAGGGCTAATTTCAAAAGTGTGTGCAGACTGTGGTCAACAGCACCTCTATCAACTCTTCTTCAATTTTCTGAAAAAGAAATTGGCTCCAGCCACAGATGGTCACTTAAGTATTCCTTCTCTTTCGGCCTTCCTCTTCTTTCATGTCCTACAGACAGCTGGAAGGATGCCAGCGCTGTCACAGACTGATGCTTCTGCATTATCCTATGATTTTGCATCCTTTAAGTTAGCATGCAAGAAAGCTCCATTTTATGACCTTCCTTCAAAAAAACTTTCACAGAGCTCAAAGGGCACAGAATTTCGTCATTCGAATTTCTCACTGCAAGGTGACTCAAACTCCTATGACTGAAGCTTCTGTGTGACATCTCTATTATCCTTCAGAAGGTTACAAAACCAATGTTCTCCTTGCCAAAGATCTGCAAGAAGTTCTCTGTTGTTTTATCTTACATCTTAGTATCCACTGGAGCTTTGCCTCTGAAAAGTGAGCTATAATGGGAATTTTGCAGAAGTATCAACAGAAGCAAAACATTTGTATTTTAATTAAGAGGAAAACCAACAACACTGCATGTTGGTAACTATAGCAATTGACTTATATTGAGCTGTAACATTGCTCCATCTAGCTGTAATTCTTCTGGATCTTTCTGCCTTCAAAACTCCTGCCATGTCTTTTAGTGAGGATTATTCTTAAATTCATTAATATCATTGAAGGGGCTGCCACAAAGAAGAGGGGATGAACCTATTCATTAGATATTCAAGATGGACAGCATTTAATATTTTATTGTTATGCATATGTAGGGGTGTGGCTCTATACATATGTTGTATATAGTATGTTTTAGGTTTGTGACATGTATGTGTTTCACTTTGAGAGCGGGCAACTAAATTTCATTTTTGATGTGTGCCATTGTGCCCACAGTAAAACATGACAATAAAGATTATCTTATCTATCTCTTCTCCAAAGCACCTGAAGGCAGAACAAAAAGCAATGGTTGGAAGCTAATCAAGGAGAAAGCCAACCTAGAACAAGTTCCTAACAGTGAGGACAATTAACAATTAACCAGTGGAACGTCTTGCCTCCAGAAGTTGTGGGTGCTCCAACACTGGAGGTTTTAAGACGAGATTGGACAATCATTTGTCTGAAATGGCATAGGGTTTCTTGCCTGAGCAGGGGGTTGGACTAGAAGACCTCCAAGGTCCCTTTCAATTCTGTTATTTTGTAAATCTTTTAATACAGTATCTTCTGATTGATTAATGTTTGTTTTCTAACAATTAATAGGGCAATTGATATATTACTATGGGAATGTCCTAGCATAGATACTGCCCCCCATCCCAAAATCAAACATTTCTGTGGTTTATGCAAGCAGGACAGACTGAAGATAAGGCAACAGTTCTGGATTCTTTCCTGTTTTTGACTTTGTTTTTTTTTTAGAAGGAACTGTGTGTCTCATTCGTTGCAAGATATTTATTTTTCCCCCTAGTCTGACTGAATGTGTTGTCTGCGGACGGGGATGCCTTAACAACACAAAGCTACATGTCACTTCCTTGCATTTCCGATTGATTTTACATTATCTATTATGACCCCTTTTTAGTATATTCTTTGTTTCCACTATGGAAAAAAAGCTAGACTTGGGTACTGGTAAACGTTATAGAAGCTGAATCTGATGTTAAATCCCCCCACTCAAGGGTTCATCTCCAATCTGTCTCTTTAGAAAAGGAAAATCAACATTTCTTATGGCTTTGGGAAGCTTATTCCAGACACTATGAGATCATGGCCATCATAGACTCCACCGATTAAATTCAATCAATTTGCATGAGCCTCAAATTCAGTAAAGCTGATTGGCATTCGGTTTCACATTAACACGTGTTCTGTTTATTTAAATGGGTAAACATTTTAAATCAGCATAGTCTGATCAGTCAGTCATTTCATTTCATACAGATAAGCTCTGAAATAAAAAAAACCCCTCTTCTCTATAATTTTCTAGTATCGTAGTCAGAGAAGTCATTACCTTTAGAGTACAGCATTTAAATCCCAAAGACTTAACAGTCCATACAAAAATGTGTGAGGGTTTAATTCAGGGAAAGAATATAATTCATTCCTTAATTTAAAAAAAATTCTCTTCTTCTAATTCAAGATCAGAGCTTGAGAAAAGATTTTATAATACAATTGGGTCAATACGATAGGGATTTTCCCTCCCTCTAAACTAGGTGACAATGTTTTAAAATTTGCTGCTGTGTTAGGCTTAAATTTAATCAGAGGGAAAAAAAAGTTTCCTTCCTTCTCTCTGATTATTATTTCTCTATAATGGATCAGTAAACTGTAGCTCAGTTAATTAAATATATTACATGTTATTAAATTAGCTGGATGATTCAGGAATATAAGAAATATGAAGTTGAAAATCAAAGCTCTGAGTATGGGGGAAAATAGGGAAATTTTTTTCCATTGGAATTGGTCTGGATTTTTTTAAATTTCTTGTCCATTTTCAGGATTGACTTGGCCCTTATTGATAACTGGCAAAAAATCGACCCAATGGGTTGTAGGTTTACATCACTGAGCATCTCTTACTGAATACTCAATTCCATCTTCGCATGCATGTAAACAATGTACATCTGCATCACATCTGCCTCATTTTCCTACCTCCTCAAATCATCTCTGAATTATTGAAACAGATTTTAGAGAAAAGTTATGGCTTACCAATTAAAGAAATATATTATTAGCACATTATAAATAAGCAACTGATATATATGTTGTTTATGAAAGTAATAAAGGTGCAATATCAATGAAAATTAGTTAATTAATTGACTCCATTGGATCATGCCCATTTGACCCACCAAGCCAAATGGATATATTTGATAAATCCCCCACTCATTGGTGCATATTTGGGATTTTGCTGTTGGATTTTCAGTCACTGAATTGGCTACAACATGTAGCAGGTGGTGGATATTGCAAGGTAATGAGTCACAAATTATCACAATGTACATAATGAGCCAGGTCTATAAAAGCAGTTGGTTAGAAGCAGAGAATCTCACCCATAATTGGTGGGGATCTGTTGCAGGTCTCTGCACACACACACACACACACAGGCGCGCGTGCAGGGGGGGGGGAAATGTCAAACACCAACAAGTGCCTGATTTCTGGGTCATCTTTCCAATGAGCTTCATCCTAAAGTTTAAAGGATTTCTGCATTTGTGTGACATGATATTTTAATTCTACCTTTTCTCCATGGATCTCAGAGCAGTGTCCAATGGATTCATTTCCTCATTCTAGTTACATTACAACCCTGACTAGGTTATAAAACAATATGTGTGGCTAAAGCTTCCAAACATTTCTGGTGAATGACTAGGAGGGTCAAATTTGAAATTTTCTATACAATTCATTCTTTAAAGCCAGATCAACATTTTATGTATGGATGGACGTAAGTAGGTAGATAGATAGGTAGGTATTTCTGGCTTCAAATGCTGTTTGTTTATTCTTTGAGAGTTTGCCCTGTAGAACCCAAAGTCCCAGAAGAAAACATTTTATGTTTGATTTTGTTGGTTTTTGTATGAAAATTATCAGCTGTTAGGGGGACTTCCGGCCAAAAAACTGGGCTGCATTTCAGTTCAATGACAGCTGTCATCCTTGCCAAGGTAAACTGTCAATGTTTACTCACCGTACAAGATTGACAGTCCCAGGGTGGAATCCACAGCTCCTGAGTGTCCTATTCTTCCTCTCTCTCTTGAAATACAACTGGACCAGACTTTTCATGCTGCGCTTCTAAAGCCAGAGAATGTTTGCAAGGGTTTTGAAATGAAACATTCCACCAGCAACTGCCTACAATTCCTGGAGCACAAAAGGAAAAGCAGATTTGGACACTTGAGTGGTTCATGCCACGTGAAATAAGAAATGCCATTTTTACATGGTTGCTGGAAGGTGCAAGGTGCTCCAGTGCATGATGCCACACCCACCCAGCACCCAACAATACATAAGTGGGTTTTGGGTTACAGTTTGGGCACTGGGTCTCTAAAAGGTTCACCATCACTGCCCTAGTGGCTTAATAGTTAAAGGAAAAACTTAGGAAAGACCCCTCCCAATTGTTCAGGCAATTAAAAATGTCAGTGGGAAGCTTGTATCTTCAGACCTGGAACATTCTGCTGATGTAGCCTAACAATAAAATAGAATTAACTTATCTACTTATGTTTCCTGTCTGCTTTACCTAGGAGGGCTAACATAAATCTAAAAACCAACCATTTTTTAATGTAAGGTTTATATTAAAAACATCTTAAGAAGTTTGATCTAGTTTGGCGTAGAGGTTAAGGCATCATACTAAAAACCAGGAGACAATGAGTTCTAGTCCCACAGTCAGGGCCAGCTGGGTGATTTTGGCTTGTCACTCTCTGTCAACTCTAGGAAGGAAGCAATGACAAACAACTTCCCAAAAAGCCCTGCCAAGAAAACTGCAGACATTAGTCTAGGCAATCACTGGGAATCAAAAATTGACTCAAAGGCACATTACACAGAATATATCCATTATCTTTTTAGTTATGATATTGATGTTTTATTCTCATGTTCCTTTGTCAATGTTTATTTTACTCTATTATTTTACTTCTGTTTTCACTCCTTTCATTTTCTTTCTTTTTATTATTGTGTGTATATATATATGTATATGTGTGTGTGTGTGTGTATATATATATATAAACATATATACATATATATGTTTTCTGATATATACATATATATATATATGTATATACATATATACAGTATATATATATATATATATATATATATATATATATATATATATATATATATATATATATATATATATATATATATATATATATATATATATATATATATATATATATATATATATATATATATATACATATATATATATACACACATATATATATATATACATATATACATACATACACACACACACACACACACACACACAGGGGTACTTTGAAATAGGGGCTTCCGTACACTGGATGCCATCCAACTCTTAGAGATTATGAGCAGTTTACAAACAAAGAAAAAGAAGTTTGAAGGAGTAAAATTAGTTATTTTAAAGTAGCTGATGGCCTGCAGACAATCTCTCTCTCTCTCTCTTTCACACACACACACACACACACACACACAGACACAGACATACACACACACACACACACACACACACACACACACACACACACCCCTCAGGCATTCATCCCTTTCCTCAGAGCTGT
Organism: Vipera berus; assembly: GCF_964194415.1. Classification (NCBI taxonomy): domain Eukaryota; kingdom Metazoa; phylum Chordata; class Lepidosauria; order Squamata; family Viperidae; genus Vipera; species Vipera berus. Next base: position 15,724,163 of record NC_138207.1, on the reverse strand, counting down.
ATTCACAGGTATTCCTGCTGACTTCCAGCACACGTTGTCATTTTCAAGGACATGTCAAAATCCTCACACCACCCAGATCCTTAGTTTATAAAATCAAATGCCAAATCAGAGTGGGTGTGTAGGAGAAATGGAGATAGCAAATGGCTTACAAGAGAGTAAGTCGCTTGTAAGCCATGACTATCAATCAACAGCCAGGAACACAAAGTACAGCAAGCAATATATTGTGGTGGGAATCCTGCCCAGAGCTTGGCTTGAAGCTCAGCTACAATGAACAACAAAACATCTTAGGACAACCTTTATTGAATGTGTTCAACATGGTCCTGGATGAAGCAAAAATTCCAAAGTCATGTTCAGAGGTGAATATTGTCCTGATCCCAAAAAATAACATGGACCATACATCAATCCAAAATTATAGATCAATATCTTTACTTAACTCTGATTACAAGATATTTACAACAATTATAGCTGAGCGACTAAAGATTTTTAAAAGATTTTATACACATGGATCAGAACGGATTTCTACCCAAAAGACAAACTAAACACAACATTAGGATAATATTGGACACGCTAGAATACTATGAAATACCGGTACATAGTGGACAACAAATGGCGTTACTATTTTTAGATGCTCAGAAGGCCTTTGATACTGTTAAGTGGTCATTTATATATCAACAACTTAGGTATATGGATATGGGTGAAAAATTTATAAATATAATTAGGGCAATATATTCTAATCAGGAAGCCAAAATAATAATAAATGGGGAAGTAACCAGGAAATTTCAAATACAAAAAGGAACACGACAAGGATGCCCTTTATCCCCATTATTATCCATACTGACACTAGAGGTCCTAACGAGGATAATTAGAAATGAACCGCATATAAAAGGATTAGAAATTAAAAAAGAAATTTTTAAACTTCAAGCATTCGCGGATGATTTGGTCTTTATTATGGAGGATCCACAACAATTAGGACCGAAACTGTTGGAAGAACTAGATAAATACGGTGAAGCCACTGGGCTGAAAATAAATAAGGGTAAAAGTAAAATGATTGTTAAAAATATGATGAATAAACAGAAAGAAAATTTGGCTAGGATTATGGATATACAAATAGTTAAGAAGATAAAATATCTAGGAATTATTATGATGGCCAGATGTACTTCAATCAAAGAAGACAATTACGATAAAATAGTGAAACAAATAAAAGAAGACCTGGAAAGATGGGGAAACTTGAGTCTTTTACTGTTAGGGAGAATTTCTGTCGTAAAAATGAATGTACTACCTAAAATCCTATTCTTGTTCCAAAATATTCCTATACAATTAGATCAAAAATTTTTCGGGAACCTGAACAAACTGACACTAAATTTTATATGGCAAGGGAAAAAACTGAGGATTAAAATGAAACATTTGCAGGATGCCAAAGAAAATGGGGGTTTAGGACTACCGGACTGGGAAACATACTACCATGCAGTGGCCCTAACCTGGATTAGAAAATGGATAATTTTAAAGAATAAAAGATTATTAATTTTAGAAGGCCATGATTTGCAATTAGGCTGGCACGCATTCGTATGAAATGAAAAACAAGGGCTATATCAACATTTTCAAAAACATCAGATTAGACAAGCGCTACTCAGAATTTAGGGACGCAGTGGCTCAGTGGGTTAGGACGCTGAGCCTGTCGATCAGAAGGTCGTCAGTTTGGCGGGTTGAATCCCGAGTGCCGCGTAACAGAGTGAGCGTCTGTTACTCGTCCCAGCTTCTGCCAACCTAGCAGTTCCAAAGCACATAAAAATGCAAGTAGAAAAATAGGGACCACTACGGTGGGAAGGTAACAGCGTTCCGTCCACCTTTGGCATCTAGTCATGCCGGCCACATGACCACAGAGACGTCCTCGGACAAGTGCTGGTTCTTTGGCTTTGAAACAGAGATGAGCAGCAGCCCCTAGAGTTGGAAACGACTAGCACGCATGTGCGGGGGAACCTTTACCTTTACCTTACTCAGAATTTGGAATAAAATTAGAAAACAAAATTACATTAAAGTGCCAGTCTGGCTGTCCACCCTCGAGGTGATAGTTTATCCAAACTTGTTCAATTTGGAAAATAGCATCTCGTACAAAGATATTATGAATGATGCGGGAGAATTCAAATCCAGACAGGAACTAGAACAACAAGGGATAAAATTGGAATGGTGGGCTTACTTACAGATACAAACACGATATGGGAAAGATAAGAAAGAGTGGGGGATAAATATTCAAGAAACTGCATTGGATAAAATCTTATTGGGGCCAGATGAGAAACAAATAAGGAAATTGTATAGTCTGCTACTGGGGTATAAAATGATTGAGGAACAAGTTAAAGAACCAATGTTGATATGGGCTAAAAACTTGGGACATGGTATCGATCTTGATATATGGCAAACTCTCTGGAATAGAAATAAAAAGATAACGCTGGCCTCAGTTTATAAAGAACATTTATATAAAATGTTCTACCGATGGCATCTCCCTCCAGCTAGATTAGCTAAGATGTACAAAACTATATCCCCTAGCTGTTGGAAATGTTCTGGAGAAATAGGTACTTATTTTCATGTTTGGTGGTCCTGCAATAAGATGCAAAAGTATTGGCAAAGGATATGGATATGGGTAGAAGAAATATCAGGACGGAGAGTAGATTATAGACCAGAATTTTTCCTATTTGGCATAACAACAGAGAAACATACCAAAGAAGAGTTATATATATTGATACACATCATCACGGCAGCGAGAATGACATTCGCCCAGAAATGGAAAAATAGTGAAATACCAGACGAGAGTGAAGTGATAAATAAAATTTGGGCATGCGCAGAAATGGACAAGTTAATTATGGAAGTTAAAAATAAGGATCAGTCAGATTATTACAAAATTTGGAATACGTTTTACTTATGGTGGGAACAGAAAGGAAGGTCTAAATAGAGATATACAGGATGCTTGTCAACTCCACGTCTTCGCCGGGAAAGCAAGCACTCAGGAAGAACCACGACGGAGTACGGATGACTGGAAAGAGTACCTTTAATAGCAGGATCTCTAAACATTAACAAAGTCAGCGTTGGGAACCACTCGTCCCAACGCTTCTTTTAAATGTCTTTACTAATTGGGTAATAGCCCCACCCATCAGCCCCACCCGTCAGCCCCACCCTCCTCCACGCAGACCAGCATCTGCATAAAACCCCACCCCTCTATCCTGTCGCCCCACGCCCCGCTTCCGCCTCTGGCGCCGAAGTCCATACTGCGCGCAGGAAGGTATAAGTCCAATATCCCCCTCTCTCACCCCCTGGAATCCCTAACGTGCTCCCCTCCACCAACCCGGTGTTTCGGCTCACACCCGTTTCAGGCCGCCGCACAGCTGTTACGGCTGGCGCGGCTTTCCCATGTGTGACGAGGCCCGCTGTCGGCTGCTCAACAACCGTTCGGGCAGGGGCAGATCCTTTGCTCCGCGCTGCCGGCCGCCGATCAGCTGTGCGAGCAGGCGCGGCCTCGGTGTTGACGCCCGGGGCCCTCGTTAGCCGCCGATAAGCTGGTCGAACCGGCCACCGATCAGCCGTGTGAGCAGGCGCGGCCCGGACGTTGACGGCCGGGGTCCTCGTTAGCTGCCGAGCAGCTGGTTGAGCCGGCCGCCGATCAGCCGTGGGAGCAGGCGCGGCCCGGGAGTTGATGGCCGAGGTCCTCGGTAGCCGCCGAGCAGCTGGTCGAACCGGCCGCCGATCAGCCGTGGGAGCAGGCGCGGCCACAGTGGTGACGCCCGGGATCGTCGGCAGCCGCCGAGCAGTTGATCGGAACGTTGCGGCCGGAGCTTTCTTCGGCCGCGGATCAGCTGTTAGGTGCCGAGCAGCTGTCGGGCGCGGCTGCGGCTGTGGCTGAGGGCTGCGGGCGGTGACCGGAACTCCCCCCCGGTGAGCATGTCGAGCCCGAGGGGCCCGAGGGGCTCGACAGTCGGCCCCTCCTACCAAGGCTCCTCCTGGAAGGCAAGACATAGAAGTCAAACAAGCACTAAGGAGAGCAGCAGTTTCCCCTCGACCGTCCCCCGAGGGTTTACCAGGGTGCCTCTGGTGGAATGCCTTAACTAGTCTAGGGGCCTGAACGTTCGATTCCGCCACCCAGGATGCCTCAGTAATCGGATACCCCTTCCAGAGCACTAGGTCACCCTAGTCACCCTAGTCACCCTCTCCGCCTCCTGGAGTCTAGAACGTCCTGAATCTCATATTGTCCATCACTCACAGGCCCCGGCCCTACTGGCTCCCCCCGGACAGGAACAGGGGCTGGTTTTAGCAAGCTGCCGTGAAACACGGGATGCACCTTGCCCAGGAATTTAGGCAGCCGGAGGCGCACCGTGACCGGGTTGATGATGTGGGTGACCTGGAAGGGGCCTATATATTTAGGGCCGAGCTTCTTGCTAGGTATTTGTAACCTCAAGTATTTTGTAGACAAGTACACCCAGTCCCCAACCCCTGGAGTGTAGAATGGTTGGTGCTTCTTATCTGCTTGGGCCTTCACGATACTGGCTTGCTTGTCCAGGGCCTTCTTGGTCGCTGCCCATGCCTTTCTGACTTGTAGCATCCACTCCTGGGGTGGACATGGGGAAGCTGATCCCTGGTCGCACTCGGGAACAGGAGGGAAGTCGTAGCCAGACACCACTGTGTACGGCGGGAGACCAGTACTACTGTGCACAGCGTTGTTGTGGGCGATTTCTGCAAACGCCAATAGGTCAGCCCAGTCTGCCTGCTGGTACGAGACATAACTGCGTAGGTATTGCTCTACTGCCGCGTTGGCCCGTTCAGCGGCACCGTTTGTGCAGGGATGATACCCCGAGCTTAATCCCTGAGATGACCCGATGAACTGGAGGAATTCACGCCAAAACCTGGTGGTAAACTGTACTCCTCGGTCCGAGATAACACGCCTAGGCGCCCCGTGTAAACGGTACACGTGGGTAATAAAGAGCCAGGCCAGACGCCGGGCCGAGGGCAAGCCCCTCAACGGAACAAAATGAGCCTGTTTAGAAAACAGGTCAATTACGGTCCAGATAACAGTGTACCCCCGGCTCTCTGGTAGGTCTACGATGAAATCCATCCCGATGTCCTGCCATGGCCGGCTGGGGTCCGCCACTGTCTGTAAAAGCCCCGCTGGTTTTCCGGGCTGGGGTTTGGCCATAGCACACGTGCGGCAACGCTGGACATAATCTTTGACCTGCCGCCTCATCCCGGGCCACCAGAACTGGCGTCTAGCAAGGTGCAGAGTTTTTAGGAACCCGAGGTGTCCGGCCTGCTTGGCATCATGACACCTATAAAGTACAGTGTTTCGCAAGGTTTGCGGCACGTACACCTTACTCCCATACCAAGCCAGGTCGTCCCGTCGGGTTAGGAGCCGCGGGTGCTGCTGTAGCCAGCCATCTCCCACCAAAGCCTTTTTCAGCTGCTGTTCAAGGTTAGCTACAACCCTATTCTGTACAGCCCGTACCATCTCTGGGCCGAGAGGAGGGATAAGAGCTTGCACCACCTCCTCCTGCTGGTTGTCATACTGCGGTAGCCGCGAGAGGGCATCCGCCAGGAAATTCTTCCCCCCTGGGACGTATTTCAGGGTAAACCTGAACCGCCTGAAATACAGGGCCCACCGCACATGCTTAGGGGCCAACTTACGTGGGGATTGCAGGGCTTCTAAATTCCTATGGTCCGTCCATACTTCGAAGGGCTTCTCTGCCCCCTCTAGGAGATGCCGCCACGTCTCCAATGCCCTCGAGGCGATAGTTTATCCAAACTTGTTCAATTTGGAAAATAGCATCTCGTACAAAGATATTATGAATGATGCGGGAGAATTCAAATCCAGACAGGAACTAGAACAACAAGGGATAAAATTGGAATGGTGGGCTTACTTACAGATACAAACACGATATGGGAAAGATAAGAAAGAGTGGGGGATAAATATTCAAGAAACTGCATTGGATAAAATCTTATTGGGGCCAGATGAGAAACAAATAAGGAAATTGTATAGTCTGCTACTGGGGTATAAAATGATTGAAGAACAAGTTAAAGAACCAATGTTGATATGGGCTAAAAACTTGGGACATGGTATCGATCTTGATATATGGCAAACTCTCTGGAATAGAAATAAAAAGATAACGCTGGCCTCAGTTTATAAAGAAAATTTATATAAAATGTTCTACCGATGGCATCTCCCTCCAGCTAGATTAGCTAAGATGTACAAAACTATATCCCCTAGCTGTTGGAAATGTTCTGGAGAAATAGGTACTTATTTTCATGTTTGGTGGTCCTGCAATAAGATGCAAAAGTATTGGCAAAGGATATGGATATGGGTAGAAGAAATATCAGGACGGAGAGTAGATTATAGACCAGAATTTTCCCTATTTGGCATAACAACAGAGAAACATACCAAAGAAGAGTTATATATATTGATACACATCATCACGGCAGCGAGAATAACATTCGCCCAGAAATGGAAAAATAGTGAAATACCAGACGAGAGTGAAGTGATAAATAAAATTTGGGCATGCGCAGAAATGGACAAGTTAACTATGGAAGTTAAAAATAAGGATCAGTCAGATTATTACAAAATTTGGAATAAGTTTTACTTATGGTGGGAACAGAAAGGAAGGTCTAAATAGAGATATACAGGATGCTTGTCAACTCCACGTCTTCGCCGGGAAAGCAAGCACTCAGGAAGAACCACGACGGAGTACGGATGACTGGAAAGAGTACCTTTAATAGCAGGATCTCTAAACATTAACAAAGTCAGCGTTGGGAACCACTCGTCCCAACGCTTCTTTTAAATGTCTTTACTAATTGGGTAATAGCCCCACCCGTCAGCCCCACCCGTCAGCCCCACCCTCCTCCACGCAGACCAGCATCTGCATAAAACCCCACCCCTCTATCCTGTCGCCCCACGCCCCGCTTCCGCCTCTGGCGCCGAAGTCCATACTGCACGCAGGAAGGTATAAGTCCAATATCCCCCTCTCTCACCCCCTGGAATCCCTAACGTGCTCCCCTCCACCAACCCGGTGTTTCGGCTCACACCCGTTTCAGGCCGCCGCACAGCTGTTACGGCTGGCGCGGCTTCCCCATGTGTGACGAGGCCCGCTGTCGGCTGCTCAACAACCGTTCGGGCAGGGGCAGATCCTTTGCTCCACGCTGCCGGCCGCCGATCAGCTGTGCGAGCAGGCACGGCCTCGGTGTTGACGCCCGGGGCCCTCGTTAGCCGCCGATCAGCTGGTCGAACCGGCCGCCGATCAGCCGTGTGAGCAGGCGCGGCCCGGACGTTGACGGCCGGGGTCCTCGTTAGCTGCCGAGCAGCTGGTTGAGCCGGCCGCCGATCAGCCGTGGGAGCAGGCGCGGCCCGGGCGTTGATGGCCGAGGTCCTCGGTAGCCGCCGAGCAGCTGGTCGAGCCGGCCGCCGATCAGCCGTGGGAGCAGGCACGGCCACAGTGGTGACGCCCGGGATCGTCGGCAGCCGCCGAGCAGCTGATCGGAACGTTGCGGCCGGAGCTTTCTTCGGCCGCGGATCAGCTGTTAGGTGCCGAGCAGCTGTCGGGCGCGGCTGCGGCTGTGGCTGCGGGCTGCGGGCGGCGACCAGAACTCCCCCCCGGTGAGCATGTCGAGCCCGAGGGGCCCGAGGGGCTCGACAATGCTGATGTCAAGTTTCCGACCTATGGGCTTTTCACACATTATTAGAATAAGATGGTTGATAAGATCGAATATTGTATAATTGTATATAAATGATATGTACAGTACATAAAATGTACATATATGTATAAAATACAAAAATGATGTAGACAAGAAGGAATGTCAGACGGTTAACACTTTGTCCAAAGTTTTAAATAATAAAATTTGCAAAAAAAAAGGCAACCCTGCTTAACAGAAGAGCTTGGGCTGGACCTGGAGCTCAGCATCACCACGATGTAAAAAAGATGTCACCACGATGTAAAAAAGATGTTGAGACTCTAGAAAGAGTACAAAGAAGAGCAACAAAGATGATTGGGGGACTGGAGGCTAAAACATATAGGGAACAGTTGCTGGAATTGGGTATGTGTAGTTTAATGAAGAGACGGGTGAGGGGTGACATGATAGCAGTCTTCCAATATCTCAGGGGCTGCCACAAAGAAGAGGGAGTCAAGCTATTCTCCAAAGCACCTGAAAGCAGGACAAGAAGCAATGGATGGAAACTAGTCAAGGAGAGAAGCAACCTAGAACTAAGGAGAAACTTCCTGACAGTTAGAACAATTAACCAGTGGAACAACCTTCCTCCAGAGGTGGTGAATGCTCCAACACTGGAGGTTTTTAAGAAGAGACTGGACAGCCATTTGCCTGAAATGGTATAGGGTTTCCTGCCTGAGCAGGGGGTTGGACTAGATGACCTCCAAGGTCCCTTCCAACTACTTCTTCTTCTTCTTCTTCTTCTTCTTCTTCTTCTTCTTCTTCTTCTTCTTCTTCTTCTTCTTCTTCTTCTTCTTCTTCTTCTTCTTCTTCTTCTTATTATTATTATTATTATTATTATTATTATTATTATTATTATTATTATTATTATTATTATTATTATTATTATTATTATTATTATTATTATTATTATTATCACCTAAAGGAGAAGAGAAGCAACTGCACTGAAACAGCACTTCCTCTCAACTAGAACAACTAGACTTCTTGCTAAACCATACAATAAACAGTTACTGTATGGGAAAAGGGTACATCTAGTCTAATGAAGAGAAGATCTAGGGGTGATATAATAGCAGTCTTCCAATATTGAAGAGACTGTCACCAAGAAGGGGGGGATGACTTCAACCTATTCTCCAATGAAGGCAGGACAAGAATTGATGGAAACTTTATCAAAGGGCAAGCCAATCTAGAACTAAGGAGAAATTTCCTGACATTGAGAACAACCAATCAGTAGAATGGCTTGCCTTCAGAAGCTGTGAGTGCTCCATCACTGGAGGTTTTCAAGAAGAGACTGGACAGACATTTATCCTGCCTGAGCAGGGGATTGGTCTAGAACAGGGGTTCCCAACCAGGGGTGCGAGATAATATTCCACGGGGTGCAAAAATTTGGCTTTAGAAATTTCAAAATTATAGTGTACCGGTATATGCATAATTCATTGCCGTTATTTCGAACTTTTGTAAGGGATGCAAGAATATATCAGAAGCATTCTAGGAGTGTGGGGTATAGAAAAGGTTGGGAACCATTGGTCTAGAAGACTTCCAAGGTCCCTTCCAGCACTGTTATTCTATATTCTAGAAGAAGACAACAGTTGTATATTCCTTTATCGACTCTGAGACTTTTGTACAAGCTGAGTTTTAACAGACTAATTATAAAAGACTGTGTTGTGAAGACATATTTATATGGCAACATCACCTGGCAAAGTGTTTGAAGGGGAGGGGTGACCCAAAGTATTGTTTTGTGGTTGGGGAGGGTGTGTGCTGCAATAAAACATTGTGCACAGATTTAGTATGCTGTGGTGCGTCTGGTCCTTGGGGAGAAAAAAAAACCTTCACAAGTCAAAAAGGGGCTTCAGTCACACTTGCCAAAGGCCTGGGTGAACAGCCAATGTTTTCAAGGTCTTTACAAGCATCAGCAGGATGGGAGCCATTCAGATCTCAGAGGATCCTCATTTCAGAGGGCAGGACCAGCTATGGAGAAGGTGTGCTTCTTGGTTCCTGGCATTGTTTAATTGAAAGAACCTGGAGCACACCAATCAGACATGCCAGGATACATATAACTTATCTACCATACATATAAAGCACCATGAAATGATAATATTTGTCTTTTTGAAACTGTGTCAGCCTGAGATTATTATTTTTTATAAATTGGGATTCATACAGTTATTGTAACTTCTTCGTTTCTTTTCCCTTCTGTACCACATCACTCTTGATGGAATACTTGCATTTGTATCATCAGTGGAATATCACAAATGGAACTCCTATCATTACTGGGACGTTGTAAATGTATAATGAATGGAGTTAATGGTTTCTCCCTCACAAAGGGTTCCTCGTTATAGTATCAGCCTTGTTAACTCTCAAGACTCTTTTTTGCTTTATGTATTCTAAATGGTCTGTGATTAATATATGTACATCTATATGTGTTTATGTGTGTGTGTATATGTGTGTACAGACATATGTATATGTATATGGATGTCCATGTATGTGTATGGTATATATATATATGTATATGTATGTATGCATATATACAGGTGGAAAAAATCAGGTCCACATGTGAAGTTCCAATGAAACTGATTTATTGCTCATGGCTATGCAAAGGAATCTACTCAGCTAATGCTTAGCATTATTTTGGCACTAGATAAGGGTTAACAGAATTCAAGAAAGTTTGGACTTGCCAGTTTGTGGCTATGTAGAGATTCTAGGCTGATTCCATTTTTGACTCTGTCCCCAGGTTCTGCCACTCCTTCTCTTCTTAAAAAAAAAAACTTCCAGTGTTGGAGCATTCACAACTTCTGGAAGCAAGTTGTTCCACTGGTTAATTGTTTGAACTGTCACAAAATTTCTCCTTAGTGCTAGGTTGCTTCTCTCCTTAATTAGTTTCCACCCATTGCTTCTTGTCCTGCCCTCAGGTGCTTCGGAGAATACCTTGACTCCCTCTTCTTTGTGGCAGCCCCTGAGATATTGGAACACTGCTATCATGTCACCCCTCACCCTTCTCTTCATTAAACTAGACATACAGTCTAGTTCCAGCAACCGTTCTTTATATGTTTTAATCTCCAGTCCCCTAATCATCTTTCTTGCTCTTCTCTGTACTCTTTCTAGAGTCTCAGCATATTTTTTACATCATGATGACCAAAACTGGATGCAATATTCCAAGTGTGGCCTTACTAATGCATTGTAAAGTGCTATTAACACTTCACGTGATCTTATTCTACCCCTCTGTTAATGCAGCCTAGAACTGTGTTGGCTTTTTTGGCAGCTGCAATACACTGCTGGCTCATGTTTAAGTGATTGTTCACTAGGACTCCAAGATCCCTCTTGCAGTTATTACTATTAAGTGAGGTATCACCTATAGTCCTATACTATACTTGTGCATTTGGTTTTTCTTGCCTAAAAGTAGAACCTTACTTTTTTCACCATTGAATTTCATTTTATTAGATAGTGCCCAATGTTCAAATCTTTCAAGAGTCTTCTGCAGTTAGTCCTCAACTTATGACAACAATTGAGACCAGGATTTCCCTCGTAAGTCAAGTCAGACCTGATTTTACAGCAGTTTTTACAGCAGTTATTAAGCGAATCATATTGTTAAATAACCAAAGGGTTTTAAGCAAATCCAGTTTCCCCAATGGCTGTTCTGTTGGAAATCAGCAAAAAAGTTCACAAATTGGATAATATGACCTCAGGACACTGAAACCAGTCATAACAGTGAGCTCATGACCAGGTGCCAGAACTGTGATCATGTGGCTGCAAGAATGGGGCAATGGTTGTAAGTGCGAGTACAGACACTAAGACTAAGTCATTTTTTCTGATGCAGTTATAACTTTTAATCAATGTTAAGTGAATGGTTGTAACTTGAGGATTACCTTTATAGCTTTTGGGTGAGCCATATATCTTGACCAGAAAACTTGTCAGCCAATCCCTGTGCCCTGATTGAAACTGAGGAGTATCTTCTAATTCAGTGAAACATTCACAAAGAGATCCGAATGATTGTAACTTATCCTCTGAGATTCCTGCTCCCCCGAGAGAAGTCTGTCTTTGATACAGATTTATTGCAGCATTTTATCCTGACTACCCACCCGATTTCGTACTCTGCTGGAGCCTGATATTTAGATTTGTAGTCTGACCCAACAGGGCTTGACTAATATCCTCATGATGATGTTCTCACATGAAGCACTCTCTGGCATAGTCTTAAGTTACACTTCGACATTGTGTGTTTATCAATTTTTCCACCATATTTGCTGTACGGTCAGCTCAGTATCCCTGCCAAATAAACGTGGCAGTAGCAAACTCTCTGCAATCATTTATAGGTCAACGTATACAGAATGAGAAATTGATGGTGGTGCTGTGGAATTGGGGAAGACAAAGCAAAGGCTGTATTTCAGAGTTATCCCTATCCTGGTCTGTTCTATTGTTCTGTTTTTATTCTTTCCAACAGCATGCTGGAAAGAAGTTAGATAAAGAGGCTTTCAGCCTGGCCACCTGTCTATCAAATAGACCCATTGGCATTCATCAGCAGGGTAACTTCTGAAAACTGATCAGAGTAGGCCAACATTCACTATGGGGACAGAATCCAGGAAATAAATGACTATAAAAAAATCATGGAACTAACAGGCTAAACCGAGTGCTTTAGAAAAGAAAAGAATACATTCAATTTTGTTTCTACTTGCTGGAATTGGGTATGTGTAGTTTAATGAAGAGAAGGATGAGGGGTGACATGATAGCAGTGTTCCAATATCTCAGGGGCTGCCACAAAGAAGAGGGAGTCAAGCTATTTTCCAAAGCACCTGAAAGCAGGACAAGAAGCAATGGATGGAAACTAGTCAAGGAGAGAAGCAACCTAGAACTAAGGAGAAACTTCCTGACAGTTAGAACAATTAACCAGTGGAACAACCTGCCTCCAGAAGTGGTGAATGCTCCAACACTGGAGGTTTTTAAGAAGAGACTGGACAGCCATTTGTCCAAAATGTTATATGGTTTCCTGCCTGAGCAGGGGGTTGGACTAGATGACCTCCAAGGTCCCTTCCAACTTCTTCTTCTTCTTCTTCTTCTTCTTCTTCTTCTTCTTCTTCTTCTTCTTCTTCTTCTTCTTCTTCTTCTTCTTCTTCTTCTTCTTCTTCTTCTTCTTCTTCTTTTTCTTCTTCTTCTTCTTCTTATTATTATTCTTATTATTATTCTTATTATTCTTATTATTCTTATTCTTATTCTTATTCTTATTCTTATTCTTATTCTTATTCTTATTCTTATTCTTATTCTTATTCTTATTCTTATTCTTATTCTTATTCTTATTCTTATTCTTATTCTTATTCTTATTATTATTCTTATTCTTATTCTTATTATTATTATTATTATTATTATTATTATTATTATATCGTTTCTGGAGTTTGGGCTTGAGATGGAAAGAAAATAAAACTTTGACTTTGGGTTTTGCTGATTAGATAAGTTCGTTTTTATAGAAATGGCTACTACATATTAAGTAAGTAAGAGTAAAAAGTTGAGGCCGTAAAGTTGAAATCTTATTCTACTATACTAAAAGAGTCAGAAGTTGTTGCTTTTCTTTCTTATTTCTCCTTTCCCCCACACTTCTTTTTCTTCCCTTTTCCTCCCCCATTTCCCCACTATTTTCATTTTCCTTTGTATTTTATATCTTGAGAAACCTAATGAAACTGTTCTCTAAAAAAAACAGCAAAAGAGAAGTCAAGTTTGAAAATGTGACCAGGTTTGGTCAAGGACTATGTAGGAAAAAAAGTAATAGGAAAAAGTCCCCCAATGCATCCCTATAGGGAAGGCAATTGAGTAGCGTCTCTGAATGTTAGCAACTTCTTCATTCTGAGCTGTTCCCTTTCCTCTTCCCTCCGTGCAATTCACCTCATGCTTCCCATGCATAAATCATATGCACTCAAAACTGAAAAGAGCAAAGCAGAGAATTGGACATTTGTTTGTCTGGGATGGTATATGGAGCCCTGCTCTTGGAACAGAAGACCTCCAAGGTCCCTTCTAGCCCTTTGATTCTATAACTCTATGATTCTATGAGAAGAGCAGAAACGCTTATACACACATACATAAGGTATTATTTTATTACAGAGAATAAAATAGAGATACCTCCTATGGCCATTGTTGGTAAAGCGGCTTTAAAGAAAGCTCTGCTTGCTTTCTCTGCCTGATCAAATCCAATAGATTCCTTTTTAAAAAGGGAAAATCTGGGAGCCATTATCCCACAACCCAACGTGAAGAAGGATTGCCTCTCAATGAAGATCATTCAGTGCACAGAATGATCAGTGAACTCAAAGAAAATTCAATGGACAGTTAAATGCTTTTCATTCCAGGCAGTAAAACAGATCAATTAACATATAATCTCAAGTGATATTTCAGAATTTGGGGTTTTCTGGGGTGGCTGAGGGACAATAAAATAATTACAGTAACACAAGTGGCTCAGCGGTGGCTCAGTGGGTTAGGACGCTGAGCTTGTCGATTGGAAGGTCGGCAGTTTGGCGGGTCGAATCCCGAGTGCCGCGTAGCAGAGTGAGCGCCTGTTACTCGTCCCAGCTTCTGCCAACCTAGCAGTTCGAAAGCACGTAAAAATGCAAGTAGAAAAATAGGGACCACTACGGTGGGAAGGTAACAGCGTTCCGTGCGCCTTTGGCGTCTAGTCATGCCGGCCACATGACCACGGAGACGTCCTCGGACAAGCGCTGGCTCTTCGGCTTTGAAACGGAGATGAGCACCGGCCCCTAGAGTCGGAAACGACTAGCACCCATGTGCGGGGGAACCTTTACCTTTACCTTACCTTTAAGTTGAACAACAGAAAGGGTTTTCAAGAATGATCTATTCCTGGTCCGTCAATCTGTTTGCATCATGAACCCATTATATCCATGCCATTTTTGGAAGGGCTAGTGTATATTTCAAGACACACAACAAAGTCACATTGAAAAATATGCTTGCTTACAGTATTTGTTTTGCATCTATGTTTTGATAAAGAATGTGTTACTGTAAAACAGGTGAAAATTTGCCACTAGAGGGAGATATTGGTACAATAAACATACATCCCATTCTTCAAACACCAATGGGATTATGTTTGTTGTGTACTGGGTTCGTTGTGCAGGAATGAAGACGAGGCGAGTGAGTTCAGCAAAGATCATGGATCTGAACCAGAGAACAGGGCTGCAGATGCAGCAATTTATACCCTGGCCCCTAGGTGGCGGCCAATAGGTTTGAAGCAACCTATTGCCGCCTAGGGGCAACCAATAGCAGCGCTGGAGATGGGTTGTCTGCTCAAACAGCCTACCAGCCATTACCACAGCAAGCCCAATACATTACAATGTTCACTCTCTTGCCCTGGTTTATTTGATTCCTCAGTATTGACTATTTTGAGCTTGATAACTTGAAGCTGTAGTTGAGAGTATTGCATAGGAAGGAAGACGTATAGGGTCATCCAACAATTTGGACCCCCATTGTCCTGTTAGATGCAGTTCCTTCCATCCAGTGGAATCAGTTACCCAGAACCAGACCAAGGTTGGTAGAAAACAGATAAAATGGAAGTTGTTGTGCAACCATGATTTTTGTAGAGAGCTTTAACTCAGCCCTGACTCAACCCAGCTTGCCTTATATTGTAGACCCTGATAGTCTTCAAATGGTGGTTGGACACTATCAAAGCTGACACCATCCAGAGCATAAAACAACTCTAAGAGGTAGTGCAAGATCAGAAGACGTGGAGAGACCTGCCCCATAGACTTGCCACCCTTCCAATCATACAATCATACAAAAATACACAGACACATTGAATAAGACATGCTTGCGTGAAACAGATAGACACCACTAAGAGGGGCAGACAGAGTTTTGAAACAAGCTCATGTCCCTTTAATGTGACTTCTCACATTTGCAGTTGAATGACTCCATAAGGCTAAAGTTGTGCGGTTATCTTAGTTTGAGATAGCACAGTCTCGGTCCTGGGACAGGAAGGCAAAAACTCAGAATGTCTCATCTCTTTTTACAATGTATATAACCTGTCTCATGGTTTCAGTAAGCCTTAAGGCTGTTCATCCAAACAAGATTAAAATAACAAATGATAGTATAGCCATCTCATAAAGTTAGCAAAGCATATATCAAAATCTACATCAGAAACAAACTCAACAGCAATAAAATTCCTCCAGCATTTGCCTCAAGCATTGCTTAGAAACGCAATCAAGGCTGCAGCCTAAAGATAGGCAGAGTGGACTTTTGTAAGTCTGAAAGAGAAGCACAAGGGGAGCCTCTCACAGCACACCAGCTGTAATGGAATGTGTGAATAACCTTGGGGAAAGAGGGGAACAGAGGCTGCCTCAGAATCAATCAACACAAGAGAAGCAGGAGCCCCCAGGGGCTTAAAAGTCAGAGGGGAAAAAACAAACTTAGAAAGGTTCTGCCCTAATGGAAGAGGCAGTTAAAAGCAGAGGTGGAAAGTTTGTACTTTCAGATTTGCAAGATTCTTTTAATGTAGCCTTACAATAAGGTGGAATTAGTTCATCTAACCCTGTCTGGTTAACTCGGGAGGGTGCTTTCTTTTGGCTCCTTCCCCCCCCCCTTAATATTCCTTCTCTTCTTTTAATGCTCTTTTTGTAAGCTGCACAGAGTTGTGACAGAGTCAGGCAGCCATGAAATAGAGAGAGAGGGAAAGGAAAAAGGAGAGGGAGAAGGGGAGGGGCATGGGGAGGAAGGAAGGAAGGAAGGAAGGAAGGAAGGAAGGAAGGAAGGAAGGAAGGAAGGAAGGAAGGAAGGAAAATAGTCATTCAAGTGTCTGTGGAGCAGACCCAAGATGTAATAGTTCTCCTTTGCAGGAAATATTTAAGTTGGAATTAGAACAGTATAAGAAAGATGTTATGTAGTGGGTTCTGAAGAGTATGAATGAAGCCAGGCAGATGAGTACAATCAAACAGCTCTTTATTAGGTGATCATAACTGTACTCCAGGGTTAGGGGGTACTTGCACTCTTTATATACCTTTCTGAGTACACAGCCACCCAATCAGATTGAACCTAAATCTCCCGCCATAATTGACTCCTGCCAAAACGGTTACAGTTCAAATGCATACTGGTAGTGACTGTTATACAAGTGCTTAGGTGTTTCTTTAAGCCTTAATACACAACAAAAGATATTTTACCAACATCTTGCACTTAACATCCACTACTGAACAGGGATTGAATTAGTTGATCTTGAAGCTTCTTTTAACTTCATGATACTATGCTATTCTATTATGGATTTGTGCTTAAAATCTACCAGACCGAATTCCCCTTTTTAAGACTGAACAAAAATTCCTCTCTGCTGATTCTAGAACTGTGCAATCCATTCCCTTGACTTTCTTTCATCGGAGAGGGATTGTTTTTAAAGGTTTCTTCTAGATAATATTGAATTCTTATTTAAAATTATTTCAATCTTACTTTTCAGTTTTGTAAATGACAAGTTGGACGCTCAGGGAGATATGTTCTAAAATAGGGCTTGACAACATATTCTGAATCAGCTGAGCTCTCACACCTGCAGAATCCGATTCAGCAAGAGTTTATAATTCTTTTACAGGTAGTCCTCGACTTACAGCAGTTCATTTAGTGACTGTTCCAAGTTACAAAGGCACTGAAAAAAGTAATTTATGACTGTTTTTCACACTTATGACCGTTCCAGTGTCCTTGTGGTCACGCGATCCAAATTCAGATGCTTGGCAACTGGTTCACATTTATGACGGGGTCCTATGATCACCTTTTGTGGCCTTCTGACCAGCAAAGTCAATGCGGAAGCCAGATTAACATAACAACCATATTACTAACTTAACTGCAATGATTCACTTAACAACTGTGGCAAGAAAGGCCATAAAATGGAGCAAAACACACACTTAACACATTTGCAACACTTAGCAACATAGATTTTGGACACAGTTGTGCTCGTAAGTTGAGGATTACCTATATAGGATATCAATTAACTATACACAATTCAGAAACATTCTTTAAAATAGGATTGATGTAATAAAGCGAAACCTATGAAATTGCAGAGACGCTGATTACAATTGTGCTATAGCTTGCTCTGGATCTACACTGTTCACAGTGGTAATCTATTTTGTAATGATACAATGTAATAATATTTTAAATCTTTAGAAATCAGCCATAATTATGTTTTATTTTCATGATCTCTCATCCTGAGACGGGATGATTAAGAACTAAATATCTAGTCAGGCATTGCTGACATTGACTAAGTGTATGTGTCATGATAAACCCATTTGCTTCACCATCGTTTATTGAATAAGCACATCAGGCCATAAATCACAGTTTAAAAATAATCATCTATTTATTGATATCCATCTTTATTGTGTTCATTCTTCTTCCTTCCAATGATAAAAACAGGAAAAAAAACCCCACATCCTGTTCTGTTTTTGTGTTTGGTTTTTTTTATATTGTTCATCGCTTTTCAATGTTTTAACAATTGCAAGCTGTCCAGAATTGCTGGGAGTCCTATAAATTATGATGGTGATAGGATCAGATTGTCTTTAAACATTTTGCAAATTTTGCCTATTTCACAGATGTTGAAACAATGGTTTTCCAGATGTTATTGGAGTGGAATTTCCATGTTGACTGAGATTGTAGTTTTTAATTCTGCTTTCTTTGTTTCAGACCTAGTTTAGGGGTTAGCTCTGCGGAGATTCTCAGTCATTCAGGCCAGAACTGAATAAACCTCTTGGATAAGGAGCAAAACATCTTCAAGGAAAAACAAAGAAAGTACAGTTGCCTCTTGAAAAAAGGACCTTTGGCACATCTTTCTGCATCTTATTCTACTTTGGGGTGGTCCCATTAAAAGAATGACCTTACTTCTAGTCGTGGATAAATACAAAACCCTGGACATTTGTACTGTGTTAATTAAGGTGGAGCCTCTTTAAGTGAATTGGAATGTCTCTTCCCAAATTTGCTGCTACCTCAACTAAGTTGCCATTTATAACATCAGCTGCCAATGCTTAATCCTCCATCTTTCTATTCTTATGCTTAGTCTTCCTTTCATTTTTTTCACCCCTCCTCCCAATCTATTATTATTCAGTTTCAATAATAATAATAATAATAATAATAATAATAATAATAATAATAATAATAATAATAATAATAATAATAATAAATTTTTTTATTTGTATACCGCCCTTCTCCCGAAGGACTCAGGGCGGCGAACAGGGCAAACATATAAAAATACAAAGATATAAAAGTTAAAAGAGAATTAAACAACTGCCCAGGCTAAAACAATGAGTAAAAATATTTACTACAATAATAAAATCCCAACCCATCCCCCATCAGGCCAGGCCGGCTTGTTCGAATAAGTGAGTCTTCAGATCGCGCCGGAAGGAGCGAAGGTCGGGCGCCATCTGGAGCTCAACCGGCAACCGATTCCATAAATCCAGGGTGCCCACAGAGAAGGACCTCCCCCTGGGGGCCACCAGACGACATTCTCTGACCGGTGGCACCCTGAGGAGGCCCTCTCTGTGGGAACGCACAGGGCGGAGGGAAGTTGATGCCAGCAGCAGGTGCTCCCGTAGGTACTCCGGACCCATGCCATGTAGGGCCTTGAAAACCATTACTGCCCATCTCAGCTAAGTTTCCCATTATGGCAGAGCTTCAGTATTTTGTTGTATTTCCAGATCTCTGTAGTAGAAATTTTCTTATCTCTTTAATTACTTACAACAATATTGTAACTTGTAACTATACTATTGAGGCAACACTTGGAATATGGTGTCCAGTTTCGGTCACCGTGATGTAAAAAAAAGATGTTGAGGCCCCAGAAAGAGTGCAGAGAAGAGCATCAAAGAGGATAATGGGTCTGGAGGCTAAACCATCTGATGAAGTCTAAGGCAACTATGTATGATTAGCTTAACAAAGAGAAGGCTTATGAGTGACATAATAGCTATCTTCCCATACTTGAAGGGCTGTCACAGAGAAGTAAGACCACACCTGGAATACTGCAGCCAATTTTGGTCACCTTATCACAAAAAAGATGTTGAGAGTTTGGGAAAAAAAATCAGAGAAGAGCAACAAAGATGATCAAAAGCCTGGAGACTAAAACATATGAAGAACAGCTATGAGACTTGGGTTTGGTTAGTCAAAAAAAAAGAAGAAATAGTGGTGTTCCAGTATCTGAGGGGCTGCCATAAGGCAGAGGGGGTCAGGTTGTTCACCAGAGCACCAAAGGGCAAGAAACAATGGCTGGGAACTGATCAAAGAGAGAAGCAACCTGGAATTAAGGAGAAACTTCCTGACAGTGAGGACAATCAACCAGTGGAACAGCTTACCCCCAGAAAGCGTGGCCGCTCCATCACTGGAGATTTTTAAGAAGAGACTGGACATTCACCTATCTGAGATGGTATAGGTTCTCCTGCTTGAGCAAGGGGCTGGACTAGAAGACCTCCAAGGTCTATTCTATTCTATTCTATTCTATTCTATTCTATTCTATTCTATTCTATTCTATTCTATTCTATTCTATTCTATTCTATTCTATTCTATTCTATTCTATTCTATTCTATTCTATTCTATTCTATTCTCCAAAGCACCTAAGGGCAGTACAAGAAGCAATGGATGGAAGCTTCTCAGAGGAAGATACAACCTGGAAGTAAAGATAAATTTCCTGACAGTGAGAGCAACTAATCAACAGAAAAACCTGCCTCCTGGACTTGTCACTGGAGGTTTTCAAGAAAAGATTGGACATCCATTGTCCAGAATGGAATAAGGACTCCTGCCTTGGGCAGGGGGTTTGACTAGAAGACCTCCAAGATCCCTTCCAGCCCTATGATTCTACATAGATTTTGCTTATGCATACTGTGATAGATTTATGACAGCTTCAGTGATATCACTTTCTGTTTTATCATTCAGGTTATTTGGAAGACACATTTCAGGGTCACTAAATTTCTCAGGCACTCTGATGTATTTAATTAATTACCTAATCATCTGTGTCCAATTAATCTTGGAACAAACCCACCAAAAATGAATGAGATTCAATAATTTTATATTCCCTCTCCAACATACTGAACTGCATGGTCTAACTAAGTGTAAATCCACTACATGTTGCTGATTTTCAAGACCTTAGCCAGCATAGCCAAGTGTTAAAATTCATTAACATTTGGAAGGCTGCAAGTTACTTGCTACTGGTGTAACCTACCAGCTTGGAGTGGAGTGGAGTGGGAGATTTAGAAGCCACTGAATATAATTTTTCATCCTACGTCCCAGGTCTCACTGTATTCAGGTATTGGAATTCATTGTTGGAATGTATTTTTATGCAACAACTACAGTAGTATTTAGCCAGTAGATGGCAGTATTTACAAGTTTGGATCTATGGTGTATACTCTATGCCAGGGATCCCCAACCTTTGGGCCGTAGCCCAGTAGTGGGCTGTAGGCTGCTGGCCACTGGGCCATGGGACAAGCTGGCCAGTGCACGCACATATGTGTACACACACCCCCACTCGTGCTAAAACTGTGTTCACGAGGTGCGAAAACAGGATGCCACACGATGCAAAAACAGGCCACTGCCATGCACAAAAACGGACTGACACTGAACCTCACCGCACAAAAATGAGACACCGCTGTGCTGCAGGGTGCAAAAACAGTATACCACTGTGCCACAGGGCACAAAAATGGGAGACCGCTGCACCACGGGGTGCCAAAATGGGATGCCTCACTGCCACGCTGCATGAAAATGGGCCAACACTGTGCCTCAGGGCACGAAAATGGGATGCCACTGGGCCTCAGTATGTGAAAATGGGCCGACACCACACTTCAGGGCGCAGAAACAGGGTGCTGTGCACAAGAACGGGGCAGGGCTAGCGAATATCATGTTTGTGTCACGCGCATGCTTGCAGCCTCGTGCACATGCATGCACGCACACGTAAAATGCTTCCCCCTCCCTTTCCCTCCCATCTGCCAACCAAGAAAGGTTGGTGACCTCTGCTCTATGCACTTTTGTTCTAAGCTGAGTTTCCTGTTTCCTGTTACAGTTGTACAGTTGAGCAGCAAAGCACATGGTAGCTGTACTCTTCATTTGCTCGCTAACAACAGGTGGTCTTCAACTTATAGGCAACTCTTTGAAGTTCCAACAGACCTCCTCAGAGCTACTTAAGACCCAGCTTCAAAGTTCCAATGCCACCTGCCCCCTATAACCACGTGATCATATTTTGGAAACCAACCTGCATTTACTGCCATTTGTGATTGTGATTTGTTTTTTTTTGTTTTTTTTGCTGGAAACTGGTATTTACCTTCAGTTTCCAGCAAAAAAAAATGCCCATTGGGTATAGTGGGTTCACTTCAAAACAGCTGCAAAAATGGTCATAAAATTGGGCATGTCACTTAACAATCACCAAGACTTATGACTGTAATTCTGGCTCAATTATCGTTATAAATCAAGGACTACTTGTATAGAGTCCTATCTATACATCTGTACTCAGTCAACCTATAAATATTACGATCTTTAGCCGAACCATAGTAAAACTTGGCAGATGGCTTGTTATGTTCAAATATAGTAAGATTGTGAGTTTAAAAGGTGATCAATCTTCAGATTAAAGCAATCAACACCCATTTTAATGCTTGCAGAAAAGAAGGTTTAACACCCCACTGCATCATGTTGGATTGAAAGTCTAGGCCTCCTCAAAGAAAACTCAGGTGAGAATGAATTCTTATTCCCCAATAAGAACATGGGAAAGCACCAGGTAAACTAAGATGGGACTAGAGATCTGTGAATTCTTAAAAGTTTAACTCATTCTTTTCTGTTTTCCGTGGCATTTTTTTTCTGTTAGGATTTCTGCATTGTTCATTTTAAAAAGAAGTTCATTATGTTGCCCTTATTCCTCTTCTCCCCTCCTCCAAAAAAAAAAAAAAGCAAAACCATCTTTTCTAGTTCACTTTAAAAGCCCAGCATGTTATACGTGACGTGATTTTTCTCAGAAACACAGGAGGGAAAAGATGAAGGCTTCATATAAATAGTCCAGGGCTGCTGCTTGCAGGCTTTTAAAAATTCACATAAAAGAGATCCCTCAGCCAAACATGTTCATTGTTTTGAAAAATAAATCTAATCCTCCAGCTCCTTTGTGGATTTGGTGGAAGAGAATTGGGAAAGGATGAATGCTAGCCTGACTTTTGGCTAGTACTGGTAGTCTTGGTTTTGCAACTGACTGTTTAACGACCATTCAAAGTTGTGACAGTGCTGAAAAGAAAAAAAAACAATTTAAAACCAGTCCTGGCACATACAACTGTCACAGCATCCTCGCAGTTATGTGATTGTGATTCCACTGCTTGACAACAGCATACATTTATGAGACTTGCAGCATCCCGAGTTCACATGATTGCCATTTGTGGCCTTCCCCGCCTGCCTCTGACAAATGAAGTCAGTAGGGGAAGTCAGATTCACTTAAGGACCATGTAATTCACTTAACAACTGTGGTAAAAATAATTGTAAAATTGGGCACAACTCACTTAACAATAGCACTGCTTAGTGAAGCAAGTTCTAATATCAACATCATGAGGACTACCTGTATGTTTTTCAGGATGGGTTTTGTTGCAAAATCACTTCTTCCCTTCCTGAAAAAAATGCTGTATGCAATTATTTGATATCCCTAAATGCAACAGAGAAGAAACAGATGGGATGTCAGGCTGGGTATATGTGCCTTTCTCTCTGTCTCTCTCTCTCTCTGTGTCCCTCTCTCTCTGTGTGTGTGTGTATTTTGCAATCACTTGGAAGCTCACAACCGGCAGTGACTGCCTTCTTAATATTTTTTATCATGCATGCAGAGGAGGCAGAGGAACCTTTTCCTATGCGAAGGGAACGAATGCAGCCAAGCTGAGCAGAGAAATTCTGGGTTTTATTTATCTTTTCTACCAGCTTTCCTTTAGTCTGATGACAGAGAAATTGTTTTTGAAATTCTTTCAAAGGAGGAGAGAATTTGGGTGGAACGTTTTTGCAGCTGGCGACGGACAACATCTAAATCTAAAGCAATTTTCAGAGACGATGAAGAATAAAACAAGAGCAGGCAAAAGTGCAGTTAAGTGCAAATAAGCAGAATGGCAGCAGTCCTTCCTAAGAGCCCTCCAGAACGGTTCAGTTTTTCCACAGTTTCTGGAAGGCCAACTCTGAGGGTGCCAGACTAACTTCCCAGAAGAGGTCATTTTATAATCTGGAGCTGTAACTGAAAAGCATCTGTCAATGTTGAATTGCTAAGATGCCAGCTAATCTCTATCGCTGCTCAACTTGCTACAGAAAAAGGAGGGAGGGGTAGAAAGCATAGGGAGGAAACGGGATTCCAAGAAGCCGTCCATGGACCGTGAGAGCCTACAAGAATGCCAAGGTCACTAATGCAGGTGTCTGATGGAGAAGTGGACTGTTCCCATAATAAACCAAAGCTATATGATTGGCCAACATGAACACCCGGTGAGTGGTGGTTAAGGAAAGCTACTGTTAATTAGGCAAACTTTTGCATGGGAAAACCAGAGCTGGTTTTGCTTCTTCAGTTCCGAGATGTGTATTCAATAAAGCTTATCTTTTTATGGCCCTCAAAAGCCTTTGAAATTCCTTTTTTTGGATTTGCTAGTTGAACAGTTGACAGCATCCTTAGAGAATAGAATAGAATAGAATAGAATAGAATAGAATAGAATAGAATAGAATAGAATAGAATAGAATAGTGCATAGCATAGCATAGCATAGCATAGCATAGCATAGCATAGCATAGCATAGCATAGCATAGCATAGCATAGCATAGCATAGCATAGCATAGCATAGCATAGCATAGCATAGCATAGCATAGCATAGCATAGCATAGAATAGAATAGAATAGAATAGAATAGAATAATGACTTTATTGTCACTTTGAATGTACGCTAATCGGCATACATTAAAATGAAATTTCCTTGCATACAGCTCTCAAAGGGTCACCACCTCCGATATACATTACATAAATATGACAAAAATAAATAAGTACAGAATTATGCATATACCCACATATATTATATGACACAGAGAAAGAACACAGTCTAGTTTGGGTTATGTATAAATGTGTGTGGCAAGAAAAACGAATCAGGCGGATGGCATAGGGAACAAAGTTGTTACAGAATCAGGTAGTCCTGCTAGACACAAGACTCTCTTCCCCTCATAGATCTATGGATCACCAAAATACCTTGACTGGGTATATAAACAGAATAAAAAGAGAGGTGTCTCCACATCACCAAGTAGCTCAATAAATATTTAGGGGCAAAGGCAGATATAGCTAGTCCTTGGCTTATAACCACTCATTTAGTGATTGTTCAAAGTTGCAACAGCACTGAAAAAAGTGACCTATGACCATTTTTCACACTTATGACCTTTGAAGCATCCCTGAGGTCAAACCTTGGCCACTAGGCAACTGGTATTTATGACAGCTGCACAGTCCCAGGATCATGTAATCACCATTTGAAAGTTTCTGACAAGCAAAGGCAATAGGGGAGGCTGGATTCACTTAATATCCATGCAATTAATTTAGCAGCTGCAGTGATTCGTTTAACAACTGTGGCAAGAAGGGTTGTAAAACGGGGCAAAACTCACTTAACAATCGCCTTGCTTAGCAATGGAAATTTTGGTCGTAGGTCGAGGACACTCTGCAGTCTGTGTAGGTAAAGACTTTGAATTACACCTGGAAATCTACTGGTACCCAATGCAATGGCCTTATCACAGGTGTTATATCACTATGGCAATCTGTTTCGCTACATATAAAAGCAGCTGCAGTTTCAAAGGCAGCCCAACGAAGAATGCATTGTGGTAATCAAGCCAGGTGATGATCACTGCTAATTGTGCTCCAGTTTGGGTCACAACTGGCACACTAGACAAAGCTGGACATGGCCTCTACCTGTGTATCTAATAGAAGCTGTAAATAAGAGGACCCAGTAAGTCATTGATCTATTATTGGAGGAGTTCTACCCTATTCAGAATGATCACCAGACCAGAGATCCATTTTGCGCAAACCAAAACTCTGACTTCTGATACTTAGTTTTGTTCTCAATAATCTCCAGATATTGTATTAAGACTTCTACACCAGAGGCAAGAGTATCATCAACCTATTAATACTTTTTCATCCAAAACTGACAGATGACCCTTTTAACACTTGGAAGTTACACAGCAGGATGAAAATAATTGGGTCAGGAAAATTCCGTGATTGATGCTCTCAAAAGTCATCAAGAGATCCAGGAAGACCAGGAGTGGTGCCCGTCCTTCACCAATGAAAGTAAATAACAAGAGTTATTAATATGATAATGTTGTAATATTTAATATATTGTATTATTATTTAGTATTATTCAATATAAAATTACTTAATATAATACATTTTTTTCTTCCATTCAATTATGTCCTATTCTTGGAGACTGCCTGCACAAGTCCCTTCAGTTTTCTTGACAAGGTTTTTCATAAGTGGCTTGTTACTGCCTTCTTCTTAGGGCTGAGAAAGAGTGACTGGCTCAAGGTCATACAGCTGGTTTTGTGCCCTGTTCAGGAGTAGAAGTTATATTCTCCAGATTTCTAGCCTGATGTCTTAACCGTAACACCAAAGTGATTGTCTATTTTATTTATTTCAATATATTTCAATATTATTAATATATTATTATTATAACAGAGGTAATTATGTACCTCATGGCAATGTATACAGATGAATAAATTCATGAAGGATGAGTCTATCAAGGGCCAATAAACTTAAAAGTAGCATTTAAGCTTATATACTGCCCCATAGCACTTTACAGCACTTTCTGGGTGGTTTACAATATAGAAGCATTATTTGCATATTGCCCCCAACAATCTGGGTCCTCATTATACCCACCTCATGATGGAAGGCTGAGTCAACCTTGAGCCCCCATCAGGATCAAACTCCAGGCTGTGGGCAGAGTTTGCCTGCAATACTGCATTCTAACCACTGCGCCACCACGGCTCCTCCAAACATAATTTTACCTCTGGATTGTGAAAATCATACAAACACTACTTATACAAAGCCTCAGTGGGAGAAAGGTATGTTTTCATCTTCTCCTTATAAGTGCCCCTGAGTTGTTTTGGATTAATTTTTAATTGAGTAAAGGTAAAGGTAAAGGTTCCCCTGCACATGTGTGCTAGTCGTTTCCAACTTTAGAGGTCGGTGCTCATCTCCGTTTCAAAGCTGAAGAGCCAGCGTTTGTCCGAAGATGTCTCTGTGGTCATGTGGCCGGCATGACTAGATGCCAAAGGCACATGGAACGCTGTTACCTTCCCACCGTAGTGGTCCCTATTTTTCTACTTGCATTTTTACGTGCTTTCGAACTGCTAGGTTGGCAGAAGCTGGGATGAGTAACAGGCACTCACTCTGCTATGCAGCACTCGGGATTCGACCCACCAAACTGCCGAACTTCTGATCGACAAGCTCAGCGTCCTAACCCACTGAGCCACCACATCCCTTTTTAATTGAGTACAATAGTTCTAAAATTTAATGTGCTCCTTCTTTCTCCCTTAAAGTAGGTCCAGTTTCAATCTTTAGTGTCTTTCAGAAAAACTGGAAAATTCCTGGGCTAAAATCCTGGATACCAGCTACCAGCCAGTATTGGGAATATAATAACTGTCCTGGTGCAAGTGTCTATAGCTAATGCAATTATGCTCCAAATGAACTTCTCTTGGTGTTCAGCATGACTCCGTTCAACCCGCGTTGTTCTTTTAAGTGTCAATGCACTCCAGAGAATCTCACAGGCTTTTCTGAGTTTGAAACCCAGCACAAAATTGTGCTGAGAAAAGTAGTTCTTTAAGGAAAGGCATTTCAGCTGAATTAGTTATCCCAGAATCAGTCCATTGGGAAACACTAGGCAATTAACTCGGCTGGCGTTATCTTCAATCACACTTGAGATTAGGAATATTATTCTAGGCATAGCAATACAACCATTACTTCTTTTCCAAATACATGTAACTAGTTACATACCGTATTTGACTAACTTGGTATCAAAGTTGTGCTTTGGGTCTTTGCAAAGATATTGAAGAAAACTTACCAAGAAAACTATAGGAACTTGCCCACTTTGTCTCTAAGCAAAGCACCCCAGAGAGGTCAAAGGCCCTGGCATTTTAGATTAGATTTGAGAAATCTCTAGTTGATTCATTAAATGTCTGAGCCTGTAGTTCTGTTTGATAAGAAAGCTCTTTTGAAAACTCATCATGTTCAACCTCACCTTTGTGTATTCCAGCAAGAATAATTTGAAACACGTCTCTTGCCATGAGCTGAGATGAGAGGATAGGGGGAAGTTAAAACAATTAAGTAAAATGCATAAGAAAGCAAGATATATTTTTTTTGCTCCAAAGAATTGTAATATCTGTCTTATATTAAGAACAAATAAGAAAACAAAACAAAAGAAGCAAGGGCTTTTTTTATTATGTCACCATCAAGGTGCCACTAAAGTTTGGCAAGAACTGGTAGGCAATAAGAATTTATTCAGCCCATTGTATTGAAATGTCCTTCAAGACATGCATCCTTATTTCTCTCAACATGGTCTTCTGCTCACAAAAACCAGAATAAACCAGAGGCTGTAGCAATTCTGTTATAAAGAAAAGTTAACTCATCTTTGCTGAAACCCGCACACATCCAAAAAGAGAGTAAAAAAAATGAAAGCTTGGTATAGACCCTGTCAGTCAAGGAATTCTGGCAGATGGGGGTGCAGAAGAAGAGCTGTCACCTTCTTGTGCCTCTCAAGGTGACATCTGTCCCCATCATCTTGGCTTTTCAGAAGGACCTTAAAACCTGGCTCTGCTGTTTGGGCTGGGGTCTCTATGGCTTTTTCCATGCTGGAGGTATATGGATTAAAAAGAAGGCCCCACCGTTACCCTGTTGTATCAGATTCCTATCTTAATCCATTTTGTTTAATTTTAATATTTATCATTTTAATGTTTTGTTTATATCATGCCGGGAGCTATTTATAGCAAAATAAATTTAATAAATAAAAAAAAGATGGCAGAAGTGTTTAAAATTATGCATAGGACAGAGAAATAGTCAAAGCCAGGAGCATTGTTCACGAAATGCTACTACGTTGTATAGAATTCAGGACAGAAGAAGACAAGATTATTTTTTTCACATGGTACGTGGCTAAACTAGAATTCACTACCACAAAGTATATTGATGTCCATCAAGTCAAATCGCCTTAAAAGGGGATTAGACAAATGTGTGGAAGGATTAATGGCTGTTGGTCAATGTGGCCGTGTATCAATCCACTTATGTTCCTGAATTCCACTTGCTGTAAAACATAATTTTCCCATAGTGAATTGATGGACAGCAGATGGGAAATGATGGATTGGCTTTTGGTCTGATTTAATATGAGCTTGCCTCCCCCCTCCCTCCCTCTTCCCTCTTCCCCTTTTTTCTTTTTATTAAGTGCATATGCTGCCTATCTCATTGCTTACTCTCTTTGACTAATTCATTTCTGTTCTATCTATATTCCAAAGAAATGCTTGGAAAAGGCTGGTATTCTGGGAATTATTGTGTTATTTCCCCTTGTACTAGTGATTCTTTCAGGTTTTAAAAAACCAAATCAAACCAAAATATGAAAAATAGTTTGTGGGTAGATAGCAAAATCCCATAATTTGGGAAAATCTTACTCTTATGAGCAACAAATCTCTCATTTTAAAAATCAACTTGTGCGCTATGATTAATTTGAGGATTTTTTTTTTAAAAAGTAAAATAGTATGCAAGGTTTTTGAATAAATACACAAAATAAGTGATTACAATCTCTAAGCAAGTGAAGCTATTTAGAATTCTTACTCTTGAAAAAAAGATTACTTTGGAACATGTTGCCAAATTATTGTTCCAATAATTGGCACCACAAATTGAGGTGTAGAGATTTGCTTTAATTGGTGACTAAAGGACCTAAAGCTTACATAGATTCCCAAATGAGAAATAGCAAATGAACAACCTGCCTCCAGAGGTGGTGAATGCTCCAACACTGGAGGTTTTTAAGAAGAGACTGGACAGCCATTTGCCTGAAATGGTATAGGGTTTCCTGCTTCAGCAGGGGGTTGGACTAGATGACCTCCAAGGTCCCTTCCAACTTCTTCTTCTTCTTCTTCTTCTTCTTCTTCTTCTTCTTCTTATTCTTATTCTTATTCTTATTCTTATTATTATTATTATTATTATTATTATTATCATCATCATCATCATCATCATCAGTGACCAGCACTCTTCACCGCTGGGCTGAAGGTTTGCCTACCAGCAAAGATGGAAAACAAAAAGAACTAAAATGCATCAAGGAGGCCCTCGGAACCTATGGCCATCCCAAATGGACCTTCACCAAGTCCAAAAAAAGAAAAAGAAAAACCCAGCTGGAGGTCCTCCAAAACAAACAAAGAAGAGAACAACAAGTGACAAATGACAACAATGTTGTCATTCCATACGTTGCAGGAATATCTGAAAAGCTCAGGAGGATTTTCAACCAACAAAATACATATACACTTTAAACCCCAAAATACACTAAGACAGAAGCTTGTCCATAGCAAGAATAAAACACCCAGACACAAACTGTGATATATGCAGTACGGTGCAGTGAGACAAAACAACTGTTTCACAAATGCATAGCACAGCATAGGACAACAAACCCATCAGGACAAGATCCAGCAAGCCATCTGCATTTCAGAGACAAGGGTCACTTTTTGAAGACAGCAAAATCCACATTCTGGACAGAGAGGACTGCTGGTTTGAAAGGGGGGGGGTCCTAAGCGGCTATCTACATTAAGATTGAACCGCCCTCTCTCAACAGGGGGTGGAGTACGACACCACCTATCTCCTGTTTACAACACAGTCCTTTCAGCAGTTCCAAGAAGCCTCCGTACCCATTTGCACTATTCAGGTGACTCTGGGAGCACAGATAAACCCCCAAATGGTCTGAATGACTCTTAGAAAGAGTGCTAATGATGAGATGACTGCAAGGAATATAAATCCTTCCATTCTCCACATTAGGTCAGAACTGAAGAAGTTTCTTAGATGAGAAGTGAAACGTTTTCAGGCAAAAAAACAAAGCAAAGTCCAGTTGCCTTTTGAAAAAGCACCTTTGGGACAACCGTGGCTTGGATGACTGAGAATCTGTATGGAGAAATAGCAAAGGGTCCCTATAGGCAGGGCAGGTTGTTGGAGAAGAAGACTTTCAAGGTCCATTCCAACTCTATTACTCTACGTTCTATGCAAAGAGTAGGGAATGTTTGTGATATCATCCAAAGAGGCAGGGCAGGGCTCATATTTTCAATGTTTTGTAGATGGGGAAGATCTAAGATTTTTTAAAAAGCAAAATAATTGTGTCGAACATATAAGAATAGTAATGTATCCTTTTAGTCTTTGTTTAAAAAAAACATGAAAAATCATGCAACCGAAAACCAGCTTTCTAATTTTGCTGGCATACTTTTTAGAGATTTGTGTAGGTTTCTCCCCAAAAATATGACAATGGCTTGCCAAAACCTGAAAGGAATTACCATACTACATGCAAAGCACCCAGCATTTATTGCATCATATAAAAATCAATACCAGCCATTTAGTATTGATTCTAATGCTCTCTGCAAAGCGGCAGTCTTCCTTAAAATTGAACTTCAAGTTTTGCGTCTTGCTTACATTATAGTATGACAAAGCCTCAGCAATTTGACTTTATATAAATAGACCAAATCAATATTTCTGAAGCTGTTATCCTCTGTATGGGTGGTTTGAATCTCCTATCATGCCAGCTTCTAGAAGGTATCAACTTGGAGAAGACTAGTTACGGTACAATAAATAACCAAAATGACTTCCACACAACTTTGGGTTTTAATGACGAGCTTAACATTTTCAAATTTTAGAAAGTGTGAGATTTCTTTTCTTTTATTTAGCTAAATCGTAATCTTGTTACGAAGGGACGCGGTGGCTCAGTGGGTTAGGACGCTGAGCTTGTCGATCAGAAGGTCGGCAGTTTGGCGGGTCGAATCCCGAATGCCACGTAGCAGAGTGAGCGCCTGTTACTCGTCCCAGCTTCTGCCCACCTAGCAGTTTGAAAGCACGTAAAAATGCAAGTAGAAAAATAGGGACCACTCCGGTGGGAAGGTAACAGCGTTCCGTGCTAGTCATGACCACATGACCACAGAGACGTCCTCGGACAAGCGCTGGCTCTTCGGCTTTGAAACGGAGATGAGCACCGGCCCCTAGAGTTGGAAACGACTAGCACGCATGTGCGGGGGAACCTTTACCTTTAATCTTGTTACAGTAGATGAGGTAACCTAGTCAAGAAACTGAGATTATTTCCGGTCAGTTTGGAATGTATTACCCAGTACCAGAAGATGTATTTTATACAAAATAGATATGGTTTGAATTGGTTTGCTTTGAACAATTTTCCCCCCAGATCATGTAAGAACTACAAGAGACCGATGGAGGGAATTATTTGTAGTTTAGGGTTGAAATGAGAGGTCGTGGGTGCTTTCTGAGCTTGGTAGTTTTCTTGTAGATATTTCATTACCAAAGTAGGTACCATCATTGATGATGTTACCTAGATTGGTAATGAAATGTCTGCAAAAAGACCACCAAGTTCAGAGAGCACCAAAAGATAGAACAGGGCTTTTCAAACTTTTCACCCATTGTACCACTTTTAGGATATGGCAACATCTGAGTACCACCAGTCGCCTAGCAAGGTGTCAAAATCTTGATGACCCCCCCCCCCAAAAAACGGAAAAAAGTGATGAAGTAGAGGTAGTCCTTGACTTACAACGGTTCACTTAGTGACTGTTTGAAGTTACAATGGCACTGAAAAAAGTGCCCCCCAAGCCACAGCTGAGCAAGACCCCTGCCTGCCCACCCGGCAGCGCTCTTCCTCCTGTCCGAGGTTTTCATTGTTGTGAGCATTTCTGTTGAGGATTGGCAGCAGGGGTGGGGTGGGGGTGTGTTTGGTTTTTATTTCCCCCCTCTGCTCGGTGGTTGCAGCAGGTTTTGGTCACTTCACATGACCCTGGGACACTGTGACCATCATAAATATGAATAAGTTGACAAGCATCTGAATGTAAATCACAAGACCCGGGAGATGCTGCAACATTTCAGCTGATCGGTGCTTCTTCTGGACTCAGCAGAAGTGCCAGGATCAGCGCTGAGCTCCAGCTGGAGCCTGGCACTGATCCTGGCGCTTCTGCTGAACCCTGACAGCCCTGCAGCTCCAGCCATCTCTCACTCAGGCTTGTGCGGTGTTGCCACCGGTTCAGCTCATTCCCCTCCCCCACTACCACTTTTCTAGGATGGTCGCATACCAGCTGCTAGGTGCCAATGTACCACAGGTGGTACCCGTACCACTGGTTGAAAAGCCCTGAGATAGAAGACAACCAGTTTGGTATAATAGTTAAGGCATCAGATTAGAAACTGGGTGACTGAGAGTTATAGTCCCACCTTAAATACAAATCCAACTGGTTGACCTTGGGCCAGTCACTCACTCAATAGGAAGGAAGCAATGTCAAACCACTTCCAAAAATCCTAAATGTGCTTTTTCAAAAGGCAACTTTTGAAGATGTTTTTTTTTCCTTGAAGATGTTTTGCTTCTTATCCAAGAAGCTTCTTCAAGGAAAAAACCAAAGTCCAGTTGCCTTTTTGGAAAAGCACTTTTGGGACAGCCATGACCTGGATGACTGAGAAATCTCCAAATATCTTGCCAACAAAAACTGCACTGACAATACCAGGCAGTTGTCAGGAGTCAAGACCGACTCAAGGAGACAAGGAAAAAAACAAACAAAAAAAAGACAGAGAGTGAGTCAGCATAATTTCACAACTAGTACATTAGAAGACTGGTAGATAGCTTTGAGTTCAATTTCTACTTAACTTTCTGGTTGGTTTCACACATAATGCTTAATCATAAATGCATGCTAACAACACACAGCATTTCCAGTCTAACCATATTATGGATTACCATAATGGCCTTTTTCACAGAAGAAAAGTCTAGGGTAATAACTGCTTTCACACAATACACTTAAAGTGCAGATTATTTATCTTTATTTTAGCCTCGTTCAGCACGTTCTGAACTCACATTTAAATTACTGTGGATTGGTAATTGCGTTTTGCCTAAATATAAGTATGAGGGAAGACTTAACAGAAAGAAAAAGAAAAATCAGTGTAGAATTGGTTGCAGGAAGAACAAACTAAGCATCCAATAAGGAAAATAAATATGCTATTTTATTTTATTGTTTTTATTTATTAAATATCCTACAAATATGCGATGAGGAGCATCTCTCTGTCTTAAAATAGTGGAAAGGTGGGCAGGGGTTTTAGAGACATCAGCTTTGAACCATTAACATACCATTACAGTCACCATAGTTAGAAACAATGCATGTTATTGCAACAGATTACTGTTCTAGTATAGCTTAGCAGAGAATGAATAAGTTGGCATCTCATGCAGAAAAATAAATACAACAAAAACAAAATAAACTCAACAGTTTGAACTTAGAACTAGATTTATTCCCGCAAATAAGGAATGCCTGCTCTCATTAGTCAGAATTGCTGAACTTTCTCCTTCAGGAATCAACACTTCCACAGATCTTATTATGGTTTGATTTGATCCAATATGCTAGTAGTCCTTGACTTATGACAGGCTGCTTAGTGATAGTTTGAAGTTACAACAGACCTCCCCAAAGCTACTTACAACCCAGTTTGAACTTCAAATGGCTGCCATCACCTTAGTTACATGATCCCATTTGGGGACCTGTACTTACCATACTTTTCAATGTCCCAAGGTGACATAGCAGTGATTTATAGCAATAGGACTTAGACTTATATACCACTTTATAGTGCTTTACAGCCCTCTCTAAGCAAATTGCAGAGTCATCATATTACCCCAACAAACTGGATCCTCATTTTACCAACTTCAGAAGGATGGAAGACTGAGTCACCCTTGAGGCGGTCAGAATCGAACTACTGGCAGTCAGCAGAATTAGCCTGCAACACTGCATTCTAACCACTGTGCCACCCACGGCTCTTTAAGATGTTGTTTTTTTTCTGGAAACCAGCACTTGCTTCTGGTTTCCAACAGAAATGCAGATGGTGGATAAATTAAATTCACAAAGTTGAGAATTTCTTTGGAATTTTCTTAGTGCTATTTTGAACTCACTGAATTATGGGAGGAGAGTGTGTGCAGTTGCTTGTATTGTGCAGCTCTTAGCGCTCTCTGAACTTGGTTATTTGCTTGTAGATGGTTTACCACACAGTAGCTAACATCATCAATACAAATTTCTCTCACTTGTATTTCTATCACTTCGAAACTGCCCTGATTCCTACATTTCCAGTCTGAAAAAGGCCCCACAGGAAGAGTTTCTTCCTGGAGCTTTTCTCTGGGATGGGACAAGAGAGTAGAAATCCAGGATAGCTGTAGAAATCATTGTCAATAACCTTAATATCAATAATATCAATTATTAATAATGATTAATAACAATCAATTCACATTATCAAGAAACAACAACAGCAACAACAGCAACAACAGCAACAGCAACAACAACAACAACAACAACAACAACAACAACAACAACAACAATAATAATAATAATAATAATAATAATAATAATAATAATAATAATAGAGTTGGAAGGGACCTCGGAGGTCTTCTAATCTCACCCCCTGTTCAGGCAGGAAACCCTATACCATTTCAGACAAATGGCTGTCCAGTCTCTTCTTAAAAACCTCCACTGTTGGACCATTCACAACTTTTGGAGGCAGGTTGTTCCACTAATTAATTGTTCTGACTGTCAGGAAATTTCTTCTTAGTTCTAGATTGCTTCTCTGCTTGCTTGATTCAATTAATAATGAAGAAGGAAATATATGAAAGTGAAAATTCAACATGTAACTAACAATAGCAAATGTTGCCTTTGTTGTGAAAAGGATGAAAAAAATCGATCAGTTTTGGCTACACCCAAATTACAAAACCTGGCTACAAGCAGAGTCATGACCATGTTGCCAAAATTATTCACTGGAAATATTACTGGAGGTTTGGATCTGAATATATCAGGAACCCCTGATATATTTAGAAAGTTTTGAAAAATGAGTAGGAGTTATATCTTATGGGACCTTGAGGTTCAAACAGATGAGCATCTTGGTTTAACATACCTGATATAACAGTTATTGAAAAGAAGAAAGTCTGGTTCATTGATGTTGCTATTCTGAATGATGCCAGGATGGAGGAAAACAATTGGAAAAAAAATGACAAAACACTGGAACTTGCAGATGGAAGTTGTATGCTAATAGAAGAAGTAATCTGATATTAAACAATTGTGACTTGAGCCCTTGGAGCAATATATAAAGCAGAGCTCTCCAACCCTTCTGAGCTCGCGGCCTGGAGGGAAGGAGAGCAGCTTTCAAATTGGTGCACGCGCACACATGCAAATGGGGCCGCCCTCACTGACATGGCACTAGTGGCCCCATTCATCATGCAGCATGCATGAACAACTGTGCACCCCCCTCAGCGGCTAGCGGCCCCGTTCATGCATGCACGAATGGGCCATGCACACTGCCTGGCACTAGCTATCTCATTCATGCATGCACAAATGGGCCATGAATACCCGCCCAGGGCTAGCAGCCCCATTCGTGCCAAGAGGCCACAACCCAGTAGTGGTTGGGGACCCCTGATCTAAAGGAGTACCTCAATATTTGGAATTTTGGAATTTATGAGGCCCAAGTACCCTAATTTTACAATAAAAGAAAATCCCATCCTGCTAGGAACTGCCTATATTCTCAAATTCTTTTTTTTTAATAAGTCTTAGGTCCTTCGTTAGGACTTGAATTATTAGGTTCCCACCAATCTTACACTGAGAATTAATTATAGATTATTATTATTATTATTATTATTATTATTATTATTATTATTATTATTATTATTATTATTATTATTATTATTATTAATAATAATAATAATAATAATAATAATAATAATAATAATAATAATAATAATAATAATAATAATAATAATACAGAAAGTACAGAAAAATTGCTGCAGGCTGTGAAAACAGAGAACATTATAAAAATAACAGAAACAAAGGCATAATATAAGGAAAAACCGCTGGATGATAGATTAAATAGATGGAAAACCAAAGCTTTGCATGGACAACATTTGAAAAACATTCAAGGAAAATGTGATAACAACTTGACATGGGCATGGCTTAAGATGCGAACCATCAAGAAAGAAAAGGAAGGCTTAATACTGGCTGCTCAAGAACAAGCACTACAAACTAATGCCATGAAAGCGATGATACAAAAATCTACTGACAATCCAAATTGCCGACTTTGCAACGACAAAGTTGAAACTGTTTCACATTTAATATGTGAGTGCAGCAAAATTGCGCAAACTGATTACAAAGCTAGACATGACCGAGTTGCTAAACTATTCCAGTGGGCATTGTGTAAAAAAATACGACTTTCCTGTGTCCGAAAAGTCATGGGGAACATAGGGTTGAAAAAGTTGTCGAGAATGAGGGTGAAGATCTTGTGGGACTTCTGAATACAGACAGATCACCATTTGGAACACAACATGCCAGATATCACAGTTGTAGAGAACTGAAGCATACAGCTGATTGATATCACTGTACCAGGAGATGCCAGAGTCGAAGAAAAAGAACTGGAAAAAATTACAAAATACCGTGACCTGGCCATCAAAACTGTGCGATTATGGATGAAATATGTAACAGTGATACCCATTGTCTCGCAGCTCTCCCTGGAAGA
Organism: Vipera berus; assembly: GCF_964194415.1. Classification (NCBI taxonomy): domain Eukaryota; kingdom Metazoa; phylum Chordata; class Lepidosauria; order Squamata; family Viperidae; genus Vipera; species Vipera berus. The sequence goes on along the minus strand of NC_138207.1, from coordinate 15,686,810 downwards.
TCACATAGGAGCTGTGACCAAGGGGGCCTTCTCCCGGGTTCGACTAGTTCGCCAATTACGGCCTTATCTGGACCTGGATGCCTTACGTACAGTCACCCATGCTCTTGTGACCTCTCGCCTAGACTACTGTAACGCTCTCTACTTGGGGCTGCCCTTGAGATCCACTCGGAAGCTTCAACTGGTGCAAAGTGCAGCGGCACGGACACTCTTGGGAGCCTCCCGATACTCCCATACCACACCTCTCCTCCGTGCACTGCACTGGCTTCCAGTTGCCTTCCGTGTGAAGTTCAAGGTGCTAACAATGACTTACAAAGCCCTACATGGCATGGGTCCGGACTACCTACGGGAGCACCTTCTGCCAATGTCAGCACCCCACCGTCCTGTGCGCTCCCACAGAGAGGGCCTCCTCAGGGTGCCACCGCTCAAGGAATGTCGGCTGGTGGCCCCCAGGGGGAGGGCATTCTCAGTGGGTGCGCCAGCCCTCTGGAACAGCTTACCAACCGAAATCCGGATGGCCCCCGACCTCCGCACCTTCCGGCGCGAATTAAAAACTTATCTGTTCCAGCAGTCTGGCCTGGCCTGATAGCTCTAATCTGGGGTCCCAGCTTGTATTTCACTATTGTTTGTTTTCACTATTGTTCATTCTGTATGCCTACCTTATTCTGTACACCGCCCCGAGTCCCTCGGGAGAAGGGCGGTTTATAAAAACAAATAAATAAATAAAATAAATAAATAAATAAACTATGTCCAAAAACTTTGCAAAACACATCAAGAAATTGCAGCTTCCTGCAATAACTCCAGCAAAGCTACAAAAAACTGCACTACTTGGAACATCTTACATTTTAAGGAGATACCTGGTTGATACCTAGGATGCTGGCAACAACCTGTGTCAACCATTAGTGCCAGTCACTTTGAGTGTTCAGTTGACTGAGTTTCATGTTTTATGAATAAAAGTTTAATAATAACAATAACAATAGTAATAATAATAACAACAACAACAACAACAACAACAACAACAACAACAACAATAATAATAATAATAATAATGCAATAATAATAATGCAATAATAATAATAATGATGCAACAACAACAACAACAATAATAATGATGATGATGATGATGATGCAAAAATAAAGCAGACTTTTCTCAAACATACTTTGGCAACCTTGCCGCTTGGACAAGGACACCCCACTTCCTCATAGAAACATCTCCAGAGTTCTCTTCTCCTTTGAAAAAACTTTTCAAAAGCAAATTCTCTTTCATCAAATAGCAGTTAGGAAAAAAATGTAGGAGAACTTTCCTGCACTGTATTACTTTGAACATGACTTTCCCTTGGGTGTAAATCCATATTCCTAAACCAACTGTTTATCTTTGTGGAATTATTAACTTTCCTGCTTTTTTTCCTTTCTTTTATAAAGATTTGTAACTGTCCAGATCAGAACCTAAGGCAGATGGTGACCACCACAGAAGTCTGTACTGTTGGACCTTTCCTTCTTGTTTGGCAAGGTCATAATCATCGGTTTCCTTACTTACTTAAAGGCTGCTTTAATCATGACCCATCTTAAGAAGCTCATATCCCTAATTTCCTTTAACAAATTTAAAACAATATATGGAATATTAAGAAGATACTCACTTCATGCTATACCAAGGAACCATGAACACAACATAACCTTACTATAGACGGGACTTAATTCCATCTGTTCCCAAAGAATTTCTGGAACAACTAGGTGCCCAGGTGGCCTTTAAGGAGAACCATCTCTGGAGACATCATGGAGAAAATCCTCTGTGTGGTTGCTAGGAGTTGAAAATGACTTGATAAAACATAATCCATCAAAAAATCTCTAGAGAGTGCAAAGAAGAAAAATGAAGACCTCCATAAAAGGTTCAAGTCACATCCACTAATCACCCACTGCCCTAACCTTCTGCTGGAATGTATTGTTTCAGATGGCACTCAATATATTTTTTCTTTTCAGTTACTTATGTTGCATGACAAGAGACTTCTGATCACAAAAAGCAAAGGAGAATGTCAGGGATTCCCTATTTCTGTGAAGTACATGGAGTGAAGTCTCAATAGTCTTATTCTTCATCCTATGCCATGGAATAACCTCCCAATGTAGGTGAACCAGACAAGAAACACAACCAAATAAGCTATTTCAGCGATTTAGTGTAAGCTGTTTCTAACTTTCAACTGAGGCTTGTTGGTGCAGTGGTTAGAATGCAGTATTGCAGGCTAATTCAGCTGACTGCTGGCTGCCAGCCGTTTGGCAGTTTGATTCTCACAGGCTGAAGGCTGACTCAGCCTTTCATCCTTCCGAGGTCAGCAAAATGAGGACCCAGATTGTTGAGGGCAATATGCTGACTCTATAGACTGATTAGAGATGGCTGTAAAGCACTATGAAGTGGTATATAAGTCTAAGTGCTATTGCTATTGCTATCTTAACAGAACTTTGCAAGTCTGAACATACAAATCTCCTGTTATCACCTAAACAGCCTGAAAAAGAGAGAGGGTTCACTGAGTCACCTTTTCTACCCATTATACAGATGTCAGCAATGCCTCTCTTATCTGACTATTCCCTAGGCAGTAATTCTTTCCGATGGTCTGTCAAGCTCTTTCTCATACTTATACCAGTGATGGCAAACCTTTTAGAGACTGAGTGCCTAAACTGCAAATAAAAGCCCACTTATGCATCGTCGGGTGTCGGGAGGGCATGGCCCATTGGGTTGGTGTGCCCCATTGGGTGGGTGTGGCCTATTGGCTGGCGTGGCCCATTGGGTGGGCATGGCTGCAGTGATAACAGGACACTGGGTGGGACTAAAAAGTTCAATCAATCAATTCCAACTTTGCAAGATCTTTTTTTTCTCTGCGAGAAGTTAAAATTGATTGATTGATTGAACCATTTTTTTTTGCACAGGGTGGCAGAGGCCTAAGGTGAAAAAGTTTTATAAAACCCAGCTGAAGGCCTAAAACTGGGGTGACAGCATGCGTGAACATAGAGAGAGTTCGCCGACATGGACTTAGGGTTAGGGTTACATCACCATGTACTTGGAGAGCAAAACAGACATTGCCAACATATTCGGAGTGCTTGGATATGGTTAGGAGGGCACTTACTTTTCTATGCTGTGGTATTTATGCTTCCTGGTAAAATACATGGGAAAATCCCATTGGAGGAAAATTCCACTTAGGGTTAGGGTTAGGTCACCATGAAGGCATACAGCAAAATGGACATCACCAACAAATTCGGAGTACTTGGGTATGGTGAGGAGGACACTAACTTTTCTGAGCTGTGCTGTCTACATTTCCTGGTAAAATACATGGGAAAATCCCATTGGAGGAAAATTCCACTTAGGGTTAGGGTTAGGTCACCACGAACCTATACAGCAAAATGGACATCACCAACAAATTCAGAGTGCTTGGGTATGGTAAGGAGGGCACGTACTTTTCTCAGCTGTGCTATCTACGTTTCCTGGTAAAACACATAGGAAAATCCCATTGGAGGAAAATTCCACTTAGGCTTAGGGTTAGGTCACTATCAACTCACACAGCAAAATGGACATCACCAACAAATTCAGAGTGCTTGGGTATGGTGAGGAGGGCACTTACTTTTCTAGGCTGTGCTGTCTATGTTTCCTGGTAAAATACATGGGGAAATCCCATTGGAGGAAAATTCCACTTAGGGTTAGGGTTAGGTCACTATCAGCTCACTCAGCAAAATGGACATCACCAACAAATTCAGAGTGCTTGCATATGGTTAGGAGGACACTTACTTTTGTAGGCTGCCCTATCTATGTTTCCTTGTAAAATACATGGGAAAATCCCATTAGAGGAAAATTCCACTTAGGGTTTGGTCACCATCAACTCACACAGTAAAATGGACATCACCAACAAATTTGGGGTGCTTGGGTATGGTTTGGAGGGCACTGACTTTTTTAACCTGCCCTATTTATGTTTCCTGGTAAAATTCATTGGAAAATCACTTTGGAGAAAAATTTCACTTAGGGCAGTGATGGCGATCCTTTTATTTTATTTATTTATTTATTTTAATTCCATTTATATCCCGCCCTTCTCCGAAGACTCAGGGCGGCTTACAAGCTTAGCAGTAGCCTTCATTCTATGTATATGATTGATTGAACCATTTTTTTTGCACATGCCGATGGAGGCCTAAAGCGAAAAGATTTTATAAAACCCAGCTGAAGGCCTACGACTGAGGCGATGGTGCACGTGCCCACAGAGAGGGCTCTTGTGCCACCTGTGGAATTCTGAGGAATTCTGGCTGAGGAATTCTGGGAGTTGAAGTCCACAAGTCTTAAAGTTGCCAAGTTTGAAGAACCCTGACCTACAACCTCTGGAGGAATGTCATTCTACTGACTAATTGTTCTGACTGTCAGAAAATTTCTTTTTGGTTCTCTCCTTGATTAGTTTCCATCCATTGCTTCTCTCCTTGCCTTGGAAAATAGGTTGATCCCCTCTTCTTTGTTGCAGCCCCTTTGATGTTGGAACACTGCTATCATGTCATCCCCTGGTTTTTCTTTTCCTTAAACTAAAAGGTAAAAGTAAAGGTTCCCCCGCACATGTGTGCTAGTCGTTTCCAACTCTAGGGGCCGGTGCTCATCTCCGTTTCAAAGCCAAAGAGCCAGCGCTTGTCCGAGGATGAATCCGTGGTCATGTGGCCGGCATGACTAGACGCCAAAGGCGCACAGAACGCTGTTACCTTCCCACCGGAGTGGTCCCTATTTTTCTACTTGCATTTTTACGTGCTTTTGAACTGCTAGGTTGGCAGAAGCTGGGATGAGTAACAGGCGCTCACTCTGTTACGCGGCACTCGGGATTCGACCCGCCAAACTGCTGACCTTCTGATCGACAAGCTCAGTGTCCTAACCCACTGAGCCACCACGTCCCTCTTTCCTTAAACTAGACATACCCAATGCCTGCAACTGTTCTTCATGTGTTTTATCCTTCAAAATAAGATAAAGGCTTTTCTATGCAATTCTTCTCATGTCTTTCTTGTTCTTGTCTGACGATACACCTACATCGGTTCAAAAATTTGATACAGCACATATTTGTGCTCTGGATCGCGAGATGGGTAGCATATAAATTTAATAAAACCAATACATTTCCTCTTCCAATGTCAGTTCTGTGAGCTTTACTTACCAGTAAATGAAGTATTTGGCAGACCAGAATGTGAAGATCTGTGTTGTGATTCAGGGTCAGCCTGTGGGTTCGGCAGTTGGGTCGGACGACTCAGAGGAGGAGGGGGGTGTTGAAGAGCTTGCTGAGGGGGTTGGAGAGCTTGATGATGAGAGCCCTCAGCCAGGCCCCTCCCACCTGGTCACGATGGAGACCCAGCTGTGTGAGCCTGACAGCGTGGATGAAGATGACCCACAGCTGGCCCTGTTCAAGGACCCCCGACGCAGGAGGCAGTCAATCAGGAGTAAACAGAGGAAGGCAATGGGGCACCTCAGAAGCAGGCAGAGAGAAGCCACGCCCTGAACTGTATAAAAGGGGAATGCGTGGGGTGGCTGGTTTGCTGAAGGCAACCGCTTGAATAGTTCCTGTTTCATAGCTCCTGTTTCATGGTTGGTGTCTTGTTTTGCTCTGTTTTATGTTAATAAATTTGGCAGGCTTAATTCCAGCCTCTTGCCATTTGTAAAGGGGTTGTCCCTGCCTTTTCTGCAGGGCCGGTAGCAGGCTGGTACAGAACAATCTGTAGACTAGCTTAGATATGTACTCAGTTGGGCATTTTATTAGACAAGAAACATTTGTGGGCTTGAATCATACATCAAACCGCTTGAACAGAATGAAGCATTCATTGAAAGTTGGGAGATGATATAAAGATTTTTTCTTCTTCTTTGCTTAACCTGAGCAGAGGAGAAAAAACAGAGGCCCCATTCTCCTTTTAATATTACTGGCATTACATAAATGTGTCTCTATTTGTATTTGATTTATATGCATCTCAGATGAGAAACCCAGCCTCAACTTATTCTTAGCCATGCAATTTCAGGAGACAAGTGAAATTTTGTTTATGGCTTCTTGTCAAATGCAATAAGAATTTAATAGAAAACTGGAAGTTAAAATACTTTGTAAATTTAATAGTCAAACCAGCCCAAATATCTCCTTCCTGTTTATTCATTGTTATGAAAATCTGGAATATGAAACCAGGAATATGAACCCAAGCTATTCGTGTGACTGGCTTACCTCCTGATTGGGATTTTGTCAGCCCTATCTAGGGCTGTTCAAAATTGGCATAATTTCCATGCAAAGTTAGACCCACTTTGGTTTTGTGGTCAAAGCATCAGACTAGAAGCCAGGAGACAGAGTTCTAGTCCTGCCTTAACTTTGAAAAACAGCTGGGTGACATTGGGCCAGTCCTCTCTTTCAGCCTAACCTAGATCAGAGGATCATTAGGGGGAAAATAGGAGTAAGGAGATGTGTTGGACATGTTCACCACCTTGAATCATTTGTGAAAATGAAGGTATGAGATATAAATAAACAAAAAATAAATAAAATAAAGTAGGATCCCCTCCAGTGAGGTAGCCATTGCACATAAGGATTTCTGATATATATTTCACCTTCCCTTGTTTCAGTATACAGAATGACTCCATAATGTATGGTATGGAACAGAGGTCCCCAACCTTTTGGGCACCAGGGACCGGTTCCGTGGAGAAAGGTTTTTCCATGGACTGGAGAGTGCCTGGTTTTCTGTGCTGCCTGCATCCCACGGATGGGGCTTTGCTTGTTTGTGCGGACCGGTTGCTGGCATGCCGTGGCCCGTTACCGGTCCATGGACAGGGGGTTGTGGACCCCTGGTATGGAATACTGTCCCATTCATTCAAATGAACTGGGAATGTACAATGTGTAGAAAATGTTATACCTGCACTTCATCTATATTCTATTTAATTAGTTAACTTCCTTGAGTTCTTCACAGAAATACTTTCTCAGAACTTTCAGGGAAATAAAAGTTTACAATAAATGTAATATTTGACTATAATTGGAAGGATCCAATCAAGACAATGATTGCACATGCAATCAAGAAATAAACATAATTAATCAACCTTCTGCTTAGCAACAGAGGAGGCAATGTCCTATGTGAGAATTATGGGATCTTTAGGGATTTTTTTTCTTTTTGTATTGTCTACTTGGGCTATATAAACTCAAAAGAATTTGGGTCTTTATTTCTTCTTACTTTTTCTTTTCCTTCCTTCCTTCCTTCCTTCCTTCCTTCCTTCCTTCCTTCCTTCCTTCCTTCCCTCCCTCCCTCCCTCCCTCCCTCTCCTCCTCCTCCTCCTATCTAGTTCTCATAACATAGAGAATAAAAATGGAGAAAGAAGCACAGACGTTTCTTTAGCAGCCTCATCCAGATTACTATGAAGATGTATGTATTAATTGTTATAATCATGTGTTAAACTACAAAGAATCTTGCTAAAATGGTAGCATGAAAAACCTCACATTGTTCTAGGGCATATACTTAGGACTTAGTAGGGTTTTTTAAAGTCACTTGAAAGAAGTCCTTCATAAGATCAGGAGTGCAGCTAAAAGTAGATAGGAGATGTTTGGAAGTAGCCCTTCAAAATGCTTACACCATTCAAAGGGAGGTATTGTTTGTCAAGCACCTCTTTCAAATGTTTGGCATGGACCTAGTTTCAAATACATTTTAGCACACTAAGAGTGTTCCTTTTATGGCCTTAGAGATGTCTTCAGGTCTCATAATATGCTCAACCTTTTTACAGAAGAACCTTGTCTGGTTCTCTGAAAGAACAATTGTATCTTCCATTCAGCCAACTATTTAGAAGAGACAGAAAACATTAAGAGAAGAAGAGGGGGCACCAGAAAGAAAATGGATCTTCTCAACCACTTTGGACTTTGGCCCCACCTATTGCTTCTTTCACTTTCATTGTATATTTCCCTGAGCAAATTACCCTGAAGGACATTTTCTTCACGAGAAAGGAAATCCGTTTTTCCTCTGTTAATTATTCGGTTCTTGAGGCATTAAATGAGATGAAGTGTTGAAATAGCAACAGCTTTATTCTAACTCAGAACATAACAGAAGCAAGCTAATAGCTGCTGCACAGCTATTTATACGGTTGGCCTCTAGGCAGCGACCAATAGGTTTGAAGTAGCAGTTTCCCGCCCCAAACCTAATTAACAGCCTGGAGACAGCAAGTCTAGCTCAGCAACCACAACCGTTACATAACACACAGAATTTAGGTCTTGCTTAGGACATTAAGCAAGCAGTCAGACATTAAGCAAGTGAATTAAAACAGATAAGGCCAATACATTACACCCCTTCCCCCTAGATAGCACAAACTCCCAATTGTCTTACATAATCCTGTAGATACTTAGGCAGCCTTTGTGACCATTCAGAACGTCTAGGGGTTACAGGGATCTCCCGGTCTACCTGCTTGTCTGCCAGGCTGGGTAGACCAGGGCTCTGAGGTTCAGTGAAGTCACAGTGACTCGAGTCCCTTTGGCCAGCCAGTCCTGGTTGGCCCAAACCAAAGTCCAATTGTGCAGCAAAGTCTACTGGGCTGTCTCTCAGTTCAGTTTGCCTGTCCTGGTCAGCTGAGAAAGACTGTGTTTGAAGAAGACTCTTCTACGGCCATCCCCTGTCACCATGAACAAGAGTTCTTTCAGAGCATGCAAGCTGCTCTGTTCGACCGCTGTCCTGTGGGCCCATTGTTTAGCCCTCTTGGGAGTCCTGAGCCAGCAACTGATCTGCTAGCCGCCGACGCAGATGATCAATGTGCTGATGAATGACTCACCCGTCTTCCAGGACCACCTTGTAGGAGAGTGGTCCTGACACTTTAACAACCTTTGCTGTCACCCACAAAGCCCCTTGCCCATAATTCTGGGTCCAAACCCGGTCACCCACTTGTAAGCTTCTTGGTGGCTTCAGCCGTGCAGTGTCTGAGGCAACTCTGTCAGGGTGCAGCCTGTCTAGTTTGGTGATCAAATGCCTGCCCCAACGAAGCTCAGCTGGGCTCTTGCCAGTGGCAGTGCAGAATGTTGTGTGCTGGCAGAGTAGAAAATCAGCCAGCCTGTGGTGCCAATCTCCCTCTGAAAATTCATTTCAGGAATTCCTTGGTTGTGCATACCATGTGTTCTGCTTAACCGTTCGATGACAACAATTTTGGCTCAAAATGGTCTCAGAGCTTTTTCTTCAAGTCTGCGTGACAGACTCTAAAGGCACCGGGGCGACCAAGTTCTCGGTGATATCGAATGTGGCTGAGCCGCACACGCAGAGGAGTGTCACGGCCTTCAGCCCATCTTCGCTGACCAGAGGTAGTTCTCTACGTGGGAAATGTAGGACACCCATCTCTCTGGGTGTGTCACGTTAAATTCTTCGAGCTTTCCTACTTTTGCCATGGTGAGTTTCTTTCGGTGCTTGTTCCTCGCATTGCCTTGTGCTACCGGTTTCTCCATAGGGCCTAGGATGGATCCTTAGGGTGTGGTGGTCTCCAGCATGGCTTGCTAGGCAGACCGAGGGGGGGAAAACATAGTTCCTGCCAGGCTCTGGAGCTGGCCTCACCCCCAGTGACTTCAGGCTCTTACGATGAAGCAGCATATCCTACCTTCGTCGCCAGTGTTAAATATTTGGTTCTTGAGGCATTAAGTGAGACAAAGTGTTGAAACAGCAACAGGTTTATTCTAACTCAGAACGTAATAGAAGCAAGCTAATAGCTGCTGCACAGCTATTTATACGGTTGGCCTCTAGGCAGCGACTAATAGGTTTAAAGTAGCAGTTTACCACCCCAAACCTAATTAACAGCCTGGAGACAGCAAGTCTAGCTCAGCAACAGCAACTGTTACATAACACACAGAATTTAGGTCAGACATTAAGCAAGTGAATTAAAACAGATAAGACCAATACATTACATCCTCTTTCTATGAAAAAGGCAGAAAAATAATAATAATGCATGTTTTGCAAGGAGCAAATTATTTCTTAGAAGCAAAGGGCAGGATTTGACATAGTACCAATTTTATCTATTTCCTATTTGTCTGTCAGGCTGAGGTTACAGAAATATTGTACTCAGTCTTGGTTCTCAGAGAACATTTTAAGATCATTTGGTTTCAGCCAGCCTGCAAGGGGCTCAGAACAAAGGCTCCAATGAAAGACTCAAGACTCTATGGTGACTGTAGGCCTCACTGACTGATGTTGCCATCTCCACCAAGGCAAAGATTTCCAGTTTTAGAATTATTCGGAAAAAGGCGAAGTCAGCACTCCCTAATTTTGATGCATTAGGCCTTAGCTTTGAGCCAGCTTCAACTATCCTTATACTGCTGATATTATCAATCACAGAAATCTTCTTCATGTCTGCAAAGTCTCATACATTCAATAAGATTTAACAGAATGACAGATTAGAGTTCGAAGGGACCTTGGAAGTCTTCTAGTCCAACCTTCTGCTCAAGCAGGAGACCTCATATCATTTTATTTATTAATTAATATTTTTTTTTGTTAACATATTCACCTTAATATTTGGTAAACAGCATCTTGTCTGGGTTTACATTTAGAAACAATCCATAACAATTAATTTCTATAATCCCATAATCCACATAGTAGTTTTCTTTCTGTTCTTCCAATAATATTCTCTTTTTCCAACCTTAAATTAGTACATTTCTTAATATTTTGATAGATAACAATTGAATATAAACATATACCATTTTAGACAACTTGTTGTCCAATCCCTTCTTAAAAACCTCCAGGGTTGTTGGAGCACCCACAACTTCTGAAGGCAAACTGTTCTGATGATTAATTGTTTTCACTAGTAGGAAATTTCTCCTTAGTTTTTGGTTGCTTCTCTCCTTGATTAGTTTTCATCCATTGTTTCATGTCTTGCCTTCTGGTGCTTTGGAAAATAGGTCAGCTTCTTTGTGGCAGCCCCTCAAATATTGGAACACTGCAATTTTTACATTCTTTCTGGTACCAGAAAAGTGTTGATTGTTGTAAGCTGCTAAGAGTGACCATATAACCTAAGTTTCTAAATAGGTCTAGTAAGTAAGTAAGTAAGTAAGTAAGTAAGTAAGTAAGTAAGTAAGTAAGTAAGTAAGTAAGTAAGTAAATATTATTATATACCTATCTCCCCACTCTCAAGAGAAAAAGTTCCCAGACACTTTCATGTCTCTTTGTAAGATTTAGTTTTTAGTTCCTTATTTCCCATACCTGTCCCTGATTTCAGTTTCTCTATATCCTTCTTAGAGTGCGATGCACAGAACTGTATACCATAATCAAAGTGGAGTTTGAAAAGCACAGATTAAAGAGGAATTATTGCTTATTGTGATTTGGAAACTGTATTTCCAATGATGCAGCCTATGACTGCATTTGACTTTTGTTGCAGCCACATTATATATCTGAGTCATAAATAATATGCAATGAGCTAGTTGTCCATCTTCTTTTTCAGATAGACTATTTTCTCTCCCCCTCCCCCCCTCTCTCTGTCACCCACAAACATACCTCCCTTTTGGTGTCATTTGAAAGGATTCATTCGGGAAGTGAAAAAAAATATTCTGTGCATGGCTATGTAGTCTCTCTGACCTGCAGAACCATTTTAAGAAAACTACACAAGGTAGAAAGTTGTGTGTGTGTGTGTCTGTCTGTCTGTCTGTCTCTCTCTCTCTCTCTCTCTCTCTCTGTGTGTGTGTGTGTGTGTGAGAGAGAGAGAGAGAGAGAGAGAGAGAGAGAGAGAGAGAGAGAGAGAGAGAGAGAGAGAGAGAGAGGACACACAGAGAGAGACAGAGAGAGAAGGTAGGTCTTGTTTAATAACTTTTGCAAATTAGAAGCAAATATGTTAATCTTTTGTCCCTTCTGTTTTACCTCCAGCCTCAATGAATGAATTAAAAGAGGAAATTGAAAAAAATGGCACAGTATGGGATAAAACTGTTCCAGCCACTTTATACCAAAGGCCAGATCTTCATGAGCTTCATTTCTACCTTTTGGAAAAAGGAGCGGGGACATCAAAGAAGCTTCATGAACATGCTATCATTTCCGCTCCTGCCTTAACAAACAAGGAAACATCACTGAGCAAAGGCATTTTCTACAATGAACGAAGGTGAGCTTGAATCATTTCCTCATTAGGTGGCTGGCAGGTGTTCCAGGGTGTTGCATGTCTTGCCAGATCTGGCTAAAGTTCCCATCCTTAATAAAACAGGCAGATAGGAACAGTCTTTTTTATTTATCCCATCCCAGTTTTTATGGGGGCTTGCCAGTCAGCGTAGTTTAGTGGGTCCAATGGAATTCACAGTCATAGGGGAAATTTGAGTTCTTACTAGGACATAAATTCCATTAATCTACATTTCCACAGAGATAAATTCTTATGCATTACTAAATTCTGTAAAGGAAGAACAATATTTGTACATTCTGCTAATCTAATGCTATAATATACATAACCCCTCTGCCAATTTTTGTACACCCCCACACATCCATCCATCCATCCATCCATCCATCCATCCATCCATCCATTCTGACAAAGTGTTACACCCAATGACACACCAATAAATTTTATGTTTCCAGTGGAAAAGGAGCTAAGGGTGGATGAAGTTTTTAAATTCCTTAAAAAGTGCTTCCTCAAACCACAATTGCATATATAAAAAGGGAGAAAAATGGAAACCAGCAGAAGTTTGGTTCTCAGAACCAAACAACAATAAAAGGTCACACATATTACCGATAGAAAGAAATGTCAATATCTTTTTAACTGTATGGATGACATTAGAAAGACTAAAGCTCAGAATGAATTTAGGTTGGAAAAGGAGTTGCAGATCACAAGGAGAGCTTCTTTAAATAGGTTACTATATAATAGGATACACAAAGCATATGTTTTTCAGCTAGTGGAATGAAGTTGAAAGAGGCAAACTGGTAATAAAATAAGAGCAAAGCAACTCAGCTTCTATTAAGTTCAATGATTTTTCAGCAAGAATATATGTGTTCCATCAGGAAATTGTGAAAAGCAGGATGAAAATGGTAGGTTTTCTTGACATTAATAAAAGATGGCCAAGTTTAAATCTCCAAGGCCTGGTGCATTGGCTTCTTTGCCCATAGAAGAAACCATGTGATGGTCTGATTGAATTCAAATTCACTGTTTTGAGGAATCTTGAATAAGCTCAAATGACTGGAGGAAAGCAAATACTATCCCTGTTATGTACTGGGCTCTTGTGAAACACCATGTGGGTTGCTGGAGCAGCTAACGGCTCTCCAGCAACCCAGACTTTAAGACTCCTGTGCAGCAATTGGCTATCTCCAGGCGGCAATGGTTGATTCAAAACCTATTGGCTGCCACCTAGGGGCTAGGCTATATATTGCAGCTAGTTGCAGACATTTCCCCAGTACAGTTCCAACACGAAATAAACAATGAGTTATCCTGTACTCAGCTTTGCGTCTTCATTCCTGCACCAAAGAACCCACTATTTAACAATCCCTATGTTCAAAAACAGGAAAACCCCACTTGGAATATTGTATGCAGTTTTGGTCAGTACAATATAAAAAAGATGTTGAGAATCTAGAAAGAGTGCAGAGAAGAGCAACAAAGTTGATTGGGGAACCGGAGGTTAAAACATACCAAAAATGGTTGCTGGGATTGGGTAGGACTAATATAATGAAAAGATGAACTAGAAGTGACATGATAGCAGTGTTCCAATATTTGAGGGGCTTTCACAAAGAAGAGGGAATCAACATATTATCCAAAACATCTAAAGGCGGACAAGAAACAATGGATGAAAATTAATCAAGGAGAGAACCAGCCTAGAACTAGGGAGAAATTTCCTAACAGTTAGAACAATTAGTCAGTGGAACGATTTGCCTCCAAAATTTGTAGGTGCTCCAATACTGGAGGTTTTTAAGAAGAGATTGGACAACAACTTGTCTGAAAAGCCATAGGGTTTACTGCTTGAGCAAGGGGTTGAACTAGAAGATCTCCAACGTATCTTCCAACTCTGTTATTCTGAAAAGGGATTTTATGGAAAACTGCTCTTATAGAGTTATAGACTTATAGAGATATGTAGATACATAACTGAAAAGGGAAATAAAGCAAATCACAAAGCAAATAATTTATAATTATTTTGAAAATAAATTTTCAATTATTTTGAAAGCAATGTAGATATCGCCTTGGATTTATCAGCAACAGGTATTGGCAGTCTGACATCCCATTTTTTTTAATTTCAACAAAACACTTGACAAAAGTACCTAAGAACATCCCAATTAACAAGCTAATTGAGTGCAGTCTGGATGACATGACAATTAAGCAGATACATAGCTAGTTCGAAAAGTGGTATTGAAAGTGTTCTCATTAATAGAACCTCATTAAAAGTTCAATTCTTGTCCTATATCCTTCAACGTTTTCATTAACAACTTGAATAACAAGTTGAAACATATGCAGATGCCACATCATTGACTGGCATTGCTAGTAGGTCAAGAATCAGGAAAAGAAATCAGATCAAATTATTGATTTTTTTTTCAGAAAACCAGTCTCATTTCATCTGACAGTTCAAACTATTTTAAAATCTAATCCTTGAATCCAATTGCTTCAACTGATATATCTTGATTTGGAAAAAAGCTCTTCATACATATAAACAGAAATGTCTGAATATTTCCAAACGATTCAGAGATATCCAATTGAACTTGATTATTTGAATGTTTTTATCAGCTAAGAAAATCAATTTGATTTCGCGCTCAAACTGACCTGCTTTCAAACTCAGAATCACATATTTGCATAGACCTAATAGCTTAGTGTATACTATGGAAGAGAGATATAATGATTTGGATGAGAAGTAGAAGGAACGCTTATCAATTTTACTAGGTAACACCAAATTGGAGAAAATAGCAAAAGCTTAGAGCACAGAAATCAAATTCAAAATTATCTTGATAGGATGGAGAAATAGGCTGAAAATAAGAGTGTGACATCTAACAGAAACAATGCTGATATTTTCCTAAAGGAATCAGAGATCAAATGCTGAAATTGTTCATTGTGTGAGGGGAGGGGGTAACTGGTAGGAATAGCATGACTGAAAAAGAAGTTGGGCTATATTTCAAAGTGAATATAAGTCAGATATGTGATTTGTGACTGCATCAAAGTCAAATGAAATCATAGTTTGCATCATTCTCTCATCCCAACTCACCTTACAGGATTGCTGTTGTAGAGAAAATAGGTGGAGGAGGGAGTATTGTGTGAGTTCACTAACCTGAGTTATTTATCAGCAAAAATCTAACAAATTAAAGAAATAAGAGGTGCTGAGGTTTACCTTCTGAGCAAATTTACCTTCTGTGTTATCGCGCACATGCAAAAATTAGATCCATGTAAGTGTTCTTGAGGGAAAACTATGAAGTGCACTCATTGACAATGGCACTACGCTAAAATAGGAAAATTTGCTCAAGAATATAGTACCGAGAAAGCTTCAAAATGCAGTAACAGGAGGCCTCTGTTCTATTATCATACATATCTGTGGAAAGAAAGAATTGGTTAGTAGTATATCATCCTCTCGCAGGGATGTGTCAGGATGCTTCTAAGAAATACAATCAAACTAGACACGGAGAATTACAGTCTGGCAAATAAGCAATGGATAGGCATTAGCAAATGAGTAGGGTAGAGCTTGGAAGCTTTAGTACAGTGAGTCCATTTTACATTTTCAGGACAAGGATAGTGAAATGGGTATATTCAATTATCAAGAAAGAAGGCAAATATACGTGTCCCAGGATAATGTTGTAAGATGCAATCTGAGTTGGTCACCAGGACCAGAGGTTTAATCTTGTGTTTTCAAACTTGTGCTGGAGCCCATCCTCAGGGCACATCTGTTCCAGTAACCGACCCAGATTGGATCTTGCTGTGTAATTGTTTTTGAGAAAGGGAAGTTCAATTTAGTTTTCAAGTATCCAAATGCTTGGACATTTACACAAGGGGGCACAACACTTAGCTTGTCTTCACACATTATTTTTATATAAATGTCATTGTGCTATGCAGCCCTTGCTTAAAAGAAGTGTAAATCATGGAGTCTTCTTGTCAACGCTGCTAACATCGAATGTTATTGCTTGACAAGAGATGAAGAAGTAGCCATTTTATATGTTAAACTTGTGTATTGCTTTAAGAGATTGAGTTTAAGGTTGGGAGGGGAGGAAAGAGGAGGATTGTACCTTCAAGGCCATCTGAAACTAAAGAAGATAAGACCTTGGCGGGTCTTCTAATGGAAGGGAAACTGATTCTTTAAATTAATTGGAGAATATGATTAATGACAAAATTAGAAAGGTGGAGAATTGTGTTTTAATATATTGTGCAAGGGGCGGAGATTTCAGATTCCAGCTTCCTTCGAGCAAGCATTTGCCGGTGTATTATTTATTTATTTATTTTATTGGATTTATATACCGCTCTTTCCCGAAGGACTCAGGGCAGTTTACAGGGTATTTAAAACAATTTTAAAAAGATTAAATCAAATCCCTAAAAAAAATAAAAACCCCAATTAAAATTCTCAGCCTGGGCCGGAAAGCTCAAAGAGCCAGGTGTTCAGGTCCCGGCAAAATGAGCGAAGGTCGGGGGCAGTCCTAAGCTCCGCGGGCAGCTGGTTCCAGAGGGCAGGCGCACCCACAGAGAAGGCCCTCCCCCTGGGTATTAGGCTGAATAAAGGACTTTTAAGGTAAACAATGCCTCAGAGTCACATGAAAAGCCCATATGTAGGAAACACGACACTTCTATTATGCAGAGATGAGAATTAATATATGTCAGGTACATGCAAACTGTTTGGATTATTAAATACAGTGGACTTTTGACACCTTGTGGTGGATTCTCTCTCAAAAGAGCTGCTAGATAGAGGATTTCCCTTCTCCAAAATAGAAGGGGACAAAGCTTCTTAGAAAGTTGATGCTTGTTTACTTACACCCCTAAGTAGGACATTCTCTACTATCTCTGGGCATATGGAGAGAGGAAAAAAAGGTGGCTCATTTATTTTTACCTGAACATTGATCTGTTCATATTCCCACAAAGATGAATTCCACAAGGTTCATTTAGTGTGATTGACACCCTAGGTTTATTTTAGGTGTCAAGACACCCAACTTTTCATAGAGGGCTGAAAATTCCATTTCTTCTGTTTTGCATTTTTACTTCCTACATAAAAGAGTCTCCTTGGACACCTGCTACTTGACTGCAGTCTACCCTTGCCCCCACCCTCCAGAAATTGATAAGTCTATTTAGAATGATTTAATTGGGATTTCTGCATCAAACAGGAGGTTAGACTCAATAGCCTAAATGTTCTCCTTCACCTCTGTGATTCTACAAGTCTGTGATTTAAGATTTGAAATTAGTAATTCAATTTCAAGAACAGAAAATTTCAGAAAATGATGTCAGACCTGGCTCTTGAGAAACTAAAGATGAAGTGGAACTCAAGGAGCAGAATGAATAAAAGAATGAAATTTCCTGTCTTGTCAGACAAATGGGAGGATCGGCTTTAGAAATTTAAGGAAAGAATATAATTGTTGGCTAGTCATTAGAGTCAGATTATAATACCATGCATGAATAATATCATCTTCCTTGGCTAAAGGTGTTGAGACCAATCAAACTTGAGATGCTGCATCAAGGATAGCAAACTGCTTTTATCTCTCTCTTTTTCTCTCTCTCCTTCTCTTCCTCTTCCTCTCCTCCCTCCCCCAAATCATAGTCACCTATTCTCTCAAATGCTGAAGTCTGCTAATCCAGCATTAGATCCTTTGTTCAATTACAAAATAACCTCCAGGCCAGCTCAATTTAGTACTTGCTTTGTTATCACTTGGCACCAGGGAAAGGCTGTGGATTCTCTCAGAAGTTTGACTCTTCTGTATATTTCTTGTCCTCTTTTGTGTTTTTTAAAAGTCTCTTTATTTCTAGTGATATTGTCAGATCTTGTAATGTTTGCCACCATGGTTAAGTGAATCACTGCAGTTATTAAGTTAGTAACATGTAAAAAGTAAAGGTAAAGGTTCCCCCGCACATGCGTGCTAGTCGTTTCCAACTCTAGGGGCCGGTGCTCATCTCCGTTTCAAAGCCGAAGAGCCAGCGTTTGTCCGAGGACGTCTCTGTGGTCATGTGGCCGGCATGACTAGATGCCAAAGGTGCACAGAATGCTGTTACCTTCCCACCGTAGTGGTCCCTATTTTTCTACTTGCATTTTTACATGCTTTCAAACTGCTAGGTTGGCAGAAGCTGGGATGAGTAACAGGTGCTCACTCTGTTACAAAGCACTCGGGATTCGACCCGCCAAACTGCCGACCTTCTGATCGACAAGCTCAGCGTCCTAACCCACTGAGCCACTGCGTCCCTTAGTAACATGACCATTAAGTAAATCTAGCTTCCCCATTGACTTTGCTTGTCAGAAGTTGCAAAAGGGGAATCACGTGATCCCTTGGACACTACAATTGGATTAGAATAGGAACTGATTGTCAAGCATCCAAATTTTGATCATGTGATCATGAAGATGCTGCAGTGGATATAAGTGTGAAAAATGGTTGTAATGTACTGACCTTTTATATCCTGTAAGTGTTTGCTTATGTTGCACTGCTTGTTAATTGTTTAAGTTCAATTGCTAAGTGCTAGTTTACGTGTATGCTTGTAATGTAAACTAGCTAGCCGGCCCAGACTAGTTGTCTCCAGCCGGCTAAGTAAGTCATTGGGTGGGAAATCACTGCTTTAAACCTATTGGTCACTGCCTACCGGCCAACTATATAAATAGCTGCACAGCAGCTCCTATGTTGCTTCTGTTATGTTCTGACCTTCAGTAAAGCCTGTTGCTATTTTGAACCTTCCGTCTCACTCAATGCCTGCAAAGGACTGGCTACACAACAATAGTCATAAGTCACTTTTTTATTGCTGTTGTAACTTTGAGTGATCTCTAAACAAATGGTTGTCAGTCAAGGACTAACTGACTTACAGGTAGTCCCTGACAGAGTTCTCCTCCATGACTGTGTAGATTCACCTTTTGGACCTCTCTGTCTTGGTGACAGTCTTTGCTTCTGATGGCACAGAATCCCACTTTCGTTAGGTACACTCTGCAAACTCCTCCACTTGAACCAGGCAACGACTGGGATCTGCTGAATGCAACATAGCCAAAGTAAATGAAATAAAGTTCAATATGATTAATATATTACAGGCAAGGAAAAAAAGAGTAAATCACTAGGAGGAAATGGCAGGATGTGGGTGGTGTGCTACCGCCAGTTGCCTAGCAATAGTGTGTGTGTGGAGGGCGAGACTGACAGATATCACCCACTCAAGATTGCTGGATGCCGACCTCCACCACAGTCTTGCTACAGGCAAGGAACCAAAGAAAAAGAAAAGAGTAAAATTTTAGAGAAGTAAAATCATGGGATATCCTGCACTTCAGCCTCTCAAGAGCACCAGTGAAGGCCACCTTTAGAACAAGCTATGAAATAATTTCTTGTCCCTCTTTCCCTTTTCTCAATGTGTGCAAATAGAAACATGTACTTAAAAGTATGATTCCTAGTCATATCCCTATAGACTGTGCAACTTGAGATAATAATATCCTAGAATTAAAAGAGCAAATTAGTTTCATAATTTTAATGACTCATATTGCATTAATTCCAAGTAGGATGAATAGAAAATTCTCAAGCATTATAACTGATTATGATGAGATTATAGTATTCTTGATCACATAAGCTAATGTTAAGATGTATCCCAGTCATTTTACCATTTTTTAAAAACTGCATCTGTCTTATTATTTCCATATATTGAACTATTTATCCTTGACCAGACTATACCTAACAAGAAGAGCAAGAAGCAAAAAGTGTTCTTAACTTTGGTAATGCTTCTCTTGTGTTCAGCTGTTCATTTATGGTCCAGAGGAAGAAACAAATGGGTCAGTAGAAGCAGCAGTGGCCGAGGAGGAGGCCAATTCAGAGAGGGGATCCTATGGAGGGCATCTGGCCTAAGATCCTCCCAGAACTCTTTTTCATTGATTTATCATGCAGACCTGATCAAAACAGCTTCATAAAATCAGGAAGTTTCATATGCTATTGGGGAAAAGTGTAGGAGAAGAAGAGGCACAGCCTGGGGACAGAGTCAAGAGAGGACTCAGCCTAGAATTATTACATATCCACAAATGCTCCAAGTCTAGTCTTTCTTGACTTCTGTTGACTCTTATCTAGAGCCAATTTAGTGCTGGCCATTAGTTGAGATTCATGTATATAGGTTTCAACAGATTGTTTATGCTGAAATCTTATCAATGGTCCTGATTCTCTGTGTCTGACACAAAAGTTTTCATTGCTGCTGACTTGGCTATTCCTTAAATCCAGTCTGTGCTTGAACAAAATGGTAGGGCATAGGCAAAATCCCTGGTTGACTATTTCCATTGAGACTTCCATAAAAAGGTTGAGAACCAGTTTGGATTTCTAACTCGGTTGAGTTTTTCCATAGTTTTTGCATGCATAGAGTTATGTATTTAAGATGAACAGCTGTACAGGTGGTCCTCAACTCAGAAGCATCAAAGTTATAATGGCACTGATGAACTACTGATTTACAATCAGTCCTTGCACTTACAATTGTCGCAACATTCCCAAGGTCATGTGATCAGAATTTAGGTAAATAGTAACCAGCATGTATTTATTTACTATGGTTACAGCATCCTGGGATCATGTGATCATTTTTTGTGACCTTCAAAGTTGGCTTTCAACAAGCAAAGACAATGGGGGAAATTGGATTCACTTAACAACCATGTGATTCACTTAACAACTGTAGCAAAAAGCTCATAAAATCAGGCATGACTCCTGCCTAACAACAGCTTTGCTTAGCAATGAGAATTCTGGTCCCAACTGTGGACGTAAGTCATGAACTACCTGTATAAATGTTTCCAAACAAACAAGCTCACAGTGGGCTTCTTTCCCAAATTGGAGTAGGTGAAGGTATTTACCTATTTTAAAAGGTGAAGATATCTACCTACCTATTTAAAAAGGTGCTAAGGACAAAATACTGTTTTGTATTTTGGTATACTGTTGTTATAAGCCAGGACTAAAATCTGCCTTTTCTGTATGCAGAGCCACAAACATTTTTATGACATGTATTGAATTAATTTGCTGGGAGTTTTTTAAAACTAGGCTAGTGGTTATTTAGGGTGCCATAAAGAATAAAATGGCTGAGAACTCTAGCATAAGTGAGAAAATTCAATAGCATCAGAAAGAAAATGTTTTATAGGCACCAATATTTCTTTAATTAAAAACAACACATAAACATTAGCAATCCTAATAAAATGGAATAAACCAAAGAAATATAAGAGGCCACTTAGGCATCAGGCTAGAAATTAGGAGATTGGCAGTTCTGCTTCCATTTTAGGCAGAAAGCCAGCTGGGTGACCTTGGATCCATCACTTTTTCTCAAGCCCTAGGAAGGAGGTGATAGTAACCCACTCCTGAAAAATCTTCTGAAAAACCAAAAAACTGCAAGGACACATCCGGGTAGTTGGCAGGAGTCAAGATTGTCTTGAAGACACACACTCATGCACATAATCAAAGTCAAATTGTTTCTAGTTCACCTGTCAAAAATATAGCAAATATAGCAATGTCCTCCAGAATATGATATGAGAGCCAGTTTGGTTTAGTGGTTAAGACACCGGGTGGAAAGGAGAAGATCATGAGTTCAAGATCTGCCTTAACCATGAAAGCCAGCTGGGTGACTTTGGACCAATCACTCTCCCACAGCCCAACCCATTTCACAGGGTTGCTGTAGTGGGGAAAATAGGAGGATGAATGTGTGTTCGATATGTTTATCGCCTTGACATTTGTAAAAATAACAAAGGTAGGATAAAGTAAAATGAGATGAGGAGAGATGAAATGAGAAAAGAGAAAATAGATAAGACATGATACAGATGGCAGTCCTGTCTCTTCTTGAAAGCTTCCAGTGATGAAGCTCCCACAACTTCTGAAGGCAATCTGTTTCATTGGTTGAATGTTCTCACTGCCAAAACTTTTCTCCTTATTTATAGCTTGAATCTCTCCTTGATCATTTTCCATCCATTATTCCTTGTTTGGCCTTCACCTGCTTTGGAAAATAGGTTGACGCCTTCCTCTCTGTGACAGTCTCTATCAGTTCTGCTTCCCACTCTTTAGTCCCATCAGGGCAAAGACATGGGCAGCCAATAGCTCAGGCAATGGGACATTGGGCTGACATCTCAGTAGCTGTTCTGAACCAGCCCTCTTCTCGCAACCCCTAATTAAGAGAAGAGTCTGGAAAGCGTCCAAGGCTAAAAGGCTTCTGCCAAGATTTAATTACGCAGTTAACAAAAACACAAGAGCTTGTCTTCTCAAGCGGAAAAGTTGCTTTCAGCAACTAGCCCCTCCCCAAACACTTCTTTTATAGAGAGCTCAGGGCGTGGTCTCCCTGTGCCTCCTCCCGAGGAGTCCCATAGTCTTTCTTTGTTTGTCCCTGCTCGTCTGCCTCCTGCGTCGGGCGTCCTTGAACAGGGCCAGCTGTGGGTCATCATCCTCCGCACTCTCGGGCTCACACAGCTGAGAAGAGGTCCCCGGCTGAGGACTCTGCAAAGCCTCCAAATCATCATCAGCCGGTTCGTTTCCCTCCTCCCCCACATCTGAGTCCTCCGATACATCGGACCTGGCTGTCGGACCCACAGGCTGGCCCTGAGTCACAACACTATCCCGCACCGCAGGGCCCTTCCCTCGGGTCTGCCGATCCGGATGCGGTCGGGATGGGAACTGTTCGTGAAAAGCAGTCACCAACGCAGGGGCATGAACGGCGGTCGCGTCTTCCCATGTGAAGTCCTCCGGCCCGTACCCTTTCCACTCGATCAGGTACTGGAAGCGACCTTTCAGCCAGCGGGAATCCCTGATGCTGGCGACCTCGTACTCGGGGGTGCTGCCTCCATCACGAGTTCCTGATGGGGGAGGTTCCGCTTGGCGAAGTGGACAGGCCGGTTGTTCGGGGACCAACAAGGACCGATGGAAGACGGGGTGCACGCGCAGGGAACGTGGCAGAGTTAAACGATAGGCGACCGGGTTGATGACGGCCTCGACTGGGAACGGTCCAAGGTAACGGTGGTCCAGCTTCCTCGCCGGCCGAGTGGATGGTAGGTTCCTGGTGGACAGCCAGACCCGATCCCCCACCGATAGTGGAGGCGTATCCCTTCTCGACCGATCGGCGAACCTCTTGTAGTCGGCCTTGGCCTTCTCCAGCTGCCGTCGCACCAACCGATGGATCGCCTGTAACTCCGCCATGAATTCGTTCGCTGCCGGCTCCGGTGAGTCCACGGGAGAAAGAGGGAAGAACCTGGGGTGATAACCCACGTTGGCCAAGAACGGTGTCATCTGCGTGGAGGTGTGTTGCGAGTTATTAAAGGCAAACTCGGCTATGGCCAAATAGTCCACCCAGTTGTCCTGCTGCAGGTTAACATAGCAGCGCAGATACTGCTCTAAGATGCCGATGACCTTCTCGGTACCCCCGTCGGTCTGAGGATGATGAGCGGACGAGAGGCAAACCTTAATGTCCAACGCCCGCATCAACTCCTGCCAGAAGCGGGCTGTAAACTGGGCCCCCCTATCGGAGACGACCCTGTCGGGAAGGCCGTGCAGCCGGAACACCTGTTGGATGAACATGCGACTAGTGGCGCGAGCTGACGGTAAGCCGCGACAGGGGATGAAGTGCGCCATCTTGGTCAACATGTCCACCACCACAAACACTGTCGTGAAGCCGGAGGATGGGGGTAGATCCGTCAGAAAGTCCATGGACACAGCCCCCCAGGGTCTCTTGGGCGTTGGCAAAGGCTGCAGTAAACCAGGCGGGGCCCCTGTCGCTGACTTGGCCTGCCTGCATGGGACGCAGGAGGTGACATAAGACTGGACATCGTGTCGGACTCGGGGCCACCAGAAAGTACGGGAGACCAGGTTCAGAGTCTTGAACAGGCCAAAATGCCCCGCAGCCGGGTTATCATGACATTGGCTGAGGACGAGTCCCCTGAGTGGCCCTCCTGGAACATAGAGCCGGTCACGATAATACAGGAGTCCATCCGTGACCGACCAAGGCGAATCTGGCCCCACCTCTTCCTTCCGCTGAGCCACCCACGCCTCCTGCTGCTGCGCCTCCCGGATCCGAGCCCGTATATCCACCGGCTCCCGTACCGCAGCAAAAGACTCGACGGGGATCACTGTCCTGGGCGGAAGCTTGTCTTCTACTCGGGTGTACTCGGGCTTCCTGGACAGAGCATCCGCTCTCTGGTTGTGCCCGCTTGGTATGTACCGCACCCGGAAGTCAAACCTCGCAAAGAAGAGGGACCACCGGATCTGGCGTTGGTTCAAATTCCGAGCGGTCTGCAGGCTTTCCAGATTCTTGTGGTCCGTCCGGACCTCGATTTGATGCCGCGCCCCCTCCAGATGATGCCTCCAAGCCTCGAACGCCGCCTTGATGGCCAGTAGCTCCTTCTCCCAGATGGTATAGTTGCGCTCCGAGGGATTCAATTTCCGAGAGTGATACGCGCAAGGGAAAAGGGTACCGTTGGGCGTCGCTGCCTGGAGTAACACGGCCCCAATGGCAATGTCGGAGGCGTCCGCCTCCACGACAAACGGCCGTTGCGGGTCAGGATGCTTCAAGATGGGCTCCTTCATGAAGGCGTCCTTCAAAGCTTGGAACGCCTGTTGTTCGGGGGCGTTCCACTGGAACCGAGTCTTCTTCTGCAGGAGCCGGGTGAGGGGGGCTGTCAAGGCAGCAAAGCCAGGGATGAATGTCCGATAGTAGTTGGCAAATCCAAGAAGTCGCTGAACATCCTTCACGCGACGCGGGGGTTGCCAACTCTGCAACGACTCAACTTTACTTGGATCCATGGCGATGCCCTCAGGAGAAATGCGGTGGCCCAAGAAATCAATGGTCACCTGGTAGAACTGGCACTTCTCCAACTTGGCAAACAGCCGATGTTTCCGGAGGCGCTGCAGGACCTGACGGAGATGCTGATGATGCGCTTCACGCGACGGGGAGTAAATCAGGATATCGTCCAGGTAAATCACAACAAACTGGTCCAACAGATCCCGAAAGATGTCGTTCATAAAATGCTGAAACACAGCGGGGGCGTTGGTCAGGCCAAACGGCATCACCGTGTACTCGAAATGTCCATAGCGAGTACCAAACGCTGTCTTCCACTCATCACCCGGCCGAACCCTGACGAGGTTGTAAGCTCCACGCAGGTCCAGTTTCGTGAAGATCTTAGCCTCCCGGAGTCGGTCCAAGAGCTCGGGGATGAGGGGCAGCGGGTAGCGGTTACGCACCGTGATAGCGTTGAGTTTCCGGTAGTCACAGCAAAGCCGTAACTCGCCCAACTTCTTTTTGACGAAGAGCACGGGCGCAGACACTGGCGAGGACGAGGGCCGGATGAATCCACGAGCCAAGTTCTTTGTCAGGAAGTCCCGCAATGCGGCCAACTCGGGCTCCGACATGGAGTACAAACGCCCCACTGGGAGAGGCGCATCAGGGACTAGGTCAATGGAGCAGTCGTAGGGCCTGTGCGGGGGTAATTGGTCCGCCTCTGACTCGCTGAACACGTCAGCAAAGTCGGACAGTACGGGAGGCAAGGAAACCCCTGAGGAACCCTCCACCTGGCCGGCACAGATATGGCGGGTGTGGTCCACGCACTGCAAACTTGGGAAGGTGACCAAGTTCTGAGACCAATAGATCTGTGGATCATGCGCCCGGAGCCACGCCAGTCCCAAGACCACGGGGAAGTGCAGATCCGAAGTGACGTAAAACTGAATGGCCTCCACATGGGTACTGATGGCCATACACACGGGTTGCGTGGCGGCCGTGATAGGCCCGGACAGGAGCACTCGACCATCGATGGTCTCCACAAGCATGGGCGGATCCACCGGACACTGGGGAACAGCCCATTTGGCCACAAAGGCCGAATCCATAAAGTTAGTGGTAGCCCCAGAGTCAATTAAGGCATGGACCGGAATCCCCTCTGGCTTGCCAGGAAGGATCAGTCGTGCCTCCAAAATCAAATGCCGTGGAGGTTCACAGGCACCGTCGGAACGGCGTCGCTCGGCGTGATCGTTGTGGGTCGCCCGATCTTTCACACCGTCTAGATCGGGCTCGGGCCGTATTCCCGATAGCAAAGCAGGGGACTTTCTCGGGGCAGGCTTGGTCACTGACGCCCGCTGACGCTTCTTCGGGCAAGAAGCAGCCAAATGTCCAGGGTCCCCACAGTAAAAACACAACCCCTCCGATCGTCGTCTGTCCATTTCCGTCACCGATAGACGGGACCTGGCGGCACCCAGCTCCATTGGCTCCTCCCTCTGGACTGGGGGCTCACGCACAACAGGGGCGGCAGGGGTCTGTGGGGTGGCACGGCGACTCTTACGCTGCTGCAGCCGGGCATCGATCCGCAGACAAAGATGGATCAGCCCATTCAGGTCTGAGGGAATGTCCACGCGGGCCAGCTCATCCAACATCTCCTCTGACAAGCCATCCTGAAAGGCATCCACGAGCGTAGCCTCATTCCAGGCGGAATCCTGGCTAAGCAGCCGGAAATCGCTGATATAGGCCTGTAGGGGACGCTGACCCTGCCTCAAAGCTTTCAGACGTCGGGTGGCGGTCTGCGCCTTAATCGGGTCCTCGTACATGAGGCGCATATGGTCACAAAACCCCCCAAAGTTATCCAACAAAGGGCTAGGCTGTGCCAACAGAGGCGTGCCCCAACGAGCTGCATCTCCCGACAGAAGGCTCAACACGAATCCCACCTTATCTCGGTCAGTGGGGAAATCAGCTGCTCTCACGCTGATAAAAAGCTGGCATTGTCCCAGGAAGGCAGGAAACAGTTCTGGATTGCCAGCAAATTTATCCGGCATAGCTAACTGACATTTCCTCCTGGGTGGGGGGGCAGCATGTACCTGAGCCTGCAGTTGTGCCACCTGAGTGGCCAGCAAGGTGAGTTGCTGGTTGAGCTGGGCATTCTCGGCAAGAAGCTGCTCCATCGTAGTATTAAGGGGTGGGGGGCTGAAAGCAAACTGTTCTGAACCAGCCCTCTTCTCGCAACCCCTAATTAAGAGAAGAGTCTGGAAAGCGTCCAAGGCTAAAAGGCTTCTGCCAAGATTTAATTACGCAGTTAACAAAAACACAAGAGCTTGTCTTCTCAAGCGGAAAAGTTGCTTTCAGCAACTAGCCCCTCCCCAAACACTTCTTTTATAGAGAGCTCAGGGCGTGGTCTCCCTGTGCCTCCTCCCGAGGAGTCCCATAGTCTTTCTTTGTTTGTCCCTGCTCGTCTGCCTCCTGCGTCGGGCGTCCTTGAACAGGGCCAGCTGTGGGTCATCATCCTCCGCACTCTCGGGCTCACACAGCTGAGAAGAGGTCCCCGGCTGAGGACTCTGCAAAGCCTCCAAATCATCATCAGCCGGTTCGTTTCCCTCCTCCCCCACATCTGAGTCCTCCGATACATCGGACCCGGCTGTCGGACCCACAGGCTGGCCCTGAGTCACAACAGTAGCTACGTTTGGTAGCAAAGTTTTAGGGCAATGATTCTTAAGTCAAAAGGAGAAAGAAAAAAAATCTCCCCTGCTCATTAGTTACTGTAGTTGCAACTCAGCAAATATACATTGCCATATCCTTCAGTCAAGGCAGCCAATTAAAACTGTGAATTAATGGGAATGTGTGAAGTAAATGAGGTTGGGAAGATTATTGATACTTTAGTGAGGACACAAATGATGGTAATGTCACTAACAATAATCAGGAATGTGATGAACTGATTTCTTTTTCCATGCCAGAAAGCCATGCACAACTAAGAATCACCAACAGTAGAGCTACAAATTACAGAGTACTAGCTGGGTATTCTTTTTGAATCCAATATATTTCCCAACACCTGTGTGCCTCTTAGAAATCACACCTGCCTGGTTCTAGATTATTTCTTTCTTCTACTTTATTTTCCATTTTTGGCAGCCGTGTGCTTTAAGAGGTTGATTTCTGAGATTTCATTTTAGTTTAGTTTTTAGATTGTATTTTAAGATGAGTGGAAGAAAAAGAACAAAGGAGTGGCTACATGGGCACTTTTCAAAGGTAATTGTTAATTCTATTCACACACTATCGAGCCATGAAATGGGAATATGCAGAAATGTTAATTTGGGTTAGCAAAAGCAAGTGATAGCACATCATCATATACTACCCTAAAAATGTGGATCTCATTCAAGGTCATAACGTTTCCTAATTTTCTGTTCTAATTCAGACCCAAGAACCTTTCTTCAAGATAGTGTTGATACGGTTGGGGATGATAGAAAGTGTAATCTGGATGCAACAGATTAGGAAGGATTGAGCTAAAGTATAAAACAATGTGATTTTATTTTCAGTCCTAAAGGGACCCTAAAGGGAACAGCTTGACTTCAGAAATCGTGGGTGCTCCATCACTGGAGATTTTTAAGAAGAGGCTGCTAGACAGTCACTTGTCTGAGATGGTATAGGTTCTCCTGTTTGAGTGGGGGGATAGACTAGAAGACCTCCAAGGTCCCTTCCAGCTCTATACTATTCTATTCTATTCCCTTGTATAATACAAAGGTAAAAGGTAAATGTTTCCCCTGTCCACTATTTTCTGGCTCTAGGGACTGGGTGCTCATCTCTGTTTCTTAGCCAAGAGATCCAGCATTGTCCAAAGATACTTCCCTGGTCATGTGGCCAGGATGACTATGTGCTGAGGAGCATAGAACACAGTTACCTTCCCACCAAAGTGGTACCTATTTATCTACTTGCATTTGCATGCTTTCAATCTGTAAGGTGGGCAGGAGCTGGGACAGGTAATGGGAGCTCATCCCATTGTGTGGCACTCAGGTCTTGAACCCAGGCTGTCAGCTCTGTAGCTGATGAGCTCAGCATCTTTAACCACTGGGCCATAAAAAACCAGATACACACATTTCAAAATTAATACATTTTTTAATCATTTCCTTGCCCAAATAAATTATGAGCAAATATATTGTCTGAGGTATACAATTGTATACCTCCAGATAGTAACGACATAATTATTTTTACACTATGTATATATTTATTTCTATTTGTACCAAAGCAATCCTAAGATGGAAAAATAAAATGTGCATAAAGAAAATATAGGACAAATAATATGTTTAAAAATATTGTTTACATTTTATCTTTTTTTGTATACTTAAGTTTTATTTTGAATACCTTCTGTGAGATTAGCTTTTGTCCTGAATGAGGTCCAAGTCCTTTAGCTATCATGTCTCTAATGTTAGAAAACCTGAGGGATGGGCATTATTGATTTTGTCAAATATTTTCATTTTTAACTTTTAATTACTATATGGGCAGAGGACCTGTGAAAGATCTTTCTCCCTCAGGTGGCAGGGATGATAGGCAGTAGCAGAAAGAACAACCAAGTTGCTACC
This sequence comes from Vipera berus, assembly GCF_964194415.1. Taxonomy (NCBI): domain Eukaryota; kingdom Metazoa; phylum Chordata; class Lepidosauria; order Squamata; family Viperidae; genus Vipera; species Vipera berus. Next base: position 15,657,494 of record NC_138207.1, on the reverse strand, counting down.
CCAGTGTAAAAAATAAAAATACCCAGAAGTTTCTGGAATGTGAGGTTCGGAAAGCTCAATCTTCCACTTTGCAGATTTAGCAACCTACTTCATTTGCCATCAATAATTTCTATGGGTTTTAAGGTAAAAGGACAAGTAAAATGGCTGAATCTACAAGGAATTGAACATTACAAATCATCATATCAGCTTATAGCCATAAGTTCAGAGCTTTTATCAGCAGATTCCTAGCTCAGTATTCAGGTCAGCATCCAAAAAGAGTGAAGTGGGAATCCAATGCCACGGATTATCTGTAGTATCGTTTTGATTCCCAGCTGCCATTTGTAGTAGCTACAACAAAGGAACAGAACAAACTATTGGAGACAAGAAATAGACTTTTAGTAGGGCAATATTGGAAGAAGGAGGAACTGCCGACTATAGAAGAGTGGACTTTGAAAGTTTCTAACTTGGCGGAAATGGCAAAGATTTCAGCATATTTGAAAGAACAATCACAACAGAGATATATTGTGGAATGGAGAAGATGGATTGAATATATTCAGAATAAATATGGGACTAAAAAGTTTCATTTAGCATTTGAATAAGTAGTGGTTTTATATGATGTATTATTAGTTATTTGTTATCTGTTAGTAATATAATTATGACTATGAAGAGTTAAAGTGCGATAGAATTTATTGTCTTATTTTTGTTGTTAGCATATTCTAGCTTATGTTTGTATCACTATACCCTGTATTCAGCTCTGGGAAGTCGGGGAGGGGGGAGGGGAGGGGAGGGTTGGGGAGAGGGGAGGGGGAGGAGGGAGTTTTTTGTATTTAAAAATGTATTGTAAAACTTTTCAATAAAAAAAAAGAAATAGACCGTGCCATGAATAATAGTGAAGTAAAATCCTGAGAAAGGATGGAAGATTTCCACCTCCCCATTCCTGGGCAAAATTCAGTTGAATGATCTCTATGGTTTCTTTGCCCGCAAAAAGGTTATATAATTTTAGGAGAACAGCAGTACCCTGAATGGATTTTCATTCATTTCAGGTTTATTTCTGGCTGATCAGTTCTTGAATACTTAGGGGGCCAGTGTGAGTCACACAGAATTAAGGAAAGTCCCTAAGGGAGGGAAAATAATACTGGTGGTAGAGTAAAGGATCCTGTAGGGACATTTAGGGCTGTAGTGGTTATTAGTAATCCTGGTTATACAGCAGCAACCTGCCTTCCCCCAAGTCTCATTGAAAGTCAGTGAAGGACTATAATTAGAAAAAAATTCTTTGAAGAATATGATAAAGCATCTCCATGTAGCTTTACCAACTGGCTTTTTAACTCACCCGCAAATGTCAGACAGATAGAGTCTTTAGATCTGGGCCAGAATGGAAGAGGTCCATGTGTATCTTTCACAGTACATGAGCTTGAAATTGGCTTTGTGCATTAATGTACAGTAGATGAAAATGAAAAGGAAAATGGTGGTGCTCTAGGCTGGAGGCCCCCAGCCTTGGCCCTTTTATGACTTGTGGACTTCAACTCCCAGAATTCCTCAGCCAGTCATGCTGGCTGACGAATTCTGGAAGCTGAAGTCCACGAATCGTAAAGTGGGCAAGGTTGGAGACCCCTGCTCTAGGCAAAAGGGCAGGAAATGAATTGGGATAGGATTGTTGGCAAACTCTCAGCCAGGCATTCAGGCAGGGTAAAATGGGGAACTAGCCTTGAGTTCTTGTGTAGCTTTAAGAGTCATAACTGTGACCCTCCCTAAGTTCCATGAGACCTTGTCTGTTTCTTCCCAAGGCAAGGCAAGCAGTATGGGGAGCCTGTAATAGAGATAGAATGCAGTAAAGTTGCTGACTTGGGCTTTTCATGAATCCAGCTGCTGGCCCCTGAAAGGAACCTGTTTGACAATTTGAAGCAATCTCTTAGGCATCTCTTGTTCCAGTTTCTTTTGGATCTCCTCAGCATGTCATCAGAATATGAGATTTGAGGGATCTCACCTCTGAAGAGTTTGCCTGAAGTGGTATGAGGCATCCTGAGGATTTTCGCATGTCACGTACTAACATTACACATTTACATTTCCTTACTTTGGAGGATCTGGGGATGCTGTATAATAATGTAGAAGATACTCTAATGTCTGCTACTGAATGTTGTGCTACTGAATACCAAGCAGGTTGTTTTGAAGGTGAAAAACAGGCTGTCTACAGCAAGATAAATAATCATCATCAGTGCTTTTTGTGTAAGAAAAAAGGTGGTGGAACTCACATCTTGTTAGTCTTTTATTTCAAAAATTATATATTCAATTCTTAACATAAATTTAATTTATTTTATTTAAGGCAAATGTTCATAGTAAATTTTACACTAAAAATTAAAAAAAGATTTTCAGTTCACTAACAGTTTTTTAAAATCTAAGGAATTATTTACCTTTTGCATGTAGTCAATCACTGTACACACACCCACAGACATCAGTTGTGTAATGAAACATAATGGTCGCCACCCACAGTAAGCACTCAGCATGTGACCACATGACCAATCCCAAGCTGAGCAATGCCACAAGCCGAGCAGCGCCATCACAACCAGCGGACGAAGTACGCATGCATCGGACTCAACACACAAGTAGCCCGCAAGCACCGTTTTAATGATTTGGCTGCCAACCTGCTATGCTCGACAGGGTGACTCAAGTCCACATGGACCAAACATCAAATTTTCAAAAGTTTCTTTTAAAACTTGGAAAATCTGACAAAAACAGATGCCGGAACTCCATTCTGGTGGGTTCTATGACAAAAAAAGCACTGATAATAATAATTAATAACAACACATCAAAGCAATCATATCTTAGAAATGGTCACAAAGATAGATGATTAAAAGGAAATGGACAATCACGTAATAAAAGATTCAGGTAACCAAGGTTTTCAGAGCACAACTTCTGAGAATGGAGCTTTGTAAGATGGAAATTTCCCCATGTTTTCCTGTGGTTAGCTAATACCTACATTTCAAAAAGACATCCTCCCAGAGGTTCACTTTTTCCTGTATCAGCATGACCCAAATAATTCTCCTGGGCACCATTTAGTTAGTTTATACACTCTCAGGAAAGTAAAGGCAAAGGTAAAGGTTCCCCCGCACATGTGTGCTAGTCGTTTCCGACTCTAGGGGCCGGTGCTTATCTCCGTTTCAAAGCCAAAGAGCCAGCGCTTGTCCGAGGACGTCTCTGTGGTCATGTGGCCGGCATGACTAGATGCCAAAGGCGCACGGAACGCTGTTACCTTCCCACCATAGTGGTCCCTATTTTTCTACTTGCATTTTTACGTGCTTTCGAACTGCTAGGTTGGCAGAAGCTGGGACGAGTAACAGGCGCTCATTCTGTTACGCGGCACTTGGGATTTGACCCGCCAAACTGCCGACCTTCTGATTGACAAGCTAAGCGTCCTAACCCACTGAGCCACCGCGTCCCTTCTGAGAATGGAGAGAGAATGGAGCTTTGTAAGATGGAAATTTCCCCATGTTTTCCTGTGGTTAGCTAATACCTACATTTCAAAAAGACATCCTCCCAGAGTTTCACTTTTTTTCTGTATCAGCATGACCCAAATAAATCTCCTGGGCACCATTTAGTTAGTTCATACACTCTCAGGAAAACAGTGGTCAAACCTTTCCTGACCTTGCAGTTTATAATCAAAGTCCAGAATATTGGCCAAGCTAAGAAGAAAAAAATTAATGCTACTGACTTGCTAAATTTTTTAGTTTAAGATCCTCTGCCTTATAAAATCTCAAAATCCCATTGTATCCAAGTCTGAAATGTTGGGGGATTACCAAGTAGTTGAGGCTAAAGGAAGCAATTGGTATTGTGCATGGAAAACTCATTTTCTCTGTAGCACCCACTTTGTCTTTTTCTTGTTTTTCCCACTTTCTCCTAAATAGCAATCTGCAGGGAAGAAATGAGTTGCTCTTAAGAGAAATCCGATGAATAGACCTGCATAGAATTGCCGTATTAAATTATTTTGATTGACTGGAAATGTGGCTGGTTAATTGAATCACACTTTTAAAAAGAAAAAAAGAAAGGAAAAGAAGAGAAATTCCTTGCCTCAGAGACTGCCACTTTGGGAAATCTTTAAAATCTTAAACTGATTTAATTTGAACATATAGTTATAGGTGATGGAAACTGGAATCCAAAAAGATCTAGATCGGTGTTTCTCAACTGATGTGTTACACTTTAAGATGAGGGCTAGCACTGATGATGTTACCTAGTTAGGGTAATGAAACATTTACAAGAAAATAAGCAAGCTCAGAGAGCATCAAGGACCCCCTGATTTCAACCCTGAGCTACAAATATTCTCTTTCATTGGTAAGACATTAAGGTGTGTGGATTTCAATTCCCACAATTCCCCAACCACCAGTCTGGGAAATTGAAGTCCACACATCTTTAAGGTTGAGATATACTTATCTAGAGGATCACAGCTTCTTTTCTTCTAGATCAGCATTGCTAGGGAATTCTGGGAACTGAAGTCCACATAAGTTAAAAGTGCCACATACACTTATAGAAATCATTTTTTCCTTTGATGGGAGTTCCACTTTCCACTTTCAGTATTCAAGCCTATTTGACTCAGACTGCTTTGAGATTTAATTTGAAAAATAGATTTGTCCATAAATTATAGTAAGGAAGAATCCAAAAAAGGAAGAATCAAAATGCCTACCAGTCCTTCCTTCCTTCCTTCCTTCCTTCCTTCCTTCCTTCCTTCCTTCCTTCCTTCCTTCCTTTCTTTCTTTCTTTCTTTCTTTCTTTCTTTCTTTCTTTCCTTTCCCTTCCTTCCTTCCTTCCTTCCTTCCTTCCTTCCTTCCTTCCTTCCTTCCTTCCTTTCTTTCTTTCTTTCTTTCTTTCTTTCTTTCTTTCTTTCTTTCTTTCTTTCTCTCTTTCTTCTTTCTTTCTTTCTTTCTTTCTTTCTTTCTTTCTTTCTTTCTTTCTTTCTTTCTTTCTTTCTTTCTCAGATGAAAATGAAAATAGCAGGGATAGTAGATTCTTTAGATGACACTGATGCTGACAACTTTCAGTTGCCCCCCCCCCCGTAATTAATTTTGGAAATATTTCCCTAGTTTTTCCATAAGTCAGAATCAGTAAGGCTGAGGAAAGACAATGGAACAGTCTTCTGATTCTCTAGGTCTCTAAGTCTACTAAGTCAGAAGTTACCTGGAAGCAATACAGAAAGTTCTTATTCAATTTTAAGTTTAAAATTTTTGAAGATTTTTTTTTAGACAAGCCCTAACTTTTCTATTTGCTTATCTAGGCTATCAGACTTGACATGGCCCTGCAGGTTGACAAAGTTGATTGATAGTCTCTAATCTCCAGATTGGCCTCTGGAGAAAACTTTGAAGAATGAGCATTGATTGGCTTTGGAGGGTAGTGAAATTTGCTGCTTCAGTCACTTTTTTTCTGGAGTCCTGGGATATTTGGCCTACTTGCTGGGCAAGATTGGCCCTTTCTGAGAAGGTCTCTTCATTGCTGGCTTTGATTGAGCTGCCATGGCAGGTAGGACATACTGGCAAATCTTGGCTTCTTCTGAAAAACCTTTAGAAGACTAACCACTGATTTGCCCTTTTCTATTAGGAATTGCTGTATGAGCCAACATCTATGGATGTTAGCTTGGCTTCATTCATTTCTTACTGAGGAATTTAACATGTCCCAATCATGCATATTTTAATTATAGAATTTAATACAAGGGTGCACATTTCATGTGTCCGCTATGAACTGATATTCAGAGTGATAAAGAACCAAATTTGCTCCTTTCATTAGCAGAAGAAATAGCAGAATTTTGAGGCTGGCTATAAGCTTGAGCTGAGAAATTCAAACCAATGTTAACATTGCTGCCTCCCCCCCAAAAAAGTTCAAAGTAGGTGAGGTGATACAATTCCTTGGCTGGCCCACCTTGTCAATGTCAGAGAGCCCATCACACTGCTCAATACACCCTTCTCTCTATATGCAAATGAACTTGCTTCATTGTATAGCATCCATACTGACCCCAGAAGTAGAAGGAGAAAAGCTATTAAATCTGCCAAGCTCTTTGCAAGGCTACCAAACTCTTTGTAGTCACCTGAAGTGATTTGTTGGGTTGAAGCCACCTCTGCTTTGATTCACAAATCACCTTCGGTGGGTTGATCCAGTCAAAGATTCATTAGTTTCATGCACCTCTTTGAAGCTTTGCACAGCTTAGAGAAATGCTGTTTCCACATATTTACTTTTTGCTACGCCTTCATTTCTCTAAGATCTACTTTTTTCTGCTATTTCCATATGCAGATTTAAAACAGATGTCAGTCAATAATGTTGCAATCAGTGTAATATTTTACATCTCTAACTCAGAAGGAAACTCAACTGCCAATTCTATGGAGTTTATTCCAGATTGCAGTCTAAAATTCTTGCCATTGATTGGCGGTTACTTCTTTGTTTGGATGATAACCTTTGGGTGATAGACTTTAACAAATCAGTTTAAATCTCATGGTGCAGAAGACTGAACAAGTCCAAAGAGAAAAGAATGCAGAGTTGGTATGATACCTTATTTCTCTCTGAGGTGTAATTCTAAGACACTCCAACACTGAGCCCAAGAGATCTTTAGAGCCTGGAAAGATTTGTAGCCTTTCTCAAACTTGGAAACTTTAAGATGTGTGTGACATGATAGCAGAGTTCCAATATCTCAGGGGCTGCCACAAAGAAGAGGGAGCCAAGCTATTCTCCAAAGCACCTGAAAGCAGGACAAGAAGCAATGGATGGAAACTAGTCAAGGAGAGAAGCAACCTAGAACTAAGGAGAAACTTCCTGACAGTTAGAACAACTAACCAGTGGAACAACCTGCCTCCAGAGGTGGTGAATGCTCCAACACTGGAGGTTTTTAAGAAGAGACTGGCCAGCCATTTGTCTGAAATGGTATAGGGTTTCCTGCCTGAGCAGGGGGTTGGACCAAATGACCTCCAAGGTCCCTTCCAACTTCTTCTTCTTCTTCTTCTTCTTCTTCTTCTTCTTCTTCTTCTTCTTCTTCTTCTTCTTCTTCTTCTTCTTCTTCTTATTATTATTATTATTATTATTATTATTATTATTATTATTATTATTATTATTATTAATAACTTCGACTCCCAGAATTCCCCAGTTAGAATTCCGGGAATTTTTCATGCTGGCTGAAGGGATTGAAGTCCATCCATCTTAAAGTTCTTAAGTTTGAAAAACACGGAGATAGAGGGCTAAGGATTTATTTATTTTTTAATTTATTTTTTGCCCCTTCTTTTTCACTCTGCACACTCTTTGTCTAAGAAATTGTTAATCTGAGTTCCCAGTCTTCTACACGAAGTATAACTGTTTGACTCTTCTTCTGCTGGATGCCGGGACAGTGATGGCAAACCTAAGACATGGGTGTCAAAGCTGACATGCTGCAATGTTTTGGGTCACATAGCAGCATTCGTGACATGACATACCCCATTCTAGCACAATTTTCAGAGGCTTCAGAAGCTGCGTGACAATGGTGTCTGCTCTTGTCTGGCTTCTGGACCCTCCAGAAGTTGTATGACAGGGCTGTGCTCTCGCTTTGCCTCTTGAAATTCCTAAAATCATGTGAGAATGTGGCATGTTTTAATGTGTTTTTTTGAGGCTGCAGAAGAGCATTCTCCAAAGACCTGTTATAACCTGGAGCTGCCTCAGGTAGGCTTTGGGAGTTTGCAATAGAAGGAGAACAGTGCCTGAAGGTAAGCAGAGTGTGACAGATTGTGAGGATCACACACATGATGGGACTGTATTTTGTTTTTTTAAAAAATAAATATGTAAAAATAGCTAGCAGAGTCCAGTGAGGCATTTTCTGAATTTTTAACATGCTGAGCCCAAAAAGGTTGGCATATTGTGCTAGGGCTTTGCCTATCTCTACAATTGTGTAAGGGAAGAAGTGACTGAGCTGGAGTTAAGAGAGGGACCAGCCTAGAATCCCTATGTAGCCATAAGTGAACCAAGTACAACACCCCCCACCTCCTCCAATATCCATTGACCCTTATCTAACTCTTAGCAGGTGCTAACCATTTGTTGAGAAGATTCCTGTGCACAAGCTGTTTAGCAATAAATCAGTTCAACTGGTTCTTCATGTGTGTTGTTCTTTTATGCCTGACAAATATGTATCCAATAAATGAGTATCTTATAGTTATCAAACCTGCTTCACCAATTGTTGCTTAGATTAGAACTTGCTCTTCAGAATGCTCATAACTCTTCAACATCCATCCATTTCCACACTGAATAATTTGTAACTGGCTTTGGTTGTGGAAGAGATGATATCGCTAATGCAGAAACAAGTCATTTTGACTGCATTTATACCATCTATCTGTGCCATATTTAAAGAGAGGCTAGCAAATGCCATACCTGTGAAAGCCTTTAATTTTTAAAGGATTTCAGTATTATACATGCAAAGAAAAAAAAGTTGTACATCCAAATGAAGAAGCCCAATTGAGAAACACAATATTGCTATATAAGATTATGTGTGTGTATATAGTTTTTGCATATCACAGTTAGAATCATGACTGTATATATGTATATCACAATCAGAAATGACAAGTAGAACAGATTTTTAACTGAGATGTTCTTTTACAGCTGGAATTGTGTTTCCCTTTGCAGTGCCATCAGGAAGGAGAGGAAGCAAAGGGTGGGGGGGATGACATAATTTCTGTAGACCACATCAAACAAGTTCAAGCACTAACTTAAATCAGACTTAGAAGATGAGGTTATGGGTAAATAAGTACCTTGTTGTGATTGATTAAAAAAAAGTCAGTGAAATGAAGTCACCCAGCTTGGCATAAATATTCCTGAAATTTATAAAGAAGGGGACATGGAACAAGTCTTTGGAAGAAAATTGAAAACAACTTCTTCAAAAGGTTGATGTACAGCAGCGAAGCAGAATTATGTTTTTTATGGTGAAGGAACATACTTAAGAAACAATTGCAAGAATTGATGACATAATACCATTGGAATGCACCAGAAGACAAGGCAAGAAACAATGGATGGAAACTAAGGAGAGAAACAGCCTAAAATTAAGGAGGAATTTCCTAACTGTGAGAACAATTAATCAGTGGAATAGCTTGCCTTCAGAAGTTGTGGGTGCTCCATTACTGGAGGCTATTTTATGGTTGTTAAGCAGATGTCATGGTCATTAAGTGAATGATCTGGTCATTAAGTGAACCCATTTTAGACAATGGGATTGTTTGCTGTAAACTTGAATTAAATCCTGTTTTTGGCAAACAAACATAAATTGTGGTCACAGGACAATATGATGCTGCAAATGGGTATAAATGCAGGCAGGTTGCCAAGTACCCACAATACAATCTTGTGACCATAGACTATATATATAACCTTGGAAAATTGCATCCAGTTTTGGTTGTCACGATATAAAAAGATGCTGAGACTCTAGAAAGAGTGCAGAGAGGAGCAACAAAGATGATTAGGGGACTGGAGGCAAAAACATGTAAAGAACGGTTGCAGGAACTGGGTATGATTAATGAAAAGAAGGACTAGGAGTGACATGACAGCAGTGTTCCAATATCTAAGATGCTGCCACAGAGAAGAGGGGTCAATCTATTCTCCAAAGCACCTGAAGGCAGGACAAGACACAATGGATGGATACTAATCAAGGAGAGAACCAACCTAGAAATAAGGAGAAATTTCTGGACAGAACAATTAATCAGTGGAACTACTTGCCTCCAGAAGTTGTGGGTGCTCCAACACTGGAGGTTTTTAAGAAGAGATTGGACAGCCATTTGTCTGAAATGGTGTACGTTTTCCAACCTGAGCAGGGGGTTGCACTAGAAGACCTCCAAGTTCACTTCCAACTTTAAGCTAATGCTTCTTTAAGGAAATGCATCTACAGTCAAATTCATGAATTATGTCACAGCATCAAGAGACCACGGAGACGTCCTCGGACAAGCGCTGGCTCTTCAGCTTTGAAATGGAGATGAGCACTGGCCCCTAGAGTTGGAAACATCTAGCACGCATGTGCGGGGGAACCTTTACCTTTACCTTTTATCAAGAGATATGGTCAACAAAATGAGCCTGGCCTGAAAAAAGTCTTCATGTATTTGCTTTTATGGCAGCTGACAATGGTAAAACAATTCCAGATGATTTCAGAAAAATGACTTAGATGGATTCATGAAGGAACTAATTGCAATGGTAATTAAGAACACTTACCATTAATTCTTTAATTCCATAAGCTTGGGTACTGCTTGAACTTCAAATATGGTTTGTAAATGGGCCAGTAAAGGGGGGGGGAAAGCACTCAGTCAGTCTCAATGAATGCAGAAAAGGGATCTGTAGTACAAATAATGGAAATTGGATGGATTTGAAAGCATGGCTTTCAAAAGAACAGAAGAAGACAAAGCTTTGCACAATCTTTTGGTGTTCATGCTCAGGTGTGCATTTATAAATAATGAATACAATATATTGTGTCACAGAGCTGAAAGACTGGTATCAGGTGAAGTCTGGACTGACTTTCTAGATGCTTAGCCTATTCTCTTGTTCTACACAAGGAGTCCTCATTTAATGACTGCCTCAGATAGCAACCATTTGAAATTAAAAGGGTGATGAAAGAGTGAAGGTAACCAGTGTCTGCATTTAAGACAACAAAAACTTCCAGTGTGAAACTGATTAAGGTCTGATCAGTTTCAGACAGATGCTGCAAGAGTTCTAATCAAAGAAATAAGATCAGAGAGCTGAACTTGTTAACTTGCAGTTAGCACTTTCTAAGATTGTGCTACTCCGAAGAAAAGCAGTACAAGAAGATATTGTTTGTTTAAGTGATCTCTTTGTCCTACAAGGAGGCAAACTAAGGGGTGTGTGTGTGATAAAGGGTCAGGCATAGGACACTGTACAAGAGAAACTTATTTGAATGACAGAAGCAACCTATGATATAAGTTAAAAAAGTAAATTAAAAAGAGATGCATTAGAACTTATTGATTTTAGAAATGTTTTTAAAGAAAAGTTCAGTGTTTTAAAATTTAGAAAGTGCTTTTTCCCTTTAGGGCTAAAAAACCTGGAAGAATATATTGAATTTTGTTAGTATAAATTTTTTTATTGTAATATTGTTGTTTCTATTTGGAAATCACTTCCGGATTGTGTGCTTGTGATGGGAAAAAAATGAAACTTTGATTTTTTTGTCGGTTGGGTAAGGTTGTTATAGAAATGGCTAGTACATGCTATTGTGTAAGAGTAAAAGGTTGAGGTTGTAATGTTATTATCTTCTATTGTGCTGAAAAGACTTGGAAGTCAATGCCTTGTTTTCTTTTTCTCTTTCTAACCCACATTTTTTCTCCTTTTCTCCTTTTTCTTCCTCCTAGTTTTGCATTACTTTTTTCATTTTCCTTTGTATTTTATGTTTTGATAAACTAACACAGTTTAGAAATGAGCAGTCTCTGTGTGTGGTCTGCTTAATGACGGTGTCACCACCAGGGTTAAAGTAAAATAAAAATAAAAATACAGGGAGTCTTCATTTAGTGGATGCTCCCTGCTCCCTTGCACCATTATTTGAAGAAAATATGCTTTTGAAAGCAGACTGTTTTGTTTTTTAAAAAACAATCCTGCAATTAAAAGACCTTCCTCTATAAGTTAGGACATCAGTGGTACCTTTCTCCTTGATAGGTTAGATTTCTGCATCTTGGGAGGTTGTTATTTATATATAGGTAGCAATGTTCACTCCTACTGAAGATCCATCAGACTGAAGGGTCACATTCCTAACGCAAATCAGTAATCCCAATTAGTGTTATCCCCAGATGTAAGTAGGAAGCAGGAATCACAAACTTATGAATTGCTAATGAGAAGTGTGGGTTTTAAAACCCAGCTCTGCAGTTCTTCCAGAATTGCTTGAAAAGTGTGTGATGTCAGAGGAGGACATTCCCCAGGGCTATTAAATCTTCAACAGTGGCTTTAGCATACACAGAACAGCCATGAATTTTGTCTTCACAAGTGTCTGGCAAGCCATTGAACTGGAGATGTTTATGGGAAAATAAACCATGGGATTTTTCAGCATGCAAAGTGTGTCATCTCAGAGGTTTTCCGAATGCAGAGTGAATCCCAGGGCTATAGCTTCTCTTTGGAATGTTTGCATCCTGCTCTTTCTAGTCAATGCAAGCTCAAATGTACAAGGAGCTATCTAATCCACAGTATGCCTGGTTTCAGAAATCTATGTTTTGATTGCAAAGAATAAACAAGTGCTTAATATTAGCACTCTGCAAAAATACAAATGGCTCGCTTCCAGCCCCCCCCCCACTCCTTTTAGTTCTTATTCAGTTTATTGGGTGAAAAATGTTTTCCAACATTTCTTTCAAAAGAGAAAGGAATTTTGGTGCAATGAGTGGATTGCAGGGTAATGCACATATTTAGTTAGAATTTTCTAGGGCTACCCAATTCATTGTAACTTTAGATGGCCCACAGATTAAAAGCAAAAATTGCTGTCAATTTCTAATTTTAATATATCATCATCATCATCAATAAAAGTATCTCAAAATAGTTTATAAATATAAAAGTATACAATTAGATAAAATTGATATAAAAATAGGATTAAGCATCTTTTTTCCCAGGACTGTGCATCAGTTTTGGGAAGCACCTATGGCAGTTCAGAAAAGGCTATAGCTGCTTTAAGATATTTCCAATAGAGGTTACATACCTAGTTACAGGTGTTTCAGATCACATTTTGCCCTTTGAATCCAAATTGCCAAAACAAAAATAATTGCCCAACTTTCCTATATAAAAAGCTTGATAGATCTTCCAGAAACATCTAAAATAGCTGACAATATAATAGGTGCCTCATTAAGTTCATGGAGGCAAGGATTCCAGAATGCATTTTGCCACCTCAGATAAGGCCAAAACGTGAGTACCCCCAAAATGGCATTTTGTAGTTTTAGGCTTGTGTACTGAGACACCTGCCAATAATTTCAGACACTGAGCACATGCATAACAGTGAAAGTTGTCTATTAGGTACTCTGGGCCCAGGTTGTTTGGGAAATTTAACATCCTATATAAAATCCAGATCCTACTTTAGTAGCTAAATAGTAAATTAATTAATTGTTAAATACATAGATTCCGGCGTATAAGACTACTTTTTAACCCATGAAAATCTTCTCAAAAGTCAGGGGTCGTCTTATATGCCGGGTGCTGAAACTTTAGGGACAGGGCTGGCTGGAAAACCTGGAGCGGATCTTCCATTTAGTGTGTGCAGGGAAAGCGGGACCAATTGGAGTAGAAGCTGCAGTCTGTGATTTTTTACAGGCTGGGGTCTGGGCTTTTTTCCTTCTAAAGTTGAAGAGCAGCTGTAGGCAGGTGGGGAATGCAAGAGCAACTTGAAAGGCAGGTGGGGAATGCATAGCCAGAGCAGCAGCTTAGCTCTAAGGACACATTTGACTCAGGAACTGGGCGGGCTGGCTGGAAAACCTGGAGCGGATCTCCCATTTGGTCTTTTTTAAAAATCCCATTTATATCCCACCCTTCTCCGAAGACTCAGGGCGGCTTACAATTTAAAACACAAATCAATGTGCTTAGCAATAGCATTCATTCTATGTATATGCCTGCCTATTAGAGCTTTCACCCCCCCCCCCACAAGCAGCATTATTACAAAGTCAGCTTATTGCACCCAACAATCTGAATCCTCATTTTACCTACCTCGGAATGATGGAAGGCTGACTCAACCTTGAGCCTGGTGGGATGAGAACCTGCACTAATTGCAGGCAGCTGGGGTTACTTAAGGCTCTGCGCAGGGAAAGCTTTAGAGTGAATTAGGAAAAGTGAAAAAGTGAATTAGGAAAATAGGAAAAGGGTTGCTGGAATTGGGTACGTGTAGTTTAACGAAGAGAAGGGTGAGGGGTGACACGATAGCAGTGATTCAATATCTCAGGGACTGCCACAAAGAAGAGGGAGCCAAGCTATTCTCCAAAGCACCTGAAAGCAGGACAAGAAGCAATGGATGGAAACTAGTCAAGGAGAGAAGCAATCTAGAACTAAGGAGAAACTTCCTGACAGTTAGAACAATTAACCAATGGAACAACCTGCCTCCAGAGGTGGTGAATGCTCCAACACTGGAGGTTTTTAAGAAGAGACTGGACAGCCATTTGTCTGAAATGGTATAGGGTTTCCTGCCTTAGCAGGGGGTTGGACTTGATGACCTCCAAGGTCCCTTCCAACTTATTATTATTATTATTATTATTATTATTATTATTATTATTATTATTATTATTATTATTATTATGTTTAATCCACTTGCACTGTTTTATGTTTACATGTTTGATGACAAACAGCCTTATGTTTATAAGTGACAGTTTTCCTACTAAGTACCTGCATGTCATAAGCATTTGAATTAAAATTACCATATTAAAATCAAATCTGATGTTTTTAAATTTTTATTTGGTGTGCGTTGGAAGAGGGGTAGTCTTATACGGTGAGTATAGCCCAAACCCTATAATTTAACAGGAAATGTAGGGGGTCGTCTTATACGCCCAGTTGTCTTATACGCCGGAAAATACGGTAGGTGGGGAGCAATCTTATTAGCTGAAATCAAATTGATTAATCCCTTATGTTTTTAAGAGTGTTTCTCCTATTTTCATTCAAGAAAGCCATCCCCAATCCTGTCTCAAAATTTTCTTAACACTGAGGAGGTATAAAATCAAGAAGGGTAATATATACATTTGTGTGTCTGTACACATACAATATGTTACTCTTTCCACCTCTTATTTTTGGAAGCTTTTTTTTCTACTAAGACATTTAGTCAAAATGTTGAGGCAGGAGGAGCAAAAAAGCAACAATGATGAGATTGGTAATGAAAAATGCCCACAAATATCTACAAATAATAGTAGATATTCATCATGCCAGATTTGCCGACTTTATCAGAATGAGGTGCTCCAGCTCAGATTTTTATGCATTTAAACTGAGGGTTGTAACACAAGACCAGTCAGTATTGAACTGCTGGCAGCTGGCAGAATTAGCCTACAATACTGCATTCTAACCATTGTGCCACCAGGGCTTTTAGATGATAGATAGATAGATAGATAGATAGATAGATAGATAGATAGATAGATAGATAGATAGATAGATAGATAGATAGATAGATAGATAGATAGATAGATAGATAGATAGATAGATAGATAGATAGGCAGGCAGGCAGGCAGGCAGGCAGGCAGGCAGGCAGGCAGGCAGGCAGATAGACAGATTTTTTTTAGCAAGAAGTGACTGTTTGGATCACAAAAGGCAATCTTCCCAAGCATTATCTCAGCTTTCTGCTCTATGTCATAGGTGACAAAGAAGAATTTAAAAACAAGATTCAAAATAATTTTCTAATTTATATATTTAATACTTAAGTTTTAAATATTCTAAATGACTGTTTGTGAGCTCACGTGAGAACACAAGCAGCTTGCAGATTTAATTATCTTGAAAGTTTGGGCTTTTTAAAAAATGCATCTATCTATCTATCTATCTATCTATCTATCTATCTATCTATCTATCTATCTATCTATCATCTACAAGCCCTAGTGGCACAGTGGTTTCAATGCAGTATTGCAGGCTAATTCTCTAACTGCTAGCAGTTCAATCCTGACTGGTCTTGTGTTACAATCCCCAGTTTAAATACATAAAATCTGAGCTGAGCATCTCATTCTGATAAAGTGGGTAAATCTGGCATGATTAATATCCACTATTATTTGTGACATGCTCCCCAAAGTCAAATTTGACCTTAGAACAGGGAATAGACAGCTTCAGTGAAACATCACACACCTGCAAAATCAGCAATCCACTTACAAGCAGGAGAAAGACAAGGCAATTTGATGCACATTTCAAAGAAGAAAGATGCACATTTAAAAGCTATGCTTCCACTCAATTGAGGCATTAATCCTCAAAAATAGGCTTTGCCAAATTATCCTGAAACTATGTGAGATGCTGCAGTGATATGGTCAATCAAAAGCACATACCAGCATAAAAATCAATCTTTTTGTACAAGCCACAAACCTAAAGGAAATCAGAAAGAAGATCAACCAGAAAACTGCAAGAAAAAGCACTGGATAACTTCTAGTTCCTGGATGGGGAAGATGTTTGCATGAAAATAACACCCAGAACAGATATCTATTGCTATCAATTGATAGCAACACAGACATTGCAATTTGGTTTTCTAAACTATCAAGAAGAAGTCGATGCTGAACATAATAATTTGACATCAGACAAGCTTGTAACTGATCTTATCATTCTGAGACACTTTTTCAGTTCCTCAACTCTTCAAAATGTGTGGCAACCCAGAGAATTAATTCTAAACCACTTTACATCTGAAATGTCTCCAGTTTCACATTAGGATTACATGTTACTCTCTATCCGAAATTTGCACAGGTTCACAATGCAGCCCTGTACAGCAACCCCAATGAGTAAACGATGAAGGAAAATACTTTGGACCATCAAAGCTTTGTGGACCAGCCCGGTGGGGGGAGGGGAGAAGAGATGATTCCTTGTGAGTGGTGAGCACATGCATGCAGCTCCATTTGCATGAGCAGCAGGCATGCACAACTGTTGTTTGCACAAATGCAGCTGCGCTCACATGCATGCTTGGCCGCTGCTTCCGCAGCCCGGTTCTGAACAGACAATGGTCCAGTAACTTGTAAGGAGACATGATGGTGGAAGATTCAGGACAGGTAGAAGTAACCACTTCTTCATACAATGTTATGTTGAATTAGCTACATGATACGATGCTGGTCACCAACCAGAACATGTTTAAAGGAGGGTGAGGGCTAAACCTTCATTTTATCTAAGTTCTCAGGCTACAGGTTTTGTCTTTGCAACATACTCATGAATTTGGGCAGGGAGGAGTTTATTCCCACTGCTCTATCCCCATATAAGGACATAAAACTGAAGAGCTTCACAGTGTTAGCCAGTTTGGTCTACTTGGTAAAGCATGCGGCTAGAAAGCAGGACTGTGAAGTCAAGTTGCAAAGTCCCGCCTCAGCCATAAAGTGCAGCTGGCTGACTTTTGGGCAGTCTCTCTCTCTCTCTCAATCTAATCATCCTCACAGGGTTGTTGTTGTGGGGAAAATAGGAAATAGGGGAAAATAGGAGGAAGAAGATGTGTTGGATATGTTCTCTACCTTGTGTTATTTGAAAGAAAGAAAGAAAGAAAGAAAGAAAGAAAGAAAGAAAGAAAGAGAGAGAGAGAGAGAGAGAGAGAGAGAGAAAGAAAGAAAGAAAGACAGAAAGAAAGAAAGAGAGAAAGAGAGAAAGAGAGAAAGAGAGAGAGAGAGAGAGAGAGAGAGAGAGAGAGAGAGAAAGAAAGAAAGAAAGAAAGTCAGAAAGAAAGAAAGAAAGAAAGAAAGAGAGAAAGAGAGAAAGAGAGAGAGAGAGAGAGAGAGAGAGAAAGAAAGAAAGAAAGAAAGAAAGAAAGAGAGAAAGAGAGAAAGAGAGAAAGAGAGAGAGAGAGAGAGAGAGAAAGAAAGAAAGAAAGAAAGAAAGAAAGAAAGAAAGAAAGAAAGAAAGACAGAAAGAAAGAAAGAAAGAAAGAGAGAAAGAGAGAGAGAGAGAGAGAGAGAGAAAGAAAGAAAGAAAGACAGAAAGAAAGAAAGAAAGAAAGAGAGAAAGAGAGAAAGAGAGAGAGAGAGAGAGAGAAAGAAAGAAAGAAAGAAAGAAAGAAAGAAAGACAGACAGACAGAAAGAAAGAAAGAAAGAAAGAAAGAAAGAAAGAAAGAAAGAAAGAAAGAAAGAAAGAAAGATTCTGTGATCATGTAGCAAGAAGCCACTGTTCTACAAGTTATGGCCATGTGGGATTCGGCCTCTTTTTCCATGTGTTTCTAGTGCCACAAATGCAATATCATTAACACTACCTATGTGTAGACAAGGTTGGACAAGATTTCTATATCCTTGGTGAACACAGGTGATGGAAGGAGACAAATTTGTTTCAGGATCCATGAATTCTCAGTTGTGTTTTAACTACAATGATTATTTTGAAGACTCTCGGAGTGTGAATTGGTCTAGATATGGAAGATCTGGCCTTTTTTTTTCACTTACTGTAGGTGGAAAGGTTTATCATCCCGTCTTAGGTCCCATTTAAACTTGCATCACATAATTGCATGGCACTTGATCCACCTGAATTGTGTAATTGGCCATGCCCATGAAGGGATTATATTAATAATGAACATCTGCTAAATGCTCATTGTAGTCCTAAATATTTTCTATAATTATCTTTTTTTTTTAAAAAAAAAAGTTAACATCTCCCCTTCTATTTAATAAAACAATTTAATCAAGATTTCTGGTTTTTCTTATTACATACATTAGCATATTAATGCCCTACTACACACACATGGACACTTATGAGAAAAAGAGAGAGAATTATTAGGTAAAGCTGAACCAGAAAGGCAATTGACTGGGCTTAAATCCTAGCTTCACCTTCTCATTTGGCATAAATCACTTAGCAGATGGGAAGATAATCCAGGTTCATCACACATTCTGTTTTGGGGGATCATCCCTTGTTGCTTGAAACATTATCTTTGCAACAGAATGAATTGTAGTCTATTCCACCGGTTAAGAGAGATAAGCCAGAAAGCTAAATATTATGATGACGGTTATGGCAAGAATTGATCTCATGCCCACATCAAACACTGATCAGTGCCAATGAATGCCACAGAATGATGAGGGAGGCTTAGAAGTAATTCATTTGGAGAACTTCATTGCCAGGCAGTGATTAACAACAATGTTTCTTATTTTTCCCCTACTTACTTGGGTTTACTACAGGATTTTGCCAGGGCTGTTTTCAGGAGTTTTAGACACTTTAACTTCAGTGGATCCTAATTCTCTGTTAATGCACTACCTCTTCCAAATACTAAAGGTAAAGGTAAAGGTTCCCCCGCACATGCGTGCTAGTCGTTTCCAACTCTAGGGGCCAGTGCTCATCTCCGTTTCAAAGCCGAAGAGCCAGCGCTTGTCCAAGGATGTCTCCGTGGTCATCTGGCCGGCATGACTAGACGCCAAAGGCGCACAGAACGCTGTTACCTTCCCACCGTAGTGGTCCCTATTTTTCTACTTGCATTTTTACATGCTTTTGAACTGCTAGGTTGGCAGAAGATGGGACGAGTAACAGGTGCTCACTCTGTTACACGGCACTCGGGATTCGACCCGCCAAACTGCCGACCTTCTGATCGACAAGCTCAGCGTCCTAACCCACTGAGCCACCGTGTCCAAATACTACATCATCTAAAAAGAGGACAAATATGTATCTTCAGTCAAAATGTGTAGGTCTAGATCCAGAACTAACATATCCTGGATTTAATGGGATTTATTTTAGTCAAGAGATATCGTCATTGCTCTAAATATGCATAGTCTTAATTTAAATAGAAGCATAATAGATTTCTCCATAATGAGAAGATGATAAGTAGACATTTAGCATGAATTCTAAATTTGCTGCAGCCAGCTTGAACCTAAAAATTAATGGTCCCTCTTTATTTTTTAATGAAAAATTTAGTTTGAATTCTTCTTCAGATAGAAAAGCCTTCAGACGGTGGTCCATTTGAAAGAGAAAAGAGTCTATGGCAGTTTTTCTCAACCTTAGCAGTTTGTAGATGTGTGGACTTCAACTCACAGAAGATGTGTGGACTTCAGTTCTGGGAGTTGAGAAATTCTGGGAGTTGAGAAACACTGGTCTATGGTAAATACAGGCACAAGGACATATTAATAATTCCTCTCATCTGGGGAGAAGACATTGACAGGGACACTAATTATGTGGTTTATCATAGCAATAATAATCAATTAAAAATGACCTGTGGTAAAAAGCAAAAACCTGCTAATATTCCTTTAAATTTATTACATCAGCAGCATAAAAAAGACAAGCTAACCATTTATCAATACTTGTTGAACTCCAGTGGTATTTTTCTGAACTAACCAAACCTTTCTCATATAATTTTAAAACTTAGCATTATTTATAACTGCAATAATTGTTTTTGTAATACTATATAGCACATTCCATTTTTTATTCCAGACTTGTTGGATATTAATGTACTATTGTATTTTTAAAAAAATTTGGACAGTGTTTCGCCTCTAAGTTTCTTCTTCAATACATTCAAAGCTTCTGCTAAGGCATCAGGACTAAACAAGAAAAATAACAAATGTTTTAATTGTATAGATGGCCTTGAGTTTTTCCAGTAATTGAGCAGGAAATCTAGATAATGTTTGAACTGAACAGTGATTGTCATAATATTGATCCAGCCATGTACCTTCCAGCCCTTATGGATTTCCTAGGGTAATGCAGTTTTAAATTTGTTATTATAACTCATGATTAAATATTGCCTATGATCAAATATATACTGCAACTTTCTATAATGTAATGCCCTCCAGGTGTGTTGGACTCCAATGGCTACATTTCAAATCTTTTGATGCCTAAAAGTGCTAAACAGTTGAAATCCAGCACATCAAGAGGATCCAGGATGGGTGAGAGCAGATTTACAGTAACTTCTATTCTTTTTAATAATATGCCCAAAGTCTGGAAAATTGCATTTTTATTATTTTCACATTTTTATCATAATTTATAGAGTAAATGAATTTAGTTTGGGGAATTGAGTTTTCATTGTACACATAGTCCTTACTACCATTCTTTGAGTGACAGTTTGAAGTTACAATAGCATTGGAAAAAGTGACTTAAAATTGTCTATGGAGATTCTCTGTCATCCAGGTCATGGTTGTTCCAAAGGTGCTTTTTCAAAAGGCAGCTGAACTTTCTTTGTTTTTCTTTGAAGATATTTTCCATGAACTGAAGAAGCTCCTTGGATGACAAGTGGAATGTCTTCAAGGAAAGACAAAGAAAGTCCAGTTGCCTTTTGAAAAAGCACCTTTGGGATGATTTAAAATCATCTGTCACACAACTGTCACAGCATCCCCATGGTCACATGATCAAAATTAAGGTGCTTGGCAACCAGCATATGTTTACAATTGTTCCAGTATCCCTGGGTCATGTGATCTCCGTGTGCGACCTTTTCAGCTCGTTTCCATCAAGCAAACTCAATGAGGGAAGTCCACTGAGTTTCTTAACAACTGTGTGATTCACTCATGACTCACTTAACAGCCCAATTGTGATCATAATTCAAGGATTGCCCATATTTTTAAAATAGTTTGATGTTCTTTATTACAAATGTGTAGCTTAAAACTAGGAGAATCATGTTCAGTTGTCGGGATACATTGTGGCTTGTACTATGCTTTGAGACTAAGGTTTCAGGACCAAGGACAGCAGCCCAGAATCAGGTAGTAATGTTCAGGAAACAGGTATGTATAGTGAAAAAATATGATATTTGTGTAAAGTTACAAAGCCTTTGCAAATAAAATTTCCAATTCAAATGCATACACATTAGCCTTCCACTAATAAACACAGTACATGAGGATCCATCTGTAAGACTGAGAATCTCCGTAAACTTATAGTCAGTACAAAGTTCTGAAGTAAAGATCAGCTTATATCTCATTGGCTTTCTATTCACAACAATGTCTTAAGTGTTACCTTGTCAAATTGGGTTTCTTAGCCTTCATAATGCAGATTCAAACCCATAACGTAATTAACCAGCTGCCAGACACTCCTTTCCTATTTTAAAAGAACAGAACAGAAAATATGTGATTGATTTTTTCCCCAGTGACAATCTTTGCTTTCCACTTCCTAATCAATAAAATTTGAATGGCACATTAGTGTCCAAATCCGATTTTTAACAGTAAAAATATTTCACTAAGTATATATACTGAAACTGGCCACCATGCAGGACTGGAATAACTTCTGCAAAAAGAAGTCATTAACCTGTAGACAGAAATATATGGACGATCCTTTATTTGGTAATAATCTGCAAAAGATTTTTTATCATCATACATATGTGACTTCCATTAGCATTTTAACTAGATTTAGAAATGGGAAAGGAATGTAAAAGTAAGAAAGGAAGGTTTTACACTTAGGCAAGAAAAACCAAAGGTACAGGTACAGATTAGGTGAAACCCGGTTCAATAGCAGTAACTGTGAGATGGACCTTGGAGTCCTACTGGACAATCACTTAAAACCAGTAGTATGCAGCAGCAGCTAAAACAGCCAATCCAATCCTAGGCTGCATTAACCAAAGAATAGAATCGTGATCACATGAAGTGTTGATACCACTTTCTAATGCCTTGGTAAGATCCCACTTGGAATACTGCATCCAGTTTTGGTCATTATATTATAGAAAAGATGTAGAGACTCTGGAAAGAGTGCTGATAAGAGAGACAAAGATGATTAGGGGCTGAAAGCTAAAACACATGAAGAATGGTTGCAGGAATTGTCTAGTCCAGTGAAAAGAAGGACGAGGGGGGACATGATAGCCGTGTTCCAATATCTGAGGAGCTGCCACAAAGAAGAGGGAGTCGAGCTATTCTCCAAAGCACTAGAAGGCAAAACAAGAAGCAATGGATGGAAACTAATCAAGGAGAAAAGCAGCGTAGAACTAAGGAGAAAATCCCTAACGGGGAGAACAATTAACCAGTGAAATCGCTTCCCTTCAGAAGTTGTGGATGCTCCATTACTGGAGGCATTTAAGAAGTGTCTGGATAGTTACTTGACTGAAATACTATAGGTTCTCATACATAGGATCGGATCCAGAGACCTCCCAGGTCCTTTCTGACTCTGTTGTTCTGTAAGGTGAACACATACCTTAAGAATAAAGAAGAAACATTGTTTTCTGCTTTATTTTGAAATGCACTTCGTGACTAATTATAAGATACAGAATGGCTATTGCCAGAAAATAATAATAATCATATGCAGCAGAATGTTTATTTTTTGTTTTTGCAAATATGTGCTTTAAAGCTGAAATGTGATAAACACAGTACTTAAATCTAAGCTCAGTTTAGTAGGCATATACTGGAGAGCTACTAAAGTCACTTTTGGAGTATGCTTTCAAATAAATATGCTTAGGATCAATCAAGTGCAAGACAAATCCCTGCTTAAATTCTACCCACCCATCATTTTTAAGGCCCAGGTTTTCTGTATTTGGGGTGGGGGTGGTTGATAGATTAATAACAGATCCCACCTCCCCCCCACTGCTCGTCCTACACCCTCCCCATCTTTTAGTTAGGATTGAGTATTTGTATTTTATAGTATTTTATTTGTATTGTTTATAGGTTTTGTATAGTTTTATATTTTTAACATTGTAAGTTGCCCAAGAGGTAGCCCATGGTAAGATGGGTGACCGATAAATTTAATAATAATTAAAAAAAACCCTAAATTTGTTTCTGCCATGGATGTATTAAATGTTTTTTTTTTCAAAAAACATGTAACACTGAATACTATGCCAAAATATTTCCCCATGTTTATATCTTTTCAGATTGAGATGTAGCTGAGTTTCAGCTTTAATTTAATATCATCTGTGCCAAAAGTCCTAGGTTCAATAGCTGCCATTTCCAGTTATAACAAAAGGATCTTTAGACTTCTGCATGATACAGAACCACCATCAATCCCAATAAACTTTATTTATAAATCAACTTGAGGTAAGGCAATGTCTTCAATTCCTTTCTTCTTTGGGACAAGTTCCTTGCAACCTCTCAGCATGCTAGGCTTCAAGGAGCTCCTTGTTCTTTTCACATCTTTTCCTCCTCTGCTGTTGCTGGAGAGCAAGTTTCTGTATTTCTGCACACCACATCAATCTCACATTTTGATGAGGAGAGGTTGAAAATAGCTTGCATTTGATGCAGCCCAAAATAAACCATTCTGCTAGGTGCATCATATCTGCAAATGACTTGGTTTGGCTATAGAGTATTTTATTTAATGCTCATTGCAGATAAATACTGGAATCTTGACACATCCTAGATGCCATCTGCCACTTGATCTGTGAATAATTTACTAAAGGCCGGAACTACTTGTCTGTGTGATGCGGAGTTCCCACACGCACCTCTTCTTCATTTGACAAGCAGACAGGAGTGGTATAAAGGCTATTTTCAATATTTCAATATCATAAAGACAATAAAGCTATGATCCTTGGGACTTGAAGAGGTTGATTCCACCACCTGTCTTCTCACACCTTTCCTTTTCCTGCATTTAATCTATTCAGAGTAAGGAGGCTGTATGCCCGGCTATGCTCATTCAGCATTATTCCAAAAGGCCAAAAGGATCAACTTATTATCTTGAAAGGATGGGACATTGTTAAGGGAGAAGAATAACCAAGACATCTGGATAAGTGCATCTGGATGGGACATTGTTAAGGGGCAAGAATAACCAAGACAAACAGGAATGAAACAAAAATCCAATCAGTTCAATACAGGAAGGGGCAAGTAGAAAAGAAAATGGCACACGGTGCACAAAACACTTAAACAAAACTGTTTTTGTTGACTCTTTCACACCCTCAAGAAAATTGGACTTTCACTAACCTGTGAAAGTGAGTAGAGAGGATGAGGAAGGGTCTGGTCTAGGCAAGCAGAGGCATTTTTTTCAGGTGTCAGCCACATAGTATTGAGGTTGTTTTATGTTAATATCATTTGTTTTCCTTGGTATTGTTCCCTAAAAAGTCAATACTCTTTGCAAGAATTCTCAGGTGGTTTCTGTGGTCAAGACCCAATTTTTGAACTGGATGGTGGGAAAGGTTAATTCATATTAACCTTTCCCACCACCTAGTGGACAATCACTTAAATATGAGCCAGCAGTGTGCTGCAGCTGCCAAAAAATCCAACACAGTGCTAGGCTGCATTAACAGAGGGGCAGAATCAATATCACATGAAGTGTTAATGTCACTTTACAATGCCTTGGTAAGGCCACACTTGGAATACTGCATCCAGTTTTGGTCAGCACAATGTAAAAAAGATGTTGAGACTCTAGAAAGAGTACAGAGAAGAGCAACAAAGATGATAAGGGGACTGGAGGCTAAAACATACAAGGAACAGTTGCTGGAATTGGGTATGTCTACTTTAATGAAGAGAAGGAGGAAAGGGGACATGATAGCAGTGTTCCGATATTTCAGGGGTTGCCACAAAAAAGAGGGAGTCAAGCTAGTCTCCAAAGCACCTGAAGGCAGGACAAGAAGCAACGGATGGAAACTAGTCAAGGAGAGAAGCAACACAGAACTATGGAGAAACTTCCTGAAAGTTAGAACAATTAATCAGAAGCTGTGAATGCTCCAACACTGAAAGTCTTTCAAAAGAGATTGGACAGCCATTTGTCTAAAATGGTATAGGGCAGTGATGGCGAACCTTTTAGAGACCGAGTGCCCAAACTGCAACCCAAAACTCACTTATGTATCATCGGGTGGGCGTGGCCCATTGGGTGTGTGTGGCCCATTGGGTGGGCATGGCTGCAGTGGTAATGGCAGACTGGGTGGAACTAAAAAGTTCAATCAATCAATTCCAACTTTGCGAGATTTTTTTTTTCCTGTGAGAAGTTGAAATTGATTGATTGAATGAACCTTTTTTTTGCCCATGGTGGCAGCGGCCTAAAGCAAAAAGGTTTTATAAAACCCAGCTGAAGGCCTAGGAATGGGGCGACAGCACGCGTGCCCACAGAGAAGGCTCTGCGTGCCACCTGTGGCATGTGTGCCATAGGTTCACCACCACGGGTATAGGGTTTCCTGATTGAGCAGGGGGTTGGACTAGATGACCCTCCAAGGTACCTTCCATCATCATCATCATCATCGTCGTCATCATCGTCATTATTATTATTATTATTATTATTATTATTATTATTATTATTATTATTTGCATGGTAACTGGGATTTGTACATCTAGACCTTTGTTCAATAAGCATTATCTATGTAGGATCTAGGGCAGGGGTCTTCAAACCTGGCCCTTTTATGACTTGTGGACTTCAAATCCCACAATTCCTCAGCCAGCATGCCTGGCTGAGGAATTCTGGGAGTTTAAAACCACAAGTCATAAAAGGTCAAGTTTGAAGATTCCTGATCTAGGGTTTCTCTGTTTTGAAGCAAGTCCAATTAAGTCATGTCATGAAACACTCAATATAGAAGACTGGCTAATTGCAAGTGATTCAAAGTGGCATAAAACAAGTTGACAAACACACCACCACCATCATCAATAATAATAATAACATCAGCTGCATAGTGGCTGCCATGGTGATAAAGTGGTTAGAATGCAGCATTGCAGGCTAATTCTGCTGACTGCCAGCTGTCAGCAGTTTGGCATTTCGAGTCACATTGGCTCAGGTTTGACTCAGTTTCCATCCTTCCGAGGTCGGTAAAATGAGGACCCAGATTGTTGGGGGGAAATAAGCTGACTCTGTAAACTGCTTAGAGAGGGCTGTAAAGCTCTGCAAAGCAGTATATAAATCTAAGTTCTATTGCTATTGCATTGGAAGGACTGCAATAAATACCATTTGCCTGCAAGCAAAAACTGGTGGAGCCACAAAGTGGACAAATAGTAATAGAAAATAAATAGGCAGAAGTGTTCTTGGACTTTGGAATTCAAACAGGCAAAGCATAACGCCCCAGTGTCAATAAGAAAGACAAAAAGCCTGGATAGTACAGCAGAAGAGAGGAGAAAGAACTAGAGAATGTAACAAAATACAAAGACCTGCATCTAAAAATAAAACAACTATGTCGAAAGAAAGCAGATTATACCAATAGTAATAGGCACCTTGGGTGCAATTCCAAAACTTCTGGAGCATCATCGGCATTGATAAAATCACCACCAATCCATTGCAAAAAGAAGCTTTACTTGGAACAGCTTACATCTTTCAACTACACCTTTAATACCATAAAGCAGAAACATTAACAGGATAGCAGAGTGGGAAGGAACTTGAAACTCTTCTAGTCCGACCTCCTGCTCCTACCTATCGCAGGTTCTTGGGAAGGACTTGATAGGTGATCAAAATGCCAAATCCAATCTAAACATCTGGCTGACTAGGTAACAAACTGTAATATTACATTGGGAAATGCAGAATCTTTTAAAACTGCCATTTATTTATATCCTATATTTATAACTACTTCACTTCAGAAAGTTCTAGACAGCGTACAAAAGCAATAGCCGGCGAAATGTAATAAAACTAAAATACAATATAATTATGGCATAAAAATTCAATAATGCAGTCAAGCCTATATCGTGAAGTAGTTACTAACAGTTGTAGAAGAAATTTAATTTGGTTTGGTTGAATTTACTAGCCACAGCATACTTGAATTTTCTAAGGGGTACTTTGGAGTTACTATGTTAAAAGGTTTTCCTAATCTGTTTTTTTTCCCCTTCCTTGATCTTATCACTAGAAAGCCCACTGTAAGTTACAACTATCACTTCCTATGTGGGGCAGAAGATACCTTTCTGATGCAACTACTGTCCTGGGATTGGTTGTCCATTTCAACCTCAATGAAAAGGATGCTGAAAGAAGAAACCTCTGCACTTGAGGTTACCTAGGGAACCTTACAACTAAAAATGCAGGAAGGTAATTTTTGAAGAGTGATTTAAATATGTTCAACTCCTTTTCAAAACTATTCCCAGAACCAAACAAGCAAGCAAACAAACAAAAACAAAAGCTTTAAGGTCAATATTCGGAAAGTTCCACTTGCTGATAAACCTATCCCATTGTTAGATATTAAATCGAGACCAGGATTTGGGCATTTGGGGAAACTGTGCTGTGGGTTGAAAAGATATATGGACTAAAAGGGGCACATGAAGGAAAGTCACAGGAGTGGCAATTTGGGGTGTCTGAAGTATAGTGAGAAAGATGGAAGAAGGGACAGGAGCAGTGGTGGGATTCAGCCGGTTCGCACCACTTCGGCAGAACTGGTAGCTAATTTTTTGTTGACGAGGCCCAGAATGGACTTCTGTTGTTCACAAATTTGTATCCCACCACTGGACAGGAACCATTCTAAGACACTTTTCAGGGCCTGCTTGTTGTTTTGAGCTTTGAAACTGTGCACCCATGATTTAAGATATCCAATATATCTACCAATAATATCCCCTATTATTTAATCTAGAAGAATATCGGTCATACATTCCAGACCAGAGGGCAATTACGGGCCCTTTATGACCTGTGGACTTGAACTCCCAGAATTCCTAGCCAGCATGGTTACAACAGCATGGCTGCCTCAGGAATTCTGGGAAATAACAACAACAACAGCAACAACAACAACAGACTTGGAAGGGACCTTGGAGATCTTCTAGCCCAACCCCCTGCTCAGGCAGGAAACCCGATACCATTTCAGACAAATGGTTGTCCAGTCTCTTCTTAAAAGCTTCCAGTGTTGGAACATTCACAACTTCCAATCAGGTTGTTCTACTGCTTAATTGTTCTAACTGTCATGAAGTCCACAAGTTATAAAGGGGCCATAATTGCCCCTGGTCTGGAATGTATGACAGGTACTCTTTTGTACTGGTCAAACAGGTTGCCCACCCTGTTCCAGAGGGTCAGTGGTGATATTTTATTTTATTCATTTTTATTTTAATCCCATTTATATCCCGCCCTTCTCCGAAGACTCAGGGCGGCTTACAATTTAAAGCACAAATCAATGTGCTTAGCAATAGCCTTCATTCTATGTATATGCCTGCTTATTAGGGCTTTCACCCCCCCCAAGCAGCATTATTACAAAGTCAGCTTATTGCCCCCAACAATCTGGGTCCTCATTTTACCTACCTCGGAAGGATGGAAGGCTGAGTCAACCTTGAGCCTGGTGGGACGCGAACCTGCACTAATTGCAGGCAGCTGGTGTTACTTAAGGAGGCATTAGCCCACTGCTCCACCAAGGATATGACATGTCACGTTGTCTGCCTCTTGTACCTTTTTCTGGATTGGAAATCCTTGCGCTCAGTTGCTCAGGTCCTAGTCATCTCTCATTTGGATTACTCCTACTTCAGGGAAACCAATGAACAACCTGGGGTGGATGGAGCCAGTCTAGAATCTCTATGACTAATTGCCTCCTAGAATTCATAGTTCATTATACAGGAAAGCAATATACATGGACTTAACAAGTGTTGACACCTGGAAAGTGATAAGAGATAATATACTCTAAGCATAAAGGGTGATGCAATCTTGGGCAACAAAGAGGCCCCAATTACTGTCAATGAGTGAGTGAACATGCAGAAGATGCTAACAGGGAGTGCATCAGATACATCAGAGGAAGCTAAGAACAGAATCCCAATGGGACACAGGAGAATTAATTTGGCACATTGCTCGCTGCCTCCAGGGGACAAAGCTTTGCTTTGCTCAAATATGCCATTGCTCAGATAGAAGGAACTTAACAAAGTGTTCTAAGTATGGGGCAACAAGTTGTTATGGAACAGTAAGCCAACCGTGTTTCTCTTTTAGTTTTTTTTTTAAAAAAAACAGAAAGAGGGAGAGAGAAAGTGCACACAAGTTCAGTACATGAAGCAATTAATATAAATTACATGAGAGGTTCAAACCATGCCATTATCCAGTCCTTTCAGTATAGGCAGACTGAATGCATACAAGCAGGTACTACAGTTCAGAAAGAGTTCAGCTTGCAATTTTGCTCTACCTGGAACCTCAGAATCTCCCGTGCTGTTGGAAACAAATGTAATAGCAATCTCTCTATAGCCCATAGTACCTACTTCTTAATTGCAATCCACCCACCACCAACTCCTTCACCTTCATCCTGTGCAATCCTAACATTTCTTCTATCGAGGCAAGGTAACCATCAGCAGAAAAGACAGAGGCAATGCCCTTAATTGCAAAGGAATGAAACAGCTTGAGCTTATGTCCGGTACAGGATGTTCTTCATACCTGTCAAACTAATTGATGAAGGTTTTTTTCCCCTCTCACCCCCCCCCCCAACACCCCTCCCCTGATCATAGTTCTCTGTTTAATTACATTAAAATGTGCTCTTTTTCCTTTTACGGATGTTGATTTGGCTGACATTTATCGTTTATTGCAAGTGAGATCATTTTCCATTAAGGACAGCTGTGTTAGGTTTGAACAGCTTACTCGGTTATTTTTTTGCTCACAAAAATAGTACTTCTTGTCTCTGCATGAAGAGAAATTGGGGCCCACAGCAAAATGAAGCAACTATGGTGTGAACAGCCTATCATAGAAAATGAATGACAGCTGGATCTACTGACATTTTCAAGCATTGGTCTTGACTTTGCATAAAGACTGGTGGATAGACAGTTTGAGTTTGAGTTTGAGTTCTTGTTGCTCCTTAGAATTCCCATTCACAGCCAATCTTCCTTCCTTCCTTCCTTCCTTCCTTCCTTCCTTCCTTCCTTCCTCCCTCCCTCCCTCCCCTCCCATTTGGTTTGGCCTGTGTATGTCATTACTTCTCAAAGCATATGAGAACTCTGAAGTCCTCTGAGCTATCAATAGGCCAGGTATAACTGCAGCTCCATTCCACCAGGTGCCCATGCTTTCTAAGGAAGGCAACAAGTTTGCAAAGAAGGAAAACAATTCCCTTTGCTGTAGAAAGGAATAGGAAATGAATAGGAAAAAAGTGCAAAAGAACAGGAAAAATGACCAAGGCGTTATAGTATGGGTGGTCAACTAAGAGGCTATGTACACCCTCACACTGGGAAGCTCATGTTCAACATCAAAATGACCAAATAACAGTGAAGCAAGTTTTTGCCTCAAAAACAGTGGTGGGACTCAGCCAGTTTGCACCAGTTTGGTAGAACCGGTAGCTAATTTTTTTTGTTGCCCAGGCCCAGAATGGACATCTGGAAGCGGCATCCACACAGAGAACCAGTTGTTCACATATTTGTATCCCACCACTGCTCAAAAATGCTTATCTGGAATGAAAATAGATGCTAAAGCCCTTTGCAAGACAATGGCCATCCTTTATTATTCTCAACTCTCCCCATTCCCACCAAAATGGGCTGAAAAGTTTTGGCCAGCTCTTCTTATGATGTTGTCATACCATCAGGAAAGTTTCTGGGTGAAAGAGTTTTTAAAAAAAACAAGGGAAGAAGTTGATAGCCACATCTCAAGGGGATCTGATCCAAGGCCAACATCACCCATAAGGAGCCATTAAGATCTTACTTGAATCAAGCATTCACTTGAGAGAATCAACTTCACTCTGAAACTCACTGAGTCTAAACCAAAACCAGTATGTTCTTAGTGGAATAGACTACATTTGATTAGACTAGATATAGTCAGTCTAATTTTATTCTTAAAACCAGTCATGTGATGTCAATATCCAGATTAAAAAAATGGAAGCAAACAAGCTTCAGTCTACCATATCTGCTCATACTCTGCTCTTTTGGCATCTTTGCAATCTTGAACCACTAAATCCCCAATTTCTCACCTTTTCCAATTTCTCACTTTTTCTTCATTAAATTTAGGCCACTAACCTTTAACTCAGAGAGCTAAAGAGAACAATTTGGTGAAGCAGTTAAAGCATCAGGCTAGATACTAATAGGACAGTGTTAGTTCTAGTCCCAGAGTTGCGTGACCTTCGGCCAATCCCTCTGTCTCAGTCCTAGGAAGTAGGCAATGATAAACTATTTCTGAAAGCTTGGCAAGAAAACTGCTGGGACTAGTTCAGGCAGTTGCCAGGAGTCAAAAACTGACTCGACAGCACACACAAACACACACTAACTCTTAAAGATTGCCAATTCCTGAGCCCAGTACACCACAGTATGAGTCAATATGAGACATTAATAGAAGCTGAAGGGTTAGTTTCAAATGCTTTAGCAAGGATTCTAAATTTCACTGAGAGAAGTGAATGGATCAGCATAAATTTTCCATAGGTTCTCTTCTGGTGCCTTCTCTCTTGCTTCTAAATGAAAAAAGAACCAGCAATCAGACAAGCCCATTACACAAAAGAGCATGTCCAGTTGCAATGCTTTATTTTATGGCATTAAAAGGCCTTATTTTGTTTGAAAGCAGAAATAATTGCTTTAAAAAAACTTCTGGGATTTCACCAACAGCTAATTAATTGTTCACCAAACCCTCAGGTTTATTCACCAATATTAGTTTTTGCTCTGCATGGAAAGCATGGCTGAGAAGGAGCAGAAGCTTGCCAGCTTAAAGGAGACAGTGTTCTGTCCTTGAGTCTGAGTCATTCTGTTGATTTGCTTAAGAAGTGAAGCACAATATACAGACGCTAAGAATTATCTTTGGCCTTTTTTTGTAAATAATGTTGAAAGAAAAGTCTTCATCAGGGTCCAGTTCAAGCTGGGAATAAACAAAATGGAGACTGCTTTAGAAATAAGGTTGTAGTTTATTGAAGAGCAGAGCCAGACAGAAATGTGAATCTGGGAAAAACATATTGATGGGAGTGGTGGGTTTTTATACCTTCTTGGGCTTTTGAGGTTTTTTTCCTGTTCCTGTGGCATGAACTTTGACCTGAGCTTTTGAGTGTGTCCTTTTTGGTATTGGTGGGTTAATCCTATTATGTCCCAAAGGTCATATCCTGCTTCCCTAGGGCTGTGGCTGATCACTATTTCCTGTATTGGATTTTTTGGGAGAGGGGTTGTTGATTCTAGGGATCTTTGTCTTTCTAATCCCATCAGCTTTAAACTTCCTGGCTCCAGCCTTTCTGAAAGGATTATCAAATTTGCATTTCTACAGAGCTAGCCTTTGCTTGGGTTTCTGGCTGGGGGGGTGGGGAGAAGTTTCTGCTTTTTTAAGATCTCCATTATTCCTTCGGGAAAATATAATATTCTGCCTTTTTATTTTTTTATAAAAGCTTTATTAATTTTTTAAAATTACAGTCTTTAGTGCTTAGTAAACAACATTGTCTTCTGTTTTTTAAATCTGACTCTTTGTTTCTTTCTTTCTTTCTTTCTTTCTTTCTTTCTTTCTTTCTTTCTTTCTTTCTTTCTTTCTTTCTTTCTTTCTTTCTTTCTTTCTTTCTTTCTTTCTTTCTTTCTTTGCCAAGTCACTTTCCAAGCTAGAGCAATTAGATTGCCATGGGATTTTCTTTCTATTTTTGTAAAAATTGCTTGGCTTGAGGAAGACGATTTAGGTAGGGTATTGGGGGGGGGGGGATTCCGCCCATTTATATTCCTTAAACAACTCCCAGTTCCTTTCTCCCCTGATTTCTTTTTTCATTTCCTGTCTCCCAAGTTGTGACGTTTCCCTTAACAGCTCTATATTCCCCTTGTAAAAATCATTTTCCTTGCCATCAGATATATTTTGCAGACCTAAAGGGTAAACGGTCTTTTGCATTTTTGTTGTTATAGCTAAGCCTTGCAGTTCTTTTATCTCTTCTATCTCTAAATCCATTTCCTTTGTTTCATCTTCTGATTTCTGGATTATTTGTTCATACTTTGTGGTCATTATCTGGGAGCTTTCTAGTTGTAGATTTAATTTGCAGATTTGCTCCTTTATATTTTCTAAATTGTTTTTAGTCTCATTATATATCCTTTTATATCCTCTTTGCCTTCAACAATTGTTTGGTGAATTAGTTGTAGCGTAGAATATATTTCTTTCTGAAAGGTCTTTGTTTTTTCTTGAGGCATCATTCCTGGACATTAGTTTTCTTGTCTTTATATGTATCCTTTATAATTCAATAGATTCCAAAGTATAGGTTCAATTCTGAAAGCAATATTTTATAGTAATCCCTTGTCTCAAGCATCCCAAAAATTTTTAACCAGGCAAGGTTGTAATCCACAATGTTCAAAGTGTTCAAAATGTTCAACCTCACTGTAAACAGATCAAAAGTCTTTCCTAGCCAGGTATAGTCCAAGGTCAAATTTTTCTTTCTCCCCCACTAGCTCTCAAAGTTAAAAGTCCAAGCTCAGTAGGTATTTATAATCCAAGAAGGTCAGGATGATAAGTATGCCAAAATATTTCCCTTTATTGCTAGCTGTTCTCCCAGTGTAGGAATCACCAAGCAAAGCAAATTGTAGTGCTATACACAAATCCACCACTAGATGTCATTCAAAGTCCATTTTCCACTCATTAAACAAAGGATTGATTTTTTTTATATTTAGCCTCAAATTTTTTTAAAAGAGAAAATCTTAACAATTATCTCAGTTTTCAGATTTATCAAAACGGTAGTTTTGTATTACTTTCATTTCACTATTATGTATTTATGCCCCCCATAACAAATTTAAAACACCGCTTCCATTCACATCTGGAGGTTTTAGGCTTCTTGGGAGCCTTTCCCAGGAAATTCAGTTATAAAATAATAAAGAAAAGGTAATAGTCTCACCCAATCCAAACATGTTGTTTACGATATGCTAATTAAAGCTTTTATTCTTCAGTTACCAGCAGCTAATGGCAGGCCACAGAGGTCTTTACCCTGCCAGTTTAGATGGTTTTCCTTGGACTGAACGGAGAGACCACCATCTCTCTGTGATCGATAAGGCACCCCTCTTTCTTCATCGCCTCTTTGGGACGACTTTTCAGGGCCCCCAACAGGGCAAAATTGAGTGAAAGGCAGAGCCTTGCCTTCCTGCATCCTTCTCACCACAACACAAAACTGCAACATGTTCTTCCAAAGGAAGATCAAGATCTTACTCAAACTAAAAATTACAGACCAATATCGCTTTTAAATACTGATTATAAGATATTTGCTAAAATTTTAGCAAATAGATTAATGAAGGTTATGCAGCAAATGATTCATAGTGATCAAACAGGATTTATAAGTGGTAGACAAATGAAAAATAATGTGAGACATATTGTAAATTTTTTGGAAAGAAATAATCAAGTCCCCGCAGCGCTGATTTTTTTGGATGCCGAAAAGGCCTTTGATCAATTGAATTGGCAATTTTTATTTAAAGTATTGGAGAAGATGGAGTTTGGGGATAGGTTTTTACAACCTATTAGGGCAATATATCAGAAACAAACAGCCCAAATAATAATTAATGTAGTTTAACAGAAGCTTGTAAAATTGAAAAGGGTACAAGACAGGGATGTCCGTTGTCACCTTTGTTGTTTAACATTGGAAATATTATTGATCAAGATACGTGATTCAAATAAGATAAAGGGAATTAAAATAAAAGATCAAGATTATAGATTAAGGGCATTTGTGGATGACTTGGTTATTACATTAAGTCAACCAACTCTGTTGGTTGTAGATTTGATGGAGATAATTTTGCAATATGGAAAAGTTTCTGGATTTAAGATAAATAGGCAAAAAACTAAAATACTGTCTAAAAATATGACTATAGAACAAAAGGAAGTCCTAGGAAAATTAACAGGATTTGAAATTGTTAAAAAGATTAAATATTTAAGGGTATATATTTCAGTTTCAAATGTGAAATTATATAAAAATAATTATGAATTGTTATGGTTAAAAACTACAAAAAGAGTTAGATAGTTGGAGAAAATTACAATTGTCTTTATTGGGAAGAATTGCAGCAGTGAAAATGAATGTCTTACCAAAATTTTTATTCTTGTTTCAAATGATACCTATACTTAAAAAAGACTCAAATTTGGAAGAATGGCAGAAAGGTATTAATAAATTTGTTTGGGCAGGGAAAAGACCGAGAGTAAAACTTAAGATAATGCAAGATATATGTCAAAGAGGTGGTCTTAAAATGCCCAATTTTAAATTATATTATGAGGCTGGGTTTTATCATCAATTAGTCACTGGTTTAATTTAACACAAGGAAGATTATTGAATATTGAGGGACGTGATTTATTATATGGTTGGCATTCATATTTGTTGTATGATAAGAAGGTGGATAATATCTTTAAGACTCATATATTAAGATATGCTCTGTTGCGAGTTTGGAAAAAATATCGATATAAGTTAAATTATAAAATACCAATTTGGGCAATACCTAAACATGCAATAGAAAATATAAGTGTGGGATTTAAACATAATGTGACTACATATAAAGAAATTCTTAGAATGGAAAGGAATGTATGGCAATTAAAGTCGTTTAATATTTTAAAAGAAGAAAAAAAAGTTCAGACCTGGTTTCACTATGGCCAGTTACAAGCTAGATGGAAAGAAGACCAGAAAATTGGTATTTTGATGAAAATTTGGTAAAACAAATTAGAGATCAAAGTCAAGCGCATATAAGAAGGATATATAATGCATTGATAGAAATAGATTCAGAAACGGAACTTGTTAAAGATTGTATGATAAAATGGACCCAGAATTTTCAGGAGCCAATAACGATGGATATCTGGGAAAAGATATGGGTCAGAAATGTAAAATTTACACAGGCACAAAATTTAAGAGAGAACTTTTATAAAATGTTTTATAGATGGCATTTAGATCCTAAAAAATTAGCATGTATGTATCCAAATTATCAGCCTAAATGTTGGAGGTGTGGTTGTGATGATGCAACGTATTATCATATATGGTGGACTTGCAAAAAAGTTAAAGCTTTTTGGATTAAAATTTGGTGGAATATGCAGAAAATATTTAAGAAAAAGATAAGGTTTTCTCCACAGTTATTTCTGTTGGGTATTATTACAGATTGTACTGTTATAGAAACCAAATTGATGTTGAATTTAATAACGGCAGCAAAACTTTTGGTATCTCAAAATTGTAAGAAGGAGGACCTGCCTACGATAGAAGAGTGGTCTTTAAAAGTTTCAAACCTGGCAGAAATGGCAAAAATCTCAGCATATTTGAAAGAACAATCGCAACAGAGATATATTTTGGAATGGAGAAGATGGATCGATTATATTCAGAATAAATATGGGACTAAAAAGTTTCATTTAGCATATGAATGAGCATTAGTATTATAAGATGTATTATTATTTAGTTATTATTATTTAGTTATTTAGTTATGTTTAAGGGGAGTTAAAGTGCAATAGAATTTAAAGTTTTTTTTAGTTAGTTAGCTTATTTTAGCTTAAGTTTGTAAAAGTTAATACCCTGTATTCAGCTCTGGGAAGTCGGGGGGGGGGAGGGGGAGGGAGGGGAAGTGGGGGGAGGAGGAGGGAGGGAGTTTATGTTTTTAAAATGTATTTTGAAACTTTTCAATAAAAAAACTGCAACATATTCTGCCTTTTTAATATTCCCAAAATATTTCTTTTTCTGCTGTCTGTGTGTGTGTCTGTGTGTGTGTGTGTGTGTGTGCTGTCTTCCCATAACAACAACAAAAACAACAACAATACCAAAGGATCACAGTTGTTAGAGCCCAGTCATCTGTTCAAGAAATAATGATTATGAAATTGCCATGCCAATGTAGTAATGACCAGGAGAAATCAAAGCTTGTAAATAAGTAATACAATCTTCACAACACCAGATAAGATGGCTAGAGGTACATACTGTATATTGAACAGCAATCTGAGAATGTAAATAGTAGGATCAATGAGATTGGCATGATTTAGATATGTGCTAAAATTTATCTTCTGTTGCCTTGAGACTTTCTTTCCTTTGTGACAAAGGCGTCTGCTTTTCGCCCTCATTTTCAAGATGCAGATAGTCCTCAATTTACAATAGCCCATTTAGTGACCATTCAAAGTTACAAACTGAAAAAAGTGACTTATGGCTGTTTTTCACAGTTACAACAACCTTTGTAGCTTTTCCAAGATCATTTGATCAAAATTCAGACGTTTGTCAACTGGCTCATATTTATTACCATTGCTATGTCTCAAGGTCATGTGATTCCCTTTTGTAACAAGCAAAGTAAATGGAGAAGCCAGATTCCCACTTAATAGCCAGGGATAGTAAATGATCAACCGCAGTGATTCATTTAACCACTGTGGCAAGAAAGGTTGTAAAATAAGGCAAAACTCATTTAACAAATATCTCACTTAACAACAGAATTTTTTGGCTCAATTGTGGTCGTAAGTCAAGGACTACCTATAGATCAGAATTCCTTCTGTTGATAGTTATGAGTTGCCTAGGAGTACAGTGTTATTTTTTCACCCACATCCCTCCATCTTTGTGATGCTTCTTAATATTCTGATCAACATCAAAGAGAATAATTTATTCAACACCTCCTTCATAATCCACTTACTTATCTACTAACTACCCTAATATCTTGCACATGTAATCTACACTCAGTATGAAAGTGGTATGTCACTGTCTTTGTTTAAAAAAAATAAAAAATCAGCATCTCCTTCTAACCTACACCCCTGGCATCTGTTAATAGTCACCCAACAAAATATTACTCAAGTCTGACATGGCTTAGCATTTTTCAAAAGCAGCATCCGAGATTGGCTTCTGCAACCTTCTACTGGGCCATCTCCACACATGATTGAATTTAGCCGAGAAGCTTTTGGTGTATCCCGCCAAGATTTCCACATGAGTAGAAACCCTGATTGTTTAGAATTTAAGATTGCATGGAAACTTTGTGTGCACAATTCCCTATGCAAAGGCTCCCCACTTCAGACAACAGCACCCTAACTCTTCACCAACGTCATAATATGTCTCTATAAAGGAGAGCCTGCTCTATACTACTCATGTAGTTAATTATATAATGCTTTGTACTTTGGGGGGGAGGGGGGAGTTAAAGAGATTTAAAGCATATTTGTGGTTTCAGTTCATTCTTGACTCCTTGACTCCCATGGACAAGTCTACATGGTTTTCTTGGCAAATTTTTTTGGAAGTGGCTTAAAGGTAAAAAGGTAAAGGTTCCCCTGCACATGCGTGCTAGTCGTTTCCGACTCTAGGGGCCGGTGCTCATCTCCGTTTCAAAGCCCAAGAGCCAGCGCTTGTCCGAGGACGTCTCTGTGGTCATGTGGCCGGCATGACTAGACGCCAAAGGCGCACGAAACGCTGTTACCTTCCCACTGTAGTGGTCCCTATTTTTCTATTTGCATTTTTACGTGCTTTCGAACTGCTAGGTTGGCAGAAGCTGGGACGAGTAACAGGTGCTCACTCTGCTACGCGGCACTCGGGATTCGACCCACCAAACTGCCAACCTTCTGATCGACAAGCTCAGCATCCTAACACACTGAGCCACCGTGTCCCTGGAAGTGGCTTACTACTGCCTTTTTCCTATAGGTGATAGAATGAGAGTCACTGGCCCGAGATCACCTAGATGGTTTTGTGCCTTAGGCAGGACTAGAACTCACAGTCTCCTGGTTTCCAGATCATTGTCTTTACTGTCTCTGTCTTCTCCATCTCCCTCTCCCTCTCCCTCTTCACTTAGATATAGATGTAGACATAGACATAGATGTAGACATAGACAAACACATAGACATACATATATACATACATGCTTGTGTATAATCATATATCACACTTCTATAATAAAGGCTTTTGCTGAGCTTTGATTTTTTTTATTTACTCTATAGTCCTACATTTTTGGATGCCCTCCCCATGGAATGCTGTTTTTTTTAAACCTACATAACAAGAATCATTTCTCACTATAGCATCAGCTGGTAGATGCTCAGAATTTCTTGAAATACGAGCAACAAAGGTCTCATTGACAGAATGGAGTGATATGCTTTTATCCAATAATTCCATTGGTAGCCACACCAAATGAGCCAGCAGG
This sequence comes from Vipera berus, assembly GCF_964194415.1. Classification (NCBI taxonomy): domain Eukaryota; kingdom Metazoa; phylum Chordata; class Lepidosauria; order Squamata; family Viperidae; genus Vipera; species Vipera berus. Next base: position 15,618,296 of record NC_138207.1, on the reverse strand, counting down.
GGTAAAACTGGAATGCCCCACCAAAGACTTTTTAAAATACCAGTTTCAGAATGGGCATGAATTTACTTTTCAACTGGGGAGCCTGAGATATATAAATCCTGACATTTTTATTGTCACATAATATTTCATTGCTAAAAGTAGTAGATTTTTTCAGCTAGCAAAATGCTGAATGGCTAATCACAAGGTGTAAAAATAATATAAAGTTGGTCTAATGGGTTTCAGTTAGATGGTAAGTCTCAGTATTTAGTACAATGATGAAACAGTTAACCTGGCTGGAAAGAGAACATAAGTTGATCTGCTGTTTTATTATAGCTTAGTTGTGAAGTGCTGTATAAAAATGCTTGCAAATAGCTAAGATAATACTGTATATATTTGCCTGTGTCTGCAGAAATCAGCGCTATCTGGAGACACTTCATGGCAGCAGTGTCAAACAGCTAATATAATAACAATAACAATAACAATAACAATAACAATAACAATAACAATAACAATAACAATAACAATAACAATAACAATAACAATAACAATAACAATAACAATAACAATAACAATAACAATAACAATAACAATAACAATAACAATAACAATAACAAGTTGGAAGGGACATTGGAGGTCATCTAGTCCAACCCCCTGCTCAGGCAGGAAACCCTATACCATTTCAGGCAAATGGCTGGCCAGTCTCTTCTTAAAAAATTCCAGTGTTGGAGCATTCACAGCTTCTGGAGACAGGTTGTTCCACTGGTTAGTTGTTCTAACTGTCAGGAAGTTTCTCCTTAGTTCTAGGTTGCTTCTCTCCTTGACTAGTTTCCATCCGTTGCTTCTTGTCCTGCCTTCAGGCACTTTGGAGAATAGCTTGACTCCCTCTTCTTTGTGGCAACCCCTAAGATATTGGAAGACTGCTATCATGTCACCCCTCACCCTTCTCTCCGTTAAACTACACATACCCAATTCAAGCAACCATTCCCTATATGTTTTAGCCTCCAGTCCCCCAATCATCTTTGTTGCTCTTCTCTGTACCCTTTCTATCACTGCTCCAACAATATTGAACTCTAAAATGCTGTTAATGCCACATTTTGCCAGACACCACCAACATGTCTTTAAGAAGGGATGGGGAAACTGTGATGTTCTAGAAGATACTCCTAAACTTCACCTCCAGTTCCAGCAGGTTGATGGACAAGGATCAGGGACATCTAATATATAAGATTACCGGCCCCTAGAGTTAGAAACGACTAGCACACATGTGCGGGGGAACCTTTACCTTTACCTTATCAAGAGGGTTACAGGTTCTGTTCCTCTGCTAACTATTTTGATAAACTGTAGTGAAACAGCAGGATTTTTTTTTCATGACTACCAAACATGGGACTTGGCCTCTGAATGCCTCCAGTTTCTCATGACTCAGAGGCTTCTAAGAATCATTTATCACCAACCTCAAAGGTTAGCTTGCTGTTTCCTACCATGAATAGCGCTGCAGAGAGTATTGTTTTGAGAGTGGTGTTCCTCTTTTCACAAGGTCTTGAGACCTCTTCTTGCTTGTGACACCCCCACCCCCCACCCCAAATGGTACAGTCAGAGGGAGGAAGGCCTTTATCACCAGGATTTTGAACAGTTCATTAGAAATCATTTCCTGTTTTCCTGCCATAGGAGGAATGGTCAAGAGGGAAATGTTAAAATCCTGAATCATGGTAAGAAAGGTAGTGCTTCAAATCTCATATTTTGATAGACATGTTATGTCCTAGGGATGCATCTTGATGTGGTTGCAATAATAATCCAGATGTTTAGGACTATGAAGATGTTTTCTAAATCTGTCCCCCAATAACTATACACAAAAGAAAATATTAATGGTATCTTAATATATTTAAGTAAGGGACGCGGTGGGTTAGGACGCTGAGCTTGTCGATCAGAAGGTTGGCAGTTTGGTGGGTCGAATCCCGAGTGCCGCATAACAGAGTGAGCTCCTGTTACTCGTCCCAGCTTCTACCAACCTAGCAGTTCGAAAGCACCTAAAATGCAAGTAGAAAAATAGGGACCACTACGGTGGGAAGGTAACAGCGCTCCATGCGCCTTTGGCATCCAGTCATGCTGGCCACATGACCACGGAGATGTCCTCGGACAAGCACTGGCTCTTCAGCTTTGAAACAGAGATGAGCACCGGCCCCTAGAGTCAGAAACGACTAGCACGCATGTGCTGGGGAACCTTTACCTTTACCTTTAATATATTTAATTGAGAGATGTATGAACTTTGATTTTACTGTTGCTGTTCATATTTCTCCCTCTCTCTTTTTAACTTACAGGCATTCCATAGGTCCTAGGCATTGTTTCTATAGTCTCTGTGGATAATAAAGCCATGCATGGATTTTTGCTCATGGAAGTCTCTTCTAAATTAAAGTTTAGAAGGTAGGGCATTTCCTTTCTCAGTGAGGCAGGGGAGCTGTTGATCAGGGCAGAGTTCCAGAAGAAAGCAGGGTTGCTGCCCAATAAGAAGCTTGGGAGTTTTGAAAAGAACTACAGTAATTGGAAGAATTCTTGCAGCTGCACATCAGCAACAAAACAACTGCAGCTCCATTGCTTCATAGAACTCTTGCATATTTTGGTCAAATTAACTTGTCACTGTGTGTTGAAGTGGGGCTGGCTTCATCCAATAATAGAAAACTCAATAAAACCATATTGCATCATGTCTGGACCCAATGATGATAGTGTCATGGTTCCGATAGATGAGACCAATTAAAAGAACTTCAAGGCAAGGAATTCTTCCTCAAAGAACATTTTTATTTGGCTACAAAATAACAGCACATACAAAGGTGAACCCAAGACTAAATCCCCCTCCCCTTGGTTACAAAGTTGCACGTTGCAATTCTCACCCCAATTTGCTGCCATAAATCTCATTCATCAATTGTTAGAAAATGCGGGCACTCCTCCCAGCTCTCCAGCAAGCCAAAATATTATCAGCAATGACCTTGGTTCCCATACATTTGAATTGTTTTGGTTAACTGAGAACTATACCCCGCCTCCTTCTTCTAAACTAAATAGGTGGCAACGAAGACAAAATGAAAATGGCTTCAGTTCGGTTTGTCACAGTGTTGACAGATAGATAGATAGATTAGGTTAGTTTAGGTTAGGTTAGGTTAGGTTAGGTTAGGTTAGGTTAGGTTAGGTTAGGATAGATAGATAGATAGATAGATAGATAGATAGATAGATAGATAGATAGATAGATAGACAGACAGATGAGAGATGATAGAATAGAATATTTTTTGAGAATAAAAAAAGCTGTACATTGATGAAGTTTCTCTTCTGTTCATCAATTTCATTTGGGATCATTAAAAATCTTTCCCTCTCCAATGGGTTTTGGAGTGATTCTCACAAATCATGAAGCTAATAGGAAGATAGCTGTTTTCCAAAATTCAGCAGTGTCTGAGCTTATAACATCATTATGCATAGGTATTTTGGCCAGTTCTAAGTTCTAGAAGACACAAAATCCCTATAGCAGATCTTTTCTCCAGAGTGATATTCTAATTAAAGCCTTTCTCAACCCTGTTTCCCTGGAGGAACCCTTGAAATAATTTTCAACTCTCTGGGAACCCCTGAACACAAGTAATTATATCTAAAGGTCATGGTATGTTATCATAATCAGTAAGTGGAGTTGTGGCATGTTAATTTCCCAGCACTGTAAGTGCCAGCATTGCATGTCACACAGACTTTAAAAAATAATAATAATGTTTTTTTAATCATGACTTCTAATGACCTCTTTAAGAATCCCAGTTGAGGAAAGCTTTAAGAGTTATGAAAAGGGGCTAGTGCCAGGCTTTTGAATTAGGGCAGATCAGGAAATCCAGCCCTCTACTTTAGAACTCTACTTTATTGATCTAGCTCATATTAACAGAATATTGACACTATGCAATATTTATCCTTCCCTCCCAGTTATAACAAAGACAATCTTTGTTATATGATCAATCTTTGTAATGATCTCTGGCGGGCTCGGGACAGGGGTTGTTCCTCTGTCCTAGTCCTATTAGATCTCTCAGCGGCTTTCGATACCATCGACCATGGTATCCTACTGCGGCATCTCAGGGGATTGGGAGTGGGAGGCACTGTTTTGTGGTGGTTCTCCTCCTATCTCCTGGGCCGCTTGCAGTCGGTGTTGACAGGAGAGCAGAGGTCCGCCCCGAGGCCTCTCATTTGTGGAGTTCCTCAGTGGTTGGTTCTCTCGCCCCTCCTGTTCAACATCTATATGAAGCCGCTGGGCGAGATCATTCGTGGTTTCGGGGTGGGGTATCATCAGTACGCTGATGATACCCAACTTTTTTTCCCCACCCCGAACCAACCCAGCGATGCCCTCGCCGTGATGTCCCGTTGCCTGGAGGCGGTCCGGGTCTGGATGGGGAGAAACAGGCTTCATCTCAATCCTGCCAAGACTGAGTGGCTGTGCATACCGGCATCTCAGGTCAACCAGATTATTCCATCTCTAACGATGGGGGGGGTGTGAGGTGTTACCCCCCCATTGATAGGGCTCGCAACTTGGGCGTCCTCCTGGATTCACGGCTCAATTTTGAAGATCATATAGGAGCCGTGACCAGGGGGGCTTTTGCCCAGGTTCGCCTGGTGCGCCAGTTGTGACCCCACCTGGACCGAGATGCCCTAGGCACAGTCACTCATGCGCTCGTGACCTCCCGTTTAGACTGCTGCAACGCTCTCTACATGGGGCTGCCCTTGAGGACCACTCGGAGGCTTCAGCTGGTGCAGAATGCAGCCGCGCGAGTTGTGATGGGGGTTTCCCGATACTCCCATGTAACACCTCTACTCCGCGAGCTGCATTGGCTTCCGGTTGCCCTTCAGGTGAGATTCAAGGTGCTGGTGATGACCTATAAAGCCCTAAATGGCGAGGGTCCGGGATATCTGAGGGAACACCTGCTGCCAGCATCAAGCTCCCTTCGTCCAGTGCGCTCCCACAGGGAGGGTCTTCTCAGGGTGCCACCAGTTAAAGATTGCCGGTGGGTAACACCCAGGGGGAGGGCCTTCTCAGTGGGCGCGCCTGCCCTTTGGAACCAGCTGCCCGCGGAGCTTAGGACTGCCCCTGACCTCTGTTCATTCCGCTGGGACCTGAAGACCTGGCTCTTCGAGCTCTCTGGCCCAGGCTGAGAATTTTTTTAACTTTAACTGGGTTTTTATTTTTTCTCAGGGAATGATGTAATCTTTTTAATTGTTTTTAGCTTTTGTATTGATTTCTTTCTCATGCTTTGCCGTTTTCCTGGGCTAAACTCATGTTTCACTAATGGCCACTACACACACACACACACACACACACATATACATATACACATACACACACACACACATATATATATATACACAAACATATATATACATATATAACATACGTACAGACATACATACATACATACATACATACATACATACATACATATATATATATATATATATATATATATGGAATTCTGGGAGTTGAAGTCCACAAGTCATAAAAGGGCCAAGTTTGTAGACCCCTGACATAAGTTTTTGAAGATGAGATCATAGGTTTGGAAAAATGGGGAGGTTAGGAAGCAGAGTTCTTGGGAAATGTAATATGAAAAGTGCTGATTCTTTTTGATATGGTGATTTGTATAGTAACAAAATAACCCTTTTCTCCTTGTCTGATGTATGGATCATTTTAAAGTTCTATTCCACTCATGGGGAAAAAAATAGTTGTGTGGGCACATAACATGAATGAAGACACACATTGTATTTACCTTCAACCAAATGACTTCATGATCATGCTTTCATTAATACAAATGAGAACTTTTTTTCCACTAAGCATCTTATTCCCTAGATCTGTGTGTGATAAGGATATTTTCAATTTGCATGGATGAAAGAAAGACAAATATAGATTAATGTTTCCTTATTAAATATCTCTGTCTGGTGTACAGTGTTTGTAATTCATAAGCAGTGTTCAAGTTAGTAAAGCAAAGAAATATAAAATTCTCCCAGTATTTTTAATTTTTGTTCTGATTTCTTTATAAATTGGAGATGTGAAAGGAAACCAGAACTTAGCAGAAGTCTGAGTGTGTTTGGGAGGAAGGGAAGGTTGGTTTCTTCAAAGTGAATCCAGACATCTGATCTCAGGATGAGTTGAGAGCCATGTACCAAGAGAATATCTGCAACTCAGGGATGAACTGTGGAGTCCTTGGTGACTGTCTCAGCTTGTTTTCTTGCAGAGGCTTCACTATACAACTAGGTAGTGCTGTCACTGTAGGTAATACTTGGTTGGGCAATGAAATGCCTGCAAGAAAATAACCAAGCTCAGAGATCACTAGGGAGACCACACAACTATATTCCTGTTAGGTAGATCTCCTTCACAACCTTGCTCACAGTCCTTATCTTCCCAGATGGAAAGAAGCAGAATTAAACAGAAGCCTATGAAAAGCATTCAGCTCTATGAAAAGTATTGAGAGCTAAGAATCTTGTTCACTTTCATTTCCCCCCTCATGTCTTTACCTGAAAAAAAATTGACTGATGAAATTTGACTACCATAAAAAAAACCCACCCCAAAAGGGTATGTTACTGGGAGGAACTACCAATCTCAGCTGGTCTTTATGGATACCAATGATGGAACTGCCTGCTCCCAAGTAACTAAGGGACTGGGCACCAGCATCTGGTTTTGAAGTTTGTTGAGATCTTGTTAACTATTTTTTAGCTTTTCAGAAAGTATTCATTTTTCCTTTCCCCCCCCCAGACCATGTTACTGTGAAGGTTAATTGTAATAAAGCATTAGATAAATGTTTCTGTTGAGAACCTTAATTGCTTGCAAAAGCTGGCCTTTCAGCAGTGAAATACATAAGAAAATACATGTCTATTTCTCCGTTTTTTTGTAACAGTGAAAATGCATTTTATGGGGAAAACCCTTTTAGCCCCATGTGAATGCCTTAATTTTTCCCCCATTGATTTCAGAATAAGAGCCATGACTTTTCCTAGATCATAATATTACTTGTGTTAGAATTGTACTGTGTCATTTTGTTTAAAGAACAATTGTCTGAAAGAACAGTAGATAAAAGCTTTGAAATGTTTTAGATGATCTATCTTGTTGTTCTCCCTTTCACCATATAAACCAAATTGCTAAAAGGTTGCGCCAAAATAATTTCCATCCAGCATAATGAAAGCTATTGATCCTTAGATCTTCACAAGAAAAATCTGAGGTAGACTGTACTTTGGACAAATAATGAATATTTGTTTATACTAGGAGAAAATTCAAAGATTTAAGGCAGATATGTCAAACTTGCAACATCACGTGATGTTGTGCAATGTATCGGGATGGTTTTGCCATTGCCGGCAATGGGGTGGGCGCAGCTTCCACATGACATGTCCAGCCTGGGGGTTGGCAGTTTGACACCCCTGGTTTAAGGCTTATCAACATCAATCCACCAGAAATTTGTACAAATAGAATGTAAGCCATGAACACACATGATTCTGAGTCATGGCTTTCTTAATCATGGTTTATTAATGAAACCATATTAGGCCTAGGGCTATGCTAAATGTTGCTTAGCCATCATTCATTGCATAAAAACAATGGGCTGAGTCAACATGATGTATAAAACTTGGAGCCAAGATTTACAAATCAAATCAAAATGGCTAATTTCACAGAATATTTTAAGCCCTTCTAAATCCCAATAAGGCATTACAAGATTGTATGAACTGTTTTGTTGTTAATGATAGAAACAGAACATTAGCATGGTGTTGAAAAGAATAAAAACTTCATGAATTGATCTAAGAAAAATACCATAATGATATCAAGTTTACTGAATAGATTATTGGCTATTTTGTTCCAAAGGTGCTTTGTCAGCTCTGATTGGATGATCGAGAATGGAAGGATTTATATTCTTTGCAGACAGCTTGTCATTTGCATTCTTTTAGAGAGTCATTGGAAGTTTATCTGTGTCCTCAAGGTCACCTCTAAAAGGTCACAATGACTCTCTAAAACAGAGGTGTCAAATTGCTGGCCCACGGGGTGGATGCATCATAGGGAAACTGTGCCCACCCCATTGCCGGCGATGTCAGAAAAGCTGTGATATGTCACGACATGTCTGTTGTGATTCAGGGCCAGCCTGTGGGTCCGGCAGCCGGCTCGGATGTCTCGGATGACTCAGACGAGGGGGAGGAGGAGGGTGTTGAAGACGAACGTGCTGATGATGGCTTGGAGGCTTCGCAGAGCCCCCAGCCAGGGCCCTCTTCTCAGCTGCGCGAGCCCGACAGTGCGGATGATGATGACCCACAGCTGGCCCTGTTCAAGGACGCCCGACGCAGGAGGCAGTCAAGCAGGAACAAGCAGAGAAAGGCTGTGGGACTCCTCGGAAGGAGGCACAGGGAGGCCACGCCCTGAACTCTAATAAAGGGAGTGTTTGGGGAAGGGCTGGTTGCTGAGGATCACAGTTCCAGTGTTTTGTTTCTTGTTCTGTTGTTTGTGTAATAAATCTTGGCAGACGCCTTCCAGCTTCAGACGCTCTCCAGCCTCTGCCGTTTGTACAGGGGTTGCCTTTCTGCAAGGCCGGTAGCAGGCTGGTTCAGAACAGTTTGCTTTCAGCCTCCCACCCCTTACTACTAAGATGGAGCAGCTATGTGCCGAGAATGCTCAGCTCACTCAGCAACTCACTTTGCTGGCAGCTCAGGTGGCTCAACTGCAAGCTCAGGTACATGCTGCACCCCCACCCAGCGGCGACGGAGACAGCCTTCCCGGGCTGCCCGCGGCTCAGCTGTTGTTTTTTCGCCCGAAACAGCGCCGATCAGCTGTTCGGGCGAATTTGAAGCCCCCTCCTCGGGAGAAGAGGAGGGGGTGAGGCCCCAGGTAGGGGTAGAGTTCTCCGGGGCCGCCTGAGCTTGGAGTTTGGGCGGCTGAAGGATTGAACTCCCCCGAAGCCTGGGTTGCTCCCAGCTGGCTGGCGTCTCTGCTCCGGATTTCTTGGAGCAGAGCCAGGCGTCTGCGACCACCCCTGCCTGAAGAAAGGACTATGGATTAAAGGAGCAGGCAGAGCGGTACAAGAGGAAAAGGTGAAGAGGATTATTTTATTATACTCTCGAGCTTGATGGACTTTTTAAACTTTTAGTGAAAGTGCGTCACAATTGAAAAGTAAAAGATGGCGGCTAAACCTCCCCCTAAAACTCTTCGGAGTGGTGGATCTTCTCCGGTGCAACAATCATCATTACAGGCGTTGCATCCTCCTAATGTATTGACACCGAAGGACTTACGAGATGCTCTGGATAAACTTTTGGAATCAATTAATCAATCAATGGCTGATAAATTTGCACAGATGGAGGAGAAATTGGAGAAACTGGAGGAGAGAATGGAAGAGAGGATGGAACAGAAGCTCAGCGTTATGAAGGTAGACATTTTGTCTTCAGTGCATAAAGTGGCGGAATGTGTGGAAGATTTAGATGAAAAATTGGATGATTTGACTCAAAAGAATGAAATATTAGAAGTTAAAGTACGGGAGAATGAAAATTTAAGAGACAAAATGGAAAGGGAGTTAAGCCTTGCCCAATATTACCAGATGCAGTTTGCTGTTAGAATCAGAGGTTTAAAAGAGAACATTAAGGAAGATTTAAAGCAGCTGGTTTCTGAGGCTTTTGAAGTGGTGTTGAATCAGCCAGCATCTGAAATAAGAGCAGCTATGGATAAAGTGTTCCGTGTAAACTCATGGATTGCCAGACAGAGAAAGTTGCCTAGAGATGTGGTGGTTTACTTCACAAAAAGAGAAATCAGAGATGAAGTTATACAAGCTGCCTATGATGCTAAAGTTGTGATTGCTGATCAAGAAGTTTTGGTTTTAAAAGAGATCCCTCCAAAGATTTTGAGGAGAAGGAAGGATTTTACATTTCTTGTGCAAGAGCTCAAGCAACGAGATATAAGGTTCAGATGGGAGATTCCAGACGGGCTGATGGTGATGTATGAAGGCAAAAGGTACCGGTTGATTACTGTGAAGCAAGCGCGTGATTTCTACAATACTGTTTTAAAAGCAACCCCATTAACACTTCTGGAAGCTGCAAAGGGATTGGGAGAAGGAGAAGGAGAACATCAAGAGGATGAAACTGAGGAAAATGGTGCTGGAGGAGATCAAGCTACAACCTCTTTGGATGATCCTAGAGAGCAAAGGGTAACGCGTGCTGCTTTAAAAAGAGCAAAGAAAATAAAAGAACAAGATCAGCAAAAGTCTTCAGAATCTTCACAACGTACTCATAGCCAAGCAGTGGGAGGAGCACGGCCTAAAGAAGATAGTCCTATCAAAGCAGTGCTTCAAGAGCTTTGGGAGGATATGCATGGCAACTAAATTTTTGACTTGGAACGTTAATGGACTAAATTCACCACAGAAGAGAAAGAAGGTTTTTCAATATTTAAAACAATTTAAGATAGATGTTATATGTTTGCAAGAAACGCATATTAGGGCTATGGACCAAAAGTTTTTATTGAACTCAAGACTGGGTACACATTTTATTGCCTCTGCAATGAATAAGAAAAATGGAGTGGTTGTTTATATTAAAAGTGCCATAACAGCGGATTTAATTGAAGCAGATAAGCATGGAAGATACGTATTGATAGACTTGTTGTTAGAAGGCAAAAAGACGCTTCTAGTTGGACTGTATGCCCCTAATCAACAACAACAACAGGCTGACTTTTTTAGTTTACTTTATACAAAGCTTACCCAGTTGGATTATAAATCTTTTATTTTTATGGGGGACTGGAACGGTGTTATGGATGTACAGATGGATAAGGCTGGAGCTTTTAAGTGCATTCCAAGTCATGCTAGACTGCCTAAATCTTTTTTTGAAATGAAGGATGACTTGGAATTGCGAGATATCTGGCGCGAGAGACACCTGCAGGAAAAGGATTATACTTTTTATTCTGATAGACATAAATCTTTTTCGAGGATTGATTTTATTTTGGTGACTAATGACTTTTTTTTGAGGACTAAAAAGGTGAAGATTTGTGCAAGAACTATTTCTGATCATAGTCCAGTGTGGTTAGAGATTGATAAGGAGAAAAGAGACAGGCGCTCGTGGCACGTAAATGAGAATTTGTTTAGAAATCAGAGAAATGTGGAAGAATGCAAACAGCGGATGAAGGATTTTTTTGAAACTAATATGAACAAAGGTACTTCTATGGACATGGTGTGGGATGCTAGCAAGGCATACATGAGAGGGGTGTTGATATATATGAACAACAAACATAGACGTGCTGTGGAAGCTAGGAGGAAAGAACTGGAGAATGAAATAAAGGAAAAAGAAAAGGCTTTTCTTTTGAATTCAGAGGATGTGAAGACTAAGGAGGCTATTAAATTGTTAAGAGGACAATTTGATAAATTAATGGCTGACCAAGTGGCAACCAATCTGCGGTTTGCCAGGCATAACACTTTTTGTAACGCTAACAAACCAGGCAGATGGTTAGCTTATAGATTGAGGAAAAAACAAAGGGCTTCTAATATAGACAAGATTGAGCATAAAGGAAGGGTTGTGTTTCAACAGGACCTTATCAAGGACGCTTTTGTGGATTTTTATTCTAAATTATATGCTAAGGAGAAAATTAATGAAAAGGACATTGATATATATTTGAAAAATGCTAGCATCCCGGTTCTTACGCAAGTACAAAAAGAAGGGATTAATCAACTGATCACAGAAGAAGAAATTTTTATAGCAATTAAGGAATTGAAGGTGGATAAAGCACCAGGTACGGATGGCTTGACTGCGGCCTATTATAAAAATTTACAATTAGAAATGATAAAACCGTTAAAGGAACTGTTCCAGACAATCCAGAGGGGGGGAAAGGTGCCACCGTCTTGGAGAACAGCTTTTATCTCTTTGATTCCGAAGGAAGACCAAGATGTTACTCAAGTTAAAAATTATAGACCGATATCGCTTTTAAACACAGATTACAAGATATTTGCTAAGGTTTTGGCTAATAGACTGATGAGGGTTCTGCAACAGGTGATTCATGGGGATCAAACAGGGTTTATTAGTGGTAGGCAAATGAAAAATAATGTGAGGCATATAGTTGATGTGTTAGAGTTTTTGGAAAGGAACAACCAGATTGCTGCGGTGCTAATTTTTTTAGATGCTGAAAAAGCTTTTGATCAATTGAATTGGAAATTTTTGTTGAAAGTTCTAGATAAAATGGATTTTGGGGAAAATTTTTTACAACCGATTAGGGCATTATATCAAAAACAAACTGCCCGAATTATAGTTAATAATAGCTTGACAGAAGCATGTAATATTGAGAAGGGCACAAGGCAAGGGTGTCCGTTATCGCCCTTGTTATTTGTGTTAACATTAGAGATATTATTGGTTAAAATTCGGAATTCGGAAAAAATTAAGGGGATTCAAATTGGAGATCAGGACTATAGATTGAGAGCATTCGCAGACGATCTGGTTGTTACAGTGACCCAGCCAGAGAACTCTGTTGTGGACCTGATGGAGATAATAACACAATATGGGAAGGTTTCTGGATTTAAGGTTAATGTACAAAAAACAAAAATTTTGGCCAAAAATATGACAACATCGCAAAAGGCCCTTTTAGAAGGATTAACTGGATTTGAGATTGTTAAAAGGGTTAAATATTTGGGGGTGATTTTGTCGCCCTCTAATACAAAGCTATATAAAAATAATTATGAAAAATTATGGGGGAAAACTCAAAAAGAATTGGAGAGTTGGAAAAAATTGCAATTGTCTTTGTTGGGACGGATTGCAGCAGTAAAAATGAATGTCCTGCCTAAATTTTTATTTCTATTTCAAATGATACCGATTCTTAAGAAAGATTCCAATCTGGAGGAATGGCAGCGAGGTATCAATAAATTTGTGTGGGCAGGGAAAAAACCACGAGTTAAACTTAAGATTATGCAGGATACTCGTGAGAGAGGTGGCCTTAAATTGCCTAATTTTAAATTATATTATGAAGCTGCTGCATTAGTAGGAATAAGTGACTGGATTAATTTGACGCAAGGGAGGTTATTAAATCTTGAGGGCCACGATTTGTTGTTTGGCTGGCATGCATATTTGTTGTATGATAAGAAGGTAGACAACGTGTTTAGGGTGCATATTTTAAGACAGGCATTGCTGAGAGTTTGGAAGAAGTACAGACATAAGTTAAGTTGCAAGATACCATTGTGGGCAATTCCAAAACACGCAATAGAAAATATACATGCTGGCTTTAAACATGATTTGACTACGTACAAGGAGATTCTCAGTTTGGAAAGAAATGTTTGGTGTTTGAAATCATATAGCCTCTTGCGAGAAGAGAAAGTTGTTCAAAATTGGTTTCAATATACTCAGTTACGGGCCAGGTGGAAAGAAGACCAGAAAAATGGATTTACAATGACTGATGAAAATTTGATAAAGCAAATCAGGAATCAGGGACCAGCACATATCAAACGGATATATCTTGCATTGATAGAGATTGACTCAGAAACAGAGCTTGTTAAGGATTGTATGATAAAATGGGCCCAAAATATCCAGGAAGTTATCACAATGGACACGTGGGAAAAGATTTGGGTGAGGAACGTAAAATTTACACAAGCTCAAAACTTAAGAGAGAATTTTTACAAAATGTTTTATAGATGGCATTTAGATCCTAAAAAGCTTGCAAGTATGTATCCGAATTATCAGCCTAAATGTTGGAGGTGCGGTGATGAAGATGCAACATATTTTCACATATGGTGGACTTGTAAAAAGGTTAAGGCTTTTTGGATAAAAGTCTGGTGGAACATGCAGAAGATTTTTAAACAGAGGATAAAGTTTTGTCCGCAATTTTTTTTGTTGGGAATAATTACAGATGCCATAGTTGTGGACACCAAGTTGATGTTGAATTTAATTACGGCGGCAAGACTTTTGATAGGCCAATACTGGAAGAAAGAGGAACTGCCGACCATAGAGGAGTGGACTTTAAAGGTTTCCGACCTGGCAGAGATGGCGAAGATTTCGGCTTATTTGAAAGATCATTCGCAAGAACGCTATATTATGGAATGGAGAAAATGGATTGATTTTATCCAGAACAAGTATAGGGTTAAGATGTTTTATGTAGCATTTGAATAAGTCTTCCTTCGTTGTTTTTTTCTTTATTATCTTAGTTTTTTTTTATACACATATTCAATATTATTATTATTTGTTTTATCTTATATAAGCTAGAGAGTGATGGATTTTAGAGTTTATAATTGTTAGTATATGATTGTTTATGATTGCTTTTTATATATATACCTTGTATTTAGCTCTGGGAAGTCGGGGGGGGAGGGGGGGAGGGGGGGAGGGAGGGAGGGGGGAGGAGGGAGGGGGAAGGGGGGATTCTTAAAGGAAAACTGTATTTTAAAACTCTTCAATAAAAAAAAGAACAATTGTCTGAAAGAACAGTAGATAAAAGCTTTGAAATGTTTTAGATGATCTATCTTGTTGTTCTCCCTTTCACCATATAAACCAAATTGCTAAAAGGTTGCGCCAAAATAATTTCCATCCAGCATAATGAAAGCTATTGATCCTTAGATCTTCACAAGAAAAATCTGAGGTAGACTGTACTTTGGACAAATAATGAATATTTGTTTATACTAGGAGAAAATTCAAAGATTTAAGGCAGATATGTCAAACTTGCAACATCACGTGATGTTGTGCAATGTATCGGGATGGTTTTGCCATTGCCGGCAATGGGGTGGGCGCAGCTTCCACATGACATGTCCAGCCTGGGGGTTGGCAGTTTGACACCCCTGGTTTAAGGCTTATCAACATCAATCCACCAGAAATTTGTACAAATAGAATGTAAGCCATGAACACACATGATTCTGAGTCATGGCTTTCTTAATCATGGTTTATTAATGAAACCATATTAGGCCTAGGGCTATGCTAAATGTTGCTTAGCCATCATTCATTGCATAAAAACAATGGGCTGAGTCAACATGATGTATAAAACTTGGAGCCAAGGTTTACAAATCAAATCAAAATGGCTAATTTCACAGAATATTTTAAGCCCTTCTAAATCCCAATAAGGCATTACAAGATTGTATGAACTGTTTTGTTGTTAATGATAGAAACAGAACATTAGCATGGTGTTGAAAAGAATAAAAACTTCATGAATTGATCTAAGAAAAATACCATAATGATATCAAGTTTACTGAATAGATTATTGGCTATTTTGTTCCAAAGGTGCTTTGTCAGCTCTGATTGGATGATCGAGAATGGAAGGATTTATATTCTTTGCAGACAGCTTGTCATTTGCATTCTTTTAGAGAGTCATTGGAAGTTTATCTGTGTCCTCAAGGTCACCTCTAAAAGGTCACAATGACTCTCTAAAACAGAGGTGTCAAATTGCTGGCCCACGGGGTGGATGCATCATAGGGAAACTGTGCCCACCCCATTGCCGGCGATGTCAGAAAAGCTGTGATATGTCACGACATGTCTGTTGTGATTCAGGGCCAGCCTGTGGGTCCGGCAGCCGGCTCGGATGTCTCGGATGACTCAGACGAGGGGGAGGAGGAGGGTGTTGAAGACGAACGTGCTGATGATGGCTTGGAGGCTTCGCAGAGCCCCCAGCCAGGGCCCTCTTCTCAGCTGCGCGAGCCCGACAGTGCGGATGATGATGACCCACAGCTGGCCCTGTTCAAGGACGCCCGACGCAGGAGGCAGTCAAGCAGGAACAAGCAGAGAAAGGCTGTGGGACTCCTCGGAAGGAGGCACAGGGAGGCCACGCCCTGAACTCTAATAAAGGGAGTGTTTGGGGAAGGGCTGGTTGCTGAAAGCAACCGCTCCGTTTGAGGATCACAGTTCCAGTGTTTTGTTTCTTGTTCTGTTGCTTGTGTAATAAATCTTGGCAGACGCCTTCCAGCTTCAGACGCTCTCCAGCCTCTGCCGTTTGTACAGGGGTTGCCTTTCTGCAAGGCCGGTAGCAGGCTGGTTCAGAACAGTTTGCTTTCAGCCTCCCACCCCTTACTACTAAGATGGAGCAGCTATGTGCCGAGAATGCTCAGCTCACTCAGCAACTCACTTTGCTGGCAGCTCAGGTGGCTCAACTGCAAGCTCAGGTACATGCTGCACCCCCACCCAGGAGGAAATGTCAGATAGCAATGCCGGATAAATTTGCTGGCAATCCAGAACTGTTTCCTGCCTTCCTGGGACAATGCCAGCTTTTTATCAGCGTGAGAGCAGCTGATTTCCCCACTGACCGGGATAAGGTGGGATTCGTGTTAAGCCTTCTTTCGGGGGATGCAGTTCGTTGGGGCACGCCTCTGCTGGCACAACCTAGCCCTTTGTTGGATAACTTTGTGGGGTTTTGTGACCATATGCGCCTAATGTACGAGGACCCAATTAAGACGCAGACTGCCACCCGACGCCTGAAAGCTCTGAGGCAGGGTCAACGCCCCCTACAGGCCTATATCAGCGATTTCCGGCTGCTTAGCCAGGATTCCGCCTGGAATGAGGCTGCGCTCGTGGATGCCTTTCAGGATGGATTGTCGGAGGAGATGTTGGATGAGCTGGCCCGCGTGGACATTCCCTCAGACCTGAATGGGCTGATCCATCTTTGCCTGCGGATCGATGCCCGGCTGCAGCAGCGAAAGAGTCGCCGTGCCACCCCACAGACCCCTGCCGCCCCTGTTGTGCGTGAGCCCCAAGTCCAAAGGGAGGAGCCAATGGAGCTGGGTGCCGCCAGGTCTCGTCTATCGGTGACGGAAATGGACAGACGACGATCGGGGGGGTTGTGTTTTTACTTTGGGGACCCTGGACATTTGGCTGCTTCTTGCCCAAAGAAGCGTCAGCGGGCATCAGTGACCAAGCCTGCCCTGAGAAAGTCCCCTACTTTGCTGTCGGGAAACGCCCCGAGCCCGATCTAGACGGTGTGATAGATCGGGCGTCCCACAACAACCACACCGAGCGACGCCGTTCCGATGGTGCCTGTGAACCTCCACGGCATTTGATTTTGGAGGCACGTCTGATCCTTCCTGGCAAGCCAGAGGGGATTCCAGTCCATGCCTTAATTGACTCTGGGGCTACCACAAACTTTATGGACTCGGCCTTTGTGGCCAAATGGGCTGTTCCCCAGTGTCCGGTGGATCCGCCCATGTTAGTGGAGACTATCGATGGTCGCGTGCTCCTGTCCGGGCCTATTACGGCCGCCACGCAACCAGTGTGTATGGCCATCAGTTCCCATGTGGAGGCCATCCAGTTCTACATCACGTCGGATCTGCACTTCCCCGTGGTCTTGGGACTGGCGTGGCTCCGGGCGCATGATCCACAGATCTATTGGTCTCAGAACTTGGTCACCTTCCCAAGCTTGCAGTGCGTGGACCACTCCCGCCATATCTGTGCCGGCCAGGTGGAGGGTTCCCCAGGGGTTTCCTTGCCTCCCGAACTGTCCGACTTTGCTGATGTGTTCAGCGAGTCAGAGGCGGATCAATTACCCCCGCACAGGCCCTATGACTGCTCCATTGATTTAGTCCCTGATGCGCCTCTCCCAGTGGGGCGTTTGTACTCCATGTCGGAGCCCGAGTTGGCTGCATTGCGGGACTTCCTGGAAAAGAATTTGGCTCGCGGTTTCATCCGGCCCTCGTCCTCGCCAGTGTCTGCGCCCGTGCTCTTCGTCAAAAAGAAGTCGGGCGAGTTACGGCTTTGCTGTGACTACCGGAAACTCAACGCCATCACGGTGCGCAACCGTTACCCGCTGCCCCTCATCCCCGAGCTCTTGGACCGACTCCGGGAGGCCAAGATCTTCACGAAACTGGACCTGCGTGGAGCTTACAACCTCGTCAGGGTTCGGCCGGGTGATGAGTGGAAGACGGCGTTTGGTACTCGCTATGGACATTTTGAGTACACGGTGATGCCGTTTGGCCTGACCAACGCCCCGCTGTGTTTCAGCATTTTATGAACGACATCTTTCGGGATTTGTTGGACCAGTTTGTCGTGATCTACCTGGACGACATCCTGATCTACTCCCCATCGCGTGAAGTGCATCATCAGCATCTCCGTCAGGTCCTGCAGCGCCTCCGAGAACATCGGCTGTTTGCCAAGTTGGAGAAGTGCCAGTTCTACCGGGTGACCATCGATTTCCTGGGTCACCGCATTTCTCCTGAGGGCATCGCCATGGAGCCGAGTAAAGTTGAGTCGTTGCAGAGTTGGCAACCCCCGCGTCGCGTGAAGGATGTTCAGCGACTTCTTGGATTTGCCAACTACTATCGAACATTCATCCCTGGCTTTGCTGCCTTGACAGCCCCCCTCACCCGGCTCCTGCAGAAGAAGACTCGGTTCCAGTGGAACGCACCAGAACAACAGGCGTTCCAGGCTTTGAAGGAAGCCTTCATGAAGGAGCCCATCTTGAAGCATCCTGACCCGCAACGGCCGTTTGTCGTGGAGGCGGACGCCTCCGACATTGCCATTGGGGCCGTGTTACTCCAGGCAACGATGCCCAGCGGTACCCTTTTCCCTTGCGCGTATCACTCTCGGAAATTGAACCCCTCGGAGCGCAACTATACCATCTGGGAGAAGGAGCTGCTGGCCATCAAGGCGGCGTTCGAGGCTTGGAGGCATCATCTGGAGGGGGCCGCGGCATCAAATCGAGGTCCGGACGGACCACAAGAATCTGGAAAGCCTGCAGACCGCTCGGAATTTGAACCAACGCCAGATCCGGTGGTCCCTTTTCTTTGCGAGGTTTGACTTCCGGGTTCGGTGCATACCAAGCGGGGACAATCAGAGAGCGGATGCTCTGTCCAGGAAGCCCGAATATACCCGAGTGGAAGACAAGCTTCTGCCCAGGACAGTGATCCCCGTCAAGTCTTTTGCTGCGGTGCGGGAGCCGATTGATATACGGGCTCGGATCCGGGAGGCGCAGCAGCAGGAGGCGTGGGTGGCTCAGCGGAAGGAGGAGGTGGGGCCAGACTCGCCTTGGACGGTCACGGATGGACTCTTGTATTATCGTGACCGGCTCTATGTTCCGGGAGGGCCACTCAGGGGACTCGTCCTCAGCCAGTGTCATGATAACCCGGCAGCGGGGCATTTTGGCCTGTTCAAGACTCTGAACCTGGTCTCCTGTACCTTCTGGTGGCCCCGAGTCCGACACGACGTCCAGTCTTATGTCACCTCCTGCATCCCATGCAGGCAGGCCAAGTCAGTGACAGGGGCCCCGCCTGGTTTACTGCAGCCTTTGCCAACACCCAAGAGACCCTGGGGGGCTGTGTCCATGGACTTTCTGACGGATTTACCCCCATCCTCCGGCTTCACGACAGTGTTTGTGGTGGTGGACATGCTGACCAAGATGGCGCACTTCATCCCCTGTCGCGGCTTACCGTCAGCTCGCGCCACTAGTCGCATGTTCATCCAACAGGTGTTTCGGCTGCACGGCCTCCCCGATAGAGTCGTCTCCGATAGGGGGGCCCAGTTTACAGCCCGCTTCTGGCAGGAGTTGATGCATGCGTTGGACATTAAGGTTTGCCTCTCGTCCGCGCATCATCCTCAAACTGACGGGGGAACCGAGAAGGTCATCGGTATCCTGGAGCAGTATCTGCGCTGCTACGTCAACCTGCAGCAGGACAATTGGGTGGACTATCTGGCCATAGCCGAGTTTGCCTTTAACAACTCGCAGCACACCTCCACGCAGATGACACCGTTCTTGGCCAATGTGGGTTATCACCCCCGGTTTTTCCCCCTTTCTCCCGTGGACTCACCGGAGCCGGCAGCGAACAACTTCATGGCAGAGTTACAGGCGATCCAACGATTGGTGCGATGGCAGCTGGAGAAGGCCAAGGCCGATTACAAGAGGTTTGCCGATCGGTCGAGACGGGATACGCCTCCACTATCGGTGGGGGATCGGGTCTGGCTGTCCACCAGGAACCTACCATCCACACGGCCGGCGAGGAAGTTGGATCACCGTTACCTAGGACCGTTCCCAGTCGAGGCTGTCATCAATCCGGTCGCCTATCGTTTAACTCTGCCACGTTCCCTGCACGTGCACCCAGTCTTCCATCGGTCCCTGTTGGTCCCCGAGCAACCGGCTTGTCCACTCCGCCAAGCGGAACCTCCCCCATCAGGACCTCGTGATGGAGGCAGCACCCCCGAGTACGAGGTCGCCAGCATCAGGGATTCCCGTTGGCTGAAAGGTCGTTTCCAGTACCTGATCGAGTGGAAAGGATACGGACCGGAGGACTTCACCTGGGAAGACGCGACCGCCGTTCATGCCCCTGCGTTGGTGACTGCTTTTCACGAACAATTCCCATCCCGACCGCATCCGGATCGGCAGACCCGGGGGAAGAGCCCTGCGGTGCGGGATAGTGTTGTGATTCAGGGCCAGCCTGTGGGTCCGGCAGCCGGCTCGGATGTCTCGGATGACTCAGACGAGGGGGAGGAGGAGGGTGTTGAAGACGAACGTGCTGATGATGGCTTGGAGGCTTCGCAGAGCCCCCAGCCAGGGCCCTCTTCTCAGCTGCGCGAGCCCGACAGTGCGGATGATGATGACCCACAGCTGGCCCTGTTCAAGGACGCCCGACGCAGGAGGCAGTCAAGCAGGAACAAGCAGAGAAAGGCTGTGGGACTCCTCGGAAGGAGGCACAGGGAGGCCACGCCCTGAACTCTAATAAAGGGAGTGTTTGGGGAAGGGCTGGTTGCTGAAAGCAACCGCTCCGTTTGAGGATCACAGTTCCAGTGTTTTGTTTCTTGTTCTGTTGTTTGTGTAATAAATCTTGGCAGACGCCTTCCAGCTTCAGACGCTCTCCAGCCTCTGCCGTTTGTACAGGGGTTGCCTTTCTGCAAGGCCGGTAGCAGGCTGGTTCAGAACAATGTCATGTGATGTTGCGAGTTTGACACCCCCACTCTAAAAGAATGCAAATGACCAGCTTTTCTGCAAGGAATATAAATCCTTCTGTTCCTCATCATCCAGTCAGAGGTGAAGAAGCTTCTTGGATGAGAAGGAAAATGTCTTCAAAGAAAAACGAGAAAGTCCAGTTGCCTCTTGAAAAAGCACTTTTGGGACAACTATGAACTGGATGACTGAGAATCTCCATAGACACATTTGGCTATTTTCTGTTTTTTAACTGAACTGCAGATGTAATGTTGGCCCCTTCTCTGCTTGCCTAAGATGTAATAGATTACAGTTCACATTATCAACATTTTGTTAGGTGACAGGAATGATGGAAGTCTAACATCTGAAGAACAATGCTGGATTGAAGAGACCTATACTAGAAATTATCTACATAAAATGTAGTTCTTCTTCCATGTATATATTCCATATTTTTCTTCAATTACTATCTCAGTCTGGGAAAGCTTTAATTATGATACAGTATTTGTTACTTTGAGAACTCTCACACTATTTCAATAAGCAGACCTGAATCTCCTTAAGTCTGAGGCTGATTCAGAATAGGGCTTGGTCCTAACTTAACCTTTTTTCTGTTTATCACCACCATAACCTGTCACTCCCCATCTTTATCAAGCCAAGCAGAACACATCTTTAGAGAAAGCCCATGTTTCCCACACTGGAATCTTTTTTTAAAAAAAAAGTTACTTATTTTAAAACATCATCAGATGGAGTAATATACACAGAAATCAACCTAACTACATTATTTGGTAATGAAAATAGAAGAGCTCTGTTATAACAGTAAAGATGTGGTCATGAGCTGATTGCATCAGAAATTGTGTCCTTGCTTAAGGCCAAAAGAAGTATGTTGAGCTTAAATAAAGCTTAACACCCATGTTTTCCATGGAGGAGATTCACAACCTCTTGAAAAAAAAACCCAACAACATTCCTTTGTCAGGCCCAAGCCTGAAGATGTCATAGTGAGACCCAATCAAGTCCAATTCTTTATTTGCTTATACCTATTAGACAGAATCTTGTCAGACTAAACTTTAACTTATAGATGTTCTAGAGTTTGGCTACCTTGAAGCTCTTTTTCTCTCCTCCATCCAGCTTAGGACTTGGCAGTTTTTTATGTTAGGCTTCTCTCTGGAATGTACTGCCTCATCTCCATAGGTAAGTACATACATGGAGTCTCTTGCTGAAACTCCAAATTTCCTCTTCCCCAATGCATTCCTTCTCCAGATGCACATTCCATCCCACCTATTTCTATATACATCCATCTATTTTGCAAAAGTGAGCATATGTTAAATAGAATGTTCTCAGTTGTTCCAGGAATATTTATTTATTTAAAACATTTATATAATCACCTATCTTATATCGAACTCTGGTTGACTCCCAATCAACAATCAAAGAAACATCAATAAAAGCAGCATGACACATATTATGTTCTTGAAACCATATCACTTTTCCTGCAGTTATTGCCTTCTTTAGACAATCTAGAAAAGCAATATATGCTATTGATTTGCTGCTTGGAGAAGTGTTGATGGCTACATTTATGTAGTACTTCATATTATAGTTTGGGGTAAACACTAATAGAAGAGAATATTTGTAGCTCAGGTCCTCAAACTGTAGGACCTTTGGGTCTCTCTGAGCTTGATGGTTTTCTTGCAAACATTTCATTACCAAACTGGGTAATATCATCAGTTTTGGGGTGTTGGGACATATAATATGGCAATGCTAATTAATTGCTGAGACTTTGTGGAATGCTTTAGAAACATGCAAATTTCCTTTCTTGTTTTCAGGATTGAAAACCACAAATTAAACCCTTGAAGGATTTACCCATCCCAATTTAAATTTTAAGCAGATAAGTCCTACTTTTTAGAGATCTCATCTATAGCAAACCAGGGAGTTGTTTCAAAGCCTTGCTTTTTTTTAACTGTACACATGTAAATAGTTCAAGAAGTCCAATCAGGTAGAAAGCATGTAAAGTGTTCCACCTTCACAGTTATTAATCTAGTATCTCAGCAACAACTTGACAACAGAAGTCAAATGCTCCCTAAGAGACTTGGAGGATGGGAGAGGGGAAGGGAAAAAAAAGATTATTCCCATCCTTGTTCCTTTATCTCCAGTAAAGATGTTTAACATTCAAAGCCATTCCTTGCCTAAATCAACTGGCAGTTAGATAAGCAGGGATTGTGCATGTATATTTTGCTTTTGTATCAATGGGCTTCAAGAGTGTTAACTATTCAGGAGAACAACTCAGGTTAATCGGGTATGTGCTCTAGGATCAGCAATGGCTTTTCTCACTTATGCTGTGTACTGAATCTTGCAAGATAAATTGAGCCTGTAAATGGATGTCTAATAATGTGTTCTGATGCATTAATTCACTCAAAACTGTAACCCATATTTGACATTCAAGCATGTGGCAAGGTCTCAAGATATTGCCTACTTCCCAATTTCATTGTAAGGCTTGCATTTAGTTAAGAAGTCTGAATCTTTGAGAAATGGTGATGACCTATAAAGCCTTAAATGGCTTGGGCCCGGGATATCTGAGGGAACACCTGCTGCCAGCATCAAGTTCCCTTCGTCCAGTGCGCTCCCACAAGGAGGGTCTTCTCAGGGTGCCGCCGGTAAAAGATTGCCAGCTGATAACACCCAGGGGGAGGGCCTTCTCAGTGGGTGCACCTGCCCTCTGGAACCAGCTGCCCGTGGAGCTTAGGACTGCCCCCGACCTCCGTTCATTTCGCCGGGACCTGAAGACCTGGCTCTTCAAGCTCTCTGGCCCAGGCTGAGAATTTTAATTTTAATTGGGGTTTTTATTTTTTTTCAGGGACTGATTTAATCTTTTTTAATTGTTTTTAACTTTTGTATTGATCTTTGTTTTAAATACCCTGTAAACCGCCCTGAGTCCTTCGGGAAAGGGTGGTATATAAATCCAATAAAATAAATAAATAAATAAATAAATAAATAAATAAATAAATAAATAAATAAGGAAAAGTTGTCTTTCATTCCGATGCCAACAAATCTTGTAATAGTATGTGAGAATGACCTTGCAAGACAGGAGGAAGAACCACAGCCTAAACAATGTCTGGTAAGTGAAATCTGAGTCATTTCCAAAGGAAGGGTGGAAAAAGCACCACAGAAAGAACCTCCCCTAATTTTGGGGACAGTAAAAGTAAAAGAGGAAAAAATATACTTTAGACTTGCAAGTTTCTGTTGCTGCAATCTTATAATAAAGATAGTGCTATTATCTGCAGTTGGTGCTTCTTGTCTGGTATACCTCAAAGGACTGATGAATCTTATAAGAGAAAGTCTGCTCAGGATCAATTATCTTTTCATATACACATCATATTTATTATTTATTTTATTATTTATTAAGGGTATTTGCTGCATGCTTTCTTAAGACTTTGGGCAGCTTACAATAAAACAATATTATAAAAGATTAAAACAGTAAAATAGTAAGTCCATTAAAATTCAGAAAGAAATTGCTAGAATAGTGGGGAAAGAGATCTACAGTAGAGCAGAGGAGGGATCTTTTAGTCCTATAACCATCTCCAGATGGTTCATATCATATTGTATCAATGTTTTGGCTCAACTTTTGCAAAGAGATTTGTTAATGGTAGGAATGTCCTCAGGGAATAGTCATAAAAATCAAGAAAGCAGCCATTACCAAGCCACATTCTTTTTCTGTGTATGCTTCATAGGTGTGCCCACCATTTTTTGTCCAATCTGTGAAGACCCAAAACTGGTTAGTGAGAAAGGATGAAAATAGCCTCTCCTCAAATTGCAACTTGCTCATCCTTACCCACTTATCTTTTGTACTAACAGTGTGGGAGGCATCTGGAAATCCTGTGGCATTTTTGTTTTCTCTAGTGGAAATAATGTTTTTTCCCCCCAAATACTGGTAGAGAAGAAGGAATGACCTCTTTTCCTGTTTGCAGGTTTGGGGTCCAAATAATGGTTTATCCAAGAGTATCAGGCACAAATGATCAAGACCATAAGTTAAGTTGAGTTCAGAAGATTTATTGCTCAAGTCTATACACAAGAAAGTAGTCAACTAAAGTTCTGTACTAATTTGGCATCAGATAAGGGTCAATGGAATTCAAGAGGAGTTGGACTTAGACCATTTGTGAGAACATAACAATTCTAAGCTGATGATGCACTTAACTCTGCCCCAGTTATTCCTGCTCTTCTCCTATATAGATTGTTTGAACGTTAGAAGCAAATTTCTCGTATATCTTAGCTCTCCCTGCCTTATGATTTCCCCCACTAGATATTTAGCTTGTGGCAAATTCACTGTTTCTAATTTCCATAAAAACATAATTAGAACTTCTTAGAACAACTGTTAGATTTTTTTCCTTAGCTTCTTATTATTCAATAAATTTAACGATATTGCTTGAAAATGAAATATATGGATGATATATAATTAAGAAAATATAAGTTAGAATTTATTTTAAAAAGTTGTAAAATTAAGGAAAGCACAAAATCAATTCTGAATGTGGCATTGCAATTAGAGAGCAACTTTTTAACAATGTTAAAAGATTGACAGTAACAAAATAGTTGTAACCACTTGCTGAAAGTGTAACAATGAAAGAGTTAATTGCCTTTTCTCTTGGGAGTGAATTTGGCCGATTCTTGCAAGATAGAGAGAAGACAACATGCTTCTTATTCAATGTTGCAAGATGTTGCCATCATTATTGGCTTTGATGGCTCTAAATGAAGAATAAATTGAGCCCATGGAAGAAATTCATGCACAGACAGCATGTTTATCAGTTGACTGAAAAAATATTCATGCCTCATCTGCTTCTTGTCTTCTGGGGGTAAATTTATGGTCATATATTTTTCTCGTTGGTTTGTTATTTAAAATTGTAGGAAAAACCCAGTGGATCATTTAATATATGAGAGGATGGGCTTACCTTTTAAAATGTGCAAAGTACATATTTATCTTATGATGTTAAACTGTAAGAAAAAAACCCTCATGTAACTCTTAAGTTGCACCATGGCTTTAAAAAAGTCACTCTAATCCTTTGCTGTTTCTGCTATAGCTTTAGATGGTGATATGTATCTTTAGTTTAGTGTAGTGTAGTTAAATTATGCTTTTAACTTTTTAAAAACTATATTTGTTCTTTAAATTTTATTAATTGCCTTGAGTACATCAGAATACACCTTGAATACATCTATTTGCTCTCATCAGAGCAAATAGGTAGGTAGGCAGAGAGAGATTAAAGAAATATATTTATTAGCATTCATTCCACTATGTATCTGCCAGGGATAAAATACCCAATTGTTTTCATCCAAAGATAGCCCTCTGCATAAAGACATTTTCTGTTTTAATAATTTATTTATTTAACTTATGTAGCTGCCCATCTCATGAGAAATGCACAAATCTAGGTTAAAAACAAAGAACTCTAAGAAGGGAAAACTGGAGTCTTAAGTTCCCGATAGGTACATTTTATTTTATTTCAAATTGAAGAGTTTTTTCTTTCCCAAATGACCATTTATTCCTATAAATAAGCCCATTATGTAGAGATTTCTATTCTTGTTTGCTTATTCCTTAGTGATACATAAGTGGTCCACTTTAAATAATAGTTGTTTCCCAGATATGCCATTTTTTGACATATTGCTTCACAACTAGGGAGAGAGGAGATGAGAATGTGAGAATGAAAGAGAGTTATAAACTGGCTTTGTAAACACAGGAATATCAGCACCAGTGGGAAGTGTATCTGAGTTGATTCCAAAAAAATGTTTAAAACAAGATGCTTCTGTAATATCAGGGTTTTCTCACCTATATACTCAATTTATCACCCATTTCTTGGAGCTAGTCCATCCAAAAGGAACAAAGTGAAGTTGCATCCTTGCAGAAGAAATGAGCCCATTCAGCTTATTTGTACTGAACTGTCTCTCTTCATCCACTCTCCTTAACATCATTGCGACTGCCTTAACGTTTCCAGTTAAGGCACAGATTGTCCAGTGCTTAGCTTGACATTTCATTCTTTCAATTTCATCAGGCCATTTCCCATCCACCTGAGTGGGAGGGAGGGATCGGCTGATATGCTTGCGCTGATGGAGAGAAAGAATCATTCTCCAGCTCTGCTCACATGCATATTTTGCATGCAAATCAAGCATTGTCTCTGGTTTTCTTCAACTGTATGTTATTTTCCAATGTCTTTTAATATCTGTTGCTTAACACTGAAGCAAATATCACTTTTTAGAATGAATTATAAGACAGGACAAAATTATTAAAATGTACTGATGATGGTGAAATGCAATGGTTGGTGTAGTGAGGATGATAGTGGAAGTGGTTGTTGCAGTTAGGGTGTAGTGTAGTCAATGGTGTAGTGATAGTGTAATATAGTGGTTGGTATAATAGTTAAGGACCCAGGCTACATTAGTTAAGGACCCATAAGTTCTTGTTCTGCCTTAGGTGCAAAGCTAGCTGGTTGACCTTGGGCCAATCAATGGCAAGCCACTTCTGAGATCTTGTCAGGAAACTTCACAGACTTGCCCAGGAAGTCCTCAGGAATCAAAACTGATGTGAACACACACACACACATGCATGCACGCACGCGCACACACACACACACACATAGCCAACAACGATGATGATGATGATAATGATTATGACAGGCTACAAAAATCATAAAATAATATAAAAGATTGAGGTTTCATGGAAAATTAGACATTCTTGGATGTCCAAAAGATGATGAGCTATCAAGCAAATCCCTAGGTAAGTTGTAGGGTGTGATGGCCCCCTTGGGTGAAGAAGGAGGAGCCATCCCAAAGCCCTTTGAGGGGGTGACAAGTTAGAGGGAGCAACTTAGGGAAGCTGGAACATTTGGGAATAGGCAAGCAGGGCAAAGTGGCACAGGAGGCACTGGAGATTCATGGCCCAGTGCCACAGGGCAAACAGCAGCTCACACAGACTGGGCAGGAGATGCAGCTGCAGCCAGTTTGCACTGACAAGGAGTTGCTGCTCCCACCTGATCCAAGGTCTGAGTGGAAGGAAGCACAAAGTAGCTCAGCAAGGTTATTCATGAGGAGGCAGCCTCACTCTTTGTAAGGAGGTACACCAGGCAGCACTTACTTAACCAAGCTTGAGGATCTATCCAGTGTTGGGAACAACCATTTGAAATCCAGTTGGTCATATCTGCTACTAAGCCTTCATTGTTTCTCGGTGTGCCTTGAATCCAGTGGTGAAGTGGAATCTTCATTGTGCCTGTATCTGCCATGCCTGGCTATAGATTCTCATCTTGCCATGCTGCTTTTTGTCTTGTTCCACTGCTCCTCAATTTGTCCAATTGTCAGCTGCAGAAAGAACTGCAACTTCCCTTGCTTCATTTCCGGCCATCCAGATTTGCACTAGAAGGCCAGACAAGGAATAATGGATGGAAGTTGATCAAAGAGAGATTCAATCTAGAGATAAGGAGAAATTTTATGACAGTGAGAACAATCAATCAGTGGAACAGTTTGCTTTCACATGTGGGAGTTTCATCATTGGAAGCTTTCAAGGAGAGACTGGAGTGCCATCTGTCAAAAATGGTGTAGGGTCTCCTGCTTAGGTGGGAGGTTAGACTAGATGACATACAAGGTCCCTTCCAACTTATTTGTAGCAAGACTACCTGATATTTCTAGCAGTACTACTCAATTCTGTAATAGCTTTGTTCCCTATGCCATCTGTCTGGTAAACTCGCAAGATTCATTTTTCTCGCCATGAACATGTATACATAACCTGAACTAGACTGTTGTTTCTCTATCATATAATATATGTGGGTATATGCATAATTCTGTATTTATTTTTGTCATATTTATGTAGTGTATATCAGAGGTGGTGATCCTTTGAGAGCTGTATGCAACAAAATTTCATTTAATATATGCCAATTAGTGTACATTCAAAGTGACAAAGTTATTATTCTATTCTATTCTATTCTATTCTATTCTATTCTATTCTATTCTATTCTATTCTATTCTATTCTATTCTATTCTATTCTATTCTATTCTATTCTATTCTATTCTATTCTATTCTATTCTTCTAATTCTGATTCAGCTACTGCTAGTCTGAGGCCTCTGAAGCAACTCTTGCCAAGTTGCCAACAACTGGGACTTACTGCAAGGACCTGCACACATCCTGCAAGACTCTAAGGAATGCGGGGGGTTAATTGGACCAAATAAAACAGTTAACCCTTTCCTGTGTGCATATGCCTGTGCCTGTAGAAAATTTGCATCTAATGTTAGAACTTGATTTTCTTGTTTGCAGATGTAAGACTGGAAAAGACAGATACAATATACTTGAATAAGGAATGTTTGTCATAAAACTCTCAGCCTGTAAGAATTTTCAGAGGAGTTATTTCAGATTGAGATTGATTGTAATATATTTACTTCTAAGTATCTATAACTCATGTTAACAGTTGAAACTGTGGATATAACAGTTTTTACATATCTAGGCCAATTCTTTCCAAAATGGTGAGTGACTATACAGTGGGAATTAGATTCTGTCATATTTGTTTCACATATTTTAAAATGTGCATCAACAAAAATCAAAAGCTAATTCATGGAAATTAGTGGGATTACACTAACATAGAATATATATGTCTCAAAAATCAAGCTTTTTAGCTTTTTACTTTGAAATGGCAAAATAAATCAGAGCTATTTTAACAGGACAGATGTTGGTTTTTCTTCCAAAAATTATGTTTTAATACTTTTCTTTTTAAAAATGACTTTACATTTACTGTTGGAAGTCATCCCATTTTTGGAGTGACTTCAGAAAAAAAGAACATATAGAAACTATATTGAAAAATTCACATGGATTTCTTGGCAATAATATAGAAATGATTTGCCACTCTAGTCTTCCATGATTTTTCCCCCAACTTCCCAGTCTAGCCAACATCTTCCTGGTAGTCTACCAATCATGGAGTAATGCTACTTAAGTGCTTATCTCTCTCTGTCTTTCACAATAGGCCAAATTCAGAAGTGTTTTATAGAATTAAAAGATACTAGATAGTTAAATAGAGACCAATATAGCATTAAAGCCTAAAGGAGACCCAAGATTTGTCTTTATCAAAAAATTACCATCATTATTGAATAAATTATATACAGTGAAGATCAATGCAATATTTTACCCCCAAAAGAGTTGATTATTAGAAATGTATTGGGCCTTTGGAATACTTTAGAACAACACAATGAAAAACAAGCGGCATTGATGAAGTAATGATGAAGCAACTGATGAAGCTTCTTGGATGAGAAACAAAAAGTCTTCTTCCTCTAAAACAGTCCAGTTGCCTTGAAAAAAACAACACTTTTGATACAACTATGATCTGGATGACTGAGAATCTTCATAGAAGCTGCACTGATCTTTCTAGATGCAGAAAAGGCATTTGACAATATGAATGGGATTTTCTTGTTTAAAATTTTAGAAGATATGGCCTTCGTGAGTATTTCATTCAAGAAGTAAAATTTATACTTAAAAAAAAGGCACAGATAATTGTAAATGGAAAACTAACAAAACCATGTGAGAAACAGAAGAGCACAGATAAGGATGCTTCTTCTTCCATTGTTATTCATCTTAGCTTTGGAAGTATTAAATATAGACAATAATTAATGGAAAAACCAAAGGATTTCCATGTGTTAACTGGATTTTTTTTTAAAAAATAGATCAGTAAACAAAGTTGTTAACAAAAATGACGACAGTGGAAGAAGAACATAATTGATGGAAAAATTGGTTTTAAGATTAAGAAAAAAGTGAAATACTTTCATATCAATATGACTAAAATGAATTATATGTCATTTCAGAACAATTATGGTAAGACATAGAATGAAATTAAGAAGGACATGCTAAGACGGGAGAAATTACAACTGTGATTGTTGGAGAAAAAAATTATTTTTGATAAAATGAATGTATTACCCAAAACAATAATGTTTGTTTCTTTCAAATAATTTCCATTTTGACAAAGAATGTACCATTTAAGCAACGGCAGAATGATATATCTAGGTTTGTATAGCAAGATAAATATCCAAGGGTTAAATATAAAATCCTTCCAAGATGCAAAGGAGATTGGGATTGCCTGATTTAAAAATGTATTTTGCAGCCTGCTATTTAATCTGGATAAAAGAGGTGGGCATTAACAGGATCTTAGAATTAGAAAGATATAATTCTACCTGAGGTTTGGATGGCATAGCTTTTTATGATATGGTAAAGTAAAGAGCTGGATTAGTGTAGTGTATAAGGTCTTGTAGTGTATAAGGGACGCGGTGACTCAGTGGGTTAGGATGCTGAGCTTGTGGATCAGAAGGTCGGCAGTTTGGCGGGTCAAATCCCGAGTGCCGCGTAACAGAGTGAGTGCCTGTTACTCATCCCAGCTTCTGCCAACCTAGCAGTTTGAAAGCATGTAAAAATGCAAATAGAAAAATAGGGACCACTATGGTGGGAAGGTAACAGCGTTCCGTGTGCCTTTGGCGTCTAGTCATGCTGGCCACATGACCATGGAGACGTCCTTGGACAAACTCTGGCTTTTCGGCTTTAAAGCGGAGATGAGCACCAGCCCCTAGAGTTGGAAATGACTAGCACGCATGTGCGGGGGAACCTTTACCTTTACCTAAGGTCTTGGAAGGTCTACAAATCAGAGAGACTGTGAATTCTAATGCCACCTTAGACACAAAGCCAGGTTGGTGACCTTGGGTCAGTGACTTTCAGCCCTAGAAAGGAGGCAAACCACTTCTGAAAAAACATTGCCAATAAAACTGCAGGAACCTGTCCAAGCAGCATGCAAGAATCAGACCAGACTGAACAGAAGGGGAAAAAAAAGGTTAAGGTTAATGTAGCTTTTAAAAATCAGTATATTAGAAATGCCATATTGAGAATATGGAGTAAATATAAACCCAAATTGTGCCTGAAAATGCCTTTATGGGTCTCAGCACAAGAAGCATTTTATAGAAAAGAAACAGGAGGCAAAGTGAGATGCTTAACATATTGAGCGCTGTTGGAACAAGACCACAGAGAATATAAGATGAAATCAAGAGAGCAATTGACTGCAGAAGGAGTTAGTTTTCAGTGGTTTTCACATGCACAATTAAGAGAAATATTCAAGGTGGGTAGCAGGACATTTGACACTGAACAGCATAAGATAGAATTAGAAACTGAATTATGTAATTGCTAAAATGTATAAACTTTTGTTGGATTTGAAATGGAAGAAAAACATGTCAGACTGTAAGCATGATAAAATGGGCTAAGCACTCTGAATATAACATACTGATGAAACAATGGGAAAATAAGTGATTAGAAGGAACAAAATTTACATTATGTTATTATCTAAAAGGACTTTTATAACATGATGTACCATTGCTATACTGTATAACTCCAGAAAAATTATCCTGAATATATAAATGTATCTCAAAAATATTGTGACACATGGACAGCATGAAGGGTCATTTCATGCCTGGTGGGCTTGTCAAGAAGCCAGAAAATTTTGGGTTCAGATACAGTAATACACAAAGAATTTTAAAAATCAACATTCAACTGAAACCAGTGCTTTCCTTGCTAGGACTAATCGATAGACAATTAGAAAACTGCTATGGAACACTGCTTTTGTATGTGATAGCTGCTGTGAGACTATTGCATGCACAAAAATGAAAAGATTCTAAAATACTCACAATGGAGAAATGTTGATGAAGATGATAGAATTAGCAGAGATGGCAAAATTGACTTGTCTGCTTAGGAAAAGGACAATAACCTTGTTTATTAGTGACTGGAAATCACTAATGGAATTTTTGTTGAAGAAACAAAAAATGAACTTATTGTTTATCGATTTGACAGAAAGGGTAGATTATGGTAAGAAAGAAATTATAATGTAATCTTAGGGAAAGAAGGTGAAACATAAATCCATTTTTAAGGATTGTTAAGAAAATTGGAAGTTGCTTCTCTCTTCTCTTCCCTTGTCTTGTCTTCTCTTTCTTTTTTTGTTTCTTATTTCCTTTGTTATGTATTCATTTTTTTCTTTATTTCTTTGCTAAAAATGTTTTATTTTGCTAAAGATTTCATACACACGTACACACATGCTAAAGTCAACTAATGGTCAAAGTATCCTACATCCTAAAAGCTTATGTAAGATCTGATCATTCTTCCATATTTCGGGAAAGAAAACAGAAATAAAAGCTCTTTCTCAAGATTTTGGCAGAACCAAGGAGGCATTTTAGGAGAACAAAGGCAGGAGGATCCAAAGTCAACCCTAAATTGAATTCCTGCTGTGTATATTTCCAGAATTATCTGTTCTTGTAACGGGATGTGAGAATAACCTTGAGAGACGGGAGGAAGAACCACAGCGAGGCAATAGTCAGGGAAGAGACATCTCAGCCTATAGAACAGACATGTCAAACACAAGGCCTGGGGGCCAGATCCGGCCCGCAAAGTGGTTTCATGTGGCCCCTGAAGCCATCCTGGAAACAGTGAGGGAACGGCCCCCGCTGCCTTGGCCCTGGCCCAGAGACCCTCCTTCTGCCAGAGACCCCCAGATCTGTCCCACTCCTGCCCAGGCCCCCATAGGCACCCTTGATGCCAATGATGTAGAGCTGGCCATGCCCACCCAGTAGGCCATACGCACTCCAGCCACGCTCACCCAGTAGGCCGCGCCCACCCTGTCCATATCCACCCGGCCCCCCGAGGGCAACCACAATACTGATGTGGCTCTCAATGAAATTGAGTTTGACACCCCTGCTATAGAAGGAACAGAAGTGAATAAAATATCCCAGAAGGACCCTCCCAAGTTCTCTGGAAAGTAAAAGCAAAGCAAGGCAAGATAAAGGAGAAATGCTTTCAGACTTGCAAGATTCTGTTACTGTAACTTTACAATAAAGGCAGTGTCAGTTTTCATGGTTTTGGTTACCTGTCAGGACTACCTGAAGAGCTGTCAGCTGCTCTGATTAGAATTCAATTAATTACCAGGTCCATTTCTGAGTACCAGATATAAGAAGGATATTGATTATATAAGAAGAAACAGCACTCCTAGGCAAAACCAAAAAGCAGATTGGCCAAAGGTCTTTGCATGAATCTCAGAGGAGGAGAAGACCTATTCTATTAAGAGATAGGACAGGACCCACTTAAGGCCTTTTCCAGTAACCTCAGTGAATGATTATTAAAAGGGATAGAACATTACTTTTGCCATCCTGGTTTCAGATATCATATAAAGGTAATTGCACCCTGAAATGAATTGGTAACCTTTAGAAGTGTCACAACCATTCCAAACTATTCTGCTAAATTATAGTTCTTTACTTTTGTGTTTTGTTTAAAATTCAATTGCCTATTCAAATAAGTACCTGCACACTGTTCATTCTTTGAGACTCTGCCTTTCTTTCTAAACAATTAGGAAGAAACCGCTTTCATAACTGCTCAGCTGAGCTGCAGAAAAACTTCATTTTGGCCATGCATTTTCTTCTTGACACAGTGAAGGACTGTTGGCCTTCATATGAGTAAAAGCTATTGAAATATTTTATTGATTGTTTTGATTCAGTATTGCATACCTCCAACTCTATAGCCTCTTAGTGGTTGACAATAAGAAGATTTTTTTAAAAAAAATATATGAAATAATTAAAATGACGATGAAGTAGAACAAATGAAATTAATAGTTTCAGGTGACAATCACTGCATAAAACCTTTTAGACTCTTTAACGAAGTGAATGAAGATGCAATATTTTCTCAACAACTATACAAATTGCGTTTCAAAAAATTGTGGTGGCAAAAAATATCTGATGCTGCCAGATGGCTTCATGGCAGCAGTAGATGACACTCATAGACAATCTGAGTAAGTGTAGAGGCTCAAACATTCTCCTAAGTCATTAAGTCATTAAGCTATGTAGAATTTTAAAAGATAAGGACCAACATTTTACATTTTGCCTCGAAATGAATTAGCAGCAGTGGAAGTGACTTGCTTGTATCTGAATTGAAAAATCAATTGTCAATGTTTAAAACCTCAAAAGGTTCTGAGGTCTTGCTTTTTATGTAACATTTATGCCAGTTTCAAACATCTCTACTGCCTAACTTTCATTAAATTGTCAATTCTGGAAACTGAATTTGAAAAATGTATCTCTGCAGGGAAAATAATCTACTTATGATAAACCTATGGTGGATTAAATATTTCAAGTGGCAGATGGTTGAAAGAATCATTCTTACAAAATGTGATTTGCTTGGTGTCATAATAGAACATACATTGTTGTACTTCCTGAAAACAATCATGGGAATGGGCCCTTGGAATGCCATGGGAATATCAGAAGTTGTAGTATAAGGATCAAGTTTGAATGTCACTTCATCAGTGACAATCCTGTCATGAACATAGAGTTGGAAAGGACTTTGGAGGTCTTCTAGTCCAATCCCCTGCTTGAGCAGGAGACCCTATGCCATTTCAGATAAATGATCGTGCAGTCTCTTTTTGGAAGCCTCCAGTGATGGAGGTCCCACGACTTTTTAAGGCAAGCATTTCACTGGCTAATTGTTCCCACTGTTAGGAAATTTCTCCTTTGTTCAAGGCTGCTTCTAGGTCAGGGGTCGGCAACCGGAAAAAGGAAAAGAGCCACTCAGAACCGGTTCCATCACACAAACAAAAAAGTGGGAACCACAAAAAGTGCGCGCGCGTGCATCCACTCACGCGCATGCGCAAAAACATTTTGTGCATGCGCAAAATGGGAGGCACCTGCGCGGCGACGGGTCTCCCCTTTGGAGAGGTGTGCGCCGTGCCATTTGGAGACCTAACATGGTGTATTTATTCAGGTCTCCGGATGGCGGTGGCTTGGGAGAGGTGCGCGCGCACTCTCCAAACCACCGCCATCCCGTTTGCACAGCTGCCGTGTTTGTGAATGTTTGACGAACGCGACAGGTCTCCGGACGGGACAGGACGGCCTGGAGAGGTGCGCACGCGCTCTCCAAACCTCCGCCATCCCGTTTGCACAGCTGCCGTGTTCGTCAATGTTTGACGAACGCGGCAGGTCTCCAGACGGGACGGGACGGCTTGGAGAGGTGCGCGTGCACTCTCCAAACCGCTGCCATCCCGTTTGCACAGCTGCCGTGTTCGTCCATGTTTGACGAACGCAGCAGGTCTCTGGACGGGACGGCGGCGGCTTGGAGAGGTGCGCGCGCACCTCCGCCCTTCGGAAAGGTGCGCGCGCACCTCTCGGAACGGGCGGTGCCACTCTCCATTTGGAGAGGTGCGCGTGCACCACTGCCCGTTCGAAGAGGTGCGCGCGCACCAGGCGGCTGGGAGCCGCAGGAGACGGCTCAAAGAGCCGCATGCAGCTCCGGAGCCGCGGGTTGCCGACCCGTGTTCTAGGTTGTCATGTTGAAGACAGGAAGACTTGCTTAATGTTGTTCCAGAAAGTAAGAAACAATTGACAAAAATTGAAAAAGGGAGATGTTTGATTTTCCTTCACTGGAAATATTTAAATGGAAGCAAAATGCTTCTCTTTGGGATGCTGTAGAATTTTATTTCCTCAGTGGCAGGAGATTAAACTAGATGATCTCCTATATCCGATCCAAGCTTTATATTCTATTATTCTAGATTTGGTGGCTATATGCCAGCTCCAGGACTGAAGAGGCAGCATGTAACCAAATCACCAAATGGATTTGGTGATAGACTAATCCTCTTTTTGCCTACATGTGGAGTTCCTAAAAGTAAAGGGGCTAATCTAAAAGAGCTGGATTAAGATAAAGGTCTTTAAGTCCAGCATTGTGCATAACACATTTACCTATCAGGTGCTTTCAGGAAGATAGCAATAGCAATAGCATTAGCACTTAGACTTATATACTGCTTCACAGTGCTTTACACCCCTCTCTAAGCGGTTTACAGAGTGACCATATTGCCCCTAACAATCTGGGTCCTCATTCTACTGACCTTGGAAGGATGGAACGCTTACTCAACCTTGAGCTAGTCAGAATCAAACTGCTAGCAGTTGGCTGAATTCGCCTGCAATACTGCATTCTGACCACTGTGCCACCATGGCTCTAAGATCATAACTATGGTCAGGAAAGAGTGCAGTACAGGTAGTCCTTGACTGACAACCACAATTCAGCCCAAAATTTCTGTTGCTAAATGAGACGGTTGTTAAGTGGGTTTTGCCCCGTTTTATGATCTTTCTTGACACAGTTGTTAAGTGAATCTGACTTCCCCATTGACTTTGCTTGTCAGAAGGTCTGAAAAGATTATCACATGATCCCAGGACACTGCGACCGTCATAAATATGAGTCAGCTGCCAACCATCTGAATTTTGATCATGTGACCATGGGGATGCTGAAATGGTCATAAATGTGAAAAACAGTCATAAGTCACTTTTTCAGTGCCACTGTGACTTTGAATAGTCACTAAATGAATTGTTGTAAGTTGAAACCTACCTATATTGGTCTTCCAATATTGACCCCTGGCAGGAGATATTCTGAGATGTTCTTGCTTTGATTCCGAAAGCAATATAAAGAGACTGTAAAATTAGAGTACATTGACTGGTATGATTCTTGGTCTACTTGAATTTATATCTGGGAGTCTCCTAAAAAAATAGTAATCCCATTTCTGATTAAGATCACATTTCTGGAAAACAGGTGTATCTCTCTAGTTTCTTCCTGCTGAAAATTGAACAATCTGAAGCTATTGTAACCACCATCTATTCTCCCAAACAAAACAGTGGCACTATTTTATTTTTTTGCATCCAGCCCATTTTCTGCTTTTTCATAGTGACATTCATATTTTTAAGGCAATGACAGTATGGGCCAACAAATATGCCCAGCAATTCTTTCTGGAGCCTTTCTGTGTGGTACACTAGAAATTTTTAAAGGCATTTTCCTGTTTGTAACTCCTTACTGCTATGGTATCTTTTCTTGGGATTATGTGGCTGTCCTGAAACTACATTGTAATCCTTGGAATAGATGCATTTACCTATTTCAAACCACTTTCCCTCTTTAAA
Source organism: Vipera berus (assembly GCF_964194415.1). NCBI lineage: Eukaryota > Metazoa > Chordata > Lepidosauria > Squamata > Viperidae > Vipera > Vipera berus. The sequence continues at coordinate 15,580,591 of NC_138207.1, read as the reverse complement.
CCCAAAATGCTGCACAGCCCTAATTGATACATATTTTATTTCAAGATAGAAGTACTTTGATTATAAAATGATCTTAAACTTCTCTATCTACTTTATCCCTTTTGTTCATTGCAGTAAATTCTGAGCACGTTAGTTTATGCACGATCTGTTTTCTGGAGCTTTATCAAGGATTTCCTGAAATGTGCAGATAAATTACACAGCAACTTCTGTCCGTATTAATTAATCTGCTGTCAGATAATTAATTATCTCAGTCCAGAGCTAAAACCCATTTTGGGGTGTATGCTTACCTGTGCATACAAATATGAAATTGCAAAAGGAGTTTATACAGCTGGGATTAGTAACTCTAGTAACTTGTACTCCATATGTAGCAAAGGTCTTTCAGATTTTGAGGTTCTTCTTTTTGCGACATCTTTTCTTCCTACTTGTGATATACCTAGAAATGTACATTCCAGTCATGGATGTCATGCATTAGTGTAGTTACTAGACTAGAGTATCTTTGTATCTTCAGGCACTTCCTTGGTACCCGCTCCAATTTTGTTATAAGTTCTTTTATGATTTGACAAAAAAAAGAAAAAAATGTATGGAAAATGGATACAATGTAATGTATCACCATCTAGCATTACTTTTATTAATTTCTCTATATATGGGTTTTTTTCCTGGCTGGTATATCCATACCTGCAAACAAATCCCCAAATTCTACAGGCTCTTATCTTTATTTCCTAATAAAGCCTATATCTATATCATGGGTTTTAACTTTTAATATGTATTAATGTATTACGGGCATTGTTATTTAATTACTTTTTAATTTTTGTATCCTGTTTTTTATTATGTATTGCCCTGTTCACCGCCCTGAGTCCTTCGGGAAAAGGGCGGTATACAAATTAAATTATTAAATTAAAAATAAATTATTAAATCTATCTCTTCACCAATCAGTCTTCTGATAAATGTGTTTTATAGCAGGCCTGGTCCACCAAAACAGCTTTTGACATGCTCTTAAAATTACAATGTTGTCCCCTGACCCCCCAAAGTCTTATCTTCTGGTGCCTTAGGAACACCTATTACAAATCATATGCCATTAATATACTTCTGCAGTTAGATGAAACTTATACACTATATTACCTGTCTTTTCCCCATGAAACACTGCTTACTCAAAGTTTTGAAAAGGTGATCACTCTTTGCTAAGCTGAGTATTTAAGGTCAGTTCTTAGGATGCCAAGACTAGGACTATCAACACCACAAAACAGAAATGATAAATACCTCGCTGGTTCTCATGAATATGATTTCTCCTGCTATGGAGGAAATGTGTTTCACAAAGCTATGATGTAGAGTAGATTCTGACATTAAGAAACACAACATGGTCAAGGCCTATAAAAAGAAATATATAGATTATAGGTAGGAGTAGTTGGAAACTTAAAAGCAGAGAAATAAGTCTATATCCCAATTATGGAACATCTGGAATGACAGATGTGCTTCATCTATGTTTTGGGACTCAGTCTCATGATTAAAGAATATTATGTATAATTAAGCATATGCCACAGACATTGCTGCTTACAGATTCTGCAGAATTTGCAATCTACTTCCCATTTATGGCTACTGTATTTGTGCTTTGTAGTAGATATGACAAATTGCCATTACAAGAGGAGAAGGGTAGACTTTGAACCCATGCTCTCTCTCTCTCTCTCTCTCTCTCTCTCTCTGTGTGTGTGTGTGTGTGTGTGTGTGTGTGTGAGAGAGAGAGAGAGAGAGAGAGATCATCTGTAGCTCTATCAAAACTATCAATAATCTCACTGTCATAAATTAATCTTTTGCCACCCAAATTCGATACTAAACAAATCCTCAAGTGAAAATCAGGAGTATCTACAGAGAGGTGGTCAAAAAAGTCAAGATGGTAGTAGAGCTTATAATCAAAGCCCACTCTTTTAGGTCCAAAATGATCCCCATAAAAAAGGATGGGACTTCAATTCCATGCTTGTGCATGCCATGTTAACTTTTTTGAACCCTGCCCTGTAGACACCATTGTATAAAATCAATCTAAGATTTACACTAGGCTCAGAGGCTATCCATAGCGACTCTGCTGGGGTTAGCAGGTAATCCATGATTGTACCACCTAGGTCCTAGAACACATTGTGTAAAGCAGGCAAGAGGTGAATTCTAAGTGAGAGTTTTTAAAACATTGCAGAATTCCAGACAATATATGTCACTTTATCACAGAAAATTGGAATCTAATGCCCTTAAAACATCCAAGCGTCTGCTGAAAAATATCAACCATTTCTTAGCTTTTATAAAGCACGCAACAGCCTCTTTCATAAGTCATTATAGAACATCTTGAAATGTCATGGTGTGGCAACAAAAATAATTAACATCATTAAGGCTTTCTACATAAATGCAGTTTACCAACCAAAAATGAAACAGGGAAATGACTCTGGGCTGCCACTGGTGGCATCAGTCATGGAGGACTCTTTCATGAACCTTGCCATCAACATGGAAACATGGAAAGAAAATCAATATAAAGATTTCTCAAGTGTCCTCCCGGGAAATCTAGGAGAGAAATAGGAGAAATCATGATGCTTGCATTCAAATTTTCTCACTGTCCAGAAAATGTAATGCATTCTGGTTCATTCCTAATGCTGCAGAGCCCTGGTGATGCAATGGTCAATTTGCTATATTGCAGACAAACTGCCCACAGCCTGGAGTTCAATCCTGATGGGACATCAAGGTAGACTCAGACTTCCATCTTTCTGAGGTCAGTAAAATGAGGAGCCAGATTGTTGAGGGCAATATGCTTACATTGTAAACCACTGTGGGGTTATGGGGTGGTATGTAAGCCTAAATGCTATTGCTATTGCAATTCATGGTGAGAGTTAAAGTAGAAAATGTACTAAGCTCTATTAAGTTGTAGAGAAAATTTGAACCAGTGCCTGAATGTGGTCTTGAGCCAATAAATTGTGATTCAGTCTAGTGAGCCAGTTGGCCCCAGTGAATGGCATATAGACTGTTCTGAAATGAGCTGCAGTCTTCCTAAAGGTGAAGATTTATAATCTGCCAGGAAGACTTGAAGTCAAGATGGCTAATATTGTTTGGAACAATACAAAGTATCTCCGAACAATTTTAAACCAATCAGGGCAGCTCACCAATCATAGGTTACAATCTCATATGTAACCTGTGAGTTTAGAAATCTTTTGTTTGAGAAACACTTCGATTTGCAAAGAAGTGAAATTGTCAGGGTTTCTAGAAGCTACAGTACACCATATGGAGATCACAATTCAGTTTGTGAATATTATCTGTGCAGACTGGTCATGATAATATCATATTCTATGGTAATATCATAAGGGACGTGGTGGCTCAGTGGGTTAGGACGCTGAGCTTGTCGATCAGATGGTCGACAGTTTGGCGGGTCGAATCCTAAGTGCCGCATAACAGAGTGAGCACCTGTTACTCGTCCCAGCTTCTGCCAACCTAGCAGTTCGAAAGCACGTAAAAATGCAAGTAGAAAAATAGAGACCACTACGGTGGGAAGGTAACAGCGTTCTGTGCGCTGGCTCTTCGGCTTTGAAATGGAGATGAGCATCAGCCCCTAGAGTTGGAAACGACTAGCACACATGTGTGGGGGAACCTTTACCTTTACCTTTTATGGTAATATCAAATAAAAACACATTTGATATAGGAGAATATTTGTAGCCCAGGGATGAAATGAGGGGTCCTTTGTGCTTCTGAGCTTGGTTGTTTACTTGCAGACATTTCATTACCCAAACCATGTAACATTATAAGTGCTAGTAGGAAGTGGGATTTGCTCTCCTTTTATATTCTAGTGCAGGGGTCTTCAAACCTAGTCCTTTTATGACTTGTGGACTTCAACTCCCAGAATTCCTCAGACAGCGTGCTTGGCTGAGGAATTCTGGGAGTTCAAGTCCACAAGTCATAAAAGGGCCAAGTTTGAAGATCCCTATTAAATGGACTCCAGAAGATGGTAGAGGACAGGAAGGCCTGGAGGAACGTTGTCCATAGGGTCGCGATGGGTCGGACACGACTTCGCAACTAACAACAACAAAATTCAAAGTGGCTTAACTGTTAGTGTGTTTGGTAGTTTGGTATTGTTTACTTCTTGTTTGTTGGTCTGGTGTTGATTTTGGTGTAAATCTCTGCTCATCTGGGTGGTGATTATTGGTGGGGAGATGTTTTGGGGGTTTTGTTCCCTTTTTGGCTTATTGATTGTCTCTTTTGAATGATATGTAGATGTTGTTTATGTCTGTGTGCTTGTTGATGGCTGATTTGTCAGCATTCCAAGCTTCCAGGAATTCTCTAGCATTTTTAGCCTGGCTTAGTCAAGGATGGTCACAGATTCCCAGTTGAAATTACAGTTAAGTCTCTTCATGTATTGTGAAATTAAATAGTTTTCATCATGTCTTCTGACTGCTAGTTGGTGTTCATGACTGTGTTCTGCTAGTCTTCTGCTTGTTTGTCCTATTTAGTGCCTGTTGCAATCCTTACACTGTATGTTGTCAATGACTTCTGTTTTTCTTCTTCTGGGGCTGCTGGGTCTTTTAGTTTACCTTAAGATGTTTTGGAGAGCTTTAATTGGTATGTGTGCTACATGTGTGCCATATGGTCGGAATAGCCTGATGGTGATTTCTGCGATGTTCTTGATATATGGAAGTGCTATCCTTTTCATGGCTTGTGTTGGTTGTGCTGTACTGGATTGAGTGATCGGGCACTTTTTGATGAAGTTATGTGGATATCCAGTTTTTTGGATGATGTTGTATAGATGATTGATTTCCTATCTCCGATGTTCAGGTTTGCTGCAGTGTGTTTGTGCTCATCTAAATAGTGTTCTTACACAGCTTCTCTTGTGGGAGGTTGGGTTAATATTGGGTTGAGTTACAGAACTGATTATGAAGAATCTGATTCTCCCACCTTATTAATATTCTACTGTTGTTCACTTTTACTCCATGCTGAGCTGGAGGTAGGCAGTTACCATTACTGAAAAGACTATGATCATTTGAAAACCATTACAACTGCCTGGTTAACCTTCAGGTTCAGGTACGCTTAAAACTGACCTGCATGAATAATTAGCATCCTACCCCATCCCACCAGCAGTTCTTATACATATTCAACAAAAGATGACTAAGTGAAGGCTCAGAGAAAAGTCTAAGTGATGGGTGTAGGTGGAGATTCCAACCCCACGGAGAAATGTCTGACAGCTTGTGTGATTTCAAAGCTATTCAGTTTCTCGTAAGGAAGAGCAAATAATACAGCATTTAGCTTTAAATACTGGTAATTACAAGGATTGAGGTGGTGAGGAAAGTGTTTATCTTTAATTCATTGCCCCCCCCCCTCTTTTAGTTTAATAGCTGGTATTCTACTTTGTCAGGGAGTCTATTGTCCAAGCAAGAAAAAAAAAATGATGTGATAAGGGTTGGTTGAAGGAAGCTTAGAGTGTGAAAGTCCAAGATCCTAGTATGTTTGGTTTCTTGGAGGTTCAGGACCATGAAAAGCAGCCCTTGCTGTAACCTGTGGCTCTTTCAAAATGAGGAGTGGACATTTATGGAATGGGGATTGAAATGAAGTCAAGTCACAGAGCAGTTCTTCCTCCTGGAGGTGAGGCAAGCCCCCACTCTCCTGGCCTTCTGAAATGGAATCAAAACATGGCTCTGCTGTCTTGCTTGGGGAGTGCAGAGGAGCACACAGCTGTGGGGCTGGCTGGTTGCCTGACAACCCTCCCTTCCCCTTCCTTATTTTTAACAATGTTTAACCATCCTTGCCTTCCTCTAACATTTTAAATTTTATATACTGGCACTGTTTTTATATTTTAATGTTTTATTGTGCATTGCCTAGAATCCTTCTCTGAGAGATGGGTCATTCAAAAATGTGAAAACTAACCTAACCTAACCTAACCTAACCTAACCTAACCTAACCTAACCTAAACTAAACTAAACTAAACTAAACTAAACTAAACTAAACTAAACTAAACTAAACTAAACTAAACTAAACTAAACTAAACTAAACTAAACTAAACCTAAACTAGATATTTCTCAACTTCAGCAACTTTAAGCAGTGTGGACTTCAGTTCCCAGAATCCATAACCATGCTGGCTATGGAATTCTGGAAGTTGAAGTCCACCCCACTTAAAGTTGCTGAGGCTGAAAAACACTGCCATAGAGGACAAGAGCAGCACCATCTTTCTAGAATACGTGGAATAAGGTCCTAAATAAAAGTCCCTATTTCAGAATGAACAGGAATGTATTCTACCTCCTCCTGAAAACTGCTTCCAGGAATTCTTGGATCGATCAATCAATCAATCAATCAATCAATCAATCAATCAATCAATCAATCAGAATAGAGCTGGAAGGGACATTACAGGTCTTCTAGTCCAACCCCCTGCTGAAGCAGGAGACCCTATACCATTTCAGACTTTTCATCTTTCCTAACACTGACAACTAGTTTATTCAATATATGTATTTTACATTTGTGGTTGTATTATTTTAATTTCAGGTTCTTAGGCTTTCAGGCTCAGATTCTTGACAAATTTTGTTGGAAGCCAAGGAAGGAGTTTATTCAAGGTCTCAGGTGACTATTGTTTACTAGAAGCCAACAATATTGAATAAATCATCCTGGACAGTCTCTCTGTTACCAAAGTAAGGAAATTCTACTTGGTGAATATGTCAAAATGTAAGTTCTTTGTTATTTTGCAATCTAAGAATGAAGGGAACCAGGAGTCCTAGGACATCATATATAGTTTTCATGGATGGAGGTAATATACGTAGACTTCATTAAACTGAGAATTATTCCTCACTTCAGCACAAGACAAGATGATTTTCTATAGTGATGGTAGCAATTAAGATTTTCAAGTTTCAGTTCCTATGTTGCAGCTTGTTTTGCTTCATTTGTAAATTTGTATTTACTAGTATTTTTTCAATATACACACATTTACTGCTAGGTTCTTATGTCTTAATTCTAGCAGTTTCTGGAGTAAGGGGAGTTACTGCTATTGCTAAAGAGTATGGAGCCACATGTAATTGATTATGAGTGAAAATCATTAAGAAATCTATTTTCTGCCAGCCAGTCACACCATTCAGAAAGAATTATTTAGCCTTAGCCTGGGGAACGATTCATACAACCCTCCAAATCTATTGCAAGAATGAATGAGGTTGCAAGGTTTGGCCCCACAGCCACATAGGTTGTCTAATAACCTATCAGCAGCAGCTTGAGGCTTTGTAGCATAATTCTACCACACTTCACACTTTGCTAACACATAACAAAGTTCAAATTAATTCTTGCTGCCTCCAGAACACTCCTTTCTGATCAGCCTGTCCTTTTTCTAGAGTGGGTGGACATAGTTCCAAACACAGCACTGGTTGCAACTATCCATCACTGTGATTTTCTTTTTAAAAAAAAAAACACCACTATGAAGTCCACCCAACATCCAGAGGCACTTTTGAAAACAGAGTATGTGGGATGCGGAGGCTGGCATGTTTCTTTGATCCATACAATCTTCTCATCTTTTTTAAATTAAAAATGGTTTAATGTAAAAAGTTAGAAGGCCTTTATATATATATATATATATATATATATATATATATATATATATATATATATATATATATATATATATATATATATATATATATATATATACGATTGCTGGAATTGCTAGTCTATGAAAAGAAGGACTAGGGGAGACATGATAGCAGTGTTCCTCTATCTAAGGGGCTGCCATAAAGAAGAGGGGCTCAACCTATTCTCCAAAGCACCTGAAGGCAGGACAAGAAGCAACAGATGGAAACTCATCAAGGAGAGAAGCAACCTAGAACTAAGGAGAAATTTCCTAACAGTTAGAACAATTAACCAGTGGAACAACTTGCCTCACAAAGTTGTGAATCCTCCAACAGTGGATGTTTTTAAGAAGAGATTGGGCAACATTTGTCTGAAATGGTATAGGGTTTCCTGCCTGAGCAGAGGGTTGGATTAGAAAACCTCCAAGGTCCCTCCCAACTCCGTTATTCACATGTAACACATCCATTTGAAATATAAATTCTTCATTCCCTCAAGACAAAAGATATATTTAAAAAGTACAGCTACTTATCTTTGCTATCTTTGGGATTATTTTTGTTTTGAAAAGCATACAGTTCACAGAGCATTTAACACCTCAAAAGGTAGAATCCCGATGGCCAAGTTAGAAATTCTAGCATTACAAGATTATCAGGAAGGTTCTGGCTAAACAAGGGAGCCTTTCTTATCTAGAAATAAATACGATTGAACTTCAAATTCTTTCTAGGTTAATTAGTGGCACAAAACAGCAACTCTTTTATTTTTTTTCCCCCTTTAAGTTCTCATACAATTTAATGCAAGAGAAAATATGGGAAAATCTTCAGGTTTAGAAATATGCATAACATAAAGCAATTTATATATTTATTTCCTGCCTTTATTATTTTACAAATAACTTAAGGCAGTGAACATACTGTATCGAACATACCCTCCTCCTCCTCCTATTTTCCCCGCAACAACAACCCTGTGAGGGGCTTGGCTTGAGAGACAGTAAAAGTCTGTCTGGCTTTCATGGCTAAGGCTGGATGTGAACTCAAGCTCTTCCGGTTTTTAGCCGGGTGCATTAACCACTAGACCAGGCATGTCAAACTGCCGGCCCACAGGCCAGATGCATCACGCTGAAACTGCACCCACTCCATTGCTGGCAATGGGGAAAAAGTCAGGATAGATTGTGTGATGTCACATGACATCACTAGACCAAACTAGCTGATTGTTGGTTCTAAGAATCAGAGACATTGATGTGCCTACAAAAAGCGCCCTTGGTACTCTTCTGGCTTCCCAAGCCTTCTAACGTTTTACATTAAACTTGTTTTGAGTTTAAAAATATGAGAAGACCATATATACAAAGAAATAATAATAAAGCAATTGAAGCAGCACCCTGTCTTACTTTTCACGATAAAATGAATTTTAAATTTTTTTTAAAAAAAAAACCTGAGCAAGAGAAATTAGAAAGAAATTCTCAAGCAACTTGACAATAAGGCAGCAAAGGGAAGTTGCGTGCAAACACCCAAAAAACTGGAAGACACATTTTAGTATAACGTTAAGAGTTGCAATGGAACCACAGTGTTGGAAGCAGGCTTTTCCATAAAGGAGAATATCTATAGCTCAGGATTAAAATGAGGGACCTTAGTGCTCTCTGAGCTTGGTGGTTTTCTTGGAGACGTTTCATTAACGCAAACTGGGTAACATCATCAGCGCTGTCATCAAGTAACATCATCAGTTAACTAGGTAACATTATCAGACTTGTACTGATAATGTTACCTAGTTTGGGTAATGAAACATCTGCAAGAAAACAATCATGCTCAGAGAACACCAAGGATTCCATAGGCTTTTCAGCCACCACATTTAACTCGCTACGGAATGCAGGGAATCTATATTATTAATCCTTGACAGGTGTCTATCTAAACATTGCTTGAATATAAGCAAGAAAGAATCCCTCGTCCCACAGGAAAACCTTTTTTTCCACTTTTTTTTTTTACTAATCAAAGGCTTTTCCTCCCATTTAACTGGAATCTGTGTTCCTGTAACTTAAGACCATAATTTTATGCCCTGCATACAGAGATAATAGCGAAAAGGTTGTAGCACTGAATTACCCTGCAGATCTGATGGGGGAAAAAAAAGAAGAAGCTAGAATTGGAAGCCATTAAAGCAAAGAACAAACTGATGCTTCATTTCAGCTCAGTTACCACTTGGGTGACACAATGACCATTAACTGAGTTCAAGTTTTGACTTGAACTTTTCGGTTTAATATAGCCTAAAATCTGCTACAAGTATTAAGCTGCCTGTTCAGATTTCATAGAAGATCCATCAAGTACTCGGAATCCTGCAGGAAGAGAAGCTGAGCTGTTTCATTTGTTGACTCCTTGTTCCCCTCCACCTTTTCTCATCAATTCAAGCCTGCTTAAGCTCAAAAGGTATAAGGGCCAGAATGGAAGGATGTCACTGGTTTTACTGGGAGCTCATTTTCCACCTAGTATTCGAGCAAATAAAAGACTTAACAAATGAATTCTGATTGGATTGAAAATATTCCAGTATTGCTGGGTGAATGTTTCCAATAATTGATTGTGAAATGACATGGCCACTTCTGAACAGTAGGGTCGAGTGAGTTTGATATTAAATAGATGCCATCGAAGAGAAATTATAATTTAAGATAACTCCTTCCAGTACAGGTAATCCTTTGACTTTCTACCACAACTAAGCCCAAAGTTTTTGCTGCCAAGTGACACATTTGTTGTGAATTTTGCCTCATTTTGGCTCAGTGGGTTAGGACGCTGAGCTTGTCGATCAGAAGGTCGGCCTTTTGACGGGTCAAATCCCGAGTGCCACGTAGCAGAGTGAGCACCTGTTACTCATCCCAGCTTCTGCCAACCTAGCAGTTAGAAAGCACATAAAAATGCAAGTAGAAAAATAGGGACCACTATGGTGGGAAGATAACAGCGTTCCATGCTCCTTTGGTGTCTAGTCATGCCGGCCATATGACCACGGAGACAAGCGCTGGCTCTTTGGCTTTGAAACGGAGATGAGCACCGGCCCCTAGAGTCAGAAATGACTAGCACGCATGTGCAGGGGGACCTTTACCTTTTACCTTAATATGATTGTTAAGTGACTCTGGATTCCCCATTGACTTTGCGTGCAAGGAAGTTGCAAAAGGTGATCATCACAAGATCCTGAGCCACTGCAACTGTCATAAATATGAGTCAGTTGCCAAGCATCTGAATTTTGATCATGTGACCCTGGGGATACTGCGACGGTCAGAAGTGTGAAAACCAGCCATAAGTCACTTTTTTCGGGGCTGCTGTAACTCTGAACAGTCACTAAATGAATTGGTGTAAGTCACCCCTACTGAAGTATCTGAACTGATATTTTATAATTTGTATTTTTATAGTGTTGTAGTATTCTCATTAATATAGTTTTCTTTTTAATATTGTAAGCTGCCCAGAGTTATCCCAGAATAAGATGGGTGGCCAATAAATTTGATAAATAAAACTAAATAAAAATAAATATATAATTGCCTTTCCTTCATTATGATTCAGCTGTTTATTCAGCAGCTTTGTTTTCTAGGCACGTTCTGTAAAATATACATGGAGAAAATCTATCCAGTCACTAACATTTGACACTGCTTTGAAGGCAATAATGAGTCTATAAAACATGTATACACACAGATGTCTGTTCATAGGTGCAGCATCTGTGAAACAGGGCTGGTCAACTTGGCAAAAAGCAAAAATTGTCAAGAGCAAAGGACCCGCTTATTTAAGAATTATGGCATCAGGCCAATCTACATTTAGTATAGTGCTGCTACAATCTTACTTTCTCAGCACATAATGAGATAGTAGAGGGAAACTTAGAAGCAAGGCATGCTGCAAATACTATTTGTACTTTTAAGTTCGTGGTCTGTTAATCACTTAGAGCCCCAGTGACACACCAACCTATGGGTATGTTGTTGTTTTTTCCTTTTGTCTATGGAGTTTCTCAATCATCCAGGTCATAATTATCTCAAAGGTGCTTTTTCAGGAAACAACTGGACTTTGAAGACGTTTTGCTTCTCATCCAAGAAGCTTCTTCAGCTCTGACTGGATGATGGAGAATGGAAGGATTTATACTCCTTGCAGACAGCTGGTCATTTGCATTCTTTTAGAGAACTGCTGAGGCCATCTGGAGGTTTATCTGTGTCCTCAGGGTCACTTAAATAGTGCAAATGGGTGTAGAGCCTTCTTGGAACTGGTTAAAGGACTGTATTGTAGACTGTCATTTCCTTCCTCCTCTGTTAAGAGAGGGCTGTTCAAAACAGTTACTTCATAAACACATGGCACAACATAGGCACAACGGGCAGTCTTGTCGATGTTGTCTGGGAGGAGTTCGACCCTGTGACTCCTGAAGACGTGGACAGGATCATGGGGAAGCTGAGCTCCACCATGTGTTTGTTGGACCCGTGTCCCTCCTGGCTGGTTTATGCGGCCCGGGATGGGACACGAGGCTGGCTCCAGGCAGTGATAACTGCTTCTTTGAGTGAGGGTAGTTTTCCCGCCGCCTTGAAGGAGGCGGTGGTGAGACCCCTCCTCAAGAAGCCTGCCTTGGACCCAGCAATATTAAACAACTTTTGTCCGGTCTCCAACCTTCGTTTTCTTGCGAAGGTTGTTGAGAGTGTGGTGGCGCATCAGTTCCCTTTGTTCTTGGAGGAAGCTGATTATCTAGACCCGTACCAATCAGGTTTCAGGCCCGGGTACAGCACGGAGACGGCATTGGTCGCGCTGGTGAATGATCTCTGGTGGGCTCGGGACAGGGGTTGCTTCTCTGTCCTAGTCCTGTTAGACCTCTCAGCGGCTTTCGATACCATCGACCATGGTATCCTGCTGCGGCGTCTCAGGGGGTTGGGAGTGGGAGGCACAGTTTTTCAGTGGTTCTCCTCCTACCTTCTGGGACGTTTGCAGTCGGTGTTGGCAGGGGGGCAGAGGTCGACCTTGAGGCCTCTCATTTGTGGAGTTCCCCAGGGATCGGTCCTCTCGCCTCTCCTGTTCAACATCTATATGAAGCCTCTGGGTGAGATCATTCGTGGTTTTGGAGTTGGGTATCATCAGTATGCTGATGATACCCAGCTTTTCATTTCAACCCCAAACCACCCCAGTGATGCCCTCGACGTGATGTCCCATTGCCTGGAGGCGGTCCGGGTCTGGATGGGGAGGAAGAGGCTTCGGCTCAACCCTGACAAGACTGAGTGGCTGTTCGTGCCGGCATCCCGGGAAATTCAGATTACTCCATCTCTTGCTATGGGGGGTGAGTTATTGCCCCCTGTAGATAGGGCGCGCAACTTGGGGGTCCTCCTAGACTCACAGCTCTCTTTAGAAAATCATATTGGAGCTGTGACTAGGGGGGCCTTTGCCCAGGTTCGCCTGGTGCGCCAGTTGCGGCCCTATCTGAACCGGGATGCCTTGTGTACAGTCACTCATGTGCTCGTGACCTCTCGTTTGGACTACTGTAATGCTCTCTACATGGGGCTGCCCTTGAAGACCACTCGGAGGCTCCAACTGGTGCAGAATGCAGCTGCGCGAGTTGTGTTGGGAGTCTCCCGATACTCCCATGTTACACCTTTGCTCTGCGAGCTGCATTGGCTGCCGGTTGCCCTCCGGGTGAGATTCAAGGTGCTGGTAATGACCTACAAAGCCCTACATGGCATGGGTCCGGATTACCTACGGCAGCACCTGCGGCCGGCGTCAACTTCCCTTCGTCCAGTGCATTCCCACAGAGAAGGCCTCCTCAGGGTGCCTCCGATCAGAGAATGTCGACTGGTGGCCCCCAGGGGGAGGGCGTTCTCTGTGGGCACGCCAGACCTGTGAAACCGCTTGCTGGTTGAGCTCCGGATGGCCCCCGACCTTCGCTCCTTCCAGCGGGATCTAAAAACCTATTTATTTGAGCAATCCGGCTTGGTCTGATGGGGTTGGGGTTGGGTTTTTAACATGGTTTTAACTATTGTATATATCGGGCATAAATTATTTAATTGTTTTTTAACTTTTGTACTTTGTTTTTTAATATTTATTGCCCTGTACACCGCCCTGAGTCCTTCGGGACAAGGGCGGTATAAAATTTTAATAAATATATAATATAAATATAAATAGGAGAACAAACCTATCAGGACAAATGCAATCCATCTGCATTTAAAAGACAAAGGTCACTCTTTCAAAGACAGCAAAGTCCACATTTTGGAAAGAGAGGACTGCTTGACTGAAACAGAGGTCAAAAAGCCATCTATGTCAAAACTGAACAGCCCTGTCTCAATAGAGGGGGAGGGATACAGCATCATCTATCTCCAATCTACAACACAGCCCTTTCAGCAGTTCCAAGAAGGCTCCACACCCACCATTCAGGTGACACTGAGGACACAGATAAACACCCAGGTGGCCTCAATGAGTCTCTAAAAGAATGCAAGTGACCAGCTGTCTGAAAGGAATATAAATCCTTCCATTTCCCACCATCCAGTCAGAGCTGAAGAAGCTTCTTGGATGAGAAGCAAAACGTCTTCAAAGAAAAACAAGGAAGTCCAGTTGCCTCCTGAAAAATCACCTTTGAGATTTCTTTCTTTTCAAATGTCTTCTCTAGCAGTGTGAGCAGGTAAGTAGTTACTTAGCTCCTTATATCTTTACATTTGTAACCCTATATATTTGCAAAAATAAGATCTAAATTCTTTCTTGTTTCAAAAACACACATACACACACTGTACACACAGCGAACTATTGAAAGTATGAATCACACATTAATTTTGCATCTGAAATTTCTGGGATTTATCATCTGCAGGTATGCCAAGCTGCACTCATTTCTTTTCCTTGGTTACTATTGTTAACATAAATTCTTGCAATCCAAATTACTGGATTCATCTTACCTTATTTTACCTTACCTTACCATGTTTTTAAAAAAGATAAGAAGCCCATAATGGCTGGGAATTTGGGGAGTTGAAGTCCACACAAGTTGCCAAGTTTCAAAAACACTACTTTAAAATATTGGGTGTCCGTGAAAGGATTAGGTTTGAGTCCCTGTACTATTTTTATGGGGCTGAATTACTTTGCCAGCTAATTCTAGGGTTTTCATTTTTTATTTTTTTAAAAAATGGAGCAATATAAAAAATACAAGTTCTTCTCCATACAGTATCACTGCCTACTGCATTATGCTTGTGGAGAAGATAGGGAAAATTGTTTAGGGTTTTTAAAATAAGAACTTGCCAAAAATTGCACACTACTGCACACCTGTGAGAGAATGAATAAATTTGAAATTATAACCGTGGAAGCAAGAGAACATAAAATGAGTCTGTCTACCCCTGTATTCAAATGCATGAATCAGAGTTTACAAAAATTGGAGCACCTATTTATTATTTAAAGTGTTCTTTTTCTTCACTGCTTTTCCTTTGCAAATAATTTCCAGGTTTCCCCCCCCCACACACAAAATTGCAAAGCTTCCCCTTCTGAGCTTCTGACATTGTGAGCTACGTGAAAGAATCTTAGCTGTTCATAACAGCTCACTCTTCTGGACAGAGAGGTCTGAGGTTGTCTCTGGGATATGTGGAATAATTTTTTCCATCCCAGAAGTCACAGCCCTGAGGTTCCTACTAGGACTACTTTGGTCTTTACTTTCATATTCTCTAGTTCCTCTTTCAGGTCCTGGTACCTCTCCAGCTTCTCCCAGCCTTCTTCCTGAAGTTGTTGTCACTTGACACCACTACATCTATCACCATTGTTGTCTTCTTTGTCCTAGTTTACTACCACAGTATCTGATTGATTGGCCAGTACCTGCCTGTCCATCTGGATCTGGACGTCCCACAGGTTCCTATCTCTGTTATGCTCCACAACATTCTATAAAATGTCCCATCTGTACTTCAGAAGGTCTAGCCCATGCACTGTGCAGATGTTACTATGCACAATGCCAGCTACGTGGTTGTGTTGTTCAGTGTATGCTGTTCCTGCCATAATGTGTTGGCCTATCTCTGAAGTCTCTCTGCATAGTCTGCACCTTAGGTCCTGTACAGTGTGATAGACTTTTGCTTCTATGGAGCTTTCTTGTTTTTCTTTGACCCTGGGGATACAGGTAAACCTCCAACTGGCCTCCACAACTCTCTAAAAGAATGCAAATGATCAGCTGTCTGCAAGGAATATAAATACTTCCATTCCCTACCATCCAGTCAGAGCTGAAGAAACTTCTTGGATGAGAAGCGAAAAATCTTCAAAGAAAAAGAAGGAAGTCCAGTTGCCTTTTGAAAAAGCACCTTTGGGAAAACTATTACCCAGATGACTGAGAATCTCCATAGACGTTGATTGTTTTATTCCATGCTGGGTCTTCTTGCCATGGCATGGCTTCCTATGTTTCAAATATTTCCTCTTATTAAGTCTACTGTTGTAGTAGCATTCCATTAATTTGAGGTTCTCTTGTCTCATCCATGCATGGATTGTTCCAGTAGCCCACTTATTTCAGATTGTCCTGGTCCCCCAATATTTCACATGGGCTTTTTTTAAATCTAGATGATGTTGGGAACCATAACTCTTCTACTTCATGTCATTTTTACATTTGAGATAGGCAGGTGAAGTATTAGAGGCCCGTTGCTTGAGGACGCTACTGGTAAGGTAGGTACCAGCCAGGATTCAAGGTCTAGTCTCCTATGTCAAAGGTGGTGGTTGAACCATTACACTATCCAACCACTTTCTAAATATACAGCTGAGACTTGGTATGGCTCACACTGATAATAACAAGCATAATTTAAATCTCAGGCTTTCTCCTATTAATTTTCCTTGATTTCACCTAGGTATACTGTAGCTTCTGTTATTTACTGATGTTCTTTAAATTGCATAATCTGTTTTCAATAATCTATGATTTTGTGGATGCAATGGTATTTGCTGCTTGTCTTCTCAGTTTGTTATTGGGCTTGATGTAAAGAAATAAACAATTTATTTTTTAAGAAACTGGGAATCTTTAATTAAATATCACTGGCACATGTGCTATCTGTTGCCAAGGCAGTATTGTTTTGAAATCTATAGAGTTGCAATTGCATTCATTTTCTCTTGAGCACTCTACTTTGTCTCCTCAATCTGCACCTGCTTAGCAACAACAGCAATAATACTCCTCCCTCCAAAAAAAGGGCTCATATAAGTCTCCGCTCAAATAAAAAAATGATATGATACAACTGAAGCTATTTCAAAGAATTGACAAGATATCTGGTGGGTTGACACCAATTTTCACTATGCAGCGAAATTTTGGGAGAATTATAGAATGAAAAATACGACGTTACAGGCCTGAGCACTTAAAATAATCTAAAACATTTATTATTAAAGTAAAAATATAGGAATCTGTTTTATGTTGAATTGTATCATTAATGATCCAGCTTGGTATTAGCTACACTGATCTACAAAGCTTCAGGCAGGTATTCTTTCATAATTAATTGGAAGTTTTGATACCTGAGTATTCAAAGCCACTGGCCTCTACTTCCTTTTATTTTAACGGAGAGCATCCTATTCATGTTTCTTGTACAAAAAGAAAAAAAAATCATAGCCAAAGCTTTGATGATTAATTGTAATAATATTATACTTAATGCACCAAGTTTATAGATTTCCTTCCGAGGCTGTCAATAAATAGAAAGTAAATACAGTAATAAGTGGTGTGATTCTGCAAAATCCATAATGGTTGAACTGAGCTTTTGCCTGAATGATACTGAGGAAGTTCATAGATGTGAATCTTAAAATTCTTCTCCAAATCAATGAAGGGGAAGGATTTAAGGAAGTGTTTTTTCAAATCTGGCAACTTTAAGAAGCTTGTATTTCAGCTCCCAGAATTCTGGGAGAATTCTGGCTGGGGAATTCTGGGAATTGAAGTCCATCTTAAAGTTGCCAAGTTTGAGATATACTGGTTCAAGCGAATCAACAGGGATGGGCACTGAAGACAGTTACATTATTTCCTGAACATAAATAAATAACTGGCTCTTAATTATTTTTCAGTTTGGGAGATAAACTGGCTTATTGTCTGCTAACCTACATGATGGAGTTGGTGGAAACATGTCCACTGTTAGCTGTACCACCTCAGATGCTTATTACCTACTTAGAAGTTACAGAATGCCGGATTCCTTTGGTACACTTATGATAACCAAGTGAAATTCCATATCAAATTGAAATATAAATTGAATTAACAGGTAAAAGTGAGGACAATTGCCTTTTGGCCCAATTTGTGGGTTATTGGCAGCCCACAATATAGCAAAGAAGTAGATGGACAGTTGTAGCATCTTTTGCTCAACAACAACTCATGAAAAGCGGAGAAACATTAAATGAACCATCTGAACAAATATACTCTCAAAACAAAGATGTTGTTTAGTACAGGGAAATTCTTTTTCTTTGTTTGTGAATAGTTCCCATCTGCTTCTCCTTAATGCCAGCTGCCAAGCATCTGAATGCGTGGACAGAAGTACAAAGAGGATACTTCTGTACCTTAATTTCCACTGCTGAATGCACTTCCCTGTATTGGGAGTGTGAAGTTTTCTTTTCTCTTTTTCTTTTAATTATTATGTCCTTGAACTCTGCTCAGATGGGAACAGTAAGTTTAAATTTGCAGTGACAGCATTTTGAAAATTGTATTCAGAGTTATCCTTTTTTTTTAAAAGCCTGGCCAAATTTTTCAGTTGTCCTATTTGTGAAAGAGATTTTCAAATCCTTATGCCCTTTAGAATAGCAATAGCACTTAGATTTATATACCACTTCACAGTGTTTTACAGCCCTCTCTAAGCAGTTTACAGAATCAGCATATCACCCCCAACAATCTGGATCGTCATTTTTACTGACCTCAGAAGGATTGAACACTAAGTCAACCTTGAGCCGGTCAGGATTGAACTCCTAGCAGTGGGCAGAGTCAGCCTGCAATACTGAATTCTAACCACTGCATCACCACGGCTCTTTAGAATACTGTGTTCAATAAGCAAGTGCAAACAGAATGCATAGTGCCACCCAAAATCACCTTGTAGGAGAGATGGAAAGAAAGAAAGAAAGAAAAAGAAAGAAAGAAAGGAAAGAAAGAAAGAAAGAGAAAGAAAGAAAGAAAGAAAGAAAGAAAGAAAGAAAGAAAGAAAGAAAGAAAGAAAGAAAGAAAGAAAGAAAGAAAGAAGAACCTCTGCAGATATTGGCAATATCTTCCACTCCATCTTGGGCCTTGACAGCCAGTATACTACAAAGGAATCTACTGTTATGGATTTATGTGAAGAAGACTATTGAAAAGAGGAAGAAGGTTCTCAATTATTCAAACAATCTTTGAATTCTCAAAGATTCAGAGAATGGCTTGGTTACCCCAACCAGAAGTACTTTACCATAGCCCCAGACTCTGCCCAGAATTCTGATCTGAATTCACAAATGCTAATATCTCGTGCAAGTGAATGCTGCCATTGCCAGGCTGAATTCACTTAAATTCTTAAATTTTCTTTCATTCAGGCTTGAAGGCAGACTCACCTAGCATTTTCAAACTTGTTTTAAAATGCTTTAATAAGTTAGAAGTAGCTAGTGAGCAATTTCCAAAAGTGATTAGAAAGTTAGGCACAGGGGTGGAGTGGAGGAACATAAGAAACCCAAAGAATTGATTGCCTGTGTGATCCAAGTTATCAGTCATAGTAAAAAAAAATGCAGTGTAGCTTGTCTGGAATTTGACTTCTCTTCACAGTAGACTAAAACCAATGGCTGAAATGCTGCATTTAGTTTGGTGATTCATAAATTCTGCACCTAGGCTAGGCTGATCTGCATTCTGCAGTATACTCCAATTATAAGTCATGTTAAGCAAAAGAGCTTGAGATAACTGAATTGCTGCATCACCCAATGATAGTGGGTAAAGCTTGGAAACCTTTCAGCTGAAAATATGAAATCCATGCATCTGAGTTGTTATCCTGCCACAACTCATAAAGGAAACAGAAGTAAACTTGTGGTGAAGCTTGCTGGGCTTTTGTGTTCAAAAGTGAGATCTCAAAAAGAGATCTACTCCCATTATTCCAATTAGCGCAACCAGTGGGCAATATTTTCTGCCTTTCTTTTAACATACCTAGGAAAGCCAAGGAGATACAATGAGATATATTCAGGTCCTGCAAAATCATTGGATGCTGTTGTATTCAGTAGGGAGACCAAAACTCTACTCCTTCATAAGAAAATTATAGAATCGTTACTCACATGCCTTCAGAGATTCTCTAAATAGTGCTTCTTAACTCTAAGATATATGGATTCAACTCCCAGAATTTCCCAGCCAGCATGCTGGGAATTCAAGCCCACACATCTTAAAGTTGCCAACGTTGAGAAACACTGCTTTAAATGTTCATAGCTTTCTCCTGCATTATTTGTCCTGAAAGAGATGAAAACAGTACAAATTCACTGAAGACATGTACAAAACATGAACAATAATGTCAGGCAGAGTCTAAGGTTAGTCAGAAATACCCCCTTTGCATTTTGTCAGTCTAGAATTCTCAAATATGGAAATAAGAAATGTGATAATGGAAAATATTTCAGAAGAAGCTTCAGAATTCTGTCAGGAACGTATTCATATCCTTAAGAACACAGTTTAATCTGAGTCTGAATGCTTCTTTACTAATTGTATGGGTCAGAATCTCTTTTTAAAATATGGGTGAGTATACAACATTGCTGTGTCAGTGCAACAATTGTCATATTGCTTTGATATCCTCAGAGTGCAAAAGTGGGTTTTTTGGATAGCTTAAATTATTGAGTTCATTATCTCATTACCTTTTTTTGACAGGCTTTTTATGATTGATTAAAGCCAAGTAAGGATGAGGGAATGAAAATTGTAGGTTTCTTTTTTAAAAAAACCCACTCCTCCCCCTCACTTCCATAACTGAAGCAATGCTCTCTGATGCCTTTCCTAAACATTTGGCTTCCAGATTTGAGGAGTTACAGTTCGTCCATCCTCAAGGATGATTATACTGGCTGAATATTAGGGAAACATAAATTTTAAGTATTTGGAAGGCTCCAGGTCAGAGATGGCTGTTGTATTTATAGAATTTTCACAATTGTACATAATCATTGTAACTATGATCATGATCTATGTCAGGCATGTCAAACTTGCGACATCATGTGATGTCACGTGACATACGTGACTTTTTCCCCATTGCCGGCAATGGGGAGGGCGAGATTTCATCGTGATGCATCCAGCCCATGGACCGGCAGTTTGACATGCCTGATCTATGCCCTATTACTTGCTGTTCATACGTACACTGCAAGCTTATGCACTGGAGATAAATTCCTTGTGTGTCTGATCACACTTGGCCAATAAAGAATTCTATACTATACTATACTATACTATACTATACTATACTATACTATACTATACTATACTATACTATACTATACTGTACTGTACTGTACTGTACTGTACTGTACTGTACTGTACTGTACTGTACTGTACTGTACTGTACTACTCTATTCATGATAGATTCTTGTCAACATAAAATGTTGCAGTAATTCCTTGAATACTATATATTTCGTTGAACTTGTGGACATCATGTCATCGTGAGGGTGTGTCAATAACTGCTGCTTTGGGTTTTCGAAGCTAATGCTTTTATCATCAGGGATGGTAGTATAGGTAGTCTTTGACTTACAACCTTTCATTTAATGATCATTCGAAGTTACAAAAGCACTGCAAAAAAGTGACTAATGACCATTTTTTCACACTTATGACCATTGCAGAATCCACATGGTTACATGATCAAAATTCAGACGCCTGGCAACTGGCTCATATTTATGATGGCTGCAGTGTCCCGAGCTCATGTGATCCCCTTTTGCGACCTTCTGACAAGTCCAGTCAATGGGGAAGCTAGATTCACTTAACAACTGTGTTACTAACTCAACAACTGCAGTGATTTACTGAATAACTGTTGCAAGAAAGGTCGTAAAAATGGTCATGAAACTTAACAACTGTCTTGTTTAGCAACAGAAAACATGGGCTGAATTGTGGTCCTAAGTCAAAGACTACCTGAATGCAGTCACCTTGCGTTTGGTGGGTCTCTTTCCTAGTTGCCTTCATTTTTTCCCAGCAGCAAGATCTTCTGCTGTGACATCTGCCTTTATATGTCTAAAATACCATGCTAAGCTTTCACTTCCATATAAGAATGACCAGTGAGCTAGTACTCCGTCTAGTAATTAATGATTTGTGCTTCTTGTAGTCCAAGCTATTTTCAACAATTTCCTCCAGCACTGCACTTTATATGCATCAATTTTCCTTTGTTCAGCCTTTCTTTGCTTCACCCTTCACAAACATATGGTCCTACTAGAAAAAAAAAGTATGGCTTTGACAATACTGTTTAATATCTCTGTGATGTTTCTGCATATTAATTGTTTTTTTCATAGTCTTTCTCCTAAGCAGCAGACAACTCTTAACTTCACTGCCAGTCTCACTAAACTTGTGAAGTTTTGAGTTAAGCGTTTGTCTGCACTTCCTGTTCATTTCAATGCAGGATGGGCCACTTATCATTTCAGGAGGGCAAAATGGATAATGATGATGGATGATGTTATCCTTAGCTTGCCTCTTGCCTGACTGCTGCAAAGGTTTTCTGTGCTCAAAGTAGTGTTTTTCTTTCTCTCCTGGCACACTAAGGGCAATATGTATTTGTATGTATATCTACCTGTATACACATGCACACACACACACTTTTCTTGGTGTGTGTGTGTGTGTGTGTGTGTGTGTGTGTGTGTGTGTGTGTGTGTGTGTGTAAATTTTTGGGATTGCTAACAAAGAATTAAAGGGAGACTGATATAGTTATTTCAAACTTATTTGTTCTCATCAGTCAACCACACCCTTCTGAGATTCGAACCTGGGCTGATTGCACATTAGGCAATTGTTCTAACCCTTAGGCCACAGGCTCTTTCTCGCTTTGTTAGCTGAGAAGCAAGGGAGATATGTGTTAAGTGTTTGTTAAGTATTTAGAATACCTTGCTAGGCCCCAAACACGGGGCAAATCTTATTTCCTGTTTCAGCCTAACCCAAGGCCATCAACAGGCTGTAGTCACAACAGTGACAGCTCATATTTGTGTAAATTTGTGTAAATCCAAAAAAATTACATATATAAAATTATAAATAAAAGATAAGTAAAAAAACAATATGGAAATAGAGTGAAAAAGAAATAAAAATAAAGAAAAAGGCTTTGAAAACAATAGAAACCAAAGATAAAGATGAAACAACAGAAAATACAGCTTCCAATCTACTTTACAGCAATTATAAATACATTTGAAACTGTTTCCCCACTTCTAAATTATTTAATGTGGCTCTCTTCTTCTCATATTTCAACCCTATTAGCTGATAAATCCAGAAAAAAAAACTAGTTCATTTTTATTCATTTTCAATAAAAAGTCATAAAGGATTTCCAATCTTTTATAAAAATAGGTTTATTCCCTCTTTAATTAAAAAAAATAGTTTATCTATTTCTGCAAGTTCTGCCATCTTCACATATCTCTGCTTATTTTATATCAAACTCTGGGCAGGTCTCAATCAAAATAATATCTTTGTACATATCCTTTATTTGGGGATCTTTAAAAAAATCTTCTGTATGTTCAGACCATTTTTTCTCCAATATTTTTGCTTTCTTTGCTCTTTATCTTGCTTATCTCTGAATCAAAATCTCTCTTGTCTTTCCTGTAATAAATTTGAAATTATCCTCAATTTATTTCAATTAATTATTTAGATATGACTCCATGTCTTTTGTTCATCTCTGAAATTCAGAGTTTATTTAGCTACATTCTCTGTTATCTTTTCCTTTCTCATTTCCTCATAATTTTCAGTTTATAGAAAACAGCCATTTTGATTTCTTTTGCTTTTTGCATTTTGGGATATTTGTGTTTGCTTCATCTTTAATAAGTTTCAGTTCAGAGTTCTTCAGGCAGTCTATTGATCAAATCAGTCACTCTATTTATCAAATCAATTCTAGGCTGAACTCGTAGAACATATTAAATGCTAAACCGTGATGAACCAAAAAACATTTTGTGTGCATTTCATGTGTTATTACCCCCAAAATGAACCCTACAGCAGGGCTTTTCAACCTTTTCACCCATTGTACCACTTTTAGGATATGGCAATATCCAAGTACCACCAGTCGCCTAGCAAGGTGTCAAAAATTTGATGACCAAAAAAAAGGACTGTTCAAAGTTACAATGGCACTGAAAAAAGTGGCCTCCAAGCCACAGCTGAGCAAGACATCTGCCTCCCCGCCCAGTGGCACTCTTCCTCCTGTCCGAGGTTTCCATTGTTGTGAGCATTTCTGTTGAGGATTGGCAGTGAGGGTGGGCCGGGGGGTGTTTGGTTTTTATTCCCCCCGTATGCTGGGTGGTTGCAGCAGGTTTTGGTCACTTCACATGACTCTGGGACACTGTGACCATCATAAATATGAATCAGTTGCCAAGCATCTGAATGTAAATCACAAGAGCCTGGAGATGCTGCAACATTCCAGCTGATCGGCGCTTCTTCTGGGCTCAGCAGAAGCACCAGGATCCATGCTGAGCTCCAACAGACAGTCCCGAAGAAGCGCCGATCAGCTGGAAAGCAGCACTGATCCTGGGGCTTCCGCTGAGCCCTGACAGCCCTGCAACTCCAGCCATCTCTTGCTCAGGCTTGTGCGGTGCTGCCACTGGTTCATCTCATTCCCCTCCCCCGCTACCACTTTTCTAGGATGATCGCGTACCACCTGCCAGGTGCCAATGTACCACAGGTGTTACCCATATCACTGATTGAAAAACCCTGCCCTACAGTATTACAGCTAACTGCAAATGTCCAGTTCATACATGACAGTAAAATAATAGGTGAGTTACTATCTTGTGACAAAATCCAAACAATTCAATGCCATTTTACCCTGGGCTAGCATGCTATGTAAATCCAACCTCGCATCTGCTTTGCATTAGAGTTATTCTCCAAAATTTTGTAAATCAACAAGTCCAGGTGTTAAAACAGCCAGACATCTACAACCAAAGTTTAAGGTTCCAGTTCATGCTTACTTCTAAAGAAAGGAGATGCAAAAATGGGTAGTGGTGAATCTTTTACTGTCTACATTAAAGTAGATTTCATTCCTGCGCTTCAAAAATGGCCTGAAGATCTGTCTCTGCTAACTGGCCTGGTGCCCAATGGGGATGCATCACTCTGGAGGTGGGTTAATGGACTAAAATAAGACTTCACCTCCTCTCTGTTTTCATCTTGCTCTCTTCTTTCCCAACTTTGTCAATTTTAAATCAATTTTAGTGTTACTATTTATTGTTTTAATGCTTTATTGTTGTTTTTAAATGATTGTAAGCCACCTAGGAGCCCTGGTGGGGTAGTGATTAGATTGTAGTATTGCAGGCTAACTCTGCCCACAGTCTGGAGTTTGATCCTTAGGGGTTCTAGGTTGACCTAGTCTTCCATCCTTCCGAGGTTGATAAAATGAGGACCCAGATTTTTTTTGGGGGGGGGGCAATATGCTGACATTGTAAAGTTTGTGGGGCAGTATATAAGTGTAAGTGCTATTGCTATTGCTATGGTTGCATCTAGGCAAGATGGGCAGCATATAAGTTTGATAAATCAATCGAAAATAAGAAATGCATATGTAAAACTAATTTATAACATTTACTGTGGTGTGGTATGGCGTGGTATGGGATGGCATGGCATGGCATGCAAAGTCATGGTGTGGTATAATATAGAATTATTATACTTCTCCATAATTTTCTGTTTTTGCAAAATCATTCTTGTTTCCATATCCATCCAGCAATATTTTCTGGTTTTTTTCCAAACCTCTCACTTCTCTCTTTTTGAAGATCTTATCACCATCACCCATCCATGACTTTCTCAAGTTTCTTTTTCCTTTCAATCTATTTACTCAGTATGCTGCATGCTCCTCACTCAGGCTCATTTTCATGGTGTCACTATCAGGGTATGCACATGTGTCCAATTTCATTTTGTTCAGTTTCTTATTTTTTAGCTGGTAATTTTCCCCCAATATAACCTATTTTTGTGCAACTTTATATCCACATACATTGTGCATGAAACTATATTCTGTAAATGTCAGGCTTTAGAATATCTCATCCTTTTTGGTTCTTCTAAAGTAGAAATTTGGGCCAAATGAATTTGTCATTTCTCACTAATTAGAAGCACTTTATTTGTGTGCAGTTAATAGCATACCAGAGTCATACGATTTATTTTAGAACACTGCTTTTTTTTCTCTATCAAACTGCCTTCCAAATTTTAATTACCAATGTAACCCATCTGGACTATCATCTTTTCTAGCTCTGTTCTCAAAAAGAAAGAAAAATATTGATATTTCTTAAATACAATATCAGTAGAAAAGTACTTCCTTTCATACATGCACATTCTCTCATATTGTGAGTTCACATTTAATGTAGTTTCTTCCTATTTCTCTAGCTAAAACACACACACATTGTTTTAAAATATGAAATAGTGTCTGCATAAGCTATTGTAACATTCCAAACTGAGATGAAGATGTCTATGTGTATGTCTATGTGTGTAAGTGTCTGCCTGTCTGCTTGTCTGCTTGTCTGCCTGCCTCTGTCTCTGTCTCTCTTTCTGTCTCTCTCATCTATGACAAAAGCATGACAAAAAAGTTGTAAAATAGAATATGACTCACTTAACAACTGCCTTGCTTAGCAGTTGAAATCCCAGAATTTCTCTTGTAAGTTGAGGACTACATGTACTGTATCTTTCTCCAAGAACACAACACTGAGGTTGACTTGGAAGCTTCTTTAGCTGAGTGCCCTGCTAGATGGCAGCACCTATTTGACCTTGGCTGACCTCTGAAACCTAAACAACATTGAACCAGATTAATACCTGGATAGGAGACTGAAAGAGAACTGCATGTGGCTGGCTGTAGATTGGTCTGAAGTTGAGACAACAATCTCCATGGACTTCAACTCCCAAAATTCCTGAGTCAGCTATGCTGACTCAGAAATTCTGGGAGTTGGAGTTATAAAAGAGCCGAGGTTGCCTACCCCTGGCCTAGAAGAAGCAATGGCTTGAAAGCATATGCAAATTTCAGTGTAACATTGCATCACAGTTTTTAGACAACAAAACCAAGGATCAAACATCATAATGTTCCTGGTGTAAGATGTTAATATATTTAAGAACATATGAGCATTTAGCAGAAATAAGGAAGATCATGGGAAGAGTGCTGCAAGGGACAAATATTGGCAAATCTTTGTGAGGAAGCAGTTAGAAACTGGCAGTGACAAGCATAAGATGAAAGATAGAAGAACGGGAAATATTAGGCATTTATGTCTATAGTAAGGGACGCGGTGGCTCAGTGGGTTAGGACGCTGAGCTTGTCAATCAGAAGGTCGGCAGTTTGGTGGGTCGAATCCCGAGTGCTGCGTAACAGAGTGAGCTCCTGTTACTCGTCCCAGCTTCTGCTAACCTAGCAGTTCGAAAGCACGTAAAAATGCAAGTAGAAAAATAGGGAACACTACGGTGGGAAGGTAACAGCATTCCATGCGCCTTTGGCGTCTAGTCATGCCGGCCACATGACCATGGAGACGTCCTCGGACAAGCGCTGGCTCTTTGGCTTTGAAATGGAGATGTCAGAAACGACTAGCACGCATGTGCAGTGGAACCTTTACCTTTACCTTTTTATGTCTATAGTATGGGGGCCTGCCTTAATTATATAAGATGAAAAGCATATTTAATATTTCTCCATTTTTTTTTCCTTTTAACAACCTTGTAATCTCTTGCACCGGGATGAAACTGGGGCAACTGACTGGAGTTTTAGTGTTTACTGGCCGGATGCCCTTTCTGATGCCTATGTGGAGTTCACAGCTGACAATTACTCATTGTGCACAGAGAGAAAAATAGCTCCCGCTACCTAGGATCGAACTCACAGCCTCCTGATTTTGAGGCGAGAGCTCCATCTCTAGGCAACCACACGGTGCTCATTTCTCCATTAGTTTTCTGAAATTTCTATTGTGTATACATTTGACACACAGTGAATAGGAGATAATTGCTACTTGCACTCTCAATTTTATACCTGTGACATTTGGAGGGTAGCCATTACAAATTGTTGATAGATACCAAAGATCAAAGCCTTATCTCTTGAGAAAATATAGATCTGATTTTAATTCTGGGAGCTGGAAATCTTTTTTTAAAAAAATGTAAATAGTTTCTATCCTCCCTACCCCAGGATTCTGCAGAGTCCCAGTTATTGTTAAATTGAGAAGACCAAGAAGAAGGCCCATTTCAGTAGGCATGAAATGTAGGGTAAAACATCAATGCAGAAATCATGAATCACTTTTGAAGTTAGTTTACTATGAACAGAAATGGTAGCTGTGACAGCTTGTGTGCAGCCAAGGCTTCCTGCTTGTTGTTCATGTATTTACACAGAAACTCAAACAAATGCTGTGTTCTAATTTTGCTGATAAAGAGAAGCACAGGAAGCTATAATCCTAGGAAGCTTCAGAGAGAGAGAGAGAGAGAGAGAGAGAGAGAGAGAGAGAGAGAGAGAGAGAGAGAGAGAGAGAGAGAGAGAGAGAGAGAGAAATACTAACCAGCACCAAGGTGGAATTTTAAGCTCTGAAAAGAACACTAGGAAGAAGGACTGACAATTAAAATGGACCTAGACAGCTCTGACCATTGAAGATTTATGGTTTAATAAAGAAAAATTAGCAAACCTGAGTTGGATTGAGTAATGCTTAAGGATTGTTAGTTGTTGAACTGAAACCCAAAATATACAGCAGACAAAACCCCCACCATAACTAGAAGAAGATGAGATGGCGTGTGTTGTCTACTCAATGCAAAAGAAAGCTTGGTGGGGTTGAAATGCATGGAAGGGATAATTTTATCAAACAGGGGGGAAAAACCCCTCATTTGCTAAGCTGACTCACACAGGGGAAATTGTTTAAATGTAGAAATAGACAACGTGTAGAAATAAAACAATCTACCTATATAGGTAGCTCTTGGTTAACAACCACTCATTTACTGATCATTCAAAGTTACAAAAGAGCCCAACTTATAAGAGCCCTACTCATGACCAGTCCTTTAAGTTCTGGTTGTCTCAGTACTCCCACAATCATGCAACGCTATCTGGTTGTTTTTGCAACTGGCTTGCACATATAAAGGTTACAGTATCCCACAGTCACGTCATCACCATTTGCAACCTGCCCTGCTGGGTTCCTACAAGCAGTCGATAGGGAAGCCAACAGTGAAGGTCACAATTCACTCTGGTCTGTCACTTGCATCCTTCTGGTCTGGCAACAGCCACCTGTGGCCTGGCTACATTAATGCTGAATTGTGCTAGCCATCAATGCATAGTCTTCTACCAAGCTATTGACCTGGAACTTGTGATTTTCTGCTGGCTTTTACTTATGACAAACTTCCAGGAACTTCATTTCATTTCATTTCATTTCTTCGATTTCTATACCACCCTTCTCCCTAGGGACTCAGGGCGGTTCACAGGGCATATATAAATAGCTATACAAAAATTAAAAGAGAATTAAACCATGCCCAATTAAAATACAGCAATAATAAATAATAAAAACCAATTAAAAACCCATATTCCCCATCAGGCCAGACCAGCTAACTCAAACAAGTGGGTCTTCAACCCGCGACGGAAGGATCGGAGGTCCGATGCCATCCGGAGCTCAACCGGCAGTTGGTTCCATAATGCCGGAGCACCCACAGAGAAGGCCCTCCCCCTGGGGGCCACCAGTCGACATTCCCTGACTGGAGGCACCCTTAGGAGGCCCTCTCTGTGGGCACGCACAGGGCGGAGGGGAGTTGACGCCGGCAGCAGGTGGTCCTCGAGGTATCCCGGACCCATGCCATGTAAGGACTTAAAGATCATAACCAAGACCTTGAACCTCACCCGGAAGACAACTGGTAACCAATGCAGCTCGCGGAGCAAAGGTGTAACATGGGAGTACCGGGAAACTCCCAAGACAACTCTCGCGGCCGCATTCTGTACCAGTTGGAGCCTCCGAGTGGTCTTCAAGGGAGGTCCTTATTCAAAGACCCATGATTCTTGCTTAACAATGGCAGTGGGGTCTCCTTGGATTGCTGTTGCTAAGTAATGAGGTCATGTGACGTTGCACTTTATAACTGCATTACTTAGTGACAGAAATTCTAGGTCCCAATTACTCATTACATCATTAGGCAAGAATTACCCATGTTGTAGAATGCACACATGTAGCAGAAAATACTCCTGCTAGATCAGTTCAGTCACTCTACAGTTTAGAATCATAAGCATGCCATTTCCTAAAATAAAGAAGAGATAACTTGGCTTCTTTCACCATAAATAATCTTGATGGTTCTGCTGAGGACTATGACTGGAAAATCAAAATCAGATACTATTTTTTTTTTAAAGTCTGAAGTAATGTTTTGTACTGTATGTCTACCAAAACCTGTGAATCACATAAAGCTCTGATCACAGTCCCCCTGGCTCTACAGCTGAAAACATTTTGAATTATGAAAATGTTTAACAGATATTTTGAACTGTCACATTTTTCAATTTTCATTAACTGATCTCATCACTTAAACTGATATAACACTGTACTGTTGGACAGAAGGAAAAGGAGATGAGATTAATGCCTGAAGAAGAGAAAAGACATATTTAAGAACATGTGTGCTGTCACTTAGCAACAAACAGGACTTCCGATTTTCTTTAGAGTTCAAAGACCTAATTCATGGATGGGGAAAATGTATAGAACATATCTGTTTATTCAGATGGAAGTATCGTTATGTATAATTGGACTTACTGAGCCTCAGAGATCTACTTTATTGCTTATATTATCTTAACCCTCCCCATATTTAAGGAAGAAATTGCATTCTAGAAATGTCTATATTTATGAATGGAGCCCAGTGTATAATCCTCTGGAATTGCTCTAAAACTCAAATAAAATTCCTTCCCTCTCAGTTCCAGTAAAGCCAAATTACCTAATTTTCTTTCCAACTTCCTGTCCATAACTTCTGTCTTATTTTCCAGAATCTCCACTTTGTCACTGATTTTCTTTACATCTCCAAACATTTGTTCTATACAGTTTACCTTCTTCTTGATTTCTTCATCTCCTTTTTTTCATCTTTACAAGTCTTTCATCTACTCTTTTTTCAAGAGCTATCAATTTAGTATCAAGTGATTCAAGTAACTTATTACCCAATTCCTCAAGCATTTTCTGTACTAAGTTGGTATAATTCCTCTCTCTGCAGGTTGCTCTAGTGATCTTCTCCTCCCCTCTGCTGTATTTTTGTTGTTGTTGCTTTTCTGATGGTTACCACTTAATTCAGTATGGTAATCCAAAAGTGAAAATGTCACAATTGCAATGGAAAGAGTAAGCTTGTTCTTTTCCTCCTGTTCTTTCTTCCTGTGCCCTTAAAACTTTCGTGTCAAATGGCACTCCATAGTCACAGTCTGGCTCATATTACCTTTATCTTTTATTTTGTAAAATCCACCAATTTTCTGCACACTCTCATAGTAAACAAAAATTCCCATGGAGGTCCAGTTCAATCTTTATTTTAATTCCAATTTATTCAAAATCACCTTCACACCTAAAAAAACACTTTTCAAAATAATTCCCTTTATTCATTTTAAACCTTCTCACCTCCATTTTTTGTTTGTCTTCTTTTGAAAAAAGGTTTTAAATCTTTACCCTCCAAACTTTATTTCCTTTTCAGTTCAGAAAGAATGTTGACTCACCAAGTCAAAATTATCTTACTGCCAGTCAGAAAATCTCTCTTTAGTTGTAAATTATTTACATCCAAAAGTGTTTAGGAAAGTGAAGCTTTCCATATAGGCTGCATTTTGGCTATGAGTTTAGTTAAAATTTCTCAACTTCCAGCCACTCAACTGCATAACCTGACTGTATAAACCTCAATTCTGGTAGTCTGACCATGAGGAGCAGCTGTCCGGAATGTGAGCGGGTGATCTCATAATCTCCACCTTGTAGGTAAAGCAAGAATTCCCTCTCTGGCAACCAATTTCTGCTTCTTCAGAGATGTGTAGTCTCTGTAGATGTGTAGATCCTCACCCAGAATTGCTTGAAAGCAGCTTTTGAGAACTAAATCTGAAACTCTGCAGCTCTCATAAAAATCAGTTATATGAATTCTATTATATCGTGCAATAATGGAAGACAGATCTCAATGGTTCCCATATTTCTATGCAATACATATTTATCCTCTTTCATTCTAACCTGTCTGTCAATTATTATTGGGGTTCAAAGATTTATTCAACATTTTCTTCTTACTGTGTTTATAAATTCACTATACCCTAAAGTTTAAACTTTAGTGTAAGCCTGTTATTATCATACTAAAATGCAAAGCAACTCAAACTTTGCAATACTATTGTACTTTATTATATGCGGCTTTTCAGTGGTAGTTGGATTCAAATTCCCATCAGTCTTTGTGCCGAGTAGTGGAGTTTGAAATCTGAAAGATCACATGCCTATTCCTATTTAATACATAAATAAGCAAAAGCCAAGATTTATCTAAATATAACCCACCCACTTTAAGTTTTCCAAATTTTCAGAAGGTACATATCTCTCTTTAATATTATGGGTTGCAAAGAACATTCAACTTCTTTTTGATCAATCATAGTAAAAAGGCAATGTCATTAGAATACTTAATATTCCATTACTCCACAAATTGATGGCATTGTGTGTGAGAGAAAGAGATTGAAATAATTTTTCCCCCCGTTGATCTAGATTTCTCCATTTTCTGACTTATGAGAATTAAGATAATGATTGTAATGATCTTTCTTTCTCTGCATTCCTCAGATATGAACATGGGCAATTATTTTTCATTATCCTTTGTGAATTTGAGTGAGATTTTTCCCCTAATTCAGAATTAAATAACTTGGAAAAATCCGTAGATTAAAGCAAAGAATGGTGATTCCTGGCTAAAGAACTGGCATTTATCTGTGGTTTAAATTATTTCTTGTTGCCCTTTGTAAATAATTTCTGAGGTTCTATTTTTATTTAAGAGAGGGGAGAATGCCTTATGAGTCCCACTCCACAGTGCTGCCTCTTCTGTGAGAAAAAATAAAATACAGATTCTCACAGGTTTCAAACAACAGAAGTCAAGCTTTTAGCACAAAAATCTTACCTTAATTGATTCCTCTATAGTATACTCATAGAGTTAGGAGATGCCTTGTGTTTTTAGTTCTAACCAATCCACTGTTCAGAAGTGTACTAACATTTATTTATATATTTAAAACATTTATATAGCTACCCACCTATCACCAACTCTGCGTGGCTCTCCTAACATGTTAAATTTTCTACTACCAGAACGCTTGACAGATATTCCAGTTCTCTGTGAGAAATTTATCATAGTGTAAGAATGCTTTTCATCTGTGAATGAGCTGAAAAGTCATCAACATTTGGTCCCTAAAGTTGCCTAAGTAGTCCATCATTTCTTGTCCCTGTATGACACTTGAACCAGGTTATGTAGTCTCTGTCTTTGTAACTTCATAAGCATCTAGAAAGGAAGGTTAGATTGAGAATGTTATTGACTTGGAGCTTGAGAAATCTGAACCTATGTTTTCTTTGGTTAATACCTATGGACGTTGGTTAATGCCTTTGGTTTATTTGTAGATCCCCTCAAGGTCATTTTAGGATCAAATCAATCCCCTCACCCACCAAAATGAAATGTCTGGCCCTGTTTTCAAAGAAATTACAAATTGGCACTTAAAGAAGAAAAATCCTGTCCAAAGTCTTCATATTTCACTGATGTTAAATCATAAGTTTATCTGTCAGTCTTATAATCACCATAGTTTTGGTTTGCTCAGCCAGAGGTTTTTCTGTTTAAGAAAAGTTGATGTCACATGTACTGTAGGCTTAACAAAAACTGGACTAACTAATCTATACAATACATATTTCAAAGAGTACAATGTTCTATTCCAGCTACTCATCCTCTTACAACAGTTTGGATTAACTGATATTGATATCTTTGTGTAGGAGTGAAGAGTAACTTTGGATGATGCTTACATTTACACACAATGTGGATGGACTTAGTTACAGTGGTGATAGGTGCACCACAAAGACCTGAAAGACCACATTGGGACTGATCATTATAGAGAAAAACTAAGAGTTAACATGCTACACAATCAATCAATTAACCAATCAATCAATCATATTTATACATTGGGATTATTTCACTAACTTACATGATTTGTATGGTGCCTACTGTAACAAATCTAGTAGCATAGCTTATACTATAGTACAGTAGAGTACAATACAGTACAGTATAGTGCAGTATAATATGTACTGTACTATACTACACTATAATATATACTATACCACAGTATACTATACTGTACTGTACTGTACTATACAATAATACTACAATTTGTTGTCCAAATTGTTTGGGCTATAATAGTCTTGAAGATTGTTTTTGTTGTTCAAATACAACAGACTCAAAAATTCCCATTCCATTAACCATCAGGTCTCATTGAGCAATTACACAAAGCTCATTATACAGAGACTGAAATTAATCAATAACATTTTTTCCAGTTTTTTATGCAAATACAATCAATATAATCAATTAAGAGTTTTTATTTGTCTTGCAGATTTTCCTAATACTGTGCTTAACTATGATGGTTGCAAAAGAAGTATTGATCTATAGGACACACACCTAGAAAAAGGTTGTACTGAAACAGGAGTTCCTTAGAACAACACTGTTGCTGCAAGACTGATACTCAGTGGTGGGATTCAAATATGTGAGCAACTTGTTCTCTGTGTGGATGCCTCTTCTGGAAGTCCATTCTGGGCCTGGGCAACAAAAAATTAACTACGGGTTCTGCCAAAGTGGTGCAAACCGGCTGAATCCCACCATAGCTGATACTTGAAAACAGGGATAAAAACCTGATGTACTTCAGCTATTTCAGAAGAAATATGTCTTTTGCCACTGCCCATGAAGACTAAGGCTAATGGGAATACAGTCCTAAACATTGGGAAGGCACTAAATTATCAAAGTACAGTGGTACCTCTGTTGTGTAGTGAGTTCGTTGCTCAGGAATGGAGATGAGGCAAGTGAGTTCAGCAATGGTCATGTTTACTTGCTTGCAGGATCTGAACTGGGAATTGGGCTGTAGCCTGCAGCAATTTATAGCCTGGCCCCTAGGTGGCAGCCAATAGGTTTAAAGCAACCCAGCTTACCACGTGGTGTTACAATTGAGCCCAATACATAACAACCTCAATACTCACTAGCAATTTGGGCCAGTCATGATATCTTACCTCAAGTTATCTAGCATGAGCCTTGGTGGTGCAGTGGCTAAAGTGCAGTATTGCAGGCAAATTCTACCCACAGCCTGGAGTTTGATCCTCATGGAACTCAAGGTTGACTTAGCCTTCCATCCTTCCGAAGTTGGTAAAATGAGACCCAGATTGTTGGGAACAATATGTAAACAATGCTTCTATATTGTAAACCACCCAGAGACTACTGTAATTAGCTCTAATTGCTATAACTATGACTGTATGAAGAAAAAATAGAGGGGGAAGTGCCAGGCTTCTGAGCTTTCAGAATAAAAGTGAAGTATACAGAATTTACAAATAAATAAGTTAAATAAGATGATGTGAGATGATCTAGGAAGGCCCTGATAGTAGGAAAAGCACTATATAGAAACATTCCAAATATCAGCAGAAGGATACTTCATGCCTAGGTGGAGAGACATGAAGAGAATGGGCCTAAGAAGAAGCAAATAATCCATGTGTTTTGTTGTTCTTGGCTATAAAGTGATATTTAAGGTGCCTCTTACATTTATTACTGCTCCAGGCCAGTTGGTAACTTTAATCTAAACCTTAGGAGGTTCGTTCTGGAACCAACAAGCACATTAGAAGAAAAGACTACATTTTCCCAGGAGGTCTTCTTTGAAGTATCAAACCAGAAAATTAAAAACCTATCTTCATGCTGTAATCCATTTTAGGGGGCCTAAAATGGATTACAGATGGATAAAAAGTGGATTTTTTATCACTTTATACTGGAATATTTAACTTTTTATTATACTGATTTTCTTACCTGTAGCTATAGCTAATCAATTCTCAAAAACTGTGAATGCTTCAAAACTTAATAAAAATGGAACTGATGTACACACCCATGCACGCACACCCATGCACATGCCATAATCTACCCTTTGCTTTTGTTTATTAAATATAACTTTAAAAGAACCTTTGCAAATCGTATAGTATGCTCTTTTAGCTCACAATGGCACTCTGAGAAATGCCAATCTAAGGAAATAGCTTTCCAATTGTGTTCTCATACCCTAATTCTCTGAGGAATGAGATCTGAAGAAAAATGAAGATGCCCTGAAGTCATGCTTGACTTCTAGTGACTGTCTGTGCAGTTTCCTTGGTAGTGCTGTAGAAGTGATTTGCAGCACTGTCTTCTTCCTGAATGTTTTTTAAACTCCCCTGTCTAGCTAATAGTTCCGGAATTCCAGGCACCAACCACAGCAGAATCTGCTTGTCTGCCAAGATCATAATACACAGGCTTGTTTATAGTATGTGTTGCTACCTGGTCAGGTAGTGAAAGCTACAAAGAGTAACACATGGAATAAACTCACTAATATTATCTAACATTTTTAGAACATAGAATAATATAGTTGGAAGGGACCTTGGAGGTCTTCTAGTCCAACCCCTGCTGGAGCCATTTCAGAGAAATGATGTCCAGTCTCTTTTTGAAAGCCTCCAGTGATGGAGCACATACAATTTTTGAAGGCAAGCTATTCCATTGGTTGATTGCTCTCACAGTTAGGAAATTTCTCCTTAGTTCTAGGTTGCTTCTCTGCTTGGTTAATTTCTATCCATTGTTTCTTTTTGGTGCTTTAGAAAATAGCTTGACCTCCTTGTCTTTATTATCTATCTATCTATCTATCTATCTATCTATCTATCTATCTATCTATCTATCTATCTATCTATCTATCTATCTATCTATCTATCTATCTCGCCATCAACAGACTCTGGGCAGTTTACAAAAATATAAAATCATAAGAATATTGTAAACATTCAGGATTAAGAATTAAAACATTAAAATTAAGCAAAAACAAGGTAAAATGCAACAATATGAAAATGGGTGGAGTTGGGACCTTCTCCTAATATATTTTCCACCTCCAAAGTGGGTCATCCCCATTGGCACCCCAAGCCAGTTGGTAGAGCCAGATTTTCAGGACCTTTAGGAAGGCCAAGAGAGTGAGAAGCATGAGGTTCCAAACGGTGGGAGCCATGGCAGAAAAGATTCTTCTCCTGGATCCTACCAGGCAAAATTCTTTGGCCAATAGGTCCGCAGCATATCCCTTCTGCTGAAATGAGTGGAGTTGTTAGGAATTGGTGTGCAAAGGTCTCCTTGCACTAGCAAAGAGTTGCACAGACAAGGAAGGGTACTGAGAGCAGTAAGAGTCACACAGTAACCACAAGAGTACACTGAGTTGTGAAAACAGAAAGTATTTTACTTTTGAGGTGGTGTAAAAACAAAAATGCACGGTCAAAAATAAACAGTCCAGGTCATACACAATAGTAACAGTCCAAGCAGTATTCCAAATACAAAGTCTTACCGGTCCAGAGGTCAATACACAGTTGTTCAGGTTTACCACAGTAGTAAACCAACAGTACAGCAAAACAGCAATAGTAGAGAGAGCAGTGAATTCAAAGAGAGAGAAGCTATGTTCCTAGCTCCCTCTTATGGCCATGAGAACACTTACACACCCAGTGGCCAATTAACATCTTAAAGTCACAACATCATAGTTTATATATTTTCAACCCAACTATGTAGGCTATCACCATATGCCTAACAGGAGTGTCCCCATCTCATTGCGATGAGATGGTTATTATACACACATTTACAATCTTAACATTTTTATTGTTATTTATTGGTTTATTTATTATTGATTTGAATTTATTAACTGCCCAACTCCAATGGACAATGTGATCACTGATGGAGACTCACATCTTTAAATGGATAATATTTTCCTACTAAATTTCAGAAGGGCAGGTTTTGTACTCTGAAACTGTTTTCAAAACTCAATTTGAGTTTCTTATTTTTCCAGCCTGGTCATTCCTAAAACTCTCCCACGATGGCAACTCATTTAGTTTGATAATCTCTTTTATTTCTATCATATAGTAGAATATGGATATGGAAAAGTCAATTTCCTGGCTTTTGGCTCATTCACAATGGTAGGATTGATATTCTCAGATTCAGTAAGTAGCTATGCCTGTGCAAAAAACTGTGAATTTTTATTGACTGATTTCTGCACTGAGATTGCATTCATGAGATCCATGACACCATAATCTAACCACTCATATTTTAATGTCATAAGCTGTGTAAACCTTGCTCATGTCAGTTCATGTATCGGTACATTGGAATCTGTCAGATCATGATCATAGCAGTGAATCTAGAAGTTAATTATGATCTAAAGTCATTGGATAAGTTGAACCCTAAAGGTTACTTACTCCAGCTTCTGTCTTGTAATAATGTAGATGGCCACCACTGACCAATAAAGTCTAGCTAGGTGATGTGTTATATTGAAATATAATTTTGTCACATTTGGGCTAATGTGTTGTATGCATCCAACTATTCTGGTTGGTATAGGACTGTGTAGTCATTTGGCAGAGGTGTCCAGCATGCATAAGAATGCAAATGCAGAAACCTATTAAAATACCCACATTGTTTTTCCCTGTATGTAGGAACATTATGATCTTGAAAAAGACATGGGTGTTTTAATAAGTCACAGGTATATGGCATTTCATTCCACAGTCCTTTTCTCATTCAGGTCAAAAGCACTGCATCAGCTCAATTTGCATAATGAGGTTTACAACAGTGAAGTGTCATTGGGGGAGATGTGGGGGGAGGTATAGTAGGGCAAGGACCTTGAATTTTACTTTGAGTTAAGGTCTACACTCCCCAAAGTAGGCAACTTCAGAAGAAGTAGATGGTGCCAGGGCAAAAACTGGATTTGATTTATTTTTTTCTTAAAGATCATTCAGTTCTTTTTTTATACAGGCTAATAGCTGGGTTTAATTTTAAATGTTGAGATTAATTTTTAACTTACAGAATATCAGCTACAGCATTGCTGAGGAATGTGGGAACTACATAAAAAGAATTGAGGGAAGTCAATATCCAAGTTCTAAAAATTATCTCCCCATTTTCAGCTCCAAATATCATTTGTATGGAACAAATGCTAATAAAATCAAATGTGTCTGACTGGTTTCTATCCAGAACTTCTTAAGGAACTTTAGGAAACATTGTCTTTCTGTTTCATTCTATTGAACTACTACAGGGGTCTTCAAACTTGGCCCTTTTATGACTTGTGGACTTCAACTCCCAGAATTCCTCAGCCAGCGTGCCTGGCTGAGGAATTCTGGGAGTTGAAGTCCACAAGTCATAAAAGGGCCAAGTTTGAAGACCCCTGAACTACTATATGTGAGTTATAAATTCAATAACTTGATGACTTAATCAATCCTTGTACTGTGTCCACACATTATTGAATCATAAACCAACCATAATCATACACTTACTAATCAAGAGTAAAATAAGCCTAGCATACTGTGGGAATGTAAATGCTAGGTGTTTAACTAATCTAGTTTACTGTGAACTAAATAAATGTTAATTAAGTATTACTAGCAAAACTTACAGACTTCCACAGCTTGGTTGCCTCTGACCATGTTGTTGATTTTAACTTCAGGGTCTGCACTTAGCACAGGGAAAAAGTGAAATGCAATTGATGGAAAGTTTGGGGAAATATGATCTAAAGCTACTCATATACATCCATATCACACGATTCCCTTTTGGCATCAGGAACATTATACAGAATAAGGAGTGTGATATAATAAGATAAAGAAATTGTAGATATGAGATAAGAGGAAAGGAAAAGGAAAGCTATAAAAGACTCCATTCACTATTCCTGGCTATACCTTTCTATTTTTGCAAAACTTTTTTGCTTCCATCTATCATTTCATGCTCTGTTTTTGCTCTTTCAATTGTCCCCCCTTCTCTCTTTGACTATCTCATCTACTCCGTCTAGCCATGGCTCCCTCCCTCCCTCCCTTCTTATTCATTCTTTCTAGATGCCTGAATTACCATCACTTATAGGTCACTAAAGTTTCTGTTCAATCCACATTCACTCAACTTCCATTATTCTTTCTCTTTTATTTTTTACTTATTTCTTAAGTTCTCCATTACTTACTTTGATGTTTCTTTTCACACATCTAGCTCCCACTTCCCAAGAATGGGCAAACATATGCTCTTAACCAAAGCATTTTCACTTATTTCAGCAAACATACTGTACTACTTATCTTTTTACCCATGATTGCAGATCTTATTTTTCTTCCATCATTTTCTCTATATTTAATAAATATTGTACCAAGGTGTGCAACTACATCTATTTGATTTAATTTTTGCCATGTATGTATAACATTCAGTTGTTCACTCCATTTTCTCTGTCAAACTCCACTATTTTGGTTTTAGATATATTATAGCCATGTTCCTTCTTGCATCACACAACGTATTTAATGTTCGTTTCAAATCATTTAGATGTTTAGCCAGTTCTATGGCATCACCAATATATAAAAGTATATATAAATATATTAATGTCCCCAAATAACACATCTCAAATATATTTTATATATTCATCCAAAAATACATTAAAGAATCCAAAGGACACCACACACCCTTGTCTCCTTCATATACCATTTATTCTCACACATAATTCGCATCCATCATATACTGCTTTTAGCAACCAATTTTCTGCTGTATATTTTTTCAAACCCTTTCATAATTCAAGCTCTTTGATTTTATCATATGATTTCCCCTAAATAAGAGATGCAGGACTTGAAACAGAAGTGAGCAACAATGCTTTGAGTCAGGTGAGGGTACTCTCATAATATTTGTCAACAGTTTGGCTTGCACTGTAGCTACCTGGCAGGCCTTGAAGGGGTCCAATAATGCAGGGGTCCCCAACCCTGGTCCGGGGACCAGCACCTGTCCATGGCATGCCAGAAACTGGGCTGTTGAAACAAGTGAAGCCTCATCTGCAAAT
This sequence comes from Vipera berus, assembly GCF_964194415.1. Taxonomy (NCBI): domain Eukaryota; kingdom Metazoa; phylum Chordata; class Lepidosauria; order Squamata; family Viperidae; genus Vipera; species Vipera berus. Next base: position 15,540,081 of record NC_138207.1, on the reverse strand, counting down.
TGCAGATGGAAAAACCTGCATGGTCCATGGAAAAATCTCTCTCCACGGAACCGGTCCCTGATGCCCAAAAGATTGGGGGCTGCTGCCATAATAGCCTCCTGAACTCAAACAAGTGTTCTTAATTGTAACACTCTGTTGGTGGATCTGATTTTAGCCATTCCTTCCAATCCCAAACAATTTGTTAATATCACTAGAAATTGTATTTTTCACAATTCTCTCAATTTTCTTGCTCTCTTTACTACATTACTTGCAGTTAACTTTTCTCTCCATAGAATTTTACAGCATCTTTTTCTTATGATTTTTTTTTTTGCAGCATTGGTTTTTCTATGCATTTTTCCCCTCATCCACAGTCTCTTTTACTTCATCATTCTACCAAGCATCCTTTTCATGGCTACCATTAGCATAGCTCTACATGATCCTGTCACACAATGTTTTCCACTCCGTTCCTTTTAGTTTCTACATCTTCTTCCCTTTCATTTTGTATTTATTTTGTTGATCTGTCTCCTAATATTTTTTTGTACAGGAATTGTACTTTATTTTTATTTATCTTTTCATTTTTTTTCATTTTTCAGTCTCATTCTAATGTCTCTAGAGCTTCTCTTGTTCTCCCATATTTTTAATTTCCTAAGATGCACTTTTGCAATGTGTGCCATCATAACACTGCACTCATGTGCAAAGGGGAGGGGCACTACTTTAGCATTGTGCATTGTGTAAACCCTGCTAAAATGTTCAAATAATGCTTCAGCATGTATCATGTGAACTAGAACATTGGACATGAACCAGTTGTGCACTGGAGGGTTCAACAAAATAAGCACTTTGTGCAAACCCATCCTCTTTCATAGGATTCACAAATTAAAGCAAGACACGATTTGGTTATATATCCAAAACTAACCAATGAATGAAATGAAAAATTCCCCAATGACAGGTAGTCCTCAACTTATGACCACAACTGAGCCCGAAATTGATGTTGCTAAGTGAGAAATTTGTTAAGTGAGTTTTTGCCCCATTTTACAACTTTTCTCACCACAGCTGTTTAGTAAATCATTGCACTTCTTAAATCAGTAACACCGTTGTTAAGTGAATCAGGGTTTCTCCATTGACTTTGCTTGTCAGATCACAAAAGGGGATCACATGACTCTGGGACACAGCAACCATCATAAATGTGAGCCAATTTTCAAGCATCCGAATTTTGATCACGTGACCATGGGGATGCTGCAATGGCCATAAGTAGCTCAAATGGGCATAAGTCACTTTTTTTCAGTGCCGTTGAAACTTTGAACAGTCGCTAAATGAACTGAGAGAAGTCAAGGACTACCTGTAGTTGGGATTTTTTCCTCCATTTGTATGCTTGTCTCTTACCATTCTCTTTCCAAGGAGAAGTTTACCCAGACTTCACACTGCATTAAGTAATGAACTATAGCTTACCCCATAGCTGGTTTCCCACAACAGGTGAAGACCATGCGGAGTAAGTTTTGGAGAAGAGAGGAATGGGGTACCCAAAGGTGCTTTTTCACAAGGCAACTGGGCTTCCCCCCCCCTCTTTGAAGACTTTCACTTCTCATCCAAGAAGCTTCTTTGGCTCTGACTGGATGGTGAGGAATGGAAGGATTTACACTCCTTCCATTCCCCACCCAAAATCCTTCCATTTCCCCACCATCCAATCGGAGCTGAAGAAGCTTCTTGGATGAGAAGCCAAAAGTCTTCAAAGAGAGAGAGAGAGAGAGAGAGAGAGAGAGAGAGAGAGAAAGAAAGTCCAGTTGCCTCCTGAAAAGAAAAAAAAGCACCTTTGGGACAACCATGACCTGGATGACTGAGAATCTCCATGGGGTAGGCCACAGGTCTGCAACCCGTGGCTCCGGAGCCGCATGCGGCTCTTTCAGCCGTCTCCTGCAACTCCCATGTGCAGCCATGTGCAGTCAAAAAAAAAAAGTGGGACTAAAAAAGTTCAATCAATTCAAATATGCAGGGTAGGTGCATATCTCGCCTTGGCTCCACTCTTCAGTCAAACCCTGTTCTGCGCACGTGCGTATGCACGCGCATGCGCAAACATTTTTTTGCGGCTCCCAGTTTTTCCTTTTGTGAGGGAACCGGTTCTGAGTGGCTCTTTCACTGTTTCAGGTTGCTGACCCCTGGGGTAGGCAGAGAAAAAAGAAGTCTCCAGAGGAAACTTCCAGGCCCTTAGGACTCCCCCTCCCCACTTCTCGGCCACTTGTTCCCTCTCCCACATCTGTGCAGATTTTGACACTCCGTCTAACGTCACAGGTGACGTTGGGACTTTTCCCACCCGCGCTACCCCCAAATGGACAGCGGCGGTGGTGGTGGTGGTGGGGTGTGTGTGTGTGTGTGTGTGTGTGTGTGTGTGTGTGTGTGTGTGTGTGTGAAAGAGAAAGGCGGCAGCGGCTGCGGCGACGGGAGGGACGGACGGATGCGCGCGCACAGGCGCTGTCACTTCAGCACGCGAGGCAGATTCCCGCTTCCCAGCCGGGCTAAAAAGGAGCGCCCTACCTCTCTGGTCCTAAAACGCGAGGCTAAAGAAAAGCTCAAGAAGGAGGGAGAGGAGGAGGAGGAGGAGGAGGAGGAGGAGGAGGAGGAGGAGGAGGAGGAGGAGGAGGCTGTTGAGGTGCCTGCTCTGAACTGCCGCTGTGGAAAAGGGGGCGCGCGCGCGCGCTTCGCACAGCCGCGAGATTGATCGCCGTGCGGGTAGCCGGGCGCGCGCGCCTCTCTCCGTGCCCGCGCCTCGCTCTTATGTCTACAGGTAGCAGTAGCAGCAACAGAAGAGGCGGGAGGAGGAGGAGGAGGAGGAAGAGGAGGCAGTCCGGTTGCAGAAGCCTCTTTTTTTTTTTTTTTGGATTCGGCGTCCCGCTTTTCCGTCCGGATGTATAGCTGGGGAAGCCGTTGTCCTCTGACCAGAATCGTGGCTACTTTTTTTTCCTGGAATCTTTTCTCCCCCGCCCCCATTCCTTCCACCTGCTTCTGAGGTTCTTTTTTTTTAAAATAAAACAGAAAAAGAAAAGAAAAGCCGCCCCTGCCGTTCCCTGGGTGGACGCAAGCGTGCGAGTGTTTGTGTGTGTGTGTGTGTGTGTGTGTGTTTACACGCGGCCAAGCACACACACTGGTATACCGACCGTCGCCAACAGTTGCCTGCTCGCTCGCAAGCGACTTTTCATTTTTCTTCCACCCGACTTGGAAATCCAAGGATCTCGTTCAGCTTGCCAAGTTTGTGCAGCGAGACGCTCCTTCTGAAATTTCTTATCTCCCGCTCCTGTTTTGGGGGGGTGCATGTGTGTGCATGGCGGGGTGGGTGGAAGAGGTGTGCTGTATCGATCCCAGCAGCCGTTTTTGTAGGCAGAGACACAGATTTCGATTTTCTTTTTTCTCCTCCCCCCGCTCTCAAATCCCCTCTCCCTGCTTCTCTTTCAAGACATCAGAAATCCTGCAAGGACCTACTGGATTCTAAGGGAATCAAAGCTTTCCCGTCCTTCTGGGAATAGCTTTTCGGAAAAGGGGTGCTGAAGATACTTATACGTTTGCTTTTTTAAAAAAAAATAAAAATGAAAATGAAAATTGAAAGCAAAACAACAACAACAAAAAAATAGTTGAAAGATCTCCGGCTTCCTCATTTCCAAATATTGCAAGTCAGATTCTAAGGAAGAGTTAAGGTAAGGACTCTATTTCTTTATCCTTTCCTTTTTCCGGCATACAGTGTGTCTGAGATTTCCCATAACTTCTGTTTTTCTCCAGCTGAAATTAACTACCCCAGATAAATCCTTTTCTAGTCCTCTGCTTGGTACCTGAAGTGTTGTTGTTGTTTTTTCCTGGAATCTTAAACCATCCACTTCTTTATTTCCCTCCCCAATTTAGGAGTCACATCTGTTTGATGTTTATTCAGCCTTAAGTAGAAATCTGGGCTTCCACCACTATTACTCTATTCGAAAACAAAACATTTCCAGAACTATCCTGCTAAATAAAGCAACCTTTCCTTTCCTTTCCTTTCCTTTCCTTTCCTTTCCTTTCCTTTCCTTTCCTTTCCTTTCCTTTCCTTTCCTTTCCTTTCCTTTCTGAGGTTCACATCCTGGTCCCAAACAGTTAAGAAAAATATTGCAATCTTAAGAGAAGTGTGCAAAATCATAAGCAGTGATGATGAAGATGGTGATTACCTCTTGTCTCAGAGAATTCAAAAGTGGGACTGAACTGTGTTACATATATTTCTGTGTAATGGAGAAATTTTCTTGCAGTTTTGTAAGTACATTTCAGCACTGTGAGAAGAGCAAAAAGCAGGTTCCTGAAGGGCTGGAGAAAAGGAGTAAGGATGGGTTTGTGTGTACTATATCTGTAACATTTGGAGAGAATAAGTCTCACGCTTCTGTTTAAAATGCTAGAGGCCACTGTCTGGTTTTCAACAACACACTTTGTCCCTTTTATTATGCCTCTTTGATTTTAAAATGCATGATTTCTCAAATGATTCCTTCCCTAATGTTCATCCTTTCTGTAATATACTTTGAATCCTTTAGATTCCTTAGTGATCAGCTTCGTAATAAAAGTGGGTGCGTAAACATGTGCAGTGAGGATTGTGTTGGTAGAGGAACAAGTGTTTCTGGGAGCAAGAAGGCGTATCTCTGGAAAGGGCAGGGGGAAAAAAATCAGGAGATTGTGGCCATGTTCACACGACATGCTCCAGGTCAAGGAAAGAGCCAAAGCTTATATGTGCAAAACATCCTTATGCTTCATTACAGCTCACCTTTATGGAGATTTTTTGGGGAGTGGCTTCCTTTTTTATGAAATTATGGTTCCACGTATTTATGAATGCAGAATACATTAATTCAATGCAGGTTAAAACTATCGATGCTTATGAGCTACAGTCCTAATATTACTGACTAGAAGATGTCTCAGAGTAACTGTCAGGGGAAAAAAAGGAGAAATGAAAGAAAAGGAAAAAGGAAATTAAGAGGAATTGGGCAAGTAAATTGAGGCAAAGGATCAGTAAAGATGCTGTTGCTTTAGGTCAAAAATAATCTGCAGGGTTTATGGCTTTGAAGATTCTTTATTAGGCATAACTGTTGGGTTTTTTGGTTTTTGTTTAACTAAACATGCGAGTCTCCTCAAAACAGTTGAACAGAGTGAGGGCATGCATAGTGCATGCATGAATAAATGTGCAATAGTTTAAAAGTGAGCTTTGGAGAGACATTATCAGATTAACAAAGTCATATGAAGAAACTGAAGTCATTCAATTAATTTTGGACCAGGCACCAGTCCAATGTAGACTCTTTTTCAAAAGAACATTAATTCCTCTCTTATCAGGTCTCTCATAGAAATTTCAACCCTGTTTAGTTTATGTATTGCCGAACTGGGGAATGTTCTGTAGAGGTTCTTTGTCTTGCAAGGGGAAAAAGTTGGAGAGAGAAATATTGTTGACATTGCAAGAAATCTTTTAATTGGCATGAACTTTCCCTCAGCTGGAATGGCAAGAAACTGTAAGAGCTGAGGAAGGAAGGAAGGAAGGAAGGAAGGAAGGAAGGAAGGAAGGAAGGAAGGAAGGAAGGAAGGAAGGAAGGAAGGAAGGAGGGAAGGAAGGAAGGAAGATTTAGGTTTGGTCTTTCAACTATATAGATGCTAGATTCCCCAATGTGCTTTATGGGCTGTCTTTTATACATTATACCATGTTCTGATACCGGAAATAGCAAAGCTATTTGCAAGCAGCTCATTGCAATACATTTTGCATTTTAAGGAATTTTATTGCCCTTTTAAAAAATCTCTGAGCCAATAAACTCTATCTATCATAACTGATTTGTGCTACTCCAATGGTAATCTAAGAGGTTCTTGGTAATGAAGGGTTTGTCAAGAAAAGGTAACTGACACTTGACCATACATCTTTGGCTTTGATTTACACACAAACGTACACATGCCGTCTTGCTGTGTATCATTAAACAACCCCAGGGAACTGAGGACCCTTCATGTAAGGATAAGATGCTTAAGAAGGAGGAGGGCTATCAGCTTATGCACCAAGAGACTGTACAATGTCGTTGGCTTGGAGTTAAATCGCCTGAAAAACTGCACAAAACAAGTGGGAAACACTGTTTAAACTGTCTGATTTCACGTTTTGATAAAAAGAGGAGTAGTAAGAGGCTGCTGAATTCCTGATACAAACAGGATTATTTGCAATACTCTTAAATAAAAACAGAGGCTGTAGCATTCAGTTTTTCACCATAATATATTGAGAGCTCCTGCAATACTCAAAAAAAAAAGTATAGGTGGTAGCCTGTATTCCTTCCTTATATTCCATTCTAGCCACCTTTGTTTGCATTCTTCATTACTAAGGATTTGTTGGTTTTTTTTCCTTCCTTCTCTCTTACTTGTATTTACAATGAACAACACAAAGTTATTCTTAGAAACATCTGAATGACCTTCTTCTGATAAATCAGGAAAACATCCTCCTGAGATGTTTTCTATTTTTTGTTCCAAAGAGTCCATCAAAAGGTTATGTATTTTCCCTTCCTCTTCCTTCTTTAAAGCATTCTGCAGCCAATGCTCAAGATGCTTATGTATCTGATCACATGTGGTCATTTGTTTTAAATACATCACGCTATGTTTCAGTTAGACTTCCATTTAACATTATTGACAAATCATTCATTGTAGGAAAATACCATTAGCAATGTAGACTTCGTACATTATATGAGTCTCTAAGCCACCTGAGTATTGAATATGATCAATCAATGGAACTAATTTCTTAACTGGAGAATTTCCTTGTAGATTTTCTTGAAATAATTACGTGGCTTTAAATAATAGCCCAGAAAGATGATTATGAGATATGGGTTGCTTTATCATCTCTATGAAATTGTAGTTGATATCTTAACCTACAGGAATTAGTCTGCAGAGATTGAAAATATGTCATTGCACTCTAAGGCACAGTCTCAGTCTATGAACCAGGAAGTTCTAACTTCAGAACTTATTTTTATCTTGCTTGTTTCTCAATAAGGCATGTTTTCTGTCATGTTTAACCCATAATGTGTGGCATTCCAATCCTAGTTTTCCAATATTTTGCCTCTAGAAGTTCACATTGGGGAGAATACATGTTCTTGCTACCTCATTATCACCCTTTAATCTGCTTGTTTGCTATATCTGTTTTAATTTTTGTGTATCCTTGATGGTTGTTTGCATTTGGTAGTTAGTTCCTCTTATTGTATTGTTGCTAAGTTGTGTTATTAAATTGTCCTGCATGCCACTTTGAATTCCTTGACAACTGAGTGGCCTTACATATCCAATCAGTCAGTTAATCTATATTTTCACCAGATGGAAAAGGATTATTCATGTTTGTTGTGGCTCAAGTAGAGAAGGATTTTGACTTAAAAGCCAAACATGTACCGTGAGATATTGGATAAAGGACTTGCCTATCCAACACACCAGATTGAACTATCAGGATATAGCCACATTTTGAGCAGGGAGATTATGATTATACACTTTAGGGATCGAACTGAAAAGGTATCATTAATTTTCATTCATTTAATTCGTTTCTTTGTTTCAACATTTCAAAACTAGTGGATTTTTCATATTAGCAAGATTTAGGACCATGTTAAGACTATAAAATGACTCTTAGTGGAACAGGTAAGATCAAAAGATTATGCAGCTGAATATTCCTTTTTCAGCCAGTCATCTATGGAAAATTTTGAAAACTTGGAAGAGTAATACCAATCACCTGTTCTTCATAAATCTCATTGTGTAAGAAAGAAAAGAATGCATGGAGGATTCTTTCAATAATCTAGATTTTATCAGTCTGGTGCTATATATTTGTGATTGGCATGGAATTCTACAGTTCTCAAATAAAATTAATTAGCATAACTATCACAAAAATATCTTAATTTAAATTCAGGAAACCTGGGGCTGATTAGTCTTAAGGACAAAAGATGAAATCATAATACACGTGGAGAAGGTTGATTCACACAATCCACTAATCAGAAGGTCGGCAGTTTGGCGGGTCGAATCCCGAGTGCCGCGTAACAGAGTGAGTGCCTGTTACTCGTCCCAGCTTCTGCCAACCTAGCAGTTCGAAAGCATGTAAAAATGCAAGTAGAAAAATAGGGACCACTCCGGTGGGAAGGTAACAGCATTCCGTGCACCTTTGGCATCTAGTCATGCCGGCCACATGACCACGGAGATGTCCTCAGACAAGCGCTGGCTTTTCGGCTTTGAAACGTTGATGAGCACCGGCCCCTAGAGTAGGAAATGACTAGCACACATGTGCGGGGGAACCTTTTATTGTATTTGAATCATACATTGTACAGCAGATATGGTCAAAATAAAACTGGTGAACCCAATGGCTGCGTTATCACATTATGCTAAAGGATAATATGATTTATTTTTGGCTCAGAATATGGTGTGAACCCATCTTTATGACTCATAAGTTAAAAGTGGACTTGGCCTGATATACTGTATAAACTCACACAATGTCAGACAGTTATTTCCATGTCTGTGGTTTAAACATCTTCAGGCAGGCAGTGGCCCTTCTGGGTGAGCTTACTTGAAAGTAAATATTGCATGATTTTTTAAAGTAAAGGATATTTTCCAAATGCTGAACCACTGAGCGTTGTAGTATAGTGCCAGACAGTGATAGCTGGACAATTCACAAAAAGATCTCAACTTGAGAGGAACACCCAAGAATATCTGGGATATTGGACTCTTAACAGATCAGCCAACAAGTACAGTTCTTCAGTCTGCCTGCTTCTCATACAACTCCTACTGCTTAATTTGGTTAATGAACATGCTGTGTTACTCAACTGTGACCAGTATGAAGCAATGGTTGAGATATTGTATTGGCACTGGGGAGACCTTAGCCAGAGAAACGTACTGGGTTGACTGTGATGAGGAATACAAGGAAGAAGATTTTGAGCTCATGGACAAAAAAGTCAGAATGTAACTCTTAACAAAGTCAAAAGAAACAGGAAAAACAGTAAAACCAACCAAATGTGGCAGGTATAAATGCAGCTGCTTGCTATTTTTCTGAGCTGGTTAATCACAGTATGCAAATTCAGCTTAGGTTGCTAAATTGGCAGGTAATGGAACAGAGCCTTTTTTTACTAGTGACCTGTTCAATTGAATGTCCTTTCCAAGGCAAAAATACAAAATTCTCCCATTTTTGTTCAGGTTTAAGAGAGAGATTTTAAGACAATTTTATATGTAAAGAATATTTAATGAAACCTATTTTCAAAGTAGGCATTTATTATTATGAAATATTATACAATGGTTTGGAGAGTGTAGTAGTCAGTACTGTACTCCTTAAAGGTGGTTTAAATATCTGTCAGGACATAAAAAAAAAAGATACTCCTCAAGTTGCTAAATTATTTCTCCATTGTATATCTGCGGTATGGCCCTGACTTTACAGTCTGTTCCAGCTTTTGCCAGTCTGGTGCCTTCCAGATGTTCTGGGGCTAGAACTCATAGAATTCCCAGCACATCTGGAAGGGACCATATTGACAAAAGCTGGTCCCTCACTAATAACCTCTCAATAGTAACTTATCTGCTCTTTCTACAAGGACATCAAGAGAGAAGAGAAAGACAGCTAGTAGGAGACTAAAATGACCATTCTGAATTTACCGGTGAAATATCATCTCATTGATACTGTACCAAGAACAATACAACAGGGGTTTGTATTGTTCTTCTGAATACAGTCAGGTTCACTGTGTTTAACACAAATGGTTTTGTCCTTAGCCTATCATGAGGTCTTTGGTGCACCCAGAGGGCAGTGATAAGAAACCCCTTAGTGACAGTAATTTCAAGAGAAATTGTAAAGTTCACAATGCCATCTCAATAATTCACTATTGACTCTGAACGTTGAGGATCTAGGTGTGTGTTAAAGTAAATCTTGTATGGATAATTTTTGCTACCAATAGAGGAGAATAATTTTAGCTCAGGATTGAAATGAGGAGTCCTTGGTGCTACCTGAGCTTACAGTAATTGTTTTCTTGCAGACTTTTCATTGCCCAAACTAGGTAACATCATCAGTGCACTGATGATGGACCTCAGTTCAACTTGCCTATCAACCAAGTGTTGGACCACCTCCACCAATACTGACAGGGCTGAATATACACTGGAATGTACACTGAAAGCAAACCCCACTCCCTTCTAGCACTGATGATTTACCGAGTTTGGGTAATGAAACGTATGCAAGAAAACAACCAAGCTCAGAGAGCACGAAGGACTTCTCAATTTTTGGTACATTTATTCATTTCAGTAACCTTAGCCTTGACTCCACCTATGTTTTGGAATTCAGCCCATAGCATACCACTCAAAGGCCAAGAAATATTGTGTGATAATACAGGCTTGTTTTCAGGAATACAGAAAAGAGCCAGTTTGGTCTGGTGGTGAAGGTCCTGGTATAGAAACTGGGAGATTGTGGCTTAGCCTTAGCCATGATAGCCATCTGAGTGCCCTTGCCTCAGTCACTATCTCAACCCAACTCATTTCACAGGGTTTTTGTGGAGGAAAAGTAGGAGGACGAAGAAGTATTAGATATGTTTGCAGCCTTGAATTGTATGAGTTGTTTATAAATAATAATAAAGGAAGGATATACATTAAATAATAAATATAAATAAATACAGGTACAGATTTTGGATGCTGGAGCTCTTTACAGCTCTGTCAATATGTCCTGAAATATGGGAAATCATGTGGCTTAAAATGATTTAATTGAGATTCACAGTGGATTCATCTTCCCCAGCAATTTGGATCTGCTTTTAAACATTGCTATTGTTCTATTCCATATCCAAATGTTGAAGTCTAAGAAGTATGACAGTATATAAGATGTTAACTGTACAAATAGTCCTCAACTTATGACAGTTGCTTTGCAACCGTTCAAAGTTATCGCGGACCTCCCTGGAATAACTTATAACCCAGATTTGAAATTCTGACAGTTGCCTCCCCCCTCCCCCACACTTTGTATGCTTGGCAGTTGGGCTGCATTTATGGCTGTCTGCAACATCCAGTGGTCACATGACCATGTTTACAATAGTTTTTCCCAAAATCAGCATTTGCTTCCAGTGTTCAGCAAAACTGGCTCATATGAAACCATTGGTTTGCTTAATGACCGAGGTGTTTGCTTAAAGACCATGGTGTTCACTTTATGACCAGGCTGGTTGCTTTATGACCACAGCATTTGCTTAACGACCACCACAAAAAAGTCATAAAATCAGAATGATCCAACTATCATGAGTTACAACCATGAAGGACAGGTTTCATTACAATCATAACTTGAGAAATTCATGCAGATAGTTAAGGATTTGGGGGCACAAAAAGAAGAATTGGAAGATGCCCTGAGCAGAGGAAGTTGAAAAAGGGGTAGCTTAACCAGTAACTTAAATGTAGTTGCCTATGACTTATAGGAAGCCTATCTCTGATGTATAGCAAATGTATTGCTATACTACTACTACTACTACTACTACTACTACTACTGCTACTACTAATGTTGGAAGCGATCTTGGAGGTCATCAAGTCCAACCCCCCACTAGGGCAGGAAACCCTATACCATTTCAGACAAATGGCTGTCCAGTCTCTTCTTAAAAACTTCCAGTGTTGGAGCATTCACAGCTTCTGGAGGCTGGTTGTTCCACTGATTAATTGTTCTAATTGTCAGGAAGTTTCTCCTTAGTTCCAGGTTGCTTCTCTCTTTGGTTAGTTTCCATCCATTGCTTCTTGTCCTGCCTTCAGGTGCTTTGGAGAATAGCCTGACTCCCTCTTCTTTGTGGCAGCCTCTGAGATATTGGAATGCTGCTATCATGTCACCCCTCATCCTTCTCTTCATTAGACTAGACCAGGGGTCTTCAAACTTGGCCCTTTTATGACTTGTGGACTTCAACTCCCAGAATTCCTCAGCCAGCATGTCTGGCTGAGGAATTCTGGGAGTTGAAGTCCACAAGTCATAAAAGGGCCAAGTTTGAAGACCCCTGGACTAGACATTCCCAGTTCCAGCAACCATCCCTTATATGTTTTAGCCTTCAGTTCCATGATCATCTTTGTTGCTCTTCTCTATACTCTTTCTAGAGTCTCAACATCTTTTTTATATCATGTGACTAAAACTGGATGCAATATTCCAAGTATGGCCTTACCAAGGCATTGTAAAGTGGTATTAATACTTCAGGTGATCTTGATTCTATCCCTCTGTTAATGCAGCCTAGCACTGTGTTGGCTTTTTTGGCAGCTGCAGCACACTGCTGGCTCATATTTAAGTGATTGTCCACTAGGACTCCAAGATCCCTCTCACTGTTGCTACTATTGAGCAAGGAACCACCTATACTATACCTGTGCATTTGGTTTTTCTTGCCTAAATGAAGAACCTTACTTTTTCACCATTGAATTTCATTTTGTTAGATAGTGCCCAGTGTTCGAGTCTGTCCAGATCCTCCTGTATCTTAAGCCTATCTTCTGGAGTGTTGGCTATTCCTGCCAGCTTGGTGTCATCTGCAAATTTGATGAGTTCCCCATCTATCCCCTCATCCAAATCATTGATGAAGATGTTGAAGAGCACTGGGCCCAGAACAGAGCCCTGGGGCACCCCACTACACACTTCCTTCCATGTAGATGCAGTTCCATTGACCACACGCTGAGTACAGCCTGTCAGCCAGCTATGAATCCATCTGGTGGTGATGCTGCCTAGCCCACATTTTTCTATCTACTTCAGAGATAGCAATAGCATTTAGGCTTATATATCACCCCACAGTGCTTTTGAGCACTCTCTGGGTGGTTTAAAATGTAAACATATTGCCCCCAACAATCTGGGTTCTCATTTTATCCACCTTGGAAGGATGGAAGGCTAAGTCAATCTTGAGCCCCATCAGGATCAAACTCCAGGGTATGGGCAGAGTTTGCCTGCAATGACTGCACTTAACCAATATAGCATCAGGACTCATGTGATGGACATCCTACAGCTCATGCACAACTGTGGAGTAGACAAGGAGGTCAAATGCTGCCGAGCACTTGACAATATCTTCATACTTATATACTTTTTTCAGACATTGCAACACAAGTGCATTATAGCCACATTTGCACGATTGTGTTATCCCTTACCTGGTGTCTTTATGGTTTGCTGTAGTTGCTGCTGTGGAGTTCAGGTGGTCTGCTCTGCTTTGGTTTTCTCCAACGTCCTCCCAATAAAACAGAAACAGAGTAACACATTTTTTGTTCTTTCCTGCCTCCAAGAAATATAGGTTTATTAATCTAGCAGTAGGCTTAACACAATTAGTTTTCTTTTAAAAAAATAAAAAAGAAACCTCTCCTAAACTGAAAATAAAGAAAAAAACAAATTGAAAAATTTGGCCCTTTCTATTCTGTTCCATCATGGCTTGTGTGCCCCTGCAGCCTCAGTCTGACTTTTGATTAAAAGTGTAGCTCCCAGGTGCAAGATAGATGCTTTCACTGTAATCGCAGCACACTGGGACTTTTCAATTCTAGGGGGATTTTATTTCTCACACTTTAACAAATGTGCTCTGTACTAGCCGTTATTTTAATAGGATTTTTGTTTAAGTGTGTATTTTCCCACTGATTAATCATTTGTGATTAATCAATGAAAAGCCATTTAATAAAGAAAAATGTAGCCTGATTAATCAGTTTCAACACCTTTAAAAAATCATGCAGTACAAGAGTGGCATGTTTCTTGTAAAATTATGAATCCAAGCAGCCATAAAAAATTATTTTTCCCATTTAAAGCCATTTTAATTGTGAACCAAGTTATGCTCATGTCATCAATTTAAACACTTCTTGATTTTTCCACTTGGTTATTTTTATAGCAAGATAAGTACAAAAATGAAATATTGAAAGAAAATGAAGTAATAAAGACAATAAATGACTGAAACAAAGAAACAAAACCTAAACAGAATCCAGAAGTAGAAGAGAAAGAAAAACATATGTTAAACTAAATAAATAAATAATCAATAATACGCATGCATGCATGCAGAAACACACACACCTCAAAGGTAAATCTCTCTCTCTCTCTCTCTCTCTCTCTCTCTCTCTCTCTCTCTCTCTCTCTCTCTCTCTCTCTCTCTCTCTCTCTCTCTCTGTGTGTGTGGGGTGTGTGTGTGTGTGTGTAATTGACTACAGATTCATGGAAGAATAAAAATTATTCTCAAAGACAGAAGGAAGAACCTTAAAAAAGATAGAACATAGAATAACAAAGCTGGATCTTTTAATACAACCACTTGCTCAAGCAACAAATTGTTGTCCAGTCTCTTCTTAAAAGCCTCCAGATCACCCACAACTTCTGGAGGCAAGCTATTCCATTGCTTCCTTGCTCTGATGACAAATGACAGATGACAAAGATTTGAAACATTTCTACAAAACCAAGATCATCTATAAGGAACACACTCACACACATTCACACATACACACAGAGACACCATTGATATATGGAGATACACACAGAGACACCATTGATATATGGAGATGGAACAAATGAAAATTACTTGATAATGCGGGTGCAAAATTTTAAAGGGGTCAACACTGAAAAACAAAGGGAAATAATCAGTAAAAATCTAAACTATAATTTGAGGGGAAATTGGTACAAAATATCTTTCAGATGTTATATAACTGTCAGTGATTATCACAATACAAAAATCACCTAGCAACAAATGTTGGAAGTGCTAAACAAAGAAGGAACATTTTATCACATCTGGCGGTCATGCAAAAAAAAAGTTTTTATGTATTTCCTTCTATTACACAAAGAAGTACATAAAAACATTCAGAAAACTGTAAACTTAAAATGTGAACTGAAACCACAAATATTTATATTCGGAATAATTGTACAAAACAAACGAAAAGCATCACAATTTACTGACATATGTATTGGTGGCTGTAAGAAAAAAAAATTGGCCCAACAATGGAAACTTTGGCAATGATGCAAGACTGGAGGATTAAAAGAGGAGAATATGCAGTAATTATTACCCAAAGCCCTTACCAGAAATTTATTTTTATTGTTTATCAAAAAGTCATTATGTAAATATCCATGTTGTGATTGGGTAACGGGTTTGTTTGCATGTCATTACTCCCCTCAAAAATCCACTTTTATTTAACTTGCAGTAATTTACCAACATTTGGGGAAAATTTTTAGTCCCTACAGAATACTTTAAGATTTACTTTACAAGATTTAAAAGATATATAGTATACTACTTTTTAAAACAACTGATTTTTTAAAAAGTTGAATTAAGTTATCCACCAATTTTCTTCAATCTGATACAGGTAGTCCTTGACTTATAAGTGTAATGGAGCCTGCCCATTAGGTCATAAGTCATAAAGTGGATCACCACATGTCCAGACCTGTTTTTACAACCTTTTTCGTAAAAAGGTGATTAAGTGAATGTGGTAGCCATAAAGTGAACGTGCTGTTTGTATAGTGCAGAGGTCTGCATAGCTGGCTGAGGAATTCTGAAAGCTGAAGTCCACAAGTCTTAAAGTTGTCAAGGTTGCAGACCCCTGGTATAGGGAATGCATTGTTCACTATGGACCATTTTTGACAAAACCAGACATTAATGCAAGTAAAATATGGTCTTAAAACTGCAGAATAGTGCAAAGTGCCGTAAATTTAACAACTAGATACTGGGACATTTTTTTCTCTTCAGGCTGTCTTTCTGCTGAATGCCCAATTCTCACAGTGCTATCTAATGTCTATGTGCATTTACCTGTGTAGTATAGCTACTGTATACCATTATTAGTTATCCTTATTATCTTTCTTATTCTCCTCTTTTACTGGTATTATTATTTAAAATTTAATCTTCAATTCAGTTCACAGCCTGGGACTGGTAAAAACTTAACAGTTCAAGTCCTAACCAAGGACCTAACAGCTATTAAGGTAAGGCGGGGTTTTTTTTTTTGCAAAGTTAAAATATTCAGGTCTGATAAGTTCAAAATTTCCATGTATCTAGGAAACCCTTTAGGTATTGCTCCAAAGGCTCCAAAAACCATTGAGTTCTTCCACAATCGCTCTACTTTAATTTGCAGATCATAAAAATTTCATATTTTTTTCTGCTGTTTCTCTTCAATTCGTGCATTACCTGGTATTGCAATATCAATGAACTAGACTTTTTTTAATTTTCCACAATAGTGATGTCAGGTGTGTTTTGGGCCAGATGTCTGTCTGTCTGTTTGGATCCAAAAGTCCCATAAAATCTTGACCTGTTCATTTTCAAGAACTTCATCAATTTGGTGTTCCCAGTAATTTTTGCTGTATTCGATCCCAAACATCTGGCAAAGCTTCCAATGTATGATTTTGACAACTCGATCATGATGTTGTAAGATAATCAGTTTGTGAGATTTTGTTGCAGCCAGTGGTCCACTATTTCATCTTGTTCATTGCAAAAGTGACATTTACTGTTGTTACTGACATGTTGAATTTTTGCTTCCATGGAATTGGTCTGCAGGACTTGTTCTTGGGCAGCCAAAATGAAACCTTCAGTTTCTTTCTTCAGCATCCCTGATCTCAACCATCTCCATGTTAGCTTTGTACCTACCTTTCCTTCAATGTATTTCAGGTATTGACTGTACATAGGCTTCTTTTTCCAGTTAGAAACCCAATGATCAGTTGTTTCCTTTCAATATTCTGCTTTCAATCTCATTTTCAAGAGGTTTTCCTTGTTCACCTCCTTCAGCGAAGGCTATTTTGCTTTTTAAAAAATGTACTCATTTAAGCTGTGTTTTTCCTCTTCCACAGTTTGTTTCACCTCTAAGAGTCCTCTGCCACCTTGAGATCTAGGCAAGTACAATTGATTAATATCACTTTTGGGGTGCAAACCATGGTGCATTGTCATTAGTTTTCTTGTCTTTTGATCCACATTATCAAGTTCTAGTTGAGTCCAATCAGTTATTCCCTCTGAGTATTGTATGATAGGCACTGCCCAGGTGTTAATTGCCTTTATGATATTTCCTCCATTTAGCTTTGATCTCAAGATTTTATGGATTTGCTTTATGTATTTTGTTGAAGTAGCCTCCTTGATTTGGTTTTGTAACAAGTCAAAGGCTTCCAAAACTCCTAAGTACTAGTACCCTTTTTCTAGTGTTCCTGCTTTTATCAACTCATTATTATTGTTGTTGCTGTTGTTCATTGCACAGTCAGCCAGATGTTCAGACTTGATTTGGCATTTTTGTCTACCTATTCAGTCCTTACCAAGAGCAGATGTGGATGTTTGATGATGTTACAGACACCAATCCAATCAATCTAATCCAAAGTGGGCCAATTGCCGAGTGCCTGACATGTACGGTGGGGCATCCATCAGACGTTTGGAACCAAATTATAAGTACCTGGGGGGGGAGGGAAAGTTAATCTATTGTAACTTCAAACGGTCTCTGAGTGACTACCTGTACTCTGTATGTAGTGGACAACTAGTCCTGTGGGTTGGTCTAGAGTATCATATGGTCTAACGCTTTCATTTGTGAGTGTGGCAACTTTGACTAGCCATTAAAGACTTGCAGCTGAATGCATCTGATGGGCATCTGGTTAAAAGAAGCCAGGCTTTACATACTAGCTAAGAAGATTTATTTCAAATCAAATAAAGTTACAGCAACCCTACCTGAAAATAAACACTATACTTTATTTATTATAAAACAATCTTTCTATAGATTAGGCCTTTGTCACTGAAAAGTTATATACCTATGTTATTATTGCTTTCCCAAAAATCAGTTTTGTTTTACAGTATGTTCCTGCTTGAAGTTTGCAATAATAGTCCGGAGTGGCAGCTCTTAAGCTGTAAAGTTCTACAAGTTTTAGGATTTGACATACCACGTTCTTCACAGTGTCAACTTTCAGCTTCAGCTGATAATTAAATAAATGTATTGGTGGTACTTATTTTCCCTTCATACAGGTGTTTGAATCACCTGTCTTCTTAATGACTTACCTTGATGTTTTTGTCACTAAGTGCTTTATGAGGCCTTCAGGTTAAGCACCTAATTAACTCACATCCATTAAAACTCATGGTGGTATAAAAAATGTGCTCTTTGGTTGGCTTCTGCCCAGGTTCTCTTATTTGTGGCAACTGTAAACCATCTTTTTCGCTGATCCCTGGATAGATCTTTTATTCTTCATCTTAGATGCCCATCCAGAAAGCCTGTCAGCAGCTACATAGATTCCAAGTACTCTAGTGGATTAATAAAGTAGATATACAATCATGTGTGGAATTGACAGTATTAATAGTATGTAATGTTGTTGTTGTTGTTGTGGCTGTGTTCCTGAATAACAGGGACCTTGGAGGTCTTCTAGTCCCATACGCTGCTCAACCAGGAGACCCTATAGAAAATGGCTGTCCAATCTCTTCTTGAAAACCTCGAGTGATGGAGCACCCACAACCTCTGAAAGCAACTCATTCCACTGATTAATTGTTCTGTCAGGAAATTTCTCCTTAGCTCTAAGTTAGTTTTCTCCTTGATTAGTTTGGATCAATTACTTAATTAATCAATGGTTCAGTTGGGTCAGCTGATTAGACTGCATCAATTCTACATCGGAAAAAAGGTTATATTTCTTCATATTTAAGTAACTTTCCATTCTGAACCCATAACTATTATTATGAGACTTGAAGAGGGGAAAAAATAGCATTTTGGAATTATCGCTGCCCATATCCTGTTTACTGCTTGGCCAGGGTTAGATAATGCATGCCTTCTTTTATTCCTAATGCTTGAAATAATAAGGAAAACATTTTGAGTCATGGCTGAGAAGAACCGGAATTAGAATCAAAGAACATCACTAATCAATAGATCAACCTTGGTTACCAAAATGTCTAACATTTCAAAAACTATAATTCACTGTAAATTATAGATCTTTCCTGCTTAATTCTTCAGTTACCAGATAATACTAGGACTATGCTTGCTGGCTAGGCCCCAGAAACTCCCCCCCCCCCAACATCCACCCCTGACTGTGTCTTGGCTAGCCAAGTATTTAGCAGTAATGTGAAAGGGCCCTATTTATGATGCATGTGTTCTCCTAGGGTGTTCTCTTGGAAACCCTGATTAAGCTACAGAAGACATTAAAATACTGAAGACATCTGTGTGTATTCAGTCAGAGAAATGTGGGACATTTAGCAATGGTGTGTGAGATTCCTCTGTTCTGCTATATGAGGGAGATATTAACTATTTAGAAAGTTATGGAAGATTCTGAGTTTCCTCATCAGTTTAAGAAAACCCATGTTAATTATTGCATTTTTCTCATTACAATAATTCCATTGTGCTGAAATGTGGTATGTTTGTGGCATTATCTTCATCCTTTCAAGCAAAAGTGCTTTCCATTATACTCTTATATCTGGCTTCAACCTATGCCAGAGATCAGAGGCATGCTTCTTTAAATTCAGATTTAAATTGTACTCTAAGACAGAGGACCCTAACCTTTTGGGCACCAGGGACTGGTTCTGTGGAGAGAGGTTTTTTCACGGACTGGAGTGGGCATGGTTTTCGTGCTGCCTGCAACCTGAGGATGGGGCGTCACTTGTTTGCATGGACTGGTTTTTGGTATGCGATGGACCGGTACCGGTTCATGGACCAGTGGTTGGGGACCCCTGCCCTAAGACATAAGAGAAATTATCTACAGACCCAGAAACTCCCTAAATAGAGATTTTTCTTCAATTCCTTTTGAAGTCTATGTGCCAAGTTTAAATACAGGCATTGACAAAAAAAATTATACAATATCATCTAAATTAATATAGAAGCTTTGGCTGTCTTATTAACATTTCATTCTGTTAACTTCTATCACTCAGTAGATTTAAAAGTTCAGATAAAGTTATAATGCAATTATACTCTTTAACATTAGTTGGTGGCATTTGAAGTCTGACTACTTCTCGTTTCGTATTTTCTCTTTGTGTTCAGCATTTTCTTCTGCAAAATTAATATACCTTTCTGTTTTAAATTTAGTCTCGCCTCCAGCTGAGAAACATTTGACTTAAAAAAAAAAGACTTTGTGGGAGAGTCCTCTGTATTACTAATTAAGCATATTTATTAGAAAATGAAAGTTAAAAAGGCTTCATTGTGGATGAAAGTAAATTGAACTCCATACCCGACTAACAATTTATATTGTTAAATGGGCGGAATATTAAAATCAGAATTCACTGTTAGGAGATAAGAGGTTTTAGATCTGTTCAGCAGAGCTTATGATTGGTTATTTTTCATGTTCCAGGGGCATATGAAGGCTCTGTAAAACTCTTCAAATCACTGGACTAAGCTGTGTTGCAAATACCTAATACAAGCTTTTTTCCTGAAGAGGTGCCTCACAAACTAAAGTGCACAAAGGAGGTCTATGATGAATTTTTGCTTAAATTCTGAGTAATGTAGGAGTAAAGCTATGCGAAATTTAAGTCTGTTTCAGTTTAGGGATATATAAACATTGTCCTTTCAACGCAAGAGACCTTTAAAAAAACCTTGGTTTTTGGTTTGTATGGGTAGTTCTTGACTTACGACTGGTCACTTAGTGAATATTTAAAGTTATGACGGACCTTCCTTATGACCCGAATTCAAAGTTCTGATGACTGTGTCACGTGATTGCACTTCAGGTACATGGCAACAGGTCTGCATTTACAGCCCTTTGCAGTGTCCTGTGGTCACATGACTGCATTTTATGACAGTTTTACAAAAACTGGCATTTACTTTCAGTTTTTGTCAAAACTGGCCTGTAGTGAACCATTGGGTGATTTACAACTGTCCTGAGTTATGACCGTGATGGGCAATATCCATTATGGTTGTAACTCTAAAGACTTACAACCATTTGTTTAGTGCAGGGGTAGGCAACCTTGGCTCTTTTATGACTCGTGGACTTCAACTCCCAGAATTCCTGAGCCAGCAGGAATTCTGGGAGTTGAGGTCCACGAGTCATAAAAGAGCCAAGGTTGCCTACCCCTGGTTTAGTGACTGTTCAAAATTACAACAGCACTGAAGAAAGTGACTTACAGCAGTCACTTTCAACGTACAACTGTTGCAGCATCCCCCTGGTCACATGATCAATATTCAGAAACTTGGCAGCTGGCATGTATTTATGACGGTTGCAGTGTCCTGGGGTTATGTGATCATCTTTTTCTATCTTCTAACAAGCAACAGCCATATTACTAACTTAAGAACTGCAGTGATTCACTTAACAACTGTGGCAAGTAAGGTTGTAACATGGGACAAAACTCCCCTAACAACTGTCTTGCTTATCAATAGAAGTTTTTTGACTCAGTTGTGGTTGTAAGTTGAGGACTACCTATATTCATTTTCTGCAATGATGCCTCATAGTTTTGGGTCTCAGAATTGTTACATCATATCCTGTATCTGGGTTTAATTCCATAGGCAACTCTGACCAGTTGAGGAATGTGGGATGTACATGGTATATCTTCATAATGTATCGTTAGAACTGAAGTTTGCCAGCCATGCAGGCTACAACTGTGGTTTCTTACTTGTGCAGAGGCAGAAATATAATTATATGATCATTTATAGCCTAGTCAGATTGGTGTACATGCTGGTGTCAGCCATCAGAGGAAATTCATGAAGACTTTCCCGTACTTTAAAGGTATGAAGATTTCATCCACTTTCTGAACTGTCTTGAAAAGTCTTTGAGAGAAGAAAACTGCAATTACATGCAGATGCATACATCACTATTGTGATGTCTTTCTCAAACATAATGATTAGTATTCACAACAACATTTTTATAACTGGTGATGCTTGTAAGAAACTATAATGTTTCATGCCATCATTGTGCAAGTGACAATGTTATAATTGCATCATGGTATCTGCATTTGTGTGATGATGGTGATGTCATGGTGCAGAGGTTATCACTTATTCCACATTTTGCTTCTCTTATAGACCCCATGAATACAATGTTGGCCTTTATAACCAGCTGTCATTTCTGACAGGGCTAGTGGGAATAAAGAAGTGGAGATGTGGTCTGGTTTATGACTATTTTTAGTCATGTTTTCTTCCTTTCTTTTTTCTCTTAGTATTTATAAATAACATTATAGTGGAGATGTTGGCACTAAACTGAAAGATTTATACTTTATTTCATATAAAATAACTCAATGTATTTTATCGGGTATGGTTTATCTTTAATAGTGAGCATAAATTGTATGAATTCAGTAAATTTTGTTGTCCACTGATTGCTGTTATCTTTTCTAAAAATATACTTTTGTTTTAAATTAATAGACATTTAAGAAGGGAAAATAGAGACCTGTTTAAAAATCAAACTCTAGATCAATTTTTTCACTGGACTGTAAAATATGGCAAATTCAGACATATTATTGTTTCATACCACCAATTGTAAAGTTGTGGATTTACCCTGCTTTTCTTCAGCAAAAGGGGAAAAATAGCAGAATAGTGAGTACCTCAGGGAACACCTGCTGCCGGCATCAATCTCCCTGCGCCCTGTGTGTTCCCACAGAGAGGAGAATGTGGGTGCCTCCGGTCAGAGAATGCCGGCTGGTGGCCCCCAGGGGGAGGGCGTTCTCTGTGGGCGCTCCGGAACTATGGAATCAGTTACCGGTAGAGCTCCGGATGGTGCCCGATCTTCACTCCTTTCGTCGCGATCTCAAGACGTTTTTGTTTGTACAAGCCGGCCTAGCCTGATGGGGGATTGGTGGGTTTTTTTTATTCTTGTATTCTTAATATTATCTTTGGGGTTTTATAATTGTAATATATTAATTGTTTTAAAATCGGGCAATTATTTAATTTCCTTTTAATATTTGTAACTCTGTATTTTATTCTTGCCCTGTGAACTGCCCTGAGTCCTCAGGGAGAAGGGCGGTATAGAAATATTATTAAATTAAATTAAATTTCCTTGCCTTTTCTTCAAAAGAATCAGTTGCCATCTGGAGTAAACATTTAGTATATTTGCTTGGCCATCTTCATTTCTGATCACTATCATGAATGTTCGTCTTGAGAGCCTATGTAAAGTAGTGGCCTAAGGGGTTGGTGTGGGTCTGCATTCATCCAGGAAACTCAGTGTGTTGTGTATGTACATAGTTATTAACAAGGGAATTGCAGCCTGCAGTATTTGCTGGATTAGAGCGGGAGATTCTGCTGCAATCATTGGCTGCAATGAGCAAGAAGCGGGAAAATAAACGCTGCTGATTGGTTACAGTTCAAACAGTTCCACTATAAAAGGTTGCAACATTTGACAGTTGCTAGTTGACTTATGTGTATTCAATAAACCAGTTATTACCAAACTGCTCTGAGTCCTCGTCTATCAGAACCAAACAAATTGGCGACGAGGATGGGATAGACAGAAGACCAGAGAATCGTCGATTTGTTGCGCGAAGGCGGCAAATTCGAAAACGTGTCACAGTCAACCGAGTGGCCGCGGCGAAGAGAAATTCTCCGAATGGCGCAAATAGGGTCATTGAAGGAATTCGACCCAAACTTCCCCGAAGATTGGGAAGAGTACATAGGACAAGTAGAAGGGTTCCTGTTAGTGAACGGAATCACTGACGACAGGAAAAAGGCGGCAGCTTTATTAACGATTTGCGGCACACCGGTCTACAGAATCGCTGTCGGACTGTGTCAACCGCAACCAGTCTCTAGTGTGCCTTACGCCGACCTTTTAGCCAAATTAAAGGTCCACTTCACGCCTAGAAGATCGGAGCTGTTCTGGCGCCGCATCTTCGAGAAAAGGAACCAGAGACCGGGTGAATCCATCCAAAAATTTGTCGCTGCCGTCAGGGAAGCCGCAGTACGGTGCAAGTACGATAACTTAGAGATAAGAATTCGGGACCGAGTCGTACTGGGCTTACGAGATGAACAGCTACAAAACCGAATAATTGCCAAACCCACCGGCGATCTGCAGGAGGTGATAGACGAACTCCTAACGTATGAGTCTACCGGGTATCGCGACCCCCCCCGCAGTAGCATGGCAGCGGCGTCAGAAATCAATCAGGAAGGCTATGTGGACTGTGGGGAGGTGGATCAGCAGTGGGAGGACGAGATCGCCGAAGTCTCAAGGCGATTCGGTAAAATGGCGCCAAGACTGACCAGAACCGAGGGGCCCGAGCCTAACCGCCGGCAACAAACCGCAACGCCGCAGAGACAAGCGACCGGGGCACAACGACCTTGGAAGGACACCGCAACCCGACCAAGAGACAACGACAGCCAAAACCGGTGCGGCAGCTGTGGAGGCAACCATCCCCGCGCATCTTGCCGATTCCGGAACGCAAAGTGCAGGGCCTGCGGAAAGACCGGCCACATCCAGGCCATCTGCAGGAGCCGTGCTCGAGATAACCGCCTTAACGAAGTGGATGTGTGGCCCGAAGGTAAGGTGACCCCTTACTTAAGTGGCAAAGAGTTCCCTAGATTAAGGGCTAGAATTCCTAACCTAGGGGAGGTGGCAGGTGTCAGCCACAGGAGGACAGGGAAAAACAGCAATTTTCCAGATGGAAAATTAAAAATCATAGTCCATCTGCAAGGGGTTCCTTGCAGAATGGAGATAGATTCTGGAGCTTCAGTGTCAATAATCTCCAGTGAAACCCTGGAGAGAATTGAACAATTAAGTGGAAGAAAAATTCCACTGACTTCAACAAATATCCAATTAACAGATTTCCAGAAAAGCCCAATAAAAATAAAAGGGAAAATCAGTCCTAGAGTTCAATTTAAGAATTTTAAGGGGGTCTTAGATTTAATAGTTACTGAAGGGCATAGGACTAGTCTAATTGGCCTTAATTGGTTCCCTGCCCTGGGCATTTGGGTTGGGGGAATAAATTCAATAATTAAAAATAAGACCCTCGAATCAGTCTGCAACGAGTTTGCAGACGTATTCGACGGGTCTCTTGGTAAATACAAGGGCCCCCCAATTAAATTTAACCTAGACCCATCCGTGAAACCCATCAGGCTTAAGGCCCGAAGGGTGCCTTTCGCGCTGAAGGGAAAAATCGAGGCCGAGCTCGACCGGCTTGTAGGCCAAGGGGTATTAGAACCCGTTGAGGGAGGCCTGTGGGAAACGCCGATTGTCACACCCCTCAAACCTAATGGGGATGTGAGAATCTGCGCTGACTACAAAGCCACCCTCAACATTGGAATGAAAAAACATGCTTACCCGGTCCCGACGGTGAAGCAGGTCCTCGCGACGATCCAGGACGGCGCCATGTTTGCCAAGTTAGACTTGGCGCATGCGTACTTACAATTGACTGTTTCTGAAGAGGCTGCAGAAGCACAGACGATCATTACCCACAAGAGGGCGTTCCGGGTCCACAGACTGCAATTCGGTATTGCAGCAGCTCCAGGCATCTTTCAAGAAGTGATGGAGAGGACCTTAAAGGGCATACCTGGTGTATGCCCTTACTTTGATGATGTCCTGATAGCTGGAAAAGATGAAGGTATGTTAGTGGAACGACTGGAACAGGTATTGGGAAGGTTCAGAAGGGCTGGACTAAAACTAAAAAAAGAAAAGTGTAGCATTGGGGTTAAGTCCACTGAGTTTCTAGGGTTTAAAATAGACAAGAATGGAATTCATCCTACCCCTGATAAAATCAAGGCAATTAAATTGGCACCAGAACCAAAAAACAAGGCAGAATTACAAGCCTTCCTTGGTTTAGTAAATTTTTACCACACATTTGTGCCTCACAAAGCTGCCATTGCAGAACCTCTCCATAGGCTCTTAGATTAAAAAACCCCATGGCAGTGGCTTAACAAACATAGGGTGAGTTTCCAAACATTAAAAGACATTCTTTCCAGCCAATCCACTGTAACCCATTTCCTTGAAAATAAACCCATTTACCTAGCATGTGATGCTTCACCTTATGGTGTGGGGGCCGTGATCAGCCATTTAGACAACCATGGAATACAAAGACCAATTGCATACTACTCTAGGACACTGACCAAAGCTGAGAGAAATTATGCACAGATTGACAGGGAAGCGTTGGCAATTGTGGCAGGAGTTAAAAAGTTCCATGACTACCTGTATGGTAGGAACTTTATCATACTAACTGACCACAAACCCCTGTTGGGACTATTCACCACGGATAAACAGACTCCCCAAATCATGTCACCCCGAATGCTGAGATGGTCCATCTTCCTCTCAGCATATTCGTTCTCTCTCCAATACAGACCTGGCAAGGACATGGGGCACGCGGACGCTCTGAGCAGGTTGCCCTTAAACATAACTGAGGATGACCCTGCCCCTGTGGGGCAAATAATGTCCCTACAAGACATCCCGGACTGGCCCTTAACAGCCAAGGATATTGCTGTGGCAACAAACTCCGACCCAATTCTAAGGAGGATATTGGCTTGGGTTCTAAGTGGGTGGCCTAGTACCAATCCGGATGCCAAATACATCCCATATGTCAGAAGGAAAAATGAACTATCAGTTCATTTGGGATGTTTACTGTGGGGAAACCGCGTGGTTATTCCTGAAATCCATAGGCCCGCTATCCTAGTAGAATTACACGAGGGTCACCCAGGTGTAGTACGCATGAAGGCGTTAGCTAGGAGCCACTTATGGTGGCCAGGTCTGGACAATAACATTGAGGAATGTGTTGCCAATTGCCATCAGTGTCAACGCTCTAGGCCTGAACAACAACACATCCGCACGCATAAATGGGAGTTAGCTAGGAATCCGTGGTCCAGGATTCATATTGATTTCGCTGGACCCTTCCAAGGGGTGACATTTTTGGTGGTTGTGGACAGTTTCTCCAGATGGTTAGAGGTAGTACCAGTCAGTTCCATGACTTCCGGTAAGACCATACAGATATTAAGGGGCCTCTTTGCCACTCATGGGTTACCTGATATACTTGTGTCTGACAACGGGCCACAATTCACATCCGTTGAATTCCAGGATTTCCTCAAGGCCAACTCGATTAAGCACAAGACATCAGCACCCTTCCACCCATCGTCCAATGGCTTGGCTGAACGTAACGTGAGGACCACGAAGGACGCATTAAAAAGAATCATCCGTGGTGACTGGCATCAAAGACTGGCCGAGTTTTTGCTGACCCAACACACGACCCCATGTACTGCCACCGGCAAAAGTCCAGCTGAAATGAGGTGGGGTAGAAGACTAACCACCAAATTGGACAGATTACACCCAGACAGACTTCCACCAAGTGCTGAATCGGACATTCCTAATAGAACATTCAAAGTGGGGGATTTGATATGGGCCAGAAACTATGCATCTGGGGATAAATGGATCCCAGGGGTGATTACTGAAATTCTGGGGCCCCTGTCGTACACTGTTGAGGGGGAAGGGAATTGGAGCAGCAAGAGACACATAGATCAGTTAAGAAAGAGAACCAGTGGATGCGTACCAGAAGAAGGGTATCAAAACAGATTTGTGGGGAACAGTACATTCAGGGTCAGTGATAACAACACGCCGGGTAGTGGGGAAGCCGAATTGCAAGATAACTCAGCCTCTGATAACCAACAACAACAAGCTAGGCAGTTCAATTGGGTAACACCCTTGAGGAGTAGGCCAGCCACTACTGATCTTCAAACACAAACAAACACAAATTCACAAATTAGCAATCGGGAAACATCAGAGTCAGGCAACCAAGAGTCCAGGTCCAACACAGACAATCAGCCTAGCAGACTACCTGGTAAAGGTGTCCCCAGCTGCCAGGGCAATAGATACCCTTCTAGGATTCACAGGCCTCCAAAATACTTAAAAGACTTTGTTCACAAATAACAACAACTGGGGGGTAAGGGGTGTTGTGTATGTACATAGTTATTAACAAGGGAATTGCAGCCTGCAGTATTTGCTGGATTAGAGCGGGAGATTCTGCTGCAATCATTGGCTGCAATGAGCAAGAAGCGGGAAAATAAACGCTGCTGATTGGTTACAGTTCAAACAGTTCCACTATAAAAGGTTGCAACATTTGACAGTTGCTAGTTGACTTATGTGTATTCAATAAACCAGTTATTACCAAACTGCTCTGAGTCCTCGTCTATCAGAACCAAACACAGTGAATTTCTTTGAATCAACTGAAGACTCTCAACCCACTTCACCTCATAGGCTAAGAGGCGTGGTGCCTCAGTGAGTTAAAGATATTGGAGATGGTCTCTATTCTAGCAGTTCAAGTCCCAGCACCATATGGCAGAATGAGCTCCCATCTCTTACCTTAGCTTCTGCCCACCTAGCAGTTTGAAAGCATACTATATGCAAGTAGATAAATAGGTACCATTTTCAGTGGCATAGATGGTGGTGTTTCATTTGGACGGTTGGACTCCTGCTGATGCTGGGCCTGCCCAGATGCAATGCTGACTGTGAGGTGATATTGGTGGTGATATTGGTGGCCCCAGATGCTGCTGCAGGATGCTGCTCATCTTTTTGGTGCAGACCTAGTTCACTCCTTGTGGTGCACTACGGATAAGCATGTCAGCGTGAACTAAATGGATAAGCACTCTTCGGCAGCCAAATAACTACTTTGTGCTAACATTGTTCTCTTCTCACAAGACCCAGAAGAGCTAGAAGGACACATACAAGAGCTGCACAAAGCAGGACAACCATTTGGCTTAAAAATAAATCTAAAAATAGCCAGGTTATGTTTAATAAATTCACCAAAGAAAATATATATATAGTGTATATCTGGAGAAGAACTAGAAGTAGTAGACCGCTACAGGTACCTTGACCAATGGAAGGGGATACAATAAAGGAAATTGAATGGTGTGTTAAATGTGGTTGTCAAGCATTTGGCAAACTAAGCATAATTTTCAAGAACAATCTTTCCCCTATGCCTGAAGAGAAAAGTTTTCGATCAGTGTGTGCTGCCTGCTCTAACATATGCTGGTGAAACATGGACACTAACCTCACAATCGATACAAAAGCTACGAGTGGCACAAAGAGTCATGGAAAGATACACGCTTGGCATTACAAGACAAGAGAGAAAGACCTGCACATGGATTAGAGAACAAACGAAAGTATATGATATCGTCAAGAGAGTAAAATAATTTTGATATGGAAATGGGCTGATCATATAGCAAGAAGAACTGATGACAGGTGTACCAAGGCAGTCATTGAATGGATCCCATTCAATGATAAAAAGCATCCACGAAAGAGACCTAAAGCAAGATGAATCAACAACATTAGCAAGTATTGTGGGCCCAATTGGCAAAAGCAAGCTAGGGCCAGGGTGGGATTCAGCCAATTAGCTACATTTTGCTGAGTTTGGAGAACTGGCTGAATGTACACTGCTTCTGGCAGTCCAGTCTAGGCCTCAGAGGCCTGGAGGAGGCCTCCCAGGCCTAGAACGGCCTGCCAGAAGTGCATGGATGCCACTTCCGGAAGTCCATTCTAGGCCTCGAAGGCCCAGGCCTGCATCCAATAAGAGAACCGGTTGTTCAGGTATTTGAATCCCACCAGTGCTTAGGACCATATTGGTTAGAAACATGTGGAAGAGGCCTTTATCCTACAGTGGATAGACAGTGGCTAAAATGATGGTGATGATGATGATGGATGATGATGATGATGATGACGACTAACATTGTAGTCTCCTGGCTAATTGTAACATTCACTAAAGAAACAAACTTTATGGGCTTGCAGTTGTAGAGAGAAAATGAAAAAGAATCCTTTTTGTAAGCAGTCTTGAACTCTTAGAGCAAAAATGGGATATGAAGTCTAATTTTTTTTCTGGTTCCTACCTTTGAACTTACTCTTTCAATATCACATTTAATTCTATCAGAACTTTAGATATCTCTTTACCATCTTTCTCTCTCCCTGATTTACATAGCCATTATAGGGCCATTGATTAAGATGGGTAGCTATAGAAGTTGAATGGATGAAGGAAGGAATGAACAAATAAATAAATAGCAGCAATCAGGAATGCATGAAGTGCTATTGCAAATAGCAATAAAAACAGCAAGAAAGATAAAACCATTTCAAAAATCCCTGGCACCTTCCCAAATTATCTCTGCCTCCATTAACAAACAACTTTATTGGCTTCCAGTCTCACTCCACCTCAAGCTTTCATGTCCCTTATTATTTATTTTAGCTTTCTTATTACGGTATTTAAGCATCCACTCATTTCTAATTCAGAAGGAAGCCAGAAGTGTAACTTCAGTATTCACAAATCTACCACTTTAGTCCACTGATCCTGGAAAACTCTGTCCATTGGATCTACCCAGATGAAATATGGAGACATGAGTAAAGTTATATGAAGAAAAGCATTTCCTACTTCCTGAGAACATCAATGTAACACTTCCTTGATTTTCTGGAGTTTCTTGTATAGCATCCATGGGCCACAGAATTTCCATACGAAATTCTCTTGACACTCCCTAAACCATTGCCTCACTCTATTTTTAAAGATTATTTTAAATTGAAATCAGTTCAAAAGGAAGATGACATGTTGCAAAGGACTAGAACACAGGTCCCCAACCCCGGGTTCATGGACCGGCCACCGGGTCGCAGCATGCCAGAAACCGGTCCATGGCAAACAAGCAAAGCCCCATCTGCAGGCAGTACATGAAGGCAGTACATGAAGTACATGCATGCAGGCAGTACATGAAGCCACGCCTCCTCTGGTCCACAGAAAAAACCTCTCTCCATGGAACCTGTACCTGTTGCCCAAAAGGTTGGGGACCTCTGGACTAGAATAATGTTTTTTTCCCCATTAATAGTTTGGATTCCCCATTTCCCACACATTCATTCTTAGACAATCAATAGTATCTGTAGCCCAGTTCTGAGTACAGAGAAAATTCAGAGAGAAACATAAATTTGGTTTCAAGTAGGTGGATACTCTGTGAACAGCCATGCCCACTGAGTGCCAGTATGGTGTAGTGGTTAAGGCCTCAGGCTAGAAAGTGAGTTCTAATTCTGTCTTCGGCATAAAGCCACTGGATGAACTTGCGCTGGCCACTCTTTCTTAGCCCTAGGTAGAAAGTGGCAGTGATAAACCACACCTTTTAAAGAAAACTGCAGGGACTTGTCCATATTCACTAGGTTAACCATTTTACAATTTTTTATGGAAACCATGTTTTTTTTTGAGTGCCAAAATATGCTTACAAACTTCTTTCAGAATTTCAAAAGATTTAGCGTAAATCAAAACAGCGTGAGAAGTTTAAAAGGTGGAGAATCAAGAAAAAGTCCTGGAACTGATTATTTTCCAGTTAAGTCCAGTGTCAAATACCCACATATATTTATTTTGCATGATTATAAATAATGTAATTGTTTATTTTATTTAATCAAGGCAGGGTTGCAAGTTTACTGTTTCCTTTTCAAGCTTAATCTGTGGGTCTGATGCAGCTGTACCATAAGCATCTTTAAGAAAGATAATTGGGAGAATAAAAACTCTGTGAAGTTGATAGAGGTTTGGGCACCAGAGGGAGCCACTTGCATACGTCTTGTTAGGATTTGTTTGTTTATTTTTGGATAGGTAACTTGTAAATAATAAACAACAAGCTATATTAAATAGGACTTTCTTTAAGCTTTGTTTCTAAGTCTAAATTTACAGGCAAGAAAACTGAATACTAAAGTTATTTAATATTTCATTAAGCAAATTATGGTCACTTCTGCGCGAAGAAATCAGGAGGCTTAGATTCTGCAGATATTGGCTGTTTTTTTTTCCTTTTTTTGTAATCAGGCACAAGCAAGGCAGCAGCATTTTAATTTGTTTTAAACAGCAGTGCATGAAGAACCCCTTTGTGTTTTAAGAAGACCTAACCTCTATTAGAAGAGATGTGCTCTCTATTAAAATCAAACTCAGTAAAGTCCTAAATATATGTGGCACAAATATGGTAAAGAAAGCTTTATAGCATATATAGCTGAGTAGTTTCAAGAGCGCTAAAGAGTCAAATGCATCTTTAGTTTAGGACAGTTTATGCAGCAAAGAGAGACAAGCAATGAAATTTGTCTAGCATTATATTCTCTAGACTAAAGATTGCAAGTTGGAGTTGCTGTATCTTAGGGCAGGGGTCCCCAACCCCCAGTCCGTGGACTGGTACTAGGCCGTGGCATGCTAGCAACGGTCTGCACTAACAAGCAAAGCCCCATCCTTGGGATGGAGGCAGCACACAAAACCATGCACTCTCCGGTCTGTGGCAAAACCTTTCTCCACAGAACTGGTCCCTGGTGCCCAAAAGGTTGGGCACCTCTGTCTTAGGGTATTTTACCCGTAAAAATTCTTTCACATAGCAAAACAGTATGTCAGATACAGGGCTAGGCTGATCTTTCTGCATGGGGTACTATTTTTATGTAGATAAGCAAATTGATTCTGATGTTCTTGGAACATGCACACGACTACAATCCAAGCCAGGTGTAGGAAGAAAAGTCTTCATCATGGTTTCATCCAAGCTGGGGATAAACGATATGGTGACTGCTTTAGGAAGAAGGTTACAGTTTATTGCAGAGGAAAGCCAGACAGAAAGATGGATCCAGCAGAAAAAGGAATGAGCACATGTAGGGAGTGGGTTTTTATACCCCCTGGAGTCTTTGTTTGGAGATTTCCTGTTTCAGGCTTTGTATTTCCTGTGTCACATATTCTGACCTGAGTCTGGGTGTGCCTTTCTGGTATCCTTGATGGTTGTGTGGGTGTGCCTTTCTGGTATTCTTGATGGTTGTGTGGGTGTGCCTTTCTGGTATTCTTGATGGTTGTGGGTCAATCCTATTGTGTCCAAAGGTCATATCCTGCTCTCCTGGGGCTGGAGTATGTAGATGTTAGGCCTTTGTCTTCCTAAGCTTCTGGCTCCAATCTTCCTGATGGTTTACTTTTGCATGTCTATAGAACTGGTTTTTCTGCTTGGGGGAAGGAGAGCTGGGACTATTAAGAAAACTGGGCATGCTTTCCTGGTTCATCAATATCTTTTTAGGAAATATATTTTTCTGCCCTTTTAATATTTCCTTCTCTGGGGAGCTGACTTCCCACACAGGTTTTACCTTTTTTTTGGATGGTTAAAATTGTTCTTTATAGATTTGAAACAGGGAGAGAGAAAAAGGGTGGAACATTAAGTTTTGTCCTGAACGATGGTGCTGAGAAAAACGACAACTCTGCACAACAACTCTTCTATGTGTTGCAATAACAGTAGAGACATATCCAAGGATTAGGGCTCTACCCAGAGTGCTTGTCCCATTTAAGATTTATCATATTTTCAAAAGAGCCATAAATCTCTGTGTTTAAGAAGCTCGTGTAACTCATGGCAAATGCTGTACTCTCTAATGGCCAGTCGTTAAGTGGACAGATGCCTCTTGGAAGCCAGGTGCCTCTCTCTCATGTGGCCCAAGATAAAATGGGCATGGAAGAATTTGTAGCATGGAGGAAAATCCCTATAGGGCACTGGTGTCAAACTTGCAATGTCATGTGACGTGCTGTGACGCATCATGACTCTTTTTGCATTGCCGGCAATGGGGTGGGCATGGGATATGTTTACTGTAGCAGCCTAGAATAATGAGTAGAGATTGGGCAGTCATCAAGTCCTTGATGATGTCATCCACATTGTCATTGAGATGTTATAAATCATTCCTACAGCAAGACTTATGTGGGGACAGGTAGAGAGCACCAATTAGCAACTGAGTAGCTGAGGATGTCATTGCAAAGGGTTGAGGATGAGATGAAGGTAAGGTCATGACAATATGTCTTTTAAAATGCTTAGTAGGGGATCTTCATGTTGCAGTTAGCAGGATGTGAGGGCTCTTAAAAGGGGACTGAACACATTCATGAAAGATCAAGCCAGTCTTGATGCTTGTTTGTTGCAAGCAGCCAACCTTAGATACCAATTAATACATAATAATAGTAGAGTACAATATCATTTCTCATCTATGCAGCTAAATCTGAGATTTGGCCATTGTGTCACTTAGAATAAGAGTTTAAATGGGTTTTATTTTGATTCAGCTCTTTGATTTGATTGAGTTCTTATATCAGTAGAATTTTAGAATAGGAAGGGGATGTAAATTAACCAAGGTTTAGCATTACATTGACATTTAAAATAGGCTAATTGTAATTCTTAATAAAATTGGTTGTAGTTTAAA
This sequence comes from Vipera berus, assembly GCF_964194415.1. Lineage (NCBI taxonomy): Eukaryota > Metazoa > Chordata > Lepidosauria > Squamata > Viperidae > Vipera > Vipera berus. Next base: position 15,506,234 of record NC_138207.1, on the reverse strand, counting down.
TGTAGAATCCTTCTAAAAACATGGCTACTGTTAACTGCATTTGCCAACTTTGGGTATTGACTAATCTTAAATTGATATTAAAGTTTCCAACTCCTTGCTAGTTCACTGGAAATGGACTAGGAAGGGGAAACATGGTAAAACATGGTTTAGTGATACCTTTAGATAACCTTATTTCTAGAACCATTTCCCATTAAGTTTCTCTGCTGGAGATGCTAATCAATTCACACTGTTCAGGAAGACTTCTGAGGCATTTACTGGTTTAATTGCTTTTCAGTGTTGCCAAACCAATGTCAACATAAGGAGAGGGGTCAGTTGCAAATTTAGTTGAAGAAATTTAGTAGATGTAAGCTATCTGTATTATTCCTTAAATCAGAAAGACTGCATTACATCCAGTGCATTCCAGGAAGATATAAAATGGGCTTTCCAGTTACAAGATTAGATCAGTGATGGGAAGCCTATGAAACATGTGTCAAACACTGTTGTGTTTTGGGTGACATGCCAGTGTTCACCAACACCCAACAAAAATTATTCTTGAATGCATGGCCCATTCTCACACAATCTTTGGAAGTTGTGGAGGCCACATGAGAATGGAGTGTGCTCTTCTGCAGCCTTTGGGCTCTCAAAAATGAGTTTGTTTTACTTGTATTTTGTTTTTGTAATTATTTGCATTTCTTTATACATAGAACTACACATGATTAAATAAATTATTTATTTTTTTAAACACATGAATATGTAAAGAATTGTTTCTCTTTTATTCTGGAGTGGTTGTGATAGAACATAGAATAATGGAGTTGGAAGGGACCTTGGAGGTCTTCTACTCCAACCCCCTGCTCAAGCTGAAGACCCTATACCATTCCAGACAAGTGGCTGTCCAGTCTCTTCTTAAAAGCCTCCAGCAATGGGGTAACCACAACTTCTGAAGGCAAGGCATTTTACTGTTTAATTGTTCTCACCATTAGGAAATTTCTCCTTAGGTCTAGGTTATTTCTCTCCTTGATTAGTTTCCATCCATTGTTTCTTGTCTTGCCCTCTGGTGCTTTGAAAAATAGATTTGACCTCATCTTCATTGTGGTAGCCCCTCAAATATTAGAACATTGTTATCACGTCTCCCCTAGTCCTTCTGGTGGTGGTGACACTCCAGCAGAGTCAAGTTAGGCCTTTTCCAAATTTCGGACACAGTGAGCCCAAATCCTCACCATCACTGAATTAGCCTTTCACAACTGAAGATTTTTGCATGTGTGTAAAGTAAAGTTCTAATAATGAACTCTCCAATAATGGCAATTATTAAACCTTGATGGGAATTGCTTCCTTCAGGCTTGGTTCTATCATGATGTTCTTCCTTTTAGCACTCATTCATCTGATTTTTTTCCCCAAAGCAAATAGATGAGGCATTATACTTAAGGATTGGGGTGTTTGATCTTCCTCACCTGAATTATGCATTTTTAGATTCATATATGGTATGACCTAATATAGCTGTACTGTCATTGATCACTCTATTTGTAGAGAACATGGACAGAATTTATACGTGTGGTCTTCTCTTTGCTTTTTTTTTTCTCCTACCCCTTTACTATTTGTGCTTTCAGTAGCATGGATCATAACTGATGCCTAGCTGAAATAATCCAGCATTCTTCAAGCATCCTGGTTATGTTATATTTGATAAGAGAAATCAGAATAGCCTAATTTATTTTCCGCAGCAAGATTGGAAATGGGCAGACATGCTTGCCTGTTTCGTATATTTGGACTAAATCAAGTATGAAATGCATTGCTTCCTCAAGTTATCCAAGTAATGCTGCCAGATGTCAGTAAATGGGATTGCAATCCTGCATCTGGTTTTTGAGGATAGGACTATTTGACTAGCTCCATAATTATTTCTGAGGGCTTTTTTTCATTCAGTTTTTCTTCAATATTTAAAATAGCAAACTCTTGAACTGCCAAAAAAAAGTCACTTAGCATTTCTAATTTGACCTATTCCAGTACTGACTCTGGAATTTATTCCATTAATTTATTAATCTATTCAAATCAAAGAACCTTCAAGTGGTGAGAGCAGTAGATATATATACTTGTACATCAAGCATATACTTGAAGTATATACTTGATGTACATACATCTATATACGTCATATATATATCTGTATACATCATATATATATCTATATACATCATCTCTCTCTCTCTCTCTCTCTCTCTCTCTCTCTCTCTCTATATATATATATATATATATATATATATATATATATATATATATATATATATATATATATATATATATATATATACACATTTGTGTGTATGTGTGTATGTGTATATGTATATATATATATGTATATATACAGTCATGGCCGAAATTGTTGGCACCCCAGAAATTTTTCCAGAAAATCAAGTATTTCTCACAGAAAAGTATTGCAGGAACACATGTTTTGCTATACACAGGTTTATTCCCTTTGTGTGTATTGGAACACAACAAAAAAGGGAGGAAAAAAAGCAAATTGGACATAATGTCAAACAAAACTCCAAAAATGGGCCGGACAAAATTATTGGCACCCTTTCAAAATTGTGAGTAAACAAGATTGTTTCAAGCATGTAATGCTCCTTGAAACTCACCTGGGGCAAGTAACAGGTGTGGGCAATATAAAAATCACACCTGAAAGCAGATAAAAAGGAGAGAAGTTCACTTAGTCTTTGCATTGTGTGTCTGTGTGTGCCACGCTAAGCATGGACAACAGAAAGAGGAGAAGAGAACTGTCTGAGGACTTGAGAACCAAAATTGTGGACAAATATCAACAATCTCAAGGTTACAAGTCCATCTCCATAGATCTAGATTTGCCTTTGTCCACAGTGCGCAACATTATCAAGAAGTTTGCAACCCATGGCACTGTAGCGAATCTCCCTGGTCGTGGACAGAAGAGAAAAATTGATGAAAGGTTGCAACGCAGGATAGTCCGGATGGTGGAAAAGCGGCCCTAAACAAGTTCCAAAGGAATGCAAGCTGTCCTGCAGGCTCAGGGAGCATCAGTGTCAGAGTGAACTATCCGTCGACATTTAAATGAAATGAAACGCTATGGCAGGAGACCCAGGAGGACCCCACTGCTGACACAGAGACATAAAAAAGCAAGATCACAGTTTGCCAAAATGTACTTGAGTAAGCCAAAATCCTTCTGGGAAAACGTCTTGCGGACAGATGAGACCAAGATAGAGCTTTTTGGTAAAGCACATCATTCTACTGTTTACCGAAAATGAAATGAGGTGTACAAAGAAAAGAACACAGTACCTACAGTGAAATATGGTGGAGGTTCAATGATGTTTTGGGGTTGTTTTGCTGCCTCTGGCACTGGGTGCCTTGACTGTGTGCAAGGCATCATGAAATCTGAGGATTACCAAAGGATTTTGGGTCACACTGTAGAGCCCAGTGCCAGAAAGCTGGGTTTGCGTTCGAGAACTTGGGTCTTCCAGCAGGACAATGACCCCAAACATACATCAAAAAGCACCCAGAAATGGATGGCAAGAAAGCGCTGGAGAGTTTTGAAGTGGCCAGCAATGAGTCCAGATCTGAATCCCATTGAACACCTGTGGAGAGATCTTAAAATTGCTGTTGGGAAAAGGCGCCCTTCCAATAAGAGGGACCTGGAGCAGTTTGCAAAGGAAGAATGGTCCAAAATTCCGGGTGAGAGGTGTAAGAAACTTATTGATGGTTATAGGAAGCGACTGATTTCAGTTATTTTTTCCAAAGGGTGTGCAACCAAATATTAAGTTAAGGGTGCCAATAATTTTGTCCGGCCCATTTTTGGAGTTTTGTTTGACATTATGTCCAATTTGCTTTTTTCCTCCCTTTTTTTGTTGTGTTCCAATACACACAAAGGGAATAAACCTGTGTATAGCAAAACATGTGTTCCTGCAATACTTTTCTGTGAGAAATACTTGATTTTCTGGAAAAATTTCTGGGGTGCCAACAATTTCGGCCATGACTGTATATGTGTGTGCTGCCAACCTAGCAGTTCGAAAGCACGTAAAAACGCAAGTAGAAAAATAGGGCCACTACGGTGGGAAGGTAACAGCGTTCCGTGCACCTCTGGCGTCTAGTCATGCCGGCCACATGACCACAGAGACATCCTCGGACAAGCGCTGGCTCTTTGGCTTTGAAATGGAGATGAGCACCGGCCCCTAGAGTCGGAAACGACTAGCACGCATGTGCGGGGGAACCTTTACCTTATATGTGTGTGTGTATGTGTATATGTGTATATATATATATATATATATATACATACACACACACACCACACATATACACACATCACACATACACACACAGACATATATATATATATATATATATATATATATATATATATATATATATATATATATATATATATATATATTAGATTAACTGCAATCATGTCATCCCTACTCCTTCTTTTCATTAAACTGAAACCAGCAACCATTCTTTATATGTTTATAAATATGTTCTTCATATGTATATACACACAAACACATATGCACACAAATGCTAAAATCTATAAATAAAATAAAAATTTATTTATTACTCCACATTCCTTTTTTCTAGTCACTACTAAAAACTGGGACTTTTTTGAGATAAAGCTGATTACTCAATTTGAGGTTTAAAGTTTAAATGGTCATTGCTTTTTAATTAATATCAAAAAAAGGAAAACAAAACATAAAGATAATAATGATGGAGATACATTGTTAAAGAGAAGTGGAAAAATAGAACAGATAAAAGTGCTAATCATACAGTGCCATTTTTGTCATTTTTTCCCCACTTTTCCATTAAAGCACTTTTTAGAACTCAATGTAAACTTAAAAAGATAAATAGAATTTGTCATCTGTGCTTACAATGCATTAATCATAATGCTTTAATTTAAAATCAAGGTTATCCATTCTATACAACCACTGCTGCAGCTGGGAACAGGGTTTAAGAATCAGTGCTGAAATTGTTCCATTCCATTCTTCAGAAAATGCCAGCAAATCTTTATGCCTTTGACAGTGCCAAATCAACTCTTTTGTGAAGAGATAGTCCTTGACATATGGTCACTATTGGGACCAGAATTTCCATTGCTAAGCAAGGGAGTTGTTAAGTGAGGTGTGCTCAATTTTATGAGCTTTTTTGCCACAGTTGTTTAAGTGAATCACTGCAGTTAAGTTAATCAGGCAGTTTTTAAGCAAATCCAGCTTCCCCCATTGACTATGCTTGTTGGAAGACAGATGGAAAGATCACAAATGAGATGGTTTAAGTTCTCCTGCTTGAGCACGGGGCTGGACTAGAAGACCTCCAAGGTCCCTTCCAGTTTCTATTCTATTCTATTCTATTCTATTCTATTCTATTCTATTCTATTCTATTCTATTCTATTCTATTCTATTCTATTCTATTCTATTCTATTCTATTCTATTCTATTCTATTCTATTCTATTCTATTCTACTCTACTCTACTCTATTCTATTCTATTCTATTCTATTCTATTCTATTCTATTCTATTCTATTCTATTCTATTCTAATAGCGATCACGTGAACTTGGGATGCTGTAACTGGTGTGTGTGTGTTTGTGTGTGTACATATACACACACACACACACACACACAGAGAGAGAGAGATACATACATACATACACTGAATGCATATACAGCACCTGAATTTTGGCCACATGACCATGGGAATCCTGCAGTAGATATAAATGCGAGGACAAGTTGTAAATCACTTTTTTCAATGCCATTGTAAATTCGAATGGTTGTAAGTTGAGGACTACCCATATTACTCACCGTGAATACTTTCTCTTTGTACCCCTACTTGCCTAGTCACAACCCCAAATCCTGGATGGGTCATATGGCTGATATGTTTGTTTTTTTTACTAATATGTTTGACTTCAGAATCTGCACTTTGTGTAGGTTTATGATCAGAACTATTATTTATTTATTTAGTGTATGGCGATGTTACATTAACCCAGTGACTGCAGTGTTAGCACAAAGTAGTTTTCAGCTGCTGACGATTGCTAGTCCATTCAGTTCATGCTCATGTGCTATCCATACCCATCTGTGTTCCACAGAGGGCCACCAGCTGCACACTCTGAAAGGTTCAACGGCATTCTGCAACATCATCTGGGGCTTCTCTCTCCACTGATGTCACCTTGTGCTCAGGCATTGCCTGAGCAGGTCCCAACGCCTTCTGGATTCACACTATTGCACAAAGCACTGTTATCTTCCCACCAAAAGAGTATCTATTTATCTACTTGCATGTTGCATGCTTTCGAACTGCCAGGTTGGCAGAAGCTGAGGCAAATGATGGGAGCTCACCCTGCCACATTTCTAGGACTTGAACAGACCTTCTCCAGCGTCATTAAACCGCTGAGCTACTGCACTTCTGTGAGGTTATTATTCCATACTGCAAAGGCATATGGGGTGACATTGGAGAAGGTTTAAAAATGCCATTAAAGGGGGGAGGGGGGAGGAAGGGAGGGAGGAAAGAAGGAAGGAAGGAGCCATTAAAGAGAACAGAAAGAAATTGCACATTCATTAGAGGGCATTATAAAAATGAAACTCAAAAATTCTACCTTGGTTTTGTTTGACAGAAGATGCAATAGAGGAGAACTTGTCAGGCTTTCAAGATTCTGTTCTTTTAATTTAGCACAATAAACAGCATTCTGGGAATCTGCATGCCTGTATCTTGACCTGGCTTACTATGGAGAGCTACACAGTGCATCAGCATGGACGGAGATACACAGACACTTAATAATTAAATGTCTTGAAATGCTACTAATCTTAAATGAATGGCTGTGGAGAGAAGAAAAGCAGCTTTAATTAAGTAATTTTAATTAAGTAATTTACAAATACTTCTGGCAAGCATGCATTATACAACTCCAAGCGGGTGGATTTTAGGAAAAAACCGTTTGGATTTGAATTTTTAAAATGTTTGAATGACATGAGTAAAATATGTCATCATTTCCATAGTGTGAACAGTACAGGTCTGCAGAAATTTCAAATTCAAGATGTTTTGAGTTTGAAAGAGCTGTTCTGACCATATCTTGCAGCATTCTGCAATGGTCAAAGTAGCATTGTAACCTTTTTCAGAAAGCTCAACATTTTTCATACCACTGGGAAGCAGCATTGAATATTTTCAAGATATTTTTTTACATTTTTCCTCTCATAAATGTGATTAAATGGTCTTGATTAAACTTGGAGTACCTTCCTTCCTCCCTCCCTCCCTTCCATCCATCCATCCATCCATCCATCCCAGATTAATCAGAAAGAACACAGATGCACAAAATCCAACACCCAGGTAAATAGGAATCAGCATCAGATAAAAATAATAAAAGAAGAAACAATACACCACCCCAAAACAAGCAAGAAACAAAAACCCCAATCAAGGCTGGTAGGGCAAATGGCCATATCTAAACACTTAGCAAGCTCTTCTTTCCCATACACTAACCCGGAAGAGAAACAAAGTGGAGAACACCAAGAAACAAGGTCCTTTTGAATGCAGAAAAGCATTGGATTGCTTGGGATAGTGTAGGTTGCTTCGTCTACAGTGTGTATAACATTTTTATATTATGTAAATAAATTATTGAATGAGGTGTCAAGTTCCAAAATAGTTGTGAGAAGAGTTGCTTTATTATGCAGCTTCTTTTGAAGGACGTCACTTAGTAGCTTTAAAAGAGAATATTTAACAAACTTTTCTGGATTTGTGGGTTGTTGGTTTTTTTTATTACTTAATCTTATTTAAATCCCCTTAATACCCAAGTACCAAACCCCTGCTCACCAAGTCAGGATGACTGCAATACTAGTGCACATTTTCATGAATGAAATATATCAAACTCAACTTCTGATAGTGACATGAAAGGAAGATCACAGAAGCCATGATTCTAAAAGTACAAGCATGGAAACATCGTAAGCCGGACCTTCTTCTAAAACAGCTCCCAATTGCTGATGTTGGCAGGATATAGCAGGAACGTGGCATACGTTGGGTAGAACTGCCATGTTCATCAACAGCTGACATAAGCTAAGTCACTCTGTTAGTTTATCTGGCTCACGCTCATCTTCTCTTGAGCCAGGACAGCAGATACTCAGGCAGTACTTTTTGAGAAGTTCTATGGTAGGAGGCCATGACTTTTTGTGGATGGAGGTCTACACTTGAGTTTTGGGTGTCATTCCAAGGTGTGTAATTCCCAATAAGCAGTGAGTTGGTTCTGGAGGAAAGCTGAATTCTCATTTCCTTGACATGAACTATATTTCATTTTAACTCAACCTGGTTGCGATCATCTCCAATTATATGCCTTTAATTGTTTCTCTTTCCTCCAAAATTACAATATAATGAGCATGGAGGTTTCAGAAAATCCTACCACAGACTGGGAGCCCCATGTGTCGCGTACAGGTGCAGGTGGCAACTTTTGATCTATTACCTAATCCATTTAATTGATCATTGGGGATTCTTTGAAACTGAAAAATTAAATTAAATTCAATGGTATGCATGTACTCTATTGATGGAATGCGACACTTTTCCCTAGCAGAGTATTAGTTCTCCTAGAGGAGTTGGTTGGTGGCTGGTGTTCTTAAAATCTGTAATGTATCTAAATTAGCCCTGAGACAGAATGCTAGCAGTGCAGTTCTTGCAGAGATACAATAACTCTGAAAACTCAAGAAAGGAAGGTGTTAATAAGCAATTCTTAATAGGCTGCTGTCTTGGTGAGAAAATGGTGGGGCTCTGAATCATTTCTTCTTTCTGCTTCAGACAACTGAAATTGAAATGGCTATGGGAATGTGACACTCAAGAGGAATAAAAAAGCGGGTGAATAGTTCTTTAAAACATATTGATTTAACAGATCTGCTCCTCCGGATGACAAGTTCGTGGATTTTAAACAAATTGTATTCAATCACTGAAATTTGGTTATGAGCTGTTCAAGTGCTCACTACAAGCTATCATGTTCCAAATGAAACCCTATATGTTATAGCAATGACTCTTTGGGGGATGTTTAATAGGGATAGATAAAAGGCTAGAGAGAAAGAGACAGCAAATCCACAAGGTAAGAAAAACTGTACAAGAAAGAGCTGAATTCAGTCAGAATAGAATAGAGCTGGAAGGGACCATGGAGGTCTTCTAGTCCAGCCCCTGCTCAAGCAGGAGAACTTTAACCATTTCAGACAAGTCTAGTCTCTTCTTAAAAAAACTCCAGTGATAGAGCACCCACGATTTCTGAAGGCATGCTGTTCCACTGGTTAATTGTCCTCACCGTTAGGAAGTTTCTCCTTAATTCCAGGTTGCTTCTCTCTTTGGTCACTTTCCAACCATTGTTTCTTGTCTTTCCCTCTGGTGCTTTGGAGAATGATTTGACCCCCTCTTCTTTGTGGTAGCCCCTCCAATACTGGAATACTGCTATCATGTCACCCCTATTTCTTTTCTGCAGTCCTGTTCCTGCAGCCATTCTTCGTATGTTTTAGTCTCCAGGCCTTTGATTATCGTAGTTCCTCTTCTTTTATTTTTTTCCAAACTCTCAACATCTTTTTTGTGGTATGGTGACCAAAATTGGTTGCAGTATTCCAGGTGTGGTCTTATAGGGTTTTATAAAGTGGTACTAATACTTCACATGATCTTCACATGATCTGTTTATGCAACCCAGGATTGCATTAGCTTTTTTGGCTGCTGCTGCACACTACTGGCTCACTTTGCATAAATGGGTGCTTGGTTGAAAGCTCTGGAATTCGCTGATGGTCTCTCTTCCAAGTACCAACCAGACCTGAACCCAGTCATCTTAATCCAGACAAGATCAGCTATGTTCTGCCATCCACTGATAAGAATTAGATTGTTTTAATTAAATGGAATTAAATGAAAATCTGACATTCTATAAAAGCAAGGTAGGGTGAGCTGCAAAAATCAGGGAACCAACAGATGTCATCAGTGAAAGAAAAAAGAGTCAAACCCTTCCCTGCCATCCAGTGCTCATCCAGACTTTTGCAGTACATGTACAGTGCTATCTGTTTCCAATAATACATCTAGATTGTCCAATGATCCTTGGGGATTCTTGGAAACTCAAATAATGAATAGCTGCAATCTAGTGCTTTGATGACCAAACTAACAATCCCAAAGGATAGGCTTGAGTGATGGCAGTTTGCTTAGTAAATTGGTAGTTATGGGCCTGGCCATGCCTAAAAGGGCAGAATTCTTTGAATGGTTAAGGCACCAGGCTAGAAAGTAGGAGACCATAACTTTTAGTTCCACCTTAATCATGAAAAACAGCTGGGTGTTTTTGGGTCAATTACCAGGAGACTGTGAGTTCTAGTCCCAGCTTAGGCATGAAAGCCAATTGGGTGACTTTGGGCCACTCACTCATTCTCAGCCCAACTCATCTTATAGGTTTGTGGGTAAAATAGGAGGAGGATGGTGTTTGGATATGTTCACTGCCTTGAGTTATTTGAAAAAAATAATACAAGCGGGACACAAATAAATAAAAATAAATGTTAAAAAATGGACAAGGGCCATGATGGAAGCTATCTGTGATAGCTGGACCCATAGCGTGTTCTAACATTCAGAATATGCCCATTGATACAAAAAATATTCAGGACTCTACTTAGAGTTATAGTAATGTGTTCTGGTTATCCTTCAGACATGAAGTTATATAACACAAGATTTTCCCTTCTGATTCTATGAAATTATTTGAAATTAATTCTACACTTAAAAAAAAAATCCTGTGCCTTCTTCTGAAATCAATTGAAAAGCTAGGTTTCCTCTACCAGAGTACTTATTTGTTTTTCTAGCTCATCAACTTTGGAGCAAAAACTGGAAGGAAAAAAAAATAAAAATTGGATGATGTTATAAATAGTACAAAAGTGTTTTCATGCTTTCTGGGCAAAAAATTAAAACTACTAATACATTGTAATAGCTTTTTGATTAACTCCTTGGCATCAGGAGTAAGATTTTACATTGTTGCAAAATTCTCTTTCCACCAATAAAAAATATCCCAAACCACATACATGTCTCAGTGTAATTAAATTTAGTTATCTTCACTGAACATGTTTCTGTTGTGATATGTCCAGATTGGATTTATCTCTAAAATGGGCAGAAGAAAGAAAGGTTAAACAGCAACTTCTCTGATTTTCTTGCAAAACAATCCAAAATCTGGAGGTTGACACCTTCTAGTATTGGATAAACAATATAAGATTCCCAACTTATACCCCAACTGTTTCTCACTATGGCTTACTTTATGTGCATAAAGTCTTTATGGGCTTTATGCACATAGCTTAAAAATGCAAATTATAGCCTCTCCTCCAGTTATTAGATGAAGGGTTAAGGTTATGAAATATTAGCAAATGAATTTTAGCAATAGATAGGTAAGAAACAGTTCAGAAATAGGAAATAGTTAAGAAATGGGAAAATAGATCTTAGATAGTTAAGAAATGGGAAAATAGATCTTCAAATATGAGAAGATACAAGATTATGTTGCATCAGCAGCAATCTATCTATCTATCTACAGTATCTATCTATCTATCTATCTGTCTGTCTGTCTGTCTATCATCTATCTATGTATAATCTATCTATCATCTAATTTGTATTCTCCAGATGCCTAACAAATCTGGCCTCACATAGTAGTATGTTAAAGCAATAGAAGAAAGTTACAAGTTTATGTTTCAGGAAGCTTGCAATCTAAATTTACAGTCACAGATAATAAATCAATAGAGAGAGTAGAGGAAATAATGAAACAAGAAATAAATGGGAATGTTGGAAAAATGTATGGATTTTGCATAAATTAAGCTATAATGAGAGGTAGTCCAATGTCTGCCTGAAATACCAGTTTGAAAGAAAGTGGTATGAAACAAATAGCCCACAGGATGGGCTCTTGTCCAGGAGTCTGACATGAGTTCTGAAATGGGGGCCCATTTATCATTTGTTTTCTAATGATGTCTACAACATTCAGATCCATATAAGACAAAAACAGAAATAATGTGGCCAATAAAATAAACCTTAGCATTTTGTTCAATCCCCGTATAAGGAAAAATAGACCTGATTTCCAGACTAACATGGATTTGAGGCACTAGCGTTGCTCTCTGAATTTTGTTACAAGTAGTCCTCGAAATTTTGATACGAGTGATTTACAACTAGTGACTTATGACCATTGTTCACGCTTATGACCATTGCAGCATCCCCATGGCTACATGATCAGAATTCAGATGCTTGGCAACTGGTTCCCATTTGTGATGGTTGCCGTGTCCCGGGGTGATGTAATCAGTTTTTATGCCCTTCTGACAAGCAAAGTCAATGGGGAAGCCAGATTCACTTAACAACCGTGTTACTAACTTAACAACTGCAACAATTCACTTAACATCCGTGGCAAGAAAATTTGTAAAATGGGGCAAAACTCACTTAATATATGTTTCACTTAGCAACATCAATTTTGGGCTCATTTGTGGCCCTAACCCGAGGACTCCCTGTAGCTGTGATCACCATTTGCGACTTTTCCCGCTGGCTTCACTGATAAGTGAAGTCAGTGGGGAAAGCTGGGTTTGCTTAACAGTCCATGTTGATCGCAGCAAGAGCTTAAAAAATCAGGCAAGGCCCACTTAATCACTTCAATTAATGACAGACTTCTGGTCTTCAATGGTGTTTGTAGGTCACAGACTCACAAGTACGCAGCTTTTGGCTCAAAAAAAAAAGTATAAGGATATTTATTTCAAAACAAAGAACTTTACAGATGAAATTATTGCTAGAGTACTTTCTTTAAAAAAACTCATGTAGATTAAACACACCCACACACACAAACGAGAGAGCTACCCTCTATTGTTTATCATAGGACTAGTATTCTAGATTCTAGATTACGTTTTTCTCTGTTACTCACTACTGGATCCTGGTTGCTTGGATATGCCAGGGCATTTCTGTTTGAGGAACATGGGCTTTGCTATCAAAAACTGACCCTCCAGCATGTTCATTTTAAAGATAAGCTACAGATAGTGGTTCAAAGGCAATAAATATCCAGATAGTCCTTGATTTATAATCATTCATTTGGCAACCATTCAAAGTTATAGTGGCATTGAAAAAAGTGACTTATGATGATCCTCACACTTATGACCGTCACGGCATCCCCAGAGTCACGTGATCAAAAATTGGGTCAACTGGCACGTATTTACAGTGGTTTGCAGCATCTCAGGGTCATGTGATGGCCATTCACGAACTTCCTGATTAACAGTCAAAAAGGGGAAGACAGGGTTGCTTAATAACCACATGATTCACTTAACAACTGCAGGGATTTATTTAGTGGCCAAAAGAGTCTTAAAATTGGGCACAACTCACTTAATAACTGTCTTGCTTAGTAACAGAAATTCTGATCCCAACTATGGTCATAGGTCAGGGACTGCATCTATTGTTCACTCTCCAAGGTTGATTCTGCAATGTATTGAATTTAATTCAATGTGAAAATATGGAGGAATTTCATTCCCCGTCTTTATCTCGTTCTCTTCAAAAAGGAATTAAGTTTTTCCCCCATTTGTAATCAGGGTTTGCACAGTCAGTTGGCCTACCTTCATGGCAGCAAAGACTTTGGCCTGAGATCCTTGAAAGAATGACCTTTTGGTTTTGCATGATCTGTCCTGGTGGCAAACATGCAGTGACATCCATTTTCTAGGGAAGAAAACTCACAAGCATCAAGGCTAGAGTCTGGCAGGCCTTGGGCCAGTTGCATTAGTGGCAGAGTCATAAAAGTTCTTGGCTGCAGTTCATTTGCTTGTGATGGACACTGCCTAAAGATCTCTCTAGCCCCCCCCCCCCAAACTCACATCCTATTTCTACTGTATGTCTACCCAAGCAAAATCAATCATGTTGTTGGTCTGTAAAGATGGCAGCAGAGATGAGGTTTTTTGTCCCATTAATGATCTGCCTGATTGATTATCTTACGGAAATGTGGAGTTCCAATCTAGATGCCATGAAGAATCTACCATTAGCTGTAAGGATGGGCTACGTGGTCCTTCATAACTCGGCAAGGTCTGGAACAGCTGAAAAAAGCTAACATCAGCCAGTTTCTGGCTATCCATGCCATTTAATCTTCAACCAGCATTTCTAAATCTTTGGAATCCATCATTTACTTAATTGATATTTTTAAGTAATTAGCAGCACAGCTCTACCACTGTTGCTGTAATTATTAATGACCAATTAAAGCAGTGTAGGATTCTTTCAGTAGGAACACAAAGAAAATTAAACTCTCTCTACCATGAAGACATAATGAATTTTGAGAATTCTTGGTTGCCATGACTACTTGATTTGATCATTCCCAAATCTTTGGTTGTCCTTAAAATAAACAAACAAATCCAAAACTGGGGATGTGCTAGACAACCCCATTACATATGAGCTGTGATTTTCACAAGGTGACAACTTTAAATCCTATCAATATATGGGTCTCTCTTTCTCTTTCTCTCTCATTCTCTCATTCTCTCTCATTCTCTCTCTTGTCCATTCTTGCTGGTCTTGTGAAGACAATTGTACCATGATGGATGATACATCATGACTAATTAGATAATGTGGGTTGTAGGCACTAATAGACACAATGCATCTTTAAGATTAGTGGCTTTTGTAAAAGGGGCAGTGTACACACCGATGCAACAAGGTGATTCATTTCATATTTATTCCATCTGTAAGTCATCCTTCAAGTGAATTTGAAGCAAGGTGTATGACATGCCAATTAACACTAAGAATGCTAAAGCTTCATTTCTTATTTTCCTATGCCACCACTACTGCCTAATGATAATACAGCAGCTTTGAATGTACGTGACAATGGGCAATTCTATGGTTAGAATTGGAAGATGTAACATTTTCTGTTTGTACTGCTGTAATACAATCTGGGAAAGACTGGGCGAATGGTCAGATAAGAAAAAGGCATAGCCCACAGCTGAATACTGGGCAGGAGAAGAGGCTCAGAAGAGATTGTCCCTAAGTTATTTGGCTGTAAAGAAGACAAAGGGAGAATTGTACTTTCAGACTTGCAACCTTACCAGGTAGGCCAGTCAGATGAGCTGATTCTACTTTATTAAAAGAATCGTGCAAGTCTGGTAAGTATAATTGTCTCCTCATCTCCTTTACAGCCCAAGAAACGTGGGTCTATTCTGAGCCTCTGATGCTGCCCACTATCAAACTGCAGACTATGCCCTCTCTTTTCTTTTTTTTTTATTGAAAAGTTTTACAGTACATTTTATCTTTAAAAATCCCCCTCCCCCCACCCCTACCTAACCCTCCCTATCCCTCCCCCCATTCCCCCCTCCCCCCCACTTCCCAGAGCTAAGTACAAGGTATAAAAACAAAGAACAATCATAAACATCCATATGCTAACAACAATAAACTATTAATTCTATCGCCCTCTAGCTCATATAAGATAACTACAAGCAATATTAATATTACATATAAAAAGAAAAAGAAAAGAAAAAAAGAAAGGAAAGCTTATTCAAATGCTAAATGAAACTTTTTAGTCCCATATTTGTTCTGGATATAATCGATCCATTTTTTCCACTCCATAATATAACGCTCTTGCGAATGATCTTTCAAGTAAGCCGAGATCTTTGCCATTTCCGCCAGGTCAGAGACCTTTAGAGTCCATTCTTCTATAGTCGGCAGTTCCTCCTTCTTCCAATATTGACCTATTAAAAGTCTTGCTGCTGTAATTAAATTCAACATCAACTTAGTGTCCACAACAGTAGCATCTGTAATTATGCCCAACAAAAACAATTGCGGACAAAACTTTATCCTTTGCTTGAAGATCTTCTGCATATTCCACCAAATTTTTATCCAAAAAGCCTTAACCTTTTTGCAGGTCCACCATATATGAAAATATGTTGCATCTTCGCCACCACACCTCCAACATTTTGGCTGATAGTTTGGATACATACTTGCAAGCTTTTTAGGATCTAAATGCCATCTATAAAACATTTTATAAAAGTTCTCTCTTAGATTTTGGGCTTGTGTAAATTTTACGTTCCTCACCCAGATCTTTTCCCACGTGTCCATTGTAATAACTTCTTGGATATTCTGAGCCCATTTTATCATACAATCTTTAACAAGCTCTGTTTCTGAGTCAATTTCTATCAATGCAAGATATATCCGTTTGATATGTGCTGGACCCTGATTTCTAATTTGCTTTATCAAATTTTCATCCGTCATTGCAAAACCAATTTTCTGATCCTCTTTCCACCTGGCCCGTAACTGAGTATATTGAAACCAAGTTTGAACAATCTTCTCATCTCGCAAGAGGTTGTACGGCTTCAAACACCAGACATTTCTTTCCAAGCTTAAAATCTCCTTATACGTAGTCACATCATGTTTGAAGCCAACATTTATGTTTTCTATTGCGTGTTTTGGAATTGCCCACAACGGCATCTTGTAATCTAACTTATGTCTATACTTCTTCCAAACTCTCAACAATGCCTGTCTTAAAATATGCACTTTAAACACATTATCTACCTTCTTATCATACAACAAATATGCATGCCAGCCAAATAACAAGTCATGGCCCTCAAGATTTAATAATCTCTCTTGTGTCAAATTAATCCAATCACTTATTCCTGATAACGCAGCAGCTTCATAATATAATTTAAGATTAGGCATTTTAAGACCACCTCTTTCACGAGTATCCTGCATAATCTTAAGTTTAACTCGTGGCCTTTTCCCTGCCCAAACAAATTTATTGATACCCCGTTGCCATTCTTCCAAATTAGAATCTTTTTTAAGAACCGGTATCATTTGAAATAAAAATAAAAATTTAGGCAGGACGTTCATTTTCACCGCTGCAATTCTTCCCAACAAAGACAATTGCAGTTTTTCCCAGCTCTCCAATTCTTTTTGGATTTTTCCCCATAACTTTTAATAGTTATTTTTATATAACTTTTTATATGCCCTCTCTTTTCTGACCGTTCCCCAGACAGAATCCCTTCACCTTTGTCTCTCAAGGTCTTTCCCATATATTACAATTGTCAAACTCCAACAATTATTCATCCAAACCTAAATATAGACAACTCAGCTGGATAATTGCAAAAAAAAAAAGGACTATGACAACCAAACTCATTCAGAGACAAAATCAGAACTCTTCCAGTGGGTTGAAAGGAACTGTGAAAAAATATATTAATTCTCTCTGGCATTGATTCTGTGATTACAACCCTAGGGAATAGAAGAAGGGGATTAGTTCCCTGCTGCTGACTGGAAGATAAGTATTGGGATTTTGAAAGAATAGCAAAGGAAAAGAATGATTAAGCTAAAAACTTTGATATTGTTAAATGTTCACGATCTTGGTAGAATTGTGTAGGGGGGGCAGCTTAGAATTGAGCATAACGGTATTAACAAGTATTTTTTATTTATTTATTTATTTATGTATTTATTTTAATCCCTTTTATATCCTGCCCTTCTCCGAAGACTCAGGGCGGCTTACAATTTAAAGCACAAATCAATGTGCTTAGCAATAGCCTTCATTCTATGTATATGCCTGCTTGTTAGGGCTTTCACACACACACCAAGCGGCATTATTACAAAGTCAGCTTATTGCCCCCAACAATCTGGATCCTCATTTTACCTACCTCGGAAGGATGGAAGGCTGAGTCAACCTTGAGCCTGGTGGGATGCGAACCTGCACTAATGGCAGGCAGCTGGTGTTACTTAAGGAGGCATTAGCCCACTGCTCCACCAAGGCTCTTATCTTGAAGCTGAACTGTATCTTGAAGCTGAACTGCTCCACCAAGGCTCTTATCTTGAAGCTGAACTGTAAATTAAAAAATGGTGGTAAAACTGATGTCTTGGCAGCATAAGCTAACTCTGTACTGTGTGGTGGTGCTGCACAGGACAATGCCTTCCTTCCACATCAGGGTCTTGTCTTGGGAATGTCACAAATCTTTCTTTTTGCTTCTCTCAGGAAATCATGTTCTGACAGCCTCTTTTTCAGCAATTCTCAGCTGGTCTCAGAGAAATACATGCTGCATTTTCCACAGCTGATACGGAACCAAGAGACTAATAACACACTGTTCCCTCTAATGAGGTGGCAGCCTTCCTATTTTCAGAAAATTAGGAATGTCAGTTTGTAGTAATCACAGCCCCAGCAAAGCTGTTCTCCTATCTTTGTCTCCCAGCACCTTCCAGATTAAAATTTTGCTACTGCTTTACTTCCTAGGTCAAGCTTGAATTCCAACCATAGATACCATGATCAAAATAACTGAAAGAGGTTGCTTATATTTTTAAAACGGTTTGTTGGTGCTAACTTTTGATCTACGTCTGTAGTACTTTAAAAACAATCCTGAGATTTCCTTTCTAGGAAGAGAGAGATATCAATACGTTTCTGCTAGGTTGTAAAGCTCATTATTAAATCAACGGAATCTTCTTTAACCAGATTTATTGAAAGAGAAAAGGGTTTAGAGAAAACATGGCAAACTGGTTATGTTCAATTTCTCATCCATTGTATCTCTAAGTTCATTAGGGTAGAGTTTCCTTAATTCCCATGCTAATCATCCATTGGTGCACTGATGAGGTGGCTGCTCATTTTCCTAATAAAAGAAAATATGCAGAAATTATGTGCTGTGCTTTTGATACTTTGTAAAGTGCCATGCTCTTTCCAAATTCTTAGAAGCTACATGTTTACCATCTGGTTGCTGGGCAACTAGTTCAGTGAGAATGTTTATGTTGAACTAACCAAATATGTTAATATTTGAGGATTTTTCCTCCTCTTTCCTCTTTCCTCATTCCTTTTCCTTTTTATGTTATGTCTCATAGATTGTAAGTCCCAGGGCAGAGGCTGCCATGTATTAATCTTTATAAAACATTAGGGAAATTTTATATATATTATGGGAACAAAGGTTCCCACAATGACTTAAAAACAATAACTACATGGCAGCCTTTGCCCTGGGGCTTACATAATATAAAAGGAAAAGAATGAGACATAACATAAAAGGAATGAAGAGAGAGGAGGAAAAACACACACACACACACACATACACTCACACACAGACAAAAGCAATGTCAAAAAGCTGCAGGAAAATGCATGAAAGATCCACCTTGGATCTTTATTTAGATCAATAGATTTATTCATTATTACATTAACTTTTCACTTGATTGAAACTAGAGCAGGAGTAGACAACCTTGGCTCTTTTATGACTGGTGGACATCAACTTCTAGAATTCCTGAGTCAGCTATGAGTCATAAAAGAGCCAAGGTTGCCTGCCCCGAACTAGAGCTTGATGAGTGATTTCAATGAAAAATAAAGATTCCTTGTAGAAAAACATTTGATGCAATGCCCTTGGTTGGATTAGCTCTCCTAGGTCTTAATTGTGCTAGAACATGTCTTTTTAAGTAAATATGTATTTCTCCACTATGTGCAAAGAATGGGTTGTATTACTTAGCAGAACACTTTGATTTTAAGAGGGAAAAGATGCGCAGTGAAAATTTGTTTTATTCCATGAAGACAAAAGGGATTTATTGTTCAAACTACCATTGACTTGATGAGCTGGCGTTTATTGGTTCTTTTGAAGAATTCAGGGCTGGATTCTCCAAGGAATGAGACTGCCCCAGCAAAAAAAAAAAAAAAAAAAAAAGGAGGATGTGCTGTAAGGAGAAATTTTGGTACACAACTGGCTACATGTGGAAAAGATGGCATGTTCAGTTGCAGGTGTTTTTGAGCAATACAGGTAGTCCACAACTGGAGCCAGGATTTCTGTTGCTAAGCAAGGTGGCCGTTAAGCAAGTCATGCCTGATTTTATGACTTTTGCCATGGTTGTTAAACAAATCGCTGCAATTATTAAGGGAATCGTGCAGACAATAAGCAAATCTGGCTTCCCCCGTTGACTCTGCTTCTCACTGGGGGGGGGGCAAATTTGTTCATTGACTGCATGAATGCTTGTGAGAAGCCAATTGTAAAGGTCCCAAATGATGCCCACAAAACCTTGGACACTGCAACCAGTGGTGGGATTCAGCCGGTTTGCACCAGTTTGGCAGAACCGGTAGCTATTTTTTTGTTGCCCAAACCCAGAAGCGGCATCCACACAGAGAACTGGATGCTCACCTATGCGAATCCCACTGCTGACTGGAACCATTGTAAATGCATGCCATGCTTTGATCAGGTGACCATCGGGATGCTGCCACGGTCGTAACTGGTTGTAAGTCCCTTTTTTCAGCACAGTCACTGAACAAATGGTTCTGACTCATTGAAAAGTAGTTTCCATGCAGATGAGACAATATTGAACAAGATGATCTAATGCCGTGATTTCACTTGGTATAAGGCATTTGCATATATGTGTTGCCATTACAGTCTCTCGCAGTCAGTCAACATTTCACCTTGATTTGTCATATACTACATGCATAGGCCATACAGTAAAGATAATAATAATAATAATAATAATAATAATAATAATAATAATAATAATAATAATAATAATAATAATAATGTTGGAAGGGACCTTGGAGGTCATCTAGTCCAACCCCCTCCTTAGGCAGGAAACCCTATACCATTTCAGACAAATGGCTCTCCAGTCTCTTAAAAACTTCCAGTGTCGGAGCATCCACAGCTTCTGGAGGCAGGCTGTTCCATTGATTAATTGTTCTAACTGTTAGGATATTTCTCCTTAGTTCCAGGTTGCTTCTCTCTTTGGTTAGTTTCCATCTGTTGCTTCTTGTCCTGTCTTCAGGTGCTTTGGAGAAAAGCTTGATAGATGTGGAATTAATAGTACTTGTGCTCAAGGCTCTATGTTCCATCATGGAAAGTTCTGTTGTCTTGAGATGCACAAGGGAAGATGGTTCATGGTCTTTTGATCATGCAATAGTGGTAGTGGTGGGTTCCTAAAATAAAAAAAGAGGAACATCTGAATGTTTTGCAGCAGGAGCACAGAATTTTGCAGACTATTATAGAAGAAGTTCAGAAATTCAGTATTAATAAACCATAATGAGGGCATTGCGTAATTGATCTAATAGCATTACTGGCCAGTACGCTATAAAAATAAAATCCGATACATAGGTGAATTGAAATTGCTCCATTATTTGCTGCTTCACTCTGCCTCTAACCAAAACAAGTAACTTTGTTTTCTAATTTACAAACGGAGGATATATTTTTGTTTCTTTTTTCCCTGCAGTAATTTATGAGGGCTGAGGCTTTGGCCTTGGGATAGGGGAGAAAATGTAACCTGGTTAGAAATGTAAAACGATTTTCTCTAATGTAGATTTCTCTAACCGAATCAGATAGTCAGGGCTTTTTTTTTTACTTTCTCTGATACAGCTCCATGATAAAAGTGAATGCAATAAAGCTATTAACAGAAATGTGCATGGAAAATATTTATATATTTTTGGGATGGGCTTTTTAAAGCATAAACTGATGTGGAAAGGAATTCAGATCATAGAAACAAATAAAAAGAGGAAGAAACAGATTCATGTGTAAAGAGTAAGCTGCATTCAGTTGAATGGTCTGCACTGAATAAAATGGTGTATGATTGTACATTTACATATAAAATATTTACACCTATATTGTTAAATACAATTGTAATTGTAGTTTGTGTGTGTGTGTGTGTGTGTGTATATGTATATATATATATATGTATATGTATATGTATATATATATATATATATATATATATATATATATATATATATATATATATATATATATATATATATATATATATATATATATATATATATATATGAATCAGTGTGGTATATAGGAGTGGTTAAGGCACCAGGCAAGCAATCATTAGGCATGAAACCAGCTAGGTGACTGGGCCAGTCACTCTTTCTCAGCCCTAAGAAGTGGGCAAGGCTAATCACAAAAGAACTGTGGCAAGAAAGGTCATAAAATGGAGCAAAACTCACTTACCAAATGTCTTGCCTAGCAATGGAAAATTTGGATTCGATTATGGTCGTAAGTTGAGGACCACCTGTATACATTAATGGGAAACAGAACAATTCTGTCCCTGTCCATTTCACTGGCAGAAATCTTGCCAAGAAAAATGCAGGGACTTCCCCAGGCAGCTGTCAAGAGTTAAAAGACTGATTCAAAGGCAAGCCTCCCCCCTCAGAAAAAAAAATAGAAGAAGCTTTAGTTAACTGGTCAAAGACATGTTCTGCATCCAGAAGATTCCATGTTCTTTGTGAGGAAGTGAAGCTGAGGGAACCGTGTGCCCTAGGGCAGGGATAGGCAACCTTGGCTCTTTTATGACTCATGGACTTCAACTCCCAGAATTCCTCAGCCAGCATAGGGTTAAGGTTAGAGTGACCGCAGCCAGGTAAAAATGCGTTCCACTTCTACTTTTCCCAAGGGTAGGGTCACCTCAACTCTTTCCCCAAAAGGCCGTAAAATTTTACAGCTTCAGTAACCTGAGAAGAATAGGTTCATTTATTGCACCACCACTACCCTCACCACCACCATCATCCCCACTCTGCCAGGTTGTTGAGGGAAATACCACAGTCATAGGCATGGCTGTACAGGAGAAAAAGAGATAAGGAGAAGACAGCAAGCAGCTAAGAAAGCAAGAGGTGACCCCTGGACAATTATAACTGTTATAGGCAAGTCAGAGATCTGTCAGTCAGTTACCAGGAACACAAGCTATGATAAGAAGTATATCATGGTGTGATTCCAGTCTGGAACTTGTATTGAGAGCTTGGGTTGGGTGCTCAATAGCAATACTGCTTAAGAGATTGAAGCTTGGCAGTAACCAGAAAAAGAGCCACCACTAGTGAAGAATGCATCCTACAGCCATCCCAAATAACCAGTTTAGGAAGATACCATGATCAGGAATATTAAAAAAGGTACTGAGAGTCCTATACCTTCAGCAAGATAGTTCAGAAGCTGTTGTTGTCACTCTACTGTCCAGAACATCTTCCTTTCAGGGAAGATTTGCTATCACCAATCTAAAGATCACACACAACCATTTCTTCCCAATACCAAGGCATCCACATTTTTTTAAATAAGCACTCCAAATCTGTCAGATTGATCATAATAATCACGGAGTCATGAGCTATCCCAGTTGGGCTCAGAATGAATACTGAAGTCCCCTAGGACCACCAGCCTGAGTTTTCCAACATCTCTGAGATTATAACCACCTTGTCACCAGGAAGTCACTAGGAACACTAGTGGTACTGTAGATCAGAAGCATCTTCATAAGGATGATGGGACCAATAAGGATGCTGATTTTAGCAGCTCCAATGATGTCATGAAATTGGGCAGGCTCAAGTTTCCTTGGAGTTCAACAACAACCACAAAAACCCTACCATGAAAGAAGCATTGGTTGCAAGAAGCAATTGGCTACAAAATTTTCATCCAGCTTTTACTACATGATGTGTTGTTGTTGTTGTTGTTAGCTGCGAAGTCATGTCCGACCCATCGCGACCCTATGGACAACGTTCATCCAGGCCTTCCTGTCCTCTACATGATGTATAAGTTATCAAATGATAAATATATTAACAGTAATACATCCTACCTATTTTTGCAGTTATATGTTGGCACATGATCAATTTGACAGTGTGTTAAACTTTTAGATTTAGAACTTTAATAATTTTTTGGACTAGTGAGGAATTTACCAAGGCAAAGGGAAGAAAAACAATTAAGAGCTGTATTTAGTGCTTTTCCATTTCTTCTTTCATAAGCATTCAACTTCAAAGCAATTTCCTTTTTATTGAGAGAGCATATTGTTCTTTGGAAACAAAAGGAAATAAAAGAAATGTGGTGTTATTCATCATCAAATCTTTCAGCCTATTTGTAATCTCAACAAAATAATGTTTTTAATTTGCTTCCTTTCCAGTTTTCTTTCAAGTTGTGGGAAGAAGTTTGTGCCCCTTGAACTTCATCAGTAAATGCTTTGTTTTGTCAAAGAGACTGCATTGATTTCTGTTCGGTTATTATAAGTGATGCAATTAATAAAAATAGGTTGTATTAAATGACAGTTATGAAATTTATATTTTGGAAATAGCTATTAGAAAGCCAGTTTGGTGTACCAGTTAAGGCATAATTTTAAAACTTGGAGACTATGAGTTCTAGTCTCACCTTCTGAATCTTGCCAGCCATGTGAACTTGCCAGTCATTTTCTCTCAGCCCTAGGAAGGGGGCAATGGAATAAAACTGCAATAAAACTACAGGAACGTGTCCAGGCAGTCACTGAGAATCTGATTGAATAGAAAAAAATATTATTATCCATACAGCCACACTTCTCAGGCTATGTTTAAAGTTGTTGTTAGCTGCGAAGTCGTGTCCGACCCATCGCAACCCCATGGACAACGTTCCTCCAGGCCTTCCTGTCCTCTACCATCTTCTGGAGTCCATTTAAGCTCACGCCTACTGCTTCAGTGACTCCATCCAGCCACCTCATTCTTTGTCGTCCCCTTCTTCTCTTGCCCTCAACCTTTCCCAGCATTAGGCTCTTCTCCAGTGAGTCCTTCCTTATCATTAGGTGGCCAAAGTATTTGAGTTTCAACTTCAGGACCTGGCCTTCTAAAGAGTAGTCAGGGTTGATCTCCTCTAGGACTGACCGGTTTGATCGCCTTGCAGTCCAAGGGACTCGCTGGAGTCTTCTCCAGCACCAGAGTTCAAAGGCCTCAATTCTTTGGCGCTCAGCCTGTTTTATGGTCCAACTTTCACTGCCATACATTGCAACTGGGAAGACCATGTTTAACAAAGTATCCCTATAAATAATGAATTGCAACATAATAAAACTTCAGTTGGCTAGGGTTAGCTGTTTAGTTATAGTCTTGCACAATCCAGTTATTTGACAGTAGGTGGCATTTTTCCCCCCTTTTCCACTATAGAATAAAATACAGTTCCTTGTTAGATGTGTAGAATGAACTTGGGAAGCCATGGGTCAAAGCAAGTTTTATCCTGGATTGTAAATTAACTACGATTAGAATAGACAGAAGTTGATTGCATAGGAGTTAGGCTTTCTCTGAATTGAAATGGAATAATTTCAATTTTTTGTTCCTATGCAGGAGATGAAAACGTAACAGGACCTTCCTGTTATTATGTTTATGCCCATTTTTTTTTAGTAATTCAGTTCTTTAAGGTCATTAACTTAGAAACCTGAGATTACTTTGAACCCAAGCAGCCTCTCATCTGAGCTAGCAGTAGGCAACCTTTTAATGGTAAGGAACCACAGTGAGAAGAAAAATCATTTTAGGTAAGAATTGGGAAGAATTTTATTGTTAGGCTTATTATAGGACTTGCGCTATAGTTGGTGTGTTTCCTGCATCAAAACGGTGAGAAATTGGGCCAGGAGTTTTCAGAAACAATGATCAAGATAGATTCTGAAAGACTGAGAATAAGGGGCTCTGGAGCTTTATTTATACTGTACCTTTTATTTTATTTTTAGGCTTATTATAGGACTTGTGCTATAGTTGGTGTACAGGTACAGTATAAAGGTACAGTATAAATTGACCACTGATTAAGAATTGATCAGCATCCTTGACATCAGCATCTCACATATGCAGGTATCATAGTCTGCATAAACTGAGAGGAGCCTCTTCTGCTCATATCCAGTCCTGGTCCTCACAGCCATCCATCTAGCATTACCATCACCATTTGAACTACAGACAGTCCTCTGCTTACAACCATTCATTTAGTGAATAGAGCCACCAACCAATGGAACAACTTGCCTTCAGAAATTATGGGTGCTCCATCACTGGAGGCTTTCAAAAAGAGACTGGCTAATCATTTGTCTGAAATGGTATAGGATCTCCTGCTTGAGCAGGGGTTGGACTAGAAGACCTCTAAGATCCCTTCCAACTCTATTATTATAATATGTTCTATGCTGGACAAGAAGCAACGGATGGAAACTCATCAAGGAGAGAAGCAACCTAGAAGTAAGGAGAAATTTCCTGACACTTACAACAATTAATCAGTGGGAAAAACCTGCCTCCAAACCAACAAAACAAACAAACAACTTTATTGTCACTTTGAATGTACACCAATCGGCATACCTCAAAATGAAATTTCATTGCATCCAGCTCTCAAAGGGTCACCACCTCCGATATACACTCCTTGTTTGTGGCCGGCTCAAGTTTCAGATCGCCCATTTTAGCCTCTAGGGAGTGAGCGACGGCAAACGGGACAGATGGAAGCGGGGCTCCACATGGATTAGCCCTCAAATTAGCTTGTATTCCTGCACGACAACCTCGCCTCCTTTCCTTTTTCTGATCCTGACTCTTCCACCTTTTCCTTAAAGAGGCCTTGCTTCTTTTTGCCCCTGGAGCACGCTGCCACCGCCAGCCACTAACTCCTCCGAAAGCTTCTGTCTTCCTCTGGCTCTGCCAACAGCCTCATCCAGTTCCTTCGCTCCATAAGACCCGGGAGGTCTCCTCCTCTGCCTCCTTTGGAAACAGCCCTGATTTGCAATAGAATCCGTCACTGGGCCAGCAGTCAGATCTTGCTGCTGGCAGAACAAATTCAAACAGCGCCAACGACTTTTAACGGTCTCACCAACAGTTCCGAAACAGCTAGAAACTCGCCACGCCAGCAAAGATTGTCAGTCGTATGTTAAGCTTAGTTCCACCACATTGCTCAAACACATCAAAACCTTCCTGATCATGTGGCCTATATCCCTCCCAAAACTATTCGCCTTCAACAGCCAATGCAGCCACAGCCATTCCAGGCGCCACCATCTTATCCATCATAAACGGTGAATGCTCCAACACTGGAAGTTTTTAAAAAGACCTTGGACAACCATTTGTCTGAAGTGGTACAGGGCTTTCTGCCTGAGCAGGGGGTTGGACTAGAAGACCTCCAAGGTCCCTTCCAACTCTGTTATTCTGTTATGTTTGATGTTCTATTGACCATTGCAAGTTAGAACTGCCCTGAAAAAAGGGATATGACTGTTTTTCACACAACCTTTGCAGCATCCCCATGGCCATGTGATAAAATGTTTGGCAACTGGTTCATACTTTTGATGGTTGCAGTGTCTTGCGGAGTGTGTGTGTCATGTGATCACCTGACAATCAAAGTCGATGAGGAAGCTAGATTCGCTTTGATACTAACTTAACAACTACAGTGATTAACTTAACAAATGTGGCAAGAAAGGTCATGAAATAGGGCAATAGAAAATAAGTGGGCCTCTTGTTCTGTGTAACAATCCTTCAGATATTTGCTATCATATCTATAGCCCTTTCTGTAGGCTAAACATACTCAGATCTCTCAGAAGGCTCACTTGTCAAACTATTCACCATCTTGTATCCCTCCTCTGAGCTTGCTCCCATTTTTCACAATCCATTTTGAACTGTAGTGCCCAAAAGTGAGCACTGTCTCCAAGTGGGATGCAACTAGGGTACAACAGAGGGGAACAAACTGGACTTTTTGTTTTTTGCTTTTTAGCAACTGCATCATACTGCTGGCTTATGGTTAACTTCTTCGAGCTTTATCACATATTCCACCCATCCTTGTGCCTTACATTTTTTTTAATGTCCTGTTGCACACGAAGAGACTAGACATTTACCTGTCTGAGATGGTATAGGTTCTCCTGCTTGAGCAGGGGGCTGGAATAGAAGAACTTCAAGGTCCCTTCCAGATTCTATTCTGTTCCGTTCCACTCCACTCCACTCCATTCCATTCCATTCCATTCCATTCCATTCCATTCCATTCCATTCCATTCCATTCCATTCCATTCCATTCTATTCTATTCTATTCTATTCTATTCTATTCTATTCTATTCTAATTCTATTCTTCCCTTTTATTTCAGCCCCCTGTTCACTTCTGCTAGATGTTTCTGAAATTATTAGTCACTATTCCCTGAAAACCTTTTTAAGCGGCCCCTCAACTTCCTGCCCAAGTCATTGTTACAAATGTTGAATGGCTTTCTTTTGCAAAGAAAGCAATCTTTTTCTCTAGTCCTCAAAAAAAGACAGGAGAAAAAAACAAACCACTAGCTGAATTATTGTGCATCAGTGTTTGTAATCAATTGTTAAAATGGTTACTTTGGAGATTATTTGCTGCACACTTAAAGCAATCAAATTTTTAATGGTTGAGTCCCACTTTGACATGGTGTTTAGGCACTGGACTAAGCTTGCTGATGATAGATCAAGGTGAGTCTAGGCACCAATTATTTTTCTGAAACTTATTTCCTTTTGACATGGGCAAGACCATGTTCTGTTCATAATTTACTGATGGCCTGGGCTGTGGGAAGTTTAGAATGGGAAAATAGGCTAAAGATATCCTTTGTTTTTGTACTATTTATTAATTACAGAATCATTTGGGTGGTTTTGCATCATGTTTGCAATATAGGATTCAAGAGTGCCACCTTCACACTAATCTTCAGAAGAGGCAGGTTATAGAAGCTAATTTTTTATTCTAAGTTGTCTTTGGTCTTCTTGCTAGCCATTGCTATGACAATGATTCCTCTTCTGGGTTAAAACTCCCATCTTGTCAGTCTCTTAAGCCTACAAAAGTTGAGGTTTTTGTTTTTTTCCCAGAAAATGTTTCCGTTTTGTTCTAACTCTGTAAAAACAGAGGATTTTTTTCCCCACCTAATCACCAGACAACCAGCACCTGCCTCTTGTGTAATATTTTTGTAGTTGTTCTTTTGCAACTTTTCCTTGCACTCAACGGTTGCAATTATTAATATATATTTTTACCGGCTCCCTAGATTTAGCGTTAGAATAAATTTAAGTCCATTTTGTTGTTTAGGTTTTAGATCCTTTTTTTTTAGCAATCAGGCAACCCTGTGGAGGTAAATATACCTCTTCCCCCTGGGGGAAAAAACACCTCCACCCTAAGTGCTACTTGGCTTTAGCAATTACATACTTGACTGCCCAACCATGGCAATCTTTTTATACTTTATATCCTACTGTACAGCAAGTAAGTGTATCAAACAGGGAAGGAACACTGTCATGCTTTTGAACAAATTTTATTGTATGCTTCTTTCTGTCTTTTTCTGTATATAATGCAGTCTTTGAAGTGGAAAAACTTTCCCAGTGACTCCTCCATTCTTTTTTTTTTTAAAAAAAATTGACAGTTATTATTTAACATTTTAATAGGGCTCAAAAACTACTATCAGCCTTAGTCGATACATTTAACTTTGTTTGGATACAAAG
Organism: Vipera berus; assembly: GCF_964194415.1. Taxonomy (NCBI): domain Eukaryota; kingdom Metazoa; phylum Chordata; class Lepidosauria; order Squamata; family Viperidae; genus Vipera; species Vipera berus. Next base: position 15,477,242 of record NC_138207.1, on the reverse strand, counting down.
GATTACAATTATTGCTTCTCCCCCTTGCCCAGCAGATGATCCTCCTCCTCCTCCTCCTCCTCCTCCTCTAATGCAGACAAGCTTAAATAAAATTTATAATAAATGGCAGTCATGCCTTCCATTTTGCATTGATTATTTCTTTTTGCTACCTGGATAAGAAGTAAAACAAAAGGTTAAAAAAAACCTACAGAAGTCAGACTCACATTTAACTACAGTTCATTTAAAAAACCTGAATGAGTTTACTTCCCTCAGATTTCTGTGGTTTTATTATTGTTAATTGTAATTTGAACAGCACGTTCAGCTCTGTTTGATCTAGCATAGTATTTGGATGGCAAGTATCATAAGATTCAGCTTAGGATCATACCAAATACAGGGAAGTGGGGTGAGAAATTCCATGAACTGGACAGCTTAGTTATAGATGATAGCATAATTCCCTGTCCAGGTTATTTTCTAAAGGATTAAGGCCAATATTGCCTTCGTTTCTTCCTCCTGTTTACTAGTAAGATCCCAATACAGTAATCTCCTTATAAACCACAATAGCTTCCTATGAGCTGAGACTAGTTGCTACTAAGACTTAGTGGGACCTTATTTTGAGATTTCCTCCTGCAAGAAGCTTCCCCAGCTACTCCCAACTTCTCAACTACTAGAAGCCATTCTCTGCTGCTGGACACCTTCATAAGATTACCTCCCATTGTTCCCTTTTGGGAAGGTTGCTCTGGCAGGGGTCTGTTTAGGATGTCATGTGGTCTACTATATAGCCTTTTTAGTAGACTTACTTGCTGCATTACTTACAACCATAGATTCTCTTGCTAGGGTTAGGATTGCTTCTGGTCTATCCAATCCTGTTGTTGAGCTGCTCCAAACTTACCCTATTGCTGAAATGTCCCCGGTCTTTCACAGGGTCTTCCTACCCTGACTACAATAACAAACACTCGGTTCAAAATGGCAAGCCCAGCTAGGAAAGCAGTCTTCCCCACTGTTAAAGTGGAGACTCTAGAAAGAGTACAGAGAAGAGCAACACAGATGATTAGAGGTCTGGAGGCTAAAACATATAAGGAATGGCTGCTGGAATTGGGTATGTCTAGTTTAATGAAAAGGAGGACTAGGGGTGAGATGGTAGCAGTGTTCCAATATCTCAGGGGCTACCACAAAGAAGAGGGAGTCAAGCTATTCTCCAAAGCACCTGAAAGCAGGACAAGAAGCAATGGATGAAAACTAGTCAAGGAGAGAAGCAACCTAGACCTAAGGAGAAACTTCCTGACACTTAGAACAATTAACCAATGGAACGACCTGCCTCCAGAAGCTGTGAATGCTCCAACACTGGAAGTTTTTAAGAAGTGACTGGACAGCCATTTGTCTGAAATGCTATAGGGTTTCCTGCCTGAGCAGGGGATTGGACTAGATGACCTCCAAGGTCCCTTCCAACTTTACTATTATGATTATGATTATGAAAGTGAACTAGACAAACCATAACTTGTTAGTAATCTTTTGGCAGAGATTTCATGAGTGAGGGAGACTTACCCAAGTGACATCTGACCTTCCCTGCAAGGTTCTCCTTTGGCTTTCTCCTTGTGACCTTTCCAGGAAGGAAATTGCAAATCCAAACTCTCTGCCACCTCCAGCTGTCGGCCAGTCACATGATCCCCATTGACTTTCTATTGCCAGCTTCTCAGACTTCCCCACTGACTTGTGGGAAGGTGTAAGGGACACTGGGTCCAAGACTCCCAGCATTCTGTAAGTTAGCCCATTTGAGATAACTTGGTTGAAAAGATTTTGCCCTATGATGCCGTGTTTCACCCAGTTAAAGAAAAGTAAAAGAAGTGTATTTTATGAAGTTACAGTTGCAGATGTTTAGTGAAGATAGAATATGGGAAAATTCAAGAGTCACAATAACATTATCCATGAGGATTAAAATACCATTTCTTGTGGAAGTATGTTTTAACTCATGTAAGTTTTATTCTTTATTGTTGCTAGGAAGATAACATATGCTTGATCAATATATATTTGCGCAAAGTAAAAAAATAATGTCAATTATAAACTGCTGTAATCCAAGGATCAAGATTGTTTAATCAGAAGTATCTTTATTCAGTTATCGATTAAAAGCTTTTGGATTGTATTTTGCTTTCTTTATTGCTAACTTTTGAGTCTAGGTGATTTACCATGGGTGAAAATCTTTTTACTTTTACCTTATTACTGGCAGATTTTATAGTTTCTGTTGGTGTCTTTTCTAAAGAAAAGGATTTAAAATACAATATTTGTTCCACTTTAATTTTTCATTTAGTCAAAAGATTAAGTCAAAATGCCTACTTATGCATGGAAACTCTAATTGAAGTTTCTGTATGCACCATGGTAATGAAAACTAACAATAGGGATGCACAAAATTTTAGTGAGGGGACAATTATTAGGTATTTTCTTCTTCTGTTCTGAAAAGATAACAATCGGATGGTCTAACCTTCTAATTAGGAAGTGTTTTCTTCAAAATCCAGGAGTCCTCAAGAAACCTTAACTATATTTTGACTATTTACACTGGATAGGCTTCTGGTTCAATTGCATTTTATTATTAATCTCTTTCTTGTCCACAAATCATGTGCACAAACAGGTAGGTAGATTACACAAAATATACCAGAAGGCAATAATATAGCAATAATCATGCCCGTGTACTATCTATCTATCTATCTATCTATCTATCTATCTATCTATCTATCTATCTATCTATCTATCTATCTATCTATCTCTATCTCTATCTATCATCTATCTATCTATCTATCTATCTATCTATCTATCTATCTATCTATCTATCTATCTATCTATCTATCTATCTATCTATCTATATGGGGTAGTGCTCATCCCCATTTCAAGGCCACTGAGCCAGCACTGTCCAAAGTCATTTCTGTGGTCATGTGGCCAGCATGATGTTGCGGAGTGCTGTTACCTTCCCACCAAAGTGGTATCTATCTACTCACATTTGCATGTTTTCCAACTGCTAGTTTAGCAGGAGCTGGAGCGACGACAGGAGCTCACCCGATCACATGGCTCTTAGGTCTTGAACCTGGGCTGCTGGCTTTCCAGCAGACAAGCGAGGATCTTAACCATTGAGCCACCACGCCACCCATTTAACAAAGGGAAAAGTCCTATTTGCAAGGACTGTTGTTGAAGAAGCAACTAAGTTTTGCTTTATCTCAATTATTGGTCAACAGCTGACTAAGATGCCATGGCACTATATTTATAGAGAGGTTGAAGAATAATGGAGCAGGTAGACTTCCTTGTTTTATTTCTTGAGCTATAGAAATTGGATCAGGTAATTGGTCATGGGAATCGTATCAAACTTTTATGCCAGTGTTACTATAGAGTGTATATATCAGTGGTAAGAATTCTTGATCTCTAGTAGTGCCATCAATTTCTCTCTGAAGACTGAATCAAAGACCGATTTCACATCTATAAAGGTTCTATGAAACAGAATTTTAAAACTATAGTTATATTTCTCTCTACTGGGTGACACAAAATCATTGTTTGAGCCACTGAAGTTTCTACCTTGCCTAAATCTTGCTTGCTGTTCTGCTAAAATATTGTCTTTTATTCAGTCATAAAGTTTCTCATATAAGCGTTTGGCATTCATTTTGCTAACTGAATTCTGTACTATAAACCAGATAGTAATTTGGAGCCTCTTTTTAAAATCTTTGAAGAAATTGGGACAAAGATAGCCATATTCTTTTTCATTGTGAACAATATTTTCAATATAAGTAAACAGAGCTGCCAGTACAGGTGTTCACAAATTGCCATTATTTTTGAAGATCTTGGCAGTACAATATTATTACTAGGGGCTTTATGGATTTTCATTTGGTCTATTGGTTGCCTTATGTCTCTTATAAATACTGTTGGCTGACTTGCTCACTTTTTTTGTGTTTAGGTCTGGTAGAACATTGGCATATTCAGTCTGTGCTTATAATGATTAGAAATAAGCTACTCAGGCCGTTACAGATACATGGCTTTCTAGCTTTCTTGATAGGTTTTGCATTATCTTCTGTCAAAAGTTATGAGAGTCATTAGATTTTGTAGTCATAATTAATTGTTTTAGTTTGATTAACTTTTCATTTTAGAATTAGTTTTTTTTTTTGTTTTTATTGAAAAGTTTTAAAAATACAGTTTTCCTTTAAAAAACCCCCTTCCCCCTCCCTCCTCCCCTCCCTACCTCCCCCCTTCCCCCCCTCCCCCCCTCCCTCCTCCCCCCCCCTCCCCCTAACCCCCCTCCCCCCCCGGACTTCCCAGAGCTAAATACAAGGTATATATATATAAAAAAGCAATCATAAACAACCATATACTAACAACTATAAATTCTAAAATCCCTCACTCTCTAACTTATATAGGATCAAACAAAACTTAGCATTATTAAATATATATAGAAGACAAAATAAAAAAAGAAAAAAGAAAACGAAAGAAGACTTATTCAAATGCTAGATAAAACTTCTTGACCCTATACCTATTCTGGATAAACTCAATCCATTTTCTCCATTCCATAATATAATGTTCTTGCGAGTAATCTTTCAAATAGGCCGAAATCTTCGCCATCTCTGCCAAGTCGGAAACCTTTAAAATCCACTCTTGTATAGTCGGCAGTTCCTCTTTCTTCCAATATTGACCTATCAAAAGTCTTGCTGCCGTAACTAAATTCAACATCAACTTAGAGTCCACAACTGTAGCGTCAACAATTATTCCCAACAAAAAAAATTGCGGACAAAACTTTATCCTCCGTTTAAAAATCTTCTGCATATTCCACCAGACTTTTATCCAAAAAGTCTTGACCTTTTTACATGTCCACCATATGTGAAAATATGTTGCCTCTTCATCACCACACCTCCAACATTTAGGCTGATAATTCGGATACATACTTGCAAGCTTTTTAGGATCTAGATGCCATCTATAAAACATTTTGTAAAAGTTCTCTCTTAAACTTTGAGCTTGAGTGAATTTTACATTCCTCACCCAGATCTTTTCCCACGTGTCCATTGTAATAACTTCCTGAATGTTTTGGGCCCATTTTATCATACAATCCTTAACAAGCTCTGTTTCTGAATCGATCTCTATCAATGCAAGATATATCCGTTTAATATGTGCTGGTCCTTGATTTCTAATTTGCTTTATCAAATTTTCATCAGTCGTTGCAAATCCATTTTTTTGGTCTTCTTTCCACCTGGCCTGTAACTGAATATATTGAAACCAAGTCTGAACAACCTTCTCTTCTCGCAAGAAACTATATGATTTCAAGCACCAAATATTCCTTTCCAAACTTAAAATTTCCTTGTAAGTAGTCTCATCATGTTTGAAACCAGCATGTATATTTTCTATTGCGTGTTTTGGGATTGCCCACAATGGTATCTTGCTGCTTAACTTATGTCTATACTTCTTCCAAACTCTCAGCAATGCCTGTCTTAAAATATGCATCCTAAACACAGTATCTACCTTCTTATCATACACCAAATATGCATGCCAGCCAAACAACAGATCATGGCCCTCAAGATTTAATAACCTCGATTGTGTCAAATTAATCCAATCACTTATTCCTACTAGTGCAGCAGCTTCATAATATAATTTAAAATTAGGCATTTTAAGGCCACCTCTCTCACGAGTATCCTGCATAATCTTAAGTTTAACTCGTGGCTTTTTCCCTGCCCACACAAATTTATTGATACCACGCTGCCATTCCTCCAAGTTAGAGTCTTTCTTAAGAATCGGTATCATTTGAAATAAGAATAAAAATTTGGGCAGGACATTCATTTTCACTGCTGCAATCCGTCCCAACAAAGACAATTGCAATTTTTCCCAACTCTCCAGTTCTTTTTGAATTTTCCCCCATAACTTTTCATAATTATTTTTATATAGCTTTGTATTAGAGGGCGACAAAATCACCCCCAAATATTTAACCCTTTTAACAATCTCAAATCCAGTTAATCCTTCTAGGAGAGCCTTCTGCGAAACTGTCATATTTCTAGCCAAAATTTTAGTTTTCTGTATATTTACTTTAAATCCAGAAACCTTCCCATATTGTGTTATTATCTCCATCAGGTCCACAACAGAGTTCTCTGGCTGGGTCACTGTAACAACCAGATCATCTGCAAATGCTCTCAATCTGTAATCCTGATCTCCAACTTGTATCCCCTTAATTTTTTCCGAATTCCGAATCTTAACCAATAATATCTCTAATGTTAATATAAATAACAAGGGCGATAGCGGACAGCCTTGCCTTGTGCCCTTCTCAATATTACATACTGTTGTCAAACTATTGTTAACTATAATTCGGGCAGTTTGTTTTTGGTATAATGCCCTAATCGGTTGTAAAAATTTTTCCCCAAAATCCATTTTGTCTAAAACTTTCAACAAAAATTGCCAGTTCAATTGATCAAAAGCCTTTTCAGCATCTAAAAAGATTAGCGCAGCAGAGATCTGGTTGTGCCTTTCCAAAAACTCTAACACATCAACTATATGTCTCACATTAGTTTTCATTTGTCTTCCACTAATAAACCCCGTTTGGTCCCCATGAATCACCTGTTGCAGAACCCTCATCAGTCTATTAGCCAAAACCTTAGCAAATATCTTATAATCTGTATTTAAAAGCGATATCGGTCTGTAATTTTTAACTAAAGTAGCATCCTGGTCTTCCTTCGGAATCAAAGAGATAAAAGCTGTTCTCCAAGACGGGGGCACCTTTCCCCCCCTCTGGATTGTCTGGAACAGTTCCTTTAACGGTTTTATCATCTCTAATTGTAAGTTTTTATAATAGGCCGCAGTCAAGCCATCAGTGCCTGGTGCTTTATCCACCTTCAGTTCCTTAATAGCTATAAAAATTTCTTCTTCTGTAATCAGTTGGTTAATCCCCTCTTTTTGTACTTGCGTAAGAACCGGGATGCTAGCCTTCTCCAAATACGTATCAATATCTTTTGCATTAATGTCCTCTTTAGTATATAATTTCGAATAAAAATCCACAAAGGCATCCTTAATAAGATTCTGTTGATACACAACCCTTCCTTTATGCTCAATCTTATCTATATTAGATGCCCTTTGTTTTTTCCTCAGTCTATAAGCCAACCATCTGCCTGGCTTTTTAGCATTGCAAAAAGTATTATGCCTAGCAAACCGCAGATTGGTCGCCACTTGATCAGCCATTAATTTATCAAATTGTCCTCGTAACAGTCTAATAGCCTCCTTGATCTTCACCTCCTCTGGGTTCAAAATCAAAGCCTTTTCTTTTTCCTTTATTTCATTCTCCAGTTCTTTCCTTCTAGTTTCCACTGCACGTCTATGTCTATTATTCATATATATCAACACCCCTCTCATATAGGCCTTGCTAGCATCCCAAACCATATCCATAGAGGTACCCTTATTCATATTCATCTCAAAAAAATCCTTCATCCGCTGTTTGCATTCTTCCACATTTCTCTGATTTCTAAACAAATTCTCATTTACGCGCCATGAGCGTCTATCTCCTCTTTCCTTATCAATCTCCAACCACACTGGACTGTGATCAGAGATAATTCTTGCGCAGATTTTCACCTTTTTAGTTCTCAAAAGAAGATCATTAGTCAACAAAATAAAATCAATCCTCGAAAAAGATTGGTGTCTATCAGAATAAAATGTATAATCCTTCTCCCGCAAATGTCTCTCACGCCAAATATCTCGCAATTCCAGGTCATCCTTCATTTCAAAAAAAGATTTAGGCAGTCTAGCGTGACTTGGAATGCGTTTAAAGGCTCCAGCCTTATCCAACTGTACATCCATAACTCCATTCCAGTCCCCCATAAAAATAAAGGATTTATAATCCAACTGGGTAAGCTTTGTATGAAGTAAACTAAAAAAGTCAGCTTGTTGTTGATTTGGAGCATATAATCCAACTAAAAGCGTCTTTTTACCTTCAAACAACAGCTCGATCATAACATATCTTCCATGCTTATCTGCTTCAATTAGGTCCGCTGTTAAGGCACTTTTAACATAAACAACCACTCCATTTTTCTTATTCTCTGCAGAAGCAACAAATTGCGTACCCAGCCTCGAGTTCAATAAATACTTTTGATCCAAAACTCTAATATGCGTTTCTTGCAGGCATATAACATCTATCTTAAATTGTTTTAAATATTGAAAAACTTTCTTCCTCTTCTGCGGTGAGTTTAGTCCATTAACATTCCAGGTTAAAAATTTAGTTGCCATGTATATCCTCGAGAAGCTCTTGGACCACAGCTTTGATAGGACTGGTTACTTTAGGCCGTGCTCCTCCCACAGCTTGGCTATGAATGCGATGTGAAGAATCTGAAGACTTTTGCTGATCTTGTTCTTTTATTTTCTTTGCTCGTTTTAAAGCAGCACGCGTCACTCTTTGCTCTCTAGGATCATCCAAAGAGATTGTAGCTTGATCTCCTCCAGCACCATTTTCCTCTGTTTCCTCCTCTTGTTGTTCTTCTTCTCCAGATCCCTTTCCAGCTTCCAGGAGCGTTAATGGGGTTGCTTTTAAGACATTATTGTAGAAATCACGTGCTTGTTTCACAGTAATCAGCCTATACCTTTTACCTTCATACATCACCATCAGCCCCTCTGGAATCTCCCATCTGAACCTTATATCTCTTTGCTTGAGCTCTTGCACAAGAAATGTATAGTCCTTTCTTCCCCTTAAAATCCTTGGAGGAATTTCTTTTAAAACCAAGACTTCTTGTTCAGCAATCACAACCTTAGCATCATAGGCAGCTTGTATAACTTGATCTCTAATTTCTCTTTTTGCAAAATAAACCACCACATCTCTAGGCAACTTTCTCTGTCTGGCAATCCATGAATTCACCCGAAACACTTTATCCATAGCTGCTCTTATTTCAGATGCTGGCTGGTTCAATACCCCTTCGAGAGCCTCAGAGATCAGCTGCTTTAAATCTTCTTTAACATTCTCTTTTAAGCCTCTAATTCTGACAGCAAACTGCATCTGGTAATATTGGGCATGGCTTAACTCCCTTTCCAACTTGCCTCTTTCAATTTCATTCTCCCGTGCTTTTACTTCTAGTATAGCATTCCTTTGAGCCAAATCATCCACTTTTTCATCTAAATCTTCCACACATTCCGCCACTTTATGCACTGAAGTCAAAATGTCTACCTTCATCACGCTGTACTTCTGTTCCATCCTCTCTTCCATTCTTTCCTCAAATTTCTCCAATTTCTCCTCCATCTGTGCAAATTTATCAGCAATTGATTGATTAATTGATTCCAAAAGTACCTGGGCATGTTTATCCAAGGCATCTCGCAAATCCTTCGATGTCAGCACTTCAGGAGGGTGCAATGCCTGTAGTGATGATTGTTGCACCGGCGAGGATCCTCCACTCCGAAGAGTTTTAGAGGGAGGTTTAGCCGCCATCTTTTAATCCTCAATTATGACGCACTTTCAATTAAAGTTTAAAAAGTCCAACAAGTTAGAGAGTACAGTAAAATAGTCCTCTTCACCTTTTCCTCTTGTACCGCTCTGCCTGCTCCTTTAAATCATAGTCCTTTCTTCAGGCAGGGATGGTTCGCAGACGCCTGGCTCTGCTCCAGGAAGTTCGGAGCAGAGACGACGGCCAGCTGGGAGCAACCCAGGCTTCGGGGGAGTTCGATCCTTCAGCCGCCCAAGCTCGAAGCTCAGGCGGCCTCGGAGAACTCTACCCCTACCTGGGGCCTCACCCCCTCCTCTTCTCCCGAGGTTGTTGTTGTTGTTGTTAGCTGCGAAGTCGTGTCCGACCCATCGCGACCCTATGGACAACATTCCTCCAGGCCTTCCTGTCTTCTACCATCTTCTGGAGTCCATTTAAGCTCACGCCTACTGCTTCAGTGACTCCATCCAGCCACCTCATTCTCTGTCGTCCCCTTCTTCTCTTGCCCTCAATCTTTCCCAGCATTAGGCTCTTCTCCAGTGAGTCCTTCCTTCTCATTAGGTGGCCAAAGTATTTGAGTTTTAGCTTCAGGATCTGGCCTTCTAAAGAGCAGTCAGGATTGATCTCCTCTAGGACTGACCGGTTTGATCGCCTTGCAGTCCAAGGGACTCGCAGGAGTCTTCTCCAGCACCATAGTTCAAAGGCCTCAATTCTTTGGCGCTCAGCCTTTCTTATGGTCCAACTTTCACTGCCATACATTGCAACTGGGAAGACCATAGCCTTGACTATACGCACTTTTGTTGACAGGGTGATGTCTCTGCTTTTTAGTGTGCTGTCTAGATTTGCCATGGCTTTCCTCCCCAGGAGCAAGCGTCTTTTAATTTCTTGGCTACAGTCCCCATCTGCAGTGATCTTGGAGCCCAGGAAAACAAAATCTGTCACTACCTCCATTTCTTCCCCATCTATTTGCCAGGAATTGAGAGGGCCAGTTGCCATGATCTTGGTTTTCTTAATGTTAAGTTTCAACCCAAATTTTGCACTCTCCTTCTTCACCCGCAACAAGAGGCTATTTAGTTCTTCTTCACTTTCTGCCATTAGAGTGGTATCATCTGCGTATCTTAGGTTGTTGATATTTCTTCCGGCAATCTTAATTCCAACTTTTGATTCATCTAGCCCTGCCTTTCTCATGATGTGCTCTGCATATAAGTTAAATAGGCAGGGCGACAGTATACAGCCTTGCCGGACTCCTTTCCCAATTTTGAACCAATCAGTGGTTCCGTGTCCAGTTCTCACTGTTGCTTCTTGACCCGCATATAGGTTTCTCAAGAGACAAATAAGATGGTCTGGTACTCCCATCTCTTTAAGAACTTGCCACAGTTTGTTATGATCCACACAATCAAAGGCTTTAGCATAGTCAATGAAGCAGAAGTAGATGTTTTTCTGGAACTCCCTAGCTTTCTCCATGATCCAGCGTATGTTGGCAATTTGATCTCTAGTTCCTCTGCCTCTTCGAAATCCTGCCTGTACTTCTGGTAGTTCTCGATCCACATACTGCTGAAGTCTAGCTTGTAGGATTTTAAGCATGACTTTACTAGCATGAGAAATGAGTGCAATGGTGCGATAGTTTGAACATTCTTTGGCACTGCCTTTCTTTGGAATTGGAATGTAAACTGATCTTTTCCAATCCTGTGGCCACTGTTGAGTTTTCCAAATTTTCTGGCAAATTGAGTGTAGCACTTTTACTGCACTGTCTTTTAAGATTTTGAATAGCTCAGCTGGAATACTGTCACCTCCACTAGCTTTGTTGTTGCTCAGCTTTTCTAAGGCCCACTTCACCTCACATTCTAGGATGTCTGGCTCGAGGTCAGTGACCACATCATTGTGATTATCTGGGACGTTAAGCTCATTCTTGTATAGTTCTTCTGTGTAATTTTGCCACCTCTTCTTAATCTCTTCTGCCTCTGTTAGGTCCCTGCCATTTTGGTCCTTTATCATGCCCATTTTTGCATGAAACGTTCTCTTCATCTCTCCAATTTTCTTGAAAAGATCTCTGGTCCTCCCTATTCTATTGTTTTCTTCTATTTCTTTGCACTGTTCATTTAAGAAGGCATTCTTATCTCTTCTAGCTATTCTCTGGAATTCTGCATTCAATTGGGCATATCTATGTTTTTCTCCCTTGCCTTTCGCTTCCCTCCTTTCCTCAGCTATTTGCAAAGCTTCCTCAGACAGCCATTTTGCTTTCTTGCATTTCTTTTTCTTTGGGATAGTTTTGGTTGCTACCTGTTGTACAATGTCGCGAACCTCTGTCCATAGTTCTTCAGGCACTCTGTCTATCAGATCTAATTCCTTAAATCTATTTGTCACCTCTACTGTATATTCAACAGGGATATGATTTAATTCATACCTGACTGGCCTAGTGCTTTTCCCTACTTTCTTCAGTTTAAGCCTAAACTTTGCAAGGAGAAGCTCATGGTCTGAGCCACAGTCAGCTCCTGGTCTTGTTTTTACCGACTGTATAGAGCTTCTCCATCTTTGGCTGCAGAGCATATAGTCAATCTGATTTCTGTGTTGACCGTCTGGTGATGTCCATGTGTAGAGCCGTCTCTTGGGTTGTTGGAAAAGAGTGTTTGCTATGACCATCGTATTCTCTTGACAAAATTCTATCAGCCTGTGCCCTGCTTCATTTTGTACTCCAAGGCCAAACTTGCCTGTTATTCCAGTTATTTTTTGGCTTCCTACTTTAGCATTCCAATCCCCCATGATGATAAGGACATCATTTTTTGGTGTTACTTCTATAAGGTGCTGTAGGGCTTCATAGAACCGGTCAATTTCATCCTCTTCAGCACTGGTGGTTGGGGCATAGACTTGGACTACTGTGATATTGAATGGTTTGCCTTGGATTCGAACTGAGATCATTCTGTCATTTTGAGGATTGTATCCCAGTATTGATTTTCCTACTCTTTTATTGACTATGAAGGCTACTCCATTTCTTCTGAGGGATTCTTGCCCGCAGTAGTATACCTGATGGTCATCTGAATTAAATTCACCCATTCCTTTCCATTTTAGTTCGCTGATACCTAAGATGTCGATGTTCAGTCTTGTCATCTCTTGTTTGACCACCTCCAGCTTTCCTTGATTCATGGATCTTACATTCCAGGTTCCTATGGAGAAAAAATCTTTACAGCATCGGACTTTCCTTTCACCACCAGACACATCCACAGCTGAGCGTCCTTTCGGCTTTGGCCCAGTCGCTTCATTCTTTCTGGCGCTACTAGTACTAGCCCTCTGCTCTTCCCCAGTAGCATATTGGACGCCTTCCGACCTGAGGGGCTCATCTTCCAGCGTCATATCGTTTTGCCTTTTGGTACTGTCCATAGGGTTTTCATGGCAAAGATACTGGAGTGGGTTGCCATTTCCTTCTCCAGTGGATCACGTTTTGTCAGAACTCTCAACTATGACCTGTCCGTCTTGGGTGGCCCTGCACGGCATAGCTCATAGCTTCATTGAATTACGCAAGCCCCTTCGCCACGACAAGGCAGTAATCCATGAAGGGGTTCTCCCGAGGAGGGGGCTTCAATTTCGCCCGAACAGCTGATCGGCGCTGTTTCGGGCGAAAAAACAAACAGCTGAGCCGCGGGCAGCCAGGGGAGGCTGTCTTCAGCGCCGCGCCGCCAGCGGAAGTCCTAGAATTAGTTTTTTTTATATTGACACCTTTCTGACAATAAATCTTGAGAATTCGTAGCATAAGGCAGGGCTATTCAACCAGTGATACGGGTACCACCTGTGGTACATTGGCACCTGGCAGGTGGTATGCGACCATCCTAGAAAAGTGGTAGCAGGGGAGGGGAATGAGCTGAATTGGTGGCAGCAATGCACAAGCCTGAGCGAGAGATGGCTGGAGCTGCAGGGCTGTCAGGGCTCAGCGGAAGCACAAGGATCAGCACCAGGCTCCAGCTGGAGCTCAGCGCTGATCCTGGCGCTTCTGCTGAGCCCAGAAGAAGCGCTGATCAGCTGGAATGTTGCAGCATCTCCAGGGTCTTGTTCTTTACATTCAGTTGCTTGGCAACTGATTCCTATTTATGATGGTCACAGTGTCCCAGAGTCATGTGAAGTGACCAAAACCTGCTGCAACCACCCAGCAGACAGGGGGATTAAAAACCAAACACCCACCCCACCCCACCCACGCTGCCAATCCTCAACAGAAATGCTCACAACAATGAAAACTTCGGACAGGAGGAAGAGCACCGCTGGGCAGGCAGGCAGGTGTCTTGCTTGGCTGTGGCTTGGGGGGCACTTTTTTAGTGCCATTTTAACTTCAAACAGTCACTAAGCAAACTGTTGTAATTCGAGGACTACCTGTATTTCATCACTTCCCCCCTTTTTTTGGTCAAGTTTTTGACACCTTGCTAGGCGACTGGTGGTACTCGGATGTTGCCATATCTTAAAAGTGGTACAATGGGTGAAAAGGTTGAAAAGCCTTGGTTGTTGAGAGTGTGGTGGTGCATCAGCTTCCTCTGTTCCTGGAGGAAATTGATTATCTTGACCCATACCAATCGGGTTTCAGGCCCAGGTACAGCACAGAGACGGCATTGGTCGCGCTGGTGAATTATCTCTGGAGGGCTCGGGACAGGGGATGTTCCTCTGTCCTAGTCCTATTAGACCTCTCAGCGGCTTTCAAGACCATCGACCATGGTATCCTACTGCAGCATCTCAGGGGGTTGGGAGTGGGAGGCACTGTTTTACAGTGGTTCTCCTCCTATCTCCTGGGCCACTCGCAGTCGGTGTTGATGGGAGGGCAGAGGTCCGCCCCGAGGTCTTTCGTTTGTGGAGTCCCTCAGGGGTCGGTCCTCTCTCCCCTCCTGTTCAACATCTACATGAAACCGCTAGGCGAGCTCATTCATTTCTTTCCACCCCGAACCAACCCAGTGATGCACTCGACGTGATGTCCCGTTGCCTGGAGGCGGTCCGGGTTTGGATGGGGAGAAACAGTCTTCGTCTCAATCCTGCCAAGACTGAGTGGCTGTGCATACCGGCATCTCGGGTTAGCCAGGCTGTTCCATCATTAATGATGGAGGGTGAGGTGTTACCCCCCATCGATAGGGCTCACAACCTGGGCGTCCTCTTGGATTCACGGCTCAGCTTTGAAGACCATATAGGAGCCATGACCAGGGGGGCTTTTGCCCAGGTTCGCCTGGTGCGCCAGTTGCATCCCTATCTGGACCGAGATGCCCTACGCACAGTTACCCATGCACCCGTGACCTCCCGGCTAGACTACTGCAATGCTCTCTACATGGGGCTGCCCTTGAGGACCACTCGGAGGCTTCAACTGGTGCAGTATGCAGCCACGTGAGTTGTGATGGGAGTTTCCCGATACTCCCGTGTAACACCTCTTCTCCGTGAGCTGCATTGGCTTCCGGTTGCCCTCCGGGTGAGATTCAAGGTGCTGGTAATGACCTATAAAGCCCTAAATGGCTTGGGTCCGGATTATCTAAGGGAACACCTGCTGCCGGCATCAACTTCCCATCATCCTGTGCGCTCCCACAGGGAGGGCCTTCTCAGGATACCACCGGTTAAGGAATGCCGGCGGGTTATTCCCAGGGGAAGGGCGTTCTCTGTGGGCCCGCTGGCCCTATGGAACCAACTTCCCACGGAACGTAGGACTGCCCCTGACCTTCGCTCATTTCGCCGGGACCTGAAAACTTGGCTCTTCGAGCTGTCTGGCCCAGACTGAGGGGTTTTAATTTTAACTGGGTTTTAGTTTTAAATTTTGGGAACTTGAATTACTTAATTGTTTTAACTAATTTTAATTTTCTCTGTAAACCGCCCTGAGTCCTACGGGAATAGGGCGGTATATAAATTTAATTAATTAATTAATTAAATAAATAAATAAATAAATAAATAAATAAATAAATAAATAAATAAATAAGGGGTGCTTCTGTGCTGGACATAGCTATTAATAATGACTTGCTTGTACACATTCTTGGTTGAACCATGGTTTAGATCTTTGGACCCTTATTATTCCCATTGTTTGCTAAAAACAAATGAATTTGTTGAACCTGGTTGGAGTGCAACAATTTATTAACGTTTTCTCCAAAATAGTTTTACATGTAGTTAGATAAGGTGCAACATTATATATTTCTCTTATTATTCTGGCCAGAGATGTTCCAAGATACAAGTTATAAAGAACTCTCTGAGATCAAATGTCATTCTGACTGATCTTAGTAATTTTCTTCTATTCTCTTTTGGTCTCGTTGTCTCTTAAGATCTTGTTGGTATTGACCTTGGATGCTTCATGTACTCAATAACTGAGATAATTTGAGAGTTTTGTACAAGGATAGCCTTTTGGAATTGGGTTAATTGCAATGCCAGAATTTCACAAGAACCATGTGGCTTTTCTTTTTCCCTGGTACAAAGATGAAAGGAAAATACTGATCAATAGACTCTCTGTAGCTGTTCCTGCCAGATTGCCAGACTATGTGCAAGTGAAGTTAATTTAGAAAATTAATCAAAGTGGGGATCATTGACAAGCAGCAACCCAAGGCTTGATTCCACTTGGTTCAAATAATTGTTGGAATTGACGGTTTGTGGTGGTTTGTAAGACAAATAAACCAGTTTTTTAAACTTTGTTTCAACTAGATATTCCTATTCAAATAAAGATGGATCAAAGCTTTAGTCTCTGATAATTTAATAGATGATGGTTCTGCTGCAGTGTGTCTATTTAAACTCATCGAGTCATCTCAAAATCTCAGAGGAAACCTTCTAAGAATGGCTAAAAATTACCAGTAAATCTATATGGAGTAGGAAAAGATCTGGAGTTAAATTAAAAAATTAACATGTTTCAAAAGATAGAGATGATCTTGCTCTTCTAAAATTTAAATTGTATCCTAAAGCAAATGGTACATAGAGTGGATAAAATTCCAAATAATAAAATGACAATAATGGCAGGAGGTGGTCTAGATACCAATAGATTCCATAGATATATGTTAAGAAATATACAAGATGACAAAAATTTTAAAGGATATACTATTAGATACGGTTTGATAGAACTATGGAATTCCATAAGGAAAATAATAAGGCCAACAAATTTCACTGTTATCCTTATCCTCTAAGTGCTTCTCATTTTGGAAATGATTACAGTAAGAAAAATGAAGTTTTATATGCGGATATGGTTCACCCAGACTCCATGAATAAATTAAAGACATAATAACAATTATTCAGTGAAGGCCAGAATACAGCATGGTGGGTGTACTTAAAAATTGTTGGAAGGATAAGAACAAGAGAGGGACAGAAAAATAAAAATGAAAAGAATTTAAAATCTTTATAAAAAATCAATGCTATCTGTTAGGATGCATACTGTATATAAGTTCCTACTCAGATATGATACAGAGGCAGATCAAGTTAAAAACGACATGATAAAATGGATGCAAAAGGGTCACCAACACCACAATGGGAAGAATTATGGACCAAATCTAAAAAATGTACTCAAAAGTTATAATTGAAAACTGGTACAAAATGTTTAACAGATGGTACCCAACTCAATAATATAGAAGACAGACAAATCCCACAGTAACAAATGATGAAAATGCCATGAAACAGAAGGAACATTTTATCACATGTAGTGGATATGTTAAAAAAAAATCCCTCAAAGCTTTGAAAAGACATATGTAGCATAATCGAGAGAATTTAGAAATTAAATATGAAATGAAATCACATCAATTTGACTTGATACAATCCCAGAATACATTAACAGAAATGCCATAATTTATTGAGACATATGCTCATGGCTGTAAGAATTAACTTTGTCCAACATTGGAAGAAAGTTGCAAAAACAACAATATTTGATTGGAACTTAATTTGGAGAATACACGACAATAGTGAAGCAAATAGCATAACAGAAGTTTTCATCAGAGGTACAGGTACAGTATAGGTGGTACCTTGCTCAAGAGTAGTAAATGCGAGAGGGATCTCAGAGTCCTAGTGGACAATAACTTAAATATAAGCCAGGAGTGTGCTGCAGCTGCCAAAAAAGCCAACACAGTGCTAGGCTGCATTAATAGAGAGATAGAATCAAGATCAAGTGAAGTACTAATACCACTTTACAATGCCTTGGTAAGGCCACACCTGGATGTGGATATTTGATGATATTGCAGACATCATCGCATGATGGAAGCAGTTCCTAGTAAGGCCGCCTTTTGCCATTGACTAATGGCAAATTTGTCAATGCCAATGGTGTTCAAGTGGTGCTCCAGTTATTTTGGGATTGCACCCAAGGCGCCTATTACTATTGGTACCACCCTTGCTTGCCTTTGCCACAGTCTTTCTATTTCTATTTGTAGGTCTTTGTATTTTGTTATCTTCTCCAGTTCTTTCTCGTCTGTTCTGCTATCTCCAGGCACTGCCACGACCACTATCCAGACTTTTTTTGTCTTTCTTTTTATTGTTATTATGTTGTTGTTGTCGCCACCCAACAAGGCATATGCAAACACTTACTGCATGGTTTTTAAGGTTAAATGTTTATAAACTCTGAAAAGTAATCAGATTGTAAAGAAGGAAGAAGTTGGAATTCAATTTCTATCTACTTTTCCCAAGCAGCTCTTTTTTTTCCCTTTCTCCCCCCTCTTTTTCTGCCTCTCTTCAGTAGAGGCTTGAATATTAAGTATTAACCTCAAAGATCAAAATATTTGTCATGAAATAATGCGGAGCTTTTTACAACAGTTTATAAAATGTCAGGCTTAGCAATAATTGTACAATTTAAGCAACTTTATAGTTCATTACATTTTAACATGGGTACCCAATTTTTTGTCATCTTTAAAAGTTTATCTAAATTATCACAGTGTTAACAATTTCTAGTTCCTATTTTATAAATGCCACCGTGCTCAATTGTTATCTGTATTCCATAATGCCTTATTTGCATTTTATGATCCAATAAAAGAATGAACTTTGGGGGGAAAAAAAGGTCTTCCCCAAAGCTCTTCTTGTTTACAGTCTGGGAAAGCTCTGAAGGAGTTAAATAGTCCAGCTTCCTATCCCTCATTTGTATTCATTGCTTTACCAAGGTCTTCAGCAGCATTAGACTGCAGGTGTCATGTTGCCTTTAATTCTAAAAGAGCCTAGCTCAACTTGTGCTGGAACATTAAAAAGACAGCTTACTTTTTCATTATGAAAAACCTTCTTTGGACAAATTTGAAATGTGTGTAGGAAAAGCTTCATGTTCAGCAACATGTGCTTAACAGACAGTAAAATTCTCCTGCTTCCTGTTGGACTTGGCAGTCATTCAGTTATGTGTGTGTCAGTCAAGAAGGGATGGCATTGAAGGAATGGTCTCAGGGAAAAGAGTATTGCTTTCTTGGCGTTTGGTGCCTGGTATTAATTCTCCGTGCATGATTGTTTCAGAGTATATGATTGTGTTCGATTGGTCCCCATCCTTCCATGGTGTATGTTATGGAAAGGTTATTGAAAGGAGAGAATCTATCTAGAACTAAAGAGAAATTTCCTGACAGTTAGCACAATTAATCAGTGAAATGACTTGCCTCCAGAAGTTGTGGGTGCTCCAACACTGGAGGTTTTGAAGAAGATATTGGACAACCAACTGATGAAACAATACAGGGTTTCCTGCTTGAGCAGGTGGTTGGACTAGAACAGGCATGTCAAACTGCCGGCCCACGAGCCAGATGCATCATACTGAAACCATGCCCACCCCATTGCTGGCAATGGGGGGAAAGTCATGTGATGCCGCAAGTTTGACATGCCTGCAGTAGAAGATCTCTTAAGGTCGCTTCCAACTTGTTATTCTGTTATTTTGGTAACTTACTCCTGAAACCTAACCACTAATACAGAGTTCAAGACTACACAACCATTTGACCAGGATGCTATAAATTCTTGAACAGGGGTGGGGTTCTTAGTGTAGAAGACCTTTGAGGTCGCTTCCAGCCCCTGGATTCTATGTGCTGTGTTATTGTATATATGGATGTCTTTTTTAGTGGATACTATTTATTTATTATTCCTGGCAAATAGATGGGGAAGAAATGGAGGTAGTGACAGATTTTATTCTCCTGGGCTCCAAGATCACTGCAGATGGGGACTGTAGCCAAGAAATTAAAAGACGCTTGCTCCTTGGGAGAAAAGCCATGGCAAATCTAGACAGCACACTAAAAAGCAGAGACATCACCCTGTCAACAAAAGTGCGTATAGTCAAGGCTATGGTCTTCCCAGTTGCAATGTATGGCAGTGAAAGCTGGACCATAAGAAAGGCTGAGCGCCAAAGAATTGAAGCCTTTGAACTATGGTGCTGGAGAAGACTCCTGCGAGTTCCTTGGACTGCAAGGCGATCAAACCGGTCAGTCCTAGAGGAGATCAACCCTGACTGCTCTTTAGAAGGCCAGATCCTGAAGCTAAAACTCAAATACTTTGGCCACCTAATGAGAAGGAAGGACTCACTGGAGAAGAGCCTAATGCTGGGAAAGATTGAGGGCAATAGAAGAAGTGGACGACAGAGAATGAGGTGGCTGGATGGAGTCATTGAAGCAGTAGGCGTGAGCTTAGATGGACTCCAGAAGATGGTAGAGGACAGGAAGGCCTGGAGGAACATTGTCCATAGGGTCGCGATGGGTCGGACACGACTTCGCAACTAACAACAACAAATTTATTTATTTATTTATTTATTTATTTATTTATTTATTTATTTATTTATTTATTTATTTATTTATTTATAAATTTATTTCCCACCTATCTTGCCTTAATCTGTCAATCAACTATCTTGCCTTGAGGTGACTCTGGGCAGCTTACAATATTAAAAGCTACGAAAGCATAAAACAAAAGTTTCTACAGACAATAAAACAGAATTACAATCAAGAGTAAACTTATAGTTAAAGATAGAGAGGGAGGGAACAGGTTGTAGAGATTTTATCTTAATCTGTCAATCAACTACCTGCAGCGGGATACTGTCCCATTGGGGCACCAGGCAAACTGGTAGAGTCAGGTCTTCAGGCTCCTATGGAAGGTAAGAAAAGTGGGGACAGATCTCATGTTGAGGAGGATTTCAATAGTCTAAAGGGCAGGAGCCATGGCAGAAAAAGCTCTTCCCTTGGGACTCTGCCAGCCAGAATCCCTTGACTGACAGGTCCTGCAACATGCCTCTTCTGCTGGCATGGGTGGGGTGGGTCAGTCCTAGTGGGGTGAGACAGTTCCTCAAGTAACCTGGACCCATGCCATGCAGGCTTTAAAGGTCCATGTTCATTGTTCACTGCATTGAGGTTCTGCAAGCAACTTTTTTTTTAAATTCCATTTATATCCCGCCCTTCTCCGAAGACTCAGGGCGGCTTACAAGCTTAGCAGTAGCCTTCATTCTATGTATATCCTTGCTTGTTAGGGCTTTCACACACACCCCAAGTGGCATTATTACAAAGTCAGCTTAATTGCCCCCAACAATCTGGGTCCTCATTTTACCTACCTTGGAAGGATGGAAGGCTGAGTCAACCTTGAGCCTGGTGGGATGCGAACCTGCACTAATTGCAGGCAGCTGGTGTTACTTAAGGAGGCATTAGCCCACTGCTCCACCAAGGCTCACATAACTTATCTAATATGTGATTTTTTTCTTAAGGAACAGAAAGAGAAATCTTGTCAACTTTACATATTCATCAGCAACTGAATGACAGGGGGAAAGGGATCACCACCACCACAATTCAGTGGATGCAGTAATATTTATTCTGGTGTATGTTAATATATATTAATGGCACAATGAAACCAGAATTATTTCTACTGGGTTTTATGGGACTAGAAAAAAAATATGGGAAATTTATATTATATATGGTAATTGCAGCAAGTTATTATGTGCACAAAGTTAGAAAAACAATGAAATACCTATAGTGGAAGACTGGATTATAAAAGTAATTGAACTTACCGAAATGGTGAACCCCACCAGTCTAGCCAGAGGTGGTGGGGGGAATGACAAAAACATTTTTGAAAGACTGGAAACTTTATATGGGCTTTCTGTTGAGCAAAATGATGATTTATTTATTTGGAGATTAAATTCAAAGAAGCTTGGGAAAATAATAAAATGATAGTTAACCTAATAAAGAGGGGCAGAAAGCATAACTATTTTTTTCTTTTCATTTCTCTTCTTGTTACTATCATTTTGTTTTCTTTATCTTTACTGTGTTGAAAAATTCTAAGATAGATAAATATATATTAACTTGTAAAGTGAAATCATATGTTGGGGTTATTATCAGTAATCAAGGGTTTGCCTTGTAACTTGTGTAAGATAAGTCAATACCTAGTCTAATATCTCTGCTGGAAATCTCAGGAATAATTGTAGCAAAGCCCTTCTCCATTTAATTATACCCGTTCCTTATCTGATGCTTTGAGCACTTTGGATAAGTCTTGATTGTTTAGCTTTTGATAATGAACAATCACACACACTGCCATATTCTGTGCTACTTCATTAATGTGTTGTTTAGAAGAAAGGCTAAACAAAATCAATTTGGTGTTAAATACTGCTGGCCCTCAACTTGTGACCATTATTGGGATCGGAATTTTGTTTATTGAGCCAGCAGTGTGCTGCAGCTGCCAAAAAAGCCAACACAGTGCTAGGCTACATTAACAGAGGGATAGAATCAAGATCGTGTGAAGTACTAATAACACTTTACAATGCTTTGGTAAGGCCACACCTAGAATACTGCATCCAGTTTTGGTCACCACGATGTAAAAAAGATGTCGAGACTCTAGAAAGGGTACAGAGAAGAGCAACAAAGATGATTGGGGGACTGGAGGCTAAAACATATAGGGAACGGTTGCTGGAATTGGGTATGTGTAGTTTAACGAAGAGAAGAGTGAGGGGTGACATGATAACAGTGTTCCAATATCTCAGGGGCTGCCAGAAAGAAGAGGGAGTCAAGCTATTCTCCATAGCACCTGAAAGCAGGACAAGAAGCAATGGATGGGAACTAGTCAAGGAGAGAAGCAACCTAGAACTAAGGAGAAACTTCCTGACAGTTAGAACAATTAACCAGTGGAACAACCTGCCGCCAGAAGTGGTGAATGCTCCAACGCTGGAAGTTTTTAAGAAGAGACTGGACAGCCATTTGCCTGAAATGGTATAGGGTTTCCTGCCTGAGCAGGGGGTTGGACTAGATGACCTCCAAGGTCCCTTCCAACTTCTTCTTCTTCTTCTTCTTCTTCTTCTTCTTCTTCTTCTTCTTCTTCTTCTTCTTCTTCTTCTTCTTCTTCTTCTTCTTCTTCCTCTTCTTCTTCTTCTTCTTCTTCTTCTTCTTCTTCTTCTTCTTCTTATTATTATTATTATTATTATTATTATTATTATTATTATTATTATTATTATTATTATTATTATATGAGATGCTCAAATCCCAAGTCTTCCAGTTGTGGTCATTCAAGAGATGGAGTGAAAAATCTGCCTGCTGAAGGCGCACAGGCAGAAGGGAAGTCCTGGGCCAGAGAAAGGAAGTTTGAATAGAATACGGTGGAGTGGAGTGAGTAGAGTAGAGTAGACCTTGCAGGTCTTCTAGTTCAGAGGTTCCTAATTTTTCCCGGTTCGCAGCCCGGAGGGGAAGGGAGGAGCAGGCAAATTTATGCATGTACATGCACATGTGTTCATGTACAAATGGGCCATCCACACCGCGGCAGTGCTAGTGCCTGCACACATGTGCAAACAGAGCCGCACACACCTGCAAACAGCCACACACAGCCGCGGCGGCGCTAGCAACTAGTGCCCCCATGCATGCACATTCAGGGCCATTCACCCACGTACGTGTGCAGATGGGGCTGCTACCACCTACATTCATGTGCAAACAGGGCTGCTAGCACCTGCACAGTGGCTAATCCCCTTGTGGCAGCACTAGCATGAATGGGGGGAGTGCACGCACATATACGGGCACTCGCCAGCCATTCCTGTGGCCCAGTGGCCAATAGGCCACGGACTGGTACTGGTCTGTGGTCCACAGGTTGGGGACCGCTGTTCTAGTCCCTCCTCAGGCAGGAAACTCTATGCAATTTCAGACAAATGGTTGTCCAACCTCTTCTTAAAAACTTCCTTAACTTTCAGGAAATTTCTTCTTAGGTTTAGGTCAGAGGTAGGCAAACGTGGCTCTTTTATGACTCGTGGACTTCAACTCCCAGAATTCTGGGAGTTGAGTCATAAAAGAGACAAGGTTGCCTACCCCTGGTCTGGGTTGCTTCCCTCTTTAATATGAAGATCCGAGCTTCTTTTTCCAGCCTGCTGCAGAAGTCCCACCTTGCTGTGCATGAAGTGGAGGTGAAATCCCTTGGCAGGATTCAAGAACAGCAAACTTGATTTAATGGAAAGAATGGGTGTCCATTAAATCCAAATGGCATTTTATATTCTTATTTTATGCAGATGTACTGTAAATTGGCAATTGCACTAAAATGTCCATAGATAGAAACTTAGAGTATTGAGTGATTTTCTTCACTAGACTGAGGTCCACTAAATCAGAATTTACAGGAAATTAATAAGTATCATTTAAAGGATAATCAACCTGCCTGATAGTCTGGATGTATAAGCTTTATCCTTTGAAATACAGACTAAATAAAATTCTACTCCATGCCTAGTATATGCTTTCTCTTTTATCGCTTTAATTTATCCATCCAGATAATTGATTCTAAAGCAATGATTAATAAATACTTATATTTTGTTTGGCCTTTCACTATCATATTTCACCTGGGACCAAAATCTTTGTTCTACCTTATAAAAAGTCATCTGAGTGTAATTGGAGGGTCACCATCATATTAATATTGGCTCTACCTATTGTCATGTAAATGTACAATATGCCTGCCTGTTAGATTTCCAATTTAATTCGATTTTTATGACCTTGAAGATAGCACATTGTCAAATTTCCTCATTTGTGATTTGAATTCTGAGCAAGATCTTTAGCATTTGTGTGACTTAGTTTCTTGGTTTTTCATTTGATTTCCACAGATTGTCTATTTCACGTTCATAGATCATTACTGCGAGGACTATGGTGTTGCTTTGGTGTCTGTTGAAGAATTGCTTTTATCCAATTAAAACTGAGCCATGCTGCTGTTTTGCAAAATATATTGGTCAATTTATGTATGTTTTGGCCAAGATAGATGTAAGAATATAAGACTTGCATTAAAAAAATGTAAATGCTGTGTATATGCAGATGAACAGGTAAAATACTAACGGTTGGCTCCAGTTCTCTGGGCAGTCGATTTTTCAGAGATTGATTGATAGGATGGCCTTCTCCAATTCAAAGAGACACTTGTGCACCAGGCTGAGGCAAAGAAACAGTCCCGGAACCAGCAAAAAAGAGCCTGGGTGGAGCAGTGGGCTAATGCCTCCTTAAGTAACACCAGCTGCCTGCAATTAGTGCAGGTTCGAGTCCCACCAGGCTCCAGGTTGACTCAGCCTTCCATCCTTCCTAGGTAGGTAAAATGAGGACCCAGATTGTTGGGGGCAATTAAGCTGACTTTGTAATAATGCCGCTTGGGGGTGTGTGTGAAAGCCCTAATAAGCAGGCATATACATAGAATGAAAGCTACTGCTAAGCTTGTAAGCCGCCCTGAGTCTTTGGAGAAGGGCGGGATATAAATGGAATTAAAATAAAAATAAAAAAATAAATAAAATCTGGGGGCTGGACAGGGGACAGATTGTATCTGCCCTCAGTGTGGAAGGGACTGCCACTCTCGAATTGGCCATTTTAGCCACACCAGAGGCTGCTTTAGGACCTCTTTCCAGAGCACAGTGCCATAGTCTCTCGAGACTGAAGGATGCCAATGATGATGATGATTGATAGGATTAAACTTAGCTTATTTTCTTTATGAGATGTTGAGGCATTTAGGGCATTTGTCATTAATAGTTACACAGACTTGAGTAGAGAAGGTCACAACATAAACACTTCGACAGATAGATTTCTAACGTACATTATGAAATTTCATTTGGTTCAAGGTCTGTAAGATGCCTGGCCAACATCAGGGCAACCCACAGTTGTAGAAAGCTCAAGACAATGAAATCTTAGCATCACCAATCATTGAGCTGGAAGGAATCCTTATGCTCATCTTGACTGATTTCCATTCCCCTTATCATTTCTTCATACCAAGCTTGATATCCATACCAAACACCGCCCTTCATGAATGGAGAATGCCTACTTAAGAGTGCAAAAAGATGATAGGACCTGACGGATCATACTGCTTGTTGGATGTGCTGCTTTTCTAATCTTGAGCCGCGAAGTATAATATTCGTCCAGTCCCAAATTGGGACAGGCAAATACAGCTCCAATTCTTTTTGTATGTGTGTAATGTACATGTATATATGTATACGTGTATATATGTATACGTGTATATATGTATACGTATATATATATATATATATATATATATATATATATATATATATATATATATATATATATATATATATATATATATATATATATATATATATATATATATATATATATATATATATATATATATATATATATATATATATTTACTTTATAGCAGGAGTGAAATATTTATTTATTTACTTACTTACTTACTTACTTACTTATTTGAAATAACTCAAGGTGGCTAATACATCTCCTTTTCCTATTTTCCCATAATGACCCTGCGAGTTGGGCTGGGAGAAACTGACTGGACCAAAGTCACCTAACCAGATTTCATGCCTGAGGCAGGAATAGAACTTACAGTCTCCTGGTGATTGGCCCAAACTGACCCAGCTGGCTTTCAAGCTTGAGGTGGTGCTAGAACTCACTGTTTCTTGGTGATTGGCACAAAGTCACCTATCTGCAGGAGAAGAGCAGGCTGAACTGGAAGGCAGAGTTAAACGTGTCATCAGTTTGGAGTCATTGCATTGCCATAAGAGACCCAAGTCCAGCTCCCATGTTAATTGCATTGACCCTTATCTAGCACCAATTTAGCTTTGACCATTAGTTGACTGGATTCTTGTGCATAGGTAGCAATAATAAACTCTTCTGTGCTTTGAAATAAATGAATGCTCCTGGTTATTTGTGCCTGACCCTCAGCTGGTTTTCATGCCTAAGGCAAGACTAGGGCTCACAGTCTCTTGGTGATTGGCCCAAACTTACCCAGTTAGCTTTCATGTTGGAGGCAGGACCTGATTTCTAGCCTGGTAGTTTAACCACCAGATCAAACTGGCCACTTTGGGTAGCCTTTCTTTAGTCATCTTTTCTTACGTCTGAAACCTGGACCAATCAAAACAATCCAAATTTGGGTTTGGTTGAATGGGTGGTTGCCAAAACTTCCAAAAATGGGGTGGTTTGTTCCAGGTTTGAAACTAAACATTTCTTTCCATTTTATGCACATCCTTCTTTAAAATCTTTGAATAGCTCTGGAAGCTGCAGCCTTCTTCTTCATTCATGCCCAGCTGCGCGATCCATCTTTTTTTCTATCTTTCTTACTTGACATCATGTTTCTTTTGAAATTAAACTTTAACTCTGACTCTTTCAGGTACAGGAACTGTGCTCACTGACCTTTTCTAACATATCAGGTTTTATGTGAATTTGAGATGTAGCAGGGAAGACATTTGAGTAGGAAAAAGGGTTGGTGATCACAGCGTTTCTTCCATCCTAACTCCCTTGCATGTCAAAGCATTGAAGGCAGGTAGTATAATGGGGTTAGCCGTACTCTCAATACATTTTGATTTGTCTGCTCTACCTTCAGGTGGGAAAGCATGGCTAGAAGGGAGGCCCAGGCTTGTTCAAACTGCCTAAAAGGTAAAGGTAAAGGTTCCCCCGCACATGTGTGCTAGTTGTTTCCAACTCTAGGGGCCGGTGCTCATCTCCGTTTCAAAGCTGAAGAGCCAGCGCTTGTCCGAGGACGTCTCCATGGTCATTTGGCCGGCATGACTAGAACGCTGTTACCTTCCCACCGGAGTGGTCCCTATTTTTCTACTTGCATTTTTACATGCTTTCGAACTGCTAGGTTGGCAGAAGCTGGGACGAGTAACAGGCGCTCACTCTGCTACGCGGCACTCTGGATTCGACCCGCCAAACTGCCGACCTGATCGACAAGCTCAGCGTCCTAACCCACTGAGCCGCCGCGTCCCTCTCTCAAACTGCCTACCCAACTGCAAGTTACGTCAGAAGGAGAGAATCCCAGAGAGACTAGGAGAGGCCAAAGGGAAAAGTAACAGGTTGTGTCTTAATTCTGGGCTGCCACCTTCAGAAAAATAAAATAAAATCCAGCAATGGCTTTGGATACACTTCTTTGTGCCAGAAAGTTGAAGAACAGTCAAGGGTCAGTCAGCTGGACTGGGGCCAAGGTTATTCATGATATGCTCCTGTCACTTGAACGGTCAGAGTTGCTCTCTTCTGTCTGTAAATATGTCAGAAAAGAAAAGAAGAATAGAAAAGTAGTGTGCCATACATTTCTGTTGTGTAAATCAGCAAAGCAGATGAGGGAACGCTATAGCAACGTTGCATTTGTGTAGCTTTGGGAGACTGACAGATACAAGACTGCTTTTGTGGGCAACCTGCCAACTGTTTTTATCTCAGGATGTGAAATATTCATATTTTTCACAGTATGCAAAATGGAGCGACAGCGGCCTGGGTGAAATCTTTCTATGATTATTTCTAACTTCCTCCATGCTTATAGTCTCATATTTGGGACACCCACTGAGATGAAGTCAATTTGTGATTTTTGCAATGAATCATACCTGATTTGAACAGGCACCATCATGTTCATACCACCAAAATCTTCACCGTTCTGACTCAGAAGCAGCCTTTTTTTCTCTTAAAGGTCTTACTGTTTTCATGCCCTCTGTGTGTATTTTGCTTCATGACACCTAATAATTATTCATAGTAGCAGCCATAATTGTGGCAGCTTTGAGAAACTGATTCAATAGCAGGTCTTATTATGTGACTACTTGTGACCTTTTCTTCATGAATTCAATAATATTGCTTGTTTATAGTTTACATTTTTATATATCTACTTATTTAACTTAATCTCTATACATTCCAAATATGACGTTTTTATTCTAGCAACCAAAAATCACACATTGTTTAGGTGGCCGATTAATAATAAAGTGTCACTTTTCAAAACGCCAATAGTTTTGATCTGAAATGAATTGTGAAGTTACAGAGAGTCCTCAATTTAGAAGCACAACTGGGGACTGGGAATTATTGGAATACTGCCAGCCATAGACTAAGTGATTATTTTATTATTTTATTATATTATTTTGTTGTTGTTAGTTGCGAAGTCATGTCCAACCCATCGCGACTCCATGGACAATGTTCCTCCAGGCCTTCCTGTCCTCTACTATCTTCTGGAGTCCATTTAAGCTCACACTCACACCTACTGCTTCTTTATTTTATTTTATTTTATTTTATTTTATTTTATTTTATTATTTTATTTTATTTTATTTTATTATTTTATTTTATTTTATTTTAATTATTTTATTTTATTTTATTTTATTTTATTTTATTTTATTTTATTTTATTTTATTTTATTTTATTTTATTTTATTTTATTTTATTTTATTATTTTATTTTATTTTATTTTATTTTATTTTCCTGCCTTTATTATTTTTAGAAATAACTCAAAGTGACACATGTCCAATACATCTTCCTGCTCCTATTTTGCCCAGAACAAACACTGAAAAACCCTGTGAGCTGGTTTGGGTGAAAGAGAGCAACAGTACCAAGGTCACCCAGCTGGCTTTCATGGCTGAGGCAGGACTAGAACTCACAGTCTCCTGGCTTCTTGTCTGGTGCCTTAACCACTAGACCAAACTGGCTCAAATGATTTTCACACTCATACTTGCCTACATAGGCAGAAGCTAAAGCTGTGCAGAGTTCATCATTTTCTTTCTCTTTGGGGAAAAAAAAACCTGTACTCAATGTAAAAATGCCATATTAATAGAGAAATGATTGCCATTTGTTAATATTGCTGCCTGATGTATCCTGTCTGAGGGCTTTTAGATGAAATATATCAGTATGCCACTGAAAAAAACATGAATAGCCTTTTCTGCAGAATGTACTGAAACACCCAGTAACTCAAGTGGGAGGTCACATGTTTGCCATATTATCCCACATCAGACCTGACCCATTAGTCAAAGGCCAGGTAATGCACACCACTCTTCCAAAGTAATGCTATAGAACATCAATTGCTATGAGAGCAGCTAAAAGCTGCAAACTGTGGTTACAAAGCAAAGCTGGAAATAAAACTTCTGCTGAGTTTTCTATGGGTATTTTCAATAAAAAAAAAGAGAGAGAGAAAGAAGCAGTGTTGTTTTGCCTCATCTTGTTCAATAAAATCCTACACAACCTCAGACATACCCTGTGACACTAGTCATAAGTTGTCAGGACTATTTAATGTTATTTTATTGTCATATATCTCACTGGGCTTAGAAATCAGGTGTGTTTTTTAACTCTGCAGGTCAGTTGCATTGATTACTCAAGTCTTTTCTAAGCTCAGTGTAAGTACCCTAAACTTTTAAAAACTGGAATGGTTTGGAATAGGTTATTTGAAGGGTTGTTTCATAAATCTGTCCAGCCTTAAGCTCAGCTTCAAAGGTTTCATTTCTGGCCCATCACTGAAGTGGTTGATATTAGAAAATGCAACCTTTTCAATGGGTAATCCCATCTTTGTGAAATATCTTGTGCCAAAAACTCAAGCAGCCTTTGTGTGGGAGTGATATACTCTCAGCCTTCCAGAGATCCCATTTGTTGAAGATATTTGCCATACACCCAAAACACAGCAGTCCTAAATCACATTTACAGAAGTCCTCCAGGAGGTAATTTCAGGGTAGATGGCATGCAATATATATGCTTATCTTTCAGCTATAGCTTTAGCCATTTTGTATGTTTAATCCCAGTTCAATATCACAGAATATTTCTTATACTGCACTTCATTAAATGAGCTAAGAGGGGCATATGTGTATTCTTCTCCCACTTTAAATTCATCTAGATTAGTGTCCATTGACCTATCGTATAGCCATCAATTCCAAAACATCAGTACTTACTTGATCAACTTTATGTTGTAAACCCAGGATGTGTAGGAGAAGGATAGGCAGACCCTGGAGGTGGAATCAAGAGAGGAATCAGCTTGGAATCATTACGTTTCCACAAGCAGTCTAAGTCCAACCCTCTTGAATTCTGTTAACTGCTGACTGTTAGTTGACTGATGTGCAGGTTCTGAGGTTTTGCTTGATAACAAAATACAGGAAACCAGAAGTTGCCTTCAAACGTATGTGTTTAGTCAGCTGAATAGAGATGGGCTTCTCTAAAAAGAGAAAAAGCCCCACATAGCAAAAATGCCTTATTTTTATACCTATTTTGGTTATATAAGCAATTCACCCAGCAAAGCTGACACACGTAAGATTAAGACTTCACCCCTTAGGGTTGGCACACTATAGATAAGAAATTATAAAGCAGACTTAACTAGCTTGTTTGCTCTGGGTGTTTCCCCAAGACTCTAGCTGTCCCCAGGTGAGTTAGAATATTGGGTGTTTCCTTTGCTGTCCTTTCATGACCTAGCATGTGGGAACGACCATTTTTTGGCCTCTCAAACTTCAGCTTTCCCAAACGTCTCTTATCGGCCTCTACGTGAATTACAGTGATGAGCACACTCTCCTGGTTCGCACAGGATAGCATGTGGGAGGTTTGGGAAATGCTATGATAAAGCTTTCACATATATCTTTTAGTATCTTGTTTTTGTAATGATCTCATAGGCACCTGAGTAGTTCTCACTATGTATCCAATTATCACTATGTATCCTATTTTTTGAGATTGATGGGGTTTATGTAATGTTGTATTTGGTATTCAGAAAGAGGAGGTGAATAAAAGTTCAGCGGGCAGTTGCTCAGGGAGTTTTTTGGAGAGACGAGGCTGCCTGGCTGGTTCAGAGCATCTCTATCGACCCAGGTCTGAATTCTTTTCTCTACTCAGCATTCAGAGGCCTACAAGTGACCAGAGAGAGAGGGGCCATCTGCATGCATTCACTATTGATACTGTCCCCTAAGTCCTGGTCATCAAGATTCTTGTGTATAGGCATGAGCAATAAATCTGCTTACCTGGAACTTAACATGTTCTCCCGATTCTTCGTACCCGACAGGAAATCCTTGACTTATGACCACAGTTGAGCCCAGAATTGTGATCATAAATCAATGCAGTCTTCAAGTGAGGCATCCAGATAATCACCTCACTTAACAAACCTAAATTCTGTCTCTCCTCATTGTGCTCTTTAAGTGGAACACAGGATGTCTCAGGGAGTTGGGGAAAACACCCGCCCAGCTCACACGTGGCCTGTGTTGAGCCTCCCAGGGCCTCCCCCATCCCCTATGGCATCCTTGTACAGCTTTCTGCTTTTCTGGGTCTCACAGCCTTGAACTTCCTCGCTCCCCCCCCCAGTCCACCTTGCTCCACTTATCTCTTCTGAAGAACATTTTTCCAAAAGAGCGTCCAACTGATGTCATGCAGGATCTTCCTGCAGAAACCACCTCATGTCATTCTGGAGGCATGTACCATTTGTACCATCTCTCAGAAGGTCACACAATTTGGAAATTCATACCCCTCTGAAAAATTATGAAACTAGTAGGCCGCCTCCAGAGGTGGCATCCATAAAAGACCGTGTATTGCATTGCCTGGGCACTCTTTCAGAAAGGTGATCTTTAAAAGAATAAATGGAGCAAGGCATGATGGAGCATGGAGGAGGCCCAAAGGTGTGAAACTGAGTTCAAGACCTGTGGGGATCCATCCAGGCAAGAAGTAGGACCAAAGGACCTGCTGGGGAAGGATGGGGAAAAAAATGCAGGTGGGGGCAG
Organism: Vipera berus; assembly: GCF_964194415.1. Classification (NCBI taxonomy): domain Eukaryota; kingdom Metazoa; phylum Chordata; class Lepidosauria; order Squamata; family Viperidae; genus Vipera; species Vipera berus. The sequence continues at coordinate 15,445,095 of NC_138207.1, read as the reverse complement.
TTGTAGCATCCTTGCAGTCATTCAGAAGGATGGGATTGCCAAGAGCCTAAATGGTGATCACATAACAGTGGGGGGTGCTGCTGCAGCCGTAACTTTGGGTACAGTTGTAAGTCTTTTTGTTTAACACCACTGTAATTTCAAATGGTCACAAATGAATGATTGTAAGTTTAGGACTGCCTATAAACTTATTCTCTCCTTCATGAAAAGAATGTCATTTGTTTCAGCTGTTTTGGTGTGGTTATAGAAAGTTGGAGTTAGAATGAGAAATTGCAGCATTCCTGACTGTAACAAATCTCTGGGCAAAATCAAAATTGCTTTTCATTATTACCAGTATCTTTGTATTGTACTTGATTGTTATTCCATTTTCATGAAGATCTCTTGAGTTTTCAGGAATAAGGAGAGCAAAATAAACACGCTGTAGAATTTAGTGGTATAGATCTCGCTTCACTGCTTTAAATTAAGTAATGCAGAAAAATTAACTGCTGGTTTGCTTTTGATAAATTTAACTTGCTATCTTGTGTGATGTGCCTGTCACTTCATTAGATTCCTGAAAATGACATATGCTAAGCAAACCACCTTGGACAAGAGTGATTTTTTGTGATATATTTAGCTAATTGTTTCATTTTTTCCACTTTAAAATATAATTAAGAGAGCAAATGTCGATAAATGCAGTAACCGATGAGCACAAGGAGGCTATACTGGAAGAAATTGAAGTGAGCCAGGGATGACAATCAACAGTCTATTTTATAGCTCTAGACTCCATATCGTTGTGCAACTAATTTTTTCAGCAAATCAATGACTGCTGGTAACACAAATTTTCATTTTAAAATAGACTGGAGGCTAAAACATATGAAAAATGGTTGCAGGAACTGGGTATGTCTAGCTTAATGCAAGAAGGGACTAAGGATAACATGATAGCAGTGTTCCAATATTTAAGGGGCTACCACAAAGAAGAAGTCAACCCATTCTCCAAAGTACCTGAAGGCAGAACAAGAAGCAATGGACGGAAACTAATCAAGGAGAGAACCAATCTAGAACTAAGGAGAAATTTTCTGACAGAGCAATTATCAGTGGAATGACTTGCCTTCAGAAGTTGTGGGTGCTCCATCACTGGAGGTTTTTAAGAAGAGATTGGGTAACCATTTGTCTGAAATGGTACAGGGTCGCCTGCTTGGGGATTGGGCTAAAAGACTTCCAATGTCCCTTCCAACTCTGTTATTCTGTTATTATTCTGTTGCAACTTGTTAGTTAATTTCATCATTCCGTGTTATTAAAAGCAACAAATGAAAACACCCCTTTCTTTCGCAATATTTCTTCATCATAATTCTACTCTGGTAGTCCTTAAATGCCAAATATAAACAGAGAAGCTCAAGATAATTTCAAGGGAAATTTTTACCATTTGGAGAGGGTGAAAACAATGGTTTAAATGCTCATTATTTGTTGAGAAATAGCACTGAAAACAGAAAGAAACAGAAATTATAATGGGACTTTTTAATAAGTTTAATTATTGACCCAGAACCTCAGTCAACATCAGATTCTCCACCCACATCATGAAAAGAAGCTGCAAGAAGGAATAAATCTTTTTTAGTATCAACTGCAAAAGAGATTATATTGCCACCTCTACGAAAGCTAATGGGGCTATATTAATCAGCCAGTCTGTTTTGAAAAATCCTCAAAAATCTCTGTGCTCAATAAGAGATTCTCATCTGCCTATTCATAGAATTGGCATGGCCATGCTGATTATGTATGTGTGCTTGTATGTATTTTTATGCAGTAATAGATGGCGGGGCCACTGTTCTTGACCTCGTTACTGTCTCTGGCAAGATAGATGATTTTAGCAGTGTCAGAGAGTTTAAAGTTCATTTCTAGAATTCAAAAATACAGTCCTTGGGCTTAGAAGAACACTTCACGGCTTATAACAAAGGAAGATGAGATATTCATTTCCAAGAAAGGAGAATGGAAATTAAATTTGGACTCACTTGGCGAATTTTCTCCTCTGCCATTTGAAAGCTAATGATAATAAGATTTCGTGCCTGGCATCTCATGCATGTCCTTGAAATTGTACGTAGCCAGTAGACCTTTAAATAGATCTCTCTCTCTCTCTCTCTTGGCTTGTTTTTAAAATAGATATACCTCCCACAAGAAAGACAAAGAAAAAAGAACATTGTTTAAAACAATGTAATTAACACTACACAGAGAGGGCAGCCAGGCAGGAGGGAGAATAAATACAGAATAATTCAATAACATCATCAACAACAAAATATTTGGCATGAAGAAGGCAGGTAAACATATTCTGGATGAACATCCCATGGGAAAATTGTCTCCTAAAATTATATTGTACTATTGAAAGTCCAAGTTACAATTTGGTGTATAATTTAAATAATCTAAGACTTAATTCAACAAGCCACCATTTAAAAAATCCATGGCTGAATACAGTGTGTGGACCCAGTTAAAATGTTCTATCAGTTAGCAATCTACTGGGAAGAAACTGCAGTTTCAATCCTTAATTGGCTATCTCACAGGTAATACACTTCAGTGATCCTTCCAGAGGTTATCCGTACAGATAATTGTAGTTAGCTACAGGTGGTGCCCTGGTCTTAAAATTGAATGATGTTATCTGTCATGGCAAGTTGGAATTATGGAAGCACTACAGATCCCAATGTAGTATGCTATTATTGGCCTTGATCCCCCAAAGTGGGCATTTTACATTTTCCTGTAAATTAAAATTTGAGGTCAATAAGAACATCCCATTTTCCTTTCCACTCTCACCCCAATCTGCAAATCATCCATGGTCAGTGGAAAATATACTATCCCAATAAATGGAAAGGCATTTATTTCTATAGAAGAAAATAAAGGGATGGGTTAAATTATTTCCTGTTTATTAAATATAAGTACATCCCAAATAAAAATGGTACTCAATGTTTCTGACTCAACCATCACTACTTCTTCTTCTTCTTCTTCTTCTTCTTCTTCTTCTTCTTCTTCTTCTTCTTCTTCTTCTTCTTCTTCTTCTTCTTCTTCTTCTTCTTCTTCTTCTTCTTCTTCTTCTTCCCCTGATCCTCCCTCCCCTCCTCCTCCTCCTCCCTCTCCTCCTCCCCTTTCTTCCTTCTTTCCTCCTTCCCTTCCCCCTCCTTAACATGTACTGGAATGCAGAGAATTATCTTTCGTACTTACAGCTGTAGGGCAGAATATCCCTATGGTGCTGGTGACAGTTTGTTAGCTATACAAATCAAGACTCTAAAATAAAAGTTCAAGAAAAAAAAGAAACATCAGGGCTTGCCAAAATTTTAATCTTGGTAGTGGAAATTGTCTGTTGAAATGTATGACAGGATTGCATCATTATGTACTCCAACCTATTGTCCCTTAAAAGTGAAGCATGATATCTACATTTTCTGTCTCTCTGTGTATCTTTTCTTAGTCAGGTTTCAGGACTGGTTTATTTTCTTTAAAATACTGTGTAACTAGAGCTTAAGATACTGTCCAAATATCAATCATAACTTTAAAAACTCCTGAATATCTTAATGCCAGAGCTGTTCATAGGAAGTTAGACTCCATCTATCCTGAGAGTTGTGACTTCAAAGTTAGCAGCTAACTTTGGAGAAATCAGGAAAATTAAAACTATAATCACCATAAGGAAAATGTAGTTTTAACAAAGAGATTTAATCACAAGAGATCCTGATTTTTAACCTTTTCAATCTCAACCATTCATTGGAAAGGAAGTAGCATTAGACACAGATTGTTGAAGATCTTTTCTAATAGCTAAGATCTTTTCCTCCTACAATACTAGTAGGAATTGGGTTTCTTTTTCAGCATTGAAAATGGTTGGACATATCTGGAACTTTTGAGGTGAAAAAATTACTTCTTTTTTTCTTCCCATGAGAAATTGACATTTTGATCTAATTCTTACTTAAAAATGGCTGCTCGTTGTTTTACAGTTTTTCGCTTTATTCTCAAGTTACTAATTGAAAAGGTTTGCATCCAGAAATATCCCAGTCATTTAATCAGAAATCATACACCCAAATCATTGAAAACAAATGCAAAAAAGCTGGCATCTTTGCCAAGCACTGAGAAGAATAAGAAGTGTGACATAAATGATTAAAGTTGAACATATTCAATTCTGTTTTCCGTCATGGATGGTCAGAGGTGCTGTTATAGAAAAAACTGTATAGTACTTTTAGCTTCTGGGGCAGGGAAAAGTTTACTTTAACAATTTAATATTTTTTTTAAAAAAATGACAACAGATTATACAATACTCTTTACAATTATATCACAAATGTCTGCATAATTGGAATAAAACATTTGAGAAATTAAACCAGAAAATAAGCCTATCCCTATCAAACAAGAACAAAACAAAACAGTTATAGATAGTTCTTTACTAAGTGAGAGTTTTGCCCATTTTTACCACCTTTCTGGTTACAATTGTTAAGTGAATCACTGCAGTTGTTAAGTTAGTAACATGGTTGTTAAGTGAATCTGGCTTCCCCATTGACTTTGCTTGTCAGAAGGTTTCATAGGTGATCACGTGACCCCAGGACTCTGCAACTTTCACAGATATGAACCAATTTCCAAGCTTCTAAATTTTGATCACGTGATTGTGGGGATGCTGCAATAGTCATAAGCACAAAAAACGATTATAAGCCACTTTTTTCTGTACGTTGTAACTTCAAACAGTCACTAAGCGAACTGTTGTAAATCGAGGACTATTTGTATGAAAAATATACCCAGAACAATTATATAAAGAGGGAAAAATTGAATGACCCAAAAAGCTGGGGTCTGAAGACAGGTATGAGGGAAATAAAAATGGTGGCATCTAAACATGGACAATTTTTTTTTGTTATGTGCTAAGTTGTGTCTGACTCTTCTTGACCCCATGGACCATAGAACAACAGATTCTCCTGTCTTCAACTGCCTCCCACTTTGCCCAAGAGACAAACAAATATTTCTCCATAATTTAACTTCCAGTGTACAGTAGTTAAATCACTTCTCTTTCCTTTGGTTTATATTGAATACGAAAGAATAGACATCCCAGAACAGATGGTCCTCTGACTGTAGACCTGTGCTAGATCCTTTCCATGAATAACAACAATGTGTTACTACCTGGAATTTGAGGTTTCAATTGAACTAATCCTCACACCTAATATATTCCAAGTTACTATTTGTCTTGAAGGTTTTGTGCTGGGTGAAACCTTACCCATAGTAGGTTTAGACCAGGGGTAGGCAACCGTGGCTCTTTTATGACTCATGGACTTCAACTTCCCTTCTAGGAGTTGAAGTCCATGAGTCATAAAAGAGCCAAGGTTGCCTACCCCTGGTTTAGACTGATAATTCCATCAGCAACCTTAATAGACTTGGGACTTTCTCATTTCTAGTTAAAGGTATCGATTATTTTACCAAATAAGAAGTCTTTGGTGAGTTTTAAAACTGGGGCATAGGGACCCCTTTGAGTCCTGCTTCTACCCACACAGTTGTAAATGTCCAATCCACCAATGAATGATGCCCCAAGTATTCTCATTAGTCCTTATGTACCAGATGGTGCTATATACGTTATTGGTCAACAGAGCAGGATTACAATGAAGACAAATTGAGCTAATAAAGTAAAACACACTGGTGAATTCCAAATAAGACTGTGTATACAGTTGGAGCCCCAATATAAACCTATATTGTTATACAGAGAGTGGAGAAGGAAGAACCTCATAAAAGCCTGACAGGAGGGCAATCTGGCATGCAAATCGATGTAAGCAAAGCCTTGGAGTTCATAACCAGCAAAAGATAACACAGATTAGATTATTTGAAAACAAACAACTGAAACAGTAACCGTGTTCAGAATGCTAATAGCGACTCAATTGCTTGTTTTCTCCAGCTGTGAGTCTGGAATATGGCAGGAAATTTAGAGACTGCTGATATAATGGACCATTTGAGTTGCAATTAATTTTAATTTGACAATTACAAAAGTAATTTGATTTAGGAACATAAGAGCCACCCCAGAGAATCTAGATGATGCCAAGCTACTTCTCTAGTTCTTAAAGATGGGTTTGTAATAGGGGAAATATCTGAATTGGCAAGTTGATTGAAGAGGCTTGTTCATTTCCCATGACGTTTGGAGGAAGGGAATCTGAGTAAGAACAGGATTTGACTAGTTTTGGTTGCCATTGCTAACCAATGAACTAGCCAATGAATTGTCAGGAATCTGTAAGGAATTTCTACGCAAACATATGAATCAAAACATAGCTATTCTCTACGTATGTCTTCACTGTTTGAATCTCTCCAGATAACATTTGAACAATGAGCAAAAAGAAATATTTAATCACATTAAAAAGGTGCTTGAGATATTTTTAACCTAAAAAAAAGTAGTAAGATGGGACAGAATGGAATTAAAAGTTAGAAACATTCAAAAGTGATGATAGAGAAATTCACTGTTTCGCTTTCCTTTCTGAAAGAGGTTCCTTTGTGTCTGATGCTTATAGCTACTTTAGAAAAAAGTTTGCAGATCTCTCCCATTAGCTGAATGGTGTCTATCTTGTGAAGCACATTCTCCTATGTGGTTGATTATTTCTTCTTCTATAACTGTTAATAAACTTGTTCCTTCACCATCATCAGTAATATTTCCTCCACTGAAAAACACCATATTTTTCTTTTGTCCTACTATTCACCAGAATTAAAACTGTAACAACAGTTACAGTCTGGTCTCAGATTTACTTAGCCCCAAATTTGCTGCCATTTGTTAATGCCAGTAATACACTGAAATGATCCTAAGTAAGAGATTGAACCTGGGACATTAATGATACAATACATACTAAGCTAAGCTATCTTCCAAAGCTTGAAGCCTAAGTCTTTAAGGCAGATTCTAAACGGGTTGCTTAAATTTGTCCTGTATTTGGAAGCTAGGACTAGACTTTCAGAGTATCCTAGCCTTGATTTCTTAGGAACATGCCCCTAAGAACAAAATATTAAATATTAAAAAAAATAGCCCTGATTAAAAAAAATTGCGACTGAGCAATAAGTCATTTGATCAAAGGTTAAGGACATTTGAATGCAGACATACACAAAAGTACTAATAGAAGAGATGCTACCTGCAGCTCAGTTGAACTGTGGAGTTCTTGGTGCTCTCTGAGCTTGGTTGTTTTCTTGCAGATGTTTCATTACCCAGCTAGGTAATATCTTCAGTGCTACAAGGGAGTAGGGTTTGCCTCTATTTATATACTATAGATTGTCCTGTCAGTGTTGGTGGGGATATCATTTTCTCTTTGGTAGTTTCCTGATTTGGATACTGCTTGTTTGTCTTAAGTTGCTCTTGGTGTTAAACCTTGCTTATCTGGGTGTTCATTACTGTTGAAGAGGTGTTCTGGTCCTTTTTTTATTGTCTCTGTATGTAAATGTTGTGTATCTATGTGTGCCTGTTGATGGCTGATTCGTCTGAATGCCAGGTTTTCAGTAATTCCCTAATATTTTTGGTATTAGCTTGGTGTTAGCTCACATTTTCCCAGTCGAAACTATGGTTAGTCTGTCCATGTGTAATAATATTAAGGAGTTTTTATCATGTCTTCTGACTGCTAGTTGGTGTTTATGGATCCGTTCTCCTAGTCTCCTGCCTTTTGCCCTATGTAGTGTCTGTTGCAGTCCTTACACTGTATGTTATAGATGACTCCTATTTTTTCTTCTGGGGCTGCTGGGTCTTTTGGTTTACTTACAATGTTTTGGAGGGTTTTAGTTGGTTGATGCCATGTAATTGTAATAGTCTGTTGGTGGTTTCTGAGGTATTTTTGATGGAGTACTTGTGGAGTACTTGTTTAGCGTGGGTGGTTTTTCAATAGATTTTGCTGCCATTTTCTCTGCTGATGTGAATATCCAGTGAAAAGTTGTATGTTGTTATTTTCTTCTTCCCTTGTAAAAATGCTAGGGAATTACTGGAAACCTGGCACTCAGACAAATCACCCATCAACAGGCACATAGAGATAAACAACATTTACACATCATTCAGAAGAGACAATAAAAAAGCTTTTAAAAAACCAGAACACCACCTCACCAGTAATCAATGTATGCAGGGATTAACACCAGGTGCAACTCCACACAAACAATCAAGCCAGTAATCAACAACCTAAATAAGGAACTATCAAAGAGAAAACAACAACCCCTACCAACACTGACAGGACAAGCAATTTGTATATAGACAGAAAGTAAACTCCACTACATTTTAGCACTGACAGTGTTAACTAGCAGGGTAATGAAATGTCTGCAAGAAAATAACCAAGCTCAGAGAGCAAGGACTCCACATACAAAAATGATATAGAGCTACCAATATTTCCGAATAGGTAGATTTCAGTTAGATTTTATTTGGTGAATCTTTGCAAGCCAAGATGGATGAGTCAGAATCACAGGAAAAAGAAAGGGCTTGGTAAGCTCTAATGAATTCTCCAGCTGCAGATATAAGTGACAAGTGGCACTTTTACAAACTTTAGCTGTTTCAGATGTTTTGATGGACCTATCATCTGACAGCTGATTGAGTTTTGATGGACCTATCATCTGACAGCTTAATGGTTGGGAACCCCCTCTCCATCCTTTGAGAATGTCTTAGCTTTCAGCCAGAAGAGGGGCAGAAATTGTGATTTATGTGTGTGTTTGTGTGTGTGTGTGTGTGTGTGTGTGTGTGTCTGGAGGGGAAGTCCAGGAGAAGAGTAATAAATTAAACCAACCACAGTAAACGTATTTCCTGAATAAAGAAGATAATGTATTGAAAACAGTTGACAAAGATAATATCAATGTGATTGAAGGAAACCTCCAAGAATCTTTTCCAGTTAATCCAGCAGAAAGTTTGGAAAGAGCAGGGGCCCATAGTGTACCAGATGTTAACAATGCCAAAAACTTATTCATGGAATCAAATAGATCACTGTGGGGGGAAAAATTTGTCCCAATGTATGGAAAATCATGGTTGGAGAATATTGCTCTAGACTTTCCTTCAGTGCTGAATTTAACAGCAGCGTTCAAGAATGATGGAAATAAAATATTTTAGGTTATTGTGATATTAAAGAAGACATGAATCAGATACTGTCTCCACAGGTTGTAAGCTTGGAGTCCTAGTTTTGTTGTTGTTGTTGTTGTTGTTGAAGCTACTACCTCACCTCATGGAGATATTCTCCACTATCTCATCAGTCTCAGACAGTTAAGCACAGCTTCTTCCATCTCTCCAAGTAGATGGATTTTGCTTCATTAGATGGCTCCTCCACACTATAACGGTTGGGTTCTAGTCCCTGTAATTTCAAGGAGATGGCTGTAGATCATGTAGGTGAATTAGGACAGCTGCCAATAAGAAGCAATGAAGGGGCAAAGAAATGATTTGTAGCTTGATACTTAGGTTTCTAAGGATGCTATAATATTCTAATTATGGAGCTGGGGCTGTGCTTTGTAACCTCACATCCTCTGCTTTGTAGTTGTTGGAATAGGCCTGAAAACAGGCTATAATCACTTTTGGCTGAATATTTTTACATAAACGTGCAATAAGGCAGCAGTCTCCAGCCTTTCCGGTTTTGAGGATCGGCGGGAAGGGAAGCAGATGTTTCCATGTGAGTGAGTGGACAAATGCACACGTGCATCTCCATCTCCAGCAGGCACATGGCACTCACCCACCACTTCTGCAGCCTGGTTCTGAATGGGGAAGTGGGCCGTGGGTTGGAGACCCCTGCAATAAGGTACCTAGCATGGTGTTTCCCATTCACATGAAGCATTGTAACTATGTTCAGGAGAAATTTTATTTATTTATTTGTATCCCGACCTTTATTGTTTTTACAAACAATTCAACATGGTGAATATGTCCAGCACACCTTCCTTTTCCTATTTTCTCACAACAACCCTGTGAGGTGTTTTGGGTTGAGGGACAGGGACTGGCCCAAGGTCACCCCGGTGGCTTTCATGGCTAAGGCAGGACCTGAAAGTGCATCTATTCGTTCCTACTACAATTTTCCCTTTTTTGCCACGGTTAGAATTTTATAATGCTTGAGGAGGAGCAGAAAGAATGCATAATCTGAAAGCCTGGAGATAAACTGTAGATGAAATGTGAAGGCTGCCAGCACAGCCTCAGACTCCTGGTAATTAAAATCAAAAATTCTCCAACATTTTTCTCAAATCACCTGTCTGGTTTTGATGGTTTCCTGGGCTTTAGAGTTTCTATGTTATATTTGTTATTTTGTTATGTTACTTTTCTTTCTAATTTGTACGATAGATTCTAATTTCTAATTTGTACACTGAGCTCTTTTTATATCTGTTCTTTTTTCTTGTTTTGGATTAGGTATTTAAGGTCAAGTGTAATATTTATTGATTTGATTTTTAATTTAGTGTCTGAAATACATAACAGAATTTAACTTCCACTTTTTGAACTAAATTTTGGGTCAGTGAAATGTCCCAAATACAGAATCCTTTACTTTGTGACTTGGCTTAGTCTTGTACAGCTAGAAGTGAATTAATAGAGTATCTGATAATGTCAATATCCAGCTTGAGAATCCAAATAAAACTCCAGGTTCATTCTGTCTCTGAAAATCTTACTGTTTATTGAATACACCACATGGTATTGTCGAAGCAAAACTAATTCTGAGGTTCCAACACCAGTTCATAGACCTAAACAATAATTTCCCCAGTCAAACCTCCAATGTCTTACATAGTCCATATAAGCAAGTTCACTTTGTTATGGGAACCATCTGTTTCAAATCCACACCTGTTCTGGTGTCCTTGAAATGGTTTCAGGCTCTCATGGTCTTCAGCTAAATTGTAGAAGTTTTGTTTCTCCATCTAAAACACTTGAAAGTAACATCTTCCCCCTCCTTCAAGGCAAGTTGAAATGCAGAGGCATGTAGCTGTCAAAATTTCGTCCTTTACAGATACATGTTAACATTCTTCAAACCGTTGAAAAGAAACTCATGTGGAGAAAGGATGGATTTTACCTTGGGGGTGTGTATTCCAAAGGGTCAGTGTGTGCGTCAGCAGAGAAGGCTCTCCTTTTGGGTTCTATTGGATGGCATTTTTTTGTAGATTAGACTCACAACTTTCCTTTTCTGTCAGATGTGATCTGTCTGGTTGATGTGATTGGACTGTAGTGGTCCCAGAAATACCCTAGCTCCATTTGTCATTAAATGACCATGATTGGTTCATTTAACCTGTGAGCTAGGCAATTGCAAGCCTAAGGACTCTGTAAATGTGATTTTAGCCATCCTAATTGGGGACAGGTTCACCTTTCGAGCACTGAGAATATTCAAAGGCCTGAAATATATGCTTCTACTAATTGAAGCGTGTTTATACCTTTGCTAAAATAGAGATCAATTTCAGTACGTTTAAATCTCTTGCTCAGAAAACTATAGAAGAGGAGAAGGAAGAGAAAGAGGGAAATATAATGTAACAGTATTTTCTGAAGAATTTTATCAGAGTGCATAAAAGAGATTGATTTAGTTTAGGTGAAAAAATCATATTCCTTGCTAAGCATTGCTCACTTTCAGAATCAATTTGCAGGCTGTGCTTTTCCAGTTGTTTTTGATGCAGTTTTCTCTGAATTTGTAGCAAACTAAGAGTGTAAGGATAGGGTGGCAATATTTAACAAACTTTTTACAAAGAATCATAATATCCCAAGCATGTATTGTTTTCTATGTAACTGATATTCTGCAAAGTGAAGTCATTCTACATAGTAACAGTCTCCTTGCTGTAATGTCATGGACACTACAGTGTGCTTGAATATAAATTAAGTTGCACTTTGGCCATCTAAGATGGTATATCACAAATAGTTTATTTTATTTAAAAAAATGTTGGTGTCAGCTCTGTACCCTGGCAAACAATTTTCTTTAATGATCTCCATGTATGCAGCTGCAAAGCATTTATTCTTTTTCCCTAAATAAGAACAATGAATGTTTTCTTCTGTCCAGCATTTATTTAGTACAGAGAGATGATGATGATGATGATGATGATGATAATAATAATAATAATAATAATAATAATAATAATAATAATAATAATAATAATAATAATAAGCATTTTCCAAAGCCAATCCTCTTAAAACATAGTGTTCCTTACTTCTTTTAACTAAGGCAGATAGCAAAGCCAAAACTATATTTCAGTTCTTAATTGCATAGGTTTGCCTTCCATTCTAGATAAGACTGTTGCCATCATGTCTAGCCTATTTAATATAGTGTATTTTTTTCTTTTTATGGCCTCAAAATGGGTGAAAATATTGGATTACTTTAAAAATCCAAGTCTGAAGCTGCCTTTCCATAAAAACAGAAGACCTTTCTGTTGATAGTTGCCATAGACACCCCTCCCATCCTTCAACTGAGTTCAGATGAATTACAGCACACTGTAAACATACAGGTGAAACTCAAAAAATTAGAATATTGTGCAAAAGTTCATTTATTTCAGTAATGCAACTTAAAAGGGGAAACTAATATGTGAGATAGACTCATTACATGCAAAGCAAGATAGTTCAAGCCCTGATTTGTCACAATTGTGATGATTATGGCTTACAGCTCATGAAAACCCCAAATCCACAATCTCAGAAAATTAGAATATTGTGAAAAGGTGCAATATTCTAGGCTCAAAGTGTCCCACTCTAATCAGCTAATTAAGCCATAACACCTGCAAAGGGTTCCTGAGCCTTTAAATGGTCTCTCAGTCTGGTTCAGTAGGAATCACAATCATGGGGAAGACTGCTGACCTGACAATTGTGCAGAAAACCATCATTGACACCCTCCATAAGGAGGGAAAGCCTCAAAAGGTAATTGCAAAAGAAGTTGGATGTTCCCAAAGTGCTGTATCAAAGCACATTAATAGAAAGTTAAGTGGAAGGGAAAAGTGTGGAAGAAAAAGGTGCACAAGCAGCAGGGATGACTGCTGCCTGGAGAGGATTGTCAGGAAAAGGCCATTCAAAAGTGTTGGGGACTTTCACAAGGAGTGGACTGAGGCCGGAGTCAGTGCATCAAGAGCCACCACACACAGACGGATCCTGGACATGGGCTTCAAATGTTGTATTCCTCTTGTCAAGCCGCTCCTGAACAACAAACAACGTCAGAAGCGTCTTACCTGGGCTAAAGAAAAACAGACCTGGTCTGTTGCTCAGTGATCCAAAGTCCTCTTTTCTGATGAGAGCAACTTTTGCATCTCATTTGGAAACCAAGGACCCAGAGTCTGGAGGAAGAATGGAGAGGCACACACTGCAAGATGCTTGAAGTCCAGTGTGAAGTTTCCACAATCTGTGTTGATTTGGGGAGCCATGTCATCTGCTGGTGTTGGTCCACTGTGATTCATTAAGTCCAGGGTCAACGCAGCCGTCTACCAGGAGATTTTGGAGAACTTCATGCTTCCTTCCGCAGACGAGCTTTATGGGGATGCTGACTTCATTTTCCAGCAGGACTTGGCACCTGCCCACACTGCCAAAAGCACCAAAACATGGTTCAATGACCGTGGGATTACTGTGCTTGATTGGCCAGCAAACTCACCTGACCTGAACCCCATAGAGAATCTATGGGGCATTGCCAAGAGAAAGATGAGAGACATGAGACCGAACAATGCAAAAGAGCTGAAGGCCGCTATTGAAGCATCCTGGTCTTCCATAACACCTCAGCAGTGCCACAGGCTGAGAGCTTCCATGCCATGCTGCATTGAGGCAGTAATTGCTGCAAAAGGGGCCCAAACCAAGTACTGAGTACATATGCATGCTTATACTTTTCAGAGGTCCGATATTGTTCTATGTACACTCCTTGTTTTATTGATTGCATGTAATATTCTAATTTTCTGAGATTGTGGATTTGGGGTTTTCATGAGCTGTACGCCATAATCATCACAATTATGACAAATCAGGGCTTGAACTATCTTGCTTTGCATGTAATGAGTCTATCTCATATATTAGTTTCCCCTTTTAAGTTGCATTACTGAAATAAAAGAACTTTTGCATGATATTCTAATTTTTCGAGTTTCACCTGTACATACTAGCAGAGGTAATATTATCACCTGTTCAGAATTGAGTAGTTTTTATCAGTAAGATGAAGTCTTGGTACAGCTTTCTGAGTCTCCAGAAAAGATGACGAATTAGATTTGTGATAGACAAGTTTAATTCTCTAGGTCAATCCCAAAAGTGCTTTTTCCAAAAGGAAACTGGACTTTATTTTTTCCTTGAAGATGTCTCACTTTCCACCCAAGAGGCTTCTTGGATGAGGAGCAAAATGTCTTCAAGGAAAAAAAAAAACAAAGTTCAGTTGCTATTTGGAAAAAAAAAACACTTTTGGGACAACCATGACCTGGGTGACTGAGAATCTCCACAGACATCTCTAAGTCAAGAGCCTTGCCTAGTACAGCAAATGCCAGGAGTCAAAGGGGAAAATAAAACACATAAAGTGCTTTGGGATGCTGACACTAATATTGCACACCATTCACATTCACTAATAACCCAACCAAATCTCTCTCTTCCCTTCTTATTTTTCTCCTTCTCCCTTCTCTCAATCTACATCCTATATTTCCTTACATGTGTTGTCCTCTTCTTGCCTTTAGGCTTCCCTTTCTTGAGAAACAGTGGAAGTGGTATTTTCTTCAAAAGATTAATTGCTGCATGAGTTAGCCGGTGTTTTCCTACAGTGGCATCTGAGTATTCCACTTTATAATCATACTCTATTAGTACAAATGAAGGCTTTGTAACAACACGAAGGGGGATGCTGCACAATGTTAATCTTCTACTGATTTGTTTACAGTTGCTATTTTCCAGCCTCTCAAGTTTCCTAGCAGTCAGTTGGATGTCTTTATGTCGGCTTGAACACTCCTGCTTAATTTGCCATCACTAGAGCTCTGTGGAGCTACAGGTTTCAAGAGAAGAATGGAGACATTCGGCAGGGCTTCATTTCTTGGTTGCTGATCACCTTATAGCTTTTTGGTCTCCTGTAGAAATAGAGCTCTATGCGTAATCCGACTCTCCTGCAGGAGATCTTATCTCTCTAAAGCTGGTCCCTGACAATATCCCACTGATGCTGCTGGTTGGCCAAAGATGCAACTGAAGCTATAGATACATGAATACTGAATTGACCCTTGGAAAATCCATTTGCATTTTAACATATTTACCTAAGGCAGGGGTAGGCAACTATGCTGACTCAGGAATTCTGGGAGTTGAAGTTCATGAGTCATAAAAGAGCCAAGGTTGCCTACCCCTGACCTAAGAGGACATTTACATTTGTAGACCACAAGAAGCAGCTTTCAGAAAGGAGAAGCTTTAGCTTTGGCTTTGTTGAGAATAAAGAACTGTGGAAAATATGTGGTTTCTGTGGATGGAAGGCTCTAAAGCACACATCCATACATCTTCCTTTGCACAGGGTGAAGAAGTCTACCAGCCATTTCTTGATGATCTAGCCAATAACACAGGCTCCATTTCACTGTCAGGCTGATGCTAATCTAAGGTATAGTGTTTTCTCAGGCATTGCAGTAGATCTCTCATTAGGACAATGCATGGCACATAGAGGAGGATCTTCCAGAGATGAATGATCTGCTGGGCTCCAATCTGTTGATAACTCCTTCCATCTGGCCATTGGGCTATGTGTCTTCTTGGCTACATGTTCTGTGCCTCAGCAATTCTTCTGAATACAATCCCTGTTTTCTTCTTTCTGTGTACATGATTTGGCCAAGGGAATATCAACCTCAGAAACCAATGCAGGTCTTCCATAAGGGATATTCCCATAGGTAACTGAAAGCAAAAACTCAATCCAGCAACATTTTCCTCCTGGGGAAAAAAATGGTTTCAGAGCATGTCTTCTTTTTGAATGCTTATCTTCCACCTTTTCTGCAGACGGGCAGAAAAAAAAACCTAAAATCATCGGACAGAAGATGTTTCCAGTGCAAATCTTTTTAATAGATACCAGAAGTGAACCTCTATTTTTTTTTCTTGAGCTTTCAGTGTAGAAGAGAAGACGTTCAACTTCTAATTTAAGTTTTCCAAGTACGAACAGAAGGGTTCTTCCTAAATGCACCATTTCTCTTATGATTAATCGTTATTAAACAAGCTAGTGGATTACAGCAGTCTTCCACAAGTCTGCTAGATCCTTCCCTGTCCAGTTCTCAATCTTGGCCCTCCCAAGGTGTAACCAATTGTTGCTTTGAAACTGCCACCTCTTTTAATTGTATTAGACTAGAGCAGTAACATTGCAAGCCTTATTATTGAGGCATAATGAAATGTAGGCTGTGAAGGGACCACTTCTTATATCAGTGTACTTTCTTCCTGACTTAACCATGGAAAGAAAGCATATTAAGGCTGCTGCATGGTTGAACACCCGAGACTGAGTGAGACTAGAGATATGACAGTGACTTCTTCACCTCTCCTATTCCATTGCAAAGTCTCTTTTCTTTCCTTCACTTGTTTGTCTAATTACCTTTTCTTATCTGTCTTGTATTCCTCTTTTCGTTTTTTTTAAATTTCTGTTAGAAAAAGGGACGAAGGTATCTTAGAGTTTGTGTATTCTTATGCACTATGTGCATGTGTGTAAAAGAGTAGTTTCAGTACAGTTTGAGTTTGTATATACTGATGGACAGTGATGGGATTCAAATATGTGAACAACTGGTTCTCTGTGTGGATGCCGCTTCCGGAAGTCCATTCTGGGCCTGGGCAACAAAAAATTAGCTACCGGTTCTGCTGAACTGGTGCGAACCGGCTGAATCCCACCACTGCTGATGGAGAGACATTATTTTCACAAATTAATGCCTTATTTTACAGGTAATTTGTTTTAAACAATGTTTATTCAACTAATAATTAATTTATTACACTTTTGTCGATGTATGGTTTCTGATTGGTCCATATATACCAGGGGTAGGCAACCTCGGCTCTTTTATGACTCGTGGACTTCAACTCCCAGAATTCTTGAGCCAGCATATCTCAGCTTGGAAACCTCTCCCTTTCCCCTCAGCATGGCTGGCTCAGGAATTCTGGGAGTTGAAGTCCACAAGTCATAAAAGAGCCAAGGTTGCCTACCCCTGATATATACAAACATGCACATAGGGACATACATTTTTCTTTATTCTTTATTGGCCAAGTGTGATTGGACACGCAAGGAATTTGTCTCCAGTGCATATGCTCTCAGGATACATACAAGCAACAAAGTGATAAATCATGATACAATCATGAATCATAAGATACAACCAACAAAAGGTTTTAAGGTTTTAAATTTTAAATTTTAAACTGTTAAAATTTAAATTAATTTTAAAATTAATTTTATTTTATTTTAATTTGTACATTGCACTGTTTTAATTTGCCCTGTAAACCGCCCTGAGTCCTTCGGGAAAAGGGCGGTATATAAATCGAAACAAACAAACAAACAAATAAATAAATAATCATAGATAGGAGTAATATATAGAAAAGGTGAGAAGGATGATAGTAATACAGTCCTATTACATGTTTAGATATCCTTAGCATAAGACAGTGCTGCGGGAATGACATATACATATGTGCAAAGCTATCTGAGTCACAAAAATATAGATAATCACATGATGGCATCAAATAGATATGAACATTTTTTTTCATCCCATCTCTTGGTCATTAGTACCTAATTTGACACCTTTATAATGAAGCGTGGCTTGGGAAGCAAGTGATGTTTTAATTTATCCACTGAGTTTATTCTCGATTTTGAATCCTCTTGATTCGCTGAGCCCAGATATCAATAACTATGAATCATGTGTGTGTGTGAAATTTAATAACATGACCTGGATTTCCCCATTTTTGAATCATGTCTCTTAAAGCTTGTGCTGCTTCGAGTTTCCTAGAATAGGCTCCCTTTTCCGTAACTTGTTACGTGGTGGTCTGTATTTTTCCCTGTTATTATTTATCAGACATGTAGTAATAAAAACCACATTAATAACACTAGATGTGATAAAGGTGCAAACAGAAATATAAAGCAAATGAAACAAAATCATAGCATGCAATGGACAATTTGTAGGTCATGTTACTTTTGCTATCACAAAGACATTTGAGAATGAAATAAAGAATTTATGATGAATGGTCACTTTGCCCCAAACATTCAATCAACAATGAAACTTGAAATTAACCAAGGGTACAGCTGTGTATTTTTGTACAAAAAGCTCTGGCTTCAATTAGCAATAATCTCTCTCTCTCCCTCCCCCCCTTTCTTTGCCTTAGCCTTTGAGAGGTTACAGAATGTTGCCATGGTCACAATTACTAAAAAGTGAATCCACTAACCTTTAAATCTTTGGGATCAATCAAAATAAATAAAATCAGGATGTGGGTAGAAAGTTCACATGCAGCGTATACCTACAATAACTGCCTTGGGTTGCCCCATGTCACCTTTACAAAACTTTCTGAAAGTATCTAATTCTGGGATCAACAACTTTCTTTGAAATGGGAGCACTTTTCAGATTTTGAAACCACATTCTCATCATTTGTCAGGTTTCTGAGGTAGTCCACACAAGAAGCCCAACAAGGGCTAACACTACCTTTATTATCTACGTTCACAGATTCTTGCAAATATGAAAGTGCATCTCTCAAAGTCAAGTCTGGAACAGGGAATATGGAGGTCTTGTAGTCCAACCTCCTGTTCAGGCAGGAAGCTCTGTACCACTTCAGACAAATGGCTGTCAAATCTCTTCTTAAAATCTTTCAGTCTTGGAGCATTCACAACTACTGGAGCGAGGTTGTTCCACTGATTAATTGTTCTAACTGTCAGGAAACCCAAGGGATGATAATGAGGGATCATGGTGAGTGGAGGATGGCACTTATTGTGATTCTTCTACAATTAATGCTGAATGGTCCCAGAGGAGTCTGGAAACCAGTTTTAATTTTCCAGAAAACATCAGACGAACCACCATCATTCCACAATATTCTGAGGGTACCTCCAAGTCTTCCATTTGTAGACAAGAACAGAGTCTGATGAACATCAGGCTTATGAAGTTAGGTTGCTTTTTAAAGTATTATTTCTGTTCTTTGTTACATTGATTTCAAGTGACTCATTTTGATATTTATGTTAAGTGATAGCTTTGTGACTACCAAGCAAGCAAAGAAATACAACTTCACCACCAACCTGGACAAGTTGCTTTTTCTCACCAATGGAAAGAGTTGGCTTTGACCACTGGAATGAGATTTCCTCGCAACTCACACCTGAACTTGATACTTGCAGAATTACAGTAGTTATCAAGATTGGTAGAAAGTAAATCAGGAAGAGGCTAGTAGCACTCCAGCTTTTTTTTTACCAGCATCATCTAACATGGCTTTTATCCCACACTCTAAAGATAGAGACTAAATAAGTATTGCTTATTTTCAGAGTAAATGCACTGTAATGTGAAGATACTCAATTTGTGAAGGCAGCATTTTTTTTTCTTTAGGATGCTATAAATCTCTTCTCCATTTTCCCCAGCTGTCACTGTGACTTGCTATACAAATTCAACTCTCAGCTCTTTTTTGGGCTTCTCCATCATTTTGATGGCTACTATATAAAATAAGATGGTTCATTGCATAGTTACCGCACAGAAAAGATTTTAATGCCTTTGAAAAGAATAAAATTTAAATGTAGGTGTTAGTCTAGATTTTAAAAGAGCAGCGGCTGTAGGAAATTTAAATTTGTCCCAACAAACAGAAAAGAAAATAATCTTGTAAAGAATAGTAATGAGTTAAACATAGAAAAGTGATTGAGTAGCAACTGATAAGGTTTTATGGGTATTGCTAATCAATGTTTCTATCCATTCCTTTCTATTTCTCTTGTTTTATTATTGTGCACTGCTGTTCCTTTTCAAGCTGCATTTAAAATTGGTTATTGTTTTGTATGCAGGAATGCCATGAAATTCAAGACTGTGATCATGATCTAACTTAAAATATTAATTCCAAAGAAACATATTCAATCAGAATAGGTCAAGATCTCAGGGATTTTAGAAATAATTTGTTTAGAAAAGCAGTGTATTAGCTCCATTATATGTTAATGAAATAAATGTAATACTAGCAGTATATTTTAGCAAGCTGCCATCAACACCTAATGCATGCAATACTTCCTTTCATCAATGTATTTCACCAAAAAAAACACAATATACTTGTTAGGTGCTTTTTAGGTGCTAAGGTTTATTCTCCCATATTCTTGAGCATTCAGAAACTGGTGGTCAACAGATATAGACTTTTTGGAGTCTCAAAAGTCCAAACCAAGAACTCAGAGTAAAAATCAAATCAAGGAAGTAAGTTTGGCAGTAGCAGTTTGAGGCTTGTTCTGCTGCTCTTACCTCAAAATCCTTTCAAGCTTTCACTCTTGAGTATTCCTTGTGTAGTCTCCGGGCACTTCCTTTTCTCTAAGGTTTTCCATTTTGAGGAACTAGTTCTATTCTCTCTGCCACCTTGGGCAATGAGCTACACTTAATTTTCAACCAAGCAGCATGTAGGAATGAGGGAGTCAGTTAATACAGGGCTAATATGGCTAATTCAAGCAGGCTTTATTGTTCCCTGACATATGCTATCACCTTCAATCTACTTCTCCAACATCCATGCCTGCCCTTTCTTCAGAGCAGCCTTTATATTTAGTAAGTACTGAATAGGTATGGTGCTTTTCCAAAAGGCAACTGAAATGGCTTGGTTTTTTTTTTCATTGAAAACGTTTCACCCAAGAAGCTTCTTCAGTTCTGAAGAAGAACTGAAGAAGCATCTTGCATGAGAAGTGAGACATTTTCAAGGGGAAAAAAACCCAAGCAATTTCATTTTTTAATTTATTTTATTTATTTTAATTCCATTTATATGCCGCCCTTCTCCAAAGACTCAGGGCGGCTTACAAGCTTAGCAGTAGCCTTCATTCTATGTATATGCTTGCTTATTAGGGCTTTCGCCCCCCCCCACAAGCGGCATTATTACAAAGTCAGCTTAATTGCCCCCAACAATCTGGGTCCTCATTTTACCTACCTCAGAAGGATGGAAGGCTGGGTCAACCTTGAGCCTGGTGGGACTCGAACCTGCACTAATTGCAGGCAGCTGGTATTACTTAAGGAGGCATTAGCCCACTGCTCCACCAAGGCTCTTTTTTATTTGCCTTTTGGAAAAGCACTTTTGAGACAACCATGACCTAGATGACTGAGAATCTCAATAGATACTGAGTCTGTAAACATATATGGCCTGGAGCTGTGGTTTACTCACTGTTATTTTCCTTTACCACAATTGCCAAGGAAATAAACGGACCACAGAATAAATTAAATGTCTTCACTCAGATCAAAATGACTATTCCCAAACTGTAATATTTGTATCATGAAGTCCATAGTACTAGCAAAGGTAGAAGGGAAGAGAAGTGAGCAACCAGCAGCAAGGTGGATGGAGCTGATTGGCATAGCAATGAGTGCGGCATTGGAAGATCTGGAGGGGCAACTGAGGGCAGACCTGAGAGAAGGTCTGTCATTGCAGTCACTAACAGTCAATACTGACTTGATGGCACATATTATCAACATATCCTGCCTTTCTTCTATATCAGGGGTCTCCAAATTTGGCTGCTTTAAGACTTGTGGACTTCAAATCCCAGAATTCCTCAGCCAGCATGAAGAAGACCCCTGTTCTATACGCTGAGCACTGCATACATGGAGGTCTCCCCAAATTTTATGTCTTTATGTGAGATAATATAAATACTGTAGCTTCAAATCATGGACCGAGCTCTATACCTAAGGTGGGTTTCGAGTCTAGTCATAACACTACAGTGTTTCTCTTTAATGGGATCCTCCAATTAAAGCTCTTCTAAATATACTTTGAGTTTCTGCAGATCCTCAGATCTGTCTGCACGCTGTGATTTTTTTTATTTTTATTTTTGGCCACATAAACAACAGCAACAACACAAACAAAGATAAAAATAACACTTAAGATCTACAGCAAAATTTTATGAAGTAGAGTGCTGGTTGTCCAATTATTTGGCCATTTTGTGATTTAGGGTAAGGAAAACAAATTGAATATTTTAATAATATTGATCCAGGTGTATAGGTGTGCATACCTGTGCTTTGCATAAAATTATATTTAATATAAGACCTAGATCGCACTCTACAAATTGTGGCATTCAGGCCCTTAAAAAATTGCTATCCCGTGTAATGAAGTATGTATCTTATATATTTAGTTATGCTGGTGGAATTGATTAAAATTGTCATCCGGAGGATTTAAAGGGCTCCGGGTTAGGAAAGATCTAATTAGGTAGGTATAGTAGATGCGACTGCTCATTGATTTCACTCAGGCTATTTTCTCAGGGAAAAAAATCATGCATCTTTTTAGTATTTTTCCCTACCTCTTTAGCACAAGCCCACCTAGTTAGCTGTTGTCCTTTTGCAAAAAGAGTCAATTAGACCTGAGTATTCATATCATTTCTCTCATCCATGGGGCAGGTTTGGTATCCATTTTGACTAAGAAGTTCTTTGTGAACTACTGCAGAGAACATAAGGAGATACTTTTAAATTTCAGGAGCTAATCCCTTTGAAGTGCAGGTAAGCAACCTGATAATTTGTATGCTGCTAGATGATTTAGCCCAGCGACAAATCAGAAAGCACAAAGCATCCCTGATGGGAAAAAGATAAGCAACATGTCTCAAGTACCACCTTCTCATCTTTATTTTTAATAGGATATTTTGTAAGAATCTTGTTAGACTGTAACTAAAATTTACATATTGAACAAGAATGGAGCTTGGTCTTCCTTGAAGGAGAAAAGTTCACTTGACTCCTTGCACACATAAAATATTCCATGCAAGTTTTTTTAATTTTTATTTTTGCAAATTAGCTATTGTAACCCTTCTCTCCACAGGTTCTGTCACGTCCCATTTATTTTCAGGTCTGGCTGATATATTCTGTTTCTGCATGGAGAATATATGGCTGTTCTGGAATTGATATTTTTGTGTGAAATGTGTAGCCTATCCTTAAGAAATCATCACGATTTCTATAGTGGAATAAAAAAAAGTTCAGGACAGTTAGTTTTGTCTAGTGGTTAAGACACCAGGCTAGGAACCAAGAGACTGCCAGGTGAGTGATTTTGGCCCAATCACCGGGTGACTGTGAGATCTAGTCCCACCTTACACATGAAAGCAGTTGTGTGACTTTGGACCAGTCACTGTCTCTCAACCCAACTCACCTCACAGGATTATTTCTGTGGGGAAAATAGAGTGACCACCTTGAATTATTTGTAAGTACAATAAAGATAGGACAAAAAATATTTTTAAGGTGGTATTTTTAATTATAAGGAAATAATATGCCTGCCTATGGCCAATTTTGCCTTGAACATTCTGATATATTTTTTTTAATTAGACAATAATGTAGGTGTTAAGTCTTGACACAGGAAGGCAATTATCAGAACGTTGATTCCATCATTCAGTCATTCATTTCATTTATATTACAACTCATCTCAAATTCATGAGGGGGACTAAGAATAATTAAAATAATTAAGTAATTAAAAGCAGCATTAAAACATTACCAAAAATAACAACATGGACATGATCTAGAGCTGAGGTGAAAACAACACAAATCAGCACAACCATTCCTTCTTCAAACATGTCCCCACGTCTCCAGGCCAGGTAACAGAACCATTAGCTCCCAGATGCACTGGAAATACAAGTCTCAGAATTCCTCTTAGAATTTTATTTTATTTATAATCCATCTTTGATTTTTTTTTTTACAGTAAGGCAGTATATGCAATACGTACTTCCTTTTCGTTTTCCCCCAAAATCAGGCACCCAGTGAGGTGGGTTTTGCTGAGAGAGAACGAGTGGTCCGAAGTCATCCAGCTGGATTCTGTACCTAAAGGAGGACTAGAAATCACCTCTTCCAAATTCTAATCCAGCACTTTGGTCACTAAACCAGCTTGGCTCTTTAAGGCAGCAGAATGGGGATCGACTGAGATACTACTATAGTACTTTCTAAACACACTGCTGATGTTTATGCTTACTTGAACAATTCAACACCATTTTTATGCATCTCTATCTCTGTATATCTAAGCAATGGACCTATATAAAATAGGTAAAGGTAAAGGTTCCCCCGCACATGCGTGCTAGTCGTTTCCGACTCTAGGGGCCGGTGCTCATCTCCGTTTCAAAGCCGAAGAGCCAGCGCTTGTCCGAGGACATCTCCGTGGTCATGTGGCCGGCATGACTAGACGCCAAAGGCGCACGGAACGCTGTTACCTTCCCACCGGAGTGGTCCCTATTTTTCTACTTGCATTTTTACGTGCTTTCGAACTGCTAGGTTGGCAGAAGCTGGGACGAGTAACAGGCGCTCACTCTATATAAAATACACACCTAGAAAAATAAATGCCTGAATTGTGCAAACTGTGTTTTGAAATATGCAGGTGGGTTTTTTTATTAAAAAGTACAAATTAATACAGAAATGGGATACAATTGATATACAGAGAAGCCTACATGGAACTGGCATGTAAAAGCTTTATAAAAGGTGTAAGGCAAATAAATCACAGTTATTTATGCTGAAAATATCAAGTAAGCCGAGGCGGCTGTAAAGCTTTTTCGAGCATTCTGAAGAAATTCTTAATAGTTGATAAGGTTCTTCAAAGAGAATATTCATAATTTATGCCTAGAAATGCCAAGCTGGTAAAATGACAGTAACCATGCTTCCTATTGCAATCGTATTAAGAGAAGTCACAATGACTTTTTGAAAGTCTCTGGATTATGATTTCTATGTTGATGGAGAATTATGGCAATTTTAGTTCCAGTTTATCCAGAGAACAGAAAGGGAGAAGAGACAGGCATGCAGTTTTTTGACACTGCTGAGCTGAGGGACTTCTTGCCTACTTCTTTTGGCAGTAAGCAATATATACAAGACATTTGCTATCCCTGTTGTCCTTCAGCTGCTTGTGTTCCCCACCACTGTCAGACAAAAGTGACAAATCTAACAGATTTTGCTCACCTTGAAACTATCTTGGACAGTGTTGGCATAAGGGGAAAATGTTATTTTAACACTGGGACATTTGAGGATGACTTAAAGATCTCTCACCCATGGGCTGGAGACAAGATAAATGCAGTTTGATGGAGACAAAGGAGAAAATAAGTATTGCCTGCGTGGAATACTGGAAACCTCTGTGAACTATGCCTGCAGTCCTATAACTGATTTGCTTGCAAGTCTGTCCCATTGGTCTTCTAAGTAAACCCTCTAGTGTCAAACTTTACTTCCTATCTGTAAAGGTCCACATCAAGGAAGTAAGATTGATTGTCTTATTGCTCTGCTTTCAAATCACTGGATTTTTATACCGTGTGCACTCCAATTTTAATGCTGCTGTCACATTTCACAGTAGGATAGTTTTGCTTCTGTCTTGATTTGACTATAAGGAGGATCAGTATGTGTTCTATTGGTCAACCCTTCTCAGTTTGTATTCGGAGTCAGAACATTGTGAAATTTCCTTCTGGGTAAATATTAGCACTTTGGAGAGCTTTTAAGAAATGTCTCATAGATATTTGATTGATTATGTTCTGTTAAATCCTGTATAGAAGGACCTTTTCCAGGGTCATTTATACATAACGTGGCCTTTCAGTTCTTCTAGGGGTGCACCCATATAATCCATCCATCTTGCTACTGGTTGTCCTCTTCACCTCCTTCTATTTTTCCCAGCATAATGGACCTCTCGAAGGTGCTGGATCTTTGAGTAGTGTTATATATTAATGTTATATATTAATGTTATATGTATTATTGTTACTAGTTCAAGTTAACGACAGTTGTATGAGGTAAATAACAGCTGACAGGAACACATGCGGTAGTTTTGACAGCTGTCAAAGCTGCCGCTGGCTAATGCGCAGGCGCAGCAGCTGACAGCTCTCAGCTGTCAGCCCGACTGCCGACCACGCATGCACAGCCACCACGAGGATTCCTTAGCTGTCAAAACCAGACGCAGCCGATTGGTCCAGCTTTCAGGCGGGAGGAAACCGAAAGACTGATTGGTCCAGCTAGCCACCAGCTGGCTATAAAAAGAGCAGAAGCCAGCGAAGTCCATGTCAGGTACCTCAATAAACATTCAACTTAAGCCTGCTGTCTCCGCATAATCCTTACGCTCAAGCCACTTCAAGTAGTGTGTGGCAAAATGTTAATTTGAACCTGAGCATTTGCTCTTCAAATGAGAACTCAGGATTGATTTTTGCTATTTTTGCAGGAGAATCTTAATAGCGGTGCTTTGAGGTGCAATTGTTTTGACTTCCATATTTTTTATAATTGTGTGTTGCCTTTTATTGAAAAGATACCTACAGAAACTTTCCAAATTGATTTTTAAAAAACCTGAACGTTACCATTAAAAAATACACTGTTTTTTGTACTGTGAAAAGATGTGGAAAGATGAGATGAAAATTCAGGTATAAAAAACTGAATTATAAGAAGAGTTTTTGCATATAGTAAATAGCAAATGGGGAATTGATTTCATAATTACATCTCCAAGGGTGCTCAGGGTTCCTGAACCATCAAGCTTATTGAACATCAGACTTTTGTTTCCTTGTCAGTTTACAAATCAATTGTGCTGAAAGAACAAAGCATTTGCTTCCTTTTATTTTCCTGTTTGCTAGAGAAGTTATGCTCATTAAATCCTGGGTTAAGGTGGAAAAATGATTGAATTTCAATATGCAGTCCTTTGGTTTTCAAACACTGGGATAAAGTAGCCATCTAAAATGAGAAATGAATCTGTGTGAACATTCCCGTCCTTTCATAACAGTAATGATTTCATTGGGGCTGGCACTAGGCCAGAAATGAATACGCAACTTACCAAAAGATTTGTAGCTTTCACAATACATTCTTGATTTCATATTTTATCAGCACTACCAGAAGATTGATCGTGTTTAGTTTTTCTGTTGCAACCCAACAATCTGATTTCTTATATTGGAAGATCAGAAGTTTGATATAATGGATAAAAATACTATATTTCACACAAATATCATTTTACAGTCCCTCCTGACTAACGTATAGTAGTACATGCCATGCTAAAAGTCATCAGCCAGAAGGAAATTATTCACCATTCATAACAATACTGTAATAATATTGGTGGCTAGTTTTGACAGGTGACTGGACCAATTTACCCATCTCTCAAACGTTACTCTGGCCTTTGATTCTTGCTTTGTCTATACTAATGTTTTTCAAACTTGGCAAGTTTAATCCAGCCAACATTTTGGGAGTTGAAGCCCATACATCTTAAAGTCATCAAGGGTTTTTTTTAAATCTATTTATTAAATTTTTAGGGTGTCCATCTCCCTTGTAAGGCAACTCTAGGCATCTTACAGATTACAAAACAAACAGAAAAAGAATTAAACTATATTAAAATACTAAAACTATACAAAACCCAGAACTAAGAAATGGATGGCCATGCTGTCCATCTCTTAGTTCTGTTTTTTTGTGTTGTTTTTTTTTGTAAACACTGTTTGAAAAACACTGGTCTATTCATACGTTCTATGGTCTATGCAGACCTTCCAGACAAGTACAAACATGTTTGACAGGATTCATACTTCGCTGAGCAATCTTTTTCTGCTTTAAAAAACAAACAAAAATTGTGATTCCTCTCCAGGTTGCTTGCAAACCCTGAATCCTATATGAAATTGTTTTGGCTTTTATTTTTATTTTTATTTTTTTTACACCTTCAGTATTTCTAAGTATGAGTTCGACTCCTTCTTTAAATCCTTCTGAAGTTAGACTGTTTTAAAATGTAAACTGTTACAATAAAGAAATCTCTGTTTCTTTAAGCTATTGAGCCAGTGCTGTCCAAAAACGTTTCCATGGTCATGTGGCCAGCATGACATCACACAGCAGTGCAAAGCTTATGGTAAAATATGGAACACTGTTACTTTCCCACCAAAGTGGTACCTATTTATCTACTTGCAGATACATGCTTTCAAACTGCGAGAATGGCAGAAGCCGAGGCAAGTGTCAAGAGCCTTGGTGGAGCAGTGGGCTAATGCCTCCTTAAGTAACACCAGCTGCCTGCAATTATTGCAGGTTCACATCCCACCAGGCTCAAGGTTGATTCAGCCTTCCATCCTTCCGAGGTAGGTAAAATGAGGACCCAGATTGTTGGGGGCAATAAGCTGACTTTGTAATAATGCCACTTGGGGGCCCCCGAAAGCCCTAATAAGCAGGCATATACATAGAATGAAGGCTATTGCTAAGCACATTGATTTGTGCTTAGATTGTAAGCCGCCCTGAGTCTTCAGAGAAGGGCAGGATATAAATGGGATTAAAAAAAAAGTGACAGGAATTCACTCGATCAAATGGTGCTAGGACTCAAAGTGCCAGAGTATAGACCTTTTCCGGTATCTTTTAAGCCACTGAGCTATTGCGCCTCTTAAATGGAGAAGACTGGCAGAAACTCCCATTTGTGATGATCCCAAGGGTAAATCTTGCCAGTTTGGGGTATATTCAAGGTGCAGTAGGCCAGTGTTAGCCTAAGGCTGCTCATATTCACACAAAAAACATGGTTTTTTTTTAAAAAAATAATAATAAAGATACTCATAAAAGAAAATATCATTTTGGAGACATGTAAATCCTTTTAATTTAATTGAATAAGGATTTATGGGAACGTGTTCCACATTTCATAGGATTAAATATCTATATTACAGTGGGTTCTCTAAAGTGTTTGCAACAGAAAGATCTTCATTTGCTTCCAGGCATGTGAACTACAGGAAGAGAGAGAAAAAGTGGTGGAATTCTTGTGTAAAATAGACCATTTCCAACAAATTATACTGAGATGTGGTGATGAAATATTGTAAAAGAAAAGTAACTCCTGGATGGTGTCCAGGCATCTGTTTTAAAAGCCTTATTAATTTCCCCAGCTGATTCCATTTTAGCTTTAATAAGGATGAGTCAAATCAGAATACATATGTATAAATCATTGTGCATTAATGCAGTGACAGAAATGGCCCATGTACTCATAGATTGCTTTCTTTATCAGTGTTCAAGGAGAGGAAAAAGTGTTTTTATGATGCAAACAGCCAGAGATCTTTTCTGCAATAAATCTCCCAAAGGACTGAGTTACTAACTTAACTGTTTGTGTGCATGTTATCTGCGTGTGTGTTTGTGTCTATGAGATTTTTTTTTAAAAAAATAAAAATAAAATAAACCATAGACTGATTCATTACAAATTACACATCACTATTGCATAGGATGTAAGTATATTTAAAAGATAGCACAGTCCTAAATTTAAAAGAAAATCGGATTTAGGACTCAGGTGATGTAAATCACAATAAGGATGTTGATATTGCATGACATAGTAAGTGTCATTGTTACATATACTTTTCAATCTTTTTTTTTTTACTGGAAGGACAGACCTTTCTTACATGGCTTTATTGTTCAGGAAAAATGGTTGACATGATTTTGTTACTTTATTTATGTGGTGTGATATTTGAAAATGAATCTTTTGCATTTTTTTTTAGGGTGACCCTATCTGGGCTGCAAAAATGGTGATAATTTCTTGATAGATGAACAGAGCTCCATTTTCTGTATCACTTTCCTGCCATTCATATTTTTTACAACCACAATATAGAAAAACAGAGTTGGACCTTGTAGGTCATCCAGTCCAGCTCTCTGCCCAAGCAGGAATCCCTACACTATTTCTGACAGATGGCTGTCCAGTCTCTTCTTGAAAGCCTCCAGTGATGAAGTACCAATAATATCTCAAGGCAGTCTGTTCCATGGGTTGATTGTTCTCACTGTCAGGAAATTTCTCCTTATTTCCAGGTTGAATCTCTCCTTGATTAGTTTCCATCTGTTATTCCTCGTCTGGTCCTCAGGTACTTTGGAAAATAGGTTGACCCCCTACTTTCTGTGACAGCCCCTCAAATATTGAAACACTGCTATCGTGTCTCCCCTAGTCCTTCACTAGACTAGCCATGCCCAGTTCCTGTAACGGTTCTTCATATGTTTTAGCCTCCAGGCCCCTAATCATCTTTGTTGCTCTTCTCTGCACTCTCTCCAGAAACTCAACATCTTTTTTTAGGTGTGGAGACCAAAACTGATTGCGGTATGATGCTTTTATTGGAGTACTCAGATTGAAAAATGGTGTGCAATTCTTTGAGATCTCCAGATTTTTTGTAGAGGTAAACTGCAAATGTTCAAATTGGGTTTTGTTAATAGAAAACTTCAAGTATAACTACTGTTATAGCATTTTTAATGGAAATTTAAAAAAACCCTCTATTACTGATATAGCATATCAGTAATTTAAGCAACACTATAAATCACTGTTGGACTGTGTAAATTGTTAGGTTAAAGAAACGGATCAGATAAATCCTGAAGAGCCTTTGAGGAAAATGATCCTCAACAATTGATATGAAAGTCAGAAAAATATTTCCAAGGACACATGAGTAAATATATTGAAGCAATTCACAAATATAGAAAGCTGTGTAAATAGCAGGAAAAAAAAAACAATCTACAAAATCATTTGAGATCTTTGTATTAAAGTAGTTTTTGAAATGGGAAAAATGTTCAGTTTCTTTCTGGAACTTCTTTATATGTTTATATTTATAAATAACATCAACAAAGATGGACTTTATATTTCTTTAACAGTGGCTGGATGATGCTATTAACACACTATACATTGCTACTTGTTGGAGAAGGACAGGAATAGCCTGGAAGTAGATTCAAGTGAGGGACCAGCCTGGAATTATTATGTTCTCACAAGTGAGCTAAGTCTGACTCCTATTAAATTCTGTTAATTCTTACTGTATCTACCACCAGTTTAATGCTGACTATTTTGACTAGATTCTTTAATATAGGAATGAACAATAAATAAGCTTAAATTAAACTTACTGTGCGGTCTTGACTTTTCACACCTGACTTTGGTAGAAAAGCATAGGGCAACTTATAGGTTTTAATTTTATGCTATCATGACATTTGTTGAGAGTTCCTTGCAGATAGATAGATAGATAGATAGATAGATAGATAGATAGATAGATAGATAGATAGATGTTAAATTTTTATGCTGCCCATCTCACTACCTAAAGTTGTCTCTGCTAAGAAGATCATGCTTTGAAAATATTCTTCAAAAAGCAAAAGCACAAAAGCAAAGGACTTGTTCTTCATTATCACAGAAGGCAGGATGCAAAATAATGTACCTCTTACAGGAAGGCAAATTTTGATTAAATGGTAAGGGAAAAACAAAATGGTTCATATTTCTACCTAGTGGACTGTCTTGCAAACTTAGTAGCTTTTAAAATAGAATCTGAGCAGTACGAAATATCAGCTGCTCTGTTCTGCTGATCTGAAAGACTTAGGATGCTGTCTGGGAGGTCTGTTTGAGAGGTATGGATCTTAATCTTATTTGAACTTACTTGAACTTGAACTTAGGATTCTATTTCCAATGTGCTCTTTGCTCTTCCAATCTAGTATAAAACCTGAAATTGATTAGAGTGTAATGAACTCAGGGAATTCTGGAATTCTGAATTAGATTGAAGTATTGATCCTTCACAAAAAGCATTGTGTTAATCAGGATCATTGCAGCTGGATAAGCATGCAATTAAATTTTGCTTAGGTTTAGTAGGTGGTTTAATTCTGCTAGGATATGATTCATTGCTGTAATTGTGGTTTGAAAAGAATGTTCTTCTCAGTTACGTACACCAGAATATGAAGACAGTTGTTATTGAGCTTAATTGAAGACTGGGAAAAACAAGTGATGTCACATTCTAGGGACAGGAAGGATGCATGAGGATGGTCAGCTACAAAACAGTGCTAATTTACACATTATGGGTGTAAATTTGTAAAGGCAGGATTTGCTATTTTCTTACCCATTAATTTTGTGATTTCATCACATAGCCAAATCTAATTGGTTACAGGATGATATGATAATCCCTGAATGGTAGCTGGTATTCTCAGGAGGAATCAGCTCTAAAAGGCCTTTGTTTTTCCCCCCAACCATTTTTGTAGGGAAATAGCTGGCACATCCCTATATTTTTATTTTGCTTTCCCCCATTTGGAATTCATCAGTCATCCCGATGGGATGCCATTCTTCATAGTAGTTTGAATGAATATGTATGCATTTTAGATCTTGGAAAAATGTATTAAAGTGCCCTTCAAAGAACATAGAATGTATTGTTTGTTGTTCTGTTTGGGCAATATGAATGTTCAACGTATATGTATTTTATCTGTTTTGCCAAGCAAAGTACGGATGAAATCAAAGTAAGGGGAGGTGTGCAGGTGCCCCTGGAACGCAAAGCTGTCTTTGTTTTTTCCAGCTCTCTAACTCTTTAGACAATCCAAATGGATCACTCTTTAGACAATCCAAATGGCCTTCTGTGCACCTGAAAAACAGTCCAGGGAGCCAATTTATGATGATTGATTGTTGGATTATATTCCCTCAAGTCATTGGTGACTCTTAGCAATCACATAGATAAATTTTCTCCATGGCGATCTGTCCCTAACCTGGTCTTCCAATGGTGACCTTGTTGCCATTGTAACTGAGTCTATCCATCTTGTTGCTAGTTATTCTCTTTTTCCTTTTTCCTTCTGCCTTTCTCAAGAAAAGAGCCTTCTCCAGAAAACTGGGTCTTTTCATTTGCCTGAAGTAGGATAATTTAAATCTGCTCATTTATGCCTCAAGTGAAAACAAATATCTGGTGATGTTTATTAGAGTTAGCATGTAGTAAGATGGGCGGCCAATAAATTTCATAAACTAAATAAATAAATAAACTTGTTTCTTCTCTTCCTTGTCTATGGTATTCTCAGCAGTCTTCTCCAATGCCAAAGTCAAAAGCATCATTATTCTTTCTATCCTGCTTCTTCAAAATCCAACTTTCACTTTCATAGTGTCACAAGGAATACCATGATTTGTATGGTTTTGATCTTTGTGGTATAGAGACATCAGGGCATTTGAATGTCTTTTCCAAGGCTTTCATGGCTGCTGTACCAAATCTGTAGCATATTTCTTGACTGCTTGTTTGTTTACTGTTGGTGGTTGATCCTAAAATACAAAAGCTACCCACTGCTTCAATATCTTCATTGTTAATTCTAAGGCTAGTTCTACCCTTTGTCATTAGTTTGGTCTTTATATTAGTCCCATTTTTTTCTCACTGTGCTTTTTTAATTTTATTATCAGACCTTGCAGATCCTTTGCATTTTCATCAACTAGGATATAGCATTTATGACTGATGTTTTTTCTTCCAATTTTAAAACAATGCTCATCTTCTTTGAGTCCAGCTTCCCTTAATATATATTCAGCATATAGATGGAATAAATAAATGAGAGTAATTAACCTTGACATAATCCTTTATCAAACTGGAGGTAGTTTGTTTCACCATGTTCTGGCTATACTAATATCTACATACATGTTTCTCATAAGGACAATGAGATTCTCTGGGATTCCCATTTTTGGGAGAATATTGTACAGCTTGATATGATCAACACAATCAAAGGGCTTTATATATTCAATGAAGCGCATAGTGACTTCGTTTTTGATATTCTTCGGCTTTCTCAATTATCCAGTGTGCATCATCAATTATGTCTCTTTTTACTAAAGCCAGCATCTGGCATCTCTTGAACATCTGGCATCTCTTTTTCCACGTAAAGCTCTAATCTGTGTTGCATGATCCTAAGTATTATTTTGCTAGCATGTGAAAATAAGGATATGGTAGGATAGTTTGCACACTCTGTCAAGTCTCCTGTTTTTGATATTGGAGTGTAAATTAACTTCTTCTGATCTGTTGGCCACTGTGTTGTTCTCCAGATTTCTGGCATAGCTTTAATGTTTTTATGACCTTGACTGATTCTTCTTCTGTTGCTTGTCATATTTCAGTGTCAGAGAGAAACTGGCTAATCCAGAGTGAGGAATCAAATGGGGAATTAGTCTGGAATCCCTACATGCATAAGAAGATAAGGTCTCATCCTCCCCACCTGCTTGAATGCCACTGAACCTTAACTAGTCTGTCCCAGATGCATACTGCCAATCTGAAGATTCATGTGTAATAGGCATGAGCAATAAAATAGCTGATTGAATTCTTTGTGTTTGGTTCTAATTGTTCACACCTGATAATGAGTATTTCATAAGTTCCTATAGCCTTTTGACTTGATAATGACCAAAGTGGTGATCTAATTTCAACGTATAATTTAGAAGTGCGTGTAAGTAAGGAATATCTTCTAAGGTAAGGGTGTTAAACTCCCAGCCCGTGGGCTGGATGCGTCATGGTGAAACCATGCCCACCCCATTGCCGCCAATGGAAAAAAAGTTGCGATACGTCACGACACGTCATGTGACGTTGCAAGTTTGACACCTCTGTTCTAAGGTATCTTTGATGTTGAGATCTTTAATTTATAATGAGGCATCCTTGTTGCTCTCTGAGCTTGGTTGTTTTCTTACAGACACTTTATTACCCAAACTAGGTAACATCGTCAGTACTAGTAAAGAATGGGCTTTGCTTTCAATTTATATTCTAGTTACTTGCCCTGTCAATGTTGGTGGGAATGGTCTTGGAGGTTCTTTAGTTGGGCTGCTCACTTACAAAATACCTCCAAGATCACTTCCACCAATACTGACATGGCAAGCCATAGAGTATAAATTAGAGGATGGACTTTCTTTTTCATTCTTTCTCTCCAGCTTCTTTTTTTTAAATCAGCTAACTGAGTCTAGGTATTCATAGAATCATAGAATATAAGCAGTGGAAGGGGCCTGATCCAGTGTTTCTTAACTTTAGCAGTGGTTTTAAAGTGGACTCAGAATTCCTCAGTCAGCATGGAAGTTGAAGTCCATATGGTTGAAAACCATTCTTTAACCATTGTTTCTTGTCCTTCTCTTGAAACAACTCTAAACAATTTTGCCCTGCCTTACAGTACAGATCTTGTTACCTAAAGACATATTTATGACTTCCTATAATTTTATCAATGTCTCCTCATAAGTATTTCTCCCAGAGCCTTTATCATCTTAACTACTGTCCTTTGGATATGCTCCAGGTTATCAGTGGACTTAAAGTGCAAAAGCTAGGTGCATTATGATCAATTTGATCTTGATAAGATCCTTTTATTGATACAGGCTAAGATTGCCTTTTCTGTGGTAGCTGCATCACATAGTTGGCTCATATTCTGCTTATGATCCACAAAATTCCTTTTGCATCCTAAGTTGTTGTTCAGTTGTTAAGTCATGTCTGACTCTTTGTAACCCCATGGACCATAGCATACCAGGTCCCCCTGTCCTCCACTATCTCCCCGAGTTTTCCAAATTCATGTTCATTGTGTTGATGACATTATCTATTCTAACCCTTTCACCCCCTACTGTCCCCTTCTCCCTTTGCCTTCAATCTTCCCCAACATCAGGATCTTTTCCAATGAATCCTCTCTTCTTTTTAGGTGGCCAAGGTATTTGAGCTTCAGCTTCAGTATCTGTCCTTCAAAAGAGCAGTATACTGTACTTTGATGTTTCTTTCACAAGTGTGGGACCTTGCATTTGCCCCCAAGGAAATTCATTATTCTGGTTTCAGCCAATTGTCAAAACTTGTCAAAATCTCCTGAACCTTTGATAAAGGTAAAAGGTAAAGGTTCCCCCGCCCATGCGTGCTAGTCGTTTCCAACTCTAGGGGCCAGTGCTCATCTCTGTTTCAAAGCCAAAGAGCCAGCGCTTGTCCAAGGACATCTCCGTGGTCATGTGGCCGGCATGAATAGACGCCAAAGGCGCACGGAACGCTGTTACCTTCCCACCGTAGTGGTCCCTATTTTTCTACTTGCATTTTTTACGTGCTTTCGAACTGCTAGGTTGGCAGAAGCTGGAACGAGTAACAGGTGCTCACTCTGTTACGTGGCACTCAGGATTCGACCTGCCAAACTGCCGACCTTCTGATCGACAAGCTCAGCGTCCTAACCCACTGAGCCACCGCATCCCTATGAACCTTTGATAAACTCCTCTAAACATTTTCCATTGCCCCATATCTTTGTGTCTTCTACAAACCTGGTAATATTTTATGGACTGCCCAGTGAGGAAGACCTCGTCCTATGAGAACTTAACATATGGTTTCTGCAGCAACCATTTTCTCTGAGAATTGCAGCGCCCAGAGAGTCATTAAGCAAACTAGCAACTGGAATTCTGAGCAAATGCTTTCTGAACTGTGGATTTCATCCCCTCCTGTTCTTCCATTCTTCATTCATATCTGCCTGTTGCATCTTTTAAGCAAAAAAAAAAAAAAGCTGCCCTGTTCCCTTTTCAAAGACGGGTGCAAAAGTGATTGCTAAAAAGAGCCATCCTGTTCTTTTATATTCGATCAGTTTCCTTTCTCATTGCCCGTTGTTCAGTATATAATTATGCCTAAAATGTTCTTTGGTATTAGCTCAAATCCTCAGTGCTTATTTGATGCTCATTTTTCAATTTGGTTTCCTCAAGTATTTTTCATTGCCTTTGGGCTCTTGTCATCATTTACATATTCCTTCTGTTTCCCAGATCTATGCTTTTTAAGACTGTCATTTTTTATCCTTGATATAGTTTTCTCCCTTTCTCATTTTCCTGCTATTGACTTTTCTTTTCCTGCAGGATGACAAATACTGCAGGCATTTTATTGGGAAAAGGAGATATTGCAAAATCCTCTTTCACTATGGTGGGCTTTTAGGACTGTTTATTTCATATACTGTACATTTTCTCAGCCTAATTCCTTGGGAAGGGAACTGAAAAGACAATTTATTTGAAATGGTAGCAAGAAGACTATTTTAATCTGAAAATGTTTGGCAACAGTCATATCAGTCATAATGTCTTACATTCCTAAATTTATAGTATAGCTACTACAGAAATGTGGCTATTCTAATTATTCGCTTGGATGTCAGACAAAACAAAACAGTAATTATATTAAAAAGGGAGTTTATTGCCTTGTATTTAACACTCTGGAGATTGGTTGGTTTGGGATTTGCTGCTTGATTCTTAGCTTAGCTTTAATGTTTTCCTAGGAATGTCTTTTGGCAATGAATATCAGTTGAGTTAAGTGATGGGAAAGTTTTGTTATCTAATTGTAACTGTATTTCTAGCTCAAAAGGGAAGCTCATAGGAGTTTCAGACAGATGTGGATCTGGAAAAAACTTATTTTTGTTTTAATCTGATGAGATGAAGCCTTCTAGAGATAGGATATTTCCAAGTTGAAAGTCATCACAATGGGGGCATTGTTTATCTAACTCATATATATAGAAAAGACAAATGACTGTTAGCTAATCCATCTCCCTCATCTCAGAGCCTTTAAGCTGCTCGTGGTATGCATCTACCAAAAAAAATTCTCTTTTGCATGACAATTGCAATAAAATTAGTGTAGACAAAGATTAAGGTGAAAAACTAATGCAATCTTACTGCCAGTCATAAAAACACACAAACCTCTGCTTACATTTGGGACAAATCGGACAAAGGGCCTTTCTTGTCCAACATTTTGTTCCTAAAAGCTGGCAAGCAGATAACGTTAAGAAACTTGCAAGCTGACTAGGAAAGCTCTGCCAGAACTGTGTCCTATCCTTCTCATATATATATATTTAAAGATTCAGATAGAATTGCTCTCAGGCTGGCAACTGTAATGGGCTGCAAAGAAGGAGGAGGAGAAAAAGTACAGAACACATGTGAAAGACTGAATTTTTATGTCGCTAGTTTATTTGGAAACTGTTTTGCTTTTCTGTCTAAGTGCTTAATTAAATATCCACTGGAACAGTAACATTAAGTTCTTGCATATTACAGTGTTTGACTGAATCACTTTGGCTCCCTTCCTCACAGTTTTGTCCGCTGCAGAATATGCTTGTTACCCAAAGCTGATGGCTGCCTTCCATGCGCTATAATATTTACTGGTGTTTCAGAAGTCTTTGTACCATAGCTTAAGATCAGTAAATACTGGAGAAAATTCAAGGGATTCAAGGGATTGTTAAGCTGTTATTGCTGGCTACAGGAAAGTCACCCTCTTTGATTTATTTTCATTTCTCATTTGACCCAAGAGGCTAACTGCTACTCTGAGATCGATGGACATGACTTAGCTGCACAAGGATCTCTGATATCTGATGAATGGGGCAGAATAGATTTAGAGCAGCAACAGTTGGGGAATACACAGCTGTGGAATCAGAACAGCAATAGAGCATCTTCACAGAATCGGGGGAAGGGACCACAGAATTAAGGGAAGGTCTAAGAGGATGCAATGGATTGGATTCTATTAGAACTTAATGAACAAAACAGATACAGTTTTATTTTGCAACAGGACAATTAAGCTTGTGTTCCGGACAGCATACAAGAAGCCAGATTCTAGCTTGTTAGGCAGTAAGTGCTCCAGAGTGAAATCTTGCTGCCTTTCCTCATTTAATTATTGATTTATTGAAATGATTTATATGGCTTGTAACAACCACCCCCCACCCCCAATAAAACAATCATTAAAAAAGAGCAAAACAGTAAAGCAAATACTATGCACCATAATCGTTCCTCTTGGGGTGTCCCACAGAAGGTTGAACTACCCTTTTTCCATACCTTCTACCTATACGATCTCAGAGTCTTACTAAAAAGCCAGGTCTTAATGGCCTTTGAAAAGGCTAGAAGGGAAGGGGCTCATGAAACGAGCAGTGGGAGGGTGTTTCACAAGGGAGGCGAAGTCATGAAAAAAGGCACACTTCCAAGATGACAAGATTCCAGGGAAGGGGCCTGGAGCATGCCTAGTCTATCATATGTAGTGGGTTGGTTGAATATTCTTAGGGAAAGGCGGTGATGCAAACAACCTGGTCCTATGCCATGTACAGCTGTAAAGGTGATAACATCTTGAATTGCACCTGTGGGAAAACCGGGAACCAGTGTGACTAGCACAACACACTCATGGCTGCATTTGTACCTTTTCAGAATAAAGTACATTAAAATGAGTCGCCCAACAGTGAGATGGATGGGCATATAAATTAAATAAATAAAATAAATGTTGGATGTTGGTGTGGGGATGGTGAAAAGTGATTCGGCTTTGTACAGTGGTCTCTGATCTAAAGGAGTATCTCCTTCCAGATCTATTTACTTAGATTTATATACAGTAGTCTTGGCTGATTTAAATTACTTGATTCTCCGATACCCAATAGGTTTCCCCGACAAATGAGGGGAGACAGTGGATCACAGGAGAAATGACGTTTTCAGTAGTATGTTGTCTGTCCTCGGAGATGTTTAACTGACCACCAGTTATTTCCATGCTGTAGATATTCATAGTAGGGAACATCTTTTAAACATTTATTTGCTTACAATATTTCTAGAACTCTGATTTCAGCTTTGTGGTGGTTTGCAAACATGCAAGATCCATGGAAACATAAAATTGAAACATTTTCCCCATCCCTGAAAAGCCTTGACATTTAATTTACCCAGGTTTTTAAGATCTTAGATTCTTAGCATCTTTTGTTCTTGTTGCTTGTTTTAATTGTGGCTTTATTTTATGATACATTATTTTATCTTTG
The DNA here is from genome assembly GCF_964194415.1 of Vipera berus. Taxonomy (NCBI): domain Eukaryota; kingdom Metazoa; phylum Chordata; class Lepidosauria; order Squamata; family Viperidae; genus Vipera; species Vipera berus. Next base: position 15,405,807 of record NC_138207.1, on the reverse strand, counting down.
CTTCTGATTTATCACACACTGTTTTATTTCTATTACTGTCTTGCTATCCTGGTTTGTTTTTTTTTTTAAAAAAAATCTCTGTACTATCTAGGACTCTTCAATTATTATGTGCTCTAAAAAGTAATAAATAATTAGGTAAACCAAGATCAGGCTGTTTCCAAGTCAGAATGTCTAAGGAGCTGAAGTGAACGTTGCTCTGTTGAATTACGAATACCGCCTTGATTGTTCTCAGATTAGTCTTGTGTGTGTTAATATGTATCTTGCTCTTTATTTTTTATTGTACACCATTCTGTCAGCTTTACAGACAGCCCAGATTAGATACAATATATAATAAAATGAATAAAGTGACCTTGAATTGTCCACGGTGCCCTAGCAGTTTAGAAAACATGTACTTTTCTAGCTGCCACTCTGCTGGTATCTTGGGGGAAAAAATTTCTTTTTATAAAGATTTGGCTCAGTCCTTCTGTGAAGCCTTGTGACTATTTCTTGAAATTTTCTTTTAATGGCCAAGGCATTTTTGGTGCATGAATGATTGCTTTCATCCTCAGGACCAGATCTGAATATGTAAGATCAATTCTTATAACTTCCTTGATGGTGTGGAGCAGATATGTAACCCAGGGCCTCATTCAACTCCTCATATACCCTATCAAGTAATTTTCTGTGGTTGCAGCAATATTAAACCCACGTAAGAAATACTCAGGAAAAGTATTTTTGTTGTTTTTAATTATGTTTGAATTGTGAGATGCCCAGAGTCATCTATGGATAGTCCTTGACTTACAACCATTTATTTAGTAACCATTCAAAGTTACAACGGCACTGAAAAAAGTGATTTACAACAGGTCTCCACTCTTACAGCCATTGCTGCATCTTCATGGTCACATGATCAAAATTTGGGTGCTTAGCAACTGGCATGTATTTATGATGGTTGCGGCATCCTGGGGGGGGGGTGTCCTTTTGCCATCTTCCCATCTGATTTCCAACAAGCAAAGTCAATGGAGGAAGTTGGATTTGCTTAAGCAACAACTGCATGATTCACCTAACAACTATGGCTAAAAAGATTGTAAAATTCAGTGTGACTCAGTTAAAAACTGTCTTGCTTAGCAATCAAAATTCTGGCCTCAGTTTTGGTCCTTAGTCCTTTATAAGTGAGGGGTGGCTGAATGAATCAATGAAGAGAAGAGCTTGGTGGCCCCACACTTCATAGCTTGATCTGATGAGTTAGATTTTAAAAAGAATGGGCGGAGCTTAGACTGCACCATCACAGCAGCCATCTTGGCTTTAGTGTACCACAGAGGTCTCCAAACTTTTGGGCACCAGGGACCAGTTCGGTAGAGAGAGGTTTTTCTGTGGACTGGAGGGGACATGGTTTTGTGTGCTGCCTGCATCCTGTGGATGGGGCTTTCCTTGTTTGTGCAGACCAGTTGCTGGTCCACGGACCGGGGGTTGGGGACCCCTGGTGTACCACACCCTGCGGGCATCCCAGAATGCCTCCTAGCAACAGCACATTGTGGCTAACCAAGCTATATGATCAGCCTCCCAGGGCATCCCATTCTGATCAGTAATATTCTGGGAATTCCCAACTATTTTTATGTTCCATGCCAATGAAAAACAGGTAGTCCTCGACTTACAACAGTTCATGTAGAAACCGTTCGAACTTACAATGACACTGAAAAAAGTGACTTATGACAATTTTGCACACTTATGACCATTGCAGCATCCCCATGGTCACAGAATTTATATTTGGATGGTTGATAACTGGTTCTTATTTACGACAGTTGCAGTGTCCCAGGGTCATGAGACCATCTTTTGCAAACCTCTGACACATGAAGTCAATGGGGAAGCTAGATTTACTTAACAACTGTGTTAGTAATTTAACACAGTAAGTAATTTAGTAATTTAATCAATTGCACTGATTCACTTACCAAATGTGGCAAGAAAAGTCATAGTTTTGTCACGGGACAAAACTCACTTAAGAAATTTCTCACTTAGCAACATAACTTCTGGGCACAATTGTGGTTGTAAGTCGACTGTCCAGTAAATTTAATATGGTACTTGTGACTATTTGAGAAAGACTAGAATAGTCCTCCTTGGACAGCCTTGAATATGGAACTAGGTTTTTTTTTAGTCCATTGAACTTAACTCTTCAACTTTTTGTCTAATAGATTACAGAAATGGAGATAAAGTAGCTACTTCAGTTATTCTTCAGCTTCATTCATCCATTCATTGTTTCACAAGTATATATGCTGCCCTAGTCTCAGATAGGGCAGCTTGCTGCTATGAAAATAATATCACTGAATCATCAAACCATATAATCAAGGCTGAATTTACATTCAGTGGGGCAACAGATGATAGCACATTCCCAGCATTATTTCCTTAAATGAGAGAGAGAGAGAATTACTTGGACCTATTCAGAAACAAAGAGATCATCCATGTGCTTCCCACTCTAAATCTTCAGAGGAGCTTACAATGAAAATGCAGCAGAATTTCACTGTGTTATATCTATTTTAGTGCACTAGGTGATGTAGTCCATTGATTAGTGATAACTAAGCACAGAGGTGATATAAGGCATAGCCCCAATTGTTTCTGAAGCTAATCGACAGTGATTTAGTCTGTTCTCTAAATGGCTCCACAATATGACATCATGAGTTTGAGTTTACAAAAATTGCACCTCAGCTCAGTGGTTCCAGCCTGATTCTGATGAGAGTTAAATTCCATGTCTAGCAGGCCTCATTATCCTACATCATCATCATCATCATCATCATCATCATCATCATCATCATCATAAGTTGGAAGGGACCTTGGAGGTCATCTAGTCCAACCCCCTGCTCAGGCAGGAAACCCTATACCATTTCAGACAAATGGCTGGCCAGTCTCTTCTTAAAAACTTCCAGTGTTGGAGCATTCATCACTTCTGGAGTCAGGTTGTTCCACTGGTTAGTTGTTCTAACTGTCAGGAAGTTTCTCCTTAGTTCTAGGTTGCTTCTCTCCTTGACTAGTTTCCATCCGTTGCTTCTTGTCCTGCTTTCAGGCGCTTTGGAGAATAGCTCAACTCCCTCTTCTTTGTGGCAGCCCCTGAGATACTGGAACACTGCCATCATGTCACCCCTCACCCTTCTCTTCATTAAACTACACATGCCCAATTCCAGCAACTGTTCCCTATATGTTTTAGCCTCCAGTCCCCCAATCATCTTTGTTGCTCTTCTCTGTACCCTTTCTAGAGTCTCAACATCTTTTTTACATCGTGGTGACCAAAACTGGATGCAGTATTCCAGGTGTGGCCTTACCAAGGCATTGTAAAGTGGTATTAGTACTTCACGCGATCTTGATTCTATCCCTCTGTTAATGCAGCCTAGCACTGTGTTGGCTTTTTTGGCAGCTGCAGCACACTGCTGGCTCATATTGAAGTGATTGTCCACTAGGACTCCGAGATCTCTCTCACAGTTACTACTATTGAGCAAGGTACCACCTATACTTCTACCAGATGCTGCTTCTTAAGGCAGGGAAAATCTTTTTTTTATTAGGTTTTTATACTGCCTTTATTACTTTATAGGTAACTCAAGGTGGTGAATATATCTAATACTCTTTCGTCTACCTGTTTGCCCCTCCACAACAACCCTGAGGTTGCTTGGGCTGAGAGAATGACTGGCCCAGCCGGCTTTCATGCCTAAGGCAGGACTAGAACTCAGAGTCTACTATTGATTAGCCCAAGTCACCCAGCCAGCTTTTGTGCCTAAGGCAGGACTAGAACTCTCAGTTTCCTGGTGATTGGCCCAAAGTCTCCCAGCCAGCTTTCATGTATAAAGTGGGGCTAGAACTCACTGACTCCTGGTTTCTAGACCAGCATCTTAATCACTACATAAAACTACATCAAACTGGCTGTACAATGTCTGTTCCTTGAAGCATAATCTCTCCTCAGGATGGTCAAGGGTGAAACAAGTAATGAGTAAGCCCAGAGGACACAGTGATTGGAGAGGATCACTTTCTGGGGATATGTCCTAATGGTTACCCATTATTTTTTCTCTGGCCTTGTTCCTCATGCTTTATTTTTTTAGCATCCTTCTGTCCCTCCCTTTAAAGCAGCAAGCTTGAAAAAAACAGAGTGGATCTTACCATAAGTCTGCACTAATCTTTTGCAGAGTGCTTTTAAATTAGTCTGAGCATCATATAAAGCTAAGCTAAAGGCTGCTGGTTACCTATCTCTGTCTTAGGGAAATTTTCTTTAGGAAAGAAGTCACTAGGCTTCATCTGGATTTGTAAAGCCAGTGGAAAACTGACATTATCTAGAATGAAAATTCATTTTACAAATCTCTCTTCTTTATTTTCCAGGAACACAATTATCATGCACTAACATCTAAGATGAGAGAGGCTCAAAGGCAATTTAAACCCTACATAAAAAAAATGTTCTCAGTGAATTTCTGCCATCTGTGGATTCTGTTGTTACTGTTGTTCCTGTTCCTGGAATACCTCCAGAAATTAAATAGACAACCGCTTCTGTTTCATCTTCATTGACTCCTAGAGGGACATCTGGAATAGAACAAACGTTCTGCAGCTGGGTGGACAGAAGTTGGTTGACCTCTATTCCTTGAGTTCACATCTGGGAAAGTATACAGTAGACTTACCACCTCAATTAAGCCCAAGATTTCTGTTGCTAAGTGAGACAGTGAGCTGAAGTGAGCTGAAGACACATTTATTTGAACAAGCCGGCTTGGCCTGATGGGGGATGGGTTGGGTTTTTTATTGTCATTTTTAATATATGTATTTACTGTTTTTAGCTTGGGCATATGTTTAATATTTTTTAACTTTTGTATTTTTGTATTTTTTATATCTCTGCCCTGTTCACCGCCCTGAGTCCTTCGGGAGAAGGGCGGTATATAAATAAAATTATTATTATTATTATTATTATTATTATTATTATTATTATTATTATTATTATTATTATTATTATTATTATTATTATTATTATTATTATTATTATTATTATTATTATTTGTTCAAGTGAATTTTGCCCCATTTTACAACTTTTCTTGCCACAGTTGTAAAGTGAATCACTGCACTTGTTAATTTAGTAACACAGTTGTTAAGTGAATCTGGCTTCCCCATTGACTCTGATTGTCAGAAAGTTGCAAAGGGTGATCACATGAACCCGGGATACTGCAATTGTCATAACTATAAGCCAGTTGCCAACTGTGGGGATTTTGTTCACATGACCATGCTGCAATGTTCATACTTGTGAAAAGCGGTCATGAGTCATTTTTTTCAGTGCCGTTATAACTTTGAAGAGTCACTAAGTGAATGGTTTTAAATCGAGGAGTACCTGTATGTGGTCAAAATAAACATAGTCTATCAGGGACTCATTCATTTTTCCTGGTTTGTTGCCCATTTGAGTTTTCAAAACCAGGAATATTATCAAAGGCTAGGCAGCTACAGTACATGATAGGTGGATTGATTTAGTTACATCTCATATAATATTTTATTTCTTTATGTACATACGTATGTATGTATGTAGTGATAGCCAGATCTGGTCCTAGGTTCTGCCTCGGTTTACCTTCCCAATAAGCAACTGAGTAGGAAGATCATTTAAAAGCAGTCTGTTAGGATACCCTGATAAAATGGGATCTCTCTATGAAAAAGGAGAGAGAGAGAACCTTGCGCCCCATGTTACATTTTTTTATATAGTTAACACAACAAAGAAAATTTCAAGAGGAAAGTTGATTGGACAGGATAAAAGTAACCTCCGCTTTGCATAGGAAATCAGTTACATGAAGTCAAACATGTTACATATTTGCATCCCATAATATCACATGTTCATTAAAATGAGGTCTAACGTCAGAAGGGGCATAAATTGTAAGGAAAAAGGTTGTTTGGAGTTCACAAAAGAGACAAACCGGGCCCCAATATATGTTAACAAACTTTTTCTTATCTGTAGCTAGTGTCCAGCTAGTTTATCAGTTTAGGAATGTTAAATGCTAATAAACCTGAACATCATTTTAAAAGAGAGAAAATAAATCAAATTAAAATACAAAATAACTGTGTTAGTTAACAAATTACAAAATCCGTGTCATGTGCCCCTCATTAGTTACTTAGTGCCTTAAAGTCAATTTTGACTCTTGGTGATTGCCTGGAGAAGACCCTGCAGATTTCAAAAGTAGTTGAAAGTAGGTTGATCCCCCTTTGGCAGCTTCCACCCATTGCTTCATATCCTGCCTTCAGGTGCTTTGGAAAATAGTTGGACCCCCTCTTCTTTGTGACGACCTCTCAAGTACCATAAGACAGCTATTTTCACCTCAATCTTTCTCTGCATTAGGCTAGACTTCTTGAGCAAATATATGGGAGAAATGTAATCCTCAGTACACCCATGAGATTTTCAGAGTTGGGTAAGAAAGATGGAATTTCACATCAAGAGAAGAGGGCTCCATCTGGTTAGAGAGAAACAAAATGGGATGCATAAAAACATGGTTCCACTATTATTGTTAAAAGTGAATTTAAGAACTCTGAAGATTGCTGGCATTGATTTAACAATTGAGACAGTATATATATATATGTGTGTGTGTGTGTGTATATATATATATATATATATATATATATATATATATATATATATATATATATATATATATATATATATATATATATATATATATATATATATATATATATATATATATATATATATATATATATATATATATATATATATATATATATATATATATATATATATACCGTATATACTTGAGTATAAGCCGAATTTTTCAGCCCACTTTTTGGGCTGAAAAACTCCACTTCGGCTTATACTCCAGTCAACAAAAAAAAAGAACTGTCCCTTCGTTCGGAACAGGCTGCTGAGAGAAGCTGCCTCGCCTGCTGCGCCCCCAACAACCGCCGCTGCCGCTTTCCCCCCCCATCGCTCACCCGCTGCCCCCGAAAATGCCGCTGCCGCTTTCCCCCCCATCGCTCACCCGCTGCTCCCGAAAATGCCGCTGCCGCTTTTCCCCCCCATCGCTCACCCGTGCTTTCCCCCCCCATCGCTCACCCGTGCTTTCCCCCCCCCATCGCTCACCCGTGCTTTCTCTCCCCATCGCTCACCCGTGCTTTCTCTCCCCATCGCTCACCCGTGCTTTCTCTCCCCATCGCTCACCCGTGCTTTCTCTCCCCATCGCTCACCCGTGCTTTCTCTCCCCATCGCTCACCCGTGCTTTCCCCCCCCATCGCTCACCTGTGCTTTCTCTCCCCATCGCTCACCCGTGCTTTCCCCCCCATCGCTCACCCGTGCTTTCTCTCCCCATCGCTCACCCGTGCTTTCTCTCCCCATCGCTCACCCGTGCTTTCTCTCCCCATCGCTCACCCGTGCTTTCTCTCCCCATCGCTCACCCGTGCTTTCCCTCCCCATCGCTCACCCGTGCTTTCCCCCCCCATCGCTCACCCGTGCTTTCCCTCCCCATCGCTCACCCGTGCTTTCCCCCCCCATCGCTCACCCGTGCTTTCTCTCCCCATCGCTCACCCGTGCTTTCTCTCCCCATCGCTCACCCGTGCTTTCCCCCCCATCGCTCACCCGTGCTTTCTCTCCCCATCGCTCACCCGTGCTTTCCCCCCCCCATCGCTCACCCGTGCTTTCTCTCCCCATCGCTCACCCGTGCTTTCCCCCCCCATCGCTCACCCGTGCTTTCTCTCCCCATCGCTCACCCGTGCTTTCTCTCCCCATCAAAGATCCTTGGAAGTAATGGTTGGAAAAGTTTGCAAGTCTTTGGGAAAGTTCAAGAAGTGAAAGGAATACCCTCCTCTTGAAAGACCAGATAAGGCAGACAGGGAGATGAAGAGTTCAACCGAGTTTCCTCTTTTGTTCAGGCATCTGCACCCGCTGCTTTTAAACTCGCCGGGCGCTGCAACGGCACCCGTTTTCCCCGGCGAGTTTTCCCTACCTGGCCCCTGCAGAATCGCGGCGGCGCCCCCGGAGAAGCCTACCCCGAGGCTGCAGCCGATTTTTCTTTCTCCAAGACTCTGCCGCCCAGAGCGTTGTTTCTCCCCCTCGTGCGTGCGTGGGATGAGGCGAGAAACCAACAGCCTGCGTCCGTCTCTCTTTATGTATATTTCTGTATATATCTTATCTCGGGATCTAGACCTTTCGAAGGAGAAGGGGCGGCTGGAGTTCGTGAGTTGCTGTGGGACCCAAGGGTTGGGGGAAGAGAGATGGGAGGGAAAAGGGGAGAAACCTGCCGCTGGCTAGTTCTTTGTCTGATCGGGGGAGCCTGAACAAAAGAGGAAACTCGGTTGAACTCTTCATCTCCCTGTCTGCCTTATCTGGCTTTTTGAAACGCACCACCGGCTGCTCCGTCCAGAAGCCCAGATTCGGGAGGGCTGCTTGGCTTCCACTTGAGCCCATCTATGTCCGCGGGCCCCCCCCCCACTACCCCTAGACCTCCGCCGCCGGCGGAGGCTGGATCCGCGCTCCGCAGCGGCAGGGCGCGGATCCAGCCGGCGGCAGAGGCTTGTGGAGCACGGATCCAGCCTCCGCCGGCATGCAGGCAAATCCTGCTAAAGGGCTTTCCCCCCCCACTGGATCCGCGCTCCGCAAGCCTCTGCCGGCGGCAGGGCGCGGATCCAGCCGGCGGCAGAGGCTTGTGGAGCACGGATCCAGCCGCCGGCGACAGAGGCCTGCCTGCTTCTTTCCGCCGCGGAACGAAGCAGCCTGCCTCCCCAAACCTCCCCAAAAGAAGCAGGCAGGCAAGGCACGGAGATCCGGAGAACTGCCGACGTTTGGGGAGGTGCCCAAACCTCCCCAATCATCAGCAGGTCTCCGGATCTCCGTGCCTTGCCTGCCTGCTTCTTTCTGCAGCGGAAAGAAGCAGGCAGGCAAGGCACGGAGATCCGGAGACCTGCCGACGTTTGGGGAGGTTTGGGGAGGTGCCCAAACCTCCCCAATCATCAGCAGGTCTCCGGATCTCCGTGCCTTGCCTGCCTGCTTCTTTCTGCAGCGGAAATTAGCAGGCAGGCAAGGCACGGAGATCCGGAGACCTGCCGACGTTTGGGGAGGTTTGGGGAGGTGCCCAAACCTCTCCAATCATCAGCAGGTCTCCGGATCTCCGTGCCTTGCCTGCCTGCTTCTTTCTGCAGCGGAAAGAAGCAGGCAGGCAAGGCACGGAGATCCGGAGACCTGCCGACGTTTGGGGAGGTTTGGGGAGGTGCCCAAACCTCCCCAATCATCAGCAGGTCTCCGGATCTCCGTGCCTTGCCTGCCTGCTTCTTTCTGCAGCGGAAAGAAGCAGGCAGGCAAGGCACGGAGATCCGGAGACCTGCCAACGTTTGGGGAGGTTTGAGGAGGTGCCCAAACCTCCCCAATCATCAGCAGGTCTCCGGATCTCCGTGCCTTGCCTGCCTGCTTCTTTCTGCAGCGGAAATTAGCAGGCAGGCAAGGCACGGAGATCCGGAGACCTGCTGACGTTTGGGGAGGTTTGGGGAGGTGCGCGCGCACCTCCCCAAATCTCCCCAAACTTCGGCAGGTCTCCGGACGGCGGCGGCTTGGGAGAGGTGCGCGCGATCCTGGAAGCACCGAAGCCTCGGCCGCGCGCAAGTCCTCGGTAAGCTCCGGGCGGTCACTTGCTTCCGTCTCCTGAGGGAAGGGGGGGCGACTGGAGCGGGCGTGTTTCCTCGCCTGCTGGGCGCCGCGATTTGCCCGGGGAACGCGCGGGCCCCGAATGGCAGCGTGGAGCGAGGAAGCGGACAGCCAGGGCTTCCCCGAGAGCCGCGGCCACACAGGGTATTCCTGTGTATTCAGGCTTGCAAAATGGTGGATCGAGCCTCTGCTGGCGGCGGAGGCTTGCAGAACGGCGGATCGGCTTATACTCGAGTCACGAACTTTTTTTTTTCCAGTTTTTGGGGGTGAAAATGGGGGTCTCGGCTTATACTCGAGTCGGCTTATACTCAAGTATATACGGTATATATATATATATATATATATATATATATATATATATATATATATATATATATATATACACTGTATGTATATATATATATACTGCATGTATATATATATATGTGTGTGTGTGTGTATAACATATAACACACACACGTGCTTTTTCATCACTGTAAAAATACTGCAGGGTAACCTTTGGTAGGGGGCACAACACACTATTTATTACACAGACTTTGCTGCCTTGATCGTGGTCTTATTGTCTGAGTACACAGTATGTTTAAGCCCCTGACCTCTTTTAAAATGTGCTTTTAAAAAGGCCTGTCATTAGGTCTAAGAAATAAATTACATGGAAATACATGACACTATGGAGGAGCGATGCTGAGTTGCTGTCAGATGACCAATCTGACATGTATAATGTAATGCAGTGAATGAATACAAATGGCTGAGGAATTAATTTCTTCAAAGTGTCCCTTTCTTTACCTCAGGGATATTAAACACATTGAAATCTGTTATCATTAGGACAGATATAAGTTGTGTTGACGCCTTGCATACCTGGAGATATTATCCTGTCAATGGCTTGGTATTTTAAATTCCAGCAGAGCAATCTGATTTATAGAATATTGTGTGAGTAGACTCTGAACAGAAAAGTAATTTAATGACTTCATATTTTAAAGTAGAGTCACCTGATCCACATTACTTGCAATTGGATATAGGCCTACACATGGTTTATTACTTCCTCCTCCTCCTCTTCTATTTCTTTCTCCTTGCTGAAAACTGTTCAGCCCTTATTAGTCACTATTCAGCACTAATAATAACTCCTAGGATCATTTATATTGCCATAGTAAAGAAGCCACTTTTATATCACCCAAAAATCTGATCACTCCAAGTACAGAAGATAGCAAACCTTCCCAGAAATGCAACAAAACCTCAAAACGTTTCCTCATTTAGATCTCTTCTTCTTCCCACCCACCCCCCATCTAAATGGAAAGGGGATAAAAAAAACTTGCTTTATTGGGGAGATGGATGGCATATAAATTTAATAAACAAATAAATAATTAGTCCTGATAGCATATCAGAGAAAGGTGAAATGTGACAATTTAAATCCCTTTTATAAACCAGTTCATTTTAAAGCTTCATTTTTCCCCGATATTTTCATTCAGCAATAGTCAGACGTAGCAGTGTAGTGTCTGTGTGTATCGTATGTGTGCGCACATACGCACACACACCTGTTTGTCTTGTGTATTTGTGGCTTGTAAATCTCACCAACAGTGGCTCCCACTTTCCTTGGGAGCAAGGTACCTAATGTAGCATTTTAGTCCCCCCTCGGTGATGTCTTTTATGTTTGGAAAATTTTAGAACAGATTTTGAGAAAATATGTCATGTAAGGAAGGCTGGATCCACATGAAAATGGGATTGGACATTCCTTTCCCAATCTCCAGGCCTGGTAATATGTTCCCCGCATCTCCTGTTTTCTAACTCCACTGTTGAGAGTTCTGAAGAAATGGGACAAGCATTTGGAGTGATAGCTTTTCCTCTCTGGTTCCTTTTTAATTTCTGTAAAATTTCCTTCTTTCAAGCTCCTGGACTTTCAGCTGAAAGATGCTTTGCAAAATCTGGAAGTTGAATTCTGAATCACAGCATATGAAAATTATGCTACAAAACAAAAGGAAACAACAAAGCAAAGCAAAGTAGAACCTCTACCATCCCTATTTTAATTTGTGGTCATTGGAATTGATTAAAGTAAATTTGCTTTCAAGATCTCCCTGGGGATACTTATGACTCAAATTCAAACTTCTGAGGGCTGCCTCCCCATGATCCCTTGACTGCATTTGAGGTGCTTGGCACCCAGGCCACATTTATGGCTGTTTGTAACATCCTATGATCCGTGTCCATTTTTATGGTGGTTTTGCCAAAAAAAGGGTATTTACTTCCAATTTTCAGCAAAATTTAATGAATTTCTTTACAACTACTGCAAAAAAAGGTCATAATATTGGGTCAGTCATGTGGGTCACCCAACTGACCGCGATGGGCAGAAGCCATAAGGAAACTACAGCTGCTCCAAAATTATCACCATGGTGGTGGTTATAACTGTGTTAACATTTTGACACCACTATTCTGACTTGCTTGTTTCTAGGAGTAATGAAAAGTATTAATTTTAATCCATAAATCCCAACATGGTTGTACGTATGTTGTACTTTGACAATAAAGGTTGATTTGATTTGATTTGAGATTACCAATTTATGGTTTGATTAGCTTCAATTTATAGCAGATTGAGGGGGGGAGGGATGATTCAGAACAAATCCTTTCAGAGGTAGGTTTCATGAAAAAAGGAGAAGAAGAGGCTGAAGTTGGGGTTGGAGTCAAAAGAAGAACCAGTCTGGAGTTACTATGAACTAACAAGCATTCTAAATCCAGTCCTCCTTGAATTCCATTATCTATTACCTAATACCAATATAATGCTGATCATTAGCTGACTAGATTCTTGGGTAAAGGTTTGAGCAATAAATCATCTTAATTGGAATTTACTGTGTGGTCCTGATTCTTTGTACCTGACAGCCCCACATTTCTAATGTTTTGTAAAGCCATGAAAAAGTAGATTTTTTTGTAGGATATCTGGGCATAATTATTGTGGCATGGGTCAAGTTAACCCTTAAATGTATATATGAATTAAGTTTTGCTTTTTAAAAAAAACAAAACAAAAACTCTTGGTGGTTTTCTTTCCATATTATTTGCCTGAAGTCATAGGAACTGGGTAGGGTATCAGTTTTAATAAATTAGTCAATCTAGGAATAGACATTTATTGGAATCTAAGTGTCAGGAAATAAAAGATTAAAAATGCAAGCTTACATATTTTTAAAAACCTATGGCAGGAAATCCAGCTGAGTTTCTAACTTTCCTTCCCTGTTTTCACTCCAGTTATTTTTTCATGAAATCTCAATTAGCATTCTGATCAAATGTCAATAAAAGAAGCTGTGTGCTTAATTAGACCTGCCATATTATTTGATCTTGGTCATCAAGCTGTAAAATGCTTTTCCCCTTTTAGCTTTCAGCTGGGCAGTAAAATTCAGAGAAACCCTCCATCCAGTCCTTGTCCTCCTGAGATATTCCTTAATACACTTTAAACTAAAATCTAAATGGATTTTGTAATATTCAGCACAGGTTTTGAAGGCATGACTGTTACAGATATCAGCAGTGACAACACTGATCCTTTGGGAAAGGTCTGTTCACATGCTCCAAAGTATAATACTGGATATTTGAAAGGTTTCAATTTCATTAGGGGAAAACTTCAGCAAGGAAGAAAAATTAAAATTCCAACCAATTTGATCAGTTGTTTTTAAAAGAGACATTGAATGATAATGGAATAAGTTTTCCTACATGATCACTTTCTTCTGCTTAGAAACTACATGGAAAAGGTAGGAAGATAGATTTATTTATCTCAAGATAAATAATTGAGATTCAAATCACTTACACCAGAAACATGCCATCTAAGGCAGGTCTATAAGTACCACCCACTGCTAACCAAAATTTTGGGGCTAATTTTTTAATGGGGCAGAAGTGTAAGATGCAGAGTAATTGCCCTACAATTCAGTTAATTGATTTAATTAAATTAATGTAATTACATTTTAATGTAAGCATTAATTAAATTAAGCGGGTGTTTTATGGTTTGCCCAGTTTTTTGGAGTGCAATCAAATAAGTGCCATTAATTATTTTTAGTTTTGATCATACCCACACTTTTTTGTGTGCTTTTAAGTTAATCTTGACTATTGAAGACTGCCTTTTGACAATATTTTAAGGGCTGAGAGAGATGGAGGCATCCAATGTCCCCCAGTTGACTTTGTGCCTAAGGGAGAACTAAAACTCATGATCTCTCTGCTTTAGCGTTGTTTATAACCACTACACCAATCAGCCTCTTGATCCTACTCACTACCTTCAGTAAATTAACTTCAAGGAGTTGAGGTTCTTAATATAAAAAAAAATTCTTTCATACTCCTGGTCCTGCAAATTCTCTCTTTTCTTTCTTTTTTGTCTGGGTTGAGACTGTTAAGTTTGTTTTTGGCTATGTTTAAATTGAGAAGTAGCTGTATGTTTAGTCTTTTCTGGTGTTGGAAGAAAAGCCTTCATTATGGTTCACCCAAGCTGGGAATAAACATGGCAACTGCTTTGGGAAGAAGGTTGTAGTTTATTGAAGAGGAGAACCAGACAGGAAGATGACTAGCAGAAATGAAGGACTGACCACATATAGGGAGTGGGTTTTTATATCCTCTGGAGCCTTTTGTTTGGAGCTGCTTCCTGTTCGTGTTTGAGGCTATTTCCTGTGTCATGAACTTTTGACCTGAGTCTGAATGTGCCTTTCTGGTATTCTGATGGTGATGGGTTACTCCTATTATGTCCAAAGGTCATATCCTGCTTCCCTGGGGCTAGGATATGTAGATTGTAGGTGTCTTTGTCTTCTTAATCTCCCAGCTGGGGGCCTACAATCTTCCTGATGGTTTACATCTGCATTTGTACAGAGCTGGCTTCTGCTTGGGGAAGGGAGACCTGGGGCTATCTAGAAAAACTGGGCATGTTTTCCTGCCTCTTCAAGATCCTTTGAGGAAATATATTTTTCTGCCCTTTTAATATTTCCTTCTCTGGGGGCTGACTTCCCACAATGGTATGATTGCTGTTGATGGCTTTGGGGGCCGCTTTTGAAGGCCATCCAGAAACTTCAGTTGTTTTAGAACAGAACAACATGGGTAGTTATGGACATAGCTTGTTCTGTCCCTGGAACACCACTACTTCATGAGGTGTACTGACTCTCAGCAGATTTATAGGTGTGATCAAAGGTGGTGGGTTATTACTTTTCATGTCTGACACAGCGTAGGACTGGGTTAATTGGATGACTGTCTTCTCTGAACTTGCCCCACACATTACCATAATAAAAGATTCCCTCTTTTAAACTCTAGGGACCTGTTTTTTGGGAGGTTCTCCTCTGTTCTGAAACAATCTCTCCCCTGCTCCCCTCCCCCAGACAATACACGAAGGGCCCCAACATTTCTCATCTTTAGAAAAGCCATTAAGACCCAGATTTCCCTCAAGTGTTTGGTGCATCTGAGTAGATTCACCATATACTTGCAGGACCATCTGCTGCCGGGAACAACTTCCCATCGCCCAGTGCGCTCACACAGAGAAGGCAATGTCGGCTGGCGACCCCCAGGAGGAGAGCCTTCTCTGCGGGAGCGCCAGCCCTGTGGAACCAGCTCCCCCCTGAGCTTCGGATGGCCCCAGATCTCCAGTCCTTTCACCGCGGCCTCAAAACACTCCTTTTCCACCTGGCTGACCTGGACTGACAGAGATTTTAATTATGTTTTTAATTTTTAACTGTAATTTTTCACTTATTTTAATTTTAATTTTAATTTATTCTACAGGGGCCATTAATTTAATTTTCTTTTAACTTCTGTATTATTGTATGTTATTGTTGTTAGCCGCCCTGAGTCCTTCGGGAGATAGGGCGGCATATAAGTCCCAATAATAAATAAATAAATAAATAAATAAATATATGTGAGTGGGTATTTATGTGTGTATACTGTATATGTTGTGCATATTTCAATGTTACGTGGTTTTCTATTTGTTTTTTTTTTAAATCCATATTTTTGTTGTTGTTGTTATGGTACATGACCCAGAGTAATGGTCTTTATAAATCTAGTAAATAAATATTTATACCGAAACAGTTATTGCTACCTATAAGCCATGCCTAAGCTAAACATTGTGCATATAGGAATTAACTGAACATTAAAATAGGATTGTTCACTTGAATTTTAAAACTGAAAAAAAAATGTTCACTATGCTTTTCTAGTCATAATTCTTAATTAATTCTGTTGCATGCTTAGATATGATCCCTGTTCTTTGTATGGCAGGAAAAGGGAAACAAAACAAAACAAAACAAAATGAATAACAATGTATGTATGCCGTGTGTATTAAAAATATCAATCATTTTGAAAACAGTGACATACAAAATAATAGAAATATAAAGTTAGTAATCCTAAGTCTAGGAAGCTCTCAGAGCCATGAAAATAAAATTTGCTTCATTTGGTATCAATTGTAATTCAAAATTAACTGTTTTGTACATAATATTTTCTTTACCAAAGCAATGATACCTCCCCTCTACTCTGGCTGGTGGGAGGTTTTAAAGCGTGATAACTCTTATTTGGGTAAAATAAATGATGTGATTTTCCTTTCTCCAGCTATTAGGGAATGCTTGCTTTATGGTAAGTAGCACCACCGTTGTTAAAACTTGACAATAATGATACTAGATAGCCAATGGTCTGTGGTCAAAAAAGAACCATCAAAATGACAGAAGTAACTTTATGATGATGAACAGCTTGTGAAAGATGCTAGCTTTAGATAGATCATTTCTAATGACTGATGCTCAAGGGGAACCTATAAGCCATATACAGCAAGGTGATTTATCAGGTCACCATATGAAGCTCCTCTTAGCCTGCAAATTGCACTGACAATCACTCTTTTCTGAAGGTCTTTTCTGCCACTAGCGAGGAGAACCTGACATAAGTCTCCATTCCTGGGCTGATAAATGATGATTGAACTCTTGCCTATTTCAATCTAGAATATTTGGAGGCATTTAGAGCAAAGGCATCCATCCATTACAAGCTACTAGGCAATGGATCATAGACTACTGAGTGAGGTCTGGGAGATGGTTAGTGCAATATCATACCAAGCAAGCAATAAACAATACCCCAATCAAGCAACTACCAACTTAGACATACAAGCTAGTAGTAAACAGCAGCCTAATCAAGGAACCACCAAGAACACTCAGACTAATGCTGACAGGGCAAGACACTAGGATATAAAAAGAGAGCAAATCCCATTCCCTTACAGCACAGGTGATGTTACCTAGTTGGATAATGGAAAGTCTGCAAGGAATCAATCAAGCCCAGAGAGTAACAAGGATCTCATATCAATCCATGTGCATTTCCTCAAACAATTGATCTGTATAGTTAAACGTCTCTATGCATTCACTAAAATGGTTCACATGAATGGTTCACAGTTGTTGCAGCTGCTCTTATTTTCCACAATTCACCTTGAATATGTCTTACGTGTCAGTAATTTCTTTGAAGACCTGGATAAAAGGAAACTAGGCAAACCGTTGTTGCACATATCAAAGATATGCCCCCAAAAGAGAAGCTGAGGTTCACTGTTTTACCATTCATTACATCAGGGATCAATATCTTCTTTCAAGGATATTAAGGTAGTGTGCTTAATCTCCATTTTATTTCATCATAGCTCTTGGAAGCTAAGGAAAGGGTAAAGTACAAACAATTAGCCCAAAATCCCACTGAGAATGTCATGGCTGAATTAAGATTCCAATCAGTTTTTTTCCTGTCCAAATCCAGCAGTTGAAACACCAGATCATGTTTAAGCAAAGTGTGTGGGGGGGGAGGAGAGGGAAATTGATGGAAGAATAGAATAGGACTTTACCTTTTTTTGAATACAGGAGGAGGATCTAATTTCTCTCGCCCCCCAAATCTCCATTCTAAGTGTGGCTTGCATACCAGCTTTTTTTTTAGTTTCTTATTTTTTTAAAAAAAACACAGAAAATTCTGCTTTTCTATTGGCCAATTTGCCACTTTTTTGGGAGGAGGGGGTCACAGATTAGGGCCACATAGAGTCCCTGACAATGGATAGTTGACCTTTGTGGAAATAAACTGGAACAGTTAAACCTAGTCTGCCATTTTGTCAAATGTGGCTGAGGTACAAGCTATATTTGTAACCGATAAATGTAATTGGAGAAAATGCCAAAGATGGAAGAAATTTCTCACTCTACCCCCCCCCCCCGGAGAGAATTCCCAAGGGAGAAGGGAATTCAAAGAGCAACATTCGGTTAGACATGAGGTGTTGCCAACTAACTTTGTGTGACGTTCTTGATTAACCGTAGTATAAAAGGTAAAGGTAAAGGTTCCCCCGCACATGTGTGCTAGTCGTTTCCGACTCTAGGGGCCGGTGCTCATCTCCGTTTCAAAGCCGAAGAGCCAGCGCTTGTCCGAGGACGTCTCTGTGGTCATGTGGCCTGCATGACTGGACTCCAAAGGCGCACGGAACGCTGTTACCTTCCCACCGGAGTGGTCCCTATTTTTCTACTTGCATTTTTACGTGCTTTCGAACTGCTAGGTTGGCAGAAGCTGGGACGAGTAACAGGCGCTCACTCTGTTACGTGGCACTCGGGATTTGACCCGCCAAACTGCCGACCTTCTGATCGACAAGGTCAGCGTCCTAACCCACTGAGCCGCGTCCCTAACCGTAGTATAGCAGCATACATATGGATAGCCTAGGTCAGTTGTTCTCAACCCTTTCTTCACCATAGGACCCCCCCGCCCCTTTAAATAACTTTTGTGGCCACAGACCCCTAAAACTTAACAAGATTTAAATCATAACTTTTCAATCAATCAGAATAAAGCTGGAAGGGACCTTGGAGGTCTTCACGTCCAACCCCCCTACTCAAGCAGGAGACCCCATACCATTTCAGACAGATGGCTGTCCAGTCTTTTCTTTAAAAACTCCATTGATGAAGCACCTTCAATTTCTGGAGGCAAGCTGTTCCACTGGTAAATTGTCTTCAGTGTTAGGAAGTTTCTCCTTAATTCCAGGTTGCTTCTCTCCTTGATTAGTTTCCATCCATTGTTTCTTGTCGTGTCCTCTCAGTGCTTTGGAAAATAAGCTGACTTCCTTCTCTTTGTGGCAGCCCCTCAAATACTGGAATACTGCTATCATGTTCCTCTTAGTCCTTCTTTACTCTAGACTAGCCTTCTTCAAGCCTTTGCAGACTACCTATGAGAGCATTGTTATATATTGACTGTTAAACTGTTTATTCTCCTCACACGTTCGTGAGGAAGAACTCGGCAGCCCGATGACAGCTGTCAAAAGGGCTGCCGCCTCTCATCTATGCAGGTGCAGCGAAGCGGCTGACTTTGATAGCTGTCAAGCTGCCGCGCAGGCGCAGCTCACTGACAGCTGTCAAGTTGCCTGGGCCGCGCATGTGCAGAGCAACCGGAGCTGTCAGAAGTTGCCAGCTGGCCGGAGCAACAGCCTGTTGACAGCTCGCGGCTGCTGCAGCTGACCACACCTGATTGGCTGCCGCCACGTGGCGGGAGAACACCACCCGCTGATTGGTTTAACGTTTACAGAGTTAGAGTATAAATAAGAGGGAATCCCGGCGGTGCCTCGCCCGGGACACGATCCCTAAATAAATCGTTTAAACTGTGCCTGCTGTCTCCTGGTCTTCCCTCGACTACAATCCAAGCATCCCCCAGGGGTCCACGTACAAAGATTCACAACCACTGGCTTAAGTCATTAGCATAGCTGGCTGGGGAATTCTGGGAGTTGAAACCTACACAACTTAAAGCATATACATAGAATGAAGGCTACTGCTAAACTTGTAAGCCGCCCTGAGTCTTCGGAGAAGGGCGGGATATAAATGTAATTAAAAAAATAAAAGTTGTTGAGGTTAAGAAACTTTGGTATAGATTATGGGTGTCCTTACCTTTTAGGTGGCCTGGGCCGCACTGAGTGAAGAGGAATTGTCTTGGGCTGCATATAAAATATATAGTTAATATATATGAGTACATAATAATAAAAGTTTACAATTTTGTGGGGCCACATTACTAGCGGCCCAGGGCTATATGCAGCCCATGAGCCATGGGTTCAACATGCTTGTTTTATTTATTATTTATTTATTTAATTATTAAATTTTCATACCGCCCTTCTCCCGAAGGACTCAGGGCGGTGTACAGGGCAATAAATATCGAAATATAAATACAAAAGTTAAAAAAGATTAAATAATTATGCCCAATATAATACAATAATTAAAACTATGTTAAAACCAAATCCAAACCCATCAGACCAGGCCGGATTGTTCAAATAAATATGTTTTTAGATCGCGTCGGAAGGAGCGAAGGTCGGGGGCTGTCCGGAGCTCAACCGGCAAGCGGTTCCATAGGTCTGGCGCGCCCACAGAGAATGCCCTCCCCTTGGGGGCCACCAATCAAAATTCTCTGATCGGAGGCACCCTGAGGAGGCCCACTCTGTGGGAGCGCACTGGACGGAGGGAAGTTGACGCCGGCAGCAGGTGCTGCCGTAGGTAATCCGGACCCATGCCATGTAGGGCTTTATAGGTCATTACCAGCACCTTGAATCTCACCCGGAGGGCAACCGGCAGCCAATGCAGCTCGCGGAGCAGAGGTGTAACATGGGAGTATCGGGAGACCCCCAACACTACTCGCGCGGCTGCATTCTGCGCCAGTTGAAGCCTCCGAGTGGTCCTCAAGGGCAGCCCCATGTAGAGAGCGTTGCAGTAGTCCAAACGAGAGGTCACGAGCGCATGAGTGACTGTACGCAAGGCATCCCGGTCTAGATAGGGCTGCAACTGGCGCACCAGGCGAACCTGGGCGAAGGCCCCCCTAGTCACAGCTCCTATATGATCTTCTAAGGAGAGCTGTGAATCTAGGAGGACCCCCAAGTTGCGAGCCCGATCTACGGGGGTAATAACTCACCCCCCATAGTAAGAGATGGAATAATCTGCATTTCCCGAGATGACGGCACGCACAGCCACTCAGTCTTGTCAGGGTTGAGCTGAAGCCTGTTCCTCCCCATCCAGACCATGTTTTAGATACATGCACTCCCCTCCCAAAAAATAAAAATACTTTGCAGGCAGGAAAATTCTTAATTGCTGAGCAGTTGCAATCATAAAGTGATTTCCTGTTTTTATTGCATTCCAACATTTTTTTATGGCCGACAACAGAAGGGAGGGAGATCTGAGGATGTTTGTTTATTTGCTTTAGCTGGATGCCACTTACAGAGCTTTCTAGCTGTGGAAGTAAAACTCTCAGAGAAGCTGACATTTTTCTATCCTACAGGGCTACAAATAAGGAGGGGAGGAAATGATGTCGTTTACAAGGGAAACCTCGTGTGCTATGTTCTGCTTGTTTCGAGAACCTCTTCTCCACACCCCATGACATCCACCCTAAACATTGGTTTTGTGATTAAGTATGGGGATATCTCAGCTATCTTTCACAGAGGATATTGCAAACCTCTTCTGTACAGATTGCAACCACAGAGCTAGAGAGTCCTTGCTTAAGGACAGCTTGTAACTTTATGCTGAATACAGACGTTGCCTTATGGAGCTTGTCATACGTTGCCTCCAATCTCTTTTCTGAAGCTTGTTTTTTTAAAAAAATAATAATATCCAGTTTATTTATTTATCCAATTATATAGCCACCCATCTTGCAAGCAAGGGCCTCTGGGTGGCGTACGACAAAACTAAGACAAGAAATATCTAAAATTATTACAGTAACAAATACCAAAGCATTAAAATTATTTTAAAAAAAACAGGTAAAACAAAATCAATAGATGAAGGGATGTTAATAGTGATGGAGCCATCTCACTGGTCCACCTGTCCCCTTACCTCAGGAGATTGGGGAGAGAAAATGCCACAGTTCAGAAAAGTGCCTCTTGTCCAGGTCCCACCAAATGTAGCTCCCTAGATGACGGAGTGCATAAGATATCCATTCTGTTGGATCTGGTGGGGAGCGCGAATGAATTCACGGAGTTGCAGTCCCTGAAATAGCTCGGCCCCATGCCATGTAGGGCTTTATAAAGGTCAACATCTGTACCTTGAATTGGACCTCAAAACAAACCGATAACCAATGCAGCTCATCCAACAGAAATGTAACATGTACTCTTCCATAACTGCTCACACTGCCCTGCACTGTATCAGTTGAAGTTTCTGGATGTTGTTCAGGACAACCCAATGTAAGTGCATTGCAATAATCAAACCAGGGCGTAAGATACTGGGAGTAGGGCCCCTTGATCTAGGAATAGGCAGAAGTAAGTGGTGCAAAGGCCCTACCATGCATAATGACACCTGCTCCTTGAGCAGGAGTCATGACTCTAGGTCAGACATGTCAAACACAAGGCCCGGGGGCCAGATCTGGCTCGCGAAGTGGTTTCATGCGGCCCGCGAAGCCATCCTGGAAACAGTGAGGGAACGGCCCCCACTGCCTTGGCCCTGGCCCAGAGACCCTCAGATCTGTCCCACTCCTGCCCAGGCCCCCATAGGCACCCTTGATGCGAACGATGTAGAGCTGGCCACACCCACCCAGTAGGCCATACGCACTCTAGCCATGCCCACCCAGTAGGCCACGCCCACCCTGGCCACACCCACCCGGCCCCCTGAGGGCAACTGTAATGCTGATGCAGCCCTCAATGAAATTGAGTTTGACACCCCTGCTCTAGGTCGACCTGAAGATTGTGCACAGGGGGTACCATCCAGTACCAAAGATGGGTAAGTCCCAGAAGCAAGGAGACTCAAAACCCAAAGCTACTGACTCAGTCTTGCTTGGCTTCAGTTGAAGCTTTTTTTTAATTCCCACCCACCCACCCCCAACACCACAAACACACATTTCCTCTGCAACGATCCAGATGCCATTAACAACACCCTTTTGACACAGGATATGGGTCCTGATCACTGAAAGGTGCTCATCCCTGTTTTCCGGAACAGCTCCGTGTATTCCAATAAGTGGTATAGGTAGTCTTCGACTTACGACCACAATTGAGCCCAAAATTTCTGTTGTTAAGTGAGACATTAGTTAAGTGAATTTTGCCCCGTTTTATGACCTTCCTTGGCACATTTGTGAAGTAAATCACTGCAGGTGATAAGCTAGTGACCTGGTTTAGAGAATCTGTCTTTGCTATTGATTTTGCTTGTCAGAAGGTCGCAAAAGGTGATCAGATGACCTTGGGACACTGCAACGGTTGTAAGTATGAACCAGTTGCTAAGCATATGAATTTTGATCACATGATGATGGGGATCCTTCAAAGGTCATAACTGAGAAAACCAGTCATAAGTCACTTTTTTCAGTGCCCTTGTAACTTTGAACGGTCACTCAATGAACTATTGTAATTCGAGGACTATCTGTAGTTCTCAAACAACTGTTCTCATCCTTAAACTGGAGACAGCAGGAACTGAATTTTAGAGTTAGGGGCCAAGAAAAAAACAATCCATCACTACTGTTAAGGAATTTGTTGTGCAGAGGTCTCCTTGTACTACCAAAGAGTTGCACAGACAAGGAAGGGTACTGAGAGCAGCAAGAGTCACACACAGGAGTACACTGATTTGTAAAAGCAAAAAGTATTTTACTTTGAGGTGGTGTAAAAACAAAAATGCACAGTCAAAAATAAACAGTCCAAGTCATACACAATAGCGACAGTCCAAAGAGTAATCCAAACTACAAAGTCTTCTTACCGGTCCAGAGGTCAATACACAGTTCAGGTTTACAACAGTAGTAAACCAACAGCAGAGCAAAAACAGTAATAGTAGAGAGCAGTGAATTCAGAGAGAGAGAGAAGCTACGTTCTTAGCTTCCTCTTATGGCCATGAGAACACTTACACACCCATTGGTCAATTAACAACTTAAAGACATAGCATTATGGCTAATATATTTTCAACCCAACATTGTAGGCTAACACCATATGCCTAACAACTACATCTTTCTTAAAGTACACACTCTCTCTCTCTTTGTTTTAATCACTATCTGCCCTTTGAGTGATATCCTCAAGTTGAAATTGTGGTAAAAAATAGTTGATTGCTTTTCATATATGTACTTCCTCTTAACTTCTTTTTCGGAAATCCAGAGATAGTTATGGAATAGAATAATGAAGGGAAAGGGGAAAAAAAAAAGAAAACAGCAGGTTGGTGTGAATTATCTTCCTTGGTGCTCTAGGGAGCCTCTTGGTACATTTGTTCAAAATATTTATGACAATGCAGGATTGTAAAAAAAAAAAATGGGGAGGGGAGGGGAGAAAAAAGACACATGCTGAGTTCTCTTTGAAAGAGCTGCTGAAAGCAAGAAATGTACTGTGGAGACAGTCTCTGCCAAAAAGAAGAAGAGCTGACAATTTAAATGAGAGAGACAGGAAACCAGCAAATGCCCTGAGAAACCCAGAAGAAGAAAAAATACATGTGAGAGTTCTTGCATTATTAATATTGTAGACTCGTAGAAACTCTGGAAAGGCTGGCTGTCAGATAATCTTTTGTCATTACCTTTCCTACCATCTCCTGGGGGAGTGAGGAGTGGTATTTGTCTTAGTCAACTGACAATCCAGATTAAAAGACTAAATAAAAACAAGTTTGTCTGAAATGGTATAGGTTCTCCTGCTTGAGCAGCGGGCTGGACTAGAAGACCTCCAAGGTCCCTTCCAGCTTCTATTCTATTCTATTCTATTCTATTCTATTCTATTCTATTCTATTCTATTCTATTCTATTCTATTCTATTCTATTCTATTCTATTCTATTCTATTCTGTCCCTTCCAGCTTCTATTCTATTCTATTCTATTCTATTCTATTCTATTCTATTCTATTCTATTCTATTCTATTCTATTCTATTCTATTCTATTCTATTCTATTCTATTCTATTCTTGATAATGGGATGAAGAAAGAAGAGGCAAGATACGAAGAAGAGTAGCTTGATAATGTGGCTGGCTTATTTCTTGTTATAGTTAATCTTTGACTTACAACAGTTCATTTAGTGACCATTCAAAGTTACAACGGCACCGAAAAAGTGGCTTATGACTGTTTTCCATATTTATGACCGTTGCAGCATCCCCATGGTCACGTGGTCAAATTTCAGAGCTTGACACTGACTCATATTGATGATGATTGTGGTGTCCCTGGTGTCATGCGATCACCTTTTACGACCTTCTGACAAGCAAAGTCAATGGGGAAACCAGATTCACTTAAGAACCGTGTTACTAACTTAATAAGTACAGTGATTCAGTTAACAACCATGGCAAGAAAGTCATAAAATGGGGCAAAATTCACTTAACAACTGTCTAGCTCAGGGGTGTCAAACTGGCGGCCCGCGATGTGTCATCAGGAGACTGCGCCCACCCCATTGCCGGCAACGGAGAAAAAGCTCCGATACGTTGCAGGACGTCACGTGATGTCACAACTTTGACATATCTGGTCTAGCTTAACAACAGAAATTTTGGGTTCACTTGTGATCATAAGTTACAATACCTGTACATATTGTAAGCCGCCCAGAGTGCATGACGGGTGAGAATCATATAAATTAATAAATACATAACAAAATCAGACTACAGCCAGTGAGACTCTAAACATCAGGCAGTCTCTATGCAGCCTAAAAGGAAAGCATCAGGAATCACCTTCAGAATAAGCATCAGAGGAAAGAAGGAAGTTGAAACTGTACACTTTCCGGCATGTTTTCTATCACTTACTTTGTTCTCTTTGTGAGCTTCTCAAGAAATGGGTTTCCAGCATTCCTTTGAGACGTTATTACACTGAATAACTGATCTCATTACAGGAAGGCTTTGCTCATAATCAACAAGAAATTGCCTATTAGGTTATTTATTTTTTCCTTTTTTACTAGTCAAATCCTAAATTACCTCCTGCCTTTTGGTGTCTTCACCTTCTTGAATATTGCTGATGATCATTCTTTTGCAGTACTCCTTTTGCTTGGCTAAATTTCACTCCTCGTAAATGTGTCTGCTTGGGTAACATGCAGCATGGAGAGTAGAGGGAAACATTGACCAAAATAGACCAAGGGAACGAAAGAAATATTGGAGAAAGAGAAACGTACAGCAATAATTCTGGGATTGTAGTATAACAAGAGGAAGAATGAAATAAAGATGATGGAGAGGAGAGAAAATGGATTATATGCTGTTATAGTCCTCTACAAAGTCCAAAGCAACATAAAAACCTTTATAAAATCAATAAAATAGCATAAACATTTTAAAGCCTTAGTAATTCTTGGTTTTGCTAACTGATGCTATAATTTATTTTTATTTATTTGTTTGTCACATTTATAACTCACTCAGTCCCAATAAAAACAAACTCGTGGTGGTTTTGTAATATAAAGCAAAACCTTAGCAGCAAAATCATATCATTAGCTACAAAAATAAAGCTGACACCTCAACCCTATATAAAAGTCATACCGTAGGACACATTTCCAAGAGGTCAGAGTTCAGAAGCCATTCATTACAATACATAATCTTTTTTAAAAAAAGTCAGGGTATATACATGGAATTTTAGATTCTTCCTGAAGCAAGATGAAGGAGGAGAGGACAGGCTTCAAGGCTGGGCAAATGGAAGCAAGTCTGCCAAGCTTTTTGCAAATTGACATTTCCAACATCAAGAAGTCTACATGTAGACTTTGAGTTATGACTGTAATGGAGTCTGCCCATCAAGGTCGAAACTTGTGATGGGGGTAAAATGAATCAGTCACATGACCAACCTGATTTTACAACCTTTTATTGTGGTGGTTATTAAATGAGCCCCAGGTCGTTAAGCAAACCTATGGAAATGGAAGTAAATGCTTCAT
The DNA here is from genome assembly GCF_964194415.1 of Vipera berus. Lineage (NCBI taxonomy): Eukaryota > Metazoa > Chordata > Lepidosauria > Squamata > Viperidae > Vipera > Vipera berus. The sequence continues at coordinate 15,379,505 of NC_138207.1, read as the reverse complement.
AAAACCATCACAAAATGAAGTCACATGACTATGGCAGTATGACCATTAAAAGTTAGAATTTAGGTTGTTTTTTCATGGCTTTGTGAAATTTAGCAATGTCGGTTTTTGAAATATAATAATTATATTAGGCTGCGATCCATACAATTTATTTAAAAGCATTATTCATATTTGTGATAATATTTGCTTATTTGGAAGAACATTATGCTAATCTATCTATCTATCTATCTATCTATCTATCTATCTATCTATCTATCATCTATCTATCTATCTATCTATCTATCATCTATCTATCTATCTATCTATCTATCTATCATCCATCTATCTATCTATCTATCATCTATCTATCTATCTATCTATCTATCTATCTATCTATCTATCTATCTATCTAGATATAGATGATAGATAGATAGATAGATAGATAGATAGATAGTTAGATATAGAGATAGATAGATAACCAGTCAATCAATCAATCAAACTTTCCCAGCATCTGTTTCCTTCAAAGAATAGGGTAATCCTTTTGTATAAAATTTAAAAAAAACAAGAGGAAAGCAATGTGTCTGTTTGATAAATGAAAATAAGCACAGTTTTTGTGTTTAACGAACAGAATGTGCACAAAAGAAGAATCAGCAAGCTGAAATAGCTTCCATAGAATATGGCAATGCATGTTAAGAAAAATTGAAATATTAACTTATACTATATTTACATTTTCTTACCATGCACACCACGTATTTAATTTAATTTAATTTAATAATTTGATTTCTATACCGCCCTTCTCCCGAAGGACTCAGGGCGGTGAACAGGGCAATACACAATAAAGATCAAATACAAAAATTAAAAAACCATTAAACATCATGCCCATAAAATCAATACATATTAAGTTAAAAACTAATTTTAAAAACCCAACCCCATCTCGTCAGACCAGGCCAGCTTGTTCGAAAAAGAATGTTTTAAGATCGCGCCGGAAGGAGCGAAGGTCGGGGGCCATCCGGAGCTCAACCGGTAAGCGGTTCCAGAGGTCTGGTGCGCCCACAGAGAACGCTCTCCCCCTGGGGGTCACCAATCGGCATTCTTTGATCGGCGGCACCCTGAGGAGGCCCTCTCTGTGGGAGCGCACTGGACGGAGGGAAGTTGACGCGGGTCGCAGGTGTTGCCGTAGGTAATCCGGACCCATGCCATGAAGGGCTTTGTAAGTCATAACTAACACCTTGAACCTCACCCGGAGAGCAACCGGTAGCCAATGCAGCTCGCGGAGCAAAGTATTGTCATGTTTAAAGCATTTTTTTGTTTATCACAGCAATTTCACTCTAAACTGATATTTTTTGGTGCAAATGTAAGGGTATAAATATACATGCTTTTCCCCCTTTCTTCAGGCTTACAAGGTTTTCTATCTTTTTCTGGTCTTACCTCTGGCTATCTCTCTGATTGATGAAGATAATGTAAGCTAAAAGAATTTCTTATCTTAACACAATGTTGGAGAAAGTATGATGGCGCCCACTCTGCAGGCCTGTCAAAGATGGACACACATAGAAGAAATAGTCCTTTTATACAATTCAAATGCTCCATTAAGCCAGAAGATGGCCTTCTCAAGAAGAATAGCTTAAATAGAAAATAGCATATAAAGGGCAAAAGATGGAGAAACTCTTCAACCTGGATTGCACATTGCATTAAGCCATACTGTGATTTGTTTGTTTCACAGTTACAAGTTATGTGACTCAGCCAATTGTATTTGAGAATTTATGTCTTATCAACCCAGGCAATTGTGGTTCATTCAGTAAACTATAGCTAAACGAAGCATAGGTTAATACATTGAGTCTAAGCCTGTCTCTGTTTCCAGTTAGAAAGAGAAGAGGTTCTAGAAGCAAAGTCTGAATTTGTTCCTTTAAGTACCAAAGAGACAATATAATACAATATAATATTCTTTTTGTATATATTTTATTGATTGTTTTTTTAAAAAAAACTAACAGCCTTAGTGCTTTGTAAACAGCATATAGTCTGGATTCACATTATTTCACAATAATAATAGTCAATTTCTATCATATCGTACTCTGCATAACAGCTTTCCTTGATTTTCTCTTCTTCCCATATTGGTCTCTTTTGCAAACATTTGGTTAACATTTTAGTAACAAAGAGGTGAAATATAAACATTTTTCTAACATTTATCCAGTTAGTAATAGCATCAATATACAACTTATTTTCTAGTTAGTCCTCTTGGTTGCGTTATATGTCCTGTTTTCAACATTCTCGTTTAGACTTTCCCCCCCCAAAAAAAAAATTGAAATCATTTTTATCTGTAAAGATTTTCTCAAAATTGATTTATGGTTAAATATCTAAGCTGCTTTCCTCACAATAATTGTCCCAACAATTACATTTCTCATATCATAAAAAATATACAATAATACTCAGAATAAGAAAAAAGAAAGAAAAAGAAAAAATAGTTTGAGAGAGACAATATAATATTCTTTATTGACCAAATGTTATTGGACACACAAGGACTTTGTCTCTGGTGCATAATCTCTCAGTATACCTACAAACGTACTGTGACCATCATGCTTTACTAAATGAAGATGTGGCTTTCCCTCCTATGTATTTCTTCCATCAAGCAATTTAAAAATGGAACAGTACTTGTTAAAGCTGTGAGATTACAACTATAACAGCAAGTTAGATAGGGATCAGCCTTATAAATTCCAGGTCTCCTTTTTTCTCAGCATATTGGGTTTCATTGCTCACTGGAGACCTCTGCAGTTCAGATGGTTGGTGATATTTCTTATTGGGTAGTTCAGTATGTACACTGTCTGTTTAGTCAGACTTGGAACTGGACATCTCAGGAACTGCTTCATCCTAATTAGTTCCCCAAGCTCTTCTCAAACTTTTATTTGGGTAAACTTATTCACAACACTGTCACGGAAGCTTGGAGTTATTATCTACCTAATAAATGAACCCTTGCTTAAGAAGACAGCCTTGCATAGGCATTTTATGTTATTTTACCTTTTACTCAATGCTTCCTGTTGTTTAGTCCAGGGCTTTTCAAACCTTTTCACCCATTGTACCACTTTTAGGATATGGCAACATCCGAGTACCACCAGTCGCCTAGCAAGGTGTCAAAAACTTGATGATAAAAAAAAAGGAAAAGAGTGATGAAGTACAGGTAGTCCTCGACTTACAACAGTTCGCTTAGTGACTCTTCGAAGTTACAATGGCACTGAAAAAAAGTGCCCCCCAAGCCACAGCCAATGCTGGCGCTTCCATTGAGCCCTGACAGCCCCAAAGAAGCGCTGATCCTGGCGCTTCTGCTGAGCCCTGACAACCATGCAGCTCCAGCCATCTCTCGCTCAGGCTTGTGCGGTGCTGCCACTGGTTCAGCTCATTGCCCTCCTCTGCTACCACTTTTCTAGGATGGTCGCATACCACCTGTCAGGTGCCAATGTACCACAGGTGGTACCCATACCACTGGTTGAAAAGCCCTGATTTAGTCAACTTGTTCTCCAGAATTAGACTCTCCGTTCTTTGATATTCAGCCCAAACTTATAGGCTAAGTAATAGCAGTTCAGTAAAAGTGGAGTTTCCATTTCTTTGTCTTGACAAGTTGTTCAAGATTTCACAAAATTTCTTCTTCTGACTCATTTTTTAAAATTAAATTTATATGCTGCCCATTTTACTGTGGGGAGCTTATATCTCCTCTACTAATGAGCATATCTGTCTGCTTCCCTTTTTTATGTCCAAAATAATGTCAGAATTTGTCATCAATGACTCATTTCCTTTATTAAGCTGTAATAAACCTGATTAATTATCTTAAACAATAATTTATGATTAAAAGGCACATTGTGTGCTCTTCCACCTACTACAAATTATGTAAAACATGTATCAGAATCTGACAGTTTTTTTAGGATTTATTAATAAATTTGTCATACAACAGAACTAATACTTTGCACCCCACCCCAACTACAGACACACAAATATGGAGAATATAGAATCTAAACTTTTATTAAAGATTGGGATAAATCCCAGAACTGAGATTAAAAACATTTAGCCAGCTATGAAAAGGGTAGATATACAGTACATTGTAATATAGTATTGAATATTGTGTGTGAATTTATGTTTGATTATTATCTCCTATGTTCTGACTTGACTTGTAAATGGAAAGTCACAGTTTGGACTCTGAGAATTTATTTTATTTATCATTGTGGATGCTTTTCAGGCTAAAGTCTTTTCAAAGATCTTCCAAAAGGTAATAAATTACAGAGGGATTCAATATTGCTTATATGTCTGGAATATGTCTGTACTCTCACACGCTTTCAAAGACATTACATTTGCAGTGTTCTAAATCAGAATGGTCTTCTAGTTTAGATCTTCTGGATCTTCTAGAGCCCTGGTGGCGCAGTGGTTAGAATGCAGTAGTGCAGGTTAACTCTGCTCACAGTTTGGAGTTCGATTGTAAGTCATTCTGAAGTCGATAAAATGATGAGCAATATTATTGGGGCCAATATGCTGACTCTGTAAATTGTAAAGTGAGAGGGCTTCAAAGCACTATGACATGGTATATAAGTCTAAGTGCTATTGCTACCTTCTTACACATCCATTGTTGCAATTTCAAGCTTCCTGTTTTCATGCCATCCCTTTCCAACTTTATATTCTTTAATGTGTTGGGACTACAATTCCCAGATTTCCGTATGCATTCTTTGCTGATATTGAAAATTGGAGAATGGGGAAAGTTGCTGTATTTTTCCCCCAAACTTCACTCTGCTGGTTCTATTTTTCTCCCTGGATGCTTTGATGAGAAGAAGAACTTGGATTTTAGATCAACATTCTCCAGAATGTGTGGACAAGACTGTTTTCCCCCCTTACAGACAGTATTGTCAATGATAGTGGAGAAAATTAAAGTTGTGGATCACTAAATTTGGAAGATGCATGTGTCTTCTTTCCATTCTACAAACATCTTTCATACCTACATGATAGATAGTAATTTAGACTTTGAATCTAAATCTATATAGTAATTTAGACAGCAGTTTAGGCTATGAAGTTAATCTATGTATAGTGAGGAAGTAGTGGCCACAGCAGAGGTGGGAGAAACTCTTAAATGGAAGATGTCTTATCGTTGTTACCTTTATCTTTAATAGCCTATTTCTTGCCTGTAATTCCTGATTAAATGAAACAAGTATCTTGGTGGTTCACATTCAAATGTATTATTCCATCATTATGTTTCTCAACACATTATCTTTGGCAAGTTGATTAAAGTTTTCTCAATCTTAGGCATTCAGCTGAAGATAGAGATTTTGCAAACAACATGAATACAGTAGGTTCCCATAACATGTTAGACTAGGCAGAAATGGAGTTGGAAATCTCATAATTCACAATGTTGTGAGAGACCAGCCTTTGTCCTAAGATATAGCATGAATGAGGCCACTGTAATGAATCATAATTTGTCATAGTGTGCTAGGTAATACAGGCAACTGAGTTTCTCCAACCTGAATTTAACATGCCATATGAATCCATTCTTGGAATACTAATTGTAAGTGGATATATCCTTCATGATTTTTATCCAATGTCTTTAACAGCCATAACCACATAAAGTAAGGACTCTTTAGGTATTGCACTTTCTCCATCCCTTTTTTATGGATACTATGGATTGCTTTAGAAGTAGAAAATGTGTGGATTGTCTCCTATAACATACTATTCTATAAATACTTCTTGTGCTTTTCCGCAAATGTTAAGGCTCACTTCCGCTCATTATATTCAGATGAATTTGCAAATGTTCAAACACATTTTATTTATTTCCCCAAGGGATGCAATTTATAAATCCAGAGCCAGCTTTACAATAAGAAAAAAGTGACATCCCAAGCTGCCTTAGACTGTATATTCTGAAGTGCTATTAATGGACACCCAACAGTCAAATTCAGCAATGTAGTGATGATGCCCTTTAGAGATTTTCTCTCAAGCTCCAAAAAGATCTTGAACAATCTCTATTTTTCTCTATAGATTTATCAGATAAAGATTTATTTTAAAAGTACTGAGGGACTGCTCTGTTCTGTGTGAGTTATAACATATGTGTCACCATTACAAACCATTTGCAAGTTGTAGAAGTTTAGTACTTATACATCCAATTTGAAATGTTAAATCAAAATGACACATTTTAAAGAGAGAGAAAAACTGTGCATATCCTTCAGAGAAACATTGGCTGTCATGCATAAAGTTTTGTGAAACAAGCATACCATCAATAAAAGCTCTTTAAAGTAGGAAGGATAGGTTGTAGAGTTGCAACACACACTCTTATTAGTTTCCATTTCTCTCTGTTTCTCATTTTTCCCCCCGATCTTAAATTAGTTTCATCTCTTTCCAGCATCCATTTACAAATTTGTCTTTCCGGCTTGCACAAAATTTGTATGCATTTTCAGGCACATGACTCCCAATTTACACATTACCTTCCCTAATATGCACATATTTTTGCAAATACTTTTCCCCTAAAGTAATATCCTTTTGCATTTGATTTTCACCAAAGTCCCCATTTTTCTGTATGCTTTCTCCAATACAAGTATTTTTGTATGCATAACTGGATAACTGCAGGACAAAATGCAGACAATCAGTTGCAGAATTGTTTGTAGGGCAGCTTGGAAAAGGCAAATTGATACATAACCTGAGCAAATTTCTCCTTTCTTCTTTGGTCATTACATACTTTGCCTGAAGGAGTTTCTCTATTTGATTCCCTCCTTGGGGTGAAAAGAGTTCTGTCTGTAGCAGTCTTTTAGAGTGGATCCATATTCTTGAAATGTATTGGGATTAAAGCTCCTAGCTCTAGGCTCCAACCTCTGAACCACAATTTTTTGCCATATACCAATGAAGACATTAGAGCATTTTCTTTTCTTATGATTCAAAAGCAAATGCTCTTGCTGTTCCTTTCACTGTGATTTGTTAAATGATAAATAAGCCACCAGGGAGTTGCACATTATGGTAAGTCTAAAATCCATATTGTATCTTAGCACAATGAACAAAAGTTTTCATTCTTTGAAGCCCAGATAATTTACTCATTTGTTCACAGACAGTTCAGTATTGTTCATACTAGCTGTCACCAAACTCTTGTTCTACAAATCTATTTAAATTATCTCCTTTGACTGAGAACAATGGAGGATTCTGACCTTTAGAAGGCTGATCTAGAACAGGGGTCTTCAAACTGAAGAATCTGTTAGCCAATCAATCAATCAGTGAAAGAAAATTGCCTGCATTTTAGATAGATAGATAGATAGATAGATAGATAGATAGATAGATAGATAGATAGATAGATAGATAGATAGATAGATGATAGATAGATAGATAGATAGATAGATAGATAGATAGATAGATAGATAGATAGATAGATAGATAGATATCCTTAGTTTCTCACAGAACCTTATCAAATATTAGAAGGACCCTAGATTCTGTGCCACATAGTTTGGAAAACCTTGATCAAGAGCACATTCTAGTTCAAATTGTCAGGCACAAGCAAACCAGATCCATACGAGTAACTACTGTATTCTATTCTGCCTATTATACAGGAGTATCCCCAAACTGCCAGTCTTTGCCTGGCAATATGTAGATGAAGCTCTGTGGAGCTTAAGGGAGGGATCTCTTGTGGCTGAGCAAGGATTCAAGGCTAATTCCATGCTTGAGGCCTCCGACTGCCTGAGTCTGTGTTTCTCAAGAGTAATCTAGGGATTGGAATTGTTTCCAGATGCTCAATAATCCTTTACCATCAATTATAATGGGACTTAATAGGAATCATAATTTAAAATGTCACCTGATTCTGGTGTTAATGGACTTCAGGTTCATCTGTATGTATATTTCATGCATAGGTATAAGGCTATGGAATTTATTCAATTATAGTCAAATACATCAGTGTCATACTCAGACATACTCCAATCATGTTGGCTTTTCGAAAGGCATTAAAACATGGCTCTTCTCCAAGGTTTTGAAGCCAAGGTGATAGGAGATCCTGTTTTGTGAGGTAAAGAATGCACTGAAGGTCCCCAATCATCTATTACTTGTTTTCATTGCAACTGAACTTTTGAAACTTTTCAATGTTACCCAGAGTCACATTAATACTGGCTGGTACATTTCCTAAGTAAATACATAAAATTAAACAAGAATTGGTCTACCAAAGAGGCCCACGTCATTGAGGAGTGTAATGTGTCCCTGCTGGTGGACTCCATCTACACATATCTAAATGTGCATTATCTAAATGTAAAGAAACATAATTTTGTTCTTAAGTTTATGAATAGGAGGTAGGGAGAGTTTTAGAGAGAGATTAATTTGATCTGTTCTAAAAAAATGACCAATATTTTTTATTATTTTAATGAGGTTTATAGATGGGTATAAATATGGAATGAGTAAACACACATTATTTGTGAGGATAATGTGGATATTTGACCAAATGAAAACATTAATGCTTTGCAGGCAGTAGAAATTCCTTCAGGAATGAATAGAATCATTCTGTCCAAGGTCACTCAACCCTATTACATATTAGATTCTTCTTTTAGATATTTCTATGGCATTTCCAACATGGTTAACAATATAAATTCAAAAAGATAATCTTTGTTAAAGGCCTGCAGTTAACATATGGTTAGCTTAATAGATGGTGCTCAATTCTCTGAAGCTCCAGAGGCACAGTCAGGGTTAATGGAGGCTGGAATCTGTAGTTTGTTACATATGTCCACATAATTTCAGGCCCAATAAAATACCAAAAGCAGAGGAAGAAGTCAACTCCATAACTAGGAATGTTGACTTGAGAAACGATCTTCATCCATTTCAAGAGAAAAGATATTTTTACCTCATCTTAAAAAAAATTAAGAAAACCAAGATCATGACATCCGGCCCTCTCAATTCTTGGCAAATAGATGGGGAAGAAATGGAGGTAGTGACAGATTTTATTTTCCTGGGCTCCAAGATCACCGCAGATGGGGACTGCAGCCAAGAAATTAAAAGACACTTACTCCTGGGTAGGAAAGCCATGGCAAATCTCGACAGTACACTAAAAAGCAGAGACATTACCCTGCCAACAAAAGTCAAGGCTATGGTCTTCCCAGTTGCAATGTATGGCTGTGAAAGTTGGACCATAAGAAAGGCTGAGCGCCAAAGAATTGAAGCCTTTGAACTATGGTGCTGGAGAAGACTCCTGCATGTCCCTTGGACTGCAAGGTGATAAACAGGTCAGTCCTAGAGGAGAACAACCCTGACTGCTCTTTAGAAGGCCAGATCCTGAAGTTGAAACTCAAATACTTTGGCCACCTAATGAGAAGGAAGGACTCACTGGAGAAGAGCCTAATGCTGGGAAAGGTTGAGGGCAAGAGAAGAAGGGGACGACAGAGAATGAGGTGGGTGGATGGAGTCACTGAAGCAGTAGGCGTGAGCCTAAATGGACTCCAGAAGGTGGTAGAGGACAGGAAGGCCTGGAGGAATGTTGTCCATGGGGTCACAATGGGTTGGACACGACTTCGCAACTAACCAAAAAAATATTAAGCATCAGGAATCCTAATTCTGATTCCAGTCCCAGTGCTTGTCCACCCAGATTTGCCTCCCTCTACAACTTGACCTTCTGACTTCCAAACATGCATTGCATATGTGTAGAAGTCCCACTTATTGATGGAGTAAAGCAGCACAACTGCTGCACTCCAGCATTTGGAAGTCAGACAATGACTTCAGTTTGTTGAAGCCTTTCGAAAGGGCACTTTCATGAAAGATTTACTGAGGTAAAATGGCCCTTTGAAGAACCAATAGCTCCACCAAGCAGCAAAGTGTTTTGAAGGAGATCTTATGAAAAGAATACTTAAACCTGGAGGCTATCCAAAAAACTAATTTTCTTTTAGGGGTGGGGGCCATGGAAAAATTAGCCAAAGGTGCGGTGAGGTCTTCAGAATTACAAATATGTCCACACGGAAGCAAGCTTCATTGATAACCCTCTAGCCCAGTTTTCCCTTACCATGGCAATTTGCAGGTATGTGGTATTCAACTCCTACATTTTTCACTGATTCTACCTATGGAATTCTGGGAGTTGAAGTCTACACACCTAGAAATTGTAAGATTGAGAAACAATGCTCTTGACTGAGCATTAAACTCTTTTAGCTTGTTCTGCAGGCAGATTGTTTCTATAAGCTATATTTTTATGCAATTGCCATAAGAGTGGAACTAAGTTGTATCGGAAGACATCTGCTAGCTTCAACTTTAGAACTTACTTCCATTCCTTCTTAGGCTGGTCTTCTGGGCTAATGTTTCCTTCTTACATTCCCACAAAGCACGGGAATAACATCAGCATGATGAATGGATATAGAATAATGCAGACTGTAGAAGATAGTAGAACATAAGACCAAGTGCTGAAAGAAAATATGGAGGTCCTAAAAGTTATTAAAAAGAAAAACTTTTCTTTCACAACTTGATTGAGTTTGGTACCACCATTGAGAGCCAATGATGCAAACAATTTCAAATAAGGACTAGACAAATATGTGGAACCTAGAACTACAAGTGATTATCAGCATGTTTACATAAACACATATTATCTAATCCTTAATGTAGTTATATCCCAAAGGTGCTTTTTCAAGAGGCAACTGGACTTTCTTATTTTTCTTTGAGGGCACTTCACTTCTCATCCAAAAAGCTTCTTAAGCTCTGACTGGATGGTGGGGAATGGAAGGATTTATATTCCTTGCAGCCAGCTGATCATTTGCATTATTTTTAGAGAGTCACTGAGGCCACTTGGATGTTTATCTGTGTCCTCAAGGTCACCTGAGTGGTGCAAATGGTGTGGAGCCTTTGTAGGAGGCTGAAAGGACTGAGTTGTAGACTGGAGATAGATGATGTCGTATCCCTTCCCCTCTGTTGAATGAGGGCTGTTCCATTTTGACATAGATGGACTCTTTGACCCCTCTTTCAAACCAGCAGTGCTCTCTGTCCAAAATGTGGACTTTGCTGTCTTCAAAAGAGTGGACTTTGTCTTTTAAATGCAGATGGACTGCTGAATCTTGTCCTGATGGGTTTGTTCTCCTATGTTGTGCCATGTGTTTATGAAGTGGTTGTTTTGTTTCCCCAATGTATAGATCTGCACCTTGAAAAAGCACCTTTGGGACAACCATGACCTGGATGACTGAGAATCTCCATAGACAAATGTAGCTACATATTATTTACTTAAATAGCTTAATATCAATTGTTAGGAGGCACCCATAGAAAACAGCTCAATTGTCGCCTCCTACATATTTATGGATTTCAGAATGCATTTTATCAATTTCTGGGTGACAAAGGCTTTTGATGGATGCTGTGAATGTTATCTTGTGCTGTTTTTATCTTGGGAGTTGCTGCGGAGACAAAATGGAGTTTCCCCATCAGTTCAAGTGTTTTGCCTTGGAGAAAAACATAGTATGCTGTCCCCAAAGCATAACATTCTGTGCCAAGAACTGTATTCAGAAAATGTCTATTTCCTAAGGTTGCCAACCGTGAAAAGGGCAGAGGACTCTGTGAGGCTGCTGCCAATGCTGCTAACATTGGATGTTTTTGCATTGACAATAGATGGAAATGTAGCCATCTTTTTCTTTTCGCTTTTAGAGCTAGATGATGCTGGGAGGGGGGGGGATGTGAATGAGAGTCCAGCTAGACATAACAATACTACACTTAGCATGAGAATCAAGGTTATTGAGCTCAGAGCTGATAAAGAATTGGCGGATTGGAGAGCTGGAGAGAAAGCCTGCGCTTCAAGCTAATTGGGGAATGTGATTTATGACTGTTAATTGGAGGAGGGAATTGTGCTTTGATACTATGTGCCCAGGGGAGGGGAATTCAGTTTTTGGCTTCAATTATGTAAGTGCCGATACTATGCTACTCAAATAAAAGATCCTTTAAGGTAAACAATACCTCGAAGTTCTTTTGAAGAGTTTCATCCGTTGGAACCATGACAGCTGCTTTGCTTTATTCAACTGTTTTTATGCCTTGTTTAGGTTTTCTGTTTTCATAATGAGAAGAATAATGGTTTAGCTAGAAGAGTAGGAGAATATAGAACATTGGTCAGAATAGCAACACTGATGCATATACAGACAGTGCTCGACTTATGACCACAGCTGAATTCAAAGTTTCCACTGCCAAGCAAGACAGTTGTTAACTGAATTGTGCCTCATGACCTTTTTTGTCAGTTGTTAAGCGAATCAGTACAATTGTTATGTGAATCACGCAGTTGTTAAGTGAATTTGGCTTCCCACATTGACTTTGCTTGTTGGAAGCCAGCTGGGAAAGTTTCAAATGTTGATCACATGACCCCAGGATGGTGCAGCTGTCATAACTACACATCAGTTGCCAAGTGGCCAAATTTTGATCATTTGACCATGTGGGATGCTGCAATGGTAAGTGTAAAAACTGGTCATAAGTCACTTTTTTTCCAGTGCTGTTGTAAATAAACGGTCACTATATAAACGGATGTAAGCTGAAGACTACTATATTCTTTCCTGGAGGCATGCAGGACTTTATTCTCTCTTCCAAAACCATAATTAGGAAAAAAAATTATATTTAGAAACTCCAAACTACTATGCTTTTAAAAAGGATGGCCTAGTTAAATGAACATGCATGTCTTTATTGAAAGCATTCCATTATCAAAGCTGCCTTTCTAAAGATTTCAGTGTGAGGTATCTGTCATGCTTTTCCAGGAAGTAAAATCCATTGAACAACTGAACAGATGGTCTTTGCTTAAGCACCATTTGTTTAATGACTGTTCAAAGTTACAGTGGCACTACAAAAAAAGTGATTTATGAGCAGTCCTCACCCTTATGACTCTCACAACTTCCCTGCAGTCATGGGATCACCCTCTAGGTGGTTGGCAACCAGCTTCTACTTACAACAGTTGTAGTGTCCGGTAAGACATGTGATCACCATTTGTGACCTTCCCACCCAGCTTCCAACAAGCAAAGCCAATGGGGAAGCCAACAGGAGGTCGCAAGTTGTGGTCATGTGATGTCATGCTTAATATCCACAGGTCATTCACTTAATGATTGTGGCAAAAAGGTTGTAAATCTGATGTGGTCATTTGATGTGTCGCTTAACGAGTGCACCACTTACTGATGAATTTTCTGTAAAATTGTAAGTTGCAAACTAGCTGTACAGTATAGGTATATAAACCATGAACATCATGTACAAAGCATTCCTGCTAGCTTGATTAATAATCAGCCTGCTTCTAGAGCAGTGGTGTCAAACTGACGGGCCACAGGCCGGATGCGCCATGCCGAAACTGCGCCCACCCCATTGCCAGCAATGGGAAAAAAGTTGCGATACACAGTGATATGTCATGTGTTGTTGTGAGTTTGACACCCCTGCTCTAGAGCCATAACAAAATAAAACAATATTGACTGAAAAGTATCTATTGATACAGCAATATGGCTATATCTGATGTTGAAACACTATAGGTCCATGTCACGTTAGTCATCAACTTGAATATATTTAACCAGGCTGTTTTAAAAACTTGCCATTCCCTTTATTTTTCTCTCCCTTCTCTAGCTGTTAACATAATGAACTGTGTGCATGGATGAATAAGACACAAAGGAAATTCTTAGTTTCCATGGATTTTTTGTTGTTGTTCATTTGCCTCTGAGTCAGTGTTGAATCCTGGCAACTGCTGAGTCTGAGGGGGGAGGGGTCAAATGTGTCAGCAGTTTGGAGTCACTCATGCTACCATAAGAGACTTAATTCCAGCCCAACACGAATTCTTATCTTGCACAAATTTGCCTTGACTGTTAGTAGTTCAAATTCTTGTGTATAGGTATGAGGAAATAAACTCATAGTATTTTTTAACCCTGTCCTAGCTCCTGGTTTCTTGCACCTGACAGTAATCCCTGAAGTTTTCTAGGGGAGCTTTTCAGAAGTGGTTTGTCATTGACTTCTTCCTAGAGCTGACTGGCCCAAGGTCACCCAATTAGATTTTGTGCCTAACCCGGGACTTGAACTCACCGTCTCCTGGTTTCTAGCCTGGTGCCTTAACCACATCACCAGACTAGCTTTCTTTTCCTGGATATACATATTGCCAGTAATGTGTGTAAGAAAAATCCGATAGTTAATTTTCAAGAATATTGGAACAAGCTTTCTCCTAAATTAGACCATTTGGTTTAACAAGAATACTGTGTCACATTAAATTTTAGGTTTCCCAGATTTTAGGTAGAGCATTTGGCAGCTCTACTTGGAGAAAAGAAAAAGATTCTCTTTTTTTTCCTTGGTATTAAAATGCGGAATTACTGAGATTCAGTAATTATAATGCAAAGTTCAATTATGGAATACCCTGGCAACAGATGTGATGATGGCTACCAATTGGTTTTGTTTGCAAAGGAGATTAGGCATAATCATGGCCGAATGGGTGATCAGTGGCTACTAATCTGCCGGCGTCAACTTCCCTCCGCCCTGTGCGTTCCCACAGAGAGGGCCTCCTCAGGGTGCCTCCGGTCAGAGAGTGTCGGCTGGTGGCCCCCAGGGGGAGGGCCTTCTCTGTGGGCGCTCCGGCTTTATGGAATCAGCTGCCGGTCGAGCTCTGGATGGCACCTGACCTTCGCTCCTTCCGACGCGGTCTGAAGACCCATCTATGTGAACAAGCCAGCCTGGCCTGATGGGGGATATGTTGGGGTTTTAATGGGGATTTTTATATTGTTATTGATTGTTTTAGCTGGGCTACTATTTAATTCTTTTTTAATTTTTGTATTTTGTATTTTTTATATGTGCCCTGTTCACCGCCCTGAGTCCTTCGGGAGAAGGGCGGTATATAAATATAATAAAATAAAATTAAATTAAATTAATCTTAATGGCTGTTTGCATCCTCTAAAATTCAAAGGTACAGGTAGCCTTACAACTACCTTATGACCACAATTAAGCCCAAAATGTACGTTGCTAAGTGAGAAAATTGTTAAGTGAATTTTCTTGCCACAGTTGTTAAGGGAATCACTGCAGTTGTTAAGTTAGTAACATAGTTGTTAAGTGAATCTGGCTTACCTATTGACTTTGCTTGTCAGGAGGTTGCAAAAAGGGGATCACATGATCCCGGGACACTGTGACCATCATAAATGTGAACCAGTTGTCAAGCCTCCGAATGTAAATCATGTGACCATGGGAAAGCTGCAGCGGTTGTAAGTGTGAAAAATGGCCATAAGTCACTTTTTTCAGTGCTGTTGTAACTTTGAACTGTCACTAAAGAAACTGTTGTAAGTCGAGGACTACTTATAACATGCTTTAAACCCCAGTTGTTAGGGAGCAACTGTGGAAGGTACCTGTCATCATTATGGCCTCCTTGCTACTATCAGAGTCCCATGAGAGAGAAAGATGGAAACTATACATGTTTTATATTCCAGGAAACTGTAATCGTACGGTTATCAGACAGTCATATATTAAAACTTTTATATTCAGTTTTCCTCTCACCTTTAAGCTTCCTAATAATTCATTGATAATGAATATTTGTTTACATTCTTGGTATTCCTATGGTCCCAGTCAGATAAGCTTTGATAAAAATAAATGATTAATGGGAGAACCGGCTTCAGGAGAGAGAGAGAAAAAAGATCCAAACACAGCACTGAGAGCTCTTGGATATGAGGGCTCTCTGTGTTATATTTCCAATCAGCTATTCCAGTCACACAAGAAGTCAAGAAAGGCAGAAAAGCACATGGCCGTAAGAAACAGTCTTTATAATGGGAGAAAACAACACTCAGAAAAGGGGGGGGGGGAAGGAAAACGTTATCTTTCTTCCTCTCACTGCTTCACTGTGCCCTGTGTCGTTATGATGCTCTCTTTATTCAATGGAACTTGGTTACATTATTTGCTTAAAAGAAGAATCTATCCAGAGATTGATTTAAAAAAACCAAAAAAAAAAAAACTTAACAAGCTTCACCAATGAGATGCCTATAGGAAAATGGTTTCTTTGTTCTAATCAGGATCATTTATTTATTTATTCATTTATATTTCATATTTCTTAACCACCCCATCTCCTTTGGATTATTATGCAACCTTGTTTGGACCATCGCTGGAATCTTGAGAACATGTCATGAGCGTCCCCATAAAATGGCATCTGAATAATCGCGACCCATCTCAAATCTTCCACTCTGAAGCTTCCTAAGGAGGAAAAAAAAATAAGGGTGTGTGTGTGTGTGAGGGTTTGGGAGGATTCCCTCATTTGGTCTTCTGTAGGCATCGAACTGAAGTGACAGAAACCAGGAAACTTGCAGATCAATGGTGTAATGATTCTTCAATAAAGGGCAGGAGTTTTTTTTAAAATCTTAAGAAAAGTATATAGAAAACTAATTCTCAGCCATCAGAGCTGAATGAAAATTGGTAGAAAATAAATGAAAGTTGATTTTCCTTCATTTTTTTAAAACTGTGTGATTAATGGACATATTCTTATTGGTGTCTGTCTAAAAAAAAGTGGCAATTCATTCTAATATAAAAAGTGTAGCTCTGAAGAGACGTTAGTAATCCTGTTGGGACATGCTCCAGGTAGGGTGGCCCTTAAAACCTTTTCAACAACGTCTACTACTACAAAATGAATGCTTATGTGGATGACCAGGTTGACCTTCCCATTAGGATTATTCTTATGACCCTTTTATATCACTCTTGCATATAATAATAATAATAATAATAATAATAATAATAATAATAATAATAATAATAATAATAATAATAATAATAATAATAAGAAGAAGAAGAAGAAGAAGAAGAAGAAGAAGAAGAAGAAGAAGAAGAAGAAGAAGAAGAAGAAGAAGAAGAAGAAGAAGTTGGAAGGGACCTTGGAGGTCATCTAGTCCAACACCCTGCTCAGGCAGGAAACCCTATACCATTTCAGGCAAATGGCTGTCCAATCTCTTCTTTAAAACTTCCAGTGCTCATTTCTCTAAAGAGAGGCCTTTTGGGCAAGCCATATATTATACAGGGGCATGATGGCTCACTGGTTAAAAACTCTGAGCTTGTCAGCTGGAAAGATAATAGCTTGGGTTCAAGACCTGAGCACTGCACAACAGGATGAGCTCCCATTACTTGCCCTGGCTCCTACCCACCTAGCAGTTCAAAATTAGGCAAATGCAAGTAGATAAATAGATACCACTTTCGTGGAAAGTTAATAGCATTCCATGCACCTTAGTGTACAGTCATGCTAGCCACATGTCTATGGAGATGTCTTTGGACAAGACTGGCACCCTCAACTAAGAAATGAAGATGAGCATTACCCCCTGGAGTCAGACCCAATCGAACAGGGGTAGCTTTTTTCTCTATATATTATACAATTAAGTGTATCCATTCACCAGCCCAGGAATCTATGTACTGAAGAGATAAAAGAATTCTGAAGCAGAGCTCTCAATTGGATCCACTTTGGAGTGCCAATTTGTTCTCTTATCCATACATGTAAAAAATGATCATTTTTTAAAAAAAAATACAGGAACAAATAAATTGTGGGAGCTGGTTCCATTGGATTGGAATTAAAAGTCCATTAATGTATAGAAAGTCTGAGATGAGAGGCAAATATCCATTTTTAATGGTGCTCTAGTTTATTTCTAGGTCCTATACAATTTTTGAAGTAGGGTAACCTATTTATCTTTGAGTGTGTTTTAGGTTGGAGAGTGATAGAGCTTAATGACCTTATAAAATTGTACATGCATGCATGAATGTGTTACACATTCTCTCTCTCCCTCTCCCTCCCTCCCTCCCCTCCTTCTTTAATTCTGCAAACTCAGCCTACTTTTGATTCGAACTTCACTGTTTCCCTTTTTCTGTTTCTGGCTACATTCCCCACTTGTCTTCTCCACCCTGGATTTCAGCTGTTAGCAGCAGTAATTACCCAGTTAACTCACTCAGTCAACTAAATCAAACAAACAAGCAACCCTTGATCAATTACTAAAGTTAGTCCAATTAATCAGATAAGTGATTTTTTTTAAAAAAATGTCATTTTAAATAGAAGTATTTACAAAGCTAATAAGTACTAAGCACCATGATAAAAGAAGCTATTTTTTTACTCCCCTCACAGTAGTGCCTGACTGGAGTGTAGAAAGCTTCCATAATGCAGCTGTACAGATAAAGAAGCTAAGAAAGGTTATGAAATGTATACTACTCCAGCATTCTAAATATTAATATTTGATTAATCTGTCAAAAGATTATGGAGACATCTTCATGAGTCCTCAGGGAGAAGGGCGGTATATAAATATTATTAAATTAAATTAAATTAAATGTGATGCCCATCAAATTATACAGCCCTGCTCTCATATACAACATGGAGACTGTTAGCAACCATGAAATATATCAGGATTTCCTGAATATTTGGTGCCCTGAGAGTT
The DNA here is from genome assembly GCF_964194415.1 of Vipera berus. NCBI lineage: Eukaryota > Metazoa > Chordata > Lepidosauria > Squamata > Viperidae > Vipera > Vipera berus. The sequence continues at coordinate 15,361,224 of NC_138207.1, read as the reverse complement.
TTTTTCTTGCCTGACCATCAGCGCACCCCAATTATTTAGGGCTTCATCTTTTATTAAACAGCTTATTGATGTTGCATAGCTGATTCTTCCTATTAAAAAATCATCTCTGCTTCCAAGGCAATTTATTACTCGGGCATGTGATATTTACACATCTTTGAATACTAAGAACCCCAAAAGCCTTCCAAAAGTAAATTTGATGCATGCCCTATTTGAGTTTTAAAGTTTGTTCCACACCTAGGAAAAAAGTACACTAAGACAGACACTTTGAAATGCCCATGTAGTGAAGTAAGATGCACATAGTGTTAATCAGGTCCGAGAAGCAACGAATGGAAAATAATCAAAGAACCAGCCTACTGTAGAAATAAGGAGAAACTTCCTGACAGCTAGAATAATTAATCAATGGAATGGCTTGCCTCTGAAAGTTATGGGTGCTCCATCACTGGAGTTTTTAAAGAAGAGAGAGGATAACCATTTGTCTGAAATGGTATAGGACAGTGACGGCTAACCTTTTAGAGACCGAGTGCCCAAAACCCACTTATGTATTGTCGGGTGCTGGGTGGGCGTGGCCCATTGGGTGGGTGTGGCTCATTGGGTGGGCATGGCCGATTGGGTAGGCATGGCTGTGGTGGTAACGGCAGACTGGGTGGGACTAAAAGGTTAAATCAATCAATTCCAACTTTGCAAGATGTTTTATTTCCCGCAAGAAGTTGAAATTGATTGATTGATTGAACCTTTTTTTTTTTTGCACACGGCATCGGAGGTCTAAAGCGAAAAGGTTTTATGAAACCCATCTTGAAGGCCTAGGCCTAGGATGATGGCGCGCATGCCCACAGAGAGGGCTCTGCGTGCCACTTGTGGCACGCGTGCCATTGATTCGCCAGGATCTCCTGCTTGAGTAGAGAGTTGGATTAGAAGACCTTCAAGGTCCTTTCCGACTGTGTTATTCTAAAGATGTAAAATAGGTAAGCAAAATAATCAAGCAGTTGGATAGCCTTCTCGTAAGAGGTGACAAGCTTTTCTACTTGAGAAAAGCTATGCTGCCTATCCTCATTTCTTCTGAGAGCTACACTGGCCATTGCAGTGATGGCACTAGAGGGGGCTATGGTGAAATGTGCCCATTTTCCCTTTTGGGGGATATTTATTCCTTTGAAATAAGACAGTAGTACTACAAATGGAAAAAAAAAGGAAATATGTCTCGAGTTACCCATTCCTGCCCTAAAGAAACAGAATAAAGCTGGATTCTTTCAGTTGGGAAAAACAAAAATGAGTAAGGAGCACAAAAGAGATGGCTAGAGAATAAGACAGTTCTAGGTTCTTTCTTCATAGAAGACGGTTTTACATATCAAGGAGTAAATAGCCTGCAGCCTTTGAGGGACAGTAGCCCTCTAAAACCTGCTTCTAGACCCAAGAATCATCCCATAATAGATTGGGCCAATTTTACCCCCTATTTTATATTTTATTTCTTTTTATTATTTTATGTTATTATTATTTCAGATGTACACCTTCCAGGTACCCATTTTACCCAACCTTCCAAATCAAACGGCTATTTCTAGTTTGAGCTTTAAAGGGTTTTAAAAACCCCGCAAAATAAATTTAAATATTTGCCCCTATCCCATGATGCCATTATGTTATCAACCTTTGTCCCTTGGAGGTGAATTAGACCAAGAAAATAGCCTACTTGACTATCTCTAAAAATGTCCTCTACTTGAAGGAGAGTCCTATCTCAGCCTGGTCTAAAAATAATGAATTTCAGATGGGAAAACTCAATCCTTGACAATTCCTATTGGCTCTTAGCACTGGGACAGCAGAGTAAACAGGATTTAGATCAGTTTACTACATTCTGTTTTGTTGCAATGGGGAAGAGCAATTCCAAATCCCCATCCCTGAGCTTTAGGCTGCCTATATGTATTCAGGTTACAACTTTCCAAATTTCCCAGTCAGAGTAACATTGTGCATAGCATTGGAAGAGAATATGGATCCTGAACCGTAAATAACCAAACCTGAGGTTTCAAGTTGTGTATACAGGTAGTCCTCAGGTTATGACCATAACGGAGCTTGTCCATGATGGTTGTAACCCGTGATGGTTGTAAGTATTCCCCAGGTAGGTCTGTCAAAACTTTCAATAGTTGCTAAGCGATCAGTCATAAATTGAGGACTACCTGTGTACAGAAAAAACTACCTCAGAAGTTCCAAGGTGCTCTTGTACTTCTTAAACTCCATGTTTCCAATATGAAATAAAAGGATAATCAGCTTAACTTTGGGGGGGAAGACGAAAGTTGCAATAGGCAAAATGAGGCGGCAAAGTGGGTAGGACATATGACCTCCGTGGTGTTCTGTGCCTATGGAGATTCTCAGTCTTCCAGGCTAATCCACATGGAGCCCCATTTCCATCTGTCCTGTTTGCCATTGTTCACTCTGTAGAGACTAAAATGGACAATGTGAAATTTGAGTGGGCCACGAACAAGGAGTATATATCAGAGGTGGTGACCCTTTGAGAGCTGTATGCAACCAAATTTCATTTTGATGTATGCCGATTGGTGTACATTCAAAGTGACAATAAAGTTAACATTATCATGGTTGTTCCAAAGGTGGTTTTCCAAGTGGACTTGGTTTTTCTTGAAGATGTTTTGCTTCTCATCCAAGAAGTTTCTTCGTGATGGGAACTGAAGAAGCTTCTTGGATGAGAAGTGAAATGTCTTCAAGCAAAATCAAAGAAAGTCCAGTTGTCTTTTGGAAAAGCACCTTTGGGATGGTGTGCTGTGGGCTGTGATTTCTTGGATGTTCATGGAAACATGTGAGATTTTCCTTGGGATTTTGAAAAAAACATGTTACAATTAATTTATGGATTATTCTACTTTTTCCAACTGTTCCTTTCCATTGAAGATTCAGTAAACTGGGTGGTTAATTTTCATAGCTATGATGTAAGGGGCTTCTGTATCCCCCCCAAAAAGAGGGGAGTTCATTAACCAATAAAAATTGTTTGTGTTTGTGTGTTTGTGAATGATCTCTTGTGCATGATCTCCTTCACCACTAATGCAGATTCTTACTGCTTCAGATTTTATTGAAGCCATAGATGCAATCTAAATTTAAAATGATTACCCAGCATGTTGATTTCAATATTTCAGGTAGAGCAGGCAAATTTTGTACAAAATTTTCCTGTCAACACTACAAACATTAATCTACACTTGTCTGCACCAAACCTTAGGAGCAGAAAAGATTTTATCAAATTTCCTGACATGTTTAGACCTTGTCTGGAGTTCTCTACACACTGGACTTGTGAATGCATTTGGGATGCCCTGCTGAACATGAGTATTTTGAAGCTGACACTTGTTTAGTCACATCAGAAAAAATATGTACCGGTAGCTTACATTGTGTAAGCAAGAGAAGGAGACTCCTGTTGAATGAGTATGATGTATGAGCTGTTTCCCAGGAAAAAGATATTGAATATTTACTTTTTAGCATGCCATTGGTTCTGTGAGGAAGATAGCTTTTGAAAATGGATAGAGAAATTCATAGAGATGTCAAACAGTGGCTAAATCTATCAAGTTGGTGGAAATAACATTCATGATTGGAGACAGTATATCTTTGAACGTCAGATATTTGGAGCAAAACAGGGAAGGGCTTTAAATCTGTAGGGAGCATTTCTAAAGAATGTAGTTTGGTGTTAAGAAGTGAAGGATGACAATGGTCCACCTGGGCTCTTTTATTCGTAACTGAAAGTTTTTGTGGGGTCCTTGGTGTTCTCTGAACTTGGTGGTTTTCTTGCAGACATTTCATTACCCAACTAGGTAACTTCATCAGTGCTAGAACGGTTTGCTCTTATTTTTGCATACTTGTGGTTTGCCTTGGCAGTGTTAGCAGGAGTGTTCTTGTTATTCTAATCCTTGATTAGCTTGTTTATCTGCATTGGTAATTCCTTGATTGGGGTATTGCTTACTGTTTGATTGTTGGTCAAGAGGAGTTGGAGTTAATCTCTGCTTATATGGGTGTTGATTTTTGTTGATTGATTTCTATACTTCTACTTTAACTATGAGGGACATGGTGGCTCAGTGGGTTAGGACGCTGAGCTTGTTGATCAGAAGGTCGGCAGTTTGGCGGGTCAAATCCCGAGTGCCGCATAACAGAGTGAGCGCCTGTTACTCGTCCCAGCTTCTGCCAACCTAGCAGTTTGAAAGCACGTAAAAAATGCAAGTAGAAAAATAGGGACCACTACAGTGGGAAGGTAACAGTGTTCCATGCACCTTTGGCGTCTAGACATGCCGGCCACATGACCACAGAGACGTTCTCGGACAAGCGCTGGCTCTTCGGTTTGAAACAGAGATGAGCACCGGCCCCTAGAGTCAGAAACGACCAGCACGCATGTGCGGGGGAACCTTTACATTTACCTTTACCTTACTCTAACTATAACTTCTGGATTCAACACAGAATATATAGAATTTAAAGAACACACAACATACATGAATTGCAATTGGTGAGATGGGCAGCTGTATAAACCAACCAATCAAATTAATTGCACACATTGATTAAAATATGCTTCTGCTGTTATCCCTATCCAGCATCTTAAAAAGGCCCACTGGAAATATAAATCTAGCCAATGTAAAAGCTGCCAGTTAGCCAGGCTTTCACTGTTTCTCCAGCAGCTTACTGTATCTCCAATTCTTTGTCATCAATGAGTTTCATTAGGCAGTTGGAAAAAAATTCTCACTTCATGAATTTCTTTTCTTTATTGCCATCTTACTGTTCATCACCATTAATATTTTCTAGAGCTGTCACATTCCATATCCCACTTTGATATTCAGAAGCCTCTAGTCACAATTCCTATCTCTTTCTGTACTTCGATTATATGTAATTTATTTTGTAATTTTATTTATATTACCTAATTAAATTCTAAGAAAAAATATCTTTGCAGATTCTCTTCGATAATACAATTCTTGACTGATCTTATCATTTCATAGTGACCTAGGGATTGAGGGAACCAAGGTAGGATGCTAATGTAGTTGATGCGTGTCAGGATAAAAATAAAATTGCACTTGAAGAAACCATCCAGTAAAGATCCACATGCCTAGAGCCCAAAATTTCTGTAAAGAAGATTGTATTGAATACAAAAAAGAGAATATATTGCAAGTAGAGACTTCTGCAGCATCAGAGGTATTTGTAAAAACGAAGGAAGCAACACAAGCTCTTCCCTTCTCAATCACAACCTACTTACAAAAGGAGTGGTGTTTGCATCATGACACACAATGCTGCTTCCCTCATTTGCTCCTTTTTGACCCCTGATGGATGCTTCTGGCTGTAACATTTGCTTATGGGGCCCGTTGTGCATTTTTATGTGTTCAGCAGTCTGAACTGGTACATTTTTTCCCCCTTGCTGGGCCGTAGCACTGTAAAACGTGCCAGAAAAAAAAGGGATCCACGCTGAAAAGCATGTTCATTTTGGAAACACATTTTTTTTTAAAAAAAGCATGACAAGAAGAAAAATCCTGGTCTGTCTATAAACTCAGTCTAGAAGCTTCTGATTTCAGCTAGCTCTGCTTAGAGATCCAGACTTTGACTTACTGATGATAAAGCAATAATGTATTGTTATTTTTGTACATATTGACCCACAGATTTTGAGAGCATCCTAGCTGTTGCAGTGATCTGAGCTGGTAAATCTTTTGAGGGTGCTAACTGACTGAAAATAGGCAGTGTATTTCCTGTGGTGTCCTCTGTGGTCTCTGAGATTGGTTGTTTGTTTGCAGATGTTTTATTACCCAACTAAGTAATCAGTGCTGACAACAACATGGTGTTAACAGCATCAGTGATGATGTTACTTAGTTGGGCAATGAAATGTCTGCAAGTAAACAACCAAGCTCAGAGAGCACCAAGGTTTCCACAGTTCAGCCCTGAGCTACAAATATTCTCTTCTGTTGGAATGTACTTACTGACTCTATCTCCACATATGGATATTATCTAGGTACTAAAATTTACTAGCAATGATCAAGATTGGTCTGGCACTTTAGTATATCTCCCCCTGAAAAGGGAGAGGAAGAATATGGAATGTTCATAGGAGAAAACAATAGATATGCTTCAGTATACAGAATAGTTGGGATAAGGTAAAAGGTAAAGGTTCCCCCGCACATGCGTGCTAGTCGTTTCCAACTCTAGGGGCTGGTGCTCATCTCTGTTTCAAAGCCGAAGAGTCAACACTTGTCTGAGGACATCTCCATGGTCATGTGGCCGGCATGACTAGATGCCAAAGGTGCACAGAACCCTGTTACCTGCCCACTGTAGTGGTCCCTATTTTTCTACGTGCTTTCGAACTGCTAGGTTGGCAGAAGCTGGGACGAGTAACAGGCGCTCACTCTGCTACGTGGCACTCGGGATTCGACCCCCCAAACTGCCGATCCTCTGATCGACAAGCTCAGCATCCTAACCCACTGAGCCACCGCATCCCTAATATAGTTGGGATAGGACCTTCAAATCATAGGCTGGGGAGAAGTCATAGAAATAGGGATGACAGGGTACAGGAAGTCCTTGACCTAAGACCACAATTGGGAACAGAGTTTCCATTGCTAAGCAAGGCAGTTGTTAAGTGAGTCACACTTGATTTTATGACCTCTTTTTCCCTGGTTGTTAATTGAATCACACAGTGAACCTTCATCCGGCTTCCGCCGTTAGCTTTGCTTTTGTTGGAAGCGGGCATGGAAGGTTGACGATGGTGTTCATATGATCCCAGGACACTGCAGTCATCATAAATATACGCCAGTTGTCAAGTGTCCAAATTTTGATCATGTGACCATGGGGATGCTGTAACAGCTACCAGTGTGAGAACCGGTTGTAAGTCACTTTTTTCAGCACCATTGAACAGACACTAAATGAAAGTTGCAAGTTGAGCATTACCTATATTCAGATGCTGGTCTAGTATACGTCTTTGCTCTTCAGCTGTAAAATGAGAAAAAAAAATTTGGGGGGGGGGAAACTGTGATAAGTAGAAAATAGAAGAGAATATTTGTAGCTCAGGATTGAACCTTGGGGTCCTTGGTGCTCTCTGAGTAGTAAAGGAGGACATCTAAAGTTCTCATCCTTCACGTTGGAGGGTACCAGGATTTATTTCTTGTATCTAGATATAGAATCAGTGGGTTAGGACGCTGAGCATGTCGATCAGAAGGTTGGCAGTTTGGCAGGTCGAATCCCGAGTGCCGCGTAACAGAGCGAGTGCCTGTTACTCGTCCCAGTTTCTGCCAACCTAGCAGTTCGAAAGCACGTAAAAAATGCAAGTAGAAAAATAGGGACCACTCCGGTGGGAAGGTAACAGCGTTCTGTGCGCCTTTGGCGTCTAGTCATGCCGACCACATGACCACGGAGACGTCCTCGGACAAGCGCTGGCTCTTTGGCTTTGAAACGGAGATGAGCACCGGCCCCCTAGAGTCGGAAACGACTAGCACGCATGTGCGGGGGGAACCTTTACCTTTACCTTTAAGAAAGCAGAATAGGCTCCTTACAGTAAATGCTCCGAAGAGATGACTTGTCTTGAAAGGAGAAGAAAGCGAGGGAGGAAGGGAGGGGGAATCAAAAGCTCTCGTTATTCCCCTCTTGGCCACTAGGGGTACCTTTGTACCATTTTTCATCCAGCAGCAATTTGGTGTTGGAAAGTGTAATAGGGGAAAAGCGACGTTCTGGGTATTCTTTTCCCTTTAGCGAGCGCTATGCATCCAGGAGAGGCAGAAAGGGAAAGCGAGCGAGATTAAACTACCCATACACACGAGAGGAAAATTCTTCCGTCGCGGTGTGCGGGTGCGAGATCACCTCCCTGGGCACCAGGCGCAGGGACTCGCAATCCTAGAGGGCAATTTCGAATCGAGAGAAAATCCGTTGGATTTAGTCGGATTATCCGGTCGCCTCCGAAAAAAAGAAGTAGCGTTCGGATCCTTTCCCAGGTCTTCTTCTTGCCTGATGGTGGATTTCAATGGAGGTGGCGACGGCGGTTTGGTTCAGGAGCTCGATGCCGACGAATTCCGGATGGGATAGCGGGGTTTCCCCCCACCCCCCCACTTTCCTTTCGCAGTCTTGGGAAGAGGACAGAGGGGGAAAAAATCACGCGAATCCGCGACGATTTGGGAGGCGTCCGGGGGGGGCCGTTTAAAGAACCGCCTCGCGGCTTACATCTGGCTAAAAGGTGGATAACGCTCGGAATCCGACGAAGCGCGGTTTTAAGCGATGGACTTTTGCCTTAAAAAAGAAAGGAAAAAAAGGGGGAGCCTTGGTGAATCGGTAAATACTTTCGCTCGTTTCTCCCCCCCCCACCCGCCCCCTTCCCTCTTTTCTAAATTAACCAAAAGGTTTTTGTTGTTTTGTTTTGTTTTGTTTTTTTTTGTTCCCGGGTTGCTGATTTTTGTTTTCTTTCTTTATCGAGAGAAAATGTTCTGCTTAGGAGGAGGGGAGGGGAGGGGAGGGGGAAACCGTCGTGCCAGATCAGGGAGAAACCTCGGTTGGGGTGGGGTGCGAGGAGGGGGCACCGTTATTGCCTCTTTTCCAAAGAAAAAGGGGATTTTTGTCAGGAGGCCAAAGCGGGGGAAGGAAGATGCTTCAGGAGGGCGGCGAGAGGGGGGGGGCGGTTTAGAAAACTGGGCTGGCGCTGGCTTCTCTCGGCCGGAGGTGGCGGAGCGAAGGCGGACCGAGGGGACCCCGAGCTCGTTGCCCGACGGTGAGTCCCCGCGATCGGCTAAATCTTGCTGGCTGAGGCCGGCGGGGGTGAGGGGTGGGGGTGGGGGTAAAGAGCTCCCATCTCCCCCAACTTTGCGGGGTCGTAAGTCAGCCGGGCTACTTTTGTGCCAGCGCAGCGGTTCACGGGCGCGTGCAAGCCTGTGCGTGTGAAACAGATCCCTGACCTCGGGATGCGGGAGTTTTACTCCAGCCTTAATGGCGGGTTGCCGCCTCTGACACCCCGCCGACTTGTGCTCGGGAGAAATCTTCGCAAACGCCCCGACCTCTTGCAAGGCGGCCGGGGATGGGGACGGCTTGAGTTGCTTCCTTTGCCGAACCGAGCCTAACCTGCCTCTCTCTCTCTCTCCTTCCCTTTTTCTGGTCATTGTTTCTTCTCCTTGGGTTGCGGCTGCAGCGAAACTTTGCGGCCAATAAGTCTGGGCTGCAGCAGCTGGCTGCGTGCGCTGGGTCCGAGTAGTCCAAGGCCCGCCCTTACCTCGGACGAGGTCCGAGACTCTTGAGCCTCGCTGGATCTATTTTCGTTGCGTCCGGTGTAGGGTGGGTTGCAAGGCGGTTGGAGATGATGTCTGCGTGTGAAGTCAACCTCGCTTGCACACAATACGCAGACAGCCGTGCACCCTTGACGACAACGAGGCCTGGGTTGCACCGTGTCAGCAGCGTACGGGTGTGTGTGTGTGTGTGCGTGCGAGAGAGAGGCTGGCATTCTCGCCTCTAGGAGCGAACCTGGCCCAAGACTTGCAACTTGCCTCCGATGATCCCGGGGCTATTATTATTCATTGGCCCGAGAGTCGATTTATTTAGCCCCGCCCCTTCATCTGCATAGGCTCATCCCAGCTTCGGGAAGCTTGGTCACCCCAGGAGCCGGCTGAAGTGCTGGGAAACGCATAGGGAAGCTTGCCAATCTTTTCCGAGTTCCAGCATTCCCGTTGCAATTCCGGATGAGCCGAGTGTGATTCTTTGATGCATCCGCCAGGGGCGCTGTTTGAAGGCACAGAAAGGAGGGAATGGGGGCGGGGAGATAGGGGAATGTCACTTGTGCCACTGTGTGAACGGGGTGGGGTGGAAGAAGAGGGACATGGGGGAAACTCCTGTGACTTGTGTTGGGAACTCATGAGTAATCATTAAGGTGCCCAGGTAGATGTGGGATGGATGTAGGTGTCAAAGGGAAAAGGGTCTACCAGCAATTGCATTCAAGACTTTGGGAGGGGTAGAATTGGAGCATGGGGTGGTGGTCGAGGTAGATTTTCATGACACCAAAGAGGTTTGTCTACAAGTCGAAAAGGTTTGGAAATGTTCATATCGAATAGATGCTCAGAAATTATGAGACTGGGAATAAGAATGATTATTGTAGCTCTCTTCCAAGCCTCCAATTTATGAAATCCGCCTCAAAGTTACACCTTCAAAATTGCTCAGTATGGTTGCTGATCTGCAGGGATCTGGGTTTCAGCTTTTCCACTTCAGATCAGGAAGGTTTAAATGAACACTCTGAAAATCACCTTTGATCGTAGTAGAGCTGTGATGGCGTGAGCATTTTCATTGGGGGGAAGGAAGTCCTTTTGGAACAAGGTGGATCTACTCTTTTGTAAGCATGCATTGGTTTGAGCTGCAAGATTGTAACCCTCTGACATTATTTACAGTAATTCTTGCTAAAATTTTAATGCTTAACTGTGTAGAGTAGTAAAAAATTGGGTTTAGAAACTGGATTGCATGATTACAGAGGTGCGTTCGGTGTGCATATTGAACTTATAGCAACCATAATCTTGTTTAAGCTTTACAAGGAGGCACAGGAAAATAAATTTGGCAAATAAATTATTCTTAAAATATTGCCATGTGTCTGCATTTTCATCTATTGACAATTTCACCTTCCTTATTATTATTTCAGAGATTCAGACTCTTTTTTGGGGGGGCAAACTATAAGCAGATATTAGTTTATGTCAAAGATAAAGAATGAAAGGAAGAAGGAAGGAAATTAACAGCCATACAGGTGTTTTCCCCCCTTTTCCTTTGGACTGAATTAGAAATTTAGTTTTGCATGAGAGAAAGAAAACCAATCTTCAGCCTATTTAATTAATGTTGTATTACTTAATATTAATTGGCTATTAACGAAAGCGGGAAGTTACCTGAGAATCTGGAGAACGATCTAATTTTGAATCATTTTAAGGGATCATATGGCAGTAATTAAGTTAAAACGCTTTATGTATTTAAGCAGCTTGGTTTTAATGACCATAAATCTTGCTTTGGGAAGCTACCACAATCACTCCTCAAGCTCTTTTAGCATTCTTTTAAAAAGATTAAAATAAAATAAAAATAATAAAAAAACCTGGCTTGCTTTAGATTTTGGAACCCTGTCTTTAATGTAATGCTGTTCTTGTCCAAATGCTTATACTCCTTTTGGTTGTTTACAATATCAAAAAAGAATATTTGGTGTGCTTGAGATTTTTTTAAAGTATTAAGATGAAATATTTACCTGAGACATTTGGGAAATATTTTTCAAGCAATACTGTTCTTTTCAAGATGCTTTTTTCTTGCATTTATACAGCTGCTTGTTTCTTGTCAATAAGCAATACGTAATTCTCACTAGAAAACATTTATTCATGAACAGATTGTAAACTGCAATCTAAGCCCTTTGTGCCTCTGGCTGGGCCATTTATTTATCTGAATTTATTTTAACTGGCTGTGCCCAGCAACTCTAGGAGGTTATCATTGTAGCAACTTGGGTCAAGAGACAGAGAACATCTGTGTGGCCAAATCTGGGATCCAGACATTACTTCATTTATTCCGTTCTGATTCCCTTTATAATCCAAAGGAAAGACTTCTTGCATTTTAAATCTTGAGAGAAAGAGAAAAAAAAATAAGGTCAAATGTTAAACTTTCCTCTGCAGGAAAGTTTACAAGCAGAAGTTAGACTCATGTCAGAATAATTTAGCCTTGCAAATAACGATGAACCTTAAGTTAAGAATAACTTGCCCTCTTTCAATTCTTATTTTAGTTTTTTTTCTTTCTCTCAAGATTTAAAATCCTCACATGGTGTGTGGAACCTACGTACAGTATTTCTATTTGTAAGGTGTAGCCCTGGGAGAGAAATTTGTCTGGCATTTTAGTGCCACGAGGACAAATTAGATAGATCCTTCTCTAATAGTGGTGTGGAAGTGGGAATTGGGGGTTCAGATTTTCTATATTTGGGGTTATGTTAATATTTCAATTTTTGTAATTTTTGTCTGGAATGGCTATACTCAAGAAAGTAATACAGGCAGTTCTTGACTTACAGTGATTTGTTTAGTGTCTGTTTGAAGTTATAATGGCACTGAAAAAGTGACTTAAGACTAATTTTCACATTTAGAATAGAATAGAATAGAATAGAATAGAATAGAATAGAATAGAATAGAATAGAATAGAGCTGGAAGGGACCTTGGAGGTCTTCTAGTCCAGCCCCCTGCTCAAGCATTTACAACCATTGCAATATCCCCATTGTCACCTGATCAACATTTGGGCACTTGACAACTGAAATGTATTTATGACAGTTATACTGTGCCAGGGTCATGTGATCATGACCCCAATTGATCACGATCCCAATTGGCTTCTGACAAGCAAGATTCACTTGATGATTGCATGCTGCACTTAACCATTGCCAGTGCTTTTTTTGTAAAAGAAAAAGGTGCCGGAACTCACACGTGTCATATAACCTGCCTTGCCTACCCTATAAGGTTCTATCCAAAAAAGGTGCCGGAACTCCGTTCTGAGCGTTCTATGAGAAAAAAAGCCCTGACCATTGCAGTGATTTGTTTAACCATTGTGGCAAAAAAGAAGAGTCATAAAATGAGATGCAACTCACTTAACAGGCTTCCTCACTTAGCAGTGGATATTTGGGGCTCAGTTGTCATAAGTCGAGGGCTCCCTGTATGTATCACCCCTCCCCCTTCCAATGTTTTTTCCCCCTGAGGCTATTATAGTTGATTAACTTGTTAATTGGCTCCAGTCTAAAGGTTGGAAGGTCTATTCCCTATAAAGTATCATTCTTCCTCAGAAAATTAGACCACACAGTCAACATAATGGATGGAGTTGGAATCAACGTTTGCCAGCTTTACATTGTTATGTTTAGGATATTTGAGTGCAACTGGGAAAATGCAGGTTCAACAAATCAGCCTGGGTTTATGGCACAAAGTGCTGCCTTCAACTCCCAATGAAAAAGCAGGATACAAATGTAAAAAACTTAAAAAAAGAAATAGGGCTGCTTCTCTCCTTATTTCTCCTTCTGGAACATTGTATCTGAAATTAGGATGAGAATAGTGTGAAACAGATACAGAATTTTTTTGCAGCCCAAAAGCTTCATATTTCCCATCTCACATCTCAATGAAGTAGTATACGCTTTCTTGTTCTAATGACAATGATGTCACAGTTCTCTACTCAAAGTATCTGAGAATAAGACATAGGCAATCTATGAGCAAACATATATACTGTAAAATTATACCAAGGTTAAATACAATAATTTCATACACATTTGTCTAATGTTGTCAAACATGCTGAATATTTATTCACTGAGTGAATAAATCAATCCTATTAAGTAGACCAGGCCAAGATATCAACTCCATAAGAAGCCTACAACTACTATTATTGAAATAAGCAGTAATAACAAAATCAAGTCTGTTGTGCCTTCTTCTCCTTCTAATAGTTCAGTGAAGTAGGGAGCTGTCTGAACTCCTGAAACTTATCTGGACATTTTGGGCTGAAACAATGTTATTTTTTCTAACCCCTTGTTGGCCATGGCAAGGAAGGTTACATTGGGCCCCCAATGGGAGAATAGCACAGTGGAGGTGGTTGGTTGAGTAATAGCAGATCCCATCCACCCCCACTCCTCCCTCACTTTCCCCACATATCCTTAGATTTTAATGTTTGATTTTAATTTATTTATATTTAATGTATATGCATAGACATATTTTTAATGACTGTAAGCTGCCCAGAGTTACCCTGTGGTAAGATGGGCAGCCAATGAATTTTATAAATAAATAAATAAATACATAAATACATAAATAATAAATAAATCTCTCTGACAAGGTTGCACTTAGGATCCCCTCAATCCCCTCACTTTCTACAGCAGACATGTCAAACTCGTGACATCAAGTGATGTTGCGCAACGTATCGGAGCCTTTTGGCCATTGCCGGCAATGGGGTGGGTGTGGCTTCCAGATGACGCATCTGGCCCATGGGCCAGCAGTTTGACACCCCTGCTTTACAGGTCCTGTTTAAAATGGAAGTCTGTTATATGGATGTGTAATGGTGTGTTTTCTTGCATTAGAAATGTTTGCTTATGGTTGTAAAAGTAGAAAAAAATAGATAATGCAGGCTGGCTTGATGTAATCAAACAGATGCCAGAAACTCCGGGTAAATAAATGTGTGGTGGAAAGAGCTTTAATACTTAGCAGAGTTTCTGTAAATTTGAGAATATCTGCAATCCAGTGATGGGTGTTGTTTTGACCTGTTAGCTCAGTTTGGTTTTTTTTTACAGGATTCTTTTAGGTTTGAGCATCTCAAAGGATCCTATTCAAAACTTCTGTGAAAACATCATAATGGAAGTTGCAGGTTGCTGTGAAAACAAATGGCTTACCAACAACTGAGATATAGCAATTGAGAAAAATGTTTTTCCATTTTTCCAAAACAATTTTTATAACCTTCTTAGATTACATAGAAATTATATTGCTGTAATTGAGGTTTTTTGAAAGGGATACACATTTCTGCAGTTGTAGTAAAGACACCCTGGAGCTGAACTAGACTTCTGATGAATACCAGAACATAGACAGTAGTTTGCTTGACATCATCATGTTAGTGGGAATGTCATTGCCTTCTTCCAATATATGTTTTCCTCTTCTCTCTCTAACCTGTCATGCTGAGATTCCCTACTGATCTTTTATTAAAGTACAAAACTCTACTATCCTTCCAAGGATGCTGAGTGTTGAACTCACATTCTGCACTACTGTATATAGAATAACTTTTCCTGATCTTGGAAGACAATAAAATATCTTTTCTATTTGCAGTATGTCTGTGGAGATTCTCAGTCATCCAGGTTATAGCTATCCCAATAATGCTTTTTCACGAGGCAACTGGACTTTCTTTGTTTTTCTTTGAAGACGTTTTGCTTCTCATCCAAGAATCTTCTTCAGCTCTGAGCTGAAGAAGCTTTTGGATGAGAAGCGAAACATCTTCGGTATGTTAACAGCATCAACTGTTAACCACATGCATGAAATTAAATAAGGGGAAGACTAGACAGAATGGCCTCCATAGGTATGCAGGTATTCACAACTAGTCCTTGTGCACCTAAAATGTTCCTTGTTCCATTTAACAGTGCATTGTTTTATTTTTAAATTTTATTAATTATTTATAAAATGTATATGGCTGCCTATCTCATGGAAAGTGATTGTATTTTAAAAGAGTAGGCTGGCGTACTCCATACTGACGCAACAGCTCCATCGTCACAAATTATGGCAAACAGTTCCATCATGGTTGTTACTTTCATAAATGTCTTTGAGCTCTACCTATGTCCTTTTAAGTACTTTTGGAAGTTAAGAATGCCAAACTCTGCTTGCTTTCCCATTTCTCCATCATTTGCCTGTACTCACATGCACACAAACCCTATATGAACAAAAACAAACATACAAACAGCAACAATAACAACATAGAGTATGGTTGATTTACATTGGGTGCTTCATAATAGAAGGGATCTGTCAAGCATGAGCAATCAGGAAACCTAGGCAGTTCAAATGAATGTGAAGGTTTATTCCAAGCTTAAGCTCTCTACAAGAACCTGAGCTAGTAATGGTCCAAGCAAATTGGCGGCAGATAAGGGTCAATGGAATTCAAGGTGGGCTGGACTTAAATCTCTTGTGGGCATGAAGGTACTCAAGACTGATGACGTGTTTGACCTTTCCCTGAGGCTTATCCTACACAGGATCACGTTTTATGGACATGGTCTTTGCTGAACTTAAACTATATTTACAATTAAAAATAGGCAATTATAACTTTGCAATTGTGTGTTAAATTCTTCTCCCCTTCTCTCGTGTTAACATTTGGTATTTAATGATTTTTGGAAGATTTCTGGGAGACACTCCTAAAGGTGTTTTTTTAAAATATTTCTAAAGCATTAGATTGAACATTTCTGCTTTAGCTGATGGTGAAGTGGCACTTATTTCACTCTTTCAACTTGAAAAAAAAATCTCTGACACATTTATAGCAGGTTGAAATTCTTTAAAGGAACTAATTCTTTTGTTCCACTGTTTCCAAGAACACATCACATTATGGTTTCAGGGAATGTTGGAATAAAATAGTATTCTCAAAGGAGTTTGACACTGCTATAAGTATGCCAGCATTTTTAAATGCTTTCAAAAGAAATGGTAC
Organism: Vipera berus; assembly: GCF_964194415.1. Lineage (NCBI taxonomy): Eukaryota > Metazoa > Chordata > Lepidosauria > Squamata > Viperidae > Vipera > Vipera berus. The sequence goes on along the minus strand of NC_138207.1, from coordinate 15,345,135 downwards.
CTGTCAGCTGCTTTACAGAGCATCCAATATCATGCATAATACCTTCCCATCCTAGTCTCCAACTTGATCTGTTTTTTTCCTAAAATTTAGACTGGAATTTTACCAGTTTGGGAAAAAAAATCTAAAAAATAGTAATAAAAATGAATAGATTTATTGTGGTCTCTAAATTCTTAATAAACACTTTTGGGGAGGTGTTGGTGTTTACAACACATTCTTAAAACTTCAGATCTAGTTTGAAAAGGTTTTCATAACCTTAGAGGAAAAAAATGACAAGATTAATTTTATAAGTGATTGTATTAAGTGTGCTTGAGTTGAACATTTGGCTGAATATATCTAATTCTGGGGATTAGCCAAAATAAACCAAAACAGAAAGCCTAGGAAGATAAACCATTAAGTAGTGGGATTGGTGGGTGGCTGTGTTTAAATTGGCAAATGATATAATTTCCCAGTCATATTATTATGACAATATCTGCAATATTCCACATTCAAATCTGTGCCTTGGTGGCTCAGTGGTTAGAATGCAGTATTGCAGGCTAACTCAGTGCTCGCTGCCAGCAGTTCGATTCTGAACAGCACAAGGTTGATCCATCTTCCATCCTTCCAAGTTTGGTAAAATGGGGAGCCAGATTGTTTAGGGGAAATATGCTGACTCTGTAAGCCTAGATTGTTGGAGCAACTGTTGAAATATTGTTCTCAATAGATAAGAATACTTGTAGCTCAGGGTCCTTGGTGCTCTCTGAGCTTGGTTGTTTTAGAGATATTTTATTACCTAGCTAGGTAGCATTATCAGTGCTAGCAGGGTTGGCTCCCTATTTCTGTTCAGTGGTTTGCCCTGTCAGTGTTATTAGTAGTTCCTTGATTAGTCTGTTGTTTACTGTTTGATTGGTGGCCTGGTGTTAATCTATGCTTATCTGGTTGTTGACTGCTGGTGAGGATATGTCTTGATGTTTTTCCTTCCTTTTTAATTTTTTGATTGTTTCTTTTAAATGGTATGTAGAGGGTTTTTTTCTCTATGTGCCTGTTGATGGCCTATTTTGCCTAAGTGTCGGGCTTCCAGAAATTCTCTAGTGTTAGACGTCTGCAAGAAAACAACCAAGCTCAGAGAGACCCAGTACCTCACAAATACACATCTGAAGGGGGTTAACTTTTAGGTAGAAGGTAGAAGTAGAACTGAAAGTCAAAATGTATTATATATGTAAACAGTTAAGTTAAATGTGTTAAACGGGTTACGTGAGGAAAAGCAAATCTGACAGGAGAACACGCGGGAACTTTGACAGCTGTCAAAGTTCCCCCCGCACAGCGCAGGCGCAGCCACTGACAGCTTGCGGCTGTCAAAACACCGGACCATGCGGAAGCCTAGCTGTCAAAGAGAAGACGACGCGGATTGGTCCGGATTGACGCGGCGCCAAAAGAAACACTCCTGATTGGCCCTCGCTGACAGCTGCCGGCTATAAAAGCCGGCAAGGTTATTCTATGTCTTGTCTTGCTCTAAATAAATTCTGTTAGTACTAGCCTGTCGTCCCGAGTGGTCCTTCGGCTACTTCACTGGCGACGAGGGTGGGATCGCTCCGGAGCTGAAGTCACAGCCAAGGAAGAGAGTTCCTGAGCTGAAGTCACGGCCGAGGAAGAGAGTTCCCGGCAAGAGCTGTCACTGGAAGTTTTAACTTCCACAGGAGCGACCCAGGACCGGACGACATGGCAAACTTCGGGCGTGTGAGGGAATTCGATACCCGCCATCCCGAGAGATGGCAATCACACCTAGGACAGGTCGAGGGATTCCTCCTCGTCAGTAAAATCACTGACGACAGAGCAAAGGCCGCTGCTCTACTATACATCAGCGGACCTCCAGTGTATGATGCTGCCGTGGGCCTGTTCAGCCCGGTGCCCATCACCGAGGTCTCCTACGCGGACCTGGTGGACCAGCTGAGCAAGTACTATATGCCGGCTCGCTCAGAACTGTACTGGCGGGTCCAATTCGCCCAGAAGAAACAGCGGTCAGACGAGCCCGCCAACGAGTTCATCGCTGGGGTCAGACACGCCGCGCGGAACTGCAGCTTCCCCGACTTAGAGGACTGCATCAGAGACCAGGTGGTGATCGGGTTGAGGGACGAGAGGCTGCAGAAGAAGCTGACATCCAAACCCGACATGAGCCTGGCAGAGCTGACCAGAGAAATTATGGCCTACGAGCACAGCCACAAGAAGAAGCCGACTACCACGACCCCAGAGAGCCCGGCGACCGTCTTCCAAGAAAGCGCCACCCTCAGCGACAGCGATGAGTCGGTGGATTTCACCGACGGAGAAGCCCTGCAATGCAGAATGGAACGCAGGCAACCAAGGAGAGGTGACACTTCGGAGCGCCGAAGGTCCAGGAACCCCCCTCCGCCACCGTCGCATTACGAGCAACGGGCCGCCTGTGCCAGCTGCGGGGGCAACCATGCCAGGGGAAGCTGCCGGTTTAGGAACGCTAAGTGCCACAATTGCGGGAAGACCGGCCACATCAAACCGGTGTGCCGCAGCAAGGGCCGTGACAACATCAATGACTTGGAGGCAAACTCCCCAGGTAGGCCAGCTACCCAGGCCAGCAGAGAAAAACCGCCAGGGCCCCTGGTAGAAACAATTGACAGGGTAAACAGTTTAAGCTCTAAGGTTAAGATCAGGGTAAGAATTCAGGGGGTGCCCTGCCTCATGGAAGTGGATTCGGGGTCAGCCGTCTCCTTAATTTCGCTGAAAACTTATCAGGAGATCTGTCAACAGGGAAAGGAAAAAATTCCTCTGAGGCAAACCCAGGTCCACCTAGCAGACTTCCAGAAAACCCCCATTCCTCTGGAAGGGAAGGCTAAGGTTACCGTGCAGTACAAGGAGTTCAAGGGTCCCTTAGAAGTCTTAGTTACGCCAGGAAACCGCACCAACTTGATAGGGTTAAACTGGTTCGGGCCGCTGGGAATCGCCATAACCGGGGTAAATACAATTCAGGCACCCAGCCTAGAAGCCGTTTGCAACAAGTATGCAGACGTCTTCGATGGCACGTTAGGGAAATACACCGGTCCCCCCATCTCCTTACAGTTAAACCCAGCAATCCAACCAATTAAGATAAGAGCTAGGAGAGTACCCTTTGCCCTTAAGGAAAAAATTGGAAACGAACTCGAGCGCCTCATAGGTCTCGGGGTGCTCGAACCAACGGAAGGGGGAAGCTGGGAGACCCCTATAGTCACCCCAATTAAACCTAACGGGGAAGTGAGATTATGTGCAGACTATAAAGCGACCCTCAACCTAGCCCTCAGTCCCCACGCTTACCCGGTGCCAGCAGTAAGGGACGTATTTGCTTCTATCCGCTCTGGCGCCATTTTTGCCAAACTTGATCTCACGCAGGCGTATTTGCAACTGCCTGTCACTAATGACACGGCGGAAGCCCAGACAATTGTCACCCACCGCGGTGCTTTTAAAGTGAAAAGGCTCCAATTCGGCATATCGGCGGCCCCGGGTATTTTTCAGGGTATCATGGAGAAAACCCTGAAAGGAATACCCGGGGTCTGCCCCTATTTCGACGATGTTCTCATCGCCGGAGAAAACGAAGCAAATTTAGCTGACAGGCTGTCAGCTGTGCTGAGCCGGCTCAGAGAAGCCGGCCTCAAACTGAAACGGGAAAAGTGCTCTATCGGAGTCACATCCACAGAATTCCTAGGGTACAAAATAGATGGCCAAGGCATCCACCCCACCACAGAAAAACTAAGGGCTATTCAAACAGCACCAAGCCCAAAGAATAAACAAGAGCTCCAAGCTTTTTTAGGATTATTAAACTTTTACCATGCCTTCCTTCCCCATAAAGCCACTATCGCGGAGCCTCTGCATAGGCTCCTAGACAAGGGAACTGCTTGGTCCTGGACCAAAATACATGAGAATAGTTTCCAATCATTAAAAAAGATTATTTGCCACAGCTCAACGATCACCCTTTTCAGAGAAGACACCCCAATATGCATCGCTTGCGATGCCTCTCCCTATGGAATCGGGGCAGTGTTAAGTCATTTATTCAAGGATGGTACACAAAAACCCATAGCTTTCTATTCCCGCACTCTGTCTAAAGCAGAAAGGAATTACGCACAAATAGACAGAGAAGCCCTAGCAATAGTCGCTGGGGTTAAAAAATTTCACGACTACCTTTATGGGAGGCCCTTTACTATATTTACAGATCACAAACCCCTTCTGGGCATATTCACGTGGAATAAAACTACACCACAGATTCTCTCGCCGAGAATACTACGGTGGTCCACATTCTTATCAGCCTATTCCTATCAGTTAATACACAAACCGGGGAAGGAATTAGGACACGCAGACTGCCTTAGCAGACTGCCCATTCAAAGCAAGGACTCAGACCCAGCCCCAGCTGGACTGATTCTAGCAATCTCTCAGCTTCCTGATTGTCCTCTGTCAGCAAACATTATAGCCAAGAATTCGGCTAAAGACAAAATACTTAGCAGAATCCTTAAATGGGCCACAACAGGGTGGCCAGCACAAAACCCACACCCCCAATTCCAGCCATATGTTAGCAGAAAAAACGAAATATCCACGCATAGGGGATGCCTACTGTGGGGGAATAGAGTAATAATACCAGAAAAGAACATAAGCCAAACATTACACATTTTACATGAAGGACATCCAGGCATTGTCAAAATGAAGGCAATGGCTAGAAGTTATGTCTGGTGGCCGGGCATAGATAAAGAGATAGGAAAATATGTGGGAGGGTGCTATACCTGTCAAGCGACCCGGAACGAGCCGCCCCAGGCACCAATCCACAAATGGGAAACAACAAAAAACCCATGGTCACGTATACATTTAGACTTTGCTGGACCTATCCAGGGACAGAGTTTCCTAATTGTAGTGGACAGCTATTCTAAATGGTTAGAAGTCACCCCCCTTAAGAAAACAACGTCAGGAGCCACTATACAAGCCCTAAGAAAAATATTCGCCACACACGGCCTCCCAGACACCATAGTTTCAGACAATGGCCCTCAATTCACTTCTCGTGAATTTCAGATATTCGCTATGAAGAATTGTATTAGGCTGGTCACGTCTGCGCCCTTCCACCCATCAAGTAACGGGATGGCTGAAATTATGGTACGCTCCACAAAAGAAGCTTTAAAAAAGTTCGTCAAAGGGAATTGGCAAAGGCGACTCAGCCAATTCCTAATGTCACAACACGCAACTCCATGCACAACAACTGGCAAATCACCAGCGGAGCTAAGATGGGGAAGGAGGCTGATAACACGGCTTGACAGACTGCATCCTGACACATATCCGGAAGAACACGAACAAACCCCCCCCATCCGCACATTCAAGCCAGGGCAAATGATATGGGCACGATCTTACTCTGATAAAAACAAATGGGTCCAAGGGACAGTGCTACAACAAACAGGACCCATTTCTTACCTAATTTCCACACATACTCAGGGCAACCTACGCCGCCATATCGACCAACTCAGACCCAGACAACCGCCATACACACCAGACCCCCAAACGGCGGAACTCGACCTGCAAACCCTTCCAGAAATACCAACGAACCAAGAGGAAGAGGAGCAAGGATACGCACAGCCGGCAGACCCTGACAACGCCCCACTTCTACGTCGTTCCACCAGAAACCGAAGGGCCCCCACCTACCTAAAGGACTACCAGTGGGCAGGTTCCAACGACAGAGGGGGAGAGAACGATCCAGGGGAGGGGTAAGGGGTGTATTATATATGTAAACAGTTAAGTTAAATGTGTTAAACGGGTTACGTGAGGAAAAGCAAATCTGACAGGAGAACACGCGGGAACTTTGACAGCTGTCAAAGTTCCCCCCGCACAGCGCAGGCGCAGCCACTGACAGCTTGCGGCTGTCAAAACACCGGACCATGCGGAAGCCTAGCTGTCAAAGAGAAGACGACGCGGATTGGTCCGGATTGACGCGGCGCCAAAAGAAACACTCCTGATTGGCCCTCGCTGACAGCTGCCGGCTATAAAAGCCGGCAAGGTTATTCTATGTCTTGTCTTGCTCTAAATAAATTCTGTTAGTACTAGCCTGTCGTCCCGAGTGGTCCTTCGGCTACTTCACAAAATGTTGACACAGATGGTACACTTATGAGGGGACAATCCCTAGATCTCTGCCTCTTTGCTACACAACTGGTTGTTTCATTGCACTAAGTCATGATTTAGCTGGTTAGGTTCTATGACATGCTAAGACGTAGTACACAAACCCCAAAGCAACTATTGTAAACATTGTTCCATGCTTTAAAGCAATGTGTGAATACAACCACAAAGGGTATAAGAAATGACACTCTTAAATTGCAACATATAACCAGAATGTAAGAGATGACCAGGCTGAGCCCAAGGGAGGGTCAAACCCATCATCAGTCTTGACTCCCTTCATACCCACAAGAGATCCAAGTCCAACCCACCTTTAATTCAGTTGATCTTTATCTATTGCCAATTTGCTTTGACCATTAATAGTTCAGATCCTTGTAGAATGCTTTAGCATACAATAAACCTACCGTATATACTTGAGTATAAGCCGACTCGAGTATAAGCCGAGACCCCTAATTTCACCCAAAAAACTGGAAAAAGTTATTGACTCGAGTATAAGCTGAGGCTGGGATCCGCCGTTCTGCAAGCCTCCGCTGCCGGCAGAGGCTCGATCCGCCGTTCTGCAAGCCTCCGCCGCCGGCAGAGGCTCGATCCGCCGTTCTGCAAGCCATTCTCTCAATGGGAGGCTTGCTTCGGCTGCTTTTCTTTTGGCAGAGCCATCCATACTGGAGATGGATGGGGGCAGGGCTGGTGCACGTTTTGCCTCTCTTGCCCGGTGGAGAAAAGGGGGCAGCGGGAGCCTCTGGGTGCCCAAGCCACGTCGGAGGGTCTCCAACCTGTGTGTGTGTGTGTGTGTGTGTGTGGCGGGGGGGGAAATCAAATTGGATCTTTTTATTGATGTATCGTACTTTTATTCGGTATTAGGTTTTTATGGATCAATTATGAACACCCGGGGTCCCTCTGCGACTTACGGGCAGAATATCTAACTTCAGCGCGGGGCTCTAGGAGGTACTCAAGATAGTTGGGGGGGATCCAACCTGCCGCGGGGGGTGGGAGTGGGACTTTAGTCACGGACGGCGAGAGGAACCTTCGGAAGGGGAGGTTCGAGCCCGGGCATACACAATGGACTTCCCCCCCCTCCTTCCCGGGGCTCTGGTGTCAAGGGGCTGCGGGTAGTGGTTTTGGTGAAGGAGAGAGCTATTGTCCTTCACTCGGGGAGGGACGGCGGGAGGACTGGCTGACTGACTCGCTTGTGCTATAAAGGGTGCTTCTCCCCCTTTTTAAAAAAAATTTTTTGGAAATTATTATTTTATGAGCTCCTGGTTTCTGGCCAGCTCCCTCCCTCCCCCGATCGGGGGTCTTATTGGGTGGATTCAATGGGGAGGGTTAAGGATTTAAGGTTAGATGCTCCCCTTTCTCCAGAGAAGGCATGGAGAGAGCAGAACCGAGGGGGGGAGGTTGAGGAAAGCGGTTCCACAATGTCTGGCTAAGAGGGAAAAGCCAGTGAGCCAGTCCCGGGAAAGATCCCTACCGAGCAAGCGGGAACCGCAAGGACTGGGGCAGCGGAGGCGGCTCCCGGAGAGCCCCGGGAAGTCCATTGTGTATGCCCGGGCTCGACAATTTACGAAACAAAAACAAAACCACACACGCACACACACAAAAAAAAAATACAAGAGAGGGAAACGAGAGTGGCTTCTCCTCCTCCTCCTCTTCTCCAAAAAGGCCTGTTGGAAAACTGCACAGAGCAGAAGCGGCAGCCAGGAGCCCACCATCTCTCCTCTGCCGCTCGCTCTCGCCGCTCCAGCCCTGGCGAGCCAAAGAGACGAAAGGCCCCGAGCGATAGGAAGGGGATCTCTGCCCTAGAGCGGGAGGGGGGAGGGAAGGGGGGGGAGGAAAGGCCCGATCGCTTTGTGTTACCTGCCGTGAAACCAGTCCTTGCAGGCGTCGCACTCGATCATGAAGCGGGTTACATCGTAGGGCAGCCAGGCAGCGGAAAGAAGCAGGCAGGCAGGGCGCGGAGGTCCGGAGACCTGCCGACGTTTGGGGAGGTGCGCGCGCACCTCCCCAAACCTCCCCAAACTTCGGCAGGTCTCCGGACGGCGGCGGCTTGGGAGAGGTGCGCGCGATCCCAGAAGCACCAAAGCCTCGGCCGCGCGCAAGTCCTCGGTAAGTTCTTTTTTTTTGTTCACTGGAGTATAAGCCGAAGTGGATTTTTCAGCCCAAAAAGTGGGCTGAAAAATTCGGCTTATACTCAAGTATATACGGTGTATACTGTAATCATCAGAACTGCCTGAACTCCTGATTTCCTGAGCTTGACATGGAAGTTATTAGGGTTACTGGAGAGAGCCTGTGGAAGGTCCTCTCCTACAGCAGGCAATGAGAGGAAAGACCCCTTAGTGGGTGGTCTTTTCAGCTTGTTGGTTAAGATGAAGAGGTTCTCCTGCACCTCCTCTTCTGAAGCTTGTAAAAAAGTTGGTTTTTTTGTGTGGAAGACACTTAGGGGCTGAAAAAATATGGAATTATTGGCAGAAGTATTAGTATTATCATTACATATTACTGGTATGTTGTTTTCATAAGTTGGATTTTGTATATTGACTAAGTTCTATGTGAGATAAACTGATTGTATATAAATAAATGGTTTGTCATAATTACATAATTACCCAGCTGTAATTCCCTATGTTAGCCAACAATGTTCCTTTATACTCCGCATGGTTTTCATTGCAATTGTCCAGCTTCATTTGAATCATTTGTTAAATGCTTTATTGATTGGGTTTTCTAGCACAGATAAAGAGAAAACTCTTAATGCTGAATAAGAGGGAGGATCAGCACGCTGTGTTGAGTCACTGAAATGGCAGCAATAGATAATCACTAATCATTTATTAGTAAGTGCGACAAGGGGAAAATCCTCTTTTAAAACAACGACCACAACAAAAACCCTATACAAATGCAATTTATTTATTTTCTTTCCTGCTAAACAGTATCATGTTCAACCGGCTAGCAATACATACAACAATCTAAAATTGTAACCGTCTCTTGTTGCTACAAACAAACAAGCTCAAGGAAAAGTTAGTAAAAGATACTTGCCTTTATCCTTATAGAGACGTATAGAAATGTATTGATTTCTATTTTTTTTCAAAGGAAAAGTGAGTGATGCAGTTTAAAGAAGGATTGTGCAGCAAAAGGAAAGAAAGGAAAAAGATAAAAAAAAACGTGTACATATATAGTGAGTGACCTATGAGCATAAGTAAAACACATTTTTAAATAGGGTTGCAGGGCTAAATCACACTAACCATAGTAAACCCCATTGAATGCAGTATTTTAGTAGGTTTACACAGGGATGCACAGCATTACAAATTCTAGTTGGTTTTTGCTGTATTTCCCCCCCCTACATCTCTTTTATGTTAAGGGAGGGTGCATCCTATCACTGGAGAACACTTCCCCAATCAAGGGAAAGCCCTTTCCTCCCTCCCCCTCCCCATTTTCTGTATAGGCAGCAAGAGTAAATCCCCTTTGACAACTGTGTGTGAAATTACTGGTATTGACAAGAAATTAGGCTGACTTTTCTGTGACTCAGCTTTGCTCCTTGCACCTGCCTTTGAAGAGCTCCATGTTTTCCCAACACGTGCTGTTTTCCATAATTACCAACTTCATAGCTAATGTTGTGCCGGGCTGCTAATCTTCAAGTAACAGTTGCAAATGGGTGGGGCTGACTCTGAACTGAAGCTCTTTGTTCCAGTTTTTAGAGAAAAGAGATGTCCTGCCCCATAACTTTCTCAGCTCATCAACCATTCTGCCTCAACCCCCCCCCCCTTCCACCAATACCAGCCAGCAAAGGGTCCAAGAACAATATTGGCCCCAGGGCATTCTTCAAGAGCAAATTGAGTTATTGGGGAAGACAGCTTGCCTTAGTAGGCACCAGCTTCCACTTTCATAGCAGCCTTTAAATAACGCTTGGATAACCACTTGTCAAGCAATATTATAGAAGGGCATTTAATACGTTGTCTGGGGAAATCAGGTGTGGGGCATACAATTTTAACAGGAACGTCGCTGCTTCCGAGCTTTCCAAGATTGAGGAAATTATCGCTTTCTACTATAGGTGCTCCTCTATGGCCCACCCCCACCATTACAACTGACTTTTTTTTTCTTTTGAAAACTTCATCTTAGCCAATGCATCTAAATAAAACAATTCAGAAATCCTGCCTTCCCTTCACATCTTGAAAGGATATATTTAAAAAGTATGCGTGAAAGAGAAATGAATTTCCCAGTATTCAGGATACGAGAGGTCTAAAGCACACAGTTTTGTAAAGAACCCGTTATTTTCCTTCCTTCCTTCCTTCCTTCCTTCCTTCCTTCCTTCCTTCCTTCCCTCCTCCTCCTCCTCCTCCTCCTCCTCCTCCTCCTCCTTCTTCTTTAAAAAAACCCAACGTTTATTTTTTCAACAGTTGTTGGGTAACTGGATTAGGTCTTCTGCAGATGAATTTGGGAAGCAAGAGAGCACAGGGCTAGTTTTGGGGGGATCTAATAAACAAATGGCAGCAACTAATGGGATTTGTAAAATACTGAAAGACAGTTGCCAATGGCCTGGATGTTATATTTTGTATATCATTTTGTGATGTGTGTTGAAATGACCCCCCCACCCCCAATAGCAAACCTTAAATTATCTTTAATCTCTGCAACCAGGGGACCTTAATTGAACTACTTATCTAGGTAGCTCAGGACTGCAGCTGTCCTCAATTTGCAATGATTTTGAAGTTAGAATGGCGTTGAAAAAAGCGACTTATGACCAGGCTTTGCACTTACGACTGTCACAGCATCACCACGGACACATGAGCTGGCATGTATTTATGGTGGTTGCAGCATCCAGGGATCATGGGATCTTTATTTGTGATCTTCTCAGTTGGCTTCCGACAAGCAAAGTCAATAGAAGAAGCTGGATTCACTTAACAGCTGCATGATTCACTTAAGAACTGCGGTGATTTGAGCCCTGGTGGTGCAGTGGTTAGAATGCAGTACCACAGGCTACTTCTGCTGACTTCTGGCTGCCAGCAGTTTGGCAGTTTGAGTCTCACCGGCTCAAGGTTGACTCTGCCTTCCATCCTTCTGAGGTCCGTAAAATGAGGACTCAGGTTGTTGGGGACAATATGCTGACTCTGTAAACTGCTTAGAGAGGGCTGTAAAGCACTGTCAAGCGGTATATAAGTCTAAGTGCTATTGCTATTAAAAACTATAGCCAAGAAAAGTCATAAAATCAGGCATGACTCATTAACAACCATCTTGTTTAGCAGTGGAAATTCTGGTCCCAAATGTGGTTGTAAGTCAAGGACTGTCTGTATCTGCTGAGGCTAGTAATTACTCTGTCAGGAATGTGAGGGGAAAAAAAAACCTGTCTCGTCACTTGGTCTTCTGACATGAGACACTGAGAGTTTAATCTGGCTACCACTGAGATAAAGCCCAATGTGGAAATTGAACATGGATTAGAATTCTGTCTCTCTGACTCTCTCGTTCTACCCGGTGGTTCTGATGCATAAGCTTCAATCATTTAGTATAAGCTTTACTTACAAATGCTTAAATACACAGGTTTAAGTAGAACTTATCATATCTTGATCTGAATCTTCTCAGTGTCTCACTGGGTTTGTCCCTGATTTGACACGGCTGAAGGACTCACAAGTGTATTTATTTTAGTTTTATTATATTTATTTATTAAATAAGTTTAATAAACAAATTTAATCAATAAAGTAATAATTAAGTCAATATTAACTTGTTTAAGAAAAACAAGTTGTTCTTGTTTTTTGCTTTTCCATATGTATATATATAAAATCCCAACTAGAGGACCAGCATTACATTAATATTGCAATTAATATTAATATTAATATTTTTCCCCCTCAGGGATCAAATTTAATTATTTTAACTATTTTTAACTCTTGTATTGTATTGATGTTTTTAAATACTTTGTAAACCGCCCTGAGTCCTACGGGAAAAGGGCGGTATATAAATTCAATAAACTTAAACTTAACTTAAACTTAAGCCACCTAGAGTTATCCTGTGGTAAGACAGGTGGCAATGAATTTAAAAATAAATAAAAATACTTTGTAATCCAAATGTCGATGGGGTATTATAATCCAAGTGTGCTCCAACAATAAATAATAATAATAATAATAATAATAATAATAATAATAATAATAATAATAATAATAACAACAACAACAACAACAACAACAACAACAACAACAACAACAAAAAATTCAGTGACAAGAAAAGGTGAGAACAATGGGAAAAGGAATGAAAAAGAGAAGGAAAAAGCCAAATATCCTTATATCTAAAAAAAAGAGAGAGAAAAAATTAATCCATACAGGTTACACTCTTTGTTCATTTCAGAATCTCCATGCCTTAGTCCACAAGAAGAGAAAATCAAAAATATGGTCTCTAAAGTGAAAAACAATCTACCATTCCGCAAACTAAAAAACAGACTCTGTAAACTTCTTATCAGTGAGTCCAGCAGATGTCATTCAAGGTCACTTACTCCCCCTTATTTTTTCATAAGCTTCAAGAGTATTCTCAGCCAAGATACTTGATTCATTGCCTTCTTTTGCCTTCCATTGTTGTCTGCCTCTGCAGTTCCGGAAGAGGAGCAGCTTAAAAGTCTGCTCCCCCCCACTTCTCCATGGCTTCAAATTTTTCTTATTTCCCCCCCCCCAATTTCCAGCATTTAAGGTCTCTCAATCGTGTCACCCAGGCAGTCCTCCAAACTTACTTTCCAAATCTTCCAAGTGGCCGCCCCGGCTTGTGATGGCTCGCAATGGCCGTCTGACAGCTGCTGGTCCGGGAAGCTTCTGTCGGCTCTCCAGGTGGTTGTGATCCCTCCTGTGCTGCCAAATTGTACTTCCCCTCTTCACCGTCCATACAGGACGGCTCTGATCTGTCTGGAACTCAGACAGACCCCCCAAACAGCTGAAAAGCAACAGTCCTTTGGGAACTCCCAAGGGATGTGTCGTCCCACCGGGCTGGATTATAATATGACAAAAGAAAAAGACCCTAAGGAGAACACTTCCAAAATCTTTTCATAATATGGTGGACAAATTAAATATATTAGATGTTTGGAGAGAAAAATATCCGGAAAAGAAGCAATATACATTCTATTCTAACAGACACCTGTCCTGGTTGAGTATAGATATGATATGGACATCAATAGTCTTATTCACAAATACACAAAATATAAACATAGAAACAAACACATGGGCAGACCACAACCCAGTCACAATTATATGGAAAGGACAAAAAAAGAGAGAATAAGATGGACATTAAATCAAACTGTATTGAATGAAAAGACTTCAGCAACATATGGGAAAAGAAATGACTTTCTTCTTCAAGGAAAACAAAAATGAAGATACCTCACTTCAAAATCCCCTTCATGGATTACTGCCTTGTCGTGGCGAAGGGGCTTGCGTAATTCAATGAAGCTATGAGCTATGCCGTGAAGGGCCACCCAAGACGGAAAGGTCATAGCAGAGAGTTCTGACAAAACGTGATCCACTGGAGAAGGAAATGGCAACCCACTCCAGTATCTTTGCCATGAAAACCCTATGGACAGTACCAAAAGGCAAAACGATATGACGCTGGAAGATGAGCCCCTCAGGTCGGAAGGCGTCCAATATGCTACTGGGGAAGAGCAGAGGGCTAGTACTAGTAGCGCCAGAAAGAATGAAGCGACTGGGCCAAAGCCGAAAGGACGCTCAGCTGTGGATATGTCTGGTAGTGAAAGGAAAGTCCGATGCTGTAAAGATTTTTTCTCCATAGGAACCTGGAATGTAAGATCCATGAATCAAGGAAAGCTGGATGTGGTCAAACAAGAGATGACAAGACTAAACATCGACATCTTAGGTATCAGCGAACTAAAATGGACAGGAATGGGTGAATTTAATTCAGACGACCATCAGGTATACTACTGCGGGCAAGAATCCCTCAGAAGAAATGGAGTAGCCTTCATAGTCAATAAAAAAGTAGGAAAAGCAATACTGGGATACAACCCTCAAAATGACAGAATGATCTCAGTTCGAATCCAAGGCAAACCATTCAATATCACAGTAGTCCAAGTCTATGCCCCAACCACCAGTGCTGAAGAGGATGAAATTGACCGGTTCTATGAAGCCCTACAGCACCTTATAGAACTAACACCCAAAAATGATGTCCTTATCATCATGGGAGATTGGAATGCTAAAGTAGGAAGCCAAAAGATAACTGGAATAACAGGCAAGTTTGGCCTTGGAGTACAAAATGAAGCAGGGCACAGGCTGATAGAATTTTGTCAAGAGAATACGATGGTCATAGCAAACACTCTTTTCCAACAACCCAAGAGACGGCTTTACACATGGACATCACCAGACGGTCAACACAGAAATCAGATTGACTATATGCTCTGCAGCCAAAGATGGAGAAGCTCTATACAGTCAGTAAAAACAAGACCAGGAGCTGACTGTGGCTCAGACCATGAGCTTCTTGTTGCAAAGTTTAGGCTTAAATTAAAGAAAGTAGGGAAAAGCGCTAGGCCAGTCAGGTATGAATTAAATCATATCCCTGTTGAATATACAGTAGAGGTGACAAATAGATTTAAGGAATTAGATCTGATAGACAGAGTGCCTGAAGAACTATGGACAGAGGTTCGCAACATTGTACAACAGGTAGCAACCAAAACCATCCCAAAGAAAAAGAAATGCAAGAAAGCAAAATGGCTGTCTGAGGAAGCTTTGCAAATAGCTGAGGAAAGGAGGGAAGCGAAAGGCAAGGGAGAAAAAGAAAGATACGCCCAATTAAATGCAGAATTCCAAAGAATAGCTAGAAGAGATAAGAATGCCTTCTTAAATGAACAATGCAAAGAAATAGAAAAAAACAATAGAATAGGGAGGACCAGAGATCTTTTCAAGAAAATTGGAGAGATGAAGGGAACGTTTCATGCAAAAATGGGCATGATAAAGGACCAAAATGGCAGGGACCTAACAGAGGCAGAAGAGATTAAGAAGAGGTGGCAAAATTACACAGAAGAACTATACAAGAATGAGCTTAATGTCCCTGATAATCACAATGAGGTGGTCACTGAGCTCGAGCCAGACATCCTAGAATGTGAAGTGAAGTGGGCCTTAGAAAAGCTGAGCAACAACAAAGCTAGTGGAGGTGACAGTATTCCAGCTGAGCTATTCAAAATCTTAAAAGACGATGCAGTAAAAGTGCTTCACTCAATTTGCCAGCAAATTTGGAAAACTCAACAGTGGCCACAGGATTGGAAAAGATCAGTTTACATTCCAATTCCAAAGAAAGGCAGTGCCAAAGAATGTTCAAACTATCGCACCATTGCACTCATTTCTCATGCTAGTAAAGTTATGCTTAAAATTCTACAAGCTAGACTCCAGCAGTATGTGGATCGAGAACTACCAGAAGTACAGGCAGGATTTCGAAGAGGCAGAGGAACTAGAGATCAAATTGCTAACATACGCTGGATCATGGAGAAAGCTAGAGAGTTCCAGAAAAACATCTACTTCTGCTTCATTGACTATGCTAAAGCCTTTGATTGTGTGGATCATAACAAACTCTGGCAAGTCCTTAAAGAGATGGGCATACCAGACCATCTTATTTGTCTCTTGAGAAACCTATATGCAGGCCAAGAAGCAACAGTGAGAACTGGACACGGAACCACTGATTGGTTCAAAATTGGGAAAGGAGTCCGGCAAGGCTGTATACTGTCGCCTTGCCTATTTAACTTATATGCAGAGCACATCATGAGAAAGGCAGGGCTAGATGAATCAAAAGTTGGAATTAAGATTGCCGGAAGAAACATCAACAACCTAAGATATGCAGATGATACCACTCTAATGGCAGAAAGTGAAGAGGAACTAAAGAGCCTCTTGTTGCGAGTGAAGAAGGAGAGTGCAAAACTTGGGTTGAAACTAAACATTAAGAAAACCAAGATCATGGCATCTGGCCCTCTCAATTCCTGGCAAATAGATGGGGAAGAAATGGAGGTAGTGACAGATTTTATTTTCCTGGGCTCCAAGATCACTGCAGATGGGGACTGTAGCCAAGAAATAAAAAGACGCTTGCTCCTGGGGAGGAAAGCCATGGCAAATCTAGACAGCACACTAAAAAGCAGAGACATCACCCTGTCAACAAAAGTGCGTATAGTCAAGGCTATGGTCTTCCCAGTTGCAATGTATGGCAGTGAAAGCTGGACCATAAGAAAGGCTGAGCGCCAAAGAATTGAAGCCTTTGAACTATGGTGCTGGAGAAGACTCCTGCGAGTCCCTTGGACTGCAAGGCGATCAAACCGGTCAGTCCTAGAGGAGATCAACCCTGACTGCTCTTTAGAAGGCCAGATCCTGAAGCTAAAACTCAAATACTTTGGCCATCTAATGAGAAGGAAGGACTCACTGGAGAAGAGCCTAATGCTGGGAAAGATTGAGGGCAATAGAAGAAGGGGACGACAGAGAATGAGGTGGCTGGATGGAGTCACTGAAGCAGTAGGCGTGAGCTTAAATGGACTCCAGAAGATGGTAGAGGACAGGAAGGCCTGGAGGAACATTGTCCATAGGGTCGCGATGGGTCGGACACGACTTCGCAACTAACAACAACAACACTTCAAAATGTCTGGGATACGGCGAAAGCGCACATGAGAGGACTTGCTATATCTAATATGGGGAAAAAGAATAAAAAAAGACAAATTAGGGAAAAACTGGAGGAAGAATATAAGACTCTTGAGAAAGAATTACAGAAGGATACACAAAACAAAAAGTTAAAAAAATTAATGGAGTTGAACAAGCATAAAATGAACTTAATAGAAGATGAAGAAGTGGCAATGAAAATAAAGGCAGTTAAACAAACATTTTTTGAACATGCAAACAAACCTGGGAGATGGTTGACATATAAAATTAAAAAGAAGAAAGAGAAGAGATGGATTAAACAACTGGAAGATGCCGAGGGGACTTTACAACACCAGAATGAAGAAAAGAAAAAAATAGCTTGGCAATATTATGAGAATTTATATAAGCAACAAACAGTTTCAGATGATAGGATAAAACAATTCTTGGAAAAAAAACAGAGATACCTAAAGTACGGAGAAATTTAAAAAGCTACTAGAAGTGAAAATAACAATGATGGAATTAACAGAAGCAATTAAAAAACAAAAGAACGGCAAAACACCAGGACCAGATGGGCTACCAGTGGAACTATATAGAAAATTGCAGGAATTGTTAGGCAATGTAATGCTGGAACTCTATAATGAACTCCTCTCTGAAGCTAAGGTACCAGATTTGTGGTCAGAAGCACTTATTACCCTAATACCAAAGGAAGAAACGGAAATACAGAAAATAAAGAACTATAGACCAATTTCCCTGTTGAATGTGGACTACAAAATATTCACATCAATCATGGCCAAAAGACTTAAAAAGTTCCTAAACAAATTTATACATCTGGATCAAAATGGGTTCCTGCCCAAAAGACGGATTAGAGACAATATGCGAATTGTATTAAACACATTAGAATACTATGAAACACATCCCGAAAAACAGATGGCATTGATGTTTTTGGATGCGCAGAAAGCATTTGATAATGTGAATTGGCAATTCATGATAAGACAACTACAAATTATGGATTTTGGGGAGAAATTTATAAATGTAATTAAAACCATCTACAATAAGCAAATAGCCAAAATAATGATTAATGGAGATAAGACTGAAAAGATTAATATTATGAAGGGAACAAGGCAGGGATGCCCTTTATCCCCATTATTGTTTGTATTGACACTAGAGATACTAAATAGAACTATAAGACAGAATAAGGATATAAAAGGTATGAAAGTTAAGAGAGAAGAATATAAGCTACAAGCTTTCGTAGATGATCTAGTATTTATCTTGGAGAAGCCACTAGAGACAGGACCTCTATTAATAGAACAAATAGAAAAATATGGTGAGGTAGCAGGTTTGAAGATTAATAAAGATAAAACAAAAATGTTAGTGAAAAATATTACTGAAAAACAAAGAAAATAATTGATGGGAAAGTTAGAGATACAGGTTGTAAAGAAGGTAAAATATCTGGGGATTCATCTGACAGCAAGATGTATAACAATTAAAAAAGATAACTATTATACATTGAAAAGACAAATTGAAGTAGATTTGGATAAATGGAAAAAGGTACAACTATCATTAATGGGTAGGATTGCAATAATCAAAATGAATATATTACCACGATTGTTGTTTTTGCTCTCAACAATACCAATAAGACTGGAAAAGAAATATTTTGAGGGGCTAAATAAAATAATTTTGAAATATATTTGGCAGGGGAAAAAGGCAAGGATTAATCTAAAAATGTTACAGGATGCAAGACTCAGAGGTGGGTTTGGCTTACCTAATTGGGAATTATATTACCAGGCTGCAGCATTGTCATGGATGAGAGAATGGATTTTACTGAGGAATACTAGATTATTGACATTAGAGGGACATGACTTACAGTTGGGATGGCATGCGTTCATATGGTATGGGAAAAATAGAATACACAGCTATTTCCAGAGACATCATATCAGGAATTCTTTATTGATGGATTGGGAGAAAATAAAGAGAAAGCATTACTTGAGGATTCCAGATTGGCTCTCAACTATGGAATCATTAATACATCCCAATATGTTTAACATGGGAAATCAATGTGCTTAGCAATAGCCTTCATTCTATATATATGCCTGCTTATTAGGGCTTTCGCCCCCCCCAAGCGGCATTATTACAAAGTCAGCTTATTGCCCCCAACAATCTGGGTCCTCATTTTACCTACCTCAGAAGGATGGAAGGCTGAGTCAACCTTGAGCCTGGTGGGATGCGAACCTGCACTAATTGCAGGCAGCTGGTGTTACTTAAGGAGGCATTAGCCCACTGCTCCACCAAGGCTCTGTTAGGGAAAGTTTAGGGAAAGTTTAGGGAAAAGTCTACTGAAATTAATGTAAAGCGTTTATAAATGATTTCTACATTTGTAGACAATGGAAGACAATAGCTGTGTTAGTCTACCATGGCAAAAAATCAGAAATCTGGTAGTGCCTTTTCTGACTAACAAAACTTATTAAAAGATGTATTAACCAGATTCGAAATTTTCTGCATTTGTAAAAAAGCAAAAAAAAAAAAAAGTGGATGCCTTTAAATAATGCATGATTGGAAGCTAGCATGGAATTACTGAACAAATTTCTTTTAAATTGTACTGAGTCTACAAGTGCAATTTTAATTCGATCAGAAAAATAAAAACTTGGAATCATCACTTATGAATATTAAGGGAAAGTACAAACTTTGAAGATAATTTTCACTTTGGCTTTTATCCCTTAATCAAACAAGCTTTTATTTTAAAAAAATGCTGAAGCTGACTTAATCTGTTTTTCTAAATTGTTCATAAACCCTCAAATATATTTAGTGGTTGGTACACGGTTTCATAAGTAGCCATTAGCTCTGATACCTTTTTTATGCTTTTTATACATTTCAACTAATCCACAATTTAAATTATAATCAATTCTAAAATTGTGTCAAAATGTTGGATGCAGAAAACAATTTGAGTCCATCAAAAACCTTCTATTTCATATCTGTCATTTTTATTTTGATAAACTAAAATATATAATATTAATAGCTTTCTTTACTCTTTGAGATAAGTTTTATTCTATTGGGTTGTTATACTTTTCTCTGTTAAAATATTGATATTTTCTTTTGTCATATTGTATATTTTTTTCTTTTATAAATTTATTGTTGTAATATTATTTATCTTTTTGGGGAAAGTGGTATGGAAATTTTGTTTTTTCCTAATCAAGCAAGTATGAATCTGTGTCCTTTAGATATACTACCTATAGTGTACTATACATAGATATACTATGATCACTTTTTTATTGAATTAACACTGTCTAGCAAACCAAAACATGCTTTTGACTAATATATGAAAGTAAGCTTGGATTAAAGTAAATTATAATAAATTTGTAGTAAGTATAATAAAAATGCATATTAGCTGCAATATGGATACAAAATATATATGCTGATTGAATGGAAGAAGAAAATGATGTTTGGGAATTAGTTTTCAGTTATTTACATTAAAAGCATTGGAATTACTTTGCTAGAAGTGATTTAAAATCAGTCAGGTCAAATACTCTGAGTTCAATCCATCTCTATATTTTTCTTCATATAATACTTAATAAATGTGAAATTCTATAAATATGAACAGCTACTAGTTAAACTGCCGATCTGTTTCGGCAGTTACCCAGAAGGTACCCAGCTCAAGTGGCAGAGGAGCTGGTGGACTGGATATTGCTGACCTTCTGTTTTAGATCCTCCTGACTGTCTATGGGACTGCCTTGCTGGACCTATCGGGACATGCCTTATATTCGCTATACTAGCACGGACTTGTTCGCCCTCAGGGGTGCCCCCCCCTCCTGGGTGCGACCCGCCTTGCCAGCCGATTATAACCTCGAGGAAGGGCCCATTTATTGGGACCCTGAGAGTTGGCTGGGCACGGGTAGGGGCCTTCGACGTAGACCTAATAAGAGGCCCCTGATTATTTTTTTGTCAAAATTTTTTAGGGGGTTAGGGAGGCGGGAGGGTTCTTTTGGTTGTTTGGACAAGGGGGGCTATCCAACAACCGCTGTTCTGGCTAGTGCCGATGTAGATCGCAGGGGGGAGGAGCGGGGGTCGGTTACCTCCGGGGCTCCAGGGCTGGTTGTGGGGCTACCTATTCCCACGACGTCAGGGAATGGCAGCAGATGTAGGAGCAGAGGGCCGTATCGATCTCAGGGAAGGCCTCTCCGCTGCTTACAAGCGGTGGGGCACTCCGACCCTCTGGCTCTACCCCAAGGTCCCGGGAGTGAGGGTGTGCAGCCCCCTGAGCTCCGGCTGGTGTATTTGAATGCCAGGTCTGTCTCTAATAAGGCTCCTCTCGTCCGTGATCTGGTCGAGGGTGAGCAGGCGGACCTGGCTTGCATCACGGAGACTTGGTTGGGCCCAGAGGGCGGGATTCCTCTGGTTGACCTTTGCCCACCAGGTTTCCGGGTGCTACACCGGCCTCGAGCTCAGGGTAGGGGTGGGGGTGTGGCTGTTGTTATGAGGGAGACCTTATGTCCGCGGGAGGCCACTGTTCCTCAGATAGTCGGGTGTGAGTCTCTCTTTCTGAGATGCGGCCCTGGTGCGCAGTTGGGCTTGCTGCTGGTGTACCTTTCACCTAGTCACGCAGCAGCAGCCCTGCCTGAACTGCTCGATGTCCTCTCTGGGCTGGTGGTTGAGTTCCCGAAACTTATAGTTTTGGGGGACTTCAATCTACCATCGCTGGGAGGATCATCTGAGTTGGCTCGGGAGTTCATGGCTTCCATGACGGCCATGGACCTGACGCAAGTAATTTCGGGACCGACTCATGAGGGAGGCCACACCCTTGACCTAGTTTTCTTATCTGGACGGTGGTTAGATGATCTTGGTGGGGGCTCTCCAATTATTATGCCCCTGTCATGGACCGATCATCATCTCCTGCGGCTGGTCTTCCGTTTTGCCACCCCCCGCCGTGGGTGTTTGGAACCAATTAAATGGTACCGCCCCAGACGCTTAATGGATCCCCAGAGGTTCCAGGCAGCGCTGGGGTCCCCACCTGCCTCCCTTGCTCACAGCTCGGCAGATGCCTTAGTGGAAGCCTGGGAAAGGATGGCCACTGAGGCTCTTGACCGGGTTGTACCCCTGCGGCCCCTGACCCGGTGCAGATCCCGTCGAGCTCCATGGTTCTCTGCGGAGCTCCGGGAGATGAAGCGTCGGAGACGGGGCCTAGAGAGCGGTTGGAGGTCCAGCCGATCCGAATCCGACCGATTGCGACTAAGAGCCTACATTAGGTCTTATCTCGCTGCGATAAGGGAGGCGAGGTCTAACCACTTCGCCACCCTTATCGCGTCCGCAGATAATCGCCCGGCCGCCCTGTTTAGGGTGACTCGCTCCCTCCTAAATCAGGAGGTGAGGGAGGATCCCTTGCAGGGTCGTGCCGAGGAGTTTAACCAACATCTGTCGGACAAAATCGCTCGGATTCAGACCGGTCTGGACTCTGACTGGGCAGAGTCTGACGATCAGGACACGGGCGGTCTTGTCGATATCACCTGGGAGGAGTTTGATTCTGTGACTCCGGAGGAAGTGGACAGGATCATGGGGAGGCTGAGCACCACCACATGTTTATTGGACCCGTGCCCTTCCTGGCTGGTCTATGCAGCCCGGGAGAGGACACGCAGCTGGTTCCAGGCAGTTATATCGGCTTCTCTGAGCGAGGGTAGCTTCCCCGCCGTCTTGAAAGAGGCGGTGGTGAGGCCTCTCCTCAAGAAGCCTGCCTTGGACCCAGCTGTATTGAACAACTTTCGTCCTGTCTCCAACCTTCGCTTTCTTGCGAAGGTTGTTGAGAGTGTGGTGGCGCATCAGCTCCCTCTGGTCCTGGATGAAGCGGATTATCTGGACCCGTACCAATCGGGTTTCAGGCCCGGGCACAGCACGGAGACGGCATTGGTCGCGCTGGTGAATGATCTCTGGAGGGCTCGGGACAGGGGATATTCCTCTGTTCTAGTCCTATTAGACCTCTCGGCGGCTTTCGATACCATCGACCATGGTATCTTGCTGCGGCGTCTCAGGGGATTGGGAGTGGGAGGCACAGTCTTACAGTGGTTCTCCTCCTATCTCCAGGGACGTTCGCAGTCGGTGTTGGGAGGGGGGCAGAGGTCGACCGCGAGGTCTCTCATTTGTGGAGTTCCTCAGGGGTCGGTCCTCTCGCCTCTCCTGTTCAACATCTACATGAAACCGCTGGGTGAGATCATTCGTGGCTTTGGAGTTGGGTATCATCAGTACGCTGATGATACCCAACTTTTCCTTTCGACCCCAAACCACCCCAGTGATGCCCTCAACGTGATGTCCCGTTGCCTGGAGGCGGTTCGGGTCTGGATGGGGAGGAACAGACTTCAACTCAACCCCGACAAGACTGAGTGGCTTTGCATACCTTCATCCCGGGTTTATTCGGACATTCCACCTCTGGCTATGGGGGGTGAACTATTACCCCCCGTAGATAGGGATCGCAACTTGGGAGTCCTCCTAGATTCACGGCTCACCTTGGAAGACCATATAGGAGCTGTGACTAGGGGGGCCTTCGCCCAGGTTCGCCTGGTGCGCCAGTTGCGGCCCTATCTCAGCCGGGATGATTTGTGCACGGTCACTCATGCGCTCGTGTCCTCTCGTCTGGACTACTGCAACGCTCTCTACATGGGGCTGCCCTTGAGGACCACCCGGAAGCTCCAACTGGTACAGAATGCAGCCGCGAGAGTTGTGTTGGGAGTCTCCCGATACTCCCACGTTACACCTCTGCTCCGTGAGCTGCATTGGTTGCCAGTTGTCTTCCGGGTGAGATTCAAGGTACTGGTAACGGTGTTTAAAGCCCTCCATGGCATGGGGCCGGAGTACCTTAGGGAACATCTGCTGCCGGCATCAAGCTCCCTGCGCCCTGTGCGTTCCCACAGAGAGGGCCTCCTCAGGGTGCCACCGATCAGAGAATGTCGATTGGTGGCCCCCAGGGGGAGATCCTTCTCTGTGGGCGCCCCAGAGCTGTGGAATCAGCTACCGGTAGAGCTCCGGATGGCGCCCGATCTTCGCTCCTTTCGTCGCGATCTCAAGACGTTTCTGTTTGTGCAAGCCGGCCTAGCCTGATGGGGATTGGTGGGGTTTTTTATTTTTGGTGTCTTAATTTTAACTTGGTGTTTTAGAATTTTATTCCAATTGTTTTAACTCGGGCAATCATTTAATCTCTTTTTAATGTTTGTATTTAGTATTTTATTCTGCCCTGTGAACCGCCCTGAGTCCTCAGGGAGAAGGGCGGTATACAAATATTATTAAATTAAAAATTAAAATTAAATTAAAAATGAAACAAAACCAATGAATAATCACTGGCTAGCAAAATAGGGACGTGGTGGCTCAGTGGGTTAGGATGCTGAACTTGTCGATCAGATGGTCGGCAGTTTGGTGGGTCGAATCCCGAGTGCCGTGTAACAGAGTGAGCGCCTGTTACTCGTCCCAGCTTCTGCCAACCTAGTAGTTCGAAAGCACGTAAAAATGCAAGTAGAAAAATAGGGACCACTACAGTGGGAAGGTAACAGCGTTCCGTGCGCCTTTGGCGTCTAGACATGCCGGCCACATGACCACGGAGACGTCCTCGGACAAGCGCTGACTCTTTGGCTTTGAAACGGAGATGAGTACCGGCCCCTAGAGTTGGAAATGACTAGCACGCATGTGTGGGGGAACCTTTACTTTTAGCAAAATCATGTTCTATTTATGGTTTTTTTGGTGTGGTATTTAGACATTATTAAATGCCCAGTACAGTAAATAAAATAAGCTGTAATAGATCAAACCAAAATTTTATGATAGCCATCCTTCAGTTCACATTGGTCAAGGGGACCACATACGGTCAAGCAAATACAACTTAGAAGTCCATTAAATGGACAGAACCATACAACATTCTCTATATAGCAATAGTCTATATAACTTAGACTTATATAACTTATATATGATCTGCCTAAGATCATATTCATATTTTTATGCATATTCTGAAGAATTCCAAAGTAGAGTAAGATGGATTTTACCTCGTCTTTCTGTATATTAATATTTTTTGTCTATAATGATGTTCTATGCCAGGTTTTGGGGAATAGACATTAACTTAACCAACCTTTAATTTTCTATATATTCCCCAAATCCATTTTTTAATGATTGAGGTTGCATTGACCTTACATTAAGTTGGTAATAATATGGTCAGTGCTTCACCTTTTCTAATTGTTTCTTGCCCTGCTTCTCAATTTAGATGTTGATAACCATCCAAAATGGTCAGAATGAACACAGCCCAAAGAATTTATTCAGCTATTATCATCAGATGGTTTGCTTGTCTCCAAACTGTTTTTCCCATTGATGTATTTATTTTTAAACGTCTTACTAGTACCTGTGTTTCCCTGAAAATAAGACCGGGTTGTATATTATTTTTTGCTCCAAAAGACGCATTAAGACTTATTTTCCAGTGAGGTCTTATTTTCGGGGAAATACAGTACTAAATGCTTCCGTCTGTCTGACGATCTTAACGGGGATGTATTTTGGGGGGTGGGGCTTATATTACGGACATCCTGAAAAATCATGCTAGGGCAGGGGTGTCAAACTGCTGGCTCACGGGCCGGATGTGTCATGCCGAAACTGCGCCCACCCCATTGCCGGCAATGGAAAAAAAGTCATGATACGTTGCGACACGTCACGTGACGTTGCGAGTTTGACACCCCTGTGGTTGGGTCTTATTTTTGGGAAAACGTGGTATTAACATTGTGTTCTTCTCTTAAGAATTTAATGTAATTTTTAGTTTATGTTCCCTTCTTGGTCTTCTTATTTAACGAAGCCCTCACTTGCTTTTTTTTTTCTTAAAGACTAAAGTCTGCACCCATTTCTAAGGTGGCTCTCACATCATAAAGGGAGACTGGATAGATTTGAACCTGTTGGGTTTTGATTCACAGGTTTTGTTTGCTACATTTCCAGGTTATTAAATTTATAATGCTACCTTTGAAAATAACAATAAGATTTAAGCAGAGAACAAAACTTGTTTGGACTATGTAAGAGAATACGAGGAATCAAAATACAGGTAGTCTTCAACTTACAACAGATTGTTTAGTGACTGTTCAAAGTTATAATGGCGTTGAAAAAAGTTGAAAAAAGACTTATGACCGTTTTTCACACTTATAACCATTTCAGAATCTACCTGGTCATATGATCAAAATTCAGACACTTGGCAGCTGACTCATATTTATGACGGCTGCAGTATCCTGGGGTCATGTGATCATCTCTTGCGACCTTATGCCGAGCAAAGTCAATGGGGAAGCCAGATTCACTTAACAAACGTGTTACCAAGTTAACAACTGCAGTGATTCACTTAACAACGGTGGCAAGAAAGCTTGTAAAATGGGGCAAAGCTCACTAAACTAATGTCTCATTTAGAGAAATTTTGGCCTCAACTGTGGTCGTAAGTCAAGGACTACCTGTAACATTGAGAAGACCAATAACTTGTTCTTGGTTGCCTGAGAAGTTAGAAACATGATTGAATGGACTTACTTTGCAGTGTTTAAACAGTAGGAGAAACAGTCTGATCAGTTATTAGGAAAACTTTTGGACATCAAGGAGAAGAGGTGGGATTAGACAGCTTTCCAAATTATCCCATTAACATAGTGATTAGAGAAGAATTTGATTTCTCTCTGTGTTATCAGCTTGTCATTATTTTCAGCTTTTGAATAATCAAATGTAGGCTAAGTCTTGTTTCCACACTTACACTCAAAGAGTGGTTTGAATTCACTTGCTGCAACTTTTTAACTTGCTGTTGACGTTTTCTTAGTTGGTTAATTTTAGATGGGTGGTTTTAGTATACGGTTAGTCCTTGACAATTCACTTAGTGACTGTTTGAAGTCACAATGGCACTGAAAAAAGTGAGTTATGACTATTTCTCACACTTTTTCATCCCTGTGGTCACATGATCAAATGCCTATTTATGTAGGCATCACGTGATCCCCTTTCTCCATTTTCTAACAAGCAAAGTCAATGAGGGAAGCCAGATTCACTTAACAACCGTGTTACTAAGTTAACAACTGCAGTGATTCACTTAACAACCGTGGCAAGAAAGATTGTAAAATGGGGTAAAACTCACTTAACAAATGTCTCACTTAGCAACTGAAATTCTACACTCAATTGTGGTTGTAAGTCGAGGACTACCTGTATACTATATTGCGTAGGTTTTGTTTGTTTGTTTTCTTCTGGGTTGTGAAATGAAAAAGAATTATGAACAGTTCTAAAAGGACCTATCCAAATTGCATGAGAGGGGCCTTTGACATGGCAAATGCCGTTCAGTGAAGTTCTTCTGAGCAAAACTCCAAATTTAGGTGCACATTAATGGGGTTTGTGCTGGCATTGATTGTGAAATTGCGGTTAATGAAAATGTCAGCTCTGAGTGTGTCTGCTTTAAAAAAAGAGAAGATTCCATATGGGGAATCAATAGGAAAGGTTTTGGAAATAAAACTGACAATATAACAATGTCCTTACATATATAAAAATCTATACTCTGATTTACTTTGAAATATTAGAACACTGAACATATAATAATAGAGTTGGCAGTGACCTTGGAGGACTTCTAGTCCAACCCCCTGCTTGAGCAGAAACCATTTCAAAAACATGGTTGTCCAATCTCTTTTTGAAAGCCTCCAGTGATGGAGCAGCCACAACGTCTGAAGGCAAGCTATTCCATTGTTTTTTTTTAATTAAAGAGTTTTTTAAAAAAAAAAAATTACAATACATATCCCCAAAACCCACCCACCCCAAACCACCCCCCTTCCCCACCCCCGCTTCCCAGAGCTGAATACAGGGTTATAGATATAATAATCATATTCTAACTAAAATTATCCATTATAAAATTAACCAAATTCATAATGTGCTTTAACTCCCCTTTAACACAGATACATTCAAATTATTAAAAACATAATAATAATACCTTAATCAATACTAATACTAAAATTAATAACAATATCCCTCTAAAATCTACTCATAAGCTAAGTGGAACTTTTTAGTCCCATATTTGTTCTGAATATAATCTATCCATCTTCTCCAAACTGAAATATATCTTTCTTGTGAATGATCCTTCAAATAAGCAGAAATCTTAGACATTTCTGCAAGATTCGATACTTTAAACACCCATTCTTCTATAGAAGGCAAACTTTCCTTCTTCCAGTATTGTCCCACCAGTAACCGTGCTGCTGTTATCAAATTCAACATCAGATTGGTTTCTTTAGTATCACAATTTACAACAATACCCAATAAAAACAATTGTGGAGAAAACTTTATCTTTCTCTTAAAAATCTTTTGAATGTTCCACCAAATTTTAATCCAAAAAGCTTTTATATTTCTACAAGTCCACCACATATGAAAATAGGTGGAAGCTATTCCATTGGTTGATCACTCTCATGGTTAGGAAATTTCTCTTTAGTTTTAGGTTGCTTCTATATCAAAGTTGTGCATAACTTTGATATGTAATCCAATGGATTGAGTATCTGCACAGAGAAAGTTAATATGTTTAAGCATAAATTTATTCATGCATAGACCTAGCATGATAATGGATACAGATCCAAAAAGCCTGATTGATTTGATGATGTATGATGAAAGACTGAAAGAATTAGTGAAGGATGCCAAGGTGATGAGGGGTTCCGAAAGTGGACAGCCATCTTTCATACTATCAAGAGTAGATTTAGGGAAGAATGAACATGGAAGAAGAGGAAAATAGGGCAAGAAATGAATAGAAGGTGGACCTGTGGAAAACTGGGTAGACGTTGCTCAGAACAGGATGATTATATCACAGAATGCTGTAGAAATGTGTGGAGTTATGTTGCCTGGAAGTATGAAGAATGCTTTGTGAAGGATAAGTGAAGGAGGCTATGGATGAAGGAAACATGTATATTAGAGCAGCGGCCTCCAATCTTTTGGGTACCAGGGAATGGTTCCATGGAGGAAGATTTTTCTGCGGACCAGACAGGGTGTGGTTTTGCATGCTGCCTGCATCCCGCAGATGGATCTTCGCTTGTTTGTGTGGCCCAGTGGCTGGCATGCCATGGACCGGTGGTTGGGAACCCCTGTATTAGAGAATGCAAAAAATGATAATAGAAATATACTGTACAATCTCTAGAGAAAGGAAGTATAGTTACAAAGTGTGTAGTGTAAAAGAACAAAAACAGTTGTGTACTGGTAGTCCTCAGTTAATATCTACTCATTCGGTAACTGTTTAAAATTACAGTGGCACTGAATGGATGGCAGTTATGGTTATGGTCTTCAAAGTTCCTGCCATCTCAGCAGTCATTTGATTGTAGTCTCCCACGGTTGCCGTTTGTGACCTTCCCTGACAGTTTCCCACAAGCAAAGTTCATGCTGGCAGGAAATGTTACAAGGGTTGGTAAGTCTTCCCCACTCACGCAATCTCTCCTAGCTACTCAGCGCTCATACCATGTCTCTCTGGCCACCCATGCATCCTTCCTGGGTGCCTTCATGCAGCTTCCCTGAGCCTCACTTGAACTCATGCTGCATTTCAGCCACCTGTGTACCTTCCCTCAGGTTGTCTACTCTCCCATTGCACTTCACTGGCCATTGGATACCATCACAAGCCAGTCACATTGTACAACCTGTCAGCAGCCATCCCAACCTTACTATGTTTATGATCACCCCAGACATCCTGGCCACCCACCCATCTCCTCTTCTACCTACCAACAGCTGCCTATCTGCCTGCCAACTTGCTTGCGGAAACACCTGTAACATGCACCTTTCTGCTTACTTTGGTTATTGAACACTGACAGGAAGTTGCAAGGAGATATTTACTTAACTACCAATGATCCTCACTTAACAATAGTACTTCAGAAAGTACCTCAGGGATTGCCCTTAGCTAAGTGATGAAGTCCAATGACATCATGCTTCATGACCAAATCACTTAGCACTGGAAATTCCAGTCCCAATTGTGGTCATATCTTAAGAACTACCTGTAGAGAGATTTTGAGGAAAGTGGTTTTTGTGGTTTTTTTTTTAAAAAAAAAGGAAAAGGGAAGTGGAAATAAAGACTAAGAGAGTGAGGTAATTCTGAAAAGAATATAAGATTTGGGAGTGATAGTGACATGTTTTAAAAAATAAGGCTATAAGTGTAAAAAAAAAGATGAAAACGTCATAAAGGCTGTGGGAATATTGAAAAGAACTATGCCTGCAGGTGCAGAAAGCATTACTGAAAAAAATTAAAATATGGAAATTGTTCAATCTTATAGCGAGGGGTTTGTTTAATCTGTGTGCAAAGACTAATCGGTGATTGATGATAAGAATGGTGCTAATATTGCCCCCTATGCAAACTGAAAATACTAAGAGTGAATGCAGAAACTATAGGGAAATTATTCTAGCAAACATATAGTATGTTGGAAATGCCTTTTGAATTTCTGACTGAAAAGGTAAAAGATGTGACAGTAAACACAATTAGGAAGTGATGCAGGGTTTTGTGTCGGGCAAGGGACAAAGATGTTTGCAAGATATTGTAATAAATAAATAAATCAGAATTGTGGCTGTGATTGCCTCTCTGCCTGAGTTTTATGTGTACCACACATGTGCTACATAGCAAAATCAGGAAGGGTTTTGACTGTGCCACCATGGCTACCACCTTCACTTTTTCACCATACACTGTGCATGCTGAAAAGCAATATGAAGGCTTTTTTCTTCTCTTCAGCAAGTCACTATGGGGTGAGGACAAAGAATGTGTTTACTATGTTTGTTGATGTAGACCAGGGGTAGGCAACCTTGGCTTTTTTATGACTTGTGGATTTCAACTCCCAGAATTCCTGAGCCAAGGTTGCCTACCCCTGATGAAGACAATGCATATGATGAATTGGCTTGAATGATAACATGCTTTGGGTGAATGCTGAGTTGAAGGATTGTTGCTGAATATGGTAACAACCATAGATGATGCAAATAAAATAAGCATGAGAATAAGTGAGTATGCTAGAAGATTTGGGGCATTTTTGTTAATGTGATAGCAAAGAATTGTTGTAGAGCTTCCAGGCAGCACAATATCAGAAATATTGGAAACAACAACTCTTTGAAAGAATTATAGAGTGCAAACAGTTCACGGCATAAGAAAGTCTGACTTAAGGACAACACCTTGATACCAGCAGGCTGCCTATTACTAAAAATGGCAGGTGGTATTTGTTATGTACTGGGCTCTTAAAGAATACCACGTGGGTTGCTGGAGCAGCTAATGGCTCTCCAGCAACCCAGACTACAAGTCTCTTGTGCTACAATTGGCTATCTCCAGGCGGCAATGGTTGATTCAAACCTATTGGCTGCCACTTAGGGGCTAGATTATATATCGCGGCTAGTTGCAGCCTTTTCCCCAGTACAGTTTCTGCACGAAATAAACTATGAGTTATCTTGTACTCAGCTTCGCATCTTCATTCTTGGGCCAAAGAACCCACTATTTAACAGTGGCGACGAAGGTGGGATCCTGCTTCACTGATTAAGAGTTGAAGTCTATGAGGGAAAGGCAGCACACGCCGGAGGGAAAAGGCATTCCCTCCCCTCAAGGTCGGCTAGCAAGCTACGCTAGCGACCTCATGCTTAGTGGACTCATTCCCTAAGCCTGGAAGCAGGATCTGGAAGAACGCAGGAACCAGCAAAAGAATGCTGAAGGTCGGGAAACTGAGAGAGTTTGATGTGAAACACCTGGAAGAATGGCCATCATATCTATCACAAGTAGAAAACTACCTCAGGGCCAATCAGATCATGGAAGAAGGACTGAAGGCCACAACGCTACTCTGCGTGTGCAGCCCAGCAACCTTTGATTTGGCTGAGAACCTTTTTGCGCCGACACCGATCGAAGCAGTCTCCTACGCAGACCTCAAAAAGAAGCTAACCGGGCACTTCCAGCCCAAGATGCCTGAAATGGCTTGGCAGTTCAAGTTTGACCAAAGAGTGCAGCAACCGGGTGAATCAGCTTCCGAGTTCATAGTGGGCCTGAGGCAGGCTGCACAACTTTGCAAATTTTCAAATTTGGAAAAGCGACTACGAGACCGGCTCGTCTGCAGCCTATGGGACAGAACGCTACAGCAGAGACTCTTTTCTAGGCCAAATTTAACATTTTCTGAAGCACAAGACGAGGTGATGGCTGACGAAGCTGCCGGAGGCACCGTTCAAACAGTGCAGCCCGCCAAATCGACAAAGTTTGAAGAAACGGTCCACCATGAGGACACCAAACACACCGAAGAATTCTCTGAGTTGGAAGAGCCTGAAATCAACCGACTCTAAAAGCAGCCAAACACGCAACACCAAAACAGCCAGCAACGAGAGGACAATTACAAGGCAGTTCTCTTACCGAGATGTAAGGAGTGCGGCGGCAACCATTTTCATGCCAACTGCAGATTTCGATCAGCCACGTGCAGAGCTTGTGGAAGGACAGGCCACATCGCAGTGGTTTGCAGAGCCCACCAGAGAGACCGGCCACCCAAACACCAGTCGGAAGAACTGACTAGGAGAGGTACTGGGGCCCAGGGTCCAGTTAGTGTGGGGTTTTTCAGAAGCTGTAGAAGTGTATGCCGCACCAGGGCTCGACGCCCCCTCAAACCCAAACTTAAGCTCATGATAGAGCTACAAGGAGTTCCATGTAAGATGGAATTGGAGTCTGGCTCTGCAGTTTCAATTATTTCTCAAGACACTTTTAACTTCGTGTGTAGGCGCAGTAGCAATTAGGCCAAACTAAGATCCTCAGATATAATCCTAATGGATTTTCAAAATGCTCACGTTAAAGTTATGGGAGAAGCCACATTGTTGGTGAAGTTTAAAGGGTTTTGGGGGCACCTGGATGTAATAGTAGTAGGGGGCCAGAGAACGAGTCTCATTGGACTTGATTGGTTTGATGCCTTAGGTATTCAGATTACTGGCATAAACTGGATGCAAACTGCAGACCTTGCGTCAGTATGTGAGGAATATGATGATGTTTTTTATTCCACCCTAGGCACATACACAGGCCCGCCTATCTCATTTAAGTTAGATCCCAACGTAGTTCCAATCAGGGTTAAGCCTCGTAGGGTCCCCTTTGCCTTAAAACATAAAATTGATTCCGAAATCGATAAGCTTCTAGAACAGGGCATGTTGATGGTGGGGAGTGGGAAACTCCTTCCCCACTTAAAGCCAACGGGGAAGTTCGCATTTGCGCTGACTATAAATGCCCTCTAAATAAAGCCCTCAAACAACACCCTTACCCGGTCCCAGTGGTCAACCACATTTTAGCCACCTTGCAAGGGGTTACTATTTTTGCTAAACTTGATTTAGCACAGGCCTATCAGCAATTGCCGGTTGATGAGGCCATAGCCATGGCTCAAATGATCATGACTCACAGGGGAGCTTTCAAAGATAAATGGTTAACATTTTGGAGTCAGTGTTGCACCGGGTATTTTTCAGGGAATCATGGAGCATACACTCAAGGGTATTCAGGGCACCTGCCCTTGATGATGTTCTTATTGCAGGGGAATCCCCAGAAGTGTTGGCCAGTAGGCTCGGGGCTGTCTTGCAGAGGCTTCGCGAAGCAGGCCTCAAATTAAAAAAAAAAAGTGTAGTATTGGGGTTTCTTCAACAGAATTCCTGGGTTTCCGAATTGATGCTAACGGCATTCACCCTGCTGATTCTAAAGTGAAGGCCATTAAAATGGCTCCTAGGCCCAAATCAAAAGGAGACCTACAAGCATTCTTGGGCCTCATAAACTTCTATCACACATTTCTACCTCATAAGGCAGCAATAGCAGAACCCCTCCACAGGCTTCTAGATAAGAAAGCTCCATGGAAATGGACTAACTTACATGAAAAAAGTTTCCAGGACTTAAAAGCACTATTGTCAGAAACGTCCACTGTAACTCACTACAAAGAGTCTAAACCAGTATCTCTTGCATGTGATGCATCTCCCTATGGGGGTGGGGGCAGTTTTAAGTCACATAGGAAAAAATGGGAAACAGGTTCCTATAGCATTTTACTCAAGGACATTGTCTTCTGCTGAGCGCAACTATGCTCAGATTGACAAAGAGGCCCTAGCCATCGTTGCTGGAATAAAAAAATTCCATCACTATTTATATGACAGGGATTTCACGGTATACACTGACCACAAACCTCTGTTGGGGCTTTTCACAACAGACAAAGAAACCCCCCACATACTATCTCCAAGAAAGTTGAGATGGTCTATTTTCCTATCTGCATACAATTTTAAATTAATTCACAAACCAGGCAAGGAAATGGGCCATGCTGATGGCCTTAGCAGACTACCACTGCCAGTAATGGATCCTGATCCGGCTCCAGCTGCTAGAATATTGTCCATACAGGACATACCTGAATTTCCCCTCCATGCAGGGGACATCGCTGCTGAAACTGCCACAGATAAAATACTTAGTTGAGTGTTGTCATGGGTATACACGGGCTGTTTGGATAAAAGTCCAGGCTCAGAATTTCAGAGCTATTTTGTCAGCATGAGTTATCTGCCCATAAAGGGTGCATTTTATGGGGAAACAGAGTCATAATTCCCACTTCCCTAAGAGACAGGGTTTTACAATTATTACATGAAGGCCATCCAGGCATTGTCAGAATGAAAGCTTTAGCTAGAAGTTACCTCTGGTGGCCTGGCCTTGATAAGGCCATTGAGGGTCAAGTCCATGGTTGTTATACATGCCAGCAATCTACGCCTGAAGTGCCACAGGTTCCAGTTCACAGGTGGGAGGAAATGCACACTCCCTGGTCTAGGGTTCACATAGACTACGCTGGGCCCTTTCAGGGACAGCTATTCCTTATAGTAGTGGATAGCCACTCAAAATGGCTGGAAGTAATTCCAGTTCCTAACATGACTACTGCTAAGACCATCCAGGTGCTGAGAAAACTCTTTGCCACACATGGGTTGTCAGATGTCTTAGTTTCAGACAATGGGGCCCAATTCACTGCTGCTGAATTTCAGGCCTTCCTTAGAGTTAATCTCATCAGATATGCAACATCTGCACCTTTTCATCCATCTTCTAATGGTCAAGCTGAATGCATGGTGAGGACAATGAAGGAAGCATTCAAGCGCATTGTCACAGGTGACTGGCATCACAGATTGGCAGATTTTTTACTCTGCCAGCATTCTACGCCCTGCACTGCTACAGGCAAAAGTCCTGCAGAACTACATTGGGGGAGGCGTTTGATTACTAAACTGGACAGGTTGCATCCAGATAGAGTGGCAGCAGAAGCCTCTCAACCAAAACTCCCGAGGGGGCTGCACATGGACGGTTTTGGCCAGGAACTATGGTCATGGGAATCTGTGGGTTCCTGGTCAAATTACCAAGGCATCCAGACCCCTATCTTATGAAGTGGGGTTGGAGGGAGGGCGAGTTGTCAGACGACACATTGATCAGCTCAGGAAATGGTTTCCAGAATGGCCACTAAGTGAGGACTGCATCATAAGTCCCTCCGAAGGTCCTCAAACCTGCGGCCAAGCCAGTCCTCACATGGGCTATCAGGACTTTTCCTTCTTAACTGAGGCAGAACCGGAGGGAGAACTGGGGAGCCCTGGAGTGCAACATGGGTCCCCTGAAGGAGCAAGCCAACTGAACTTCAGCAACCGCTGTGCCTACTCTGACGAACAGTCTAACTCTGGGGTGGGCCAACCTGGAGAGGCCAGCCAGAGTGCATTGAATCCCCTTGACTCAGGAGCACAAAGGGACACAAGTCTACCCATCCCACTGGGTAAGCTGATAGATTGGAACTCCAAGACGTTCCTCTAGGGCACACAAGCCTCCTTCATATCTTGCAGATTACGTTCTAAAATAAAGAACTATATATTGTTGTAATTCCTGTTGCCACTAAACTACAGAAACTAGTTC
Source organism: Vipera berus (assembly GCF_964194415.1). Lineage (NCBI taxonomy): Eukaryota > Metazoa > Chordata > Lepidosauria > Squamata > Viperidae > Vipera > Vipera berus. Next base: position 15,309,618 of record NC_138207.1, on the reverse strand, counting down.
TATGATGTAACTGTCTAATAGTGCTATTTTTGAAGCCTATTCATTGAGACGTTGTTTAATAACATTGTAACCTACATTGTTTTTTTTTACTTTTATTATTATTATCACTTTTATTTTAGTGTGTTTGGATAATGAATCTTGACAATTGTTGAGACTAATTGGTGTTATTATGGTCTGGTCTAAGAGGGGAGGGGTGTTATGTACTGGGCTCTTAAAGAATACCACGTGGGTTGCTGGAGCAGCTAATGGCTCTCCAGCAACCCAGACTACAAGTCTCCTGTGCTGCAATTGGCTATCTCCAGGCGGCAATGGTTAATTCAAACCTATTGGCTGCCACTTAGGGGCTAGATTATATATCGCGGCTAGTTGCAGCCTTTTCCCCAGTACAGTTTCTGCACGAAATAAACTATGAGTTACCTTGTACTCAGCTTCGCATCTTCCTTCCTGGGCCAAAGAACCCGCTATTTAACAGTATTGTCCTTCCTTGAGCCAATGAAGTGCTGAATCCTCACAATACTTTCAGGAAGCCCTGAAAACCACTGAAAACAGGCTATATATTAATAATGTGTGGCTTCAGCAATCCCTTTGTAAGTATGCATTCTGGCTTGAATACAAATTCATGTTAGAGAATGGAACTCTGTTTTAACCTGTATTAATTCTTATGCAGCCATCTCCATCAGTCTTTGAGAGCTGATAGAAGAACATGTTGATCAATAGAAGACTTGTCCATATAGGGATGGTGCATTAAATGCCATGCCTCATTTTCTGTAGGGTATTTATAGAGGTCATTGAATCTTGAGAGCACCCCCTCCTCCTATAAAAGCAAGCCCAGTTTTTCTAAATGCATAAAACTATTCTAAATGCAACATAGGAAGTAATAAAATTTTATCTGGCTGTGTGCCGAATATGGCACCACTATACAGAGGAACACAAGGTATGCTGCAGTAAGAATGATTAGATTATATATTGCTTTTTATGGATTTCTAAATATTTGACATTGGCCTGTGATTTTAATAATGTGATAGACTGATAAATAGGGTTATAATTTAAGTATTTTAATGTCTTAATATCTTATTAATTTAGCATTTTGACATTCCAATAGCTTAGTATATTAATATTTTATTTACTTAGTAATGTAGCAATTTACTAATTTGAATAAATCTGAGCTTTATGACTCCCCATGGAATTGTTCTGTACACAGATTGTATGATGCTAAAGGACTATGGCTCTGAAAATGAATGTATCAAAGATTAAAGTAGGGATTAACACCAGGAAAATGGAGCAAGCAGTTGGAAGTTATTCATACAAGGTAAACAACTTGAGCAAATAAATGTGTTTGCGTACTGCGGTAAAGATGGAAATGGACAGGAAATCCCTGAAATGTACAAGAGGTCGTAGAAAAGTAGAGGATGATATAAGTTCTGTTGCAAAGAATCGTGTTTATTATTAAAATGAAAATAGCTGTTTGTAAATTGTATTCTTAATCACTTTATACAGAACCATGTGCTAGGTGTATCAGAAGAAATGCCTTCTTCATGATAAACCTTATAACATTTTGCTAAAAGTTTTAGGCTGTTTAATATTTCATATTCAGTAGCAAAAAAACCCAAAAAACCCTACTCCAGACAATGCAGGAGTGTGAATGTAGCACTGATCTGAAACTATTTGAAATAAGTGTCCTTTTCTTAGGATCACATGGACACCACAGAGGCAGCAGTTCAATCCTAAGAAAAGATGCAGCTACTTGGAAAAGTTGCTTTAGAATACCTTATCCATGTTATATTTTAGATTTATTGGTTATTGATATTTGTTGGCTATTCACCCTGGGAAATTTGTTGCTTAAATGGATTGATGGTGATATATACTTTACATTCTTTAAAATGGTATTAGTATTTTATCTTTTCGGCTTGGGAATCATAACAGCTAACTTATAAAAAATGACGATTTTTATGATTTTAAAAAAAAGAAAAGTTGCTATGGTTGTACTCTCATGCTTTTCAAATACATTTTTGGAATAGATTTGAATGGTTGAAATCCCCTTAAAATTGTTTCCTCTGTTGCAGACAGAGAGATTAAGATTGAACTAGAATACCTTGCCTGAAGCCACTTCATACTTTTAAAACAGTGCTGTGATTCAAATTGGAGAGTGTCTGAATCACAGCCCCGTTCTTGCTGCTGTGCTAAATAACATGGGAGTATGGTATTTACCATAGATTCTATCACTAAATGGAATTCTATTACTAGATTCTATCATAAATGGCAGTCAGCCATTTAATAACTCTGACTTTGCTGATACGCTGCAATTTGCAAAAGAATTTGGAAGTCCAACCTGTGTTTTGCCCAGTTCTGAATTTGTGTAATTTAGTGTGATATTGCCCAGCAACCACAATATAATGAGGTTTAGTGCACCCACCTAGAACCATAATGTATTCACATTTTTAACTTTATGATAGGTTCTGTATTAGCAGTGATATTTGCATTAACATTTTTGTTCCATGGTTTGCTCAATTAATCCAATTTTGGAGGTTCACCCCTTGATGAACCATAAACTAACCACACGGATAGTGTTTACAATACATAGTAGACTAAAGAGCAATCGGCAAGCTTATGATTTTGTGTGGCACTAGGGACGTGGTGGCTCAGTGGGTTAGGATGCTGAGCTTGTCGATCAGAAGATCGGCAGTTTGGCGGGTCGAATCCCCAGTGCCGCGTAACAGAGTGAGCGCCTGTTACTCATCCCAGCTTCTGCCAACCTAGCAGTTCGAAAGCATGTAAAAATGCAAGTAGAAAAATAGGGACCACTCCAGTGGGAAGGTAACAGCGTTCCGTGCGCCTTTGGCGTCTAGTCATGCCGGCCACATGACCAGGGAGACGACCTCGGACAAGCGCTGGCTCTTCGGCTTTGAAACGGAGATGAGCACCGGCCCCCTAGAGTTGGAAACGACTAGCACGCATGTGCGGGGGAACCTTTACCTTTACCTTAGTCAACCCATGACCACTTCAGAGATATTTCTTTATCTAAACACAGAAGAAGAATGACCAAGTAGATGATCAAAAAAAGCAAGGAGAACTGGTGTAATGTCTGACTTCTTGCTGGTTTCCCATGAAGGTGTTTTGTTTTGTTTTGGTTTTTTGGTGGGAATTTGGCAGGAACAGTTCCTTGTCTTACAACAGTTCATTTAGTGACTGTTTGAAGTTACAACGGCACTGGAAATAGTGAGTTATGACCATTTTTCACACTTATGACCATTGCAGCATCCCAATGGTTACATTATTTACATTCAGATGCTTGACAACTGACTCATATTTATGACGGTTGTAATGTTCAGGAGTCATTTCATGATCTTCTGACAAGCAAAGTCAATGGATAGCCCAGATTCTCAACAGCCACATTACTAATTTAATAACTGCAGTAATTCACCTAACAAATGTGTCAAGAAAAGTCATAAAATGAGACTTAGTGAATTTTTCACTTAGCAAGATAAATTTTGGGCTCAATTGTGATCTTAAGTTGAAGACTACCTGTGTAAACTTTCATTCCCTTTTCTTCTGACAGATAAGTGGCCGCTGCAGGTAGGGAAAGGGTGAGGGAGCAAGCGATTGTGAGACTGTCTAGGAAACTCATAGAACCTTGAAAATGAAAATCATATGACTGCAACAGCAGCCCAGCAGTGCAGCAGCAGCTTGTTGTTGTTGTTGTTGCGAAGTCGTGTCCGACCCATCGCGACCCTATGGACAATGTTCCTCCAGGCCTTCCTGTCCTCTACCATCTTCTGGAGTCCATTTAAGCTCACGCCTACTGCTTCAGTGACTCCATCCAGCCACCTCATTCTCTGTCGTCCCCTTCTTCTATTGCCCTCAATCTTTCCCAGCATTAGGCTCTTCTCCAGTGAGTCCTTCCTTCTCATTAGGTGGCCAAAGTATTTGAGTTTTAGCTTCAGGATCTGGCCTTCTAAAGCTAGTAGCCCTGAAATAGCCAAATAGCTTCCCAAATTCCATTCCTTTGGGATGTCCCAGATTTTGGACTATTAGCCTATTTGCTGTATCTTGGTTCAAAAATTATTGCCCTCTGATACATTGTTTTGCCCCAGTAAAGGTCGTGACGAGAGTTTTACTACATGCGTAGATAGATATGAACTTAGCCAGTGACAAGGTCCAGATACCTGGCAAAGTAATAGTGCAGTTTGTTCATGTGTTATCCTGATGTGCAAGATGTATTGATGGGATCAGTGAATAAATCATACTCTATTTTAAGTCAAAAAACCCATCTTGAATCCTTTGCCTGATACTGGTTTATTGATTGTAAGCCTGGCTTTGCAAAATACAGATTTATGTAGTTGGTTTATGAAAATTTCTCAAGAATTCATTGAGCTACAAGCAAGAATGCTTAAAATGGAGGGGAAAGAAAGCCACAAATCAAGAAGAGGTGAAAGAAACATTGCTTGCCTATATACTCGTTTTGGTTTGTTCAACAAACTTTAGTTAAAACTTTGCATGCCATGTGAATTCAGCCAGCAGTAGCCATAATACACAATCACTTAATTTCATAACTAAGAGCCAAATTCAAAAAATACGTGTGATTAGGTACCAGCAGCTTGTCTATGGATCATTCTCTAAGTCTTACCCAAGTTGACACTTTAAGCCAAAATGATTGGTATATTGCATGTCAGGACAAATGGCCCTATAAACTTCCTTAAGGACTTGTAACGTTCTTCAAAGATCACAAAACCTCATGTAAAATACAAACTTGCTTTCTTGGAAGCAATAATACTTAGCCTTCTGTAAAAATTTGTAACCCTACTAGAAAGATTACTATTATTGCTTCCAGCACTTCCGTAAAGATTATTTTTTCAGCAAAAATAAATAGCCACCCAAGAAGATGGTCAGTGCCACATTAATGCATATGTATTATATTACTTTCTGAGACCATCTCATAAAAGCTTTTCACATTTGAAAGAAATAAAAATGGTTACCGCAGCTCAGGTTTTCTCTGGAACTGTCATCCTAGAGAGAAAGGTGATACAAAAGTTATCAAAAACTTTTTGTTGTTATCAAGATACCAAAAATCTCTACCTGGAGTTTTGTAGCTCAGATCTGGTAGCTCTACTTCCTATTGTTTTTGAAAGAGTTAAATGAATAACACATCCTATACAGTACTAACAACCATTTTCAGAATATCCGTACCTAGCAGGACACAGGTGAAGGTATATGCTTCTGCAAAATGGGAAACAAAGATGATTAGGGGATTGAAGACTAAAACATATGAAGAATGATTCCAGGAATTGGGTATGTTTAGTTTATAATGAAAAGAAGGACCTGGGGTGATATGATAGCAGTGTATTCCTAAGGGGCTGCCACAAAGAAGAGGGCGGTCAACCTATTCTAAGCATCTGAAGGCAAGACAAGAAGCAATGGATGGAAATTAATCAAGGAGAGAAGCAACCTAGAACTAAGGAGAAATTTCCTGACAGTTAGAACAATTGATCAGTGGAAAGACTTGCCTACAGAAACTGGGTTCTCCAACACTGAAGGCTTTTTTTAAAAAGAGATTGGACAACCATTGTTCTGAAATGGTGTAGGGTTTCCTGCTTGAGCAAGGGGTTGGACTACAAGGCTTCCAAAGTCCCTTCCAATTTTATTATTCTGTGTCAGGACAAAAAGCCCACATTTTAAGCACTTTGCCAGATATTGGGACACAAAAATGCCTTGGTAAGGCCACACCTGGAATACTGCATCCAGTTTTGGTCACCACGATGTAAAAAAGATGTCGAGACTCTAGAAAGGGTACAGAGAAGAGCAACAGAGATGATTGGGGGGCTGGAGGCTAAAACATATAAGGAACGGCTGCTGGAATTGGGTATGTCTAGTTTAACAAAGAGAAGGGCGAGGGGTGACATGATAGCAGTGTTCCAATATCTCAGGGGCTGCCACAAAGAAGAGGGAGTCAAGCTATTCTCCAGAGCACCTAAAGGCAGGACAAGAAGCCATGGATGGAAACTAATCAAGGAGAGAAGCAACCTAGAACTAAGGAGAAACTTCCTGACAGTTACAACAATTAACCAGTGGAACAACCTGCCTCAAGAAGTGGTGAATGCACCAACACTAGAAGTTTTTAAGAAGAGACTGGACAGCCATTTGTCTGAAATGGTATAGGGTTTCCTGCCTTAGCAGGGGGTTGGACTAGATGACCTCCAAGGTCCCTTCCAAATAATAATAATAATAATAATAATAATAATAATAATAATAATAATAATAATAATAATAATAATAATAATAATAATAATAATAATAATAATAATAATAATATATAAAGGCTGAGTTTCTGTTATGAGTCAACATTTGCATGTTGTCATTCTGACATAAGCTTGGTTTGTACAAATGCTTATAGACATGGATCCTGGTTGCCCAGGGATCTGTTCTATCAGGAAGTGGGTTAACAAAGTCAAGAAAGTGACCATAACTGTTTGATCAACACTTTGTTCCCCCCTCCCCTTTTTATGTGTTGTGATAGCTGTAAAAAACGGCAAGATTTTGATTGCATAGTTACAATCACTATTATGACTTTCATGCCTTCTTCGATCAGACACTACTGAGGTCTGACTTCAGACCAGCCAGTCTCTTTGTCAAAGGGAATAACAGAAATCTTACTGCTTTATCAAAATGGTTCTCTCCTTCAAGATGTTGGTGCTTTCAGTCGCAATAATGAGGAAGAGGAACAGAACATGACCATAATATGACATGAAATTAGTTTGTTTGCAGGTTTAAATAGGGGATATTTGTCACAGGAAAACATAAAGGAATTGGAAAATAAGGCAAGCCATTAAATAATAAGATCTTAGCATGAATTCAAGCAGGAAAAAATAAATCATTGTAGGCATTTTATAGAAAAGCTTTGGGAAAATTTGATTTGATTTCCCCCCCTTTGTAATAACAAATATATTCTCCACTATACCTATTTTTATTTTCATGTGTGTAAGAAACATTTCTGTGGCGCTATTCTGCTGCTGTCATTACCACAGACTTTATAGAACTGAGAGGTGTCAGCATGTTACCTTTAGCCATATTGCTTTTTTTGTCTGAAACCTTATTGGCCTTGCAGCCACTTTCTAATTCTGAAAACTCATAAAAAAACAGTCTTGCCTCCATATTTATTATTTAATTTCCTCTCTCTATAAAGCAGTTGAGAAAAAAACACACTCACACATACTTGCATGCACATACAGACTTGTTCTCGCACAAATGCATTCAAAGCTAGCAATGATAGACAAGTAGGCATGGGGCTAATTAGTTTTAATCATGCCTTACAGGTGCCAGTGAGGAAGTTTTAATTAAGAATAAAACAAGGTAATTATGAAATTGAGTTTTGGAACACACAAGTGATGTGATAACCACAGATGTACGAGAGAAACTCAACTCTAGCTCCCAGTCAGAATTTATAAATGCTCTGAGGGAAAACCTTTTTGAGTTAGGACCCAAGATCCTAACTTGGTCACTTTCCAAAGAATCTGTGGTCTTGCTTGAGAATGTGTGGATGGAGAAAATGTGTGAATGAATAGCTTGGTGAGTATGCTGCTAGGAAGGGAGGAGAGGGAAGGTATGTTGAGGATCCTGTCAGCCAAAGAATTCCAATTGGTGGGATCCAGGAAGATAGTCTTTTCTGCCATTGTCCTCAGAGGTGATGTAGCTCCCTACTCTCCTGCTGTTCTGGAAAGGTGTGAATATATGGCTCTGCAGCCTTGCTTGGAGTGCACAGAACTGTATGCAGAAAGCCCTCCCTCGGCCTTTTAATTAATTTTAAACATTGCTTGCCTCTTTTAAATTTTATATGCTGTTTTTAATGTTTTACATATTTTATTTGAACAATACCCAGAGTCCCTCTGGGAGGGAGATGGATAGTTTTAAAATCAAATCAATCAATCAATCAATCAATCAATCAATCAATCAATCAATCAATCAATCACAGTGTGTTCTATTCCAGCCTATGACCGGCCCTGTTTGAATGTCAGGGACAACCCCTTTTTATAATCAACAGGCTGGAAAAAACCTAACCAAATTTATTTACAAAGAGTTCAAACAAAAGTTAAATGAAAAGTTCAAACAAGACTTAAACCAAAAGGTTAAACAAGAGTTAAACAAGAATAACAGACCAGGACTCTAGCAGAAGATCTTCAAACGGTTGCCTTCAGCAACCAGCACCTCCCACACCTTCCCCTTTTATCAGCAGTCCCAAGGCATGGCTTCTCATTGCCTTCTCCCGAGTTGCCTCATTGCCTTCTTCTGTTCTGCTCTGCTAGATTGCCTTCTGCTCCTAGTGTCCCTGAACAGAGTCAGCTGTGGATCGTCTTCTTCCAATCCCTCGTGCTCACACGGCTGAGTCTGAACAAGACGGGAGGGGCCAGGCTGAGAGTCCTGCAGTGCATCAGAACCTCCCTCTGACATCAAAGGCTCTACAAACCCCTCCTCCTCCTCCTCCTTTTCAGAATCATCCGACTCAGCTGCCAGAACCACAGGCTGATGCTGAATCACAACACAGTGCAGAATGCCTGTCATCTATGAGATGACCCCCCAACACATTCTTTTATTCATTAGATTTATATCCTATCACAGGGATGTTAAACTTGTGATGTCATGTGACATTGCGTGACGTATTGAAACTTTTTCCCCATTGCCAGAAATGGGGTGGGCACAGTTTCGGTGTGACGCATCCGGCCCGCGGGCTGGCAGTTTGATATGTCTGCCCTATACTATTTTCAGTACCGAAGGTGACTTATACAGCAAGGGAATTATTTTCATTTAATGTCTGCAACAACAACTGTGTGGTAGGGTAAGTTGACAGAAAGTGTCAGGTATGAAGGATCAGGGTCACACATAAATTCTAGTTCAGAAGATTTATGATTCAAGCCTAAACACAAGCATCTAATCAACTAGCAGCCAGCACTAAATTGGTGCTAGATAAGGGTCAAAGAAATTCAAGGGGCGGGTAGACTTGGATCACCAGAGGCACGCTGGCACAGTGGTTAGAATGCAGTATTAGAGGCTAATTCTGCCGACTGCCAGGAGTTCGATTCTGATAGGCTCAAGGTTGCCTCAGTCTTCCATCCTTCCGAGGTTGGTAAAATGAGGAACCAGATTGTTGGGGCAACATGCTTATTCTGTAAACTGCTAGAGAGAGCTTTAAAACACTATGAAGCAATATACAAGTCTAAGCACTATTGCTGTTGTCATTTGTGGCAATGTAAGGACTCTAGGCTGCTGACATGTTCAACTCCACCTCCCAGCTAGGCCTGATCTTCTTCTACAGAAAGTAGGCATACCATCTTTTCTTGAGGGCCACTAAAAGATACAGAAAGCTTTTCTGCCACACAGTAGAGTTTTGGAGTTTAGTAGCCCAAATGCAGTATACCTAAAGGAGCATGAGTTTCCTTGACTCCACATTACTTTGGCTTTAGCTGGGGTGTGGCTCAGCAGTTATGCAGCTGCTGAAACCTGCTGGAATAAATAAGTAAATAAAGACAATTGGGGTGACAGGTAGGTCAGAGAAGTGAGCCTTTCCTAACCATCAGTCTGTTATTGTGAGGTTAAGATTCTTAATGGCCATTGTATGGCTATTGTATGTTGCAGGGAGATGCAACAGGCAAATAGCTTACAGTAAGTGATATGTTTCCTTCCTATTAATATATTAAATGGGACAAGAGAGGCAATGAAAATACCCTGCTTGGCAGGTTTCCTAATGTGAAAGCTTTGATAGATTTGCTAAACACCACATTAGAAGGTAAAATCTTCTTTATGTCATTCCATGACTACTGTAGTCCTAGATTACTAAATTTAGTGCAAATTATAACAAATTAATTCTTCACTGAACCAAGGCTTATATATCCAGCAACTATAAAGGATGTTCTTCTTCAAATTTCATACTCAAGTAAAGGAGCACACTTGCTACCCAACAAGAGAAGAGATTAATATTTTTCAGAAAAAATACATACAATATGTACATTCATGGACACATGGAATTTTAATATTTGAGAATTCTTAGCTGGTTTAGGTTTGTGTTATATAAAAAGAAAATAATGACTTTTCACAGTCCAGAAACCCAACCCTACTTGCAGATTATGAAAGTGAAAATGGCACAGAATTAGCTCTTCATACAGTAACTGCTTCTGATTTGTTAGATGCATATACTGTAGCAAATAAACTCGTGTGGTAGGTTTTTTTTTTAGAACTAATTTTCCTGTCTGGGTTAATTCATGTGCCCTATTCATTTTAGTAGTGACAGATTTTATTTTCCTGGGCTCCCAAGATCACCGCAGACGGGGACTGCAGCCAAGCAATTAAAAGACGCTTGCTCCTCGGGAGGAAAGCCATGGCAAAACTAAGACAGCACACTAAAAAGCAGAGACATCACCCTGTCAACAAAAGTGCGTATAGTCAAGGCTATGGTCTTCCCAGTTGCAATGTATGGCAGTGAAAGTTGGACCATAAAACAGGCTGATCGCCAAAGAATTGAGGCCTTTGAACTATGGTGCTGGAGAAGACTCCTGCGAGTCCCTTGGACTGCAAGGCGATCAAACCGGTCAGTCCTAGAGGAGATCAACCCTGACTGCTCTTTAGAAGGCCAGATCCTGAAGCTAAAACTCAAATACTTTGGCCACCTAATGAGAAGGAAGGACTCACTGGAGAAGAACCTAATGGTGGGAAAGATTGAGGGCAAGAGAAGAAGGGGACGACAGAGAATGAGGTGGCTGGATGGAGTCACTGAAGCAGTAGGCGTGAGCTTAAATGGACTCCAGAAGATGGTAGAGGATAGGAAGGCCTGGAGGAGCGTTGTCCATAGGGTCACGATGGGTCAGACACAACTTTGCAACTAACAACAACAACATTCATTTTAGAGCCAGTTTGATACAGTGGTTTATGCTGGATGATTTGGACCCTCACTCTCTCAGACCAATTTTCCCCACAGAGTTGTTGAAAAAGTCAGAAGGAAGGGTGCAGTGTGCATCACCCTGAGCTTCTGAAACCAAGAGAGTTTGGACTCTTCCTTCCTTTCTTCTACCTTGTTCCATTTGCCAGCAAGGGACAGGTCTCAAGATTTGAGGACTGGTGAATACTTTAATAGGAGAGAAGTTTGCATTCACTGTCCTAAAGAAGTTTGTGGTGTGAGGTCTTCTGAAGATGCCCTCTCTCAGTTCATAGATTCTGGACACTTCCATTAGAGCTCAAAACTCACCTTCTTGGGAAAGGTTAAGAAAGAGAAGAAAGGGATTATCTGGATTCTTTCCAGTCAGTTTTTAGGCATAGGCATGAGATTGAAACAACAGTAGTCATTCCTGTGGATGACCTATATTAAAGCTTGAATGGAAGGAGTTTGTGAATGAAAGTAAATAATGGAGTTTGACTCTTCTGACTCTGCTATATCTCTTAGCAGCATTCCATAGCATTGATCGTGCCATCCTTTGAGTTGTCTACAAGAGTTTTTGATTGGAGGCCCTGTATGGCAGTAGATCCAATCAGTGGTAATTGGGAATGATAGGCAACTACGGTATCTAGTTTATGAGGTGCCCCAGGGCTTGGCCCTCTCCTCCATTTTATTCGATATCTACACAAAACCTCTGAGACAGATTATCTATCTATCTGGGGTGGGTATTACCAACACAGGCAGTCCTTGACTTAATGATGGCCAGTTCCAATTCATCAGATTAATGCTTCTCTTGTGAGAAGTGCATTGGTTGCCTATAAGTTTTGGGGTACAATTGGAAGTATTGATTATTTCAAGGGTTTCTCCTGGACTTGTGGCTCCCATTGGAAGATCATGTGGCAGCTATGGCCAGGGAGCCTTTTCACAAATTTATCTTGTGGGCCAGGTGTACCCATTCCTGAATCACTAGTCACTTTCTGATTAGATTACAGTACTACAGTGTGCCCTACATGGGCTTCCAGATCATCTGGAAGCTATAACTGATCCAGAAGGCAAAGGTAATCTTCAGTTTGCCCAAGGTATACAGCTATTGTGTGAGCTGAGTGGCTTCCAGTTGCTTTCTGGGTGTGATTCAAAATGTTGGTTATCTGCAGGTCTGCCTCTGTCTCTGGAATCCAGGTGAGCACACTCCAGGTTCCTTTATTTAAATACTGTCATCCGCTGGGACCTCTGAGGTAGGTCTTCTATGTGACTGGCCCAGAATTTGGACTAGGCTCCTAATAGATTCAAGGGATTTTTAGACACTTTTAACTTTCTGCAGGATCTTGAAAACTTGGCAATTATCCTAAACATTAGGATAAGATAGGGGATGAGCCAGGAGACTAATGATTTGATAAGAACGTTCTTGATTGTTGTTCTGTTTTTATTTTATTGCTTTTATTGGTTTTTATGAGCTGCCTACGATCACTATTCCCTAGGCCAGGGGTAGGCAACCTTGGCTCTTTTATGACTCGTGGACTTCAACTCCCAGAATTCCTGAGCTAGCCATGTTGAGGGGAAAGGGAGAGGTTTCTATGCTGAGCCATGCTGGCTTAAGAATTCTGGGAGTTGAGGTCCACGAGTCATAAAAGAGGCAAGGTTGCCTACCCCTGCCCTAGGCAGCCATAAAAATTCACCAACCAAACAACCAAATAAATTCTCTATAGATATTCAATGTTTAGGGAACTGCCTCCTCGATATACATTTTTCCCAAATTGTTCGGACTACTGGGGAATCCCTCTCCTAGCTGGCTGCATGGAGTCAGCTTTCTTTCTGGCTGCTTTGATCTCTGGAAATTTCTTCCCCAGATGTGAGAATGACTTTTTTTAATGGAATTCCAGAAACAGGTGAAGGCTATCTTTCATTGACCCTTTGGAAGATAGGTTGAAGGAATGTCAGCTATGATTTGGTAAATTTCAGTTGTATATTTTCAGTGACTACATCACTGTTGTTGTTGACTATGTCATCCTACAATTTTGATGCTTTTTATTATTAAGGTCATCCAAGGTCAGTTAAACTGTAAGGTATAAAAATAATATAAAATAAAATTTATGGTTAGTACTTTGAAGGAACAGCAATTTCTCAGCAATAGCTTCCAATTTCTGGGATTCTTCTCTATAGAGGTGTCCAAATTTAAGTGCCTTCAGATGTTATTCAGAGGCTTGGCACCTCAGGAAGAAATTTTGTAGGGCACACCAACTGTTTAAGAGTGGACTTTAAAATTGATTGAACTGGCAGAGATGGTGAAATTAACTGCACTGATTAGAGACAATGGATTAGGAAAGTTTATAAGAGACTGGAATCCATTTGTGAACTTTGCACAATAGATGGCTAACAGAGGGCTGTGAAAATTAGTTTTACCTTTGGGGTTATATGTTGACTGCTTTTTGTATAGATATAGCAAACAGAGGTTGGGTTGATTGGATTGCTAGATAAATAGATTTCCAAATTAGGGATGTTTATATATATATATATAACATAGTATTTGCTTTATTTTGTATTTTAACTTTGAAAAAATAATAATAATAATTTTGTGTGGAGTAGCCTCTGCATATTACTGTTTTGCATAATGGTGTTGAAACAATTACATTTATCTTCCTTTCTATTGTTTGCCTCATCTGGATAGCTGAAAAAAATTGTTTTCATTGTTTATAGATACTGTATTCACTATTTCAGCATATTACTTAAAAAAGAGGCAGAATGTTTTGAAATAATTACTTAGCTATTTCAAATGTAGGAAAGGCTGATTCATGATAGTAGTTTTCAAAGTAGGTTTGGGTCATTGTTTACTATTAGTAAAATTAGTGCTGTTTTGATATTGGGATGTTAAGCTAGAACATGAACTAGAACACTTTTCCTTATTGTTCAGGGGATTTTTTAACACCAGGAATGGTGCAATTTAATTCACTAAATTGTTGCAGGGATAATACCAGAGTAAGGAGCACTGTGAATGCTACCTTTTGCTGTGGGCAACAGTCATAAATCTGACATATAGATGTCTTGAGTTGACTGAGGGATGTGGAGACAGTATAATTTCAAGAGTACTCTCTTCTTAAGACTTGGCACAAAGCTGGCACAGCTTACAAAGCTTGCTCCTGATAATAATAATCTAAAATAGTGTTTTTCAATCTTGACAGCTTTAAGAGCATGGAATTCACCTTTCAGTATTCCTGAGCCAAACATGGAATTCTGGGAGTTGAAGTCCAAACATCTTAAACACTGATCTGTACATAGTCTTTGACTTACAACCATTCATTTAATGCTCCAAGTTTGATGGATGAAAAAAGTGACTTATGACTAGTCTTTGAACTTATGACTGTCATAGCATCTTCATAGTTGATAAAAATATAGGTACTTTGCAATTGACATGTATTAACAACAATTATAGTGTCCTGGAGTCAAATGATGACCATTCATGATCTTCCCAGGGATCTTCCAACAAGCAAATTGAAAGGCAGAATCTGGATCTGTTTAGTGACCATTGCAGAAGAAGAAGAAGGAGGAGAAGGAGAAGGAGAAGGAGAAGGAGAAAGATTGTAAAATTGGACACAACTTACCAATTGCATCACTTAACTGGAAAGATCTGGTCCTATAAGGCCCCAAGAATCAAGAAAGACATGTAAAATTAATTCTGAGCAGTTTCCTTTATTGTATCTCACCCATAGACAAAAAAATATTCTTAAATTAAAGCAGCAATTTGTATCACATATGTACTCTGAGAATAGCTAGGGAAGGAGCCTTCTTAATTCTCTTTCCCCTGTTCAAACTATCTAAGCTTTGCTCTCTCTTTGGCCTCTGGAATTCAGCCCCTCCCTTCTGGGAATCCAGATTACATTCTATCACAGGTTCCAACTGTGTTTGTAAGTCTAGTACTACTTGTATAGCATATGTGGAGAGCAATCAATTGTCATCATGCCCATTAAATTTGTCACCTAGATCTTTTGTTGTTGTTGTTCAGAATATTTGAACCTACATTGTCATTGTCATCATTTGCTATGGGAGAATACATTTATCTTTAATATAAAAATGAAATATGGAAGCTAAGGAGAATTATCCCTGGTTTGTGGTTGGATGGGAGACAACACCTACTAGGCCTCAAGGTGACTAAAGAGCCAGCTTGGTGTAGTGGTTAAGGCATCAGTCTAGAAACCAGGAGACTGTGATTTATAGTCTTACTTTGGGCACAAACCAGCTGGGTGACCTTGAGTCAGTCACTTTCTCTCAGCCCTAAGAAGGAGGCAATGGCAAACCACTTCCGAAAACCCTTTTCAAGAAAACTGAGGGACTTGTCCAGACAGTTTCTGGGTATCATATCAATTGACTGGAAGAAAAACTACAACAACCAAGACTATGAAATCAAACAATAACTCCAACATACAGAAGAGTGTGGCAAACGTCTTTCCATACTGAGGCTGATACAAGTTCATGGATGTGCTAATGAAGTTACCCCAAGTCAAACTCAACCCATACAAACCTTGATTAATTCTAGTTCATGATTTCTTCCTCTTATTTTCCATCATTAAAGGTTACTTTAAAATGAAGCTTGTCTGCATTTCAAATTTTTTCCTGTATTCTGTATTTATAGGACATTATTGCTACTTACGCTTTCTCACTCCCCTCCCAGTTGCATATTTTCAAATCTGCAAATTGACTGAAGTATTCAGACAGTTTAAGAGTTAACTACAAATTGCTAAAAGGAGTATACATTCACTTCAGTACCCATTATACTCCAAGCCAGCACATCTGTCATTTTAAATTTAATTCTGTATTACTTAGCTGTCTAAAACTTTGCATGTAAGTGACAAGAGTTACCCCCCCCTTTTTCTTTTCTTTTCTTTTCTTTTTTCTTTTTTTTCGTTATGGGAAAATCACTTTTTTTTTGCTGCCTACATACTGGATAAAATGTCATAGTTCTGCTCTGCATTAAGAAGTTTGAAAAATAAATAACTGGTTTTTCGTTTGTAAATCCTCCATTAAAGTGTAGACAATTTACAAAAGAAAGGAGAAAAAAAAAATTAATGTAACTTTGGTTCTATATAACATGATAATACAGTGGATTGTCAGTGTTAAATCAGTTTTTTAAAAATTAAAATAATAATAGTAATACATTCAAGCTCATCATCCTTTGGAACTAAAGGATAAACATACAGGTAGTTCTCACTTAGCTATAATATTGGGACCTGCAATTCTGTTGCTAAGTGCATTCATAAAGTGCAACATCTTGTGATTGTGTCAACTTATGACAGCAGCTAGGGCAGTCCCAGTTCTCATAGTTAGGTGAATCCTGTACCATTGCAGCAACCTGTGGTTGTGTGATTACCATTTATGACCTCCAGCCAGCTTCCCCCTTGACTTTGCTTGCCAGAAGCTAGTAGGGAAGATTGCAAATAGTGACCATGTGACCATGGGCTGCTGCAATGTCATAATTGTGAGCCAGTTGCCAGGCATGCAAATGATGATAATGTGGCTGTGTAGAAACTACAATGGGTGCAACTGTGAGGATCCATTGTAAATCCCCTTTGTTGAGCACTGTTCTGATTTTGAATGGTCCCTGAATAAATGATTGTTCAATGAGGACTACCTATAGTGCAATCTTCCTTTATGCAGATGATTTTGTGTTGCTATCTCTCATACTATTTAGCTTAAAACAACATTGCACATGCAATAGAGCTCAAGATTCATTACACAAAATATGCTTTTCATTTTTGTTAAACATCTTAACATTCATGCTTTGCAACTGAATTATTCTAGTGGCTTGCCTTGTCAGTGTTGATGGCGGTTGTTGTTAGTTGCGAAGTCATGTCCAACCCATCGTCACCCCATGGACAACATTCCTCCAGGCCTTCCTGTCCTCTACCCATCTTCTGGAGTCCATTTAGGCTCATGCCTACTGCTTCAGTGACTCCATCCAGCCACCTCATTCTCTGTCATCCCCTTCTCTTGCCCTCAATCTTTCCCAGCATTAGGCTCTTCTCCAGTGAGTCCTTCCTTCTCATTAGGTGGCCAAAGTATTTGAGTTTCAACTTCAGGATCTGGCCTTCTAAAGAGCAGTCAGGGTTGATCTCCTCTAGGACTGATCGGTTTGATCACCTTGCAGTCCAAGGGACTCACAGGAGTCTTTTCCAGCACCATAGTTCAAAGGCCTCAATTCTTTGGCGCTCAGCCTTTCTTATGGTCCAACTTTCACAGCCATACATTGCAACTGGGAAGACCATAGCCTTGACTATACACACTTTTGTTGGCAGGGTGATGTCTCTGCTTTTTATTTATTTATTTATTTATTAGTTGAATTATATACCGCCCTATTCCCGAAGGACTCAGGGCGGTTCACAGGGCAGTTAAAACAGTACAAAAAAAGAATAAAATTAAATTAAATTAGTACAAGCCCACAATTAATAATAACAGTAAAAATTAAAATTTTAAAATTAATTTAATTTAATTTGATTTAATTAATATAATTTAAAATTTAAAATCCCTCAGTCCAGGCCAGACAATTCAAACAACCAAGTTTTTAAGTCCATACGAAACGAGCGAAGGTCAGGGGCAGTCCAAAGCTCCATCGGCAGTTCGTTCCAAAGGGCGGGCGCACTCACAGAGAACGCCCTCCCCCTGGGAAGTGTGCTGTCTAGATTTGCCATGGCTTTCCTCCCCAGGAGCAAGCATCTTTTAATTTCTTGGCTGCAGTCCCCGTCTGTGGTGATCTTGGAGCCCAGGAAAATAAAATATGTCACTATCTCCATTTCTTCCCCATCTATTTGCCAGGAATTGAGAGGGCTGGATGCCATGATCTTGGTTTTCTTAACGTTAAGTTTCAAGCCAAATTTTGCACTCTCCTTCTTCACCCGCAACAAGAGGCTTTTTAGTTCCTCTTCACTTTCTGCACATTAGGGTGTTATCATCTGCATATTTTAGGTTGTTGATATTTCTCCCAGCAATCTTAATTCCAACTTTTGATTCATCTAGTCCTGCCTTTCTCATAATGTAGTCTGCATATACTTTAAACAGGCAGGGTGATAGTATACAGCCTTGCTGGACTCCTTTCCCAATTTTGAACCAATCAGTGGTTCCATGTGCAGTTCTCACTGTTGCTTCTTGGCCCGCATATAGGTTTTTCAAGAGACAAATAAGATGGCCTGGTACTCCCATCTCTTTAAGAACTTGCCACAGTTTGTTGTGATCCACACAATTAAATGCTTTAGCATAGTCAATGAAGCAGAAGTATATGTTTTTCTGGAACTCCGTAGCTTTCTCCATGATCCAGCATATGTTGGCAATTTGATCTCTAGTTCCTTTGCCTCTATGAAATCCTGTCTGTACTTCTGGTAATTGTCAATCCACATACTGCTGGAGTTTAGCTTGTAGGATTTTAAACATAACTTTACTAGCATGTGAAATGAGTGCAATGGTGCGATAGTTTTGGCACTGCCTTTCTTTTGAATTGGAATGTAAACTGATCTTTTCCAATCCTGTGGCCACTGTTGAGTTTTCCAAATTTGCTGGCAAACTGAGTATAGCAATTTTACTGCATCGTTTTTAAGATCTTGAATAGCTCAGCTGGAATACTGTCACCTCCACTAGCTTTGTTGTTGCTCAGCTTTTCTAAGGCCCACTTCATTTCACATTCTGGGATGTCTGACTTGAGGTCAGTGACCACCTCATCATGGTTATCAGGGACACTAAGCTCGTTCTGTGTAATTTTGCTACCTCTTCTTAATCTTTTCTGCCTCTGTTAGGTCCCTGCCATTTTGGTCCTTTATCATGCCCATTTTTGCATGAACCGTTCCCTTCATCTCTCCAATTTTCTTGAATAGATCTCTGGTACTCCCTATTCTATTGTTTTCTTCTTTTTCTTTGCACTGTTCATTTAACAAGGCATTCTTATCTCTTCTAGCTATTCTCTGGAATTCTGCATTCAGTTGGGTGTATCTTTTTCTCCCTTCCCTTTCACTTCCCTCCTTTCCTGAGCTATTTGCAAAGCTTCCTCAGACAGCCATTTTGCTTTCTTGCATTTCTTTTTCTTTGGGATGGTTTTAGTTGCTACCTCTTGTACAATGTTGCGAACCTCCGTCCATAGTTCTTCAGGCACTCTGTCTATCTGATCTAATTCCTTAAATCTATTTGTCACCTCTACTGTATATTCGTCAGGAATATGATTTAGTTCATATCTGAGTGGCCTAGTGCTTTTCCCTACTTTCTTCAGTTTAAGCCTAAAGTTTGCAACAAGAAGCTCGTGGTCTGAGCCACAGTCAGCTCCTGGTCTTGTTTTTACTGACTGTATAGAGCTTCTCCATCTTTGGCTGCAGAGCACATAGTCAGTCCGATTTCTGTGTTGACCATCTGGTGATGTCCATGTGTAGAGACGTTTGCTATGACCATTGTATTCTCTTGACAAAATTCTATTAGCCTGTTTCCTGCTTCATTTTGTACTCCAAGGCGAAACTTGCCTATTATTCTGGTTATCATTTGGCTTCCTACTTTAGCATTCCAATCCCCCATGATGATAAGGATTTTTTGGGTGTTAGTTCTATAAGGTGCTGTAGGGCTTCATAGAACCTGTCAATTTCATCTTCTTCAGCACTGGTGGTTGGGGCGTATGCTTGGAGTACTGTGATATTGAATGGTTTGCCTTGGATTCGAACTGAGATCATTCTGTCATTTTGGGGATTGTATCCCAGTATTGCTTTTCTTACTCTTTTATTGACTATGAAGGCTACTCCATTTCTTCTGAGGTATTTAGTAGTATACCTGATGGTCATCTGAATTAAATTCACCCATTCCTGTCCATTTTAGTTCGCTGATTCCTAAGATGTCGATGTTCAGTCTTTTCATCTCTTGTTTGACTACGTCCAGCTTTCCTTGATTCATGGATCTTACATTCCAGGTTCCTATGAAAAAAAAAAATCTTTACAACATCGGACTTTCCTTTCACCACCAGATATATCCACAGCTGAGCATCCTTTTGGCTTTGGCCCAGTCACTTCATTCTTTCTGGCTCTACTAGTACTAGCCCTCTGGTCTTCCCCAGTAGCATATTGGACACCTTCCGACCTGAGGGGCTCATCTTCCCACATCATATCTTTTTGCCCTTTGGTACTGTTCATGGGGTTTTCATGGCAAAGATACTGGTGGGGGTTGCCATTTCCTTCTCCTGTGGATCATGTTTTGTCAGAACTCTCTGCTATGACTTGTCCATCTTCGGTGGTCCTGCATGGCATAGCTCATAGTTTCATTCAATCACGCAAGCCCCTTCACCACAACAAGGCAGTATTCTATGAAGGGGTTGATGGCAGTAGTGCTGTGTATCTGAATCCAGAGGGATGAAGCCCAAATATCCTGCGTACGGTCCAATATTTTCCCCAGGCACTGAATAAAAATAAGAAATATTTATTGGATATAGTATACTATATAGTGTACTAGGATATACTAGTATACTAGTAATAAAGAGTAATAAAGAGAATGGAAACTTATTTAATAATGTCCTGATTTTTTAAAAAAATTACCTGATTTATTTTTCAATACATTTCGGTGACAGTTAATTGGTTTCCTATATAAATCTTGGTTTTCCATTAACAAGCAACTAAGCATCAAGCACATCAGCATGACATTATTGTAATGAATGATGTCCTTTTAATGGAGAGGTCGTTAATTTTGAGAAATTCTTTTTGCAAAAGTTGAATGAATTATATATTCATTAACAACAGAACGAGATTTATGTATTGAGGTTCTGGGTGTCAGCATCAGGAATTATTATTTTTTTAAAAGCATGATCCCTAAATTTTATGTTTTTCAAAAGTAAAAGCCATAATTTTTATTTGTTAGAAAAAAGTCTTCATACTGTGTTCTGCGGAACCTTATCAAGTGTCTTGCAATAATGTCTTCGCTGGAGGAATCTTATGTGCCGGTGAACTTTCATTACAATGTACAGCTATAGGGCAAGTTGTGTCAGGTTTTTTTATGTTCATTCCAGTGTGGAAATAAAACTGATCAAGCCTGGTCAGTACACTATTCAGTGCATGGCCTCCAGTATTTCACACCTTTCTGTGCAATGCATGAAGGTTCATTGATGCAGCATGAACAGATTCTTCCAACAGATCTGTTGAAGTGAAAAATTGTCTGGGCTTAAAGTTCTGGAATGAAGGCATTCAAGGGAAGATACAATACAAGCATGTAATACTGTAATACCATAATATTATACAGATTCAGAAATATAGATACAGAGAAGGAATTTATTTTTTCTCAGCTTGTTAGAACTTCTATTCATCCTTCGTAAATAATGGAAGGCAGATTCAGAAAGTATATTTTCGCATGACAGAAATTCTGTTTTATATAAAACAGATGTGGCACTAGCATGGATTGCTTTAATATAAAAAAGACTGAATAAATTAATAGAGTACAAGCATTTCTTGAGTTACAACCATTTACTTAGTTTACTACATTTGAAGTTATGATGGACCCCCGATAAAGACTCTTTATCCTGTCTTGATAACCATCAAATAGGAAGAAGTGGTAGCAGGTGTCTTTGCCATTATATCTGTGTTCTGTATTACATGCCAGTTTTCAAAATTCCATTGAAATCTTACAATAGGAACAAATCTTTTACCAACTTGTACCTAGGACTCAATCACCCTATTTGTTTATTTATTTTAAAATACTTACATAGCTGCCCATATTATAATAACAACCCTGGTGATGCACAAAACCGTAAAAGCAACTCCCAACCATAAAATAAAAGTCAATAAAAACTCAATAAATCACAAACAGATATCTATATTGAGTGGAGTGGAGTGGAGTGGAGTGGAGTGGAATGGAATGGAATGGAATAGAATAGAATAGAATAGAATAGAATAGAATAGAATAGAATAGAATAGAATAGAATAGAATAGAATAGAATAGAATAGAATAGAATAGAATAGAATAGCAGCTGGAAGGGACCTTGGAGGTCTTCTAGTCCAGTCCCCCACTCAAGCAGGTATGTGTACTTTAACGAAGAGAAGGGTGAGGGGTGACATGATAGCAGTGTTCCAATATCTCAGGGGCTGCCACAAAGAAGAGGGAGTCAAGCTATTCTCCAAAGTACCTGAAAGCAGGACAAGAAGCAACGGATGGAAACTAGTCAAGGAGAGAAGCAACCTAGAACTAAGGAGAAACTTCCTGACAGTTAGAACAATTAACCAGTGGAACAACCTGCCTCCAGAAGTGGTGAATGCTCCAACACTGGAAGTTTTTAAGAAGAGACTGGACAGCCATTTGTCCAAAATGGTATAGGGTTTCCTGCCTGAGCAGGGGGTTAGACTAGATGACCTCCAATGTCCCTTCCAACATTATTATTATTATTATTATTATTATTATTATTATTATTATTATTATTATTATTATTATTATTATTATTATTATTATTATTATTATTATTACCTATACCAGGGGTAGGCAACCTTGGGTCTTTTATGACTCGTGGACTTCAACTCCCTGAATTCTGTGAGTTGAAGTCCATGAGTCATAAAAGAGCCAAGGTTGCCTACCCCTGACCTATACTATCTTAGACAAGTGACTGTCCAGTCTTTGTATATAGACTAATAAATACTAAGTAAGCAATATTAATGAACCTATCAAATACATATAGGCAAATAATATACATTTCCCTAAATCTGTAAATATATATATATATATATATATATATATATATATATATATATATATATATATATATATATATATATATATTTGTGTGTGTATGTATATGTATATGTATATATACACACACACATATACGTACAATAGTGAACACAGTTCTTATTATCTGTGAAATTTGAATCTTTATAAAAAAATAATTAACCTTTAAGATTTAACTGTCAAGATAGTTTGAATAGATGTTGAATTTAAGAATTTGCAGTATCCTATAAAAGAGAAAGGGGAAAAGAAAGATTATCTCTAATTCTCTACATTCCAGACAAATCTTCTGATCTCATATGGAGAATGATGGATATACGCCTGCCTTAATGTAGTTTTGTAGAAAACTGTATTAGTGCAGTTAATTAAAACAGTTTTACAGAAAACATGTTATTAAAATTAGAAAAGAGATGATAATGCATGAGTGAAATGGTCCAAAAGCTCCTTTTATTGCTTTATTGCCTTTGGAGAAAGATTGTCAAAAATACTAAAATATGCACCCGTCCCTGCTATTCTATGCAGCTTTTATAATCTCCTTTGTAAAATAAGTTAAATGCCAAAGCAGATGGGCTTTTAAGCAGATTCACCTTTTGAATTTGCTCTGCGAAATAATGTAAGGCACTGATAAAATATATTCTCATTAGAAATTGCTAATTCTCCTTTTAATAAAACAGTCTCTCTCCAGTAAAGGTGAACTGTATTTTCTTGTATATTTCTTTTATAGGTCATAAAATGCACTGGGAGAGAAAAAACAAAAGGAATATGATTCTTAATGAACAATGTTTTTCAAAGAACTCAATTATGTTGCTTTTATTACAGTGGAAAAGTAGAAAAAAGGAATTGGGAATTTTAGAACATTGAATGGCAAGTTAAAAGTGACTCAGATAAGGTGCAGCACCTAAAAAAACGGGCTGGGATTTTTCTGATGATTCTATCTATCTATCTATCTATCTATCTATCTATCTATCTATCTATCTATCTATCTATCTATCTATCTATCTATCTATCTATCTATCTATCTATCTATCTATCTAATCTATCTATCTATCTATCTATCTATCTATCATCTATCTATCTATCTATCTATCTATCTATCTATCTATCTATCTATCTATCTATCTATCTATCTATCTATCTATCTATCTATCTATCTATCTATCCTGTTAGACTCCTGATTCGAAAATGGATTTGTTGTGAGCGAAAAGTCTACTTCAGGCTTCATGATTTAAAACAGGAGAGGGACTGCTGATGTAGCTTTGGGGAAGGAGTTGCATAGAAGCTTTTCCTTTCTAATTTTTCTCAAGTGCAGCTGTGTGTATTTGCATGCTGGCCCACTGCTTGCACGCTCGCCTGCTGCTTGTGCAAGCCGGTTCTAAACTGGCTAGGACCTGGTACCAGGCTGCAGCCTGGGAGGTGGAGACCCCTGTTTTAGTGGCTTGCCTTGTCAGTGTTGGTGGGAGTGGTGTTAGAAGTTCTTTATTTGGCTTGTTTGGGCAGCTCCTCGATTGGAGTATTGTTTATTGTTGGTCTGATGTTAATCTTGGAGTTAATCTATGCTCATCTGATCGCTGATGGGGAGGTGTTTTGGTCTTTTTGTTCCCTTTTTGGCTTGTTGATTGTCTGTTTCTTCATTCAGTAGCCCCAGTAATATTCTACAATTGCTTCATGGATGCAGTACATGTTAGTCTCTCCTATACGTTTAGTTTTATATTTTAATAACAATTAGTTTCATATTTTTAATAATGACTTTTTAAATATATTTATTTACTTTTACAAATTTTATTGATTTTCTAATATTACATTCACATACTTGAAAAGCAACATGGTGGCTGAGTAGTAGTAATTCAGTTACATACAGATATCATTGAGGCCTTTGAACTGTGGTGCTGGAGAAGACTCCTGCGAGTCCCTTGGACTGCAAGGCAATCAAACCGGTCAGTCCTAGAGGAGATCAGCTCTGACTGTTCTTTAGAAGGCCAGATCCTGAAGCTGAAACTCAAATACTTTGGCCACCTGATAAGAAGGAAGGACTCACTGGAGAAGAGCCTAATGCTGGGAAAGATTGAGGGCAATAGAAGAAGGGGACGACAGAGAATGAGGTGGCTGGATGGAGTCACTGAAACAGTAGGCGTGAGCTTAAATGGACTCCAGAAGATGGTAGAGGACAGGAAGGCCTGGAGGAACGTTGTGCATAGGGTCGCGATGGGTCGGACACGACTTCGCAGCTAACAACAACATCATTAGAACAGATTTCAGATTGCTACTGTATACATTTCCTCTCTTTTTCCCTTCATATATACTGTCTATTTGTAAATTGAAAGACAGGTTTTATCCTATCAATCACATAGAAAATAACTTTCTTACATATATCCATAGTTTTTAGTTTACACATATTCTAGTTGTTTTAACATACAATCTTTTAGACAATCAATGACCTAATAGATTTTTCAGTTTCAATTTCCACTAACATTTAGATTTAACGTTTGATATTTTGATATTTGATATTCACAGTTACTAATATTGAGCAAGGTACCACCTATACTATACCTGTGCATTTGATTTTTCCTTAATCTAGCCCTGTAGAACCTTACTTTTTTCACCATTGAATTTCATTTTGTTAGATAGCGCCCAGTGTTCGAGTCTGTCCAGATCTTCCTGTTTACAGTTGTCATCATTGTTGTGCTGTATTTTTGTAAAGATAAAGTTATTTCTTATATAGAGAGCAACTCCACCTCCTCTTTTGGAAAATAAAAAATAAAAAATCTTTCAGTCCACATGCTTTGAGAAGTAAGGTTCCAATTGGGATTTAGTTACTTTTTCAATGTTGAAAATGCCCCTGGGTATTTAGTCGCCACTCTTTCTGGAGGGAGGGCTAAAGTCCCCTTCCCTCACCACAGGGGGGAGAATGCTTAGCAGCTTAAGGAGCTACAGAAAGTAATTGCAATACAATACGATACGATAATTTTTATTGTCATTGTCCCATACAGAACAACAAAATTGAAAAAATCCATATCAACCCCACAAAACCCAACAAAAACAACAAAATACATATCAACATACCACCCACCCCACATATACACATTTAACCCCTAAAAACACTCTGACACTCTAAAAACTAAATACAGAAGTTCTCTCAGAAACTGCATTCTGCTGCATTCAAAGCCAAAACCGCTTTTGGATAAAAACTATTTCTCAAGCGGCTGGTCCTGGTCTTTATGACCCTATACCTCCTTCTAGAAGGCAGAAGCTGAAAGAGATCATTTCCGGGGTGTGTGCAATCCTGCACAATCTCCACAGCTTTCTTATAACACCTGGAGGCATAGACTTGATCTAAAGTAGGAAGAGTACGCCCAATTATTCTCTCCGCAGTCTTTACGACCCTGGACAGCATTGTTTTTCCCCTAACTGTACAACTCCCAAACCACACACACAGACCATAGGTTAACACGCTCTTTATGGTACAGTGGTAGAATGCCAACAACAGGTCCTTTGAGAGATTATGCTTCCTGAGAATTCTCAAGAAGTATAACCTCTGCTGTGCTCTCTTCATCACAACTTTGGTGTTTGCTCCCCATGTCAGATCATCTTTTAACTCCATTCCCAGAAATCGAAACATAATTAGGGTGTAAAAGAGGTAGATCTCACCCAGTCTCTGCTTTAAGAATTGCTTGGTGGAAAATGTGACTTCGGCTGTTCACAGCCTAGGGATGAGCCATAATGGCCTGTCCTTTCGTCCACCGGTTTGGAGGGATCGCCAGGTCTAATGGGAGAGTTACGGTTCTCCCACGATCCAGCGAGCACCCCTCCTTGCTGGTCACCTCTTCGGGGCGACTTTCGGCCCTTTTCAGGGGCCCCCAGCAATGTTAAACTTTACAGGGGAGAGAGAGCAAGTCTCCCAGCCATCCATAGCGGCTGTGTGGCAAACCAGAAGCCCTACATTTTAAATATATTGTTTACTTCATTGTTGTATTCCACCCAGAGTCATGTTTTTGTGAGCTGGGCAGCCATATAAATTTGATGAATAAATAAAGTGTGCTTTTATCTTCATAGCTTAATCTAGCCCTGTAGCTTATTTCACAGAAGGCACCTTTGTCATTGAAAGCACCATCTACTGATCTGAATAACTGCCCATTCGCAGCTCCATTTAAAGAGAAAGAAAGTAACATAAAATAAAAGCCTTTGAATCAGAAGAAAACACAAAATGAAGCACCCAGGTTATTCTGAGTATCTTCTGAATTTAGGAACTCATGTTGAATTCTAAGGTTTATACTACAGGCTTTGACATAAATCTACTCCTGGTTATGTGTTTTCTGTAAGTGGTGAATAGAACTGTAATGTGCTTTATGTTACACTGTCCTTGAAAGTACAACTCCCAGGAATAGCTCACAGAGATCTGAAAACATCAGGGTTGAAAAGCTGTAATTTTTTCCAGCCAAATTCAAGATACTGGTAAGTGTAGGATCCAGGGAGAAGCTGAAACACTAGTTTGCTTCTAAGTATATTTGTTTGTTTATGTTTATGTTTATTGGACTTATATACCACCCTTCTCCCGTAGGACTCAGGGCGGTTCACAAGGTATTTAAAATAACAATACAAATACAAAAGTTAAGAACAATTAAAATAATTAAATTTAGTTCTTGAATAAAGTATAAAACCCCTGTTAAACTCCAATTAAAACCCAATTAAAATAAAATTAAAATTAAAATTCTCAGTCCTGGCTGGAAAGCTCAAAGAGCCAGGCCTTCAGGTCCCGACGGAATGAACGAAGGTCAGGGGCAGTCCTGAGCTCTATGGGCAGCTGGTTCCAAAGGGCAGGCGCACCCACAGAGAAGGCCCTCCCCCTGAGTGTTACCTGCTGGCCATCTTTTGCCGGCAGCACCCTGAGGAGGCCCTCCCTGTGGGAACGCACAGGACGAAGGGAGATTGATGCCGGCAGCAGGTGTTCCCTCAGATATCCCAGACCCAAGCCATTTAGGGCTTTATAGGTCATCACCAGCACCTTGAATCTCACCCAGAGGGCAACCGGAAGCCAATGCAGCTCGCGGAGTAGAGGTGTTACATGGGAGTATTGGGAAACGCCCATCACAACTCACGCGGCCGCATTCTGCACCAGCTGAAGCCTCCGAGTGGTTCTCAAGGGCAGCCCCATGTAGAGAGCGTTGCAGTAGTCCAAACGGGAGGTCACGAGCGCATGAGTGACTGTGCATAGGGCATCTTGGTCCAGATAGGGCCGCAACTTGCGCACCAGGCGAACCTGGGCAAAGGCCCCCCTGGTCACAGCTCCTATATAATCTTCAAAACTGAGCCGCGAATCCAGGAGGACACCCAAGTTGCGAGCCCTATCAATGGGCGGGGTAATACCTCACCCCCCATCATTAAAGGTGGAATGGACTGGTTAACCCGAGATGCTGGTACACACAGCCACTCAGTCTTGGCAGGATTGAGACAAAGTCTGTTTCTCCCCATCCAGACCCGGACCGCCTCCAGGCAACGGGACATCACAGTGAGGGCATCGCTGGGTTGGTTCGGGGTGGAGAAAAAAAATATTCTGAGATTTAAAGAAGGCTTCTTTTTCACTACAGTTCCCTCTATATCAGGGGTGTCAAACTCGCAACGTCATGTTACATGTTGCAACGTATCGCGACTTTTTTGCCATTGCAGGCAATGGGGTAGGTGCAGTTTCGCTATGATGCATCCGGCCTGTGGGCTGGCAGTTGGACACCCCTGCTGTATATAATGACATATTAGAACATATGTATCTATAGGGACATGAATGGGCAATATCTTCCTGTTAGAAATGCCTCAGATTTATTTAAGAGCTGGATGTATTCTTGAATCATTGACTACCAAGAGATGGTATCTGTATTTTCGGAGTTTAATACAGGGGTCTCCAACCTTGGCAAATTTACGACTGGTGGACTTCAACTCCCAGAATTCTTCAGCCTGGCTGAGGAATTCTGGGAGTTGAAGTCCACAAGTCGTAAAGTTGCCAAGGTTGGAGACCCCTGGTTTAATATGTTTAGGGTCTAATTAATCTGTTATCCATCCTGTTGATTGAGATTTATTGTTTTAATCTTGATGAGTTAGCTTGTTATATGAAGGATGGGATACGTTCCCAAATAGTTAAAAGCATGTACTGTAACTCTTCCTTGCTTCATAAGACCTGAGACATTTGCTACCTATGTTAAGTTTTTTGTTGCTATTTTTAATGTATTGCAAGCCAAATGTTTCAGAAATCTGGTAGTAAATTTTTGTTTATTTTTTTTTCAGCAATGCAGGTAGATTTCATAGAGAAATAATATGTTTCCATCTGTGAAGATGACTGAAGGGGCCTCAGAAGAACGATTTAGGCTATTCAGTTCAAACCATATTTTCAGAAGTTACTACAGGACTAGTATATTGCAAAAACTAATTCTATTTTGCTGATGACTGGTAACATACTTTCGATCACCAAGGTTCTCTGTAGAAATTTCATATCATCTTAGTGTTTACTGCAGCTCTCAGAGTTGTATAAAATTATAATTGACTTGTGGTTCCAAATTGCCTAATATTAATCAGTTTGAAATTGATCGCAAGTCTCTTTGTTACTTAAAGAATGTGGCATTACAAATGAACTGTATGCACATTTATTCCAGCCTTTAAATCCATATGTCCAGTTTTAGAAAAATGAAATTAAATGCTGCATTTCTCTAAAGAAACTCAGCAAATGACAGCATAAATATCCTGTTAATCAGTATTTTACTTGCCATCTCGAGGAACTATAAATTACTTGCGTATTTTTTTTTTACATGGCTCTGGCAACTATTAATATACGCACAGTAACTTGTAAAACAGGTGGTTATTATTCTGCCTATATTAATTCTTTCATACTAATGATTTATTTTTCATTTTCTCCAGGCTATAGACCTGAAGTTAACTGGAATTGATTTATAAGTGAGGAATCTGTATTAAATGGATGTTCTCTTCATCTTGCTACAGTGGAAAACTGAATTGTCAATTGAACGTAGCCTGATAAATAGGACTCTGAAGATGCTATATCAGCAAGAATGAAATCACTGGAAGATACCTTACAAAGAGCCTTTTGGGTATTCTCAGACTTATTTGATTTTGGATTTTTCTGATTCTTGTGAGGGGGAAAACCCTCCTTTCTGCCTTGCTGGATACAAATTCACATTGTTTTAACCATAGATGTACAACTGATGTGGGACCATGGCTTTTCCAATATCTGTATGGCTGAACTGTGTGTGGAGAGCAACACAAGCTCATTTGTTGCACATGGGATTGGATGTCACATTTACTTTTTGCATTCTTGGGTTCTTGATTCACACAGCTGCAGTGTCATCCCAAAAGTTGGATGATCTTGACCCCGTGGTGACCACCAATTTTGGAAAGCTGAGGGGGATGAAGAAGGAATTGAACAATGAAATTTTGGGGCCAGTGATCGAGTTTCTTGGAGTTCCTTACGCTGCCCCACCTATTGGGGAACACCGATTTCAACCTCCTGAGCCACCTTCTCCCTGGCCGGACATCAAAAATGCAACACAATTTGCACCAGTATGTCCTCAAAACATCATTGAGGGCAGGTTACCGGAAGTCATGCTCCCTGTTTGGTTTACTAATAACTTGGATATAGTTTCTACTTTCGTACAAGATCAGAATGAAGACTGCCTCTATTTGAATATATATGTCCCAACTGAAGATGGTGAGTTATTTATTTAAGGAGCAGGGGAAACTTTTGTTTACTTTTCTGTTTGATATTTCTTTAAACAACGAAACCATGTGTACTGGTAGCCAGCACGGCTTTTTCTGTCTGCATGCAAATTTCTTTCCCTCGTTGTTTTTTTTTAACCTGTGTGCATGTGGCTTTTTCTATGTATGCATCAGTTCTTAGCCAATGCTGTCCTTTTTTTTCTTAGTCCAGACTCCTTTTCAGCACGTTTATCCTTAGGTCAAAGTTGGTACCTAATTCTCATTCCCATCGACTCCTGAGAAAGATGCATCAACATCTTGATCCATTGCATGGATAGGCAAGGAGGAGATTCTTCTGCGCTCAAACAGTACATAAAAATAAGCAGGCCATATTGAAGCTAATGGTATTGCATGCTCCTGCCGTCTATCATGGAGCTCCATGTTATTTTCTAGTATTCTATTCATTTTTCAGTCAAAAGAATATCCAAGGAATGTGCCAGAAAACCCGGCAAGAAAATTTGTAGAAAAGGAGGTATGTATAAAAGTGGACACAAACGAAACCTGGGTTGAAAAAAAAACACAAACACCTGAATTGTTCAAACCATAGGGAGGAACGTCAGCAAAGCACATCTTAAAAGAAAATTAGGTGGTTGCTGTTGATGGTGGTGGTACAGAAAGAAGAAATTGTTTGTAATTAATAGGGTTGGAAACCAGCGAAATAGGACAAATGTTTTAAAAACAAGAGAATTAAACAAACATTCCTTTCCCTTTCTGAAGCATTAATGCACAGTGGATTGGAGAGTTGTTTGCATATTCATCCAATAAAGAAGTGGAGTTCAGTGGTAATGCATGTTTTTCATGTCTAGAGCCAGTGACTGAGTAGAGAGTTTAATGAACTGAAGCCTTTATAGCCTTGACTCCCTTGAGTGCAACAGAGACAATTTTTGTAGTTGCTGTGTAAAATTACTCTCTTTCCCTCCCTGCTATTTGATTAAAAGACAGAATGCTGTTTCCAGAGAGAATTATAGTTACTTTCTCCTGGCAGAAGAAAAAGTATGGATTGTGCAGTAATTACTTTGTTTATCAGGTTTATTGTTTCATATCATTTGGACCAAAACAGTTTTGTACATGACACTTCATATTGGATTTATACTTCTAGTAATATGCAGTTTTCTTTTGGATATCACAGATGGAGATATATTGGAGTATCATCAATTGACAAATGTTTTCAGATTAGGTTGTTGTTGTTGTTTTGAGGACTTATAGTGAAGATTTTGAATTTGTTGTCCCTTGTATTTTCTATTTTGTTTAGCTTTGCTGTCCTAAGTGACTGTTTACCAAAACAAAGTATTCTGGTAATCAGTTAGAAACCTGAGTATTCAATTAAAACTTGGTGACAACAGTACATTCTTCAACTATCTCCAATATAATTATAACTTTGACAAGGTAGTCATTCACATAAGTTGCTATTTTGTGATTGTTTTCTTTCTTTGCTTTGCAAATCTAGTTAGTGAAAAAAATGATGTCTTTCAATTTTATTTCTCAAATCAATGGTTCTGGAAACACCCATAGCTTTTGCTACTTTAAATTTCGTGAATATTAAAAATGGAAACGACATTTGAGTTGAACTGAAAGTTCATGAGTTTTCCATTTGTATTGATACAGTTTAGGTGATTGGTTTATGAAGCTGTGAATAACTCTGAAAGAAAATAGTATTCCTTAATTCGTCTTTATCATGAATTGCCTTCAGTAAGAAAATTCTGGTTTATATTAATCATATTGCTTGTTTTGTAGTTTGTTAACCACCACTAAGCTAAAGTTTGAAGTGAGACATAACGGTACCTAATACTACAATTAGTTAATGATAGTACACTATCCAAGGAAGATGAATACATAGATTCATTACTTCATAAGCCATAGCTTCTAACACCTTAAATAATTTTCCAAATTGATTCCTTTTTTACATGTTTGAAAAGTATGTCAG
The DNA here is from genome assembly GCF_964194415.1 of Vipera berus. NCBI lineage: Eukaryota > Metazoa > Chordata > Lepidosauria > Squamata > Viperidae > Vipera > Vipera berus. The sequence continues at coordinate 15,277,327 of NC_138207.1, read as the reverse complement.
TAAATTTTACTTTGTGCATAAGGTGGAGAAATCTGAAGCAAGTTAGAGATGAACAATGTAGAATATAGCTACATAGTCATCTCATTAAAAACAATTATAAGCATGTTCAAAGCTGGTCAGGCGCCATAATATGTTCTGCATTGTGTAACATTTGAAAGTGCTGTTCCAACATTAAGAGCTAAAAGTGTTTGCTTGTTTACTAATTAAAATTAAACATTATTTATTCTATTTATTTATTTTATTTTAATCCCATTTATATCCCGCCCTTCTCCGAAGACTCAGGGCGGCTTACAATTTAAAGCACAAATCAATGTGCTTAGCAATAGCCTTCATTCTATGTATATGCCTGCTTATTAGGGTTTTCGGCTCCATCTCAAGCGGCATTATTACTTTATTAAGTCAGCTTATTGCCCCCAACAATCTGGGTCCTCATTTTACCTACCTTGGAAGGATGGAAGGCTGAGTCAACCTTGAGCCTGGTGGGATGCAAACCTGCACTAATTGCAGGCAGCTGGTGTTACTTAAGGAGGCATTAGCCCACTGCTCCACCAAGACTCAGTATAACAATGATGTAAGATTAATACAATTACCTTTGGATTGTACACTTAAAAAATTTGTAGAGAACAGAAGGGAAAAATATTCCATATTTGATTCAAAGACCCTTCCTGCTCTCTGCTTTAAAATTGTTCTTCTGTTAAGAAAGTAAAAAAATGGATCTAGAAACGAGAATGGAAATTGATTATTCCCCTCATTCTTTCAGCATTGCTACAGTTACTAGACCATATCTTAATTTGCACTTTCTTTCTTAACTAGTAGAGTCTATAGAGAGCTATATCACATACAATATACCTATTACTTGAATTAGCCTATTTTCTAGATTTGTACAGTACATTGAATCATAAACTAACTAAACAGGCCGGGCTTTGCAATGAGCTGAGTCATAAAAACAAGCTGTGGTTAAAACTTTTGAAGAGATTAGCAAGTTTATCTAAATTCTGTGCAATGTTTAACAATTTAAACAATTGTGTAAACCAGCTGTTCTGCTATCCTTATCCTGAATTAGACATATTCCTTTGTTTCCAACTCTTCTTTAGAAGCCTGATTAGAATCCCTTGGATATGGATTCCCAGAGGGTAGAGGGTGCATTTCATAGGAGTAAGATGGAACTCAGTCAAGACATTATGTGTGAGAGAAAGAAGGTGAAAGCAGACCCTCCCCAACAGTTCACAGAGTGTATTGTAGTTGCAGATAATAGAAACTTCAGTCTGTAACACTGATCTCAGGTCCCAAAACAAGAGCAACATGTGACGATTCTTCTAAACTGGGTTATTATTATTATTATTAGTTGAATTTATATACCGCTCTATTCCCGAAGGACTCAGGGCGGTTCACAGGGCAGTTAAAACAGTACAAAAAAGAGAATAAAATGAAATTAAATTAGTACAAGCCCACAATTAATAATAACAGGAAAAATTAAAATTTTAAATTTAATTTAATTTAATTAAAATAATTTAAAATTTAAAATCCCTCAGTCCAGGCCAGACAATTCAAACAACCAGGTTTTTAAGTCCCGGCGAAACGAGCGAAGGTCAGGGGCAGTCTGAAGCTCCATTATTGTTTCACATTTATACACATAAATAGATTGCCGGCGGATAACACCCAGGGGGAGGGCCTTCTCAGTGGGTGCGCCTGTCCTCTGGAACCAGCTGCCCGTGGAGCTTAGGACTGCCCCCGACCTTCATTCATTTTGCCGGGACCTGAAGACCTGGCTCTTTGAACTTTCCGGCCCAGGCTGAGAATTTTAATTGGGGTTTTTATTTTTAGGGATTGATTTAATCTTTTTAAATTGTTTTTAACTTTTGTATCGATCTTTGTTTTAAATACCCTGTAAACTGCCCTGAGTCCTTCAGGAAAGGGCAGTATATAAATCCAATTAAATAAATAAATAAATAAATAAATAAATAAATAAATAAATAAATAAATAAATAAATAAATAAACTTGCCTCAGAATCTACCTCCTTTCTCCATACCACACATACAGATCCTCAATGTGCAGGGAATACTGATGTCAAGGTTCCAACTGATGAACCCAACCAAGTAAACACTTTCGAGGCTTTCCAAACTCTTAATGTAAAACTTTATTGAGTACAGCATTTCGGCACACATGCAAGGAAAACCAGCTCTGGCAAATCCCCAATCCTATATACGGTAGTAAAAATATAGAATTCCCCTCCCCCTTCTTGATCAGGTCACATTGCCCAATTAGGTGGAAAAATATTGTTATGAGAAAGTGTCTTTGGGTCTGGCCAGACACCTGGTAAACTGTCCTTGGTTCTCATGATCTGCTTTCTTGATCTTTTGAAGTCTGCATTCCAATCCCTTTCCCTTCACCCAAGTTCATTGGCAAGCTGAGAAGCAATAATTGTCAGACCATCAAAACTTTGCTTCAGACTTGACAACTGACTGAATTGAAATCCTTTTCCTGAAGACAGGAACTCTCCATGTTGCTACAAACACTGATTGACTTTACATATAGAATTAATATGTATACGGTTGATATACAGGCACATTAGAGGGTGAGATGAGCCCATACTGTCTTGGATGAACTCTTAGTCAGATCTGGAAACTCCTCTGTGGGAAAATGTCACCATTCAGATATGGGGGAACCTATGGGCAGATGTCACTAGAGCCCTCTCTCTGGTTTAAAACAGTGGTACTAAAGGTCTGCTGGTATCTGTGGCAAAAAGTCCAAATGATAAATGACATTTCAGTTATTCCAGAATCTCCCACTTCCATTACATTATGTGGTGTTCTATTATGCTGCCAAAATGGAGGAACTATCTTAGTAGCTTACAGTGACCATACATTCTTTAATATAAAGGACAATCTTTTATTTCACAAAGCTTCTCCTTTCAATTTATTTGTGCTTCAAATAAATGTGCTCATTTTGTCCTTTTCAGGTGGTCCTCAACCACCATTCATCTGAAATTTCCTGTTGCTAAGTGAGACAGTTAAGTAAATTTTGCCCCATTTATGACCTTTCTTGCCACAGTTGTTAAGTGAATTACTGCAGTTGTTAAGTTAGTAACACAGTGGTTAAATGAATCTGGCTTCCCCATTCTTTGCTTGTCAAAAGATGATCACATGATCCCAGGACATGACAACTGTCACAGATATGAGTCAGATGCCAAGCATCTGAATTCTGATCATGTGACCAAAAGGATGTTGCAATGGTCGTAAGTGTGAAAAACGGTCATAAGTCACTTTTTTCAGTGCTGTTACAAATTCAAACAGTCACTAAATAAACTTCTGTACGTTGAGAGCCACCTGTATTTTGATCATTTAACTTTTATTGTATAAATGGTACCACATAATGCAGTCTTTCACATTCATGTGAAAAATAGAGAAATTTAATCTTTTTTTAAAAAAAATTTTTTTACATATTCTATTTTATCTTCGACACCACATTTTATTAGAATGTGCGTTTTTGTAACATTTTTCTTGGCTTTGCTCTTGAATTAAGATTTTTTAAAATTCTTTTATTCTTATGAACTCTTTCAAATTTGACCTTTTTCAGAGTTGTCTTTTATTTTTTTCTAAGAAAAATGATTACAGTAAACTAGCCAATAAGAGAAACTATTATTCTATAACATTTGATATGTGGTCAGCCAGCCATTATCTTATATAGTTTTTTTAAATTAGTTTGTGCTGGTTTTATTTCTATGGTATGCTAGATGATAGCTTAATGTTAAAAATATTGCATTCTTGAGAATAACTCTGGTGTCAGAGTTACACTTTTAGTATGATAATATCCTATTATGCTGCTTCGTTTTTCCACTTGAAATGTTTTTGCTCCAGGATTATAGCTCTGTACTTTCTATTTGTCTATCTGATTACTCTGTGTTGGTCATTGACTGAATCAAGGTTAGTAGACTTAAGCATTTCCTACCACCCCAGGTTTTATTTAAGGTCCATGACAATTCGCCACAGCCAACTCGTCACGGCCCACTCACTGCAAGGCAAGAGTTACACTAATATCAAAAGAATGGTGGAATAGAATCATCAAAGAAAGGATGCAAAATGAGGGATAGAATGAAATGTGAATGACAAAAATTAAAATAATTTCAAGGTTGACTCAGACTTCCATCCTTCCGAGGTAGGTAAAATGAGGACCCAGATTGTTGGGGGCAATAAGCTGACTTTGTAATAATGCCGCTTGGGGGGGAAGCGAAAGCCCTAATAATAAGCAGGCATATACATAGAATGAAGGCTATTGCTAAGCACATTGATTTGTGCTTTAAATTGTAAGCCGCCCTGAGTCTTCGGAGAAGGGAGGGATATAAATGGGATTTAAATAAATAAATAGATAGATAGATAGATAGATAGATAGATAGATAGATAGATAGATAGATAGATTGATTGATTGATTGATTTGTTAAATTGTCCTGCAGCGAGTTCGGCTGTGATTGAGTTGGCCACAGTGGTTTGGCTGTGGTGAGTTGTCCCATTCTGTTTGCTATTACTTGATGGCTGGCTATTTGGTATCACATTTGCAGATGCAGCAAAATATTAATAACAGCTTTGTAAATATTTTTTTAAAAAAAATTAAGACTGGGAACAAGAGAAGGAAGTGGGTTTTTTCCCTATTTTCATCTGTATCCCCTAATTGGCCTCGGTCCTAACCTAACTGAATAGGTTAGGATTGAGAATACTGTTAGGCTTCCCATCACTTCCAGTAACAGCCCAGTATCTATGGAGATTCACAGTCATCCAGGTCATAGTTATCCCAAAGATGCTTTTTCACAAGGCAACTGGATGTTTCGCTTCTCATCCAAGAAGCTTCTTCAGCTGGGACTGGATCAAACTCCATTCCACACCATCCAGTCCGAGCTGAAGAAGCTTCTTGGATGACAAGTGAAATGTCATCAAAGAAAAAACAAGGAAGTCCAGTTACCTCATGAAAAAGCATCTTGGGGATAACAGCCCAATATCCTTAGATGACTTTCTGCAGCTCTCTGTAGATTCAGAGATGGAGTTTTTTTTTGGATGCCTCTTAACATTCTGTACTTTTATGCTGAACAGTGGAGCCCTAACACCGGAGGGTTTTAAGAAGAAATGGTATAGGGCAGGGGTAGGCAACCTCGGCTCTTTTATTTATTTATTTATTTATTTATTTATTTATTTATTTATTTATTTATTTATTTATTTATTTATTTATTTATTTTATTTTATTTTATTTCTATACCGCCCTTCTCCCGAAGGACTCAGGGCGGTGTACAGGGCAATAAAATGCAATAAAAATACAATATACAAAAAATAAAATGAGAATTAAATAGAATAGCCCAATTGCAGTAAAAAGTTAATTAAAATTACAATTAAAATACCCCAAGCCCATCAGACCAGGCTGGCTTGTTCAAATAGGTGAGTTTTCAGGTCACGGCGGAAAGAGCGAAGGTCAGGAGCCATCCAGAGCTCAACCGGTAAATGACTTTTATGACTCATGGACTTCAACTCCCAGAATTCCTGAGTCAGGGAGTTGAAGTCCATGAGTCATAAAAGAGCCAAGGTTGCCTACCCCTGGTATAGGGCTTCCTGCTTGAGCAGGGAGCTGGACTAGACTTCCAAAGTCCCTTCCAAGTCTGTTCTTCTTTACATCAATCTGTCCTGATAATACTGTGCATTTCATGTTGCCACAGCTTTAACTTCTAACACATGGCATAATTAGATATGTGATCCTCTCACTGGGTTTCTAAGATAGACTTAAGGAGAACCTCACATGGTAAGACTGATTGCAGCAGTTATTGGTTGTAATGGAAGCATTAGTTGCAATCTTGTAAAAGATAAGTGTATGGCTTCATCTGTTCAATGGACTGAAGAGCTGATTGCATTTGCCACTTATGAGCAGATTGTTTATTGATGTAGATTTTGTATAGACAAGTGCAAGCAGTCCTTGACTAATGACTAAATTTGTGATCAGAATTTCTGTTATTAAGCAAGACAGTTAGGTTTTTCTTGTATTTCTTTTACTTTGTTTTAATTAAAGCACTCTTTGTGCGCTCTTTCTTGGACAATGTATATTTTACCATAAGTATTATTTTTGTGTGTGCGTGTTTTGCCCTTTTTCCCTTTTTTTAGCATTTAATGCAATGAAAATAAATTTTAAAAACTGCAGCCTTGTAGGTAGGTACCCTGCAGCTGCTCTTGGCCCGCCTTCAGCCTAGCATAAGCTGCTTTAGACTCATGAATAAAAATGTTTAGAGAAAGTTGTGGCCACCCTGAGGTTTTCTGATGGTATTAATACATTTTAAAATGCCATATTCTTATAAATATGGCCAGCTGTAGCTTCAGAGGCACTGGTCTTAACTGAGCTCTGGCTGGTTCTGCAAGGATAATAAGTTCAATTTATTTCTAGGAGACTTAATTTTCCTGCAGTCCTTTCTTTGTGTGCGGGATTATGAAAATGCCATTTATTGCCTTTGAGGTTTGCAGATGACCAGAACAATGTGTGTTGAGGGAAATCAGGAGACTCTTTGGAACAATACCCACCTTGCCTCATTCCGTCCACTTTGTACAAAAATGACTGCAGCAATTTACGTGCCTCAACTAATGTGCATTGCAGCCGCGTTTGGTGTTCTGCTGTTTATCAAGCATGTGTAATTAGCTGAGTGACTTTTGCCTCCTATTACTAAGTATTGATTTCACATAGTCATAAATAAAGAGGTGAGGTTTTATCATTTTTCAAGTGATAAAAGCCAATCACATTTTAATGCCCCAAAGCATCAGGGATATCCGCAAGTTGATAAAAGAGATATCTATAGTTGTAAAGGTAAAGGTAAAGGTAAAGGTTCCCCAGCACATGCGTGCTAGTCGTTTTCGATTCTAGGGGCCGTTGCTCATCTCCGTTTCAAAGCCGAAGAGCCAGCGCTTGTCCGAGGACGTCTCCGTGGTCATGTGGCCGGCATGACTAGATGCCAAAGGTGCACGGAACGCTGTTACCTTCCCACCGTAGTGGTCCCTATTTTTCTACTTGCGTTTTTACGTGCTTTCGAACTGCTAGGTTGGCAGAAGCTGGGATGAGTAACAGGCGCTCACTCTGCTACACGGCACTCGGGATTCGACCTGCCAAACTGCCGACCTTCTGATCGACAAGCTCAGCGTCCTAACCCACTGAGCCAAATTAACTGCTTTAATCAAAGAAAGAACAAATCCAATTTTGTTTCTACTTGGAAACTCCTTTTAGAATTTGTGCTTGAGACAGAAAAAAGTGAAATTGGTCAGCCATTTGTCTGAAATGGTATAGGGTTTCCTGCCTGAGCAAGGGGTTGGACTAGAAGACCTCCAAGGTCCCTTCCAACTATGTTATTCTGTTAAATTCTGATTTTGGGATTTGCTGATGTTAGTTGTTGTAGAAATGGCTGGTATATCCTAAGTATGCAAATGTAAAAAGTTGAGGCTGAAAACAGTTGGAAGTTAATTTTTCAATTCTCCTTTCCCACAATCTTTATTTTCACTTTATATTTTGATCAGTTTTACACACAAACATACACACAGAGTAATGTCTGTAGTTAAATACTGTAGTTGCTGAATTTGGACTGTAGAGCAATGAAGAAGTTTGACTTCAAAATGTTCTTCTAACTTTTTGAATCTATATAATGCTATGCTGAATATTTGCTAACTGGTCTTTGGTTCGTTGAGCTGTACGGGGAAATAAAGTGTGCTGTCTATTTTAAGGCTTAGCTAAGAATAATCACATTTATGGCATAATAGCATGAAATACCATCTTCATTCTGGTTTGGCTATGTTGCTTCACCTAGAATCCATTATGTGTTCTTTAATTAATGAAAAAAATAAAATAAAAGAAGAATAAAAAAAAATAAAAAATAAAAAATAAATAAAAGAACTGTAACTGGATTGTTGCTGTGATAAGTGTGAAACACGTTTCATCTTGGTTTTAGATGAGAGGATACATATGAAATTTCATTATTTCCAAGTAATTAATGCCTTATTCTTAAATGATGGCAGCTATTGGAGGTGTTTAGTTAGTGTACTCTATGTTGGCTCTTTCTACACTATATTCAATGATTCTTATGGAAGTAATATGTGCAGCAGCAACTGGCAGGAATTTTGTGCATGCATTATTATAACATGCATGCTTATATCAAAAGAAATTCACCCTGCTGTGCAAAAAGACAGATTATTGAAGAGGTTTATATGAGCATTGTACTATATGCTATAAACAGAAGGTCCGATGGAAATCCATTAAATACTTTATCACATTCATATTAGCCTGTTAATTAAGTGTGGACTGGATGGTATGACAATTAGCTGTTTTGTTTTGTTTTTTTGCTAGGTGTCAAGGCAGTGATCAGGTGCCCAGCAATTGGTTATTTTGGATCAAAAGACAATAAGCACATTAACGCATAATGGGATTTTAAGCTTTATTATTAACTCAAGGAAACAGATTTAAAAGCGTAACATAAAAAGCGTAACTACTAGGCAAATTGATACCAAAGTTGTCAGGAGCTCTTTAATAATGACAGCAGAGATGTCTAGGTGGCTAGTTTCCATAATACCCAATTCTAGATTCTATGCATCCTAACTTAAAGGGTAGTACTAGGGATTTTATTAAAATCTGGCACCATGACTTCTTGGGCCTGTTTCTGTGGTCATGAGATTGCAAGATCTGATTTTGACTTTGCATTGGGAATTGAAAATTTGAGATTTTCACAGATTTACAGCTATGTGAAGTTTCCCCACCCCCTTTTCTTTTATTCCATAAACCAGAGTAAAAAGACAAACAGGTTAGCTCAGAATGAGTTCCATATCTCTAGGCATTTTTTAACAAGACTGAGACATAAAAATATACCATTAAACTCCTTGGAATAACGATAGTCTTCTGCATTGCTACTGCACATAGCTACATTGCTGGCTCAGAAATCATAATCAAAGTTAAATTTAATCAGTATAGTTTCCCCCCCCCCAAACTTCATCTGGAAGAACCCAAAATGTGTGAAAATTAGTATTGAATTTAGGAATGGCTCTTTTTTACTTTCTCCCATGTGTGACATTCTGAATTGGATTCTGATAGATGCTGGCAGAGTAGATTGAGAAGCTGTGTTTTCACAACACACAACACACCTAATTTGTTTTCTTTACATTATTTTTGAATTTGTGTAATATGTTGAAGCATACTAATCAAACAGACTGAGTTTGTACATCAGTCCCCTCAAATTAATCAAGAACAATAGACACCAAATATACCATGATGTGTGAAAGCAACTACTAGGTCATTACCTGGCCTTAGGAAACGTGTTGTGTGAACTCATCCAATATTAATCTAAGGAGACCTGCTTTTCCAAGCTTGGAAACCTTGAGGCAATCACTTTCTCAAATTTCTGCACTGTTTTGTTATGATTATACAGTAAAAGGGAGAAGATACTTTAGTAGTTTTTGAAGGATAAGCAAAGTTACAATTGTAACTTCTGTTTGTATTGTCAGAAGAATAATTTGGGGTTCAAATATGAGCCGGGGTTGTGCAAGTATAAATAAAAATGAGATCCAGACAGCTATGGGGAAAGAAGAAATATTTATTCCTAAAGGCAAAACAGTTTGCTTTTAGGAGCAGGCTGCTAGAGACATGGGGTACAGTGGCAAATTTTTATAGGGGGAGCTTGTCCGGGGTGTGGAAGTGTCTCTGTGCTGAGGGACATGTGTGTGTGTTGTGTGTGTGTGTGTGTGTGTGTGTGTGTGTGTATGTGTTCTTGTGAACATACAGTTCTGCTGGTAATTTAATTAACTCTATTTGTGTTTGCAGACCTTATCCTTTGATATGTGGATTAGGTCTGGGCAACTTATTTTGGGGTTTGAGCAAGTTTGCTTATTTGATTAACTTGTAGACACTGATTCTGAGATCATTGTGGATTCTGTTAATATTTTAAGGGAAGATGGAAACAGTATAAAGAATAAAATATATTTGGATATAAAACTTTTCACAGTGTCTCATTGTGAATCTGATAGAAACCTGGGTTGTATTGCGTTATAGGAGAGGTACACGCCTGTTCTTGAACCATGTTGCAGTTGGCTTTGTGTGGTGAGCTCAGATTACATTCTCTGAAAAGGATGAAACTAGGACAAAGACAGTCTGTGTAGAACCACAATAAAAATACATCTAATTTTATGAACGTTTTAAATAGTTTGGTGACAGTATTGAACCAGATGCTTTAGGCAACCTATAAAGCAGAGGTCCCCAACTTTTTGGGTACGAGGGACCAGTTACACAGGGGTGTCAAACTGCTGGCCCATGGTCTGGACATGATAAGGAGCCTTGGTGGAGCAGTGGGCTAATGCCTCCTTAAGTAACACCAGCTGCCTGCAATTAGTGCAGGTTCGAGTCCCACCAGGCTCAAGGTTGACTCAGCCTTCCATCCTTCCGAGGTAGGTAAAATGAGGACCCAGATTGTTGGGGGCAATAAGCTGACTTTGTAATAATGCTGCTTGTGGGGGGCCAAAAGCCCTAATAAGCAGGCATATACATAGAATGAAGGCTATTGCTAAGCACATTGGTTTGTGCTTAAATTGTAAGCCGCCCTGAGTCTTCGAAGAAGGGCAGGGTATAAATGGGATTTAAAAAAAAAACATGTCATGATGAAACTGTGTCCACTGCATTGCTGGCAATGGGGAAAAAGCTCCGATACGTCACACGATGTCACGTGACATCACAAGTTTGACATGTCTGAGTTACATGGAGAGAGATTTTTCTGCATGGTTTTGTGTGTTGTCTGCATCCCACGGATGGGGCTTTGCTTGTTTGTCCAGACTGGTTGCTGGCATGCCACGGATTGGGGGTTGGGGACCCCTGCTCCAAAGCATGGTGCAGAGGAAAACTGCAGCTACCAAGTATGCATTCCTGGACCATAGAAACTTTAAACAATGAGCTAATGTCCTCACAGAGTTTTTGAAAACCTAAGTGGATCCCAATAAAGAGTTCCATCTGCATGTGTGGCTGGAGATTTTTCTATTTAAACCAGGTGTTATGTACTGTATTACTTTAGCTGCAGGAAAGTAGTAATAATGCAGTGTGTCTTTAGCATAAGCAAAGTTAGTGTTTGTGGTAATGTACACCAGTAGAGCATCCTTTTTTAATGTCCTCATTTAATGTCCAAAACCAGATGGCTTCATTCTGGTTTTCTTCCTTTTCTGTCTGATGGGATTGGTGCTCTGTTCCTTGCCGTCTTTTGCTGAAGATCCAAGAATAGACAGGCAATATTTTGTTGTTTGGCTGTCATGTAGACAATTCAAGTGTGTTAGTTTGATAGCATGGTTTAACGTCTTTAATATTAGGGCATTTAAATTCTTATTTATGTTACAGCTTCCTGTATAATTGGCTTGAGTTCATTCATTGTTTTAATGATGGATAAATTGAAACCGGGACGCGGTGGCTCAGTGGGTTAGGACGCTGAGCTTGTCGATCAGAAGGTCAGCAGTTTGGTGGGTCGAATCCCGAGTGCCGCGTAGCAGAGTGAGCGCCTGTTACTCATCCCAGCTTCTGCCAACCTAGCAGTTCGAAAGCACGTAAAAAATGCAAGTAGAAAAATAGGGACCACTACGGTGGGAAGGTAACAGCGTTCTGTGCGCCTTTGGCGTCTAGTCATGCCGGCCACATGACCACGGAGACGTCCTTGGACAAACACTGGCTCTTCGGCTTTGAAACGGAGATGAGCACCGGCCCCTAGAGTCAGAAACGACTAGCACGTATGTGCGGGGGAAACTTTACCTTTACCTAAATTGAAACCATAGCCAGCTGTTTTATATGAGTTAAGGCATTGCACTAAGAATAAAGAAAACTGAGTTCCACTCCTGATTTAGGCATAAAAAACCAGTTGGATGACCTCAGGCCAGTCACATCCATTCATCCCTAAAACAGAGGCAATGGTCAACCACTTTTGAAAATGTTGCCTTGAAACTTTGGATTTGTACGTTGCTGACATCTAAAAAATATTTCCCTCTTGCCAATTTGATCATTATATTTGTATAATTATTTGTCAGGAACAATAGAGGTTTCCTGATGCTGTGGTAACAGTAATTTTAAAGATTACTGGAACTTTTGATGCATTGGCCTTATTTCTTATTTTTAATACAAGAGACGTATACAGATGTATACAGATAATTATTAGTCTTCTCTAGTTTATTGGGAGAGGAGAAGAGTCTTTGTTGATATTTACTCTTATCTCTCTATTGCCAATTTATATATTAAAGTCCACTATTTTGACCTGGGCTTGAAAAGTATAAATTTCAGTGAAGCAATTAATGCATTGTTATAATGTCACTAAAATGCTCGATTATAGCCCATCATCTATTGATTGTAGACAATCTGTATTTTCTGAGAATGTTCTTAAATATATGTCAATAATCTGAATGGCATTTTCAAGATTGAGCAGGGCTGCTTATGGCAAACTATTCCTAGCTTTGTTTAAACAACGGTATACATAATGGTTCTGTTTGACGTAAGAATTACGGATTGCTACTTCATCAGTTTCAGCCAGAGAATGTTTAGGACCATCTACCAATTTGATACATCGGAATTGCATCTTTCTACCAGCATGTCTCATTAAATTAATATGATTCTTGTTAATTATACCTAATTAAGGAAGGGTGGCTTCATTTCCAATTTAAATTCCAAAATTGTCTACATTGTATTATGTATGTGCAGTATTCAGGGTTTTTTTTTATATATCCACCAAATGTGATAAAACGTTCCTTCAGTTTCACAGCATTTCTATCATTTATTACTGTGGGATTTGTCTGTATTATCTATTATTGACAGTATATGTGGTTGTCGTTTAATGACCTCTTATTCAAAAATAATTCAGATTTACAGTGAACAACTGGTCATTATGACTGGTTCTGAGTTCTGGCTGTTGCAGCATCCCAAAGTCACATGATGGAACATAGAATAATAGAGTTGGAAGGGACCTTGGAGGTCTTCTAGTCCAATTCCCTACTCAAGCAGGAGACCCTATACCGGGGTCTTCAAACTTGGCCCTTTTATGACTTGTGGACTTCAACTCCCAGAATTCCTCAGCCAGTGTGTCTGGCTGAGGAATTCTGGGAGTTGAAGTCCACAAGTCACAAAAGAGCCAAGTTTGAAGACCCCTGCCCTATACCATTTCAGATAAATGGTTGTCCAGGCTCTTTTTGAGCCCCCACAACTTCTGAAGGCAAGCTGTTCCATTGGTTGATTGTTCTCACTTTTTAGGAAATTTCCCCTTAGTTCTAGGTTGCTTCTCTCCTTGGTTAGTTTCCAACCATTGTTTTTTTTTTGCGCCTTGCCTTTTGGTTGTTTGGAAAATAGTTTGACCCTTGTTTTTGTAGGAGCCCCTCAAATATTGGAACACTGCTATCATGTTTCCCCTAGTCCTTCTTTTCATTAAACTAGACATACCCAATTCCTGTAACCGTCCTTTGTATATTTTAGCCTTTGTGACATTCCCTGCTGGCTTCTTGCAGCAAGTTCATTGGGGAAGCTGGCAGAAAGTTGCAGACACGTGAGCTGCTTGGTCCTCAATTAACAATGAGGACCGGGATTGCAATGGATGTGACCATTGCTAAGTGGCTCAGTCACATGACATTGCACTTTATGACCACAGTACGTAATGAAGGCAAGTCTGGTCTCAATTGCTGTCATTAACTGAGGACTACCTGTATACAACAGATGGTTACATGTTCTTCAGCCCTGAAGCCAAATTCATTCTGGAAGGTCATTTAAAATAATTTGACCTCATAATCTACACGAGTGCTGCATCAAATGCACTGTCGTTTGCATTAGTTAGGTTTCAGATCATTTTGTCAGTTCTTTTTTTTTCTTTTCCTTATACCATTTAAATACCTTTCATATTTCCCATACAGCTTTTCAACTAGTAATACACCCAGTCAGATAATGAGCCAAACATTATCTAGTACAGAACATTACATTTTTTAATCTAAAGCTGTTAGTATCAGCAGCTTTTTCCAAACAATATGAGAAGCTTACATTTTTCAAGTAACAAAACGTTTCAAAATTACCATTCTTTGTAGTGTGATCTTTCTTGTAAAAGTAACAACTTGTTGGGTCGGCTGCCAGGTGCTACATATGAAAAGTCATTCATCTTTTCTGTCTGTACTAAATTCATGTTTGAGAATGAAGTCTTAAGAATGAATATGTGCTTTGCTTTATTGGTTTCATAACTTCACTTTGAGCTGTGTCAAAACTGCAATCTTAATGCCTATCAGAAAAAGGAGTCCTTGAGAAATAAGAATGTTCTGTGTTTGTGTGTGTGTCTGTGTGTGTGTTTAGAGGGAGAGGGGGGAGAGAGGGGGTAGGGAAGAAGATGGAGAGAGAAGGTTGGGATCCAATCTGGATCCTTTACTATCTCAATTGCCTTAATTCGGGGAAAAGGCTAGATTTAATTTGAAGAAAATTTATTGCAGAACAGATTAATCTAGGAGGCACCACTAGCCAATCTTGGCAGATCTTGAAAAACTAAGCAAGATTAGATTTGCTGAACTGTAGATTGCACAGGGACATCTAAATAAAATCAAGGTGGCGCTTGAAAGCCACTTGTCCATGAAGTCATCAAAAGTCAACTTCAATTCAAACAAAGATTTTACCTTTCAAACAAAATAATTGAAATAAAGTCATCTTGCCATCCTTAAGCCCCAATAATTTTGATGGATCTATTTTATTGTGTCTCTGACAGTTGGACGAAAAGATAATATTCTGCTTGTGGGTGCTGCTTCACAAGTGGAACAAATTATTAATAGTCCCACTTCTTCAACGTCCTTGGAATAGACTGGAAGACAATGTGTGCTTTGGAAGCAGGAACACAAATTCTTCTCATCTGGAGAAGTGTGTGCTTAACACTGGATATAATCCTTTGCCTACCTCAGCATATATTTTTAATCCAACTGGTTTTCTTACATAACAATCGGCTTCTCAATTGACTTGCTGTGAGCTGCCTGTGCTCACAGCAAGAAAAGACCCAAAGCATTATTTTAAGAACTCAGAAACCGTTAATCAGCTGTAGAATGTTAATTGATACTCCTATGCAAGTAAGACGTTCATTTGTATTAGGGAAATATCTGGGGGCTGAAGGGTAAAACATTTGAAGAACGCTTGCAGGAATTGTGTTTGTCTAGTCTAATGAAAAGAAGGACTAGGGGTGACATGATAATAGTGTTCCAATATTTGAGAGGCTGCCCCAAAGAAGAGGGGGTCAACCTATTTTCCAAAAACACCAGAATGAAAGAGAAGAAACAATGGATAGAGAATAATCAAGGAAAGGTCCAACCTAGAACTAAGGAGAAACTTCCCAGTAGTGAGAACAGTCAACCACTGGAACAGCTTGCCTTCAGAAGTTGTGGGTGCTCCATCACTGGAGGCTTTTAAGAAGAGACTGAACAGTCACTTGTCTGGCATGGTATAGGTTCTCCTGCTTGAGCAGGTGATTGGATTGGAAGACCTCCAAGGTCCTTTCCACTCTGTTTTTCTGTCTCTATCATCTAAGACAATGTTTGCCAACCTTGGCAACTTTAAGATTTCAACTCCCAGAATTCCCCACCCAGTATTTGCAGGGTTGTGATTTATTTTTTACAAAGTTTTGATATGCAAGCTTATTATTAGCATCTGAAAATCCTAGATTTATATTCTTAAATGTCTGTTGGCTTTTTCCAGAATTGCTATTTAAAGCATGTCTTTGATTCAAAGCTAGGATGCATTCACATGACACAGTTAACCATCGATATGGCTTTTCACCAAATTTAACCTGGCCATATCCCACTTATTTTTCTTTATTTCTGTTCTGAGAAATGGTAATGGTGAGGGTATCAAGCGGCTGTCTATATTGTATTATTGGTTAAACATGTTATCCAAATGTAGAATATGTCCTATTTGTAACTGCTGCAAATCGTAGGATAGAGCCATTGTTTGTGATGGTTTTGGAGTATACAGTCTGTGTTTAAAAGACTTCACCAGTAAGAAAACACGGAGTTTTGAACACTGTACTGCACCAGTCATTTTGTGCAAGAACATGTAAGCACTGCCAGCAGATTGATTACATTATATTATGATTAAATAAGTCTTCCAGTGTGCCTGATGTCTATATCCAATCATTGTTCATTTTTATTTATGTACATCTAACCTTTGTTTTATGTCCCATGCCAATAAAACAGTGTCAAAATTTAATTTTATTCAAGTCTGTTCATTGAGCAAAGCACTGAATAATTTAAATATGCTGAGGAATATGGCTTGGATATTTTAATAATCCATTTATCTGAGAATGTCTCAATTATTAAAATGTTAATAACCTACTAATTGCCTTTCTTTATAAATAAATAGCATTTGGCTAGCCCTTTTCAGTGTAGGTTTCATATTTCTGTTTTCATGTGGCTTCCTCTCTCTTCGCAGTTTCTTCCACATTTACCTATTACAATATTAATATATGTTGCATGAAGAGAGCGGAGTTAGTCTATGGTAGCTAAAAATCAAAAAGTGTCTCATGGCATATTTTCAGATTTATTCCTTCTAATAAAATACGTTAGGCTGAAAAAGTGCTAGAAGCCTCTTCCTGTATTAGTTATACAGATAGTCTTTGACCTATGCCCATTCAATTAACAACAGTCCAAAGTTATGATGGCTTCTGAAAAAAAATTGGCACTTGGCAACTGGTTTGCATTCACAACACTTGCAGTATCTTACAGTCATATGATCGCAATTTGCATCCTTCCCAGCCAAATTCCGATGAGCAATATCAATGGTCAGTAATTTGCAGCAGTCTGAACTGTATGGCAAGGCCAAAATTCCTTTCCCTGGTATCGAGATTCATATGTAAACAAACAAAGGGACTTTTTAAAAAAAATAACCACAGGAAGAATGTACATTTCTTTTCCCATACCTGCATAATTTCATTGGCAAGACTTTGACAAGTGACATGATAGAACTGTTCCAATATCTCAGGGGCTGCCCGAAAGAAGAGGGAGTCAACCCATTCTCCAAAGCACCTGAAGGCAGAACAAGAAGCAACGGATGGAAATTAATCAAGGAGAGAACTTGATCTAGAACTAAAGAAAAAATTCCTGAAGTGAGAGCAATTAATCAGTGGAATGACTTCCCTTCAGAAGTTGTGGATGCTCCAACACTGGAGGTTTTTGAGAAGAGATTAGACAGCCATTTGTTTGAAATGTTATAGGGTTTCCTGCTTGAGCAGTGGGTTAGACTACAAGACCTCCAAGGTCCCTTCTAGCTGTGTTATTCTGTTAAATTTCCCAGATTCCTTTACTAAGGTTTGTGCTTAGGCCTCGAATGTTTTCTGTATCATTGAAGAGGAATTTGCCATTGTATAAATTAAGGCCGTTATTCTGTGTTCTGCATTTTTAGACAGCAGTAAACAGGACATGTTCTTCTGGAGGATTCATAATGTCTCCACTGTGTCATCTGCTTTTATTTTGGGACACAATTTCCAATCCCCTTGACTATTCTTTGCACCTGTTCCAATTTGTATGAAATCTTCCTTAAAATGTAGCGGAGCCCAAAATAGTTGAAGTAGGATCTGCCTAATGTAGCATAAAATGGAATAATTACTTCCCATGTTTTGGAAATCGTATTTCTTTGATGCAGTCTAAAATTATATTCACCCTTTTGCAGCCTTCCTATTAAGCTTATGATCAACCAGAATTCAAAAAAATTACTTTCATATACCAAGCAAGCAATTTTCCATCCTATACCATGGCAATTGATGCTTTTTTCCCCACATCTCTATTAAATCTCGCGGTGTTCTTTCCAGCCACTTCTCAATCTTATCAAGCATGTTTTTAATATTGCTTTTGTCTTTTAGAACATTAATTATCTCATTTGGGGTTGTATTATGTGCGGTTCCCTCCGTTAGCATTTCAAGGGAAGGTTGGTACTGATTATAATTGATAGCAGAAGACAGTCATAATGGAGATGGGTTGGTCTTTTTTTTTACCTTTATGTATGGATATTGTCTTAAAGAATATGCAGGAAGTACAAAAAGATGTAATACATGTCTTCTGGGTAAAGGATCACAGTACTAATAGGTAGAGAACAGATGGTAACAGTTTTAAAGTACTACCATTACCACGGATTTTGCAGTATTTCCCATGTAATGCTTTTTATTCCTGAGGGCTCTCTGACACTGACTAGATACGTTTATCAGGAAGCTTGACTGGAACTAAGTAGGAATTAGGATGCTCAAATTTTACTGGCTGAACAGTGCGTGGGAATCTCCCTTTTCCTCATGTTAGTGTTAGAGAATCTGATATAATAATCTGTCTGGGGTGACAATTATGTACAGGCATGGCTAGACTATTTGGAGTCAAGGGGATTGGAAAATCCTTACCCTGCTGTGGAACACAGAGCATTAGATACATTGGGTGATAATGGGATGGGTGGCATATAAATTTAAGAAATAAAATTAAAAAATGAAATAGGACTTATAAAGACCACCTCATCCCAAATATGTTTTTTTCAAAAGGCAACTGGACTGTGTTTTTTCTTGAAGATGATGATGATAACAACAACAACAATGATAAAGTTAAACTGTTCTGGGACTTCAGAATTCAAACAGACAAGGACCTGCAACATAACACCCCGTACTTAACCATTGTCGATAAGAAAGAGAAAAAAGTCTGGATAGTGGATGTGGTAGTGCCTGGAGACAGCAGAATAGACGAGAAAGAACTGGAGAAGATAACAAAATACAAAGACCTACAAATAGAAATAGAAAGACTGTGGCAAAGGCAAGCAAGGGTAGTACCAATAGTAATAGGCGCCTTGGGTGCAATCTCAAAACAACTGGAGCACCACTTGGGACACCCTTGGTATTGACAAATTTGCCATTAGTCAATTGCAAAAGGCGGCCTTACTAGGAACTGCTTCCATCCTGCGACGATATCTATAATACCATCAAACATCCACATCTGCCTATCCCAGGTCCTTGGTAAGGACTCAATAGGTAGACAAAAATGCCAAATCCAGTCTGAACATCTGGCTGACTGTGCAATGATCAATAATAATAATAATAATGTTGGAAAGGACCTTGGAGGTCATCTAGTCCAACCCCCTGCTCAGGCAGGAAACCTTATACCATTTCAGACAAATGGCTGTCCAGTCTCTTCTTAAAAACTTCCCCTGTTGGAGCATTCACAGCTTCTAGGGGCAGGTTGTTCCACTGATTAATTTTTCTAACTGTCAGAAAATTTCTTCTTAGTTCTAGGTTGCTTCTCTCTTTGGTTAGTTTCCATCTGTTTCTTCTTGTCCTGCCTTCAGGTGCTTTGGAGAATAGCTTGACTACTGCTTCTTTGTGGCAACCCCTGAGATATTGGAACACTGCTATCATGTCCCCCGTCATCCTTCTCTTCATTAAACTAGACATACCCAATTCCAGCAACCATGCCTTATATGTTTTAGCCTCCAGTCCCCTAATAATCTTTGTTGCTATTCTCTGTACTCTCTCTAGAATCTCAACATCTTTTTTATATCGTGGTGACCAAAACTGGATGCAATATTCCAAGTGTGGCCTTACCAAGGCATTGTAAAGTGGCATTAACACTTCATGTGATCTTGATCCTATCTCTCTGTTAACTCAGCCTAGCACTGTGTTGGCTATTTTGGCAGCTGCAGCACACTGCTGGCTCATATTTAAGTGATTTTCCACTAGGACTCCAAGATCCCTCTCACAGTTACTACTGTTGAGCAAATTACCACCTTTACTATACTTGTGCATTTGGTTTCTGTTGCCTAAATGTAGAACCTTCTCATGTTTCGCTTCTCATCCAAGAAGCTTCTTCAGAACTCTCTTCTATTGGGTGAGAAATGAAACATTTCCAAGGGAAAACAAAGTCCAGTTGCTTTTTGAAAAAAGCATCTTTGGGACAGCCATAACCTGGATGACTGAGAATCAGCTCAGACATTCAGCTACCTTATGTTTTAGGAAGAGGATGGAGGCAGGAAAATAAAATAGGATATAGAATGTGTTGACCTCCTTGAGTTATTTGTAAAAACAATGAAGTCAGGAAACAACAAACAAACAAATAAACAAGCAAGTAGCACCAGGGGAGGAAGAACTGAGCCATCCAGTGGAAGAACAATAAGAAGGTTGGTGCATGGGTTTCAGGTTTATAGAAAAGACAGTTGCCTGAGAATGAATTGTTGTGAGAATGAAGATGGTTGTTCTAGTGTCTCATATTAGAATTTGGGAAATCCCCCAATCCCTACTGAAGGGATGACACTTAGAGTGATATTCTGTTGTGCTAAACCGTAGAAGAGTTTGCTTTGCTTTTGCCTGTCATGTTGTGAAAATCCAATCATTTGTCAACATTGATTTATGATGTGGGATGATGCATGAAACCATCCAATTATGGTACATTCAATAAACCATGGTTAAGCAAACTGCCTTACACTCTGCAAATCCAGTCAGTGTGGCTGATTTAGGGTGTGAACCCAGCCAGTTGAACTAATTGAATAGCCCATGGTCAAGAAAATCAAGAAGTTGCCATAATACGTGAAAATGCCTTTTTTGTGTGTCACCTAATTTATAGAGTTGCTTTGAGAATAGATAGAGCTGGATCAAATGAGTTTGGCCCCAGATGTGCAATTCTGATAGGCATAAAACTGAGGCACTGAGAAATCATTTGCCATCTGATTTCAGGAACACGGTATTTTATTTGATAGTGAGTTGGGGAGGGGAAGATATGCAAGAAATTTAATAGGAAGAAATCATGTTATGACTGAGAAACTTCTGTAAATGACATTTTGCCCATTTTAAGAGGCTTCTTGCAAGTAAGTGTTCACTGAAAATCAGGTATTTATACCATTACCATAATTATATCTATGCATCTGCTGTGTGTACCTATAATTATTTCATTAAAAACTGTAATTATAACATAATTGTAGGTGAAAATGAAGTGTTTGGAGCACATTGCAGAAATCCTTAATATGGGTGAACTCAGAATCCTTTTACAGCTATGCACTTTATTTTCATGAAAATATCAAAAATATTACCATAGCTAGAGAACTGGCTGCAAATATTATGGCAAAATCATAAATCTTTTTTCTTCTCTCCTGGAAGAAAACATCAAATCCAGACTAACATCTGTGCCAGGATGGGTTTTTTTCCCCACTGTGGCAGCTATTTATGTAGTATACCTTAGAAAAGATGGGAAAATAACAATGACCCTTAACAGAAAATCAGAAAAGAAACAGCACATCCCGTAGGGAAAAAGGAGATAAATAGGGACAACAAGTAGCACTAATTAATGCTAATTTATAGACACGTATAATAATAATAATAATAATAATAATAATAATAATAATAATAATAATAATAATAATAATAATAATAATAAGTTGGAAGGGACCTTGGAGGTCATCTAGTCCAACCCCCTGCTAAGGCAGGAAACCCTATACCATTTCAGACAAATGGCTGACCAGTCTCTTCTTAAAAACTTCCAGTGTTGGAGCATTCACCACTTCTGGAGGCAGGTTGTTCCACTGGTTAGTTGTTCTAACTGTCAGGAAGTTTCTCCTTAGTTCTAGGTTGCTTCTCTCCTTGACTAGTTTCCATCCATTGCTTCTTGTCCTGCTTTCAGGTGCTTTGGAGAATAGCTTGGCTCCCTCTTCTTTGTGGCAGCCCCTGAGATATTGGAACACTGCTGTCATGTCACCCCTCACCCTTCTCTTCATTAAACTACACATACCCAATCCCAGCAACCGTTCCCTATATGTTTTAGCCTCCAGTCCCCCAATCATAGATTTACATGTACAAAAATTGTCATTAACAGGTGGTTGTCTTTTGTAATGGTATGTGGGAATGATCTTCAGAGGTAGGAGGGAGAACTGCAGACTAGAAAACATGAGCATGACAAACATCTCATAAGGGACCCACCCGAGACCGATTGTAAAGGGGAGGGAGTAGAACTTTAAAACCTTCTGTCAATCTAACCTTATAGTAGAATTTTTGGTGATGTTTCTTGTCTGCACTATTCAACAGTGTGACACCTTTAGATAAAGTATTGACTTCTCTAAGATAGGCACTTCTTAACAATCCTTGGGAATAAACAAATGCTATGCCATCTTAAGGCCAGAAAACATTCTTGCATTCAACAGGGACATATACCTAATGACTTGGAACAATACATTTGATAACTTTTGCCTTCAACTGTATTTGCACTTTGAAGCAATTGAAATATTCCACAGCAAGAGGACTATTATATGCGTTCTTAGGGTGGAATCCCAAATAAAGCTTACATAAATAATGAAAATGGCTGCAGTGCCCGCAGAATTCCTGCCCTGTCCCCACCCCTTTTTGAAAATGTGTATTTTATTGTTTCCTCTTGGAACATATTAAGTTTCCACAGACAAAGTGCTTCAGTTTTCAAATCTGACCTGCAGGATGGGACCATTTGCAATAATTTATGATAAAATCACTATCTTAGGACTTCAACCAACAAAATGATATGTAATTTCAATGGACAAATATGAGAAAGTTTTTCCCCCTCTTGTTTGTTATAAAACAAAAGTTCCTACCATTGTCACTGAGCCTTATTTCTTCCATACAAATAGACAATCATAGGAATGTATTAATTTCTTGTTCCTATATATAGCATTCTTATACTTCAGCTAAACCATTCTCTGATGTTTTCCTTTTATAATTGAACAGTTCACCACCCCTGTCCATCCCTGGAGCTATTTCATACCATGCTAAAACCTGATGACATTTTTTTGATCTTTCTACTCAGCTGACAATATCGGTTCAATTTAAAGTTCAATTCTTCCCCACAAAACTAAGTTATCCCTTCACTTATAATCCAAGCATGATCCATTTCACATCTTTGTCCAATTGATTGTTTTTTAATTGATGAGAGAGAAAGAGTGAAAAATGTTTTTTTCATTAGTCAATAGTACAGGTAATCCTTGACTTATGACCACAATTAAGCCTAAAATTTATGTCGCTTAGTGAGACATTAGTTAAGTTAGCTTTGCCCCATTTTACAAACATTCTTGCCACAGTTGTTAAGTGAATCATTGCAATTAAATTATTAACACGATTGTTAAAGGAATCTGGCTTCCCCATTGACTTTCCTTGTCGGAAAGGTCACAAAAGGAGATCACATGACCCCGGGACACTGCAAACATTGTAAATACGAACCAGTTGTCAAGCATCTGAATTTTGATCATGTGACCATGGGGATGCTGCAACATTATGTGTGGAAAACGGTCATAACCAGTTTGGTACTCTCTTGGAGTTTCCCATCTAAGTACTGACCAGGCCCAACCTTGCATAGTTTCCAAACCCAGACAAGCCTGGCCAGATGCTTTCAACTAATGCTTTGAAAATTACTGAGAATGTGGCTGATGGATTCTTTTAACAACTGAGACAAGGATGGATTCATTCATTCAGTCGTAACAGAAATTCTTTATAATCCATGCTTACCTTTTTTCTTAGTGTGTGAGGGAGGGCAAGAATAGATATTACACAACACTCAATGCCTCTGAGAACTGCTTCCTTGAAGCATATAATGAAATTGCTTCAGCATCATGAGTCCTAACACTAACAGTACAAGTACCCAAAATATCTAATGAATTGCATTCCTCAAAACTCCAGAGAAATTAGGACTCAGTCAGGGAAGAATGAAGGGAAAAAGGACTATAAATAAATTGAATGCATCAACCCAGTATAACTATTTTTTCTACATTTGCTTGTTCCTTTCTGATTTTCAGACTCCTTTTAATAACTGTCTTGCTGTCCTTCATCGTGGAGGAATAACCTCTCCATTATTAGGTTTTAAATCAAGATAACTAACCCAATATTAAAATCTGCTGTCTGCCATAGTGCTGTGGTGCTTAAACACTAGAACTGAAATCCTACAATTAGAAGCATTATTACAAACAGTGGGGCTTGCTTTGAAAAAAATGGATTGAGTTGAAACAGGCTATTTTATTTAGGTTGATAATAAAACTTATCCCCAATACATTATACATTGCTGCTTTAAAATAAATAGGATCTTTTTAACCCCGCTTACTGAGAAATAAGTTGAACCTGACTGGAATTTCTTCTTAATACATCTGTATGAATCATTTTATTTTTTCAAGAGTTTCAGAATTATATATGGTCCTTCATAACTTTGTTCTATCCAGTTTTCATAAAAAGGTAAAGGTAAAGGTTCCCCCACACGTGCGTGCTAGTCGTTTCCAACTCTAGGGGCCGATGCTCATCTCTGTTTCAAAGCCAAAGAGCCAGCGCTTGTCCGAGGATGTCTCCGTGGTCATGTGGCTGGCATGACTAGACGCCAAAGGCGCACGGAACGCTGTTACCTTCCCACCGTAGTGGTCCCTATTTTTCTACTTGCATTTTTGCATGCTTTCGAACTGCTAGGTTGGCAGAAGCTGGGATGAGTAGCAGGCGCTCACTCTGCTACGCGGCACTCGGGATTCGACCCGCCAAACTGCCGACCTTCTGATCGACAAGCTCAGCATCCTAACCCACTAAGCCACCGCGTCCCAGTTTTCATACCAAGATCTAAATAAATTTATGTTCATATGCAATTCTATCAAATCCATGCCTACATTGTCTGCATTTTACCCTCAGATATACATTTTGTATGACAGTTTTGAAGAAAAAGTAGATAGTTCTTTTATGGTTCCGTAAATTCAGAGAGAGAAAAATGTACCACCAAATTTAACAAGATTATATTCCAAAGGATAATTCTGCAAATTAGTCTGAAAAGTAAGGTAGTTGCTTAAATATGTGGCCTAAATGAATACTTTCTCCAGCATGGAGGTTTGCATAAAACTGCTTTCTTTAACTTTGAAAGATCCAAATCTACATAAACTTGCAGAAAGTAAATTTCATAGAAATAGTTGGATTTGCCCAACATTTTAAGTTAAAATCCAAATAGTGAATTTTAAGCCATCAGCAAATCCAGACAGTGCAGTTTACTTATGTTTTGTGCAAACAGCCAGTATAGATTGTTTTGAGACATTTTACATACAGCTGAATTCTAGGAGCAAAATGTGTATGGAGGGAAAAATAACTTGGTAGATCTAACCATCTATCCATCTATCTATCAGATAAAGGATTCATCTTTCTTTAGCTGCATAGACCAGAGGTCCCAACCTTCTGGGCACCAGGGACCGGTTCTGTGGAGAGATGTTTTTCTGTGGACCGGAGGGTGCATGGTTTTGTGTGCTGCCTGCATACCACAGATGGGGCTTTCTTTGCTTGTTTATGCATACTGGTTGCTGGCATGCCACAGCCTGGTACTGGTCCATGGACCAGGGGTTGGGGACCCCTGGCATAGACTACTCTGAAAGGTTTAGAACAAGCAGCCTCTATGGGGACCCAATTCAAAATGAAATGAGGGCGTAACAGGAAATTACATGGGGCATGTGCCTTACTGTCTACAGTTAGGGTTACCAGATAACTGAACAGGCAAAGGAGAACATGGACAATTGGAAAGGAGGATATACACACACTGTTTCACTCTCTTGGCATCTGCTACAAAAATTATAGTGAAAAAGTGCAGAACACAACAAAGCAAAAATTCTACATACACATAAAATTAATCTTCCTAGCATCAGAAAAAAACTAGTTTTGTAATGAAGTTATAGCCTTCACTCCTATAACTCAGGGGTCCTCAACCTTGGCAACTTGTAAGACTTGTGGACGTTAACTCCCAGAATTCCTCTGCCAGATGGCTGAGGAATTCTGGGAGTTGAAGTCCACAAGTCTTAAAGTTGCCAAGGTTGAGGACCCCTGCTGTAACTGATCAATTTCAGGAAGCAATACAAGCTCGTAGAGGGGGTACCACAGGTTGCTGTTGCTAAGCAAGGGGGTTGTTAATTGAGTCACACTTATTTTACAACCTCTTTGCTATGGTTGTTAAGCAAATCAAAGTAATTGTTGAGTGAAGCACATAGTTATTAAGCAAATCTGAATTCCCCCATTGACTTTGCTTCTCAGAAGCCAGCTGGGAAGATCACAAATGATGATTATGTAAAGCCATAAGAGTGTGAATATCAGGCATTAGTCACTTTTTCAGCATCCTCGCATCATTGTACAGTCACTAAATGAATGGTTATAAGTCAAGGACTAACTATAATCAACTAATTAAGGTCTTAGAGCAGAGCTTGTTAACATGCAGTTAGTACTTATCAGGGAAATCCTCAGTGGTGGCATTCAAATATGTGAACAACCAGTTCTGTGTGTGGATGCTGCTTCTGGAAGTCCATTCTGGGCCTGGGCAACAAAAATATTAGCTACCGTTTCTGCCGAAGTGGTGTGAACCGGCTGAATCCCACCACTGGAAATCCGGCTTTTTGGAAAATGCCTCTTGGGAAGAGAAAACTTGTTAGATGATCAAAAGGCTGTACAATATTTGATTTTAAGGCTATGCCTACCAGATGACATGATAACAAAAAGGGAGGCTAGGTCTTCCTTTTGCTGAATGCCTGGTAACCCTCTCTACAGTTTCCCAACTCTGCATATAATCCTTCTATCTCTTGCAAATTATTTAATTTATTACTGGTGGCTCTAGGCCAGGGGTAGGCAACCTTGGCTCTTTTATGACTCATGGACTTCAACTCCCAGAATTCCTGAGCCAACCATGCTGACTCAGGAATTCTGGGAGTTGAAGTCCATGCGTCATAAAAGAGCCAAGATTGCCTACCCCTGCTCTAGGCTCACCATACTATCCAACATATTCATCACCTTCCAGGTTCCTGCTGGTGTGAT
The DNA here is from genome assembly GCF_964194415.1 of Vipera berus. NCBI lineage: Eukaryota > Metazoa > Chordata > Lepidosauria > Squamata > Viperidae > Vipera > Vipera berus. The sequence goes on along the minus strand of NC_138207.1, from coordinate 15,250,541 downwards.
GCTTGTGTAGCATAAGGAGTCCTTCGTACATCCTGCCTTCATATCATCTTTACAGGTTTCCTAAATTATCCTGGAACTATTTTGCTGGTGCGGTCTTAGCAGTTCAACCCAACTGATAAATTTGGCACCGAGATGGCTGATTTTCGTAGTCTTTTTTTTCTTTCTCTTCTTTAAATATGGATAGAAATATGGATAGAGCCTAAATGGACTCCAGAAGATGGTAGAGGACAGGAAGGCCTGGAGGAACGTTGTCCATGGGGTCGCGATGGGTCAGATACGACTTTGCAACTAACAACAACAACAGAAGTAGAAGTGGGAGCCTTTATGAAGCAAACTATTTCCAGTTCTACCCTTAACCTACTTACTCTATCCAAAATCAAACCATCAATATTTGGTGCTGATTTTCAATATTTTTAATGTTGGGGTTGGGAATGGAGGTTGGAAAAACGTGAAATGTGGGAATAGGAGAATTTTGCCTCCAAGGCTACTCTTGCTCCCCTTCTTATCCTTATATATCCAATTTGTTTTTTAAAAAAATGAGGGGAAGCCTTTTCTGTTGTTATTATTATTATTATTATTATTATTATTATTATTATTATTATTATTATTATTATTATTATTATTATTATTATTATTATTATTATTATTATTATTATTATTTTAATTTGTATACCGCCCTTCTCCCGAAGGACTCAGGGCGGTGAACAGGGCAATACATAATAAAAACAAGATACAAAAATTAAAAATTATTAAAAAGTAATTAAACAGCAATGCCCGTAATAAATTAGTACAGATTAAAAGTTAAGACCAATTTATAAAACCCAACCCCATCCCATCAGGCCAGGCCGGCTTGTAATGTCATCACACTTCTGGTAAATTGGGGAAATTGGCATCAGCCTCAACATGGTCTGTAAATGTGGCCAATCCTTGTTACAGGCTATTTGTAGAATCCAAAGACAGAAGAATCTGTGGTGGAGGAATCATAAATTTGGAAGTTGTTTGGACTTACTCAAGAAAACCAGAAAGGCAGTTTTGTATTGTTTTTATGTTCATTCCTTATCGTTTTTGTATTTTTATCTCATTAGTTGCAGGTTTAATTTCTCTCCCATCAGCATTGTTCCAGGGTGGGCCAAGGAAAGCAAGGGCAGATTTGTCCCTTGCTTAGGGCCTGTTCTCTTCAAATACTTCCAAATGCCTCCCTACATTTTATTTTATTTTTATTTTTATTCTTTAAGAAAATCAACTCCACTGTTGCAGGTTGCAATTTGTAAGAGCAGACGCAGCTGACATGCCTATTGCTAGGTTGTACAGAATTCAAGGGAGATCTGTATTGAGAGCAATATATATTATTTCATACGCTCAAATGCCTGAACAGGGCGACAGATTAGGTAGACCCCTCCACATAAAGAAAACTTTCAGATTGCAGTTTGCCATTCCTCACATTATAGGGAATGAGATTCATTTCCAACTGCTGATAGTGTTTTTAAGATTTTTTTTCTCCCTGGTGTCCAGACCCTCTTTAGTTTCAGATCACAGGTAAGCAAGCAATTTCAGAATAAAGGAGAACTCATCAGTGTGTAATAGCAAAGGAATTGGGTCTGCAAAGAGTTTAGATAGTAGAAGAGGAAGGTTTTAAAGATATCTCAGTTTGATCTCTGTAATGCTGAAGGGTACAAATTTGCCCTCCAGGTGAAGTATGAATGATAGTAGATGGAGCTGATTTAGTTTTCCCTAGCATTCAGTCTTGTACGAGAGCTTTAATTCTTCAGCTATAAGACATCCACTTGAAACTTAGCAAGTATAAGATAAACAGATAAACAAGACAACACAGCGACTACATTCTCACTGTGCTAAGCCACAGTTGGTTGGAAAAGCTACAATTCTCCAAGCATGCTAAGGTACATCAAGTCAAAACTGAACCCAAACCAATCACATTTTTCTTTAATAAGCCATAAAAAAGAGTAACCCATCCATGAAAATATTTGTATTTGAATTTGATTTTGGCTTCATACAAATATTAGGTTTCTGTAATAGTAACCTCATGATCTTTCTTTTCTTTTTTTTTCTTATTCACTATTAAAATTTGGCATATTTAAATTCCTTGGGTAATAGACGATGCTTTGGTTCACCAAAGCATTCTCAAACCATGGTTCACCCTGAAAGGATGATTTGGTTCAAGAGAGTTCTCTAGTGCAGGGGTACCCAAACCCCAGTCTGTGGACCAGTACCAGGCCGCAGCATGCCAGCAACTGGTCTGCACAAACAAGCAAAGCCCCATCTGTGGGATGCAGGCAGCAAACAAAACCACACACCCTCTGCTCCGTGAAAAAACCTCTCTCCATGGAACTGGTCCCTGGTGTTCAAAAAATTGGGGACCTCTGCTTTAGAGCTCTGCTTTATAGAGCTATAAAAGACTTTTACCATGGGACTGAATAGCTGCTGCCAGATAGAACCAACAGTTCTTGTGTAAGAGTAGGTATGCTGTTTTAGGTTGCAAAAATATAGATGCCCACTAGATGGCAGTCAAAAAAAGCAGAAGGATCTAATGCTGGGGTAGGGTAAAAAAGGTAAAGGTAAAGGTTCCCCCGCACATGCGTGCTAGTCGTTTCCGACTCTAGGGGCCGGTGCTCATCTCCGTTTCAAAGCCGAAGAGCCAGCGCTTGTCCGAGGACGTCTCCGTGGTCATGTGGCCGGCATGACTAGATGGCACACGGAACGCTGTTACCTTCCCACCGTAGTGGTCCCTATTTTTCTACTTGCATTTTTACGTGCTTTTGAACTGCTAGGTTGGCAGAAGGTAGGATAGGCAATTAATTTTCCCAAGGGGCCACATCAGAAAACTTGAGATTGTTGTGGAGGGTTGAACCAATAGGGCTGTGAGCATTTGTAAGCATGCACACACACAAACATAAATTGGGGGGTGGGGGGAAGCAGTCATCTGGATATGGCCTGGGCTGTAGAATGCCTAGGTCTGATTTAACATTTAGTGGTCATATGCAACTGAGTTACACTGTTGTTTTGCACTTGAAAATGACCACATTTTTCCCATGCTATTTTTGTAATGAGCAGCTTTCTTTCCTTTTCTGTTTCTATGAGTTTTTAATTCACACCAAGCTTCCAAAGATTTAACACACCGTTGTTATTTTTTCCTCATCAAACATTGGTGGGGATTTTTATTACATCTATAAGCCATAGAAAAAACATTCAGCAATATGCATGCTTATAGTCTCTTATCACTGTGCTAGATGGGTCTACTTTCCAGTATTTGAGTGGCTGCCACAGGGGGTCAAGCTATTCTCCAAAGCACCAGAGGGAAGGACAAGAAACAATGGTTGGAAACTGATCAAGGAGAGAAGCAACCTGGAATTAAGGAGAAACTTCCTAACAGTGAGCACAATTAACCAGTGGAACAGCTTGCCTCCAGAAATCATGGGCACTCCATCACTGGAGGTTTTTAAGAAGAGACTGGACAGTCACTTGTCTGAAATGGTATAGGTTTTCCTGCTTGAGCAGCAGGCTGGACTAGAAGACCTCCAAGGTCCTATTCTATTCTATTCTATTCTATTCTATTCTATTCTATTCTATTCTATTCTATTCTATTCTATTCTATTCTATTCTATTCTATTCTATTCTATTCTATTCTACTAAGTAATAATCAGGCAAGCTAACCTTTTACTGATGTTGCTAACAGCATGCTTTTGACTTTTAAAGCAATTCTGTAGAAAATATTGGTTTCTATGGAAATAGTTTGAGGCAAGTCCATCTTACAAAGGGAGATATGTTTTTATCTGAGCTTTTATATAAATCCATTCTGATGATAGAAAACATTAAGTCATTTTAGTTCAATGCATCTGTGTTGGATAATCCTTCCATTGTCTCCAACTTTGGAACCATTTAATTGAAAGTGCAAACAAAAGTGCAAGAGCTCTGATTCATCTTCCACAGTTGTCATTTTTTCTTCATCATCTTTGAGAATAAATTAAAAAAAATACTTCTGTTGAAAGGTGCAAGTTACTGTAGCTTCAGTTCAGAAACATCAAGCAGTTTTGTCTAGTTCAGTTAGTTTGTTATTCATGATATGTGCAAGTATCCATAATTCTTTTGGATCTGCTTGCTTTCATTGAGCAAGTTCCATTTATTTAGAACTTGTCTTCTCCCACTTTTGGCAATTTTCCCAGTTAGACCCTGAAGCTCTGTCTTCACAGTAGCTTGATTTGTAGCAATTAACTGTCAGTCAATATTGTTTATCACAATGACATCTGCTGATCAATGCTAATTGTTCAGTGCAAGCTGTAGCTGCAGGAGCTAAAAATTGACGCCCCATTTTTTCCAGACAAGTCTCCTGTAACTTGAACAACTTCATGAAAGACAGATGTTCAACAGGGGTCTTGTCCATGATTGTATCCCCTCCTTGCCAAGAAAAGTGAAGTCTTCAGATTTCACTCCAAAGGGCAGTGTTAATAGTATAGAATCCTAACTGGAGGAAGAAAAAGGTGTGACACTCATCTGAAAGTCAACAGGAATACTATATTCTTCTCACTAATTGTCTGTATCAAAACTGATCTTGAAGAATTTCTTTATTCCACATAAGCATGTTAGAGCTTTAAGTGTTTTCCTTCCCTGGGAAGCTGACTCATGCTTATATTTAGAATGCACAAGTAAACACTTTAATCCCAGTAATTTAAAATCTTTAGAAAACAAGAAAATTGTCCAAAATTGCAGGACTTCAGGACTTCATACATCTGGGCATTCACGTGTGTGCACATCAAACTGCAAAATGTAGCAATGTAAGTTCAAATACAACTAGCTGGAAACCAGACGGAGGGACTTTAATTGTGACATCTCTTATCAGAACGTCTACCAGCTGATCTACACAGTTGGCAGCTCACAGCTTATTGCTGCTTGTAGTACAGTAGTTAGTTGCAGCCCATCCATCACTCTTTTGATTGAAATCTTAACAGCTGTTAAAAGAGAAAAAAAGACAGGATACAGTTTACCTCTGGATATTCTTGAGGCTGAGATGTACCATTTGTGGATAACCAGGGCTTTTTTTCTCATAGAACGCCCAGAACGGAGTTCCGGCACCTTTTTTGGATGGAAACTTGTAGGGTAGGCAAGGCGGGTTGTATGATATGTGTGAGTTCCGGCACCTTTTTCTTTTACAAAAAAAGCACTGTGGATAACACAAGGGTCCCCAACCCCTGGTCTGTGGACCAGTACTAGGCCACAGCATGCCAGTAACCGGTCTGCACAAACAAGAAAAGCCCCATCTGCGAGATGCAGGCAGCACACAAAACTACGCACCCTCAGGTCCGTGGAAAAACCTCTCTCCACAGGAGTGGTCCCTTGGTGCCAAAAGATTGGGGACCTTTGGGATAACAGACTCATTCACAAAACATGTTTCTGTGTTCCAGCTTCAGTGCAGTGCACTATTTCAGGTTTTATCCTACCATCTTCCGAATAGTTATAGTTAATATGCCATCTTAATGAGTACTTAGCATACCTTTGCTATACGCATACATAAAATAGAAGTGGAAATGATCCTTGTCAGATGACATATAGATTAAAGCTGTGCAGGCTTCAAAAATTACTCAAAAGAACTGTTTCAGAGCTCACCTAAGTGTTGTACCTCTTACTATACATTAAAAGTATAGACATCCTTTTTCATGTGAGCTTCAAAAGGTGAACCTCGTGTGAGCCTCAGAAAAATATTACTGCTTTAAGAATTGCATTAAAGACACACTGGGTAATTATTTGATTCACCTACACAGTAGTACCTTTAGGTTGGTTTTAAGTTCTGTTCATGTGTCCATGTGAAGAAATGTGTACTTTGTCATCCCATCAAAAACGAACAGAAATATCTTTGTTTAAAAGGAAGTACCTAACGTATAAGGTGATGGCAATTTTCCCAAACGAGATATTCACAAATGTTCATCAGACTCTTTTAAGGGTTCAGCTCAGATAGGCAAAATTTGTTTTCTCCTGCCTCCATTTTTAAATTGCAAGTTTAATCCATTCCATTTATGAAGATTTTTGTTTACCGGTATATTGTTACCCAGCCTGCTAGTTGTTTTACTAACCAAACATTGGTTCTATTTTTTCTTTGAATTATCTTACATTCAGCAGGATTCTAAATGTTTTGTGCACTCAGTCAGAGATGGATGGGTGAGTGACAGAATTAAAGAGGAAACAAAGGGAAGGTTTCTGTTTGATAAGTGTTAGCTCCAAGAAAAGATATACACAAATCGCTACACTTCCAAGTGCTAAATATATTCTTTAAACCAGGAGCCCAAGTGGTGCAGTGGTTAGAATGCAATATTACAGGCTAACTCTGCCCACAGTCTGGAGTTTGATTCTGATGGAGCTTGAGGTGGACTCAGCCTTCTATCCTTCTGAGGTTGGTAAAATGGGGACTCAGATTGTTGGAGGCAATATGCTGACTCTGTAAACCACTGAGAGAGTGCTGTATATAAGTCTACATATTATTTCTGTTGCCATTTCTATTAGGGTTTTGACATGATGAAATGCTATTGACCAATCTGAATCCTTGAGAAATCTGGCTTGTATGAACTGCCAAGAACACTAGCTTTGATTAGGCCTGAATTCAGTATTTGTTGTGGGAGATGCAGATGTCAGAAACTTAGAAGAGGACAGTGATTTGCCTGCTTCTCAAGGAGTTGCTTTTATCTATTGCCCATTCTTTAATCTTTCCTCCCGAGCAATTACAAAGCACTCTGGAAGAAGCAAATTATCTTATCCACTGCAGTCAGGATTCAAACCTGCGTTTGAGACATAAAACCATATTGGTTGTTCTCATTAATGACCTCAGTTGGGACTTAGATGGCTAGAGCATCTCTACCAATCCTCTAGGATTGCCCTTCAGAACAATTCACTATAGAACCTATTTGAACTACCTATGAAAGCTGGGGATTGGAGATAGCATTTTATAGGATTCTAATCCTTCCAGAATGGGTGGTTCTATTTAGTTTATATGTGGAGGAGAAGAGATTGAGCCTTTGGATAATCCAATAAGAAATCCTCCAGGACTTGACACCCCCTCCTCCTCACTGTATCTCATTCAATCTTTAGATAAAATTATTGGGAGAAGTCTTTTAATGGTTTGCGGACCGAGTTATACATATTCATCCCAGAGTAAATACTGTGATACAGTACAAATGCTGAAACATTTAATAGCTTCACTTGAATTTCAAGAAATGACTCAATACACAGATAGTTCTTTAGCTGTTCTCTAAAAGACCCAAGTATCTTCAGCTCTAGGTCCATTAGAAAAGGCCCATGATGTAGCAACTCAGGGTGCCGTCAGCTAGACAATGTCGGCTGGCGACCCCCAGGGGGAGGGCCTTCTCTGTGGGAGCGCCAGCCCTATGGAACCAACTCCCCCTTGAGCTTCGGATGGCCCCGGATCTCCGGTCCTTTCGCCGCGGCCTCAAAACACTCCTCTTCCATCAGGCTGGCCTGGACTGACAGGGATTTTAATTATGTTTTTAATTTTTAACTTAATTTTAATTTTAATTTATTCTACTGGGGCTATTAATTTAGTTTCTTTTTAACTTTTGTATTATTGTATTTTATTGTTGTTAGCCGCCCTGAGTCCTTCGGGAGATAGGGCGGCATGTAAGTCCTAATAATAATAATAATAATAATAATAATAATAATAATAATAATAATAATAATAATAATAATAATAATAATAATAATAATGGCCCCCAACCTTCGCTCCTTCCGGTGAGATCTTAAAACCTATTTATTTGAGCAAGCCGGCCTGGTCTGATGGGTTTGGGGGTGGGTTTTAATATGGTTTTAACTATTTTATATATTGGGCATAATTATTTAATTGTTTTTAACTTTTGTATTTTAATATTTATTGCCCTGTACACCGCCCTGAGTCCTTCGGGAGAAGGGCGGTATAAAAATTTAATTAATTAATTTAATAATAATAATAATAATAATAATAATAATAATAATAATAATAATAATAATAATAATAATAATAATAATAATAATAATAATAACAACAACAACAACAACAACAACAACAACAACAACAACAACTTGTTATACAGGCAGGATCATCATCAAGCCATCTCTAGTAATTATTGTACAGCAATATAGTCAGTACTGGGTACAGCAATTAAGTATCCAGGTTCAAAGGCAATTTGGGCTTTGTATGACAGTACCAGCCCTGGTACTCTATCCAGTCCACAGTCCACAAAGCAGGAGTAACATCTTCCTGCGATTCAAGTCCACAGTGCTATTCTGATTCCAATATTCTGTACTAGCTATAATCTCTACACCTTTTTAAAGAGCAGTTCCCCCAATAGAGCATGTTACAGTCAGGGGGTTACTAATATATGCACTACCGTCCACCTAAAAATGATAAAAAAAATATGCACAAGGTCACTTTGTAATGATTTTAATGAGATTTCCAATCAAGTCTGGGTTTGTCTCCAAGTACTAGTAATATGATTCATGGCCTTCATAAATCAAGAATGATTAATTTCTTTTCTTCAGAGTTTTCATGAAAACTCATCTCATCCCAGGTAGCAATGTAAGACTCATTAACATTTTAGATGCTAGGAAAAAAAAATCAGAGAAATCTCTTCTTCCTGATTTTCTCACAGCTAATACTTGTCTTTTGATAGTCTGATTCTGAATTGATCTGGTTGTGCTGCAATTTTGTTGTAGCCCAAAATAATGTGTCTTCTTTTAATAATGAAAGGGGAATACATGGTTGTTCCAATTCATAAAGTCATCAAATACAGCCATTATTGATGGAAACCACTAGGCCTATGTCAGGAAATAAAATCATTATTTTTTTTTTGGAAAGTGAAGATTTCACACACACCCCCTCTAATGACGGTTTCTTTGCAAGCAATTATGTAAACTTAATTCTAATGATGGTCTGATGCTAATCCTGTATTGGAACAGGTCCAACTGCTGCAAAATGTTGTGTTAAACATAATAAAGAAGCTCATTTGAATATTTTCCTTAGTACAGGTTGTCAACAACTTACTGCCACAATTTCCAATGATAAGTGATGTGGTTGTTAAATGAACTGTGCCGGTCATTTTAGGACTGTTTTGCTGTGGTTGTTAAGCAAATCACCATGAATGTTAAGCGAATCATACTGAGAACCAAGAAATATTAACTTGTGAAACAAACACAAGCTGCCCAGTTAGCATTCCTGTATGTATTCATTATGCAATTTCAATTAGTTTTCCTTTACACTAAAATCTATTTTTCACAAGAGGAGGAGAAAAAGGTGGCAACTTGAAGAGAGGCAAGAAACTCTTTCTGCAAAATTGCCATGCTGGCACATGCTTTCTCTCTTTCTTTCTTTCTTTCTTTCTTCTTTCTTTCTTTCTTTCTTTCTTTCTTTCTTTCTTTCTTTCTTTCTTTCTTTCTTTCTCTCTTTCTTTCTCCTCCTCCTCCTCCTCCTCCTCCTCCTCCTCCTCCTCCTCCTCCTGCTTCCTGCTATATGAGATTATTCTACCTAATTCAGCAAAATCTACATTACGTTTTTCATCTAGTGCATCATTTTAAATATTAGGTCTAAGCTTTCCATACAGGGTGACACACAGTTGTTTTCTTTTGAGAATTTGGTCATTAGCCCTGGATAATAAAGAAAATAAAGTAAGGATGGGCTTTATTCTTAGCCTTGAATGTCATGAGTTTAGCCTACTTTAAATTAAACTGGAAATACCTAGTTGACAATCAAAGGGCCTATTTAGTGGTATTAAGCCTCTGAGGGGCTTAGTGCCCCTGTTTTTACCTTTAACAATTTCCTCATTACATTCTTGGACACATCTGCTCAAGCTCATGATGGGTTTCATGGCCATCCTTGGTCTCAGAAGATTTTAAATAGCAGCAATCATCTGGAGTTGATCTAAGCAGAGAAGGAGGGTTAAAACCTTTAAGACTCCCTAAGATTATCTCAGTGCTGGACATCCAAATCCAGTGCCACTGACACTTTATTTCACAACATATTGACCACAAAGGCTATAAAGAGGTAAGGATTGACTCTATGTCCTTTCTTTGTTTAACATTCTACCTTCTCCTTGTTCAAAAATTGCTCATCTGAGTCATTTCCTTCTACCTTTCTGTCCAGGCACAGAACACTTCAGATTTACCTCTGATAGGATCCAATTAGTTAGGTTTTGGTTTTACCTATCCCTATAATGTATTTTCTATAAATAATCTCCTTTACCATTATAGAATTCTTAAGTTCACATTCCCAATGACACAAATGCACACATGTCCATGCACAGAACATCCACTTAGAACATCTTCAGGAGAGACTAATATTGTAATGAGAGTTGGAATTTTTAAAACAAAAAGATTAGGATCAGTATGCAGCTTTTCTGAAACCAAGTTTCTACATATGGAGAGAACCATCTCTTTCCTTTAGAAGTGAATCCCCAGTGCATGGAAGAAATGGGGGATGCTGCCTTGCTCTATTCTGCTATGGTTGGGAATGGGGCTTTAATTAATAACATTTGTTTGTGAATATTCAGATAAAAATTAGAGCTGCTGTTCCTTTGTATCCATCAAGACAAAGAACAAGACATCAACACCATATCCAATACTCAAGGACAGGGGTCTTGAAACTTGGCCCTTTTATGACTTGTGGACTTCAACTCCCAGAATTCCTCAGCCAGAATTCCTTTTTTTAAGGAGAAAAAAGTATAATTGAAATATTGATATTTAGAGAGGGAAAATAACCCATACAATACAATAATAACAGTAACAGTAACAGTAACAACAACCATAATAATAAAAACCAGCCTGAATGTGCTCAGACTGGCATTGACAGAGACTATCTAACTCTATTCCTTTTGTGTGTAATAAAAGAAGGGCAAATCAGAATGTCAGTTTAGAGGCATTTAGTGAATTCTGCTAAGAGGTAGCACCAAAGCAAAGCAGCTAGCAAGAGACAAGCCTGAGGGACAATGCAGAAATTAAATTTGGCTCCTGCTTTTAAGGGGACAAAATTGTAGCCTATTGATATTTGTTTATTTCCTGGCTGAGCCAGAACATTTTCTCTCTTGGAAGCCTAAAAAAACCTCAGTATACAAATTTTGAGATGGAAACTGTCAAGGTATCTCAATTAGCTTTTGCAGCATTGCCCTTGTTTTTAAGCATTTTTCTTTGTTCGGGAAGAGACATAAAAGACAAAAACAATGAATTTTCTCACTGTTCCTTGTTTTTGCTATAAATATGGCAACATCACAGTGGTGTTCATACATCACTTGAATTATGAAGAAACTCTGTTATTCCTCCTTGGCTCCTACAGTAAAAAAGCAGAATTGTGGAAATGAGTGTTCTGGTTTGTTTAGTAAGGCATGCAAATTATGAATGATGGCTTCTTTCTGGTCTGTCATCCAGAACTGGAAACCAGAAGTGAAACGTGTCAAGTTTCCAATGTATGGGCTTTTCAAGTGACTCTGAGGCATTGTTTACCTTAAAAGTCCTTAATTAGCCTAATACATCGGCAAATGCTTGCTCGAAGGAAGCTGGAATCTGAAATCTCCGCCCCTTGCACAATATATTAAAACACAATTCTCCACCTTTCTAATTTTGTCATTAATCATATTATCCAATTAATTTAAAGAATCAGTTTCCCTTCCATTAGAAAACCCACTAAGGTCTTATCTTCTTTAGTTAGAGATGGCCTTGAAGGTACAATCCTCCTCTTCCCCCCTCCCAACTTTAAACTGAATCTCTTAAAGCAATACACAAGTTTAACATATGAAATGGCTACTTCTTCATCTCTTGCCAAGCAATAACATTCGATGTTAGCAGCCTTGACAACATGATTGTCAACTCTGACTTTTTGACTATAAGTGGGGAACTTACCTTCCTAGGCAAAACATGGTAATATATAACCAGTCTTCACATAGTTACTTGAATGCAAGCAGAATTAAAAATGGGCTTGTTTATTTTGATTGCTTATGCCATTTCAATCTGAGTGGTCTATAGTTCCAACATAAAGAATTTTAGATTTTTATAGTGGGTTTTTTATTTTTAAGAATAACTTTTATATCTTTATAATGATTGTTTTCATATACAGATAGTCTTTGACGTACAACAGTTCATTTAGCGACTATTCAGTCACTATGGCACTGAAAAAAGTGACTTATGACTGTTTTTCACACTTATGACCGTTGCAGCATCCCATGGTCACCTAATCAAAAAGTCATATGCTTGGCAACCAATTCATATTTATGACCACTGCCATCTCCCAGAGTCATGTGATCATCGTTTGTGACCTTCTGACAAGCAAAGTCAATCTGGAAGCCAGATTCAGTTAACAAGTCTAGTTAACTAGACTGTATAATCACAGCTTGAGGGAGATGAAATTCAACATTTTTGTACAGGAAAGAATGGTATAATGTGGTGGGTCACAACCTGAAAGCTTCATATGAGGAAGTTCCTTATTTACTTCCCAGCAACTCTGCTTTAGAAGTGTAAGGTAGTAGAGAATAAGAAAAACTAAAGTCTCCAAGATGTGTTGACTGACATATTACACACTAGTGTGATAACCTGGGGTAAGACAGTTTCCAGTGTACCAATAATGGAGAATATTTGTAGCTCAGAGCTGAAATGAGGAGTCCTTGTTGCTCTCTGAGCTTGGTTGTTTTTTTGCGGACGTTTCATTACCCAAGCTAGGTAACATCATCATGTTCCAGAGAAATGCAATGCGATCAGTGGTGGGATTCAGCCAGTTTGCACCAGTTCAGCAGAGCCAGTAGCTAATTTTTTTTTGCCCAGGCCCAGAATGGATTTCCAGAAGTGGCATTCACACAGAGAACTGGTTGTTCACATATTTGAATCCCACCACTGAATGCAATGCAATGCTGTTACCTAGTTTGGGTAGTGAAATATCTGCAAGAAAACAACCATGCTCAGAAAGCAACAAGGACACATCAATTTCCAGTGTGTATGGAGTTTCTACTAGGTGGGCCTTCAGATCAGTGTTGTTACCTAGGGACTCCCCAGACAAGTCCCTGCAGTTTTCTAGGTAAGATTTTCCAGAAGTGGTTTGTCATTGTTTACTTCCTAGAGCTAAGAGAGAGCAACTGGTCCAAGGTCACCAGCTGTCTTTGTGCCTAAGGCAGGACTAGAATTCACACTCTCCCAGTTTCAAGTCTGATACCTTATCCCAGGGGTCTTCAAACTTGGTTCAAGACTTGTGGACTTCAACTCCCATAATTCCTCAGCCAGCCCTGGCTGGCTGAGGAATTCTGGGAGTTGAAGTCCACAAGTCTTAAAGTTGCCAAGTTTGAAGACCCCTGCTTTATCCACTACACCAGGCATGTCAAACTGCCAGCCCGTGGGCCGGATGTGTCACAACAAAACCACGCCCACCCCATTGCCAGCAATGAGAGAAAAAGTCGTGATATGTTGCGCAACATCACGTGATGACACAGGTTTGACATGCCTGCACTACACCAAACTGCCTACAACAATTCTAATACTCATCTTTTATTTCTCCCTGTAAGTTACTGCTGCTGTTGAGAGTGAATAGTATAATAGGTTATATAAGAGCCTGTACCGAATAATATTGCAGATATACATCCACGCTTGTGGTGAGATGGGCTGTAAATAAATAAATAAATAAATAAATAAATAAATAAATAAATAAATAAATAAACAAACAGAAGCAGACCAAGTATATAAAATTTTTGTGGTAAATATAACCATGGAATGGATAGCTACCACAGTAGAGAGAAATACATCTCTGTAAGTGCTGGGTGGGATGTGTTCCAATGGCAATTCCAATTTCTCAAAATCTAATATGGGAACTGATAGTATACAATAAAGCAGTGGACTTTTAGAAGAAATTGCTTCTTTGCTTGCTTTATGGCACCCCCTAAGCCCCTGACAAGTGACTAAATCAGATATTGTAGGAAAGCAAAGGTTTTTCTTTCTTTCTTTCTTCTTCCTCCTCATCCCTCGCTTTTCAAATCTCGGGCTTGCTTTTAAAGGGGAGACAAAGAAAAGTAACAGGATGATTCAACTCTGATCCACTTATTGCATTCAGCTGGTTCTCCTGCTGATTTGGAGCCCTATGCTTAGAGATTTATGAGCATGGCCTGAAAGAAAAAAAAAGCTTATTTTCTTACAAGGCTCCATTTGCCTGCAACAAAAGCCTGTTCTTAGAAGTAGGAGCTGTAAACAGGTCTACTTTCCTTTTTCCATATGAAGATGAATATGTCCATATGTGTGTGTTGGTCACCAACATTTAGCCATCTTTTAATATCACAGGAGCTACACCTGGTGACTCATGACAAGCCCTATCAGTCGTCTTGTTAAGAGGAAAGGCAATCTGAAGCTGTTTCCCAATATATAGTGAATCTTCCTGTAAGTCTCCATTGATGCTGCTGCACTGCAGTTAGAAGAAGCCACTTATCTAGCATGGACAGATTGTGGCCATCTTGGCTGAATGATGACCTTTCCATTTGTCAGGCCAGAGACAAAATATTTTTAGTGACTTTCATGCCAAAACAGAAATGCCTTGGGAGTTCTTTTTTCTTCAGAGAGTCATGAGGCAAAAGCTGTAACTCTGTAAAAAAATTCAGCTGCCATGTGGAAAAACTGTCTCATTGGCTCTGCTGGTCTATGTTACCTAGAAATAGTATGAAAATGTACAGATTCAATAGATCTAGGTGTAAGCTTTCCAAACACTTCAATATGGGGTTGCTGGGCACCCCTTTTCCTTTTCCATCCTTGCATTTTGCAGGGGATTAAATGACTATTATAAAAGCATTATTTCTGTGTTAAGGAACAGAACGTGGATCAGAAAGACCTAAGACAGGGGTATCAAACTGCTGGCCCACAGGCTGGATGTACCACACCAAAACTGCACCCATCCCGTTGCCGGCAATGGGGAAAAAGTGATACATCATGACACATCAAGTGACATTGCGAGTGTGACACCCCTGACCAAAGATCAAATCTCCACCAATTGCAGAACACAATGAGTAATTCTGGGGCTTAATTTTTCCTCAGCCCAACATAGAAGACTCCAGATTACCTACTCAGCATCTTCTAATGACCAGATGACTGCAAGGAATATAAATTCTATTCTCCACCATTCAGTCAAAGCTCAAGAAGCTTCTTGGATGAGAAGTGAAATGTCTTCAAGAAAAACAATAACAAAAAAAGTCCCGTTGTGTCTTGAAAAAAAGCACCTTTGGGATACTCAGCATTGCTTTTGTGGGTGTAAGAAGAGAAAGATACACATCGCCTTAAGCTTCCAAAGAGCAATCTGGATATAAATGTGAGAAATAATGAAGTTCAGTTCAGACCAATCTTCCCAAAACACGTTCCTTCGAGATTGGTAAACACTCGGTTAAACTGCCAACTAACTAATTCCAGGTGGGATTGTCTCAAACAAATCCAGATTAGATACCTGATTACTGGAATGATAGCATCCTTTGCATCTCCACACAACAAAGGTTAGATTCTCACAGGCATTATTAAAAAGTAGTGGGAAGGGGGAAAATGGTGTGAGATTATAAAATCTTAGAAACCAGAGGGGTGTACTTTAGCACCCTATTTATCAGTAATTTGTTTTAAGGTACAGATTCCTTGATCTGGCTTGCTGACTGCCCTTTAAATTAGAGAGGAAATTTTTGCACACTTCCTCATATAGGAGGAACAATCCACTTGTATTCAAATCAGAATAATAGTTTTCAAATCAGAATAACAGAGTTGGAAGGGACCTTGTAGGTCAGCTAGTCAAACCCCCACTGCTGCCCAAGCAGGAGACCTTACCACCATTTCTGACAGATGGCAGTCCAATCTCTTCCTAAAAGCTTCCAGTGATGAAACTCCCACAACTTCTGAAGGCAATCTGTTCCATTGGTTGATTGTTGTCACTGCCAGAAAATTTCTCCTTATTTCCAGGTTGAATCTCTCCTTGATCAGTTTCCATCTGTTATTCCTTGTCTGACCTTCAGCTGCTTTGGAAAATAGGTTGACCCCCTCCTGTTTGTGACAGCCCCTCAAATATCAGAAGACTGTTATCATGTCTCCCCTGGTCCTTCTCTTCACTAGACTAACCATGCCCAGTTCCTGTAACCATTCTTCCTATGTTTTAGCCTCCAATTCCCTAATCATCTTTGTTGCTCTTCTCTACACCTTTTCTAGAATCTCAACATCTTTTTTTATAGTGTGGAGACCAAAATTGTTTGCAGTATTCTAGGTGTGGTCTTACTAAGGCTTTATAGAGTGGTATTAGTACCACACGTGATCTTGATTGAATCCCTCTGTTAATGCAATTTAGGATTGCATTGGCTTTTTGGGTTACTGCTGCACATTGTTGGCTCATATAGAATTGATTTTTATTTAATTGTTTAATTGTTGATTTAATTGATTGATCCCTTTCATGGTTACTGCTATTAAGCCTGGTTTCACCCAATCTATATGGGCACTTTTGGTTTTACTTGCCTAAGTATAAGACTTTACTTTTCTCTACATTGAATTTCATTTTGTTAGAGAGTAGTAATAGTAACATTGGGCCCTATCTACTTTCCCTGGCGCTGAAAAATCCACTATAGATAATGATTGGTCCTAGGCCTGCATTAGATTAAAAAAAAATCATAGGGAGTGCCTTTGATGATCAAAATATATATCATCAGTTTCAAATACTTCCAGATCATTAAATAAATAAATAGGAAGAAAACCTGATGGGGAGATAATTCTAATTTGTTTCTTTTGGTCCAGCTGCTAAATAGATTAACTCAACTGATGTGAAGAGTCTAGTTTACAAAGCCTAGAAGCTAGAGAAGAGTGCCATGTTGATATTATAGGAGGATCATTCATTCTACTTTACATATTTGATTTGAATGTTGAAATACTACACTTATAGAGTATTACATGCTCAAAATTTGAGTGTAAAAGACATTTTAATCAATAATAGTAAATCCAGTTGCCTTTTGAAAGAGCATTTTTGAGACAACTGTGACCTGGATGACTGAGGATCTCCATAGACATTGCTATGGATGATTAAAGATTAGGGGAAAAGCTGAACAATTGTTGCAATGCTTTCATTGATATGGTCTCCTTCCCTGAAGTGCTGAACTTCTGCTCTTGATTGCAAGAGAAGGTTAACATAAAATTGGCATGTGGCCAGTTTTGTTAGGGGTAAAGGGCATAATAAATGCCAGAAGCATATGATTATGGTTTACTTCTTTCCTAATTAGATATGATCAGCTTTCTCTTAATTAAATTCTACTGTGGCTTGATTGCTAAAGGCATAAAGCTGTCAGGACTTAAGTAAATTTTCCAACTCATGGTTTCCCACCCCCTACCCTCTTTGCCATGCATTGTTGCAAAACACATTCTGTTGGTTGGATTAAAATTCTTTTCTTCTAGAATTTCATGCCTACCATGTATAAGAAAATCTTAATAGTACATATTTCTTGAACCGGGAGGGATGATGTCAGGACAACTCGGGGCCTTGTTCTCTTTGCCACTTACCATCATATGCATTCTATTCATTTATAATGTTTGTAGACCTGCTCATGGAACCATAGGGTTTGAATTCATCTAGGACAGGGGTGTCAAACTGCTGGCCCACGGGCCGGAGCGTCACGGAGAAACCACGCCCATCCCATTTTTGGCAATGGTAAAAAGTTCCGATACGTCACACGACGTCATGTGACGTCGCGAGTTTGACATGCCTGATCTAAGAGATCATATTCAATACCCTGCACACTACACGATTGACATCACCATATCTGATGGAGAATTGTCCAGCTTCTGTTTGAAAGCCTTCTGTGAAGGGAAGAAACCACTCCAGGTAATAATCTAGTCCACTGGCTGACAGCTCTTACAGTTCAGAGATTCTTCCTAATATTCTATTTCTTACAATGATAGATTCTGCAAATTCTACTGTTCCTATAACTTTTGTCTGATCCAGTTCCCAAATAATAAATATCCTTGACTATTTTCCTGAAAAAAAAGTTTTCTGGTTCTTCATGCATATGAAAGGATAAAGTTCTGATGCTCCACATAACATCACCTCCTACAAGCATAATTTCATTCTTGATTCTCATGTAACATCAGTATTCATTATTACCAAATAATCTGGGTTGAGTCGCTTTTTAAATTCAACTTGTGGCAATTATTTCCAAATAATGTGGGTTGAATCTGCTTTAAAATTCTACATTTGTGGCAAGTCAATCAGAATAGAGCTGGAAGGAACCTTGAAGGTCTTCTAGTACAACCCCCAACTCAAGCAGGGGAAGTTGTGAAGTGCATTCCTGAAACTGTTAAGTCCTAGATTTAAATAAATGGGAAGGTCCAATATCATGCCAGGTTAAGTTACTTTAAACAATCTTTTCATCAATGATTAATTGTATTCCACTGAAACAATTGAATAATTAATCAATTATACAAAATATGACAGCTATATAAAACATAATTCATGGGTATTTTCTTTTATTTTTCACTCTTCCGCAAATCTATTATTTTAAAGCATTCATCAATGAATAGGAGCAGTTAGGATTAATTGCCAACTGTAGACACGATAAAAAGAATATTCCTATAGAAAACAAACTAGATTTGACAAAATAATACCTTACACTCCACCTGTCATTATAATTTTTTAGATAATGCAGTGATAATCCCAGTGATGGACTGTTTTAGTGATACATTTAAAAAAATATATCTCTCTTTCTCTCTCTCTCTCTCCTCTGCCGCCTTCTATTTATTCCTCTCCTTCAGATCTGTTTGCAGTTTGAAAAGTTAAAATTGAAAGCTGGGGAGAAGAGCCTTTGATCTGTATCACCTCTAAATATAAACAAGTGAAATCTACCATTCTATATGAATAATATTCCATACAATAACTCACGTCATTTTATAAAACTCAGGGAAAATAGACTATTATCTGAAAGTGTCAACTTTGATCTACATCACTTCCTTATTACAAATTTTCTTGCGCCTGAACTTTCTGCTTAGATGTAAATGACTTATTTTTCTCTTACAGAAGATGAGGACTATTCCCTCCCCCCCCCACACACTTTTTCTCTCCCTATGAAGAGAGTTTATAATGCTAATCTCTTTTGATCTCTGCTACTTCACACAGAATATTAGTTTATGTCTTAAAATAACAAGATGAAGCTCCCACAGAGATTGTCGAAACAGCTCCAAATATTAGAGTAATGGCATTGTTTCATAACTATTATTGCTAAATTCTGCCCTAATATGCCTTTTATCTAGACAGAAATATAGCATCATAAGTACATCTAATGAGTTAGTTCCCGGATTTAGAAACACATGGATGGGTGTAGACATAATGGAGAGAGAGAAAGAGATGTTGTCTTTGAAGTGGAAATAATACATTTCAGAGTTGGCTGCAGCGTGCACCATAATATATAAGCTCTGGTGAATTCCACAGTTTGAACACACATAGATATATCTGAATAAATGCAGAAATTACTTCAAATGAGAATAAATGCAGAAGCAGCATTGGCTGTTATAACTAGAAGTATCTACAGGCATTCTAAAATCCATTTGCATCTGCTATGGAAATATCAGTACATGTGGTATTCAGTCCAAGCTGAAATTTTGTCCTTCTCACAAGAAACCTAAAGCAGTGAACATAATTTGTGCTCTCTCATTTTCCCCTTTACTGCCCTCTATTTTTAATTCTCCTAATATACCTTTGAAACATATAAAAGTGGAATGATGATATCAATATTACTATTACTGTTAGTCATCTTGAGCATGACTTGGTGGAAAGACATGTAAATTATATATATATATATATATATATATATATATATATATATATATATATATATATATATATATATATATATATATATATATATATATATATACACACACACACACACACACACACACACACATATACAGTATATATATACACATACACACACACACACATATACAGTATATGTATACACATACACACACACACATATACAGTATATATATACACATACACACACATATACAGTGTGTGTGTGTGTGTGTATATATATATATATATATATATATATATATATATATATATATATATATATATATATATATATATATATATATATATATGATGGAACCAAAACCACCCAGTATAGTAGTTGTTACTGTAGTTATTTGAACCCAGGTCTCTTCACCCAAGCCCGATTCTAATCACAAAACAGTACGGTATGCCATAGTATCTGAATTGGAGATATCCTGCAAAAGCTTGTAATGAAACCAGGCTATAGGAAAAGAGCAGGAGAGCTGGAGGGAGGAGTTAAACATGTCATAAGTTTAGAGTCTTTACATTGTCACAAGAGATACAAGTCCAGCTCCCTATGAATTCCACTGACCTTTATCTAGCAGTAATTTCGTGCTGATTGTCAATTGACCAGATTCTTGTGTATGGAACTGAATAAATCTTCTGTGCTGCAACTTTATGAATGGTCTTGATTGTTTAGGCACTTAGTCTACAAATGGTACCCTTGGGAGACTATAGTTTGAAATAAAGTAGTTTCTACCTCACATTTCTCTTCTCCGAGTCTACTTTTCAGATGTGTGTGAGTGTGTGTGTGTGTGGGGGGGGAGAGATCAAGACTTTTGTTACCTTCAATATCAGGCAAATATATTTATTTAACTAGGTACTAAAATTGCCTTTGGTATCTCTCATAATAGACCTGTATATCTTATTTAACTGCTGTAAAACTGTCTCTTGAATCCAATAGGGATTCCTTCTTCAATTGTGTGTCCAGAAGCTCCCTTTCACACTAACCATACATGCAGGTATATTTTGGTATTCTGCATAGACATATGATGGTATTTTATTTTCTCCTTTTTATAGAGAGTTGGTTGGGGTCATACTGGTCATTGAGTTCAGCCATCAGAACTTCAGGGCAGGAATTCAAAATAAAGAGCTTGTGACAAATGCCTGACTATGCTTGGTTTGAACATCTCCAGTGAAGGAAACCCATAACCATTCTTGAGAATTTATGCCGCTATAAACAAACTTGATTAATAAGTGATTTCTATACTGTTCTTCTATAACCTGCTTTTCTGTACCTCAAATCTGCTTACTCCATGTAAGAACACTGAGTTGAAAGAGAACAGATCTTGATGTTCTTCTTTGTGATACCCTTTCATATTTTAAAAGGGGCAAGGGGTACACTTGCTTTGTAAATCACAACTGTTGGGGCTTCTGTTTGTTTGTCTGAACTGTGAGCAGGAGCCCTTGAGTTTAATTTCTAAACTCATTGCCACAAAAGATCCAAGTCCAGCTCACTGTGAATTCCAGTTTAATTTCTACAGTAGTTTCCCTGACTCACGATTCCCATATTGCCATGGCAGTTGTACAGGCCATTCAGCAGGGGAAAGTCTGCATAAAGTAGTTTTAAACAAACCGCCTTTTAAGTTTTAACCTCTCAACTAATATTTGCAATGTGGAGGGTTTATAATCCTAGCCTGCTTTAGAGGTCAGGATGTCAAGACCCAAAGAGTGTGGACCATGAACGTTCAAATGATACTTTGAAAATATTGTAGTCTAGTAAAATGCAGCTAGTTATTTGTGGATTAAGGGATGTTAACATATAGGGGAAATAAATCAGAGACTGACTTCCTTCTAATCCTATGGCTTGCATTGCTAAAGGTGTTGCCAGGAAGAATAAACTTCATTCCATGGAAATGGAAGAACTGGTCCAAGAATATAGAACGCCCTCTGAATTTCCATGCACATAAATGTGGGCTGCTTCATGTATCAGGCTGCCAAGTGCTTTAACAAATTTCTTTTTTTTGCTTTGTCATAAATGCCATATCTAGGTACCAAGTTTGAAAAAAAACAAGGACTGTAGCTGCTAGAGTTTTATGTATTTAAAGGTGTTGCATACATGTAGGTGGTTGCCTGCTGCTTTTTTACCTTCTGGCATATAGGACACATTCTCTTCATTATAGGTGATATTTAAAATGTCAGAGGCCCTTAGCATGAAGGAAAAGGTTTCAAGGACCATCCCTACTTCCTGCCTTCCCCGGGGGGGGGGGGGTTGTATCTGGTGTGTTAATAAGTGGGCAGGTGAAGGAAGCTTACCTTAGTGAAATTATATGAGAGAGCAAAACAGGAGGCAAGAGATAGCAGAAGGCTGTTTCTTGTGAGGTATTCTATCACCTCAACCCCCTTTGTAGAGATATGAGTCTTATAGTGCCAACATTTCATATGAGCCTCCAAGGCATTGTCTGTAATTCCAGGATCACTTCCCATAGTTGCCACCAAATATAATTTTTTCACATGATGGAAGAGTCAAGTCATGAAATACTTGAGTAATCACATTAATCATCTTTAATTCCATTATGTTTGAACTTCAGTTGAACTAAAGGAAATGTGAATTCTAGGCTATCTTTGCCATCATTGGAAAATCTGCTGCCAGCATACCAGACAAAGGCTCTTAGTCTTACTGGAGTTGCGATCCCTTCAAAATCAAAGTATTGGAAGGAGCTGCTTAAATCATTGTCGCCGTCAGTTTAGAGCATGAAACTGTCTTTGCTTGAACATAACCAATGATGGGGGAATTCATTACTTCTATGAACAATTATCCCCACTTAGTGTTCTGGCTAACTATTAAAAGATTCAATGGGAATCTGCTTTTCTATAATTGAAGTCATGATTCCTTGACCTATATAATGTGGAACATACTTTTGTGAGTCATGGAGATAGGAATGAGAGGGCTAGTTCACTTTCTTCCTTCTATAGAGGAAATTATTGTGCTATGGAGAATCTGTTCCATTTATAGACACTTTATTTCAGAGCTGGTCTACCATTAGATACAATGATAGTAGCCTCAGGAGAGTGATGTTACAAAGATGACCATTAAGTTAGGGTCAATAAGTATCAATAAGTACCACATGACCTTTTCTATGCTGTCTAAACTAACTTCTGTCTTCAGGTGCAAAACAGAATGACCCAATACCAGAGTCACTGCATGACAAAAATGAAACATGCTACAGAATTTAAATAAAAGACAATAGCAGACCTTGGGAAGCAGAAAAAAAATACTGCTAAAAATACATAAGAGTTTGTATTGTCCCTTCTGGAAGATTTGAGGTTTCAAAAATTCTTCATATGGCAAACTAATTAGAAGGAAAACAAAGAAGCGCTGTTTGAGGTACATCTGTATTAGGACCCAGTGTTAGCTGGACTAATATGTTAATGCACTAATATGATATTACAGGTAGTGACTAGTGTCAGTTTATAGAGCAGGGTTCTCCCAAAGCATATTAGAAAGAAGCGGCTGGCAAATTCTCAATTTTGAAAAGTAATCCTGCTATTAAAATCAGGAATGTTTCCAATTTATGGAAGTTACTCAATTTCCTTGCCTGATAGACAAAGAGGAAACAAATTTTATATTAAAAATCTGGGCTGTTGCTTTTAGAATAGGTTGACAAGACATGGTCCAGTTTGCACAAACCCTTCTCCAATTTTCAGACCTCTACGTTTGGAATGGCCCAGCTCTGAATTAGAGATCTCTCTTGACTTTGATTGTATAATATATAGGAATAGAACTGAAGGCAAAATTTGGCATGCTCCCCATCTCAAATTATTCTTCTTGATGTTTTTACAGACCACAGTCTGTAAGTCTCAGAGTTTCAGAACACTAATGATGCTTAATTTGATACTGCACTATAGACCCATTGATGGTCAAGAGCTTAATGACTAGGTGGAACTGCATTGCCAATCTCTCTGTTTAAGGTGAAGAAGATTTGTTAATGCTGAGGAAATATTTTGCCAAGCTATTACAAACTTGGGAACTTAATGATGTGCATCATTATTTCAGAATAACACAATAACAGAGTTGGAAAGGACCTTGGAGGTCTTCTAGTTCAACCCCCTGCTCAGGCAGGAAACCCTATAACATTTCAGACAAATGGTTGTTCAATCTCTTCTTAAAAACTTCCAGTGTAGGAGCTCCCACAATTTCTGGAGGCAAGTCGTTCCACTGATTAATTGTTCTCACTGTCAGGAAGTTTCTCTTTAATTCCAGGTTGCTTCTGTCTTTGATTAGTTTCCATCCATTGCTTCTTGTCCTGCCTTCAGGTGCTTTGGAAAATAGAGTGACCCCCTCTTCTTTGTGGCAGCCCCTTAGAAATTTTGAAATTATTTTTTTTTTTGTTCTTCACCTTTTGTTCCATTATGGACACTGTTTTGGGTCTTGCTGACAATTGGTTTGTGTTATGGAATACAGACTATATGTAGCAGACAGCAACCTAATGTACAAATTCACAGTTCTACACAAGGGTGACTGTAAAGCCCATACAAAGCATTGATGAGTAGGGAGACCTCAAACCTCAAAAGTTTACTCTTCAGGTTCTGGTGGGATGCATAAGAAAGGAAAATGATCCAACAACCTACTGGATAATTCCCAAAGGAACCCATACGTTCTTGCATTTTCCAAAAAGTTAAATGGTGCCAGATTCAGTTTGAAATTCAGATTATTGACCTAGAAAAGGTCCTTTAAAAGTTGAGAGATATTCTTAGTAAATGTAGGTAGTTCTGGGTAATGATCTGACTCAAGAGAAACATTGTTCTTAAAAAAAAAGACAAAATAAAGCAAGAACATTTGTTGTGCATTTGGACTTTTAGATTCCATTCCATCATACTAGTTTAAAAAGCTGAAAAATATTTATACTTTTTGGAAATTCTCATATACTCTAATCAGTATTTTGTACTCTACATCAGCAGCAGATGTTGCTTTATCTCCCTAAACTTACAGCTTGAATGTAGACGTTGCTCTACACCAGACAAGTCAAACTCGCGATGTCACGTGTGACATTGCACAATGTATCGGGACAGCAATGGCAATGGGGTGGACACGGCTTCCATGTAATGTGTCCAGCCCATGGGCCGGCAGTTTGACACCCCTGCTCTATAGTCACTAAACTTGATAATAGCAAGTTACTTTATTTCATTTGCCCCAGTTGTAAACTATAGTGATTCAAAGAGTTACTTAGCACAAGGAATTAGAAATGCTTTATTTGGCATAGGCTTCTTTCATCCCTTCTAGCCTAAAAGATAAGGAAATTCTTTTTTGATATGCCAAATATGTTTTTTTTTTAAAAAAAATGCCAAGAAAATAAATGAAAACACCAGACAATAGCTCATGGCAAGGTGACATAAAATGTCTTTATGGCCTTTCTTCCAAGTTTTAAAATGAGAATTTCAGAAGACTGATGTCTTGATGGATAATTGGCACTTAACTTCTTCCTAACTTGAAATATCTTCTAAACTGCAAGAAGAGATTTATAATAGTGTTATTGTAGGCATCATTCTAAACAATACGTTTTGGAGATTGGATCCCCATAAACAAAATAAGTATAATTTTGTTGGAGCTCACCATGACACATCGACTTATTCAGAGATTTGTTTATTCAGCTTAAAAAATGTATTTGGTTGATCAGTAAAATCAAGAATCTGGTCTTAGTAAACTCAAGGTATATTTTTTAGCCATTTCATTGGGGTGCTGCCTAAATTCTGAACTTTCCCAAGATCTTGTCATTTCAGATGATTTGGATTTATTTCTAGAGTATGGAGCCAATACCAAAAGGACTCTTGAATTTGTATATATAGTCCTCAACTTATGACCATAATTGAGCTGATCATTTCTGTTGCTAAGTGAAATGGTCATAACTCACTTTTTTCAGCACCGTTGTAACGTTGAATGGTCACTAAATGAACTGTTGTAAGACGAGAACTACCTGTATTTATACTACAAGATTCCTTAACTGTATTCTTCAGATTTATTTTTCTTCATCTTTGGTGGTATATTGGACCATAAAATAAACAAATGTATTAGGTTCATATAGCACACTAAGCCACAGAATGCATCTTGGAATAGAGTTTTACAATACAATACCTCCCAAAACACACATATGCACACCGACCTTGCCTCCGGTTTAAAACTAACAAAGCTAGGGTTTTGAGCAGCCAATATAACATAGTGATTAAGGCCTTAAACTAGGGCTAAAGGTTAGGTAGGTTCAAATCTACTCTAAGTCATGGATAATATTGGGCCAATCATTCTCTTTTAGTTCAACCTGCCTTGCTGGACAAATATTTATTTATTTTATTTATTCAATTTATATACCGTCCTTCTCCCGTAGGACTCAGGGCGGTTCGCAAGGTTTTTAAAAACAATACAACAAATTACAAAACTTAAAATCAATTAAAAAGATTATATTGACCTTGAAATAAAACCCCAGTTAAAATACAATTAAAATCCCAATTAATATTCTCAGTCCAGGCCAGAGAGCTCAAAGAGCCAGGTCTTCAGGTCCCGGCGGAATGAGCGAAGGTCAGGGGCAGTCCTAAGCTCTACAGGCAGCTGATTCCAAAGGGCAGGCGCACCCACAGAGAAGGCCCTCCCCCTGGGTATTGTCCGCCGGCAATCTTTTACCGGCGGTACCCTGAGAAGACCCTCCCTGTGGGAGCGCACAGGACGAAGGGAGCTTGATGCTTGATGAAATATAGTGGACAGATTGCATGAATGAATAGAATTGAACTGGAAGGGACTTTGGAGGTCTTCTAATCCAGCCCCCTGCTCAAGCAGGAGACCCTACACCCTTTCAGACAGGTGGCTGTCCAACCGCTTCTCAGAAACTTTCAGTGATGGAGCGCCCACAATTTCTGAAGGCAAGCTGTTCCACTGGTTAATTGTCCTCACTGTTGCTTCCTCAAGCCCTGGAGGAAATATGAAATATAAATCTAATCAATAAAGAAATCAACAAACATAGCATTTTGTGTGTGTTTTCAGCCTTTAGGTCTTTAATGGACCTGCTTAATTGCTTTGTGTGAACACAGCACTTAGATAATTAGAAATGCATCTTAGATATTCAGTATTCCATTAACAAAGGATAGATGCAAAAAACAGTATTTGGAGTGTTCACAAGGTGTGGTAAAAATATCAAGATGGTAGTCTCAATGGTATAATTGAAATTCTATTCATTTTTATTCACTGCTTCACTTATTTTTCCATACCTTATGGACACTCCTGGAATGTAAAATGATACAAACTTACTTTTTTTAAAAAAAAATGGTTTATATAAATCAACTCTTCTATGAACAGTTATGTTAGTTGGCTTTTTTCCTGTATTCTTCTACGAACGTATTTTCATCTGCACAATATTATTTTATTTCATGTATTTGGTAGATGGCAATGCTGCTGGTTAATCTAAATTCTGATTAATTCAGGGGATGGTGGATTAGGTCAGTTTATATTGCCATTTGCCATGATTGCATTCTTTATCCAATGCTGGTTTTTTCACCATATCCAATTATATTAAATCGTTTCACCGTTTCTGTGTTATATGACACTACATACAATATTGCATAAAGGTAAAGGTTCCCCTGCACATGCGTGCTAGTAGTTTCCAACTCTAGGGGCCAGTGCTCATCTCCGTTTCAAAGCCAAAGAGCCAGCGCTTGTCCGAGGACGTCTCCGTGGTCATGTGGCCGGCATGACTAGATGCCAAAGGCGCACGGAACGCTGTTACCTTCCCACCGGAGTGGTCCCTATTTTTCTACTTGCATTTTTACGTGCTTTCGAACTGCTAGGTTGGCAGAAGTTGCGACGAGTAACAGGCGCTCACTCTGTTACGCGGCACTCGGGATTTGACCTGCCAAACTGCCGACCCTCTGATCGACAAGCTCAGCATCCTAACCCACTGAGCCACCGCATCCCTTATTGTAAAAAGAGAACATGACAATTAAATGCTGGCAACACTGGAGGCCTGTACAAGGTTGCTTCAAGAAATAGAATAGATTAGGATGTTCCTAGTCCTTGCATCACTCAAAGACTTGGAATATCTTTTCTCTGATCAAGCTAACTCTCATACTTCCTGTGATCATCTTGTCATCAAAAAGGACCTAGGACAATCAATAGCCCTACAACTAAGACACAAATTTGCTAACGAAAAGAGCAAGGTTAAAAAAAAGGAAAATTTGATCAGATGAGGAGACATTTTTCCTTACAAGAAAGGGGTCTTAGATGTTTACAAATAGCCATAATGATAAAAAATATAGTGTACATTATTGTGAGATCACAGCATAAACCCAGGTTTACATGCCCTTGTTCTGATGTTGGATGCAGATATATAAGTCACAGGTTTCTTGATGTATGTTTTATACATGCACATGAAAACCGATGAATGGAGCCAAAGCAATGCTTCCTTCCGGCAGATTCCAAGATTTTGAGTTGTTCTTCACTGTCTTTTCTTCCTTCTGCTTTCTTGAAGACTGTCCAGAAATTACATCTGATCTTGGATATACAGTTATCAATTGGTAAGCAAGCAAAATGTGAGTGACTGTAAACAAGGACTCTTGGTCCACAAATAGGCACAATTAGCACACAAGATACATACATCTGTGCAAACACTGTCATTGTGAAATTCAAACAGTGGGTCAATGCATCCATTTACTGGACAATAAAAGAGCACTGATTGGCTAAGATAATTTGCTGCTCATCTATTGGAGAGCAATTGGCAATATGGTTGCTAGTTCTCTGGCAGCTCTGGGAAGTTCCTGGCTTATTCCTACTGTATCCTGATAAATTATTTCATGAGAATAACCTTCTGAAACTATAGCTCCTTGTGAATGACAGAAAGGTTAATGGGCTGGAAGTGATCCCTCACTAACATTTTATTGGATGAATGTGGCATGGATTCATTTTTATTAATTGGTATAAGAACAATCTTATTTTATTTCGATGAGCTATGTCTGTGTTTTCGCTTGAATTATCTTTTTTAAAAAATATGGTTTATCTCACATTCAATTCTAATGATCAATAGCCCTCTTACAGACTTTTATTTTATTTTTAAAAAGAAAGGGAAAGTTAATCTCTAGGATCAACCTCATTCTGAAGCTTCCACTTCAACTGAACAACAAGGTGAGGACTATTATCACTTACCAGACCCCAACAAAAAGGGCCTTTGAGAAGATGCTTTTCACTTCTCACTGTGCCAGTATTGGTTAAGCTTTTGATATAGATATGCTTCAAGTGTCTAGGCAAACTTTGAGAAGTGTCCTAACAGTCATGCATTTTTTTCTCTGAGAGTTAGTAAGTAGACTAGCTTTCCCTCCCCCCCCCAAAAAAAAAAAATTGAGATATAAAAGATGTTTGCCACACAAAGATGTTTACACACAAACTACCATCTAGAGACCTCTAAGCTGGTATATTGGAGAATGTCAGCATATTCCTTAATTCGTTATACAGGTAGTCCTCATTTAATGACCACTCATTCAGTGAACATCCAAACTTGTAACATACAACCAGTTCTTGGAGCTCCAGCCATTGCAGTGACTCTGAGCCACATTATCACGATCCAGGCACTTGACACCTGGCTCATGATTAAGATATTGCAGCAAGCCACAATCACATGATGGCAATTTTAGTCATTCCCTGCTGGCTTCACACAAGCGAAGCCAGTGGGGAAGCCAGCAGAAAGTCAGAAATTGTGATCTCATGATGTTTTCTCTTAATAATGGCAATGAAGACCGCGGGGACTGGCATTGCTAAGCAGTGTGGTCATGTGACACCACACTTTATAAACAACGTCTAATCTATAGGAATACTATAACTAATGATAGTGATGCCTTGCCAATTCAGATTACTCTTAGAAGATTCAAAACTTGTCTAAAGTTATTCTACTCTTTTCTGTTAAATATATAGATAGATAGCTGCCTTTTCGCCAGTCATTACTTAAGCACCGTGCAGTAATAGCTTTTTAAACAGTGAGATGTTATTTGTTACATTTGTTTGGGACCCATCCCAATTTGTACATTTTTGTCTTTTATTTAAAATAGCACGAAATAAGACAATTTGCTCTAAATGCTTTCTTTTAGCTTTTATTTTTGTTTGAATTTCGTATGGCTTTGTTTTTCTGTACTAATGAAGTGCCTGTAAAACGAAGAATGAAATACTATTGCAAAGTCAGCCACTTCCGTCCTCCATCCTCATTTAAGAAAATGAAGGCTTCGGATGAGATTTATGGGAACCAGTTCTGCATTAAATGTCAAGAAACACTGGGATAGAACATATTAATGGGAGGTATAACAAAGTACACCATACTGCCTTGGCACAATTGAATATGTCATTGAAAATCATGTTCCAAAAAAGTGCAGTCATAGAAAGAACTATTTCTTGGATTATTTAGCTGGTTATTACCTTGATCTTCCAACGCTGCATTCTTTTTTTTTTATTAAAGAAAGCACAAAAGCAATTGTTGCCTGGAGCAACCTTCTCCGCTTAGGGCCCTCCAGGGGAAAAAAAAAAAACAAACCAACACCCAGAATTCCAAGGCAAACATTAGCTATACTGGCCTGGAGGTTTTGGAGCTGTTGGCTTAACACATCTGGAGAATCTCAAGTTAAGGAAAATTACAAATAGTCCGTGACTTATGACCACAATTGAGCCTAAAATTTCTGTTGCTAAGCAAGACATTTGTTAAGTGAATTTTGCCCCATTTTATGACAGCTCTCGCCACAGTTGTTAAGTGAATCACTGCAGTTGTTAAGTTAGTAACAGGGTTAATTGAATCTGGCTTCCCCATTGACTTTGCTTCTTGGAGGGATCACACGACCCTGGGACACTGCAGCCGGCGTAAGTATGAACCAGTTGCCAAGCATTTGAATTTTGATCAGGTGACCACAGGGATGCTGAAATGGTTCTAAGTGTGAAAAAAGGTCATTGGTCACTTTTTTTCAATGCAGTTGTAACTTCAAATGGTCACTAAATGAACTATTGTAAGTCGAGGACTACCTGTAGAACATTTGCTTTCAGTAGAGATTTCATATAGATAACATTATGTTTCACCAAGTGAGGACCAAAAAAGTCTGTCATTGAAACGGAGAGATATGAATCTTCTGGGCTCCTAGTCACATCCTTTGGCCTGCTTTAAAGGTTATGGGGCAGGGGTTTTTCCCCTCAATCTGGTGGCTTTCTGATACCATTGATGTGCCATTTTGGATGATGAGCAATTATTGTCCCATGCATTTGGCAAGATACCAGGTGGGATAGCTGTTCTGAACTAGGGTGTTTTTGTAGTATGGGTCCATGCTAGCTGAGGAACTATCTGCACTTGTGCAGACAATAGAGGCATGCTGCAGACTCCGTCTAGGACTTTTTACTGGCGGGGTCCAGGAGATGAGCCACAGTATCCATCCTCTAGAATACCATATAACCCCCATCCCAAGGTAAAGCCTGCTCCTATGCTTCAGCCTTCCGTAAAGGCCTTAAAGTCTGTGTCTACTGATTGGCCTAGGGCAGTGATGGTGAACCTTTTAGAGACCAAGTGCCAAAACCACAATCCAAAACCCACTTCTTTATTGCAAAGTGCCAGGGCCACATCAGCATTGTGGTGCCCTCGGGGGGGGGCATTGGGGTGTGACCCACTGGGTGGGCATGGCTGCAGTTGTCATGGCAGACTGGGTAGGCGTGGCTGGGGGGGCATGAGCACCTCAATGTTGCTCATGTGGAGGCCAGGCAGGGTTGGGGGAGATCTAGGGGGTGGGGCAGTGGGGCAGGAGGCCCAGCATAGATGGGGGGAGGTATGCAATCCTAGCTGGGACTGAGGGGCCATGGCACCAATGGGGATCCATCTTTCCCTGCTTTGGGTAGCCTTAGTTTGCTGGGTGTGGGTATGCTCTACCACCTCTACTCAAGCTTGCTAGCCAGCTGCTTCGCCTCCTTTGTGCTGGGTGGGGTTGCCGCTTCAGGCGGCATGGCGGCCTAATGGACCTGCACAAGCTGGCAGCAGCGGCACGTGTACCCACAGAGAGGGCTGTAAGTGCTGCCTCTGGGTTCGCCACCACTGGCCTAGGGCCCGACCGGGGCATGCATTCCTGGAGGTAGTTACTGGATTAGAACAGGGATCCTCAACCTTGGCAACTCTAAGACTTGTGGACTTCAGCTTCAAGCTTTGCTGGCTGAGGAATTCTGGGACTTGAAGTCCACAAGTCTTAAAGTTGTCAAGGTTGAGGACCCCTGGATTAGAAGATCTGTCCTCCACTGTATTGTATATCCTAATGCCACCACCTTAGCTACTCCTTTGTTAATTTTAATGTCTTTATTATCTTACTGGTTTAATCTTTTGCAATATTGCTTTATTGTGAGCCACCCCAGAGTTTCAGGACAGCAGTGAATAAATTTAAACCAACCAATCAGTAAATAAGTAAGTAATACTTGGAATTCAGGGCTCTATAACAATTTCTGGTAATAAGAGGTCTTTGAAAACAGAAATCAGTGGGAGGTTCAAATGGTCTGGATATATAGAAGGTTCCAGCCACTGAAATGGTGAATATAACCCTTTGTTTGTTGCCTAGACTGAGTTTCTCTTATTGTTCTTTCCCATTACATTTTTAATGTTTTTTTTAATGGCAAAATTGTTATGTGATTTTTTTTGTCAGTCCTTTTGGGCATAGCCTGGCATTGATTAATTGACTGATAAAATTGATATAACTTCTGGTATTCTTGTTTTTTGTTGTTGTAACATATCTTTTTATCTTTATATAAGAAAGGACACCATATCATTATATTTTTGTTGTTTCAGTATGCAGAAATTCTTTGATGTTACTGGAAATTGCTTTGTATATAAACTTTATTAAAAAAAACTACACATAAAATAGACATAAAAACACAATACATAAACCCGCAAACATAAAACTAAACATCTAACTTTATCTCTGTGTTCCACTATTGCCCTTCACTTTCCTCATGGATCCATTAACCATTCCTTATTCTTTTTATACCATTGTAATCACTAAGTTTTCTTTTGTATTCCCTTATAGCCATAAAACCCTTCATCATCAAGCTTTACCATCAAGGAATTTCTTTATTAATATTTAGAATTCCTTACAGATGATATTCTGCACATTGTCTATTTTACAGATTTTAATTTGTAAAATTATTGTAGAATGGCATGTTATTTCTGATTGTATAGTTACCGTACCCAGTTAAGTAGAAAGATATTGATTGATTTTCATGCGACATTCCTGTGAGGTGAGGCGAGTTACCTCAAAGTCTCAGAATAACTTTCCATGGCTGTGGGGTAGACTTGAATCAATGTTTTACCTGTGGTTCTTCGTCACTCAAGTTACTACATTCTGTTCAAATTCCTACTATCTTCTTGCCCTAGCTCTGTGTGAGCCTATTTTTATCAGGACATAACTGTATCTTCCCACAGCTGCTTTCTAAAACTGTGTTTTCCCTAATATCCTGCTTTAAGATCCTATATGCAAGCAATGCAAGGTACATTAATATATATATATACTGATGGAGAGACAGCTGAAATCTGTCTCTTTGCTGTCAGATTGGACAGCATTATGCTAGGACTTTGAACCCATTTCCGATTTAATGCATGCAATTTAAAGTATATGTAGATGACCAGGCTGAGCCTGAGGGAGGGGTCAAACGCATCATCAGCCATGAATCCCTGTGTGCCCACACAAAAGATTTGTGTCTAGCCTACCTTGAATGCTTTTCTTAATTCCCACTAATTTTCCTTGACTTCTAGTAGCTCAGGTTCTTGTAGAGAGCTTAAGCTTGCAATAAATCGTTATACTCCTTTGAAGTGTCTGAATCTACTGATTTCTCTTTTACTTGACAATATATTTAAAAGAACTGGGTTTTTGTATTTTGGCAAAGTGCCAAGTAGGAATTTCCCTTCTTAGTTGTTACTGTACCCAGAGAAGCCTTGCCCCATCATTTCTCCTTCTCATATTATGGCCTTAAAATTGATTACCGTTTCCACAGTGATCCCTACAGCTAAATCTTTTCCTCAAATGTATACTGATAGCCTCCCCTGTCATTTAACCGTTTATCCATTCTCTGCTTCTTGGCAGCACAAACCCAGAACACCAGTAGATGGCAACCCAGAGTTATAAAACCACTAACTCTTTGCTGCCATCCAGTGTGCAGTAGGACATGCAACCAAATGATTTTTGAAAATCAGTTGATTGACAGTTTGACAAGAAAGAAAAATAGTGGATTAATCAGGTTATTGTACCTGCCAATTGGTGTAGGTTTTTAATATGTTGAATGGGATTGGGCAGGCTAGAATATCAAACCACTAATTAGGGCCCTTAGAATGTTGTGCATAGAAGTAGGTTGGATGGACACACACAGTACAGGCTTGTAATGTATATATGGAGCAGCAAGATTTAAGTGGGGAGCATGATTTCCTATTGACCCCAGAATTGGAAAAAAGTCACAGACAAGTAGCTGCATTACAAATATAAATTTAAAGAGAATTTCAAATCTACTGTCCCTTTATGGGGAGTCTTGGGGAGACAGTTGGTAGTCATAAATAACATCTCTCAGCTGCTCCAATCGGTCATTTCTGTTCGCAGATGATTATATAATAAGTTAACAATGGGCTTGCAAACTCTTTTCTCAACAGAAAATCAATGCTGAAATTGCAGTGTAACACAATAGATGGAGCATTAAGTGAGCTACATCAGACCCTTTTCTTAGATACCACAGAAACAAAAACACTGCAGAAGGCATCTCTTTTGCAAGCATTCCTTTCATACCATAGATCCATCAGGCTGGGTAGCTTCTCTTCTGACAGGGAACAGCTCTCTGAGGTCATAGGCTAGGCAGCAGTTTCTATCTGACAGGGATTGAACTCGGGACTTTGTGAAGCAAAGCATGTGATTTAACAGGGAGCTTTGACTCACCCTCCACATTCTGCATTAACGGAGAAACGGTGATGATACAAGAAAGAGGCATGAAATGAAATGAGTAACCCCTCAGTAATGTGGACCTAAAACTGTTTTACTGCACAAAGAGCATCAGTTCCTGGCTCTGGTGAGCCATGAAGGTGAATTGACCAGTAATTTCAATGCTTGATAAGCCATTGCTGGTATGAAAAGAAGCAAGCTTCTTCAGTCACTCTGTTGACCATGGGTCAGTGTTTCCATATATATGTATGTATGTATGTATGTATGTATGTATGTATGTATGTATGTATGTATGTATATATGTATATATGTATATATATTTGTTTTCTGAGGTTTTCGCGGGTGTTTGTATGTAGATCTTTGGTCATTCGGGTTTTTTCCCATGTGGAATTGGAGGTATCAGGGCAATGTTTCGACGAAATCTCATCCGTCATCCTCTGTTAGCTGAGAAGAGAGAGAGAGCCTGTGGTCTAGGGGTTAAGACAACTGCTTAAGACGCAGTTGGCCCAGGTTTGAATCTCAGAAGGGTATGGCTGACTGGTGAGAACAAATAAGTTTGAAATGATCATATCGGTCTCCCTTTATTCATTGTTAGCAAGCCAAAAAATTTACACACACACACATATATATATTCGTAGATTTTCACGGGTATAGGTATGTAGGTCTTGGCGTATTCGGGTCTTTTCCCATGTAAGATTGGGAGTGTCTTGGCGACGTTTCGACGAGGTCCCACTCATCATCTCCAGGCTGGTGTCTTCGGCTTCGTGCTTGTGCCGAAGACACCAGCCTGAAGATGACGAGTGGGACCTCGTCGAAACGTCGCCAAGACACTCTCAATCTTACACGGGAAAAGACCTAAATACACCAAGACCTACATATATATACCTTCTCTGCACTTAATTTTTACAGTAAGGAATTCCACCGAGATCCCTATCTTGTCCATTAAACAGAAATTGAAATGGGATGCTTAACCACTTTAGAATTGCAACTTTGTTCTGCTACAATAAAAAGAGAAACTTGTGAGGAAAATGGGTCAGTATAAAACTGCAGTACTAGGATGGATAATGGTACCAAATTAGAACTCATCTTGTAAATTTAAAGTGGTCCAGTTTAGTGAAACCTGGGTTTGTGATGAGACAAACCCAGAAGGGGACAGGATCTAAGAGCCGTAATGGCGCAGTGGTTAGAAATCAGTATTGCAAGCTAATTCTGCCGACTGCCAGCAGTTCAATTCTGACCTCCTCAAGGTTGACTCAGACTTCCATCCTTCCAAGGTTGGTAAAATGAGAACCCAGATTGTTGGGTGGAATATGCTGACTCTGTAAAACTCCGTAGAGAGGGCTGTAAAGCACTGTGAAGGGGTTTATAAGTCTAAATGCTATTGCTATTTGTATTTTAATGTTCACAGGAAAGGTAGGATCAGACATTACTTAATGACATGTGCTTTGCTGGAAACAGAAGTACAGGAGCTAGGCCAGTGTATCTTAAACTATCTAACAAAATGAAATTCAATTGTGAAAAAAGTAAAGTTCTACATTTAGGCAGGAAAAATCAAATGCACAGGTATAGTATAGGTGGTAACTTGCTCGATAGTAGTAACTGTGAGAGAGATCTCAGAGTCCTAGTGGACAATCACTTAAATATGAGCCAGCAGTGTGCTGCAGCTGCCAAAAAAGCCAACACAGTGCTAGGCTGCATTAACAGAGGGATAGAATCAAGATTGCATGAAGTACTAATACCACTTTACAATGCCTTGGTAAGGCCACACCTGGAATACTGCATCCAGTTTTGGTCACCACGATGTAAAAAAGATGTTGAGACTCTAGAAAGAGTACAGAGAAGAGCAACAAAGATGATTGAGGGACTGGAGGCTAAAACATATAGGGAACGGTTGCTGGAATTGGGTATGTGTAGTTTAATGAAGAGAAGGGTAGGGGTGACATGATAGCAGTATCTCAGGGGCTGCCACAAAGAAGAGGGAGCCAAGCTATTCTCCAAAGCACCTGAAAGCAGGACAAGAAGCAATGGATGGAAACTAGTCAAGGAGAGAAGCAACCTAGAAGTAAGGAGAAACTTCCTGACAGTTAGAACAATTAACCAGTGGAACAACCTGCCTCCAGAAGTGGTGAATGCTCCAACAGTGGAAGTTTTTAAGAAGAGACTGGACAGCCATTTTTCTGAAATGGTATAGGGTTTCCTGCCTTAGCAGGGGGTTGGACTAGATGACCTCCAAGGTCCCTTCCAACCTCCTCTTCTTCTTCTTCTTCTTCTTCTTCTTCTTCTTCTTCTTCTTCTTCTTCTTCTTCTTCTTCTTCTTCTTCTTCTTCTTCTTCTTCTTCTTCTTCTTCTTCTTCTTCTTCTTCTTATTATTATTATTATTATTATTATTATTATTATTATTATTATTATTTTGAGAATTTTAAGAGGTGTGAATGTTAACTCCCAGAATTCCTCAGCCAGCATGCTAAAGTCCACACAACTTAAAATTTCCAAGGTTGGGAAACACTGGCCTAGAATATCTACAGCTATCATTTCTAAGTGTACAAGTCATAGCACAGAAACTGAAAAAGAGACTGTGTATCATGAAAAGAGAGACGAGATTATTCAGTTCAAAGTGTATATTACTTGTATATTATCTGTTCAAACCTGCTTTGCGATTTCTCCAAATTTTTTGTCTGTTGTGAAAGAAGGATCTTTTTATCTACCTTTTTCCCCCCTGAGATTCTTAAGAATTCATTTTGATTTGTTTTCTTGCTTCCGTTTTTAAGCTCCCCCCCTGTTTTTGCTGGAAGAGGTAGGTAGAAGTTCTTGCTGCTGCTGCTATAGTTGAAATGAAATGGCAGGCTGCATTATTTTCAAACCCCAGCAACATTAAAAATAGGACAGATGAAAAACAAACACAATGCGAGCCCAGTAATTGTGCTAAAATTATGTTTGTGACCACTCTCACGGATTTTTATAGGAATATTGGAAAAAGCCCTTTATTATCATCTCATGTTTGGATTTATATGCTGCCGGGCAGAATTTAGCTGCATTGTATATAAGGTTTGGGTAATTATCTGATAGTAGCAAGAAGGCTTAATTGGCTGGATGACCTAGACCAGGGGTAGGCAACCTCGGTTCTTTTATGACTCATGGACTTCAACTCCCAGAATTCCTGAGTCAGCTATGCTGACTCAGGAATTCTGGGAGTTGAAGTCCATGAGTTAAAAAGGGTAAAATGAGCTTACTCCATTGTCCCTCAAGTGTGCTCAATGAAGTAAAACACTGCTAGATATTTGAGGGCCCCTGCCCCTTTGAACATGTTTCTTTCCCATTAACTTTATTAAACTGGCCCTTCATTAGGTTAAATGGCAATACATTAAAGTAAGCCTGAGACAAGGTTCCACAATATTATTGCTAGGCAATTCCAAATAAAGGTATTATTTTCATACTAATATTTTAAGTCATTAGAAGCTGGGCTCAGATCCTTGTGCATTTGTACATCCGTAACTCATTCTTTCGGAGACTCCATAACTTGATTGTATTTATAATAAAAAAGCTCTGGCATAAAGATCATACAGTAGCAATTTGTCCAATGAGGCTTTCTTCCAGACTGTGATATTGATCAAGGATTGTTAGGAGGGCCAAGCCAATTGGATAGAAGTTTAGCAAAATTGGTAGATCACCAGCTCAGTTAAAGTTTCTGCTCAAATCACCAAATGTACTATATTTAGCAGCAATAGAAGAGAATATTTGTAGCTGCCGGTTGAACTGTGAGGTTCTGGTGCTCTCCAAACTCAGTTGCTTTCTTGAAGATGTTTCATTTCCCAACTAGAATAGATAATATCATCAGTGCAATAAGGCAGAAGGATTCGCTTCCTGTTTATATGCAAGTGGCTTGCCCCATCAGTGTTGGTGGGAGCGTTCTTGGTAGTTCCCTGATTAGGCTGCTGCTGCTGTTGTTGTTGTTTTTTTTTACTGTACACAACAACTTGTAAACAGTAGACAACAGCTTAATCAAGGAACCACCGGGAATACTCCCACCAACACTGACAGGTCAAGCCACTGTTTAAACAGAGAGCAAATCCTACTCCCTTCTAACCCTGGTGATGTTTCCCATTTGAGCAAAATGAAATGCCTGCAAGAAGACAACCAAACTCAGAGAGCAGCTTAAAGACCCCACACTACATTTAGCACCCATCTTAGAGATCTGCAGCACTACCGTCCAAAGTAAATGTAGTCCTCGAGTTGCGACCACAATTGAGCCCAAAGTTCCTGTTGCTGGGTGAGATGTCTGTTAAGTGACTTTTGCCCCATTTTAAGACCTTTCCTGCTACAGTTGTTAAGTGGATCACTGCAGTTGTTAAGTTAGTAACAAGATTGTTACACGAATCTGGCTTCTTCATTGACTTTGACTGTCAGAAGGTCACAAAAGGTCATGACATGACCCCAGGACTTTCTAACCTGTCACACATCTGAGCCAGTTGCCAAGCATCTGAATTTTGACCACATGATCATGGCAATGGTCATAAATGTGAAAAACAGTCACAAGTCACTTTTTTCAGTACCGTTGTAACTTTGAATGGTCACTAAATTCACTCTTGTAAGTCGAGGACTAACTGTATTGCTTGAACTGATTCCAGGAAATAACTGTTGGAATATGGATCTAATTGAAGTCCATAGGAGAGATGCATGAAAGTCTTTGTGCAGATTACTTGATGGCATTAGGAGCAAACTCTTCCCGTCTCTCTGCTGCAACATTGCATGCAACCCTCTGGTTTCCTCTTGCCCAAGGCTGCCCTTAGATATAGGTCAGTATTGTTGGTTGTTTCTGTTCCATGACTTATTATAGTTTCAAAAGCTTCCTAGCTGCCTACGCTTTCAAATCTGAAACATTCCCAGGGGAAGAAGTCCCTTGGAGTTTAATTAATGATAGTTTCTAGTTCTCCAGTCTGAGCCATCCACAGCAAAAAAATAAAAAAAAGAAATGCAATAATCTATACAAAACTTAAAAGCCATTGAAGCAGAGTCATCTTAAGGACATTTCACAATAACAACAATGTTAGCACCAAATGAAAGTTCCAAAATACAGGAGTTGAGACCTCCTCCATCTAGCATTAAAACAATATCTCAGGGGCTACCACAAAGAAGAGGGAGTCAAGCTATTCTCCAAAGCACTCGAAGGCAGGACAAGAAGCAACGGATGGGAACTAGTCAAGGAGAGAAGCAACCTAGAACTAAGGAGAAACTTCCTGACAGTTAGAACAATTAACCTGCCTCCAGAGGTGGTGAATGCTCCAACACTGGAGGTTTTTAAGAAGAGGCTGGACAGCCATTTGCCTGAAATGGTATAGGCTTTCCTGCCTGAGCAGGGGGTTGGACTAGATGACCTCCAAGGTCCCTTCCAACTGTATATTATTATTATTATTATTATTATTATTATTATTATTATTATTATTATTATTATTATTATTATTATTATTATTATTATTATTATTATTATTAATCTGAATGTTAAGTGGGATCTCTTGCATGCCTTAGAAATACGTTAGGATTGAACAAGAGTTGCCTTGAGCTCGAAATACTTCCATAATGATTGGAGGAACCCATTTTAGGCCCAAAACTGTTACACTCAAAATAACCATGCTGAATTCACAACAGGGCATCTGGAATGCAAAACAGGATGTTTTGAATTTGGAAAGTTCAAGTTGGAAACATTATACAAAGAATCCTACAAAACATGCTTGGAATTAATGAGAGCAACTCTGCCATGAAAAATCACGTACTTTGTTCCCTTTTTTTTAAAAAAAAATGAAAATCAAGTTGTCTTTCATTGAAACCAATGAGAATTGCAGAGAAAAAATTCAGAGGGACCGGATCAATTTAGCTTTATAAATACAGCTAGCCCTTTTCATAGATGTTTAGCAGGGCTCTGCCAAACATTTGAAAGAGATTCTTCATCAGGAAGTTGAAGTATGTATGAAGTATCTCAGCTTACATCCTGAAAAGCAAGTGAATCTGATTTTGTCATTTTAGCCCCTGCATGCATACTGTATTTATGTACAACTTCAAACCAAACAATGAATTTCTTTGTAAACCAGCCTAAATGTAAAACCGTATTTTCCACATTCCCATATCCACTCCCATACTTATCTTTTGCAAGTGTTTCGCACAGCATTCATTTTTTTAACAACAACAACTGCACAATCTCATTATTTACAGCAGTGGTCTCCAAACTTGGCAACTTTAAAACTTGTGGACTTCAATTCCCAGAATTCTCAGCCACAGTCTTAAAGTTTCCACAAGTCTTAAAGTTGCCAAGTTTGGAGACTTCTGATTTAGAGAAACAAATATTGTACATTATAAGGTAGGATGATGGGTTTTCACCAAAAATGGATCAGTAAAATGGTTGATAGGAATCTTGCATGCCCATTGAAGGAGGAAATTTCAGTGAGAAGTTATGCATCTTCCGTATGGAAAATCATTCACTGGCAGCTTTGCTTAAGAAGGGTTAGAAAGCAGACATTCTAAAAAATAAACCTTGAGGTTTTAACAAGTATAAATACATAATACTGGCATAGATTGATAAAAAAATCTTTTGGAAGACATTGAGTTTTGTACATATGAATGCTAAGGTTGTGGTGAGTGATATTTCCACAGATTTTTACACTTTGAATATCAGGATATTGAGAGGAGAAGTACGCCATCTTTGCAACTTTCTCCAACTTTAGGAAAATTTCCAAAACAGACAGATTTTTGAACATACTCAAGTGAAATGCATTTACAAACTCCTGCCCCATGGAGGCTCTCATTGCCAACTTGCACTTCTAAGTTAAATCTACAGAAGAAACTTGGAGGTCTTCTAGTCCAACCCCCTGCTCAGGCAGGAAACCCTATACCATTTCAGAGAAATGGCTGTCCAGTCTCTTCTTAAAAACTTCCAGTGTTGGAGCATCCACAGCTTCTGGAGGAAGGTTGTTCCACTGGTTAATTGTTTTAACTGTCAGAAAATTTATCCTTAGTTCTAGGTTGCTTCTCTCCTTGACTAGTTTCCATCCATTGCTTCCTGTCCTGCCTTCAGGTGCTTTGGAGAATAGCTTGGCTCCCTCTTCTTTGGGACAGCCCCTGAGATATTGGAAGATTGCTATCTTGTCTCCCCTAGTCTTTCTCTTCATTAAACTAGACATACCCAATTCCAGCAACCGTTCTTTATATGGTTTAATGATAATGATAATGATAATGATAATGATAATGATGATAATGATAACTTTATTGTCACTTTGAATGTACACCAATCGGCATACATCAAAATGAAATTTCGTTGCATCCAGCTCTCAAAGGGTCACCACCTCCAATATATGCTCCTGGTTCGGGGCCCGCTTAAATTTCACATTGTCCATTTTAGTCTCTAGGGAGTGAACGATGGCAAACAGGACAGATGGAAATGGGGCTCCATGTGGATTAGCCCTCAAGTTAGCTTGTATTCTGACAACCTCGCCTCCTTTCCTTTTTCTGATCCTGACTCTTCCACCCTTTCCTTAAAGAGGACTTGCTTCTTTTCGCCCCTGGAGCACGCTGCTGCCGCCACCACCAACTCCTCCAAAAGCCTCTCTCTCTTCCTCTGGGCCTGCCGACAGCCTCATCCAGTTCCTTTGCCCCATAAACTCCAGGTCCTCTCCTCCTCTTCCTCCTCTGGAAACAGCTCCAGTCCTCTAATCATCTTTCTTGGTTTCTCTGTACTCTTTTGATCTGATAAGGACTATTTTCTTATACATATGAAGATGCCATGCCCCTAACAGTGGAGTATAATATAAAAAGAATGATTCATAGTGAGTCTCATTAGTTAGGCTTATTGTCTACAAGGAAAAGGGTTAAAATACAGAATCTTGGAACCTGAATTAAACCCACATTTTATCATTCATGAAAGGTGGGGAAATTTACTTGAACCTCTTTATTTTTCCAGAATGCAATGCTGTAAGGCTAGCCATCTTTTTCTCAGATAATATTAATCTGAAAGATCTGGTGCTCATCATTAATTATGTTTTGAGATATTCCTGTTTCTTCTGAGCTCCAGAGACTCTCTTACAAGGGTTTCTTGTATTACAGATGGCCTGGATAGGAGCTGCATTATAATTGCACTGAGTACATGAAAAACAGTTCACCAGTGACCATAATGTAAATAAGTTTTTGTCAGATTTGATCCTTCAGGTATTTGCTATGTTAGCTAATATTTCTGGGAGTTGTAGTCCTCTGGAAAGTACAAGGTTAAGGAAGACAGTTGTGGTTAGACATCCTGCTTGGTTGCAAGCAGGAGAATATTTGTCAGAAAGGGAAGATTGTAATCATGTTTCCTGAATCCAAAAGTAAATGGAGAAAAATATTATAACAGCTGTAAACCTCTACAGTAGTTTGATTTGATAAACAGATCTGTGACTTTCAGCTGAGGGATATTTCCTGTCACACCAACCCAAAATAGATTTGACTATGTTGTCATGTACATTTCTTTGGGATAGTGGTGAAAAGGAGAGAATTGTATTTCAATGGTTTGTAGGAGAGAGCAGAAATAATGGCTGAATGATACAATGTGCCTCAATTATGCTGTGCAAAAAGATGTCAGATTCATATCAAACCATGTCATTGAAAAATTAGCATGCTCATGATGTGCTGTATGTTTACATGATAACAAAGTAGAAAGACACATTGAAATTAATGAGTACATTTAAAATTTAGGACATGGTCTCTTAATTTGCCAGAATGATTCATTTTTATATATTTATTTCTTTGTTTTAGGAAGCATATTCATTTTTGCAATTACAATTAGTATAGGAATCATTCAGAAAAATTTGTTCCTTATGGCATCATGCCCAGAGTACACCTAGTTAAATCTCAGTTCTTCCATCTGTAAAATGGGAATAATTAAATCCAGCCTCCCTTAAAATCACGGAAGAAAGGTCCATAATAAACTGCTTCAATCACATCAGTTAAACCAGGGCTTTTCAACCTTTTCACCCATTGTACCACTTTTAGGATATGGCAACATCCGAGTACCACCAGTCGCCTAACAAGGTGTCAAAAACGTGATGACCAAAAAAAAAAAAAAGGAAAAAAGTGATGAAGTACAGGTAGTCCTCGACTTACAACAG
Organism: Vipera berus; assembly: GCF_964194415.1. Classification (NCBI taxonomy): domain Eukaryota; kingdom Metazoa; phylum Chordata; class Lepidosauria; order Squamata; family Viperidae; genus Vipera; species Vipera berus. The sequence goes on along the minus strand of NC_138207.1, from coordinate 15,206,684 downwards.
TTCACTTAATGACTGTTCGAAGTTACAATGGCACTGAAAAAAGTGCCTCCCAAGCCACAACCAAGCAAAACACCTGCCTGCCCGCCTGGCAGCACTCTTCCTCCTGTCCGAGATTTTCATTGTTGTGAGCATTTCTGTTGAGGACTGGCAGTGGGGATGGGACAGGGGGGTGTTTGGTTTTTATTCCCCCAAGTCTGCTGGGTGGTTGTAGCAGGTTTTGGTCACTTCACATAACCCTGGGACACTGTGACCGTCATAAATATGAAACTGTTGCCAAGCATCTGAATGTAAATCACAAGACCCTGGAGATGCTGCAACATTCCAGCTGATCGGCTCTTCTTCTAGGCTCAGAAGCTCCAGGATCAGTGCGGAGCTCCAGGTGGAGCCTGGCGCTGATCCTGGCGCTTCCACTGAGCCCTGTCAGCCCTGCAGCTCCAGCCATCTCTCGTTCAGGCTTGTGTGGTGCTGCCCTCCCCCGCTACCACTTTTCTAGGATGGTCGTGTACCACCTGCCAGGTGCCAACGTACCACAGGTGATACCCGTACCACTGGTTGAAAAGCCCTGAGTTAAACCTATTATAAACACCTTTGTAACATTTTATGATGGACCCCAGATGTTTTCTTTTTAATCTGCCACAAAATTTATACACTATGGACTTTCAGGACATTTTTAACAATTTGTTTATAATATTGCCTAATTTAACACGCTGTTTCACTTAATGCAACATTTAAACCAATATGTGCATTTTTACCCAAAAATATTCATTAAATTGGTATAAAAAATAAATGTTCCTCAAAATTTAGATCAAATTCTTGGTTCTTTTAACAATAACGCATTGCTTTCTTCTGGTATTAATTTTTGATTTCCCTAGCCCTACAACATTTGCAAAACTGCAGATTTTGAACAGGTATTCCACATCATATGTTAATGTATTTATCTGTAGAATTTAGTAGGTTGATAACAAGTGTTATAAGTAATACTAAGGTGTTGCTGCAATCTTAAGAAGATGCACCATGTTGTTGATTTGCACAATGCCAGGTCATCTGGAAGTTGAATCATGGCAACTGGACTTCTTGTTACTTCAAAATGTTTCACTGCTTATCCAAATATTGTTGGATAAGCAGCGAAATTGTTAGCTCTGTGAGATAGTCCAGTCAAGGAGCCCAGCCAGAGTTACTGGCTCTATATTTATTCTTAGGTTATGGTAACAAAAACTTGCAAGACTGAAAGACTGGGAGGGCTACTTCTGAAATGTGTCCCATGCCATACCTCACTCTGTGGGCTGAGAATATTTTTATATACCAATTGTCCCATCTGTGACTTTTCTATCCCCCAAGGTCATTTCCACATAATATTATACCAGTGAGATTCTGTAGTTGAGGGTAGATTAGAACTTGGATGAAGGCTACAGCATAGCATGGTCACCTTTATGCCATGCTGACTTTCATTTTCACATTATCCGAAATCTGGTCATCTCCATAAGGACCGTATTGTCCTGTGCTGGTATGTCCCTGAATCTTTAAATGGAAATATTCCCACTTTCTTCTGCATATCAGATACATTAACTGGCATTTATGGGGCAAATAAACCCACTCTTGCTCCTGGTAGTGAGGCAGAAGAGATTGTGGAAGATCCATAGATCACCCTTAATGTGGTTTGATGCAAACAAAAAGAAACATGAAAACAAATGAAATCCCCAATGAATGGAGACATTATGGATTGAGACTACAGGATGAGAGAAGGAGGGGCACCCTGTTCCTTTGGAGAGTCCCCTCCCCCAAGCTACTTTTCACGCTTTACTGTTATGTTGGATTGTGCTATAAAACATGACCTTTCCATCAGCCTATGTTGTATTTAGAAATGTGAGTACCTTCATTGAGCTACAGTACTCCATATTGATAGCTGAAGAAGTCTTAGCTTGTGGGTTCCTTGGTGCTCTCTGAGCTTGATGGTTTTCTTGCAGATGTTTCATTACCCAACTAGATAACATCATTAGTGCTAGAAAAGAGTGGGTTTTTTTAGCTGATTATATACAAATACCTAGCCCTGTCAGTGTTGGTGGGTGTGTTCTTGGCGGTTCCCTGATTAGGCTGTTGTTTACTGTTAGCTTGTTTGCCTTTGTTGGTAGTTCCTTGATTGAGATATTGCTTACTTCTTGATTGTTGGTTGAGTGTTAATCTTGGAGTTAATCTCTGGTTATATGGGTGTTGATTTCTGGTGTGGAGGTGTCTTGGTCTTTTTTGTTTCCTTTATTTTATTTATTACATTTGTTTGCTGCCCATCTCGCTGCAAGGTGAGTCTTGGTGGCTTACAACATCAAAATAAAACCATAAATAACGATAGCTGGTCTAGTGGTAATATCTTTATGTTAATCTCTGTTCATATGGATGTTGATTGCTGTTGAGAATATGTTTGGGTCTTTTTGGTTCCTTCAGGGATTTTTAATTGTCTCTTTTGAGTGGCATGTAGATATTGTTTACCTCTGTGTGTCTATTGATGGCCGATTTGTCTGAGTGTCAGGCCTTCAGGAGTTATCTGGCAGTTTGGGATCTGGCTTGATCTTGAAATGCTCACAGTTTCCCAGGTGAAACTACAGTTGTCCATGTGTTGTGAAAGTAAGGCATTTTCAACATTCGTTCATCAGTAGTCTTAGCTTCTTGTGTTTTCCCCGATTGTGCACCTGCAGAAGAAGAGAAACGTTAGATACACCTTTTTTTTCTCGATGGTGTCAGCCAAGCTCTCCCTCACTAAGGCCACAGCTATTTATAACCATAGCCCATAGGCAGGAAGGCCTGTGTCCCCATAGTGCTGCTTTTGCTCTCCAGTGACTCACATTATTGCTACCACATTAACTCAAGGTAACTATGTCAATAACTCTTGCTGTCCCACCGAAGACACACATACACACACGATCAAGTACTAATAAATACAATTAACACAAAGACCTGCAGCAAAAGTCCTTGGATTTCTTTTGCAGTGAAATGATTAAGGGAATAATAATAAAAAAATGTCTACAGAACAGCCTGTACTCCTGCTGTATTGTGAAGTGCAAGGCTTTTATGTATTTACACATTGCACCACACAAGATGCTTAACTTGATTACTGAATGAATCCATTTTCTGGGTTTTCACAAAACATTGAATCATAACCTGCAGTCACTGTGCAAGCACAAAGCCCACAGTATGCAAACACACACACACACACACACACACACATCTCAATCAATCAATCCAAGGTTTGTAATCTGAGAGTAAGCTTAAAGAAATAAAAACAAAACTAGACTCCATTTTGTTGAATTCTGCAAACATTATCCTCAGCTGTAGCAGTAGGGAATTTAAATTTCAAAATACATATAGCAGTCATTCTATTAAAATTGATGCAAATGAAGCAGTGAGCATTTACAATAGCATTATACCTCAGCTCCCCCCAACTCTTGATGAATTGAGAAGTTCAACATGAACTTGCAATAAACTAAATTAGCTTGCATTGCCTCCCTTGAAGTCCTGTGCAATATTTTTCCCCAAGCAGGACTACAAAATGTAAACCTTAACAGTTTTGATTAGACAATATGGTGGTGCAGTGGTTAGAATTGCAGACTGACTCTGCCCACAGCCTGGAGTTCAATCCTCACCGGCTCAAAGTTGACTCAGCCTTCCATCCTTCTGAGGTCGGTGAAATGAGGATCCAAATTGTTGGGGGCAATACAGTATGCTGACTCTATAAACTGTAAAACCATATGAAGTGGTATATAAGTCTAAGAGCTATTTTTATTTCTTAACATTTGTCCTGTAGAGATGTGGAGTGACCATGGTTCATTAGGCCTGCACCAGAATGCAGAATCCTAGGGAAAATACTCCAGGGGATTTCTCTACATCTCTTAGTTTGCCTTTATTGAATTTTAGCAAATGCTTTTCCCAAGGAGGAATATTGAAATGTAACCAAACACACACAAAAAACTAGGATATACAAACATGAATTTTGAATGAATATAACCATGCTGATTAAACAAATTAATGTAGTTAAATTCATTTTTAAAAATAATCGATTGCTCAACCATTTAATTGTTTTCTCCTTCTGTCATCTTATAAATGACAAATTGGCAAAAGATTTGCATGACTTCTAAAGCTACCTGAAGACTTTAGGTATGGGGCACTATGGCCCTTTAGTTGATGGACTGTGCATCCCTGCTTTACACAAAACTGATTTTGGGTAGTTCCACGGTTTCCTCTGTGATAGCTGTGCACTGATTTTTAGAGAATGATTATAAAGCTTTCAAAGCATCGTCTCCTAATGAATGTTTCTCATTTTCATTTGACTGGGTTCTCTTAAATCACAGGATGCCAGAGGTGGGATTCAGCCAGTTTACACCACTTCGGCAGAACCGGTAGCTAATTTTTTGTTGCCCAAGCTCAGTATGGACTTCCAGAAGTGGCATCCACACAGAGAACTGATTGTTCACATATTTGAATCCCACCACTGCAGGATGCCCTCTGCTTCTGACCACCTTAAATGCCTCACTGTGGTTTATTCCAAATCTCTGTAAAGCTGAAAAATGTTCTGTTGCTTCTAACTGGTATGATAAGACGCAACAGGAAATCCCACAGTAAAACAAATTGTACTTTTAGAGATGGGTGGAACTGACTTAAAACGATAGGACAAGGAGGAAACAGAGAAGGCTTTTGGGAGCAATGGTATTTCTCTTGAGCCCTCTCGCTCTCCCTCGCTCTCCTCCTTCCTATTTTGAAATAAATACAAAAACAATCACGTTCAGTGGGATTTATCTCAAGTAAGTACTACAGGACTATATCCAAAATTCCAGTTTTATCCATTTCCTAGAGACAAGAGCCTAGTAACAGAACAGAACTGAATTCTAAGTAGGTTCAGTATTAATAATGCACATGTAATGCATGAAAAAGACTTTTAATGACTTAGTTAATTCCAGTGAAAGCTCTATTGCCTTACTGGGACCTCTGTTCCTTTCCTTTCCTTTCCTTTCCTTTCCTTTCCTTTCCTTTCCTTTCCTTTCCTTTCCTTTCCTTTCCTTTCCTTTCCTTTCCTTTCCTTTCCTTTCCTTTCCTTTCCTTTCCTTCTTTCCTTTCCTCCCATATCACTTACAAATTATCTGTATTGTGACTTTGTAATGCCTCCCTTCAATATAAATAAATAACTTTCTATGCTCAAATGCTTTATTGGTGGGTAACACACTCTTTCTGATGACTTCATGGAGAAGAGGGATTGTGCATTCTTGCAATTTTTCTCCATGCTCATAAACCACTCAGGCAACAAAATCCTGATAAAAATAAAGCAGGGCATCTGTCTGCACTATTTGGCAGCTGAGAGCAAGAAATATCAGGTCAAGAATGTAGGTCATGCTGGACAACATTTTGCTAGTTAGGGAGAAAAAAATCAGAAAGCATTGTATGGTTAATAGCTTTCATATTAGATTTGTTGTATAAAAAATGTTAATCTCCTTTACCCAAATGGTCATTCATATAAAATAGTTACATCTGCTTCAGAAGGAAGAGGAAAAAAAAGTGGTATATTGGAGATCTAACTGCAGTTACTGTATATCAAGATAATGATTATTATTATCTCCAAAGCACCTGATTATTAAAATTTTCCAAAGCACCTGAAGGCAGATAGATGAAAAGAGAGAAGCAACCTAGAACTAAGGAGAAATTTCCTGACAGGTAGAACAATTAATCAGTGGAACGAGTTGCCTCCAGAAGATGTGGGTGCTCCAACACTGGAAGTTTTTAAGAAGAGATTGGACAACCATTTGTCTGAAATGGTATAGGGTTTCCTGATTGAGCAGGGGGGTTGGACTAGAAGGCCTCCCAGGTCCCCTCCAACTCTGTTATTCTGTTATCTCCACCACCAGCTCTACTTGACTAGAACATTTCTTATATCTGTCATCAAATTACTTGACTTTATAAACATTGCAATAGATCCATAAAGGGTTTCCATATTTCATGTTTGCCTCAAATCATCTTCAACATTCACAGCAGAGGTGAGATTGAAACTGGTCAGGTCTTGCTTCCGTAACCTGCTTTAATCTTCCCTCCCCTCCTTTCTGCATGTTTAGATAGGAGAGCAATCTTTAGAATTTTGTATTATGTTAGGGATAGAAATACATATTATTGCATAAAGCATTCTAGCAATTATACTATATTCTTTCAAAGTAAAAGGTTAGCTCTATAAAAATGCAAACTATGTGCCCTAGTTGTAGCCATGTATTCATGGAGGTTACTATGATTTTTTTTCTTTTTTTCTTTTTTTGCGATATTTTTTAAAATGCACTCCCCATAGACAGTACAACATAACTGATTCATTGTTAATTTATATACTTTTCACAATGCTGTCAGTGCATGGGCAAGAACCATCTTGGTGTAGTGGTTAAGGCATCAGCCTAGAAACTAGGACTTTGGGAGTTGTAGTGCTACCTTAGGCGTGAAGCTAGCTGGGTGTCCTTGGGCCAGTCTCTCTCTTTCAGCCCTAGGAAGGAGACAGTGGCAAAGCACTTCTAAAAAAAAACCCTGTGAAGAAATTTTGAGGTGTAGGTCCAGACAGTTGTTAGAAGTCAAGACTGACTCCAAGGCACCAAAAATAATAAAAGAATCATTTTTTTTAGCAGAGCTGTTGAACATAATCTGAAATTGTTATATTGTTTTGCACAGGAATTGCTGATATTTATCTTGAACTGGAATGATTACCCATCTACAATATTCTTTTCTTTTTTTTGCCTGAATGTTGCCCTACTAATGGTGATGCGGATTGTAAATGAGGTGTTGGATATGCCTACACATAGTTCTGAATATAGGAAAAATGGCAGAAGATTTTTTTTTCTCAGCTGAGCACTATCTATATTCATCAGTAGAGGTTCTCTAAAAGTCTTAGAAAAGGGCTTTTCTTAATGCTGCAGTTGTTGCAGTGATAAATCTGGAAGCTCATCTGGAAGCTAACACACATCTGGGCTATTCTGTTATATAGCCTCAGTCCATCAAAGGATTGAAATATCCCAAATGGAGGAAAAATAATAAATGGTTCACATAGTGATAAATAATAAATTACTTTGTAAATGAATAAATGAAATACAGTAAACCGAACTTTGCAATAAATCCAGTTGAATCTAGTCATTTACTTTTGACTGAGTGAGTTCAAATTATCAAAACATGAATTTTAGCAAGAGATTTTTAGCCGGTTTTTGGCTTTTAATTAGAAATTCAACAGCCTTAATAGAGAAAAGGTTACCCTGGGGAACTCGCAAAGAGAAAACAGGAACCACTTCAAAGGGAAGGAAAGAATTATCCACATTTTGCTTGGCTGTTTTTCTTAATGAATCATTTGCATGTATGAAGTCTGAAAAGTGGAGTCTCAGCTTGTTTGGAAGAATGGCCCCTGCCAGAGGGTTTGTTTTAGGCTCTGAATAGCAAGAAGACCATTTTGGTTGCACCAGTTTGAATATCTTTGTTGCTAATTTCTCATGTTGTCACCTCCTCATATGATTTCCTCCTCTCACAATCACCTTTCACCAAGGGATCATTTTGTAGTGCAGTGGTTAAAGTACAGTAATGCAGGCAAACTCTGCCCACAGCCTGGAGTTCAATCCCAATGAGGCTTAAGGTTGATTCAGCCTTCCTTTTTTTTTCGAGGTTGGTAAAATGACCTAGATCAGGGGTCTTCAAACTTGGCCCTTTTATGACTTGTGGATTTCAACTCCCAGAATCCCTCAACCAGGCATGCTGGCTGAGGGATTCTGGGAGCTGAAGTCTACAAGTCATAAAAGGGCTACATTTGAAGACCCCTGACCTAGATTGTTGGGGACAATATGCAAATAATGCTTCTACCTTGTAAACCACCCAGAGGGTGCTATAAAGCCCTATGGAGTGGTATAAAAGCCTTAATGTTCTTGTTCTTGTTACATGTCTATTAAGCAGGCATCTGAGATCTTTATTCTCAAGGAGCTGGTGGAACATCAATTCTCAGAATTCTTCTGCTGAGCTGAAGGTTGGACAGGACTGGCAAGAAGCCTTGAATATTAACACTTCTCAAACATTATTACCACCAAATATTATTACCACCATTAAGATCAAATATTAAGTGCTAACAGGAAATCTATAGAGATGGCTGTCCTTTTTGTAACCATTTACATGGAGGATTCTTTCTCTGCATAAATCATTATGGATTTTGTAATTAAATTTAGAGGTTGCTTTCTTTTTGCAAAAGAAAAATAATTTGAGCACAAGTGGAATTGCTACTGGCACGGTCATGTTGCCCATAGGCTTTATTTTTATTTTTTATAGCTTTATTGAATGTCAGTATCAAACATTAAAATACAAACTAACATAAAGGAAAAGGAAATAACAAAACAAATTAAAAGTGACAAAAATTATAGTCAAACAAATATTTCAATAATGACCTCCAACATTTTTAGTACAGAGATAATAATAATAAAAGCACCTCTCTCTAAGTTTAAACAAATAACACCAACTATAAAATATATTAAAATATTACTAAACAATACACTAAAAACTGTATTCATAAAATATTCTTCTCTTAATTCTATCTAAAGCAGGGGTGTCAAACTGCCGTGTCACGAGGAAACCACGCCCACCCCATTTCCGGCAATGGGGAAAAAGCTCCAATACGTCGGGCGACATCACGTGACATCGCGAGTTTGACGTGTCTGATCTAAAGCATAGTAAATTGTCAAATGTGAATAACCCTATATTTTTTTAAAGACTACAATATTTCTCTAGCCAGATGTAGTCTGATCTTCAAAACCCAAAGTCAAGCTCAGAGCTTTATTTTTAAGTAGAATGGCTTGCTTACTGAGAAAGAATTGGATTTTGTAGTCTTACCTGCATTTAGCCTTTTGTTGACCTGCCTCATGGTTTCTCCATTTCAAATCCTAATAGCAATTAGTACCTACTAACATCTCACACAACACTGTGTCACCGCTCTCAAAGAGCTCTTTTCTCTTTCTACCATCTCATCTGCACTTCGTCTCTCTGTCTTGCTTTCTTTCAAAGCAGCAGTGGCCAATATAGGATTTCCAGTTCTCTTTGAATCTTTCTCTGTAAAATTACTAAAAGAAAAAGCTTGGCAGTTGTACAGTGGTGTGGGAGAATAGGACATAGCTCCCTCGGTTTAATGAATTATTTGCAGCCCAGTTCAATGAAAGATAAAATGTCAAGCATGCAATTCTTCCTTTTTTATTATTATTATTCTTTCCTGCTGACAATGAGCCAGTCCAAAATTGCCCACGAGGTACCTTTTGCTATATTTTCCCATTGCAGGCCTTTACGATTCCTAAATCCCTCAAGAGTTTTCCCCAACTTCCGCAAGCATTTTGCCTTTAGGGAATGAATGACAATTTGTTTTAGGCATTATTTCTTTATCTCAACTTCCTCAGTTTGATACCCTCCAGAACTGCTGGATTGCCAGGTCCCCATTGAAAATTCTGTGAAGTCCCCATGTGTCCAGAGGGCACCAGGTTAGAGAAAGTTGCTTTCAGTAAATTAGACTTTTTTCCCTCCTCCCTTTGGTAATAATGAGAATTTGTTTGGGCTTGGATGTTGTAGGGAAGCATTTCCCTTGTGTACTGCAGAATTGGTGTAAACCAATACACATCTACAAACCCTCGCAGTGAATCGAGAATGCAGAGCACATAGAGAGAAAAAAAGGCGAAGCTGTAAATTCTGCCGCTTTTAAAATCTGTTTGTGTAATCCAATATGGAATTTCACTAAATCTGAATCTTCTTAAGAGACAGAGACATTTTTTTAAAAAAATCCCACAAATATTCCACAGTATACTGAACGTCAGTACAGATTCAAAGAGAATTCAGTACTGCCTATGGAGATTCTCAGTCATCCAGGTCATGGTTGTCTGAATGGTGCTTTTTCAGGAGACAATTGGAGTCCCTTATTTTTCTTTGAAGATGTTGTGCTTCTCATCCAAGAAGCTTCTTCATCTCTGACTAGATGGCTCTGACTAGATCCTTCCATTCCCCACCAGCTAGTCAGAGCTGAAGAAGCTTCTTGGATGAGAAGCGAAATGTCTTCAAAGAAAAACAAGAAAGTCCATTTGTCTCCTGAAAAAAACACCTTTGGGACAATTGAGAACTGCTTTTCATAGGATTGCACATATGGGTGATATACATTTTGTGATTGTTGTATGCAAATATCCAGCTAGAGAACTGGAGAAAGAGAAAAAAAACTTTTTCTACCTAACCCTTTGGTAGAAGCAGTTTGTTTTTAGTATTTTGCAGTGATAGATTTGGATGGGAATATGTTCATCTGGTTTGAAATATTAGGGCTGTGATACCTACCTCCCCTTTCTCAAAAACAACAATAGTAACAAAATCCACTGTTTGGCAAAGTGTTCCAGATATGTAAGACTCCATGTGCAAAATGTTTATGGAACAAATTAATATGCAAGTTCAGATTTTATACATGGATGTCAATTAATATGCAGTATAAGAAGATAGTCAAGCTTGACCTGAACCTCATTGTTTCACCTACAGAATGTGTTTATTTACTAGGCAGTGTAACTTCTGCACCATGACACAGTCTCTTTGTTCGAAGATCTGAAGACTGTCTTGGTGACCCTGACAACAAAATTTTATTTATCATATTTATATGGCTGCCCATCTAACAAACAATTGACTCTGGGTAGTGTACAACAAAGCTGAACACAATATCTACAAACAAGTATTAATTCATCATTCTTAAGCACTTTAAAATTATAAAAGGCACAAAACTAAAAAAAAATAAAAATAAAAAATGGGAATAAAGAAGATGTTCCACTGGAGCCATATTAACAGTTCTGATGAGACAATCAGGTCTTGAGGAACTTCTGGCAAGTTAAAAGGATTGAAGCTAGGTTCATTGGGGAAAGAATGTTCCATAAAATGGGGGTCACATTCATAAGGATCTGTTAAATGAGGCTCCGTAGCTCAGGGGTAGGCAACCTTGGCTCTTTTATGACTCGTGGACTTCAACTCCCAGAATCCCTGAGCCAGCATCTGGCTCAGGAATTCTGGAAGTTGAAGTTCACGAGTCATAAAAGAGCCAAGGTTGCCTACCCCTGCCCTAGCTGATGGGAGCCACAGTGTGCCCTCTCTGATGGAACCCCAGTATATACTTTTCTGACAGATCTAGTGAGACAGGGAGAGGTGGTCTCTCAAATCATATAGTTTCATGCTGGTTAATGCTTTTAAAGTCAGAACTGTTAGCTTGCATTGGACCCGGTAACAAACTTGTAACCAATGTAATTTGCAGAGCAGAGGAGTAACACACATAACTGCCTGAATCACCACCTGAAGCTTCCAGATACTCTTCAAGGACAATCTCATATAGAGAGCATTAAAGTAATCCAACTGGGAGGTTACTAGGAGTAATTGTGAATAGAGCCCCTTAAGCTAGGAACAGACACAAGTGATGCACAATACAAAGTTGAAGAAAGGACCTCCTAATCATGACTGCCACCTGCAGACTCACAAGGAGTTGTGAGTCTAGGACAATCCCCAGATTGTGAAGAGAGTCTGTTTGGGATAGTACAACCCAGTGGTGAGATTCAGCCGGTTCACACCGGTTCAGCAGAACCGGTAGCTAATTTTTTATTGCCAAAGCCCAGAATGGACTTCCGGAATTGGCATCCGCACAGAGAAACGGTTGTTCACATATTTGAATCCCACCACTGGTACAATCTCATTCAGCATTAAACACAAAGTAGTCATGGAATTGGTGGGCCTCAGGACCCAAAGTCACTCAGGCTTGGCAGGGCTCAGCTGCACTCTATCCAGACCCTCACAGCTTTCAGGAAATGGTCTAAGATATCCACAGTGTTGCTTAATTTGTCAGGTGCAAAGATGTACAGTATAAGTGGGTATCATCAGCATACTAATGATACCTCACCCCATGGTGACAAACTCACCCAGTGGCCTCATGTACATATTGAATAGAAGTGGAGAGAGCACTGACTCCTGTCAGTAGGGACCAAGGGTGGGGTAAAAGGCAGCTCATTGGCTGCCATGATTCTAATTGATTAGAATGGATTCATCGAATGCAGGCAAACATAGGACTACTCTGTCTCAACCATATGAGGGATTAATTAAATTAATGGCCAAACCTAGAGAGCAATGTACAAAATTATAGTGAGCTGGCTGGCAATACTAAAGCCAATGAATTGTGAGATAATTTTGGAACAGGGCTACCAAAATTGTCCCCTCCTAGTTAAATTTTACTGTGGCTTTTCTAGCTTGGGTAACAATATACTTTATTAAATTATATTGAAATTATACTTTAATAATATAATAAATTATACTCGATTAATTGAAACTGTTTTAATGGAGTAGCTTTTAGAGCGAATAAAAGTTTTATAATAATATCAATATCAATAACAATAATAATAAAAAATAGAGTTGGAAGGGACCTTGGAGGTCATCTAGTCCAACCCCCTGCTCAGGCAGGAAACCCTATACCATTTCAGACAAATGGCTGGCCAGTCTCTTCTTAAAAACTTCCAGTGTTTGAGCATTCACCGATTCTGGAGGCAGGTTGTTCCACTGATTAATTGTTCTCACTGTCAGGAAATTTCTCCTTAGTTCTAGGTTGCTTCTCTCCTTGATTAGTTTCCATCCGTTGCTTCTTGTCCTGCTTTCAGGTGCTTTGGAGAATAGCTTGACTTCCTCTTCTTTGTGGCAACCCCTGAGATATTGGAAAACAGCTATCATGTCACCCCTAGTCCTTCTCTTCATTAAACTAGACATATCCAATTCCAGCAACTGTTCTTAATCAAGGACAAGTTTAATAAATATTTGACAGATTAAAATGCTTTGGATTCAGAAGCTGTTTGATTGGTAGATGATTAGATATTGGTAGATGATTAGATATTAGAATGACCAAAGTTCTACATACACACACACACACACACACACACACACACACACACACACACACACACATATATATATATATATATATATATATATATATATATATATATATATATATATATATATATATATATATATATATATATATATATACACATACATATATTACCTAGCAAGGTAATCTAAATAGTTAACAAACATTTAACACATATCTCCCTTGCTTCTCAGCTAACAAAGTGAGATAGAGCTTGTGGCCTAGAGGTAAAAACAACTGCCTAATGTGCAATCAGCCCAGGTTCGAATCTCAGAAGGGTATGGCTGACTGATGAAAACAAAAATAAGTTTGAAATGCATATCAGTCTCCTTTTAATTCTTTGTTAGCAATCTAAAAATTTACACAAATATGAGCTGTCACTGTTGTGACTACTGCCTGTGGATGGCCTTCGGTTAGGCTGAAACAGGAAATAAAGATTTGTCCCATGTTTGGGGCCTAGCAAGGTAATCTAAATAGTTAACAAACATTTAACATACATACATACATACATACATACATATATATATATATATATATATATATATATATATATATATATATATATATATATATATATAGTCTGATGAATTACATTCAGAAAAAAGTTCAATAGCAATTACAGTTTCCCTGTCTCTCTGCCTTAGCCATCACCTGCTAACTTTACAAAGCATCTAGCTATTCCTTTTAACAGAAGAGAGGGACATGGGCATTGTATATATCAGTGATGGTGAACCTTTTAGAGACCAAGTACCCAAACTACAACTCAAAGCCCACTTATCTATCGTTGGGTGCTGGGTGGGCGTGGCATCTTGGGTGGAAGTGGCCCATTCAGTGGGCATGGCGCATTGGGTGGGTGTGGCTCTTGTGGTAACAGCAGACTGAGTGGGAATAAAAAGTTCAATCAATCAATTCCAATTTTGTGAGATTTTTTTCCAGTGAGAAGTTGAAATTGATTGATTGATTGAACCTGTTTTTTTTTTTGCACACGGTGACAGAGGCCTAAAGCGAAAAGGTTTTATAAAACCCAGCTGAAGGCCTAGGACTGGGCAATGGTTCGCGTGCCCACAGAGAGGGCTTTGCATGCCACAGGTTCGCCACCACGGGTATATATGCTCCCCCTTTTAGCAAATAGGGTAAGAAGCATTAATGGTAAACAATAAGAAAGCTATGACTGCCTGGTTTATTACAACACCATTTAACATAACTCATTATGTCTTTCAGTACACCAATACAGTATAGCCATTCCTTGTTCTTTAAATTTATCACTGCTGTCTTTTTGAGGATCTCACCAACTCCCTCCAGACAACTTTCCTGATCTTTTTCTTATCCTAATTGCTCTCCTTTAACTTTTTTCCCAATTTTATCCTCTCCACATTTCCAAACAACTTCAATGAGCTTCTTTCTTAATATCAAACATTGTGTTTGAATTCATGTTCATTCAACATTCCTGAGCCTTTCATCAAACACATACCGGTAAATACTCCATTCACCCTTCATGCATTATACCAGTCTTTCTTACCTTGTCAGCTTTAAAATAGGCAGACATCAACTCTCAGGATTCTGGGAATTGAAGTCTACCCATCTTAAAGATGGTAATATTGAGAAACACTGCATTATACTTTTATATTTTCCTAGGACATCCAGATCCATCCAATGAAATTGAGAAAGGCAAACTTATTCACAGCCAGTTTTACTTCTTTTGACAAAACATTGAAGGTTGTTTTTTGTTGTTTTTTTTTACAACAGACCAATTGCTATCTACCACCTTTCTACATGTATTTGTACTTAATAAAAATTTCTGTCCCTTTTCCACTCTTTAGTAAACATTCTACCAAGCTACACAAATGTATCAAATTGCTTTTCTTTCTCTGTGTTTATGTATAACTTGCAATAATTTACTCCATTTTCCTGTCAAGCATTGTTTTTGATCTTTGGTACATTGATTTTCATATCCACACTCTTGGGTGCCTCATAAAACTGACTAACATTTGCTGTAGATCATTAGGAGCCTTAGACAACATCCCTAGAGGCTGAATTCACACAACAAACTGATCTTCATATCAATCATTTACTTACAGCATGCTATTCAAATTCATCCAGTGAGTGTAATTAGGTGTGAGTGGTACTCAGATGTGGTCAATTTCTGAAAGGGGTCATGACTAGTGAAATGTTGTGTTGTTTTCTTCTGCAAGAGAAAAAGCAAGTGTTGGAAGATCAGTAAAAGACAGTTGTTGTTTTAAAAGCAAAACCTTATAAAGTATTGTAAGGCTTGATCACAAGGGTTTGTATAGTGCTTTGATGGGTCAGTTGGCTTCAGTCATTGTGGAAATCAGAAGCATGACTTGGAATAAAGTGTCTACAACTAGAGCAGAGGTCTTCAAACTCGGCCCTTTTATGACTCATGGACTTCAACTCCCAGAATTTCTCAGCCAGGCATGCTGGCTGAGGAATTCTGGGAGTTTATTTTATTTATTTTATTTTATTTTTATTCCATTTATATCCCGCCCTTCTCCGAAGACTCAGGGCGGCTTACAAGCTTAGCAGTAGCCTTCATTCTATGTATATGCCTGAGTTGAAGTCCATGAGTCATAAAAGGGCCGAGTTTGAAGACCCCTGAACTAGAGTCTTCAACCCTGACAACTTTAAGACTTGTGGACGTCAGCTGCCGGAATTCCTAAGCCAACCATGCTGGCTGGGGAATTCTGGGAGTTGAAGTCTACAAATCTTAAATTTGCTAAGGATGAAGATCCCTGGTCTACAAGTAAGGTATCATGACCAAGGCTGGTTCAGTACTAACAATTCCAAGAACACCAATATCTAAGGGAGAAATAGAAAGGTACCAATTAAAAAAATCTACCAAGGTTATTTAGATCCATCTCATAATATGGGTACATGGGCAGAGACCTTCTTTGAAACAAAACATTACCCCTCAAAGAATTTGTTTAGATGCCATTGCTTCCTTCAGAGTACTTTTTTCCTATTTCACATCTAAATCTGCAGTATAGTAAGGTTTTTAACTGAGGGACAGTTCAGTGCTACAGTCTCCTATCTGTTTCTACATGAAATTAAAGAATCTGTCTTTGCAGATTATTGTATAGTGGTGGAGGTATAGACTAGCTTTGATAAGACAGTGTTTGAGAATCAAGAGTTTGTGTCAATTATCAATTTAGCACATTATCAGCTTCTTGCTGATGACAGTAGTGGACATGAAGTTAATTTGGGCAGTATACAGCTCAGTTCATTTGTTTGTTTTGCTTTGGTGTACATATAAGAGTGAAACAGACAGTAAAATACAATTTTGTCAATAAATTTTACCATTAAACTGACAATTTGTCAATTTATTTTTCAAAATACAATTTTTGCCCTTGTATAATTTACAGCTAAAAGGTTTAGAAAAAATACAAATTTGGGAATATTTTAAGATTCAGGTTAGTCTCTTGATGGCAATCTTCTGGTTTCCAGCTGTGGAATTAGAACTTACATACAAGTGTAAAATTGACTAAATTAAAAGATACTTTTTATGGTCCTAATGGATCCAGCAGGATTATGCACTATTTGAAGCATAGAACTAAAGTTTGCATATCTTCAGCACTATGTAAGTTTAAATTTTTGGCTGAATTCATACAATACTGTACATTAACTAATCATGTGATTTAGTACCTTTCAACAGTTTAGAATCGCCTCATTTGAGTCTGGAAAAAATTTCTGTGTGTGTGTGTGTGGTGGCAATATTTGACAATGATTTATGCTATAGTAATGTCAGGACTAAAAATATTTTAAATGAATTAATGTATGGATGTTTTTATTGTAAGTTTTTTTTGTGAACAGGCCAGAGTCACAGAGGTGAAATGGGTGTTAGAAATGTAGATAAATAAATATGTTGATACTGGTCTATACTTTGTTATGTTATTATTGTTTTGTTTGTATGATGCTTAAAGACAAGTATATACCAACTAAAAATACTATTGAATATTATTACCAAATCTCTATTTTTGAAAAATTTTCTTTCTTTCTTTCTTTCTTTCTTTCTTTCTTTCTTTCTTTCTTTCTTTCTTTCTTTCTTTCTTTCTTTCTTTCTTTCTTTCTTTCTCTTCCTTCCTTCCTTCCTTCCTTCCTTCCTTCCTTCCTTCCTTCCTTCCTTCCTTTCTTTCTTTCTTTCTTTCTTTCTTTCCATCCATCTGCAAGTTTCTAATGCTTGGGTGCACATTTTCCCCTATTGAACATAACGATTATTTTTTTCTCCCCGATAAGTCTAACTTCCTGGGTCCTTCCTGATAAACTTGTTTACTACTAGGCCAAGGAGATACTTTTTTTTAAAAAAAAAAGAACTTTGTGGTTTTTCCTTAACTCAAATGTACACGCTAGGGCAAGAATTCACAGAAGGGACAATCAAACAGTGCCTCAAAAAGATTGGCATTCAAGTAGACCTGATGTGTTTCCTTGAAAAGGTATTTCTAAGTAACCCTTGTATCCCCTGTGGGTCAGCCAGATAAGCAGAACTGTTCCCAAAAAGGCCCTTCAGTGTGCTTCAGTTACAAAGACATCCCATTTAAATTTAGACTGTGTCCATATGGTGAAGGGATCATTGAAACCAGCCAACATTTTTTTAAAAAAATTCTGTTCATTTTATACTGATGCTTGATGAGTGTTAATCTTACACCTAATTAAATATCTGGGTCATCCTAACCAGTTTTATTAAAACATCTACTTTCACAGTAAAATGATTCCATTTCCTTAAGTATGGCCATGTTGTTGTGTTTGTTAGTATGTTAGATAGATTGGTTTACCTTTTTGGTTAATCAGTTTTATGTCTATTGACAGTTCTCCTCCTCCTCCTCCTCCTCCTCCTCCTCCTCCTCCTCCTCCTCCTCCTCCTTCATCATCTTCTTCTTCTCCTTCTCCTTCTCCTTCTCCTTCTCCTTCTCCTTCTCCTTCTCCTTCTCCTTCTCCTTCTTTCCTCCTCCTCCTCCTCCTCCTCCTCCTCCTCCTCCTTGACTACTTTGGGTATATTGGGTTGCAAAATATATTCGCGCATCAGTAGAAATAGAAGAATTAAAAGATGTTGAAAAGTGACTTGCTTTCTAGTTGGAAGGAGAATGGGTGGTGTACCTTGTCATTTTTTTCTTCAAATATTGTTCAATTAAAGATGAGTGTGAATTGCTGTTTGTGCACATTTCTGAAGTGAAGGTCAGCAAAGATGATTCCACTTGAATCTGGCTAAGGGCTCTCCTAGGTTTCAGGAACCATTAGAGAGAAGAACATGGGAGTAAAGAATTACTTCTGTACTGTAGGAGTAAGTGGGAGTAAAGAATTACTTCTGTACTGTAAATACTTACACAGTAAAGTTCCCCTCATGAAGAAAAATATCTTGATGTTGTCTAACAGCACACAACTGATATCTGGTCGGCCTTGGAGCTCTAGCATTATGAATTCTAAGAAATTACTATATTCATTGTTTAATGCAATGATTGTATTGCCTAATGTGTGAAACAATGTTGAAGCCATAGTTTACTGAGTCACATTATCTGGTTTGTATGTGTACCAGAAACTAGGTTTCCAAAATACATTGAATCATTTACCATACGTCAGTTTCCTGTGTTGGTAGACCCACCAAATGTTTCTTCTGCAGTTCTGACCTTCCATGAGAACTTCAGTTGACCAACTGAAAGAAACTCTGATTGCTAAAATACCACATTTTAACTTAGCATCTTGGGAAAAGTCCATGGGGTTAATTTTTAGTTCAGTGTGTCATATGAACCCAGAAAATCAGGTTGAGTAAGTGACAGTTAAGTGTATCATGCAGAAGCATAGTGGCTGAACAGAATTTTATTTGATACCATAAACTCCATTCAAATCTATACTACTAAAACTCTCCTGTCTGTGCCTTTAATTGGGTAAAGTGGTGCATCATGGGGCAAAATGTTTTGAACCAAGACACTTCAAATGGGCTATTTTACAAAATAGCCAGGACCCATGATTCCTTTGGAATTGAAATTTGGCAAATTTTATAAGACATTTTACAACATAAAAATGATCATAAAACATTTTATGACACACTACATAATTTATTTATTATTATTTATTTATTTATTTATTTATTTATTTATTTATTTATTTATTTATTTATTTATTTATTTATTTATTTATTATGAGACTTGTATGCCGCCCTATCTCCCGAAGGACTCAGGGCGGCTAACAACAATAAAATACAAATATTAAAAAAGAATTAAATTGTGTCAAAGTCCCACTAAAACCAATAAAAACATTTAAAATCATAATTAAAAACCCCATTATCATCAGTCCAGGTTGGCCTGTTGGAAAAGATATGTCTTAAGGTCACGGCGAAAGGACCGAAGGTCTGGGGCCATCTGGAGCTCCCGGGGGAGTTGATTCCACCAAGCAGGTGCCTCAACAAAGAAGGCCCTCCCCCTGGTGGTCACCAGCCGACATTGTCTGGACGATGGCACCCTGAGGAGGCCCTCTCTGTGTGATCGCACAGGGCGATGGGAAAACGTTCCTGGCATGTCATGAAACATTCCCTTTGGTCAAATCCTGATTTTTGATGGTGCTATGTAGTTCAACATGGGTTATTTACATGACAGATAGATCCTTTATTTTTAAGAACATTTCATATACATTAGAAGCTCTGTCATTGTTGATGGTATTGAAGAATCTGACAAGGAAATAACTTTGAAATGATGACCCAAGGGGTCATGGATTGCTTAGTTCTATTTATGAATCTTGCTTTGCTTTCATCTTATTTTTTTCTTCAGACTGGCAACTTTTTTGAAACTCAGCTTTTCTGATTTTAATAATAGTTTAATTATTTAACATGTCTTCCTCATCTGGAACAATATATTTACCTCAGGGTCCTCTTAAAATAAAAGGCTATGAGTAGAAAGTTACTATTGTATAATGCCATGCAATGTTAAAACTGGTTTTGAAAAAGTGTTATGGAGGGTAGGTCCTCTCTGCTTTTCAGTAGAGTGGTCTGGAGAAGTTGGCAAAATGGCTTAAAGAATCCATTCATTGAAATTTAATCTGATTCTTAAAACTCAACAGCTGCTCTCAGACTCACATGAAAGTCTAACAATTGTTCGTATACTTAAATGAATGGCTGAGAGGTGTTGCAACAACATGAGGTCCATCACACTTTTTCTAAACTTTTGAAATGGGTCAAATTTGGATACTAAATTAGAGCTAGGATATCTTTGCCAGTTTTGGGTTGTGGGCTTTCTACTTGCTTCCTTAGGTTAGATAGAGCTCTGGCTTCACAGGCATCACATACTGACCAGATGGATTACACCCTAAGGTTCTCAAGGAACTGGCAAATGTGTTCTCAGAACCATTGAACGATATCTTTCAAAGATCCTGGAGCACTGGGGAACTTCCAGAGGACTGGAAAAGAGCTGATGTAGTTCCCATCTTCAAAACAGGAGAAAAAAAATACATCCAGGAAACTACAGACTTATCAGCCTGACCTCAATAGTGGGAAGATTCTGGAAAAGATAATCAAACAACGAATCAGCAAACACCTAGAGGCAAACAAAGTCATTATGTGGGTTTGTCAAAAACAGATCGTGCCAGACAAATCTTATTGCATTCTTTGACCGAGTGACAAAATTAGTGGACCAGAGGAATGCTGTGGATATAATTTACTTGGACTTCAGTCAGGCATTTGATATAGTAGATCACAACCTACTACTTGATAAGATAGAAAAAATATGGGTTAGACAGCATCACCACCAAATGGATTCGTAGCTGGCTGACCGGCTGTACTCAGCACGTGGTCCTCAATGGAACTGCATCTACATGGAGGGAAGTGTGTAGTGGGCTGCCCTAGGGCTCTGTTGTAAGCCCAGTGCTCTTCAACATCTTCATCAATGATTTGGATGATGGGGTAGATGAGGAACTCATCAAATTTGCAGACAACACCAAGCTGGCAGGAATAGCCAACACTCCAGAAGATAGGCTTAAGATACAGGAGGATCTGGACAGACTTGAACACTGGGTGCTATCAAATAAAATGAAATTCAATGGTGAAAAAAGTAAGGTTCTACTTTTAGGCAAGAAAAACCAAATGTACAGGTATAGTATAGGTGCTACCTTGCTCAATAGTAGTAACTGTGAGAGGGATCTTGGAGTCCTAGTGGACAATCACTTCAATATGAGCCAGCAGTGTGCTGCAGCTTCCAAAAAAGCCAACACAGTGCTATCTGCATTAACAGAGGGATAGAATCAAGATCATGAGGACCCAGATTGTTGGGGGCAATTAAGCTGACCTTGTAATAATGCCGCTTGGGGTGTGTGTGAAAGCCCTAATAAGCAGTCATATACATAGAATGAAGGCTACTGCTAAGCTTGTAAGCCGCCCTGAGTCTTCGGAGAAGGGCGGGATATAAATGGAATTAAAATAAATAAATAAAATAAATAAATCACGTGAAGTGTTAATGCCACTTTACAATGCCTTGGTAAGGCCACACCTGGAATACTGCATCCAGTTTTGGTCACCACGATGTAAAAAAGATGTTGGGACTCTAGAAAGAGTACAGAGAAGAGCAACAAAGATGATTAGGGGACTGGAGGCTAAAACATATCAAGAATGGTTGCTGGAATTGGGTATGTCTAGTTTAATGAAGAGAAGGACGAGGGGGAACATGATAGCAATGTTCCAATATCTAAGGGGCTGCCACAAAGAAGAGGGAGTCAGGCTATTCTCCAAGGCACCTGAGGGTAGGACAAGAAGCAATGGATGGAAGCTGATCAAGGAGAGAAGCAATCTGGAACTAAGGAGAAACTTCCTGACAGTTAGAACAATTAACCAGTGGAACAACCTGCCTCCAGAAGCTGTGAATGCTCCAACACTGGAAGTTTTTAAGAAGAGACTGCACAGCTATTTGTCTGAAATGGAATAGGGTTTCCTGCCTGAGCAGGGGTTTGGATTAGATGACCTCCAAAGTCCCTTCCAACATCATCATCATCATCATCATCATCATCATCATCATCATCATCATCATCATCATCATCATCATTATTGTTCTTGTTGTTGTTATTCTGCTAATATCTATCAATTCTGGGTAGAATAAGGTAAAGGTAAAGGTTCCCCCGCACATGCGTGCTAGTCATTTCCAACTCTAGGGGCCGGTGCTCATCTCCATTTCAAAGCCGAAGAGCCAGCACTTGTCCAAGGACGTCTCCGTGGTCATGTGGCCGGCATGACTAGACGCCAAAGGCGCACGGAATGCTGTTACCTTCCCACTGTAGTGGTCCCTATTTTTCTACTTGCATTTTTACATGCTTTCGAACTGCTAGGTTGGCAGAAGCTGGGACGAGTAACAGGCGCTCACTCTGTTATGCGGCACTCGGGATTTGACCCACCAAACTGCCGACCTTCCGATCAACAAGCTCAGCGTCCTAACCCACTGAGCCACCGCGTCCCTAATCTGGGTAGAATACTACTATAAATAATGACCACTTGAATTATGGGAGACAAATGGAAATAAAACATCATTAGAGGTGATATCCCAGTGACTGGGCTAGGAATGTTTCAAAATCTGGATAAGAAAACAACCTACATCACAACAATTTGAGCACTGGGCAGCCACCCAACATCCTTCTGTAATGGTGCCCACATGAATGGAAGGTCCAACTTTCAATTCCATGGCCATTTCCCAATGAATGGGAGCACAGCAATCTTTCCACCTAGCAGCTTTATGAGCATTGGAGTATGTCAGTGGCTGGTTGTTTGCTTTGCCTCTAAAAAATGGCTAGATCAGGGGTAGGCAACCTTAGCTCTTTTATGACTTGTGGACTTCAACTCCCAGAATTCCTGAGCTAGGAATTCTTGAGCCAGGAATTCTGGGAGTTGAAGTCCACGAGTCAAAAAAGAGCCAAGGTTGGCTACCCCTGGATTAGATCAATGGAATGGAAATGAGCAATGTCTATGTCATTTAAAGGTGTTTTTCAGTTTAAGTCCTACAAAGGCGTTCAGTAACTCAATTCATTTATAATTTTATAGTGTTTATATATCATGTGGATTTCATTTTCTTTAAAAGCAACAAATTGCAAAAAAAAACCCAAAACTTCATATATTTTACAGAAAGAGCTTTAAAATAGCTTTTCTAAGAATCTGTCAGCAAGTCCATAGAATATTGATGTCATAGTGAAATTATTCCATTAAGAGTCACTCTTCCTTTTGTGTTGCTTCTTCCCTTCTTTTGTTCTGCATATATAACACTTCGTTAAAGGTTATGGCATTAGTAATTTGCGCCTGGCAATTTTGTGGCAACTCTTCTTTAATTGCAAATGCAGTGGTTGTTTAGTTAACATTTTAAAATAAAAAGCTGCTGTTCATAAATTATGTATTAACACACAGTTTGTGGATAATAGATGTGGTGCCGCTATTCTTTAGCTTATTGAAAATTATGTTAAAATGCTAGTGGCGATAGTGAGCAGAACTCTGATTGATCACACTACAATTGGTGCACACGTTTCGGTAGAGTGGAAGACGTGGCTTAACTCCCTGGAGTGTTTTGTAAGTCAATGGTGGCAACCTTGGGAAGCTGGAGTTGTATAACGGAATAATATAATTAATCATATTATTCCCATCTATTTCCCCTTTCCTCACATTCAACTTACAATTCAGTGACAGTGCTGTAGCTTGGTGAACTGGTTCAGAAAACTTTAATTTCAGTTTGTGCATCACAGGTTGGGGAAAAAAAAGTTGCCTATGTTCCGATGTCATATCACAGTTTAAAACTGGAGATATGGATAATTTAACGCAATGAATGAAATCTTCTGATCCTAAAGCTCCTACTGAGTTGGAGAGAAGTTACTTATTTATATGGCAAGAGACTATACCTTCTTGTTATTTAGAAACTGACTTCCTGCCCACTTTGTAAAAAGTGTACATTAATATTCACACATCTTTTCATGTCATCAAAATATTCTTTGCTTGAAAACCGAGTTGCTATAGTGCAGAAATAAATTCTCAAATGGCTACATTTCCTGCCGCTAATTTTATTGGAGGGCTAACTTTAATTGAGGAAAGATTTGATGCCCGTCTTAAACTGTCTCTTTTCTTAAGAAGCTGATGAGAAGAGTCTTTCTCTGCAGCAATTTGCCAATATAAAAGAAGTTAAGTGTACGTAATTTACAGCCCTGTTGTTTGGATTTTCTTTTTGTATCTCCTTTCACAAATTACAGTGAGAGTCATTAAGGTAGAACTCCATGCATTTTAAAAAAAAATTTCTATGTTTTCAGGAGAAATTTTTTGCATCTGTCTGATATCAGGGGGTGGGTGGGGAAGATCATACTGACCAGTAAGGACACATATAGTTTGAAGGCGAGTATACATGTCCCAGGATAATGTTGCAAGTTCCAATCTGGGTCGGTCACTGGAAGCAGGGGTTTAATCTTCCAAGCTTTCGGACTCATGCTGAATAGCCAGTGAAGTGATTGAAGCCAGGGAAATCCCTTGTCAGTCAACAGGAGTGCTGATTTACCACCAGCCTATCAATTAAGAGATGAGGGCTTGGCAGCACAAGGACTTAATAGCTGGCCATCAACACCCCAATCAACAATTAAAGAAAGCCACATATAACCAGGCAACATATAAATACCAGGCACAAAATAGCTCAAGGTACACATCCCAGTAGAGGATGGGCCCCAGCACAAGTCCAAAAGCTCAGAAGACTTAATCTCTGGTCCCAATGACTGATCCAGATCGGATCCTACACATATAGTTTATTTACCAATTTAGTTTAAAAGGATCTGCAGTAACAGGGTATTTATAAAACTATATTCTGAATTTCTGAGTAGCTATTAAAATGCAAATAATGATATACTGTAGTGCGACTGCAAAGAATTACACACATTCAGGTATGTATGTGAAATATAACCCTAATCGTCATTGTGCAATCTTCTTCAATTGCGTGAGCACCACAAATATTTTCATATTCTCATGCCAGATTTCATGAGGGGTTGTGGTGTTGTCTGAAATTTTAGCTATGGGGTGAACTAGGGTGTGTCTGAAAGATCGGACATGCTCATAGACTATAAATATTAGGAAAATGAAAATTACACATATTTTTGAAAAGTAGGAGTTTTATTTGTTAAATTACACTCCTTTTATTTATTAAATTAAAGGAAGGGGATTTTAGTTTTCAAAAAGCATGGTGTCACATTGAGGGTGGTTGGTAGATTAATAACAGATCCCACATCCCTCCCTGATCATCCTACTCCCTCTCTCCCCATCTTTTAGTTAGGACTGTGTACAGGTAGTCTATGACTTACAAGAGTTCATTTAGTGACCTTTCAAAGTTACAACGGCACTGAAAAAAGGGACTCATGATCATTTTTCACACTTACGACCTTTGTAGCCCACCCCATGATCATGTGATCAAAATTTAGGTGCATGGCAACTGGTTCATATTTATGACCGTTGCTGTGTCCCAAGGTCATGTGATCACCTTTTGCGGCCTTCTGACAAGCAAAGTCAATGGGGAAGCCATGTTACTAACTTATGCACTGCAGTGATTCACTTAACAGCTGTGGCAACAAAGACCTAAAATGGAGCAAATTTCACTTAACAAATGTTTCACTTAACAACAGTAAGTTTTGGCTCAATTGTAGTTGTAAGTTGAGGACTGTATTGTATTTTTGCCTTTTGGTAATATTTTATTTTTATAGTTTTATCTTTTTTTAATATTGTAAGCTGCCCAGAGTTACTCTGTGGTAGATTGGGCAACCAGTAAACACAAAAACAAACAAACAAATAAAACAAAGGTTTCCAAGCCAGGAAAAGCACAAAAATGTATAGGTCAAGAACCAAAATAGGGGGATGATAGTTTAAAAAAAATGGCACCTGAAAATTCAGAAAGTCTAACTTGGCTACTTCAATGTAGAGTTATGTGTGGTGTATATACTGCTTTATCCTAAATGTCTTTAATGTGTCTCAGAGGAGTGAATGTCTTCAGGCAGCCTTAGTTTCAGCCACAGAACCACAGCGTAAAGTGTGCATAGGAATATCCTGAAGATGAAATGATTTGTTGATACCTTTTTTAAGGAATCTTGCATTCTCTTTGGTAACTTGTGCTGGCGCCTTCATGAATAATTGCCATGCCATTCACAGCCTATTGTTGCTGTAAGAGATGGAAAAGGCAATAAATGGAAAGGGCCATAACTGAGCAGTTTGCTCTGATGGGCACTAATGAACTGTCAGTTCAATTTGCTGGTGTGAATTCATTTCTAGTGTTTGATTTCCCCTCTAGCTACCGCTGCAAGTTACTTTCTGTTAAATGGCTGCTGATAAGCAGATGGCTTTAACTTTTTTCTTATTTAGGCTCTTGCACAGTGTTATTCCACAGGGATGGGAGTCCTCCCTTACTTAGGACCCTCTGGATAAGTAGATCGAAGGAAGCTGGGCTCTTTCTTCCTTGCATATTTACAACAGTACTTTTGTGTTTCTGAGTATCTGTGGTGAACTCACTTCATTAACAAAACTAGTAGTCATCCGGTATGAATGTCTGGTTTTATCTCCAGACTTCTTAAACAGCTTTTGGTAAATAAATGTTAAAAAAGGAAATGGTAGTGGTAACAAAGACTAGAGAAGTAAATATGTTGTTTCTTCTTCCATGAATTTCTGATAAAGAACAAGCATTTTATCAATAACCTACCTTTGTTTTTAATTTAATTTAATTATATATTAGTTCTCCTAAACCTAGTGTCCTTGGAAACCTTTACCACCAAGTAGTTAGACTACACAGGATGCTTTATTTCTGCCTGCCTTTAAAGGTGACTTGGAAGCAAAACTGGTCCTTGACTTCTACCATAATTGAACTTGGCAATATGGCTGTAAATTGTGATAGTGTCAGAACTTCCACCTCACACCCGCATTACTCTTTGCTTCAGTGCAAGTCTGCCATGAGCTACGGCGGGGGGACGGAAACTGAATAGGAGAGGGGGAGGAGGATCCCACTGTTCACTGTGCAGGCCAGAGATATGAATTCAAGGACAACGACCCATGAAGGAATGTAGCCACATATCAAGGATGACTGTTCCAACAACATCTAGTTTGAACAGGATGGGACAATTGAGGGCTAATGGAGGGGAGGAAATTGGAAGGGGGGAATTATGCTTGGAAATTTGGGGTGCGAACCTTACAGTAGATCTGGGTTTGCCCTACTGTACTTCACTTGACCTTTAGTAAAATATATCTTTCTCATAAAATGGAGCGATGGATCATTCTTGCCTAAGGTTCAAGTTGAGGCAGGTGTGAGAGATGGTCTAAGGATCTGCCCAAACTGGCCCTCTCAGGAAAGTACGACTCTTGATGCCATGTGGTTAATCAAAGAACTTTTACTGAGAAATAATGGTTGTAGTAAGGTCAGGCGGAATCTAACATTCCCGTGCAAAGCACCAAGCTATTCTTCCCAGTTTGAAATCCAATCCCCCTGACCAGTCCACCGGCAGCCAATACAGTGCCACAAGGTTGTTTTGAGAATGCTGAGGTACAGGATAGATAACGGGTCATCCTCAGGGTGCAGCAACATTGGAGTCAGGCTGGAACAGGCTGGGACTCCATTCCATCTCCAAAGATGATCCCCCTCCCTAATGCCCATGCAGTTATGGCAAAAGCAAAAGCATGCAAAGAATGATCTCCTGGAGCATCCTTCTTCCCCCTCCACCAAAAAGAGGACCTGACAGATGGTCCTGAAGTGGGTCACCATATGACTGGACCCCTTTTTATGACTTGTTTATGATTGCCGCACTGATTGCCGATAGCTTCCAAGCCCAATTCAAAGTATGAATTGTTATATTAAGAGCATGCTTAGGGATTATCATGTACAAAATGAGTCGAACCATCCTGTTAGTTTTTTTTTAATGTACATATTACTGCTATGACAGCTAGATTGGTATACAAATTAAAAGCACTGGATTACAAGTAGGGAAAGTGTGTGCTTAGTCCTTCCTTCCTTAGACACACACACACACACACACACACACACAGAGAGAGAGAGAGAGAGAGAGAGAGAGAGAGAGATTTAGATGACTTTGAGCCAAGGGCTGTCTCTCAACTCTAGGAAGAAGGCAAGGGCAAAACATTTGCAAAAAAAAAAGTCAATTGTCACAAAAAAGTTGTACTTTCCAGCAGACAATATGGACTATGAGTGTGTTTGGAAATTGTTACTTGTGATTCTTATATATTGCCCCTAGAGTTGTAAAGGTGGTATGGAACTTATTTTAATAATAAAATGGGTTCATTCAGTAACCAATTAAATATTTTATATGAATGCAGCCACACATTCCCACAAGTCATTGTGGGAACTTTGTATAGCCATGCACTAACATACACGAGCTAGGAGCATTGAGCAAAACACATTAAGGTTGTGAATATTTGATTTTGCCCTCATTTAATTGCTCTGTTGCCAAATTCCAGGTAATATTTCTGTGCAATAGGATTGGATGGAAAACAAAAAAAACTGACCTTCTCTATACTCTAGAGTCTTTTGTGCTTCAGAACAAAGTTTAATCTTGCAAAGAATTCATTTTTTCTCTTTGGTTGTTCTCAGGAGCAAAGAATGCTCCCTTTTCTGCCCTTTGTTCTCTGCGCGTATTCTGCCTTTAATTTATTTACTAATGGATGAAAGCATTGAAGAGCAATAGTGAGAAACGAGAGAGCTTTCCCCCCTTTCTTATGTTTCCCAAACACAGCTGTGATTGGATACTGCAGCTGTGAGGATCTGCAGTGGAGGTGGGGGCAGCAAGGGGAAAAGTGTACATCCAGATACAAGCTTCACTTTTTCATACTCACATCAAGAGTTTGTATCGTGACATCGTAATGTGTCATCATTTGGGCACTATCAAATGCCAAAATGCTTTTAACTGCAGCGTAAGAACTGGAAGTGTTCTTATGTTCCCTAATGCCTTCTTGTTCCACACACTAATGCCACTCATCAGGAAAATTGAAGGTGTGAGCTTATGCTCTTGCTACAGCCTCTATATGACAAGTAAATGAACGGCAGTGGGGAGAGATGGTTTAGAGCAGACATATCAAACGCGCAACGTCACGTGACGTCACGCAACATATCAGTATGGTTTTACCATTGCCAGCAATGGGGTGGGCACAGCTTCTGCATGATGCATCCAGCCCGTGGGCCGGCAGTTTGACACCCCTGGTTTAGAGCACGGGTATCAAACTTGATCGCGTCACATGATGTATTGCCACATTTTTTGCCTTTGCAGAGCTGAGGTGGGTGTGGCCTGCATGTGACACATCCGGCCTGTGGGCCACTAGTTTGACACCCCTGGTTTAGAGGAACAAAAGTGATGGGTTGAGGATATGGAGTATGTTTCATGGACAAGAGGTTTTTTTTCCCCTGTCCATCTGTTACTTAATGTCTTTTTTCTTCCTAGCATTTTCCCATTAGTCCATTTTGGGATGGGTGGGCCAGTGTTGCCTAAGATTTTGAACCATGTACTATTTCTATATGGATTCAAATTTCAACTCACCATCTCCTGTGCCTTCACCACTAAACTAATCTAAGTTCTGAGCAAAATGGAAAGGGATGTGCATAAAATGCATAGTGTCCTGACCTCTGGACTTGTTGGAACAGGCTTATTTCCAGGTGACATCATTTGGAACACCCTATTTCCAATGTGGTTTGAGAATGGAATGTCTCCCGCCCTTCGGGAGAAGGGCGGTATACAAATTAAATAAATAAATAAATAAATAAATAAATAAATAAATAAATAAATAAATAAATAAATAAATGTTGAAGGGCTGTGCACACTTGAAAGAACAATGTCCTTCTCCTCCTCCTCGTCCTCGTCCTCGTCCTCCTCGTCCTCCTCCGGTTTGAATGATGTGCTGCTTCTATATGGATCCAAATTTTAACTGGCATAGGAGCATCCAGACGGTGGGACCAGCAAGCCACCCTTCTCTGATTTTTTTAAATGTCAGGCTAAGTCCAAGAATGACATAGAACAGGGGTGTCAAACTGCCGGCCCGCAGGCCAATTGCATCATACGGGGGCCATGCCCACCCCAGCGCCGGCAATGCAAAAAAAGTCACGATACAACATGTGACATCACGTGACGCGGCAAGTTTGACACCCGTGACATAGAACAATTTAGCCAGAGTTCATTACTTTCTTTGGTTACACATAGCAGACAGAATCTTGCCAGACTAAACCCTTACTCCTGGCCTAATGCATACACCCGGAGAGATCTTAAGTACTGGTTATTCTACTTTTTCCTTTGTCTCCTATCCAGTTCTGGGCTGTACTACCTCTCGTCTCCCTCCACTTTCTGGAATGTGCTCCTTCCTTCCTGGGAAACTGACATTTCACAGCAGTCCATCACCCCAGCTTCCCCTCCGTGGGCACCATCTCTCACATTTACACCTCTTTGTTACTGTTTGATGTTTTGTCGAAGTATCAAGTTGTGCAGGACTTAGGAACTGTTCTATAATTCTGTAGTTCTGTTGCTCATCCATACTACACAGCCAATGATAAAAGCTTGTTAAGCTAAATGTGGCCCCACCCAATTCATTATCCATCTCTTGCCTTCAAAGAATACGCAACTATATTGCTCAACCTACAGGTGCCTAAAAGCTGGAAGAGAACTGCTCTTACTTCTTTCAATAGGTAGGCCTGTATTAAAAATGCTATTAGAGCTGCACATTTTGCAGCAAAGAACAGTTTTATTGCTGTCTTTATTGCCTACAAAATGCACAGAATTTAAAATTAATAGTAACCAATGTACAGTAGCAGAGCAGAAAATAAAAGGATATGGTTATTGCAAAGAAGCATCTGTCTCACCTTCTCTCTCAGAGAGCAAGGAGCAGAGAAGCACCAATGCCTTCGCGTAAAATAAAGTGTTTCTCCATTCCCTCTTGCTCAGTAAAGCATGTTCTTCTTTTCTTTGCTCAGCATTGGCAAAAAAGAGAGCCACATTGTGAAAACAATGTCTAATTTTTGTTTGGGGGGAAAAAAAAACTAATTTTGGCTGAAAAAAATAAAGTGTTTTTAAGAAAATACGCCTTACTCTATGGACCAAAGTAAAGTGTTTTTCGTATTCCTTTATGCTGTTCTCTCCAGACTATGTTAGAGATAAAGTCTCCCATACGCTGACTTTACTTTTTTGTAAGTTCATGGAGAGGCATCCATATCCAGGTATCCTCAACTTACAATCACAACTGGACCCCACATTTCTGTTGTTAAGTGAGAATTTATTAAGTGGGTTTTGCCCCATTTTACAACCTTTCTTGCCACAGTTTTTATTTATTTATTTATTTTATTTTAATCCCATTTATATCCCGCCCTTCTCCGAAGACTCAGGGCGGCTTACAATCTAAAGCACAAATCAATGTGCTTAGCAATAGCCTTCATTCTATGTATATGCCTGCTTATTAGGGCTTTCGCCCCCCCCCAAGCGGCATTATTACAAAGTCAGCTTATTGCCCCCAACAATCTGGGTCCTCATTTTACCTACCTCGGAAGGATGGAAGGCCGAGTCAACCTTGAGCCTGGTGGGATGCGAACCTGCACTAATTGCAGGCAGCTGGTGTTACTTAAGGAGGCATTAGCCCACTGCTCCACCAAGGCTCTTCTTAATTGCTTAATTGGGTTCAGTCATTGCCTATTGGGTAACTTAACAACTGTGATGATTTACTTAATACCTGGGGCAAAAAAGGTCGCAAAATGGGACAAATCTCACTTAATAGATGTCTGAACATAAATTTGGGTTCAATTGTGGCTGTAAGTCAAGGACAACCTACATATAGTAGTTTAGACCTTCTGGTAGGTGGGGCTGATAATATGAGTATGAAGGTAATATATTGGGAAGAACGGAATTGAACCTAATAAGCAGGCATATACATAGAATTGAAGGCTATTGCTAAGCACATTGATTTGTGTTTTAGATTGTAAGCTGCCCTGAGTCTTCGGAGAAGGGTGGGATATAAATGGGATTTTTTTTAAAAAAAATGATAGAAAGCCAAAATTACTGTATGAATTTTTACTTGACAAGTCCAGGAAGCAAGAACCACACCTATTTTAGAAATAGATGCCACTTTTAATGCTAGACAGTTGTAAAACCTAATGTTGAAGATTATAGCAGTAAATTCCCATGTTGACTTAGGGCAAGAGAATAAAGGCAGAGCCTTATAGAAATGTTTTTTCTATTCACAATCACATCCCCCACCACCCCCCAAAAATGGATTGTGCCACCTATTCTCATACTCATTGAACTCATTCCTTGTTGCATTGCATGGGCTATCTACTATTGTCTGCAAATTATTTGCATTCTGTGGGGAGCAGATAGAGAAGGCGTTCAGTGAGTATGAGAATAGGTGGCACAAGGAATACGGATCTGAAATTTAATTTCTTGAACACAAGATAGATGTGCTTGACGTGAAAAATGGAGTGAATGTTTGCAAGTTATACAGAAATTATGGGAAAGAATAGATGAATGTTTTGTTCCTTGGTAAAAAAAAAAGTTTACTAAAGGTGGAAAACTCGAAAGACATCTCTTTTCTGCAGAAAGGTTACATGGTCCATTGCAAAGAATAAATGTTTATTGGAAGAAGTTAAAATGGCTGTTATATAAGAACTCGTGTTTTGCCTACTTTGTTATTTGAAAGTGGGAAGTAGCCATGAAAAATAAGATGAATATAATGGGAACGGACTAACTTAAGAACTGTATTGTAAAAATAAGGGTACAGGGTCAAGAAAGAATAGGTGCTGAAAGAATATGAACCGGATGTAAAAGTGAAGGGCCACAATGAAGTAGGCTGAAGTGGTTTGATCTTATAGAGCAGGGGTGTCAAACTGCCGGCCCATGGGCCGGACGCATCAGCAGGAAACCACGCCCACCCCATTGTGGCAGTGGAGAAAAAACTCAGATACATTGCACGACATCATGTGACGTCATGTCTGTTATAGAGAGAATGAGGGAGGATAAAATGTATTTATGTCCTTGGGATCCAAATTAATTAATTGCACATGTTCCTGCTTGTTCAGTTAATGCTGTCACCACTGCTCCTAAATCCCAGTGCTTTGTTACAATTCTCTATTGTCACACCCAGATTGACCTCCCTGTCCCTTACTAAGTAGGGCAAGAGTTATAGTTTTGGGGAGAACTCACTCTATGGTCTTTGCTGTATCTTCTTTTAAAGAAGGATAAATTGAATCTACTTACTTCCTATAGCAGGGGTGCCCAATCCCCAGTCCATGGACTGTTACCAGGCTGCAGCATGCCAGCAACCAGTCTGCACAAACAAGCAAAGCCCCATCCGTGGGATGCAGTCAGCACACAAAACCACACACTCTCCGGTCCCGGGAAAAACTTTTCTCCACTTACCGGTCCCTGGTGCCCAAAAGGCTGGGGACCTCTGTCCTGTAGAGTTTATAAACATCTTAATCTGGCATCAAAATGGCAGGCAACCTCTCTAGGGAGGCATGCCACAGCTACAATGCCCAGTGAACGAGGCCTCACTCAGTAGGTATCCATGAGAGTCAATTTCTTCTAGTGGCTAAGGAATCAGGCTAGGAACAAGAGATCGTGAGTTCCAGTGTCATTGGGCCAGTCATGGTCTCTCAGCCCTAGGAAGCAGGCAGTGGCAAACCACTTCCAAAAATATTACCAAGAAACTTGCTGGGACCTGTCTAGGCAGTCTCCATGAATGAATGAACCTTTATTGTCAAAGTACAACCATGTATACATTGAGATTGGCTGAGCCTCCCTTCATGTCCCCACCACCACAACTCACAGTGACAACAAACCCACCATCTTGTTACACCATGTGAGCTAATTGTACAACACACCAGCCTTGCAAGTCAATCATACATAAAATTATAAAATTATTTCCTGTTCAAAAGCCTAACAGCCCATGGATAAAAGCTGTTCTTCAGCCTGTTGGTACGACTGGCTATGCTCCTATATCTTCTACCCGATGGTAGGAGAGTAAAGAGATACCGACCAGGGTGTGAGTCATCCCTGAGAATTTTCCTCACTCTTCCAAGGCAGTGAGCCCTGGTGATGTCATCCAGTGGTGTCAGGGGACAGCCCACAATGTCTTGCGCTGTGCTCACCACCCTCTGTAATACTTTCCTATCCACGGCTGTCAGTAGCTATGGCATTGTCTGTCTACCTGTTCCCCCTGTAGGCAAATTGATGTTTGTTGAAGTCCGGTGGGAGGCATGTCCTAAGATGTTGGAGAACCAGTCTTTCGAAGCATTTCATCACGACAGACGTTAATGCAACAGGTGTGTAGTCATTCAGGCACTCAACTGCTGTTTTCTTTGGGACTGGGACAATGGTAGCTGCTTTCAAGCATGATGGTACACAGGCCGTTTGCAAGGAGATGTTAAAGATCCTTTCAGGACCTCTGCTAATTGGTCGGCACAGTTCTTAACCACAGTTCCCCAGCACCCCATCTGGGCCTACAGCTTTGCTGGGTTTCACAGCCTTCAGTACAGCTCTCACTTGGTGTTCACACAGGGTGAGTGGCTGAGAATCAGAAGGCCAGCCAGCAGAGGCTACGGGGTCTGGTCTTTTCACCTCATAGCGAGTGAATAAGATATTCAGCTCCTTTGCCAATGAGGCATCAGTATTATCCGTGTTCCTCGTATTGCCCTTGTGGTTGGTTAGGTACTGCAGTCCCTGCCACACTTGCTTCAGATTGTTGTCTGCTAGGTCGTTCTCCATCTTGTGTTTATATTGTTGTTTTGCCATCTTAATGCCTCTTCTGAGATTTGCCCTGGCCTCTCTGTATGTGTCCCTGTCTCCTGCCTCAAAGGCAGAATCCCGGGCTCTCAGGACTGTTCGTACCTCTACAGTCATCCAGGGCTTGCAATTCCCATAAACTCTAATGCACTTTTCTGTTGTCACACTGTCAGTGCACATTTTGATATAAGAGAGTACGGCATCCGTGTATACGTTCAGGTCTTGATCTTCGAATACACTCCAGTCAGTGGTTTCAAAGCAATCCTGCAACTGACTGAGAGCACCTGCTGGCCAGATTTTAACCCTTTTCGTTACTGTCTGAGTTCCTTTCCTGAGAGGGAAATACTTTGGGCACAACAGGAGTGAAAGATGGTCGGATGTACCCAGGTGGGGGAGGGGGAATGCTCTTTATGCCTGTTTCAGATTAGAGTACATGCGGTCTAGAGTGTTCTTCCCTCTGGTGGAAAATTGCACATACTGTACAAACTTGGGGAGAACTGTTTTTAGACAAGCTTGATTGAAGTTTCCAGCCATGACAAGAGCACCCTCTGGGTGAGTTTGCCACTGCCTGGAGATGACGTCATATAGCTTGGAAAGTGCCGTGCTGACATTGGCATCAGGTGGAATGTAAACAACTATAATAATTACCACAGTAATTTTTCTAGGCAGATAAAATGGTCTACATGTGACAGTCATCAGTTCCACATCTGGGGAGCAATACATGTAAACTAATCTGATGTTAGCACACCAGTCACAATGTATATACACACAGAGTCCTCCTCCTTTGCTCTTACCAGAGCCTCCATTTCTGTCAGAGCGGTGAAGACTTTGAGACTGACTCAAAGGCAAACTCAAACATGCAGTACTTTTCCAGTGGAGCACCCTAGAACTGCTTCACCATGGAAGCTAAGTAGCTTCTTAAAACAAGTGGATCAAGGCAAATTGGCACTGTTGTGATGCTTTTGGAAGTATAGAAACTCACATCCACATATCTGCTATGTCAAGGGTGAGGGATGAAATCATGTGAAGTGCCTTATCCTGACAGATCAGTCACAGATTAATACGGTCTTTTGGTTTACTTATTACCTAGCCAAAATGCTGTGAGGATCCTCTTTTTCAATGCACCACAATCCTGTCTCTAGTGTTGCACATATTCCTTGGCATCTCCCCTTTCATGAATGCCCAAGGGAAGGCAAAAGCAGAGACTTTCTCCCTCTGTACCATTTTGGTTGAACTCCTAGTATCAGGCTCTTGTTTTGCTCTTGTAAAATCATTGAATAAGTTCTTTCTTGGGGAAAAAAATCATCTACTCCGTCTCATTGTCCCTAAATTTGGGACAATGCTAATGTGGTCCATATGATGTGAGTAGAGTTGGGCTTTTAAAATCAAGCACTTTTTCTGATGGTTATGGCAGAGTTATTTCCAACAAGCTTTTTTTTCCCCCTTTTGAGTTGCAGTTGCTTTTTAAAACTCTTTAAATTGTTCTAGCAATCAGCATAAGCTGTGTAGGTGTAGCAAACTTGAGAATTGGACTGTGTTATAAAAGCAATCCACATGCTGCTTGAAATTTGCTAATAGGCCTTGCTTTCTGCTGTGCTTGTGATGCCAACGCAAATACATTTGGCAATTCTGATTTGTGCTATTTGTGACAGATGCACATCAATACATTCAGCTCCCCGCTTTTTTCTTCTTTAACTCACATGTGGGGAAAAACAGCTTTCTTACACCTTTAATTGGGCTAATTAAACATGAGTGAAGGCTTCAATTATGACTATGTGCATGTTTTTTTTTTAAAAGACAGACTTAGAAATGGGGTAGGAGAAGAACTCTGTACCTGAACATTTTAACAAATGAGTACCATTTGTGATTTGCATGAGATCGTCAGCTGCATCAAATTTAGAAGCAATTCAAATGATTAGTGTGAATTTTATAACTAGCAACTTTTCTCCACTTAAAAATGAAAGTGTTGAAATAGCACCCAAGGATGAAATCAATACAGCTAGTTCTTAATTTACAACTACAATTGTGACCAGAATTTCTGTTGCTAAACAAGAAGGTTAATTGAGTCCACCTGATTTTATAACCATTTTTGTCACAGCTGCTAAGCAAATCACTCCAGTTTTTAAGTGAATTGTGTGACCGTTAAGCAAATCTGACTCCCCCCCCCATTGACTTTGCTTGTTGGAAACCAGCTGGGAAGGTTGCAAATGATAATCACATGATCCTGGTTTGCTGTAACCATCATAAATTCTTGCTGGTTGCCAAGTACACAATAGTGGAATGCTGTGACAGTTGCTAAGTCTGAGGACCTGTTGCAAGTCATTTATTTCAGTACTGTTGTAACTTCAGATGTTTACTAAACAAAGTACGAGTAAAATATATTTATGAATCTGATTTGTGGGGATATAAAGTGGCAATCCACAATGCGGTGACAAACACTGCAGTAGTACAACAATGGCACTGAACTTTCTAATTTAGTGATGGAACACATGTTCTGTCAGAAAGTCCTGCTTTCATCCCTGCAAACTGCTAGATAATAGGAATAATAGATAATAGGAGTAGGAAGTAGGAGTAGAAAGCACTCCATTCAAAAGCCTTTCACATCTTTTTGTAAGATGTAATAGATGCTGAGCTTGTTGATCAGAAGGTCGGCAGTTTGACAGGTCGAATCCCAAGTGCCGCGTAACAGAGTGAGTGCCTGTTACTCGTCCCAGCTTCTGCCAACCTAGCAGTTCGAAAGCACATAAAAATGCAAGTAGAAAAATAGGGACCACTATGGTGGGAAGGTAACAGCGTTCCGTGTGCCTTTGGCATCTAGTCATGCCGGCCACATGACCACGGAGATGTCCTCGGACAAGCGCTGGCTCTTCGGCTTTGAAACGGAGATGAGCACCGGCCCCTAGAGTTGGAAACGACTAGCACGCATGTGCAGGGGAACCTTTACCTTTACCTTTAATGCTAAATGGGCCAAAGGATTAGTTTTATGCAACACAAAACTATTCATATACATATCTAGTGATCAGGTCTGGTATTAGCAGCCAGTTGATTTTAGTTATTTGATCAGATTTGGACTTTTTTGTTAGCCATTTTTAATGGCTCTATTTTTTTATAGAATATAGAATAGCAGAGTTGGAAGGGACCTTGGAGGTCTTCTAGTCCAACCCCCTGCTCAGGCAGGAAACCCTATACCATTATGCAGAAATGGAGAGACTTACTATGAGGTTGAAAGAAAAAGAAGAAACAGAATACTATCAGACTTTGGACTTGTTTTATCAATGGCTGGAGAAAAGAATAAAGGATTAGGAATTAAATTTGTATTAGAGAATGATAAACCCAGACAACACATTGTTGAATAAGTACTATTGAAATGTATGGAAAAAAATTAATAAAATCTTTACAAAACAACCCTATACCATTTAAGGCAAATGGTTGTCCAATTTCTTCTTTAAAACTTCCAGTGTTGGAGCATTCACAGCTTCTGGAGGCAGGTTGTTCCACTGATTAATTGTTCAGGGAAATTCTCCTTAGTTCTAGGTTGCTTCTCTTTTTGATTAGTTTCCATCCATTGCTTCTTGTCCTGCCCTCAGGTCCTTTGGAGAACAGCTTGACTCCTTCTTTGTGGCAATCCCTGAGATACTGGAACACTGCTATCATGTCACCCCTAGTTCTTCTCTTCATTAAACTAGACACACCCAATTCCAGCAACTGTTCTTTATATGTTTTAGCCACCAGTCCCCTAATCATCTTTGCTGCTCTTCTCTGGACTCTTTTTAGAATCTCAACATCTTTTTTACATCATGGTGACCAAAATTGGATGCAATATTCCAACTATGGCATGGCATTTTTTAAAAAATAAAAATAAAACCAACATTGTATTTCAACTTAAAATATAGGATCCAAAACTAGTTGCATCACTCCTGTATGATCCGAACAGAATAGAAGTATTTTTTGTTTGGATTTGGGCATTATATTACTTTGAATATCAGTAAATATTGCATTTTTGCAGCTTCTAAAATAGGTTTTAAAGTGGATTTCAAACCATGTATTACAAACTAAAAGGAGTTTAAATAAGAGATTTGTAGCATTATTTATTTATTTATTTATTTATTCACATTTATATACCGCCCTATTCCCTGAGGACTCAGGGCGGTTTACAGGAAATTAAAAAATCCACCATACAAAAGTTAAAAAACCAAATTAAAAAAATATTAAATTGACCCTGTATAGTTAAAACCCCAATTAAAATTTCTCCTCAGCCTGGGCCCGAGAGCTCAAAGAGCCAGGTCTTCAGGCCCCGGCGGAATGATCGGAGGTCGGGGGCAGTCCTCAGCTCCACCGGCAGCTGGTTCCAGAGGGCAGGCGCTCCCACTGAGAAGGCCCTATCCCCGGGTGTCACCCGCCGGCAATCTCTCACCGGCGGCACCCTGAGCAGACCCTCCCTGTGGGAGCGCACTGGGCGAAGGGCGTTTGATGCCGGCAGCAGGTGTTCCCTCAAATAGCCCGGACCCAGGCCATGTAGGGCTTTATAGGTGCAGAAGTGGGCTAGAATGTATATGTAGATGAATGTGTCAAAAATAAGATAGTATAGATTCTCCATATCTATAATATATTCATAATGTATCTATAATATATCTATAATATAATATATAATATATAATATAATATATATTATATTATATATTATATTATATATATAATATAATAATATAATATATTATATATATATTATATATATATATATATATTATATATATATTATATATATATATATATATATATATATATATATATATATATATATATATAAAATATATTATATATATAATATAATATAATATAATATATAAAATATAATATATATTATATATTATATTATATATATAATATAATATATAATATAATATAATATATCTATAATATATTCATAATGAGCACCGGCCCCTAGAGTCGGAAACGACTAGCACACATGTGCGGGGGAACCTTTACCTTTACCTTTAATGTGGGAGAATCAGCCATTGGCACATTTCCATTTTGTTAGCTCAAGGATAATGATATTTATCACATTTACCTGGATCTGGTGATACTAATCCATACAGTAGTTGGCTATAGCAGGGGTGTCAAACTCAATGTCACTGAGGGCCGCATCAGCATTGCGGTTACCCTCAGGGGGCCAGGTGTGTGTGGCCTGGGTGGGCGTGACCTACTGGGTGGGTGTGGCCTGGGTGGGCGTGGCCAGCTCTACATCATTCGCATCAAGGGTGCCTATGGGGGCCTGGACAGGAGTGGGACAGATCTGAGGGTCTATGGCAGAAGGAGGGTCTCTGGGCCAGGGCCAAGGCAGTGGGGGCCATTCCCTCACTGTTTCCAGGATGGCTTCGCGAGCCACATGAAACCACTTGGTGGGCCGGATCTGGCCCCCGGGCCTTGTGTTTGACATGTCTGGGCTATAGTAACCTAGATAATTGGGTAGAACTATTGTTTTGGTAGCTTTAGAGCACTTCTCTCAGGTGCAAGACGTCAGGAACAAGCGTTGTTCAAATGACTACAAGTTTATTTCATGCTATCTCTGAACTACTAACGGTCAAGGCAAATTGGTGGTAGATAAGATTCAACGGAATTCAAGGAGGGCTGGACTTAGATCTCTTGTGGGCATGAAGGAAGTTCAAACTGATGGTATGTTTGATCCCTCTCTTGGGCTCAGCCTGGTCACCTCCTGCACTTCACTATTGGAGCCTAGGAGAGATTCAGTGCTTGGTTGCAAGGAAGAAGGGTGGAGAGAGACATCCTGCCTCCCTGTTTGTGGATGTGTTGGATAGCCACAAGAGTTTGAATCCAGTGAATGTACCACCCCTTCCAACACCATCTCTGGCCAATCTCTGCAATGGTGTTGGAATTTCTGCCATCAGAAGGAAATTGCTCTGGAGGTTATGGGAGCGGTACAAAAGCGGGTTTCACTTTTTGAATCTTTCTCTGATGTCTGAATAATCCTATGATCCTTAACAATGAAGTTAGGTTGAAACATTGTCCCTAGTGGGCAGTAATTGCAGATATTTTTTTTTCATTTTTTAAAATATTTTGTATATTGCAGAGCAATATGAAAACAGGTATAACTATGAAAAGAAATATGCAGGTGTTTTTTCCCCCACAATAATAGATACTTGCCACCTGGCATGTTCAGATATAAATATACAGTATGTACTTCACAGAAATAAGTATCATTAGCAGGCTGTATTGTGGGTGACAACTGTTCATATGGTAGCTGTTACAAAAACAAAGATAATGAACTGGAAAGGATAAGAATCTTTCTGGAACCTGCCATCTAAATTGGTATTGCTTTTTGATCTTCATATGTAGTTCTGTAAAAAAACAACAACGTCAGTACATATATTATTGGCTGAGATGGTGCAGGCCATTTAAAACGCTTCCCTCCTTACCCATAAGGGACATGCTAGATCAGTGGTTAGGACACGGAGTCTTAGACCATTAAAAGCCTATAGACCCGAGTGTCAAAAGATAGAGAGAATTCATGTCACTCATCCCAGCTCTTGCCCAACCTAGCAGTTTGAAAACATGTACAGTAAATGCAAGTAGATGAATGGGTACCACATATAAGCATCTGAGAAGGTAAAGCATTCCACATTTTGCCATACACTCTGTGCTGCAGTGTGATGTCATGCTGGTCACATAACTGCAGGAACGACTCCAGACAATGCTAATTCTTTGGCTTAAGAAACTGTGATGAGCACCACCCCTTAAAGTTGGTTACGATTAATGGGGTAAAACCTGCAGGGACCCCTTTACCCTTTACCTCCTAACCTAGGCACTGCACAGCAGTGTTGGGATACACAGCAGTGCATCCTTAAGCGGCTCCTGTCTTGTGTTCATACTGGCTTGTCTCTAAAATGTCTTAATAATATCCTGTTCTTGAACAGCTTGCAAATTATTCAGTTCAAGCTGCAGGATACAACATCCTCCACTTCACTGCTGCGTCCTCTCACAAGTTTGCTCCAGGAACCAATTACTAGTCACTTTCGTTAAACCTCCCAAATGCACATATAAGCAGCTTTGAAGCAGTGCATCTGTGAACTTATTTAAAGAGGGGAAAAAATAATAAAAAGCCAAGAGGGAAAGTAGATGCATCATGGAAATAAAACAGTATTTTTATTTTATTTTATTTTATTTTTTTTAAAAAAAGAGGTTTCCAGGTTTTAAACTGAAGATGTTCTGCAGGTCAGGCATGTTTTAAACCTCCATGCTAGTGAGAAGCCTTTGCTGTAGCTGACTTTATTCAGGAGAAGATGGGAAAATGAGGCTGAGGACATCCTTTTCTCCATAAAGCAGCCAATCAAAGTGAAGAGTAGAAAGTAAAGTGAATCAAGCAAAATCAAGAGCCAACAGAAATAAGGAAAACACCCACTTTGA
The DNA here is from genome assembly GCF_964194415.1 of Vipera berus. NCBI lineage: Eukaryota > Metazoa > Chordata > Lepidosauria > Squamata > Viperidae > Vipera > Vipera berus. Next base: position 15,164,599 of record NC_138207.1, on the reverse strand, counting down.
AAACAGAGGAAGAAAGCTTGCCTAAAGAGTCAGTTTGTGGTGAACAAGATGCGCTATTGAGAGAAAAATTACTGGTGCACACCGACCTTCCCCACTTGGAAGGCTCAAATCTATGAAGTCTCCATTGGCATTTGCACAACACTTGCTTAACAACATTAACACTGATTCCCAAAGGAAAGCCAAATGAGTTGCTGAATGCCCAGACTCAGGAAGATATATATATATATATAGATGACCTTAGGCAAAAGTGCCAGGTTCTGAACTATCTTGCCAGCAATGGACAACCCTGCATAGAATTAGCATCTCACAGCACATCTGTAGGGCATTCATTGTATAAATGGGGTATAGCATCCCTGCAATCACAGTGAGGGTCCCACATCAAACTGTAGATCACATTGTGACTGGCTGTAAACTGAGGGCATATACGGGTTGAGTTTCTGATTTTTATGTAATATAAACAATGCTGCACTTCAATGGTTAGATGGCCTCGACATTGCATCCGAACATAGATCTTTCTAACATTCCTATTTTACTGTGTTTTTAACATAGGTGAAAGATTAATGTGCATTGTAAGCCTGTCTTTGTTATGCCATGTGCTAAATAAATTGTGGTGAGCTAGAAACGTCCGAAAATGGTGGCTGGTCTGTCCTGGGACAACCTGGAAATGTGTATAACCTCTAAGAGGGATTCTAAGATGGCGCCTGGATCGGTTGCGGCTGCATTGGCTCTCGAAGATGAAAAGTTTTGGGAGGGATATAAAGGATATAGGCCATGTAATGTATTGGGCTTGCTTGTGAACACCACGTGGTAACAGCTGGTAGGTTGCTAGAGCAGGGAGCTAGCTAACGGCTCCCAGCATCTCAGACAACCCATCTCCAGCACTGCTATTGGTTGCCCCTAGGCGGCAATAGGTTGCTTCAAACCTATTGGCCACCGCCTAGGGGCCAAGGTATAAATTGCTGCAGCTGCAGCCCTGTTCTCTAGTTCAGATCCTGCAAGCAATAAACCATGTTCTTTGCTGAACTCACTCACCTCGTCTTCATTCCTGCGCAACGAACCCAGTACACAACAGACCACATGATCGGGAAGGTTTTAATGTGTTTGAGCAATGTGGTGGGACTAAGCAGTAAGATCTGACTGCTGGCCCAGCAACAGATTTGATTACAAAGCATGGCTGTTTCCATAGGAGGCAGAGGAGGAGAGGTCCCAGGGCTTATGGAGCAAAGGGATGAGGCTGTCCGCAGGCCCAGAGGAAGAGAGAGAGGCTTTTGGAGGAGTTGGAGGTGGCAGCAGAGTGCTCCAGGGGCAAAAAGGAGCATGGCCCCTTTAAGGAAAAGGTGGAAGAGTCAGGATCAGAAAAAAGAAAGGAGGAGAGGTTGTTGTGAAAGAATACAAGCTAATTTCAGAGCTAATCTGCATGGAGCTCCATTTCTATCTGTCATGTTTGCCATTGTTCGCTCCCTAGAGACTAAAATGGACGTTCTGAAATGTAAGCTGGCCACAAACAAGGAGTGTATATCGGAGGAGGTAATGCTTTGAAAGTTGTATGCAAGGAAATTTCATTTTGATGTATGCCAATTGGTGTACGTTCAAAGTGACAATAATGTTGTTGTTGTTGCTGTTGCTTGCTCCCTTGCTATTCAACCCAGGACTTCCACCTGCTCGGCTTTGACAAAGGGTATTTCCACGATTCAGATTTTTCTTTACAAATTTTAAGCTCCAAGATTCTAAAAATCACTGATTGTTCCATTTCTGATTTTCAAATGTTGTGCCACGTATTCTATGTCCACAGTTTTCCGATCAGTTAGTTCACATCCTTAACATATATACAGATAGTCTTCAACTTACGACTACAATTTATCCAAAATTTCTGTTGCTAATTGAGATATTTGTTAAGTGAGATTTGCCTCATTTTGCAACCTTTCTTGCCACTGTTGTTAAGTGAATCACTACAGTTGTTAAATTAGTGAGATGGTTGTTAAGTGAATCTGGCTTTCCCGTTGTCTTTGTTTGTCAGAAGGTTGCAAACTGGGATCACACAACTCTGGGACACAGCAACCATCATAAATGTGAGTCAGTGGCCAAGCATCTGAATTCTGATCACATAACCATGAGGATGCTGCAGTGGTCATAAGTGTGAAAAATGGTCGTTAGTTACTTTTTTCACTGCTGTTGCAATTTTGAATGGTCACTAAATGAACTGTTGTAAGTCAAGGACTAGCTGTAATTACATGCTATACATTATACTTACATCAATAATATATGCCAGCAAATTATGTTCATACAATCAGCATGCATAAATATTCTGTCCTCTACTCTACCACCCTAATATTTAACAATTTACTAGCACACGTTGACAGCATACAGATCAGAGAACTAAATGTTTTAGCAAATGGCTAACATTCTCCTTCTGGAATTAATTTTAGTAATTTTAGCTAAACTGGAATTAACAAGCACTAGAATAACGGTCAGAACAAACTACATGAATCAAATTATTTCTAATCTGTGTCACTGTTGCCTAGAGAATAAATCAAATCCAATTTCCATATGAATATGTAATTTGCTAAAAAAGAAAAAAAATGTGTGTGCAGAATTGAACATTGAACTCCATTTAGTATAGGAATTGACATATCAGATGAATTGGACCTGGCAAACGTAAAATTTCTCTAAGACTGCTTTAGAATAAATCACCTCTAAAATTTAGTTCTTTTTTGTCTTGGGGACTGATATTTTAAACAATCTATAGTAACAGTGACGCAGAAAGCATCCAACAGCTTTTTTATTTATTTTTGGCCAATTCACAAGGTATAAATTATTTTTTTAAATAATTGCTGAAGGAAAAAGAATTAATACAAATATACATAGGGCCTTTTTAAAATGAAAAAAGGAGATATATTGGTCATTGTGGAAAAGTATCTTTCTCTCTTTCCCATTGAATTCTGAATTTCTGTTCATACTACAATGAATTTGCCTGTACTTCTTCACAAATGGGAAGCAAAGCGCAACATATATGTACAAACACAAATACATGTTAAATGTGCCTGCATTTCACTCTGCACAGGTATAGTATACTATTGCTCAATAGTAGTAACTGTGAGAAGGATCTCAGAGTCCTAGTGGACAATCACTTAAACATGAGCCAGCAGTGTTCTGCAGTTGCCAAAAAAAGCCAACACAATGCTAGGCTGTATTAACAGAGGGATAGGATCAAGATCACATCAAGTGTTAATGCCACTTTACAATGCCTTGGTAAGGCCACACTTGGAATACTGCATCCAGTTTTGGTCACCACGATGTAAAAAAGATGTTGAGAGTACAGAGAAGAGCAACAAAGATGATTAGGGGACTGGAGGCCAAAACATATACTCAATTGCTGGAATTGAGTATGTCTAATTTAATGAAGAGAAGGACGAGGGGGGACATGATAGCAGTGTTCCAATATCTCAGGGGCTGCCACAAAGAAGAGGGAGTCAAGCTATTCTCCAAAGCGCCCGAAGGCAGGACAAGAAGCAATGGATGGAAACTAACTAAAGAGAGAAGCAATGTAGAACTAAGGAGAAATTTTCTGACCAAATAAAATCCTTAATCATCCTTGGCGCAGATATCTGGAACAATCTGATGTTGCCCTGTTGTACTTCTTCAATGCAGGATTTCACTGAATACCTTGCTGAAAATGTATTGCCTTCCACTTGGTTGCTTAGTGATTAGTTTGATATATGCTTAAGTACTTCATAATCCTGTTTTATGCCTCATGCAATCTTCTGATCTGAGTGAGTCTGTCCGTCACTAAGCTTGAGGAGATTTGGCTGTTTGAAATAATCAGCTAGAAGTTATCTTTCTTATTCATGCATATGAGTCCCTTCATGGTTGTTCTTCTTCCTTTTGTAAAAGGTTATGTGAATATTAGTTTTCTGTGCCATGTTTTAAAAAGCTTGAATTTATTATTATTTATTATGCTTATAGCTGGAAAGGTTTCTCTGGGTGGCTCCCAAAATGAAGACAGCATCAAAATGTAACCTGGAGCGCATGAAAACAATTAACAATTGTTTTGAAATCAGGTATTAGAAATTGTAATCAGGTATCAGGAATGTTTTGAAAGCATCCAGTTCCGAATCTGAGCATCAGTGCAAAGAATCATAATGCTACTATTAGGATGATTCATAATTTGAGATTTTATTAATTTACTTATTTATTTGGCAAAGGAACTATCATGTTAATATTAGGAGGATTCACAATTTGAGATTTGGGATCCTCTCAGAATTCCAGTTACTTATGCTTCAAGTAATATTTTCAAATATTTTTCAAAGGTAGATCCAGGCAGAGTATTTTGCAATAAATCTAACCTAGCTGTGTGATCAAGCCATGTGCATACATATAGAAGCCCACTTGTTCCCGGCAAGTATTGGTAGCAACTGATCAAAGCTACTGTTGACCACAGTTGCTCCTTAACCTTCCAGAAATTGCACATCTGAGAGTCAGCACAGAGATTGTTGGCATTGGAGTGGCTTTTACCACTCGTCCGCCAGTACAATGTACAGTCATTCCATTAACTTACAATTTTTTAAGAGACAGACTGTAACACTTCTGGAAGAAGGATGAGGTTCCAAGAAGTTGTAAGAGCACTTATCCAGAGTGGAAGAAAGAACAACTACGGTAATATATTGAAATATTCATCTGGAGAGATGTTTTGTCCTGAAAGGAAGCCCTTCTGATTACTTTCCACATCACGTTTTTAACAAAAACTGGTATTTTAGCCATTGCTTGGTTGCCTAGGATACGCAGGCTATATAGGTCTCAGATGATTCTGGCAGACACACTTTCAGGCCCTGGTTCTAAGGGCTGCGAGTGGCTGGTTGCTCTTTGAAGATGGAGGAAATGCTGCTGAACTAGAAACAAAGTGGTTTCTGAAGACATGTGTCGTTTTGCTAATATACTGTCGAGAGCAACTTAATTACACCATTTGGAATAGTGCTGCTTATGAAACACTGGAGTTTCCCCAATGTAACCTACTTATAGGCAAGTTGCATAGTAAATATGATTTCCTATTGATCTGTGTATGCAGTAAATTGAATGTAAGTAGATTTTCATTTAGATCAGGGGTCTTCAAACTTGGCCCTTTTATGACTTGTGGACTTCAACTCCCAGAATTCCTCAGCCAGCAAAGCTGGCTGAGGAATTCTGGGAGTTGAAGTCCACAAGTCATAAAAGGGCCAAGTTTGAAGACCCCTGATTTAGATGATGTGCTAGGAAAGAGTTGTGTGATCTCCAGCAGTGTAGAAACAGAACAGTGTGTTACTGTAGAATGGTAAGAAGTTGTAAGATTGGGTGCTCTTGCATTTTAGGTTCCAAAACTTGCCTTGAGCTTTGACCTGGTTATGGGTTGAGCTTTTTGATGCAATGGTTGCCTGTTCAATGAGCAAACTCTTGGATTTTTAATTGCTTTTTGTCAGACTCCAAAAACCAAGAAAGCAAGCTAAGAATATTAAAAGTAGTTTCCTTTATGGTTTCTTACCTATAGACAGAAATTTTGTCAAACTAGAAAAGACTACACTATAAATCATATACTGCACCATGAAAACTATTAGGATAGCAACTGTATTCACCCTCTTTCTCCCACACAAACCTCACTGTCTCTTTCTACTCTGGAATGCAGCCACTTCCTCCGGGAACCCAGACAACATTCCATCACATTTTCTTTCATCAATAATGTGATGTTTTATTGATGGTTCACCAGCCAAAATCACATGCTGATTGGATGGCCATATAAATTATTAAATAAATAAAGACAGTTATGCTTGAAAAGAAGTTATAATAACAAATGTACTAGAGGAATCTCCAGCAAATTCTTGTTGCTTGTTGGTTCACTGAACAATTGTTGTAACCAGGTGCACAGCTGTTTATCTGTGCAGAATGGTATATACAGTATAGGCAATCTGTTTCACTCAAGTTACCTTTCTGCTTCTCTGCACAAATTCAGATCTGGTAAAGTAATTGTGTATCTGGCTACTACAAAACAACAACAACAACAACAAAAAACCACCACATACTATAGAGAAGTAGATTGTTAACTTCTTAAGAGGCAGAGAAACTTTAGGGTGAGTTCTGTTTATTAAAATACTTATAATGTGGATATATTTTCTTGAAAAAAGATATTTCTGAAGACATTAATTCTAAAAGGCACATTTAGTGCTTCTAAGCTGAGAGAGAGGCAACACATAAATTAAATGGAAAGTTCAAAGGACAGCAGAGTTACAACTTTTACGTTTTCTGGGAAGTAGGAACCACAAAGGTATAATTTCCAATGTAGACTGAACAAAATCTTGGAACATATTAATTGCCAAACTCTTCTAGAAAAAAATAATTGAAGATGCATATAAGTCTATTAGCTACTTTTCATCCTGGGTATAATCTTTTAGGAGAGCTGGCATATGGAACATTAACATTACTAATAATTTAATTTCAAGACCTTGAATGGTTTAGCTGATTAGCTACAGTTTTTTGTTTCCAGATTGTCTGTGTATAAAGAAAAGGAAAATATTCTAAATTGTTCTGTGTTAAGTACCATTTTTGTTTTGTTGTCATCATGGCCCAGCAGCAGCTAAATGACACAATAAAGATAATTACAGTATGGAATTAAGGATTTGCAGCATGCTGAACAAGTCATATTGCCTCTCATTAATTGTCAGTACAAGAAAAGCAAGGGGCAGTAGTTTCCTGCACATAACTAAATGCATGAGTTAGGCACTCAACACTAATCCATTTTATATCTATTTTGCTCCTGAGATTTCTGGCTTGGGGTAAACTATGGCATTTCAGTAGCTAGCATAATTGATTATTTCTCATTTCCAAATTCGGATCTCAGGCCAAGGAGGAATAGGAAGAATGAAAGGTTAGTCCTATCCACTTCTTATCCAGATTGCAGAAATCTATTCTCAAAGAATTTAAGTGCACATACATTCCCATTACATTTACTTTTATACGGTATATGAGAGGTACATTGTTTTAGCTCTTTATTCTGCCTTGTTCCTGCAAGCTAGTTGGTGTGAAGGAATTAATTCATCAAAAAACACATCTGGTAACAGATAGTAATAGGTCTTTCTCATAGACCTATTAGTCTATGGTTTAGTGCTTAAGATGCTGGCCTAGAAACCAGGAGACTGTGAGTTCTAGTCCTGTCTTGGGCATGACTGGCTAGGTGACTTTGGACCAGTCACTCTGTCTCAGGCCAACCCACCTTACAGGCTTGTTGTTATGGGTAAAATAAGAGGATAAAGGAGTATTAGGTATGTTCACCTCCTTGAGTTACTTATAAAGTAATAAAGGAGAGATGAATAACTATAAGACTGGGTGGTCCATTACATAGGAATGACAAACAGTCATATAAAGATTTCATTTTTATTTCTATAGAAAGACTTTTCTTTCATTATGGCTTCTTGGCTTCAAAAAAGTTTTGTATCAGAAGTTCTTGAATTCTAGTGAATCCAATTGTTTAATTTTTTTTAATCCCATTTATATCCCGCCCTTCTCCGAAGACTCAGGGCGGCTTACAATTTAAAGCACAAATCAATGTGCTTAGCAATAGCCTTCATTCTATGTATAAAGGTAAAGGTAAAGGTTCCCCCGCACAAGTGTGCTAGTCGTTTCCGACTCTAGGGGCCGGTGCTCATCTCCGTTTCATAGCCGAAGAGCCAGCGCTTGTCCAGGACATCTCCGTGGTCATGTGGCCGGCATGACTAGACGCCAAAGGCGCACGGAACGCTGTTACCTTCCCACCGTAGTGGTCCCTATTTTTCTACTTGCATTTTTACATGCTTTCGAACTGCTAGGTGGGCAGAAGCTGGGACGAGTAACAGGCGCTCACTCTGCTACGCGGCACTCGGGATTCGACCCGCCAAACTGCCGACCTTCCGATCGACAAGCTCAGCGTCCTAACCCACTGAGCCACCGCGTCCCTATTCTATGTATATGCCTGCTTATTAGGGCTTTCGCCCCCCCCCACGCGGCATTATTACAAAGTCAGCTTATTGCCCCCAACAATCTGGGTCCTCATTTTACCTACCTCGGAAGGATGGAAGGGTGAGTCAACCTTGAGCCTGGTGGGACTCGAACCTGCACTAATTGCAGGCAGCTGGTGTTACTTAAGGAGGCATTAGCCCACTGCTCCACCAAGGCTCTTCTTAATTGCTTAATTGGGTTCAGTCATTGCCTATTGGGTAAAGCAGGACAGGCAAGACTGTACCAAAAAAGGAGGAAAATAATTTGAACATGCATCGGAATAATAGGTAATAGACAACTCTCAATTTCACTACTAGGTCTGACCCATTTAACCAGAATGCCTTTGGTGATGTGGAAGTTAATTGCTTTCACTGCATTTTGTTACTACTAACTCCACTGTTTCCACTCAAACAGGAAATCTATTTAATACTAAAAAAAGCAGAATAAAAGGTGCACTTTCAGCCAAGGTTCAGATCTTCTAGGACAGGGGTCTTCAAACTTGGCCCCTTTAGGACTTGTGGACTTCAACTCCCAGAATTCCTTAGCCAGGAACGCTGAGTTGAAGACCCCTGTTCTAGGACAGTTGGCCAGATTGCAACCCCCAGACACAAAATTGGAAGCAAAAAGTTCTTTCTCCTTTATTTCTGGTGGACTCTGTTATTTATTTTTTGTATTATTGATGGTTTATTTAATATGCATATTAGCAAAGAGGGGAAAAAACTGGGTGAGTGTCAAGCTTATAGTAGGGTAGTGTTTCTCAATCTCAACCACTTTAAGATTTGTGGACCTGGGAATTCTGGGAGTTGAAATCTGCACATCTTAAAATAGGAATAACAGAGTTGGAAGGGATTTTGGAGTTCTTCTAATCCATCCCCCTCTTTAAGCAGGAAACCCTATAGTACCACTTCAGACAAATGGTTGTCCAATCTCTTCTTAAAAGCCTCCAGTGATGGAGCACCCACAACTTCTGGAGGCAAGTTGTTCCACTGATTAATTGTTCTAACTCTCAGGAAATTTCTCCTTAGTTCTAGGTTGGTCAGGTTGAGGGGTTGAGAAAAGAAAGATTTCTAATACACTCCAATTACCTAATGTATCTAAAATCCAGGTACTTTATATTTCTCTTTCTAAATACAGTACCAGAAGACTGAGATCTGTAATCACCTCCTATGGGCTTTTCTTCTTTTCTCCTTTCCCAGAACTTAACTGTTGTTTTTCTGAAAAGGATTGAAAGAAAATAATTCTTTTAGCAAGCATTTCTTTGCTCTTTAAACTTGGGAATAGTGCTGCTCATTAGCCCTCCTTAACTTCAGTACTGAAGATTAAGAAGAGATTATGTTAAGAGTAAACAGTGTGTGGTGTTTGATTTAATGGTGGATTCTGGAGCTCCCCTTGCCAGAGCTGCCCATTATACAAACAAATGGATGAGAAATCATAGGAAAACCGTAGCAAGATAGGAAATTATTAACACATGATAAACGCATTATAAAATTATGATTCAAGTGAAGTGAAGCATTTGGAGTGTCACTCTCTAAACTCAGTGAATGGCAAATCCTAGATTAAATGAGGCATAGTCAGTAATAAAAGGTGTTCTAATTAATTTCCTACCCTTACTAGTCCCATTTCTAGTGGAATCATTTTGAAGCATTCTAAATATTTAAGCTGAAAGGAAAACCCAGCTACTTAAGCAGAGGCTTTAAATTCTTTTAAGACAGTTTTCAGGTTGAGAGAAAGTGTCGAGGATACAGAGACAAGTTGTAAAAATTAGCAAGTAAAGACATTCTGAAAAAGATAACTCTAGAGGGTCACATTCATGAGAGAGGTGGCTATATAAATTTGATAAATATATAAAATAGAAGCTAAAGAAAATACAGTAATTTAACAATGCTTGTCCATTGTGAAAGAAGCTAAAGCTTGACTTAGAATTATACCTGAAAATATACAGGTAGTCCTTGGTCACAACTGAACTCAAAATTTCTGTTGCTAAACAAGACAGTGGTTAAGTGAATTTTGCTCCAATTGTGGACAATTGAATATTTTTTTTTTCTTATTTTGGTTTTAAATCTATTTTAATATTTAAAATCATAATACCTAATAAGGGTACGAATGAATAGCATACATGTTTGTTTGATTTAGCATTCCAGAAACAAATACTGGCATATTTTCTTATCTTTGGTTTCTTTTGTGAACTGTGTTAGTTTCTGTCACTGAACAGCAGAAGTGGATGAACTGTACCATGGTTAGATTTATTTTCATTTCTTAAATATTCCCTGGAGGTAATTATATGTCCACACTTGATTAAAGACTTAGTTATGTTGGAATAACAGGCTAAAACAATTTCAGCTGTAACATAACAAAATGGTTTTCTGTTTGGCTGGGTGGCCTTGATGCCAGATATTGGCAAGAAATACAGAAGAATTTCAGTTGATTAAAATGCAGTGCTTCTGAGAACTCAAGGAAGCAAAAAAGAAAGATGGAAGAACAATAGACGAAGGAGTAAAAACCAGTAAGCAGCAACGTTAGTTTAAGAAGGAACCTTGGCAAGGAAGCAGAACATAAATATAGAACACAGAATAATAGAGTTGTAAGAGAGTACAGAAGGGACGCGGTGGCTCAGTGGGTTAGGATGCTGAGCTTGTCGATCAGAAGGTTGGCAGTTTGGTGGGTCGAATCCCGAGTGCCGCGTAACAGAGTGAGCGCCTGTTACTCGTCCCAGCTTCTGCCAACCTAGCAGTTTGAAAGCACGTAAAAATTCAAGTAGAAAAATAGGGACCACTACGGTGGGAAGGTAACAGCGTTCCATGCGCCATTGGCATCTAGTCATGCTGGCCACATGACCATGGAGACATCCTCGGACAAACGCTGGCTCTTTGGCTTTGAAACGGAGATGAGCACTGGCCCCTAGAGTTGGAAACGACTAGCACACATGTGTGGGGGACCTTTACCTTTACTTTTAAGGGAGTACAGAGGTCTTCTAGTCCAACCCTCTGCTCGAGCACAAGACCCTGTATGTACCATTTCAGACAAATGGTTTTCCAGTCTCTTTTTGAAAGCCTCCACTTCACATGATCTTGATTCTATTCCTCTATGCAGCCTAGGATTGCATTGGCTTCTTTGGCTGCTGCCACACACTGTTGGCTCCTATTTAAGTGATTGTCCACTAGGTAGGACTCCAAGATCCCTCTTGCAGTTACTGGCTTTAAATCAAGTCTCACCCAGTCTATATCTTTACAGTCGGTTTTTCTTGCCTAAGTCTAAAACTTTACTTTTATCTATATTGAATTTCATTTTGGCTATTCCTGCCAGCTTAGTGTGGTCTGCATATTTGATGACTTCCCTTTCAGCTTCCTCGTCTAGATATTTTTGAAGATATTGAAGAGTACTAGGCCTGAAACAGAACCTTGGGATATCCCGCTACTTACTTCCCTCCAGGTGGATGTATTTCCATGGAGGACTACACATTGAGTATGATTTGTCAGCCAGTTACAAACCTACCTGGTGGTGGTACTGTCTATCCCATATTATGCTAGCTTGCCAAGAAGTAGGTTGTAGTCTATTTTATCAAATGCTTTACTGAAATCTAAGTATACTATGTCCACAGCATTTTGCTGATCTACTAATTCGGTCACTTTGTATCTAACTAACTTTCACCAGACCTCAAAAAAAGCGCTAACCAGAGTTGCTCCTTTTTAGCATTCAGAGGGGAGAATGGAGGGAGAGTATTGAGGCTTGACTGGAAAGTCAGAAAAACAGCCTAGAAGAAAGGCATGGCAAATTACTTCTCTGTGTTATCAATGAAAGCTATTCAGAAATATCCAGATAATCACCAGGACTTGAGAGAGTCTTTAAGAAGAAGAAGGGGTAGTTATTTTCAGGTTTAAGTAAGAGGAAATTGCATTTTAAAGTGGGCCTAAGTGTTTTTGCATGTAAACTTAAGCTATTATCCTTTGAAACAGGTTTCTTGGATTTTTATAGTGCAGCTCTCTAATCAGGAATGCATTAAACATATTAATAAAAGTTACACAGATAGATTAGGTGTGCAGTAAGGGAAATAAAAGAGTCAGTTTGGTGTGGTGGATAAGATATCAGACCAGAAACCAGAAGACTGTGAGTTCTAGTCCAACCTTAGGCACAAAGCCAGTGACCTTGGGCCAGTCACATTCTCTCCGCCCTAGGAAGGAGGCAATGGCAAACCACTTCCAAGAAAACAACAGGGATTTGTCTAGGCCAGGGGTTGGCAACCTTGGCTCTTTTATGACTCGTGGACTTCAACTCCCAGAATTCCTGAGCCAGCCATGCTGGCTCAGGAATTCTGGGAGCTGAAGTCCACGAGTCATAAAAGAGCCAAGGTTGCCTACCCTTGGTCAAGGCAGTATGTGTGGATTTGACATGATTGAACTGAGTAAAGAAAATACAATGAACATTTAAGCAAACTTTTCATGTTTTTTTTTAAAAAAAATATTAAAATGGCTCTAAAAATAAGACCACTGATACTTGAAATAAGATGACTGGAAAACTGGGGAAACTGTTTAACAATTCCGTCCCTTCCTATTTTTATACTCTTGTAATAATCCTTTCCTAAATAACAGTTCTTCTATTTCTAATCCATTGCTTTAGATGACTATGAAAAAAAAACACATTAAGGTACATGCCCGAGGACATGTAATGTCTGTATAGGAGACTGCTCTGATTTTATAGTAGAAAGATGTCAGCAGAGAAACATGCCAGATAAATAAAACAAGAGGCATTTCTGCTTCAGCTACACAAATGTTACCTTTGCACATATATTGCTTCCAACTTTACTGTGCAGACCCAAACTTGGATTTTCTCCTTTAAACAAGCCTTTTATATGCTTTCATTTCACCAAGGCCTTTGACTGACAGATAGGATTGACAGTTTCTTCTTTGTAGAAGGAAGAAACACATATAACTGAAACAACAGAGGAATCGCACTGCCATGTTTCTGTGAATTAGAAAGATGAAAGACTAGTTTCTTATTATTGATTATTAATTATAGATATCCTTTGTACCTTGAAATAACTTCCATTACTGGATATTTTCATAAGATGTCAAAAAGCCTGGAAAAATGATAAAACACTGGGGGGAAAAACAAACATAAATATCAAGTGTGTTTCTTAGAAGAAAGTGGAGCAGGTATCTTCAATGAGTAATAATTTAGATTAAAGCAAACGCTTCGTGAGGTGAAATTTTCAATCCCTCTCTAGGTAGGCCTGGAAAACACCACTGAAAATCTATAAGCACCGCTCCGCTGCTTCTCAGTGGGTCTTTCAATGAAGCTGCTTCAGCTAAACTACTCCGGTTTAGTGTCTAGAACAGGGGTGTCAAACTCAATTTCATTGAGGGCCGCATCAGCATTGCGGTTGCCCTCAGGGGGCTGGGTGGGTGTGGCCTGGGTGGGCGTGGCCTGCTGGGTGGGCGTGGCTAGAGTCTGTATGGCCTACTGGGTGGGCGTGGCCAGCTCTACATCGTTTGCATCAAGGGTGCCTATGGGGGCCTGGGCAGGAGTGGGACAGATCTGAGGGTCTCTGGCACAAGGAGGGTCTCTGGGCCAGGGCCAAGGCAGTGGGGGCCGTTCCCTCACTGTTTCCAGGATGGCTTCGCGGGCCACATGAAACCACTTTGCGGGCTGGATCTGGCCCCCGGGCCTTGTGTTTGACATGTCTGGTCTAGAACCATCTCATTGTAGCTTATTTAGTCAATAAACTTTTTTAAAAAAAAGTCTGGTGAAGCGCACTGTGTCTGTGGAGATTCTCAATCATCCAGGCCACGGTTGTCCCAAAGGTGTTTTTTCAAAAGGCAACTGGACTTTCTTGGTTCCCACCCCCCTTTTGTTTCCAATGTTTTACTCCTCATTCAAGAGGCTTCAAAGTTAAAACTGAAGAAGCTTCTTCAATGTGAAGTGAAACACGAGAAGAGCTGTGGTGACGCAATGGCTAGAATGCAGTGTTGCAGACTGACTCTGCCCACTCGCAGGAGTTCAATCCTAACCAGCTCAAGGTTGACTTAGCCTTCCGCCCTTCCGCGGTCAGTAAAAGGAGAACCCAGGTTACCGTTTGGGGTGGAGGGGAATATGCTGACATTTGTAAACTGCTCAGAGATTGCTGTAAGTACTGTTGGGTGATATGTAAGTCTAAGTGCTATTGTTATTTTCAAAGGAAAAAAAAACACCAAGAAAATCCAATTGCTTTTTGGCAAGCAGGTTTGGGTTAAGTGCAGCATGTTGACTTAAGTGCTGTGTTAATGATCACTCATGCCCAGGATGGGAGTAGCAGTGGGCTGTGATAGGTGAGAGGAAGGGGCATATTTTTCCTAGTAATGATATGGTGTCTCTTACAAAGAAAAGACAATGCTGACTGAAAATAGCAATAGCACTTAGATTTATATACCACTTCACAATGCTTTATAGCCTTCTGTAAGCGACTTACAGAGTTAGCATATGGCCCCCAACAATCTGGGTCCTCATGTTACTGACCTCGGAAAGATCAAAGATGGAAGGCTGAGTCAGCCTTGAGCCTGTGAGAATTGAACTACTAAACTGCAGGCAGCCGGCAGTCAGCAGAAGTAGCCTGCAGTACTGCCTTCTAACCACTGCACCACCATGGCTCTAGAGTTTGCCATTCCAACATACTTGGGTGCAGGTGCTGCTTGGAAAGGGAAGACCAATAGAAATAGACATAAAAACGGTACTGATCTAGTAATCTGACCTGTTATGTCAGACTTTTCCTTAGAATGATTCAGACTCAAAACCATGTCCTGCTTCAGCTCCCAGCTGTCATGAAATTACAGTGGAGCCAATACCCACAGCTCCATTTTGCAGATTGACTATGTGCACTTGTAGCAGCGGTTCTTCATCAGTTAGGAAAATGCCACTAAATTTCCCCAGGTTGCCTGTTCCCTCTGGAAAACACCATATAAATCTCTCTGGGTTGCTTGTCCAGCTGACTGAAGGCTCTATAAATCTTTCCACATCTCCTGTCTTCACCATCAAGGCATTTCTAGCTCTCTTCATGCCACCTGTCCCAAAGCAGTGAGTTGAGGGACAAAGATTTATATATCCAGTTCCCTGCATAATAAATCTTTGTATCTTAATTCATTACATTGGGGACAGATGGCATATGGGTGGGTGGGTGAGTTTACAGCCACATAGACAAATGATTTTTTGATGGCAAAAATTGAGACAGGAATTTTGGCCAATAAAATGTTTGTGGTAAGTTCATTCCTAGCCCTCTTCCAGTAAAACCTTTGTAAATGGCAATCAAGCTATAAATTTCCAAACTTTGAATACGTAATTAATTTTTGCTAGATAATTGTATAGACAGATCTAATGCTTTCTTTTGTTCCTTCCTTCCTGAAATTTACTAGGGTTGGTTTGCCTTGACATCAGAGATATGCCATTCATTTCCTTTTCTAATTAACGGAGTAGAGGAGATGAACAGACTTTAATCAGTGCTGTGATATATGTGGGAACGGAGTGCAGCTGAGGATTGCAGCAAAATTCTCTTCTGAAAACTAAGCAGAACGACCTTTTTGTTAAGCTATTTCTCCCTGGTAGGCATTCATCTGAGCTATTTCACTGTTCAAGCAGGAGCTCACCCACCTCAAAGATTTTTCTACTACTGAGAAGAGGTGTCACAACATCCTAATCCCTTATTCATAGAAAACTAATATGTAAGGAGGAAACGATGCCATCTGGTTTTCCCTTGATATAACGTTTTCTAATGGTCAGAAGATTAGTTCTGAGCAATGGATTATTTGTTCATTTTTCGCTTGTATTAGCAGAACGAATTAAAAGGGTAGCTGCCCCTTTTTGTAAAGTATATGTGATTGCCGATACCGTGGCTAATATGCTTTTTGCTTTGAGGATCGGGGCCATCTCTCAAATTTAGTTGGTTTCTCATCCTCTTGGATGAAAGAGATAGGTGTTCCTCCAGTTAGAAGCATATTTAGTTATATTATTATTAAATGGTATCTCCGATAAGGTATGTATATTTTGCTGCTTAAGAAAAGAGCTTATGTTTGAGGTCTAAAAATTGAGGAGATGAAAAAGAGAAAAAAAAGATCCTTCTATCTTGATCTTTTCTTTGTTAGAGGGCTATTTTTTTACATTACAATGTCAACTTGAAATTGGAACATTTTGTTTTGTTTTGTTTTTTTAATAGAAAGGGAAAAAGCGGGTCTTTTTCTGTGCTCTTTAAAGTTGTATATACTGTATAATAAATATCAGTAGGAAGATTATTCTCTTAGTACAAATTTATATCATTATGTGGATGGACAGACTGAATCTTTGTATCACTGGATAACTATGGTTTTTATTATTATGGTTTCTCTTCTGAGACCTTTTCCAAGATTTGAAGCAATTAGAAATGCTAAGATAGGACATCTGCATTTTTTATTAAAAAGTTTTATAGATACATTATAAACATAAGACCTGCCCCTCCCCCACCCCCACCCAATTTCCCCTCCCTCTCCCTCCCGCCCCGACTTCCCAGAGCATAATACAGGGTATTGACCCTAACAATCTTAAACTATAATATGCTAACTAACTATTATAACACTTTAAATCCTATCGCACTTTAACTCTCCTTAAAAGTAACTAAATAATAATAAATCTTATAAATCTAATACTTATTCAAATGCTAAATGAAACTTTTTGGTCCCATATTTATTCTGAATGTAATCAATCCATCTTCTCCATTCCAAGATATATCTTTGTTGCGAATGGTCTTTCAAATATGCTGAAATTTTTGCCATTTCTGTCAGGTTCGAAACATTTAAAGTCCATTCTTCTATAGTAGGCAAATCCTCCTTCTTCCAATCTTGTGCTACCAAAAGTCTTGCTGCCGTTATTAAATTCAACATCAATTTAGTTTCTATAGCAGTACAGCCTATAGTAATACCCAGCAAAAATAATTGTGGAGAAAACTTTATCTTTTTCTTAAATATCTTCTGCATATTCCACCAAATTTTAATCCAAAAAGCTTTAACTTTTTTACAAGTCCACCATACAGTATATGATAATACATTGCATCATCACAACCACACCTCCAGCATTTAGGCTGATAATTTGGATACATACATGTCAATTTTTTAGGATCTAAATGTCATCTATAAAACATCTTATAAAAATTCTCTCTTAAATTTTGTGCCTGTGTAAATTTTACATTCCTGACCCATATTGTTTCCCAAGTATCCATCATTATTGGTTCTTGAATATTCTGGGCCCATTTTATCATACAATCTTTAACAAGTTCCATTTCTGAGTCTATTTCTATCAATGCATTATATATCCTTCTTATATGTGCAGGACTTTGATCTCTAATTTGTTTAACCAAATTTTCATCTACTATGGAAATACCAATTTTCTGATCCTGTTTCCATCTAGCTTGTAACTGCCCATACTGAAACCATGTTTGTACTATCTTTTCTTCTTTTAAAATATTAAATGGCTTTAATTGCCATACATTTCTTTCCAATCTAAGAATTTTTTAATTTTAATTTAATTTAATTTAATAATATTTGTATACCGCCCTTCTCCCTGAGGACTCAGGGCGGTTCACAGGGCAGAATAAAATACTAAATACAAACGTTAAAAAGAGATTAAATAGTTGCCCATATTAAAACAGTTAAAATAGAATTCTAAAACACCAAGTTAAAAACTAAACCACCAAAAATAAAAAACCCCACCAATCCCCTTCAGGCTAGGCCGGCTTGTACAAACAGAAAGGTCTTGAGATCGCGACGAAAGGAGCGAAGATCGGGCGCCATCCGGAGCTCTACCGGTAGCTGGTTCCACAGCTCCGGAGCGCCCACAGAGAAGGATCTCCCCCTGGGGGCCACCAATCGACATTCTCTGATCGGTGGCACCCTGAGGAGGCCCTCTCTGTGGGAACGCACAGGGCGCAGGGAGCTTGATGCCGGCAGCAGATGTTCCCTAAGGTACTCCGGCCCCATGCCATGGAGTGCTTTGAACACCGTTACCAGTACCTTGAATCTCACCCGGAAGACAACTGGCAACCAATGCAGCTCACGGAGCAGCGGTGTAACGTGGGAGTATCGGGAGACTCCCAACACAACTCTCGCGGCTGCATTCTGTACCAGTTGGAGCTTCCGGGTGGTCCTCAAGGGCAGCCCCATGTAGAGAGCGTTGCAGTAGTCCAGACGAGAGGACACGAGCGCATGAGTGACCGTGCACAAATCATCCCGGCTAAGATAGGGCCGCAACTGGCGCACCAGGCGAACCTGGGCGAAGGCCCCCCTAGTCACAGCTCCTACATGGTCTTCCAAGGTGAGCCGTGAATCTAGGAGGACTCCCAAGTTGCGAGCCCTATCTACGGGGGGTAATAGTTCACCCCCCATAGCCAGAGGTGGAATATCCGAATAAACCCGGGATGAAGGTATGCAAAGCCACTCAGTCTTGTCGGGGTTGAGTTGAAGTCTGTTCCTCCCCATCCAGACCCGAACCGCCTCCAGGCACCGGGACATCACGTTGAGGGCATCACTGGGGTGGTTTGGGGTCGAAAGGAAAAGTTGGGTATCATCAGCGTACTGATGATACCCAACTCCAAAGCCACGAATGATCTCACCCAGCGGTTTCATGTAGATGTTGAACAGGAGAGGCGAGAGGACCGACCCCTGAGGAACTCCACAAATGAGAGACCTCGCGGTCGACCTCTGCCCTCCTGCCAACACCGACTGCGAACGTCCCTGGAGATAGGAGGAGAACCACTGTAAAACTGTGCCTCCCACTCCCAGTCCCCTGAGACGCCGCAGCAAGATACCATGGTCGATGGTATCGAAAGCCGCCGAGAGGTCTAATAGGACTAGAACAGAGGAATATCCCCTGTCCCGAGCCCTCCAGAGATCATTCACCAGCGCGACCAATGCCGTCTCCGTGCTGTGCCCGGGCCTGAAACCCGATTGGTATGGGTCTAGATAATCCGCTTCATCCAGGACCAGAGGGAGCTGATGCGCCACCACACTCTCAACAACCTTCGCAAGAAAGCGAAGGTTGGAGACAGGACGAAAGTTGTTTAATACAGCTGGGTCCAAGGCAGGCTTCTTGAGGAGAGGCCTCACCACCGCCTCTTTCAAGACGGCGGGGAAGCTACCCTCACTCAGAGAAGCCGATATAACTGCCTGGAACCAGCTGCGTGTCCTCTCCCGGGCTGCATAGACCAGCCAGGAAGGGCACGGGTCCAATAAACATGTGGTGGTGCTCAGCCTCCCCATGATCCTGTCCACTTCCTCCGGAGTCACAGAATCAAACTCCTCCCAGGTGATATCGACAAGACCGCCCGTGTCCTGATCGTCAGACTCTGCCCAGTCAGAGTCCAGACCGGTCCGAATCCGAGCGATTTTGTCCGACAGATGTTGGTTAAACTCCTCGGCATGACCCTGCAAGGGATCCTCCCTCACCTCCTGATTTAGGAGGGAGCGAGTCACCCTAAACAGGGCGGCCGGGCGATTATCTGCGGACGCGATAAGGGTGGCGAAGTGGTTAGACCTCGCCTCCATTATCGCAGCGAGATAAGACCTAATGTGGGCTCTTAGTCGCAATCGGTCGGATTCGGATCGGCTGGACCTCCAACCGCTCTCTAGGCCCCGTCTCCGACGCTTCATCTCCCGGAGCTCCGCAGAGAACCATGGAGCTCGACGAGATCTGCACCGGGTCAGGGGCCGCAGGGGTACAACTCGGTCAAGAGCCTCAGTGGCCGTCCTTTCCCAGGCTTCCACTAAGGCGTCTGCCGAGCTGTGAGCAAGGGAGGCAGGTGGGGACCCCAGCGCTGCCTGGAACCTCTGGGGATCCATTAAGCGTCTGGGGCGGTACCATTTAATTGGTTCCACACACCCACGGCGGGGGGTGGCAAAACGGAAGACCAGCCGCAGGAGATGGTGATCGGTCCATGACAGGGGCATAATAATTGGAGAGCCCCCACCAAGATCATCTAACCACCGTCCAGATAAGAAAACTAGGTCAAGGGTGTGGCCTCCCTCATGAGTCGGTCCCGAAATTACTTGTGTCAGGTCCATGGCCGTCATGGAAGCCATGAACTCCCGAGCCAACTCAGATGATCCTCCCAGCGATGGTAGATTGAAGTCCCCCAAAACTATAAGTTTGGGGAACTCAACCACCAGCCCAGAGAGGACATCGAGCAGCTCAGGCAGGGCTGCTGCTGCGTGACTAGGCGAAAGGTACACCAGCAGCAAGCCCAACTGCGCACCAGGGCCGCATCTCAGAAAGAGAGACTCACACCCGACTATCTGAGGAACGGTGGCCTCCCGCGGACACAAGGTCTCCCTCATAACAACAGCCACACCCCCACCCCTACCCTGAGCCCGAGGCCGGTGCAGCACCCGGAAACCTGGTGGGCAAAGGTCGACCAGAGGAATCCCGCCCTCTGGGCCCAACCAAGTCTCCGTGATGCAAGCCAGGTCCGCCTGCTCACCCTCGACCAGGTCACGAACGAGAGGAGCCTTATTAGAGACAGACCTGGCATTCAAATACACCAGCCGGAGCTCAGGGGGCTGCACACCCTCACTCCCGGGACCTTGGGGTAGAGGCAGAGGGTCGGAGTGCCTCACCGCTTGTAAGCAGCGGAGAGGACTTCCCTGAGATTGATACGGCCCTCTGCTCCTACATCTGCTGCCATTCCCTGATGTCGTGGGAATAGGTAGCCCCACGACCAGCCCTGGAGCCCCGGAGGTGACCGACCCCCGCTCCTCCCCTCTGCGATCTACATTGGCCCTAGCCAGAACAGCGGTAGTTGGATAGCCCCCCTTATCCAAACAACCAAAAGAACCCTCCCGCCTCCCTAACCCCCTAAAAAATTTTGACAGAAAAATAATCAGGGGCCTCTTATTAGGTCTACGTCGAAGGCCCCTGCCCGTGCCCAGCCAACTCTCAGGGTCCCAATAAATGGGCCCTTCCTCGAGGTTATAATCGGCTGGCAAGGCGGGTCGCACCCAGGAGGGGGGAGCACCCCTGAGGGCGCACAAGTCCGTGGAAGAATATTTAAAGGAAGGCATAAATAAATAGCAGTCCGGATCGCAGGCAGTCCATAGATAATAGTCCATGAGGAGGATCTATTCAGAGAAGGAGTTTTATATGCAATCACATCATGCTTAAATCCCACATTTATATTTTCTATCGCATGTTTAGGTATTGCCCAAATTGGAATTTTAAAATTCAACTTATAACGAAATTTTTTCCAAACTCGCAACAGGGCATATCTTAATATATGTGTCTTAAAAACATTATCCACTTTTTTGTCATACAATAAATAAGCATGCCAACCATATAACAAATCATATCCTTCAATATTCAATAATCTCCCTTGTGTTAAGTTAAACCAATTACTAATTGATGATAATGCCGCAGGCTCATAATATAATTTTATCAACAAAGTGTACAACCTGCAGTTTAGTTGGGTTGACCAATGGGCCAAGTTATTCTACTAACTATTTCTAAAAATTATAAAAGGATGCAGAAATAGAAATGGTTCTGCAGTTGTCTATGGAGATTCTCAGTCATCCAGGTCATGGTTGTCCCAAAGGTGCTTTTTCGGGAGGCAACTGGACTTTTTTGTTTTTCTTTGAAGATGTTTCATTTCTCATCAAAGAAGCTTCTTCAGCTCTGACTAGCTGGTGGGGAAATGGAAGGATTTATATTCCTTGCATTATGTGACCAACTGTCTGCAAGGAATATAAAGCCTTCCATTCCCCATCATCTAGTCAAAGCTGGAAAAAAAAACCAATAACAAAAACAAAACAAAACAAGAAAGTCCAGTTGCCTCCTGAAAAAGCACCTTTGGGTTCTGCAGTTAATAATGAATCCATGACAATAGACTGAATTGCTCACATCTTACGGAATCAGTGATTAAAGTATTTTTGGTCATTGATATTGCTTTGGGTTTTTTTGTGCAATGTGTCTTTTGAACAAGAGATTATGATAGCTGAATTCTAGTAGCTGCTGCTTTAAAGTTATACAGTGAGAATCTATAGCAAATAGTTTTCAAGGTTAGGATTAGGAAAAGCGCTTTGTATTCTCCATAAGCAAAATGGCTAAATTAAAAATAAAGATCTCAGTGAAAAGCTGGCTTGATCTGGGTATTAAAAAAATGGAACA
Source organism: Vipera berus (assembly GCF_964194415.1). NCBI lineage: Eukaryota > Metazoa > Chordata > Lepidosauria > Squamata > Viperidae > Vipera > Vipera berus. Next base: position 15,142,462 of record NC_138207.1, on the reverse strand, counting down.
AAACCATGCATCTATCAGTCAAAGAAATAGGGACATAAATCCGTACTGTCATTGTGAGCTCAGCTTATAAAAGAGATGTAGTAATAAGTTTTAATGCTTCCATTTTAAATTGAGAAGGCAAAAGATTTTGCAATTCCATCTCTTTTATCAACAAGAAGAGAATAAACCTTTTTTCTCCTACTTCTACTAGTAATAGAATTGTAGTCGGAGCAGCCTACCAGTTTTCTCAGTATGGAAATAGTGCTACAGCTACAGCATAATTTCCAATCAACCATTTGGCAGTAAATAAGATAACTGGTTACTATAGATATCATCTGTAACGGAAGCAATTTTAAAAAAAAATAGTAGAAAAGGAGAACAAAATTCTTTGCCTATAACCTTGCCATAACCAATGACTAGGGGAGTATTGGCATTCCAAAAGTTGCTGAGAGTCTAGCAAACAGTATTGCCAAGAGTGAGGGATGCAAGGATTTTTAGTTCAGCAACATCTGTAGAGTTAAGGGGTTAACCCTCTTTTTTCCCATTCTCTCTCCTTCTGTCTCTGGGTACTTGCACCTCAATAACTGTCTGATTTGGCACAGAAACAAAACAAGACAGACAAAGACTTCAACAGACAGTTAGGACTTCAAAAGAAATAACTGCAACCAGCCTGCCTTCCATTGAGGACCTGTTTACTGCACGAGCCAGAAAGAGGGCTGTGAAAATATCTACAGACCCCTCACATCCTGGACGTAAACTGTTTCCACTTCTTCCCCTAAGATGATGCTATAGGCCAGGGCATTGCATGCCAAAACAACCAGACACAAAGACATTTTCCCCCCATGCTATCACTCTGCTAAACAATTAATTCCCACTACACCATCTTATGCCCTGGGAGGTCAAACCACCTAGTAAGGCTGTATTACTATTACTATTATCTTTCTCATCTTTCCTTTAACCTATTTCCTTAGCTTCTTATCACTAAAACTTTGTTTTTTATATCTCATGATTTATGTTGATGCATAAATCACATGATTTATTAGTACCCTATTATGATTTATGTTGATTGATTATTTAATATTCTATGATTATAACTGAGTGTTGTATCCTATGATTTATGATGATTGTACTTTATAATTATGATCATGATTTAACACTTGTTTGCATGTATGCTGAGAACCTATGCATCAGAGACAAATTCCTTGTGTGTCCAATCACACTTGGCCAATAAAAGAATTCTATTCTATTCTATTCTATTCTATTCTATTCTATTCTATTCTATTCTATTCTATTCTATTCTATTCTATTCTATTCTATTCTATTCTATTCTATTCTATTCTATTCTATTCTATTCTATTCTATTCTATTCTTTGGGGCAGGCCTCAGAGTTTCCTTGCAGTGTTATGAGATTGGTTTTAAGTCATTTTTTTACCATACCAAGTAATGATTGAACAATGTTGGCCTTTCATTGTTATTTATTTATTTGATTTATGTGCCAACCCTCTGGTTTAGAGGTAACTATTGTTATCATAGCATAGCTAACTTTCCCTCTATGCTAACTCTAGTATTTTTTCCCATCTCAGCATTCCAACCAGCTTAGAAGTTTCATGGCAATTCCCAATGACCCACCAATGTTGGACCATTCTTATAATGGCAAATTTATGAATAATATATATGGATAATCCCTTGTTGTCCAAGCTTTTCTTGTGCTGTCAGGGAGCAGGTTAAGAGGAAAACACTAAAGGTGTCTTCCAGGGATTCAACAAAGTCTACAAGTTGATTGAAGTCCTGACTCTTTTTTTATGTGTGATTGCATTTGTTCTGGTTGCCATCTGGACTTTTTTGACCCCCAGGCATACTCCTAACAAAACCCATAATTTTAAAAAAGAAACTAGAAAAAATGTCTTCCTGCACAGAATTACCATACTTCATTTGCCAACCCTTGTAGCATCTGTTTACTGAAAATCTTTCCATGACCCTCAAATACCAAAATTAAAAGTATACCCACTTCTGCTTTATTTAAATCAGACTGCTGTTGAAAAGTAAATTTCACCCTTTCCAAATTATTTGATAACATTTCCATAGCATATATCTCTCTCTATATTATATTTAAATATATAGGATGTATAAACACAGAGAGATAAACCCTTGTTTTTTTGAGGAAGTAACACATACACACTATCTCTTGCAAATGTATCAAAAATACTTTTTTATCATTTTTCCTTTTTTTATGGAAAGTCAACCTTCATGCCACCATCAAGGGATATATCAAAATATCCTGTAATATCAAAACTTATATCTCCCAAGGAGTCATACAAAACTAAACTACAAACTAGTATTATTACTTTGCATAAATTAGAAAACAGCTATGTCTACTGTTAAGGTGCCATTTTAACATTTCCCTGTGATATGAAGGATTTAAGAGAGTGATGTACTGGCCTAGAGGTTAAGCTCTCACAATCAAGAGGCTCTGAGTTTGATCATAGATAGCAGCAGACATTTCTCTATCTGGGCGCAATGAGTTATTGTCTGCTGCAAACTCTGCATAGGAGTCAGGAACGGCATCCAGCCAGTAAATGCTCAAGCTCCATTCGGTCACCCTGACTGCATCCTGATGCAAGGGATTACAGAATTTGTGCAATCATCCAGCCTTATTGCACATCTGTTCAGATGAGAGTGTCTTACACATTTAAGATTGCTTACACAGGTATATATATTGAAAGAGTAAAAATCGAAATACCTGTGCAATGTCCTTTGACTGCTACTGCTAAATAACCAACCAAATGACCTCCCACATATTTAGTAATATTGTTTGCAGTACTAAATACCTTAATTTTACTACCTGAAAGAAGGGGTCAGCCTCTTCTGAAATGTTGCCACGGAAACTGCATGGACTATCTATGAGTCACCAGGAATCCAGGCTGACTTTGAAGACTGATAAGGACAGGATCTTTGTCAACATAATTTCCTTTCCCGAAGAGACAGAAGACTCACAAATAAATGCAAAGAGAGGCAAACTCTTGAAATTCCTTAGGAAAAAAAAGACTTCTCTGCAGGTACTAGAAGGAGTTCATTTGGTTTGATAAAAATGTAGATTGAAATCTTACCATCTACAGCAATTTCTGTCTGCAGTCCAGCCCAGCCATAGTCTTTGGAGAAACAGAACAGTGATATGTCTAAGTCACTATGCTTTGGGTGAAAAAATCTGGTATTTTGATTTGTAATGTTGAAAGGTATAAGTAGGAGCACAACATGTTCCCTGTGAATTAAGATGAAGGCACCAACAAGGAGAGCAGACAGGAATAAAAACAAAAATCCTAGTATCAAATATGACTCAGGATGGTCAACCTTTGGCAAATGATATAGAAAGAAAGAGAACATTTCCAAGGTTATCTATATTTTGATGTTTTTTTTTCTTATAATGGACAACAAGTTTAAAACAATAGGCTTATCAGCACAAGGTTTATATGATTAAACACCAAGAAGGTGCTTGGTGAAATAAGGACAATCTGACCCCGAAACTGAATTGGTGAGGATGCAAAGTAAGGGCAGATTCTTTTGGCTTTATAACTATTTTTGGATCTCATTCACTACTTCATTATAAGTTGGGCCCTTCTGCATTGCCCCCAAAGGCCAAGAAGCCACAGATTAGCTTAAAATTTCATATGCTAATAGACATGTCTAAATGCAAATTTAGACCTAGTGATTATAATTTAAATAAAGAGTATAATCTCCTTCACATTGAGCTCAACATTTAGTGACTACATGGACATGTTCATGCACTTTTCTTGGCAACAATGCAGAAATGATTTATTTGCTATTGCTGCCTTTTTATTTATTGATTTGTCAATTTTTTATACTGCCCTACTCCCAAACAACTTTGGGCAATTTCACAAGATTAAAAAGAAAACACTATATAGAAAAAGGATGTACGACATGATGAAAGAACACAGTAATCATTTGAGGGAGCAACATAACATATTTGCTATTTGGCCTACAGTCCTGGGATTTGTTGATGGTCTACCTCTAATTAAGATGGATTTATATTATTAAGCAAATTTATGTGATCGCTCATCTACAGAACAATTTTGTGTTATATTGCTTAGTTTCTAAGAGGAGATCACTTTAACCCAGGGGTCTTCAAACTTGGCCCTTTTATGACTTGTGGACTTCAACTCCCAGAATTCCTCAGCCAGCTTTGCTGGCTGAGGAATTCTGGGAGTTGAAGTCCACAAGTCATAAAAGGGCCAAGTTTGAAGACCCCTGCTTTAACCAAATACTGCCACATGCTGAGGCATTCTTTGAGTAGAGAGATTTTTCTCACATTCACCCAGTTTGCTGAAATTGTTTGTGAAATGCTGACTTCGAGGTCTCTTATCAGTTCTAATGTTCAAGTACAAGACTGATTCCAATAGAAGAAAATATTTGTAACTGAATTGTACTGTGGGATCCTTGTTGTTTTCTGTTTTCTTGAGACATTTCATTACCCAGCTAGGTAACATCATCAGTGCTAGAAGGGAGCGGGGTTTGGTCTCTGTTTATATTCAAGTGGCTTGCTCAATCAGTGTTGGTAAGAGTGTTTTTTTTCTTCTTGGCAATTCCTTAATTAAGCTGTTGTTTATTGTTTGAGTTGGTTGATTGAGGTATGGTTTACTGCTTGATTGTAGTTATTGGTTTAGTATTAATGAACATTAAGAACACTCCCCTAACACTGTCAGGGCAAACCAAACTCCACTCCCTTCTGGCACTTATGATGTTACCAAGTTGAGTAATGAAACATTTGCAAAAAAACCAACCAAGCTCAGAGAGCAACAAGGACCCCACTCAGGACCGATTATCTATATATTTCGTATCTCATCTACCGAGAAAGAAAAAAGGAAGGAAGGAAGGAAGGAAGGAAAGAAAGAAAGAAAGAAAGAAAGAAAGAAAGAAAGAAAGAAAGAAAGAAAGAAAGAAAGAAAGAAAAAAAGAAAGAAAGAAAGAAAGAAAGAAAGAAAGAAAGAAAGAAAGAAAGAAAGAAAGAAAGAAAGAAAGAAAGAAAGAAAGAAAGAAAGAAATGATTTTTTTATCTTACCAACAATCCTGTGAGATAGCTTGAATTGAAAGAAAATTACTGGTATAAAACCAATGTCAATTCTTTGGTTAGGAGTCCGAACTGAAACTGATCCACCCCCCTGTTTTTATCTAAGTGTGAACCTCACAACTATCTCTTCTCTGGGTTTTATAAAGAAAAGGAGTTCTGGTACAAGATTTGCACCAAATGAACTTCATTTTCAATTTAGGATCAATATATCAATTGAATTAAGGTATAGGGATGAGATTTTCTGAGCAGTTTCCCCTCCCCCCATGGCATGGCTGTAATTGGCTGTTCTCAAAATGATCACCTAAACATTCATCAGTCCAAGAAAATTTTTTGTGCAGTTGAATGAAAACTTGAATCTTCCTGATGCTGCTCTGAGATTCTGATTACTACTCCACACTAGGTTTCTGAAGAATAGAATACAGAATAACAGAGATGGAAGGGACCTTGAAGATCTAGTCTAAACCCTCCTCAAGCAGGAGACCGTATACCATTTCAGACAAATGGCTGTCCAATCTCTTCTTTAAAAACCTCCAGTGATGGAGCATCCACAACTTCTGAAAGCAAGCTATTCCACTAATTAATTGCTCTGTCAATAATTTTTTCCTTATTTCTAGGTTGGCTCTCTCCTTGATTGGTTTCCATCCTTTCCTTCTTGTCATGCCCTCAGGTGTTTGAGTGAATAGGTCGACCATCTATTCTGTGTGATAGCTCCTCAAATATTGGAAGAGAACACATTATTACAGAGTGAGAAGCAAAGCTAGATAAGCAGGAACTCTTTAAAATTGATGAATGTTTTATGTCCGTTGTCAGGACCAACATAACTTCTGGGTGTTAAGAAATTTGGGGAATGTCAGCAGTAGAGGGTATTGTAATATTCCCTTCAAAAATCCTAGCTGTGCTCTAAATGGGATCTGCTGTTGGAAACCTGTTGAGTTAAGGAGAAGAATAAGGAGGCTATTTCCCATCAAACTCTTAGTGGGATCCAATTGGGAGAAAAATCAATCATATAGAGTTAGATTTCTTGCCAGGCTGCAATTAAATCTGCAAGTTTCCATTGCAGGGAGCAAAATGAAACTTGAGAAGATTATCCCAGTGTCCTGTTCATTTGAATTCTCAATTGTTTTCCACTTATTTTAATATCTCACAATGTGAATATTTGATTAACTGAAGCATCCAGAGGCAAAAATGTAATCAAGCAAAACATATTCAAATATACATGACCACGACATAAATGACGTAAAAATGACCCTTTTGACTAAGATATTAAATTAGATTTATAGCTGGCTTTATTGAAAAGCAGAGAGTGTGCTGTTTTCATATTATCATTGTTTCACATGTGTCAGTGTGTTAGACACCTTCAATGCCAACTTCATTGAGTAGACTGCATTTGTTTTTTGCATACTCAGCTATCCATTCCTCCTATTATAAGAATACTATAGAATACCATAGAATACTATTACAAAGTATTAACAAGTTATTTGAAGGTATCTGCCCATTGCACTAAATCAGATAGGGTGGTCGAACTCCAGATCCCATCCCATAAATATTGGCATTTAGTGGGAGCTAGGAAGCATGGCTTTCCCTGCCTTATGGATTACCCTGATGATCCAGCAGGTCATTATCTTTTTAGCTTTCAATAATAAAATAATACTTGGTACATCAGAATCACTATTCACGAACATATCTAGGAACAATGCAAGAAGACCTCTTGACTGGTCCACATTCTATGATCATTTCAAGGAGGGGAAGACCCACATTAAGAAGTAGTGTAAGACCAGAAGACATAACCCATAGCATCACCAAGAATTGGACACGACTGTATGGATAACATCATCATAAAATGATTGGGTCAGAGGAGTAGATTCAGTTTTGCCAAGGTGTTGTCTGACTTACACCATTCCTGTGTTATAAAGGGATTTATAGGTGGTAACTTCGCTCAGATCCATCCTACATGCCAACTGTGCTTTTTCCTGAACTGGGAAGCCTTGACAACACTTGTTCACTTGCCCTTAATCACTTTCAGTTTGGCTGCCGTTGAAGATTATTTGGAAGTTACAGCTGGTCCAGAATACAGTAGCCTACACAGTATTGAATGTTTCTAAGTTTTCCCACATTAGACCTCTATTATATCACTATCACTAGCTCTAAGTTTCTTTCCACATGCAATTTAAAGTTCTGTTATCAGCTTTAAAATCCCATATGGCTCAGTACTTGGTTGGCTAAGAATTTCTGCCCATCCTACTAAATCGGATAAAATGCCCTAGATTCCTCCCTTTAAATCCTGCCACCTAATGGAACCTCAGAAGCATGCCTTTTCCATGGTTGTCCCTACCTTATGCCACACCCTCCCTCCTCCCCTTGGCAATCTGAAGGCCCCCATCCTTTCAGCTTTCTGGAAAGCCATTAAGACTTGGCTTTTTACTCAGGCACTGAGACTGAATTGTATAAATGAGTGTGGATTGGGTATAGTATGGAATGAAGGTAATTGAAACTTGGAGATGGGTTTGGCTAGTCTAAAGAAAAGAAGAAATAGGGGAGAGATGATAGCAGTGTTCCAGTATCTGAGGGGCTGCCACAAGGCAGAGGGGGGCAGGTTGTTCACCAAAGCACCAGAGGGAAGGATGAGAAACAATGGTTGAGAAACAACCTGGAATTGAGGAGAAACTTCCTGACAGTGAGGACAGTCAACCGGTGAAACAGCTTGCCTCCAGAAATCGCGGGCGCTCCATCACTGGAGATTTTCAAGAAGAGGCTAGACATTCACCTGTCTGAGATGGTATAGCTTCTCCTGCTTGAGCAGGAGGCTGGACTAGAAGACCTCCAAGATCCCTTCCAATTCTTTTGCTTTGCATGAACATTGAGAGCTTCTGCACTTGAGACAAATTCCTTTTATGTCTAATAACACTTGGTCAAATAAAGTATTCTATTCTATTCTATTCTAGTCTATTCTAGTCTAGTCTAGTCTAGTCTAGTCTAGTCTAGTCTAGTCTAGTCTAGTCTAGTCTATTCTTAAGGAGCCAGGCTTTCGTTTGATTGTTTGTTTTTTGGTTATGTTTTATAGTTATTGGGTTTTATTGCTGTCCTAAGCCACCCTGGGTTAGTTTTTTTTTGCCTTACAAATATTTTAACTAAATAAAATAAAGGAAGGGGCACATTAAACTGACCCTTTTTTGGCAACCATTGCAGGTTCAAGTGACTCAAGGTCTCATAGCTACTCTACTTTGACAAGTACTTGGGGCAAGGGAGAGGGAGTTGTTGCTTTGTGAGACTACTTTGGATTCCATTACTACTGAATCCCAGTATTCCAGGCAATTCTCAGAATTCCTCAGGCAGAAGGACGATGACTGAGAATTCTGGGAGTTGAAGTCCATACTTCAGGAAATGGTGGGACACCCTGAAATAATGCCATTGACATTTTGCATAGGCTTAATGCTCTGTGGTTGGATTTGTACCCCAGCTGTGCAATTCTGCAGTTCTGCAATCAGGGAGTGTAAATTAGTAGTAGAGCACGAGGTTGTTTTGTTTTTTGTTTGTTTTTTTTTTGATGCAGAAGGCACCAGGTTCAAGCTTTTGCAACCAAAAGGCTGATGGTAAAGTTCATGCTCTGTTGAAGAACCTAGAAAACTGCTGCCAGGTAGACAGTACTGGAGGACTAGGTGAGTCAAAGCTGAGTTAGATGACCAAAACTGATCTTTCACTTCAACTTTGCCTGGCCAAATGCCTTGAAGTTTAAAAATTACAAGCACACTGATTTGCATAAAACGTGTTTTTCTGTTTCCATTTTTTATACGTATATAAATTATATCACTAAAGGGTTTTTTATTTTTGTAATCGAAGTATTCTGATGTAAAAATAATACAACCTTCTGACCGACCGCAGCATTCTTTCCTTTAGGATGAGAGTTTTTCATTTCACTACATCTTACTGGCTTCATAAAACTCATATTGCTTTGGAGACATCAGTAATAATGAAGAATCGGGCTTCATAACAAATTCTTGTTGCACAGTTTTCCTTTTCGCGAGATATATGAAAATACTTTGCTTTGGGATAAAAAAAGAAAGAGTCAGGATCTTTTCATGATTAAAGAAAAATGTGGTAAAGATTTCTTAAAAGTCAGGTTTTTTTTCAGCATTGAAAATCAGTTTGGTTATTGTTGTTCTGTTATTGTTCCAATCATGTGTGTGCCACTTCTTAGAGGCAAAAAGTTGTTTAAAGACGTTGATTGCCATATATAAATTCATCACCAACTGCAACATTTCTATCCTGTTTTGTTTTTACTTTATTTTTATATATGTGTTTTTAATTGTAACCCTAGTCTATGACTAATAAAAATAGTCTCTCTCTCTCTCATACACACACACACACACCCCTTAGAAATCATCAGAAATGAATAATCTTTCCTCTTTTTTAAAGCTTCTTTTTGCTGAACATTTTGCCACCATTTCTGTCCCTATGCTAGCTTGAGTTATTTTGATTGTGAAATTATCTTTTTTTTATTGAAAAGTTTTACAGTACATTTTATTTTAACAAAACAAAACAAAACCCCTCCCAACCCCCTCCCCTCTTCCCAACCCTCCCCAACACCTCCCTCCCTCCCCCTCCCCCCTCCCCGACTTCCCAGAGCTAAATACAAGGTATAAAAGTAGAAACAATCATAATCTACCATACGCAAACAACAATAAACTATTAAATCTATCGCACTTTAACTCTTATAAAATAACTACAAGCAATATAAATATCACATCAATACTTATTCAAATGCTAAGTGAAACTTTTTAGTCCCATATTTATTCTGGATATAATCAATCCATTTTTTCCACTCCACAATATATCTATGTTGCGAATGGTCTTTCAAGTACGCTGAGATCTTTGCCATTTCCGCCAGGTTAGAAACTTTTAAAGTCCATTCTTCTATGGTCGGCAGTTCTTCCTTCTTCCAGTATTGCCCTACTAAAAGTCTTGCTGCCGTAATTAAATTCAACATCAACTTAGTGTCCACAACAGTAGTGTCAGTAATAATACCCAGTAAAAACAATTGCGGACAAAACTTTATCCTTTTCTTAAATATCTTCTGCATATTCCACCAAATTTTAATCCAAAATGCTTTAACCTTTTTACAGGTCCACCATATATGAAAATACGTTGCATCTTCACCACCACACCTCCAACATTTAGGCTGGCAGTTCGGATACATATTTGCTAGTTTTTTAGGATCTAAATGCCACCTATAAAACATTTTATAAAAGTTCTCTCTCTTGTGAAATTATCATTATGCTTTCTATAAATCCAGTTACCCTACTTGGGGTTGCCCATATCTTTTGGATTTCAATTTCAAGCATTCCTAGCCAACATGGCTTCTGGACCTTAGATCTCCATTTATCTTTTTATTTACTTGTTATTTATACAGGTAGTCCTCGTCTTACAACAGTTCATTTAGCGACCATTCAAAGTTACAACAGCACTGAAATAAGTGACTTATGACTGTTTTTCACACCGTTGCAGCATCCCCTGATCAAAATTCAGACACTTGGCAACTGACTCATATTTATGACAGTTGCAGTGTTCTGGGCTCATGTGATCATCTTTTACGACCTTCTGACAAGCAAAGTCATTGGGAAGGTCAAAGTCATTTAACAACCATATTACTTAATAACTGCAGTGATTGATTCACTTAACAATTGTGGCAAGAAAGATTGTAAAATTGGGCAAAATTCACTTAAATGTTATGCTTAGAAACAAAAAAATTGGGCTTTATTGTGGTCGTAAGTCAAGGGCTACCTGTATTATGTTTTATATAATAATGACGTAAACAATATTATTACATTGTTATTTAGATTAGATTTCCTTAGATTATTATTTCTACAGCTGAAGGCAGCATACACAGAACATTCTCTTCAAATTTTATCTCTACAGAATTATCATGTTAAGGTGGAAGATAGTGGCTGATCCAAAACATAAAATTATAGAATACATTAGATGGGAGGTAGCAAGGAAATGATATAGCCTAAGTCTCTAAATCCAATGTTTTTCAACCTAAAGATGTGTGGACTTCAACTCCCAACAATCAGGAGATTCCAGGAAACATGCCCACCAATAGGCATAAAAATCTTAAATGCTTATATACAAATGCTCAAAGCTTGGGGAACAAACAGGGCAAACTAGAAGCAATAGTACATGAGGAGGGTCTGGCATAGCTGGCATTAGAGAAACCTGGTGGGATGAAACCCATGAATGGAATGGACTGATGGTTGGATACAAATTGTTCAAAACAAACAGGTCTACAAAAAGAGGAGGGGGAGGTGCACTATATGTAAGAGAACACTACATATCTAGAAATGCACATGATCCAAGATAAAATTTCTCTGGGAATTGAGGTCCACAAGTCTTAAAGTTGCCAAGGTTGAGGATCCTTGCCATAATATATATAAAAGGTAAAGGTTTCCCCGCAAATGTGTGCTAGTCGCTTACAACTCTAGGGGCCGGTGCTCATCTCCGTTTCAAAGCCGAAGAGCCAGTGCTTGTCCGAGGACGTCTCCGTGGTTATGTGGCCGGCATGACTAGACGCCAAAGGCACACGGAACACTGTTACCTTCCCACCGTAGTGGTCCCTATTTTTCTACTTGCATTTTTACATGCTTTCAAACTGCTAGGTTGGCAGAAGCTGGGATGAGTAACAGGCGCTCACTCTGTTACGCGGCACTCAGGATTCGACCCGCCAAACTGCTGACCATCTGATCGACAAACTCAGCGTCCTAACCCACTGAGCCACCGCGTCCCTTATAATATATATAGGAACCAATATTCTGACACCCTTTGAAATGGCAAGTAGTAAAAACAGGAATATGTATTTGAAGAAATTCTCTTCTCTGGATTTTTTGAAAGAGTCATGTCATTTATAGTTTTGAGATTTTCCTACTTTTTAATCTTTTGAAAATAGTATTTTGGTTTTAGCTTCGAAGCAGAATGGAAGGGATCAGGTTTATATGACAGAAGCTTGCAATGTGCATGCAGATGGCCCAAATTACAGCTACCCACACCTCTTGGTGGAGAGGGTTGAGAAGGACTCCTGCTGAGGTTTTGGACAGCTTTTGCCTACCAATCTGGACAATACAGAGCTAGGCAGACTACTCATGTAACCAAGTTGCTCTGTTCTTACAGGCTAGATAAAACAGCTTCCGTGCCTCTAAGAAAGCTTCCTGATTTTAATGAGTGTTTAGAAGAAAGATAAAACAGATTAAAAAACCACACTGTATCATGCCTGCATGCACAGTGGATGGACTATTTGGCTGGGTGCTTCATAATATATCTAGATGTTCAGGCCTAATGTCTAAGATTTCTGTTCTTTTTAAAAGTATCTTGAGATAACAATCAAAACAAATCGAGAAATGCCATAAAAGTATGTTACTGACACTTAAGCACTTTGTAACACGGTCTCTGTCTTCTTGTGGCATTTCGACAAGAACAGTAGCTTTAACACTTGCAAAGTTTAGAAGCCCTTTTGCATGCTCTCTCTTTTTTTAAAATCACTAACAAGATCACATTTGAAACCCTGTTTGCAGTTTTGGCAGGCGGATTATCAGAAGCATATTGCAGAGCCTGTAAATGTACAACAAATGTCAAGTAAAGTGACTCAGGGCTAGGAATCAACGAAACTGTTCTAAAACTAGCATCTAAGCTTCAGAGGCACAGAAGGTGACTGAAATATTTGGTATACGAGAGAGAGAGAAAGAGAGAGAGAGAGAGAGAGAGAGAGAGAGAGAGAGAGAGAGAGAGAGAGAGAGAGAGAGAGAGAGAGAGAGAGAGAGAGAGAGAAGTAGAAGTTGATGCTAGCAAAAGTTTTCAGGAAACAAGGATAGCTTCAGACAAAAGTTAACTTGGGGTAAGAAAGCTATTCATTTTCCACTGGGTGATCATATTTAAATCCACACAGTCATGGAATCTCGCTGCTTGAATTAGGAGAAGTACTGTATACAGACAGTACAACGATTAAATCAGGTTATCATTCTTTTCAGAATCACTCTGAGTGAGCTTCCCCCTCCCACACTTAATTTTCATGTGAATCAGGGATATTTTCCCCCCAAATTAATTGGTTAAAAGGGACTCAGACTCTGCTTGTCTGATTATTGCCTTGATAGTGATTTTTCTTCTCTTTGCAGTCTGCTCCCTATGTCCTCTAAAGTTCCTTTCAATTGCCTTCTCTGGAACATACAGTCCTCAACTAACAGCTAACAGTTCATTTTGTGACTGTTCAAAGTTACAATGGCCATGAAAAATAATGACTTCTGACCGCTTTTCACACAATTGTTGCAGTATCCCTGTGGTCACATGATCAAAATTTGGATGTTTGGCAGTTGACTCATATTGATGATGATGGCAGTGTCTTGGGGGTCATGTGACCTTTCAGAAGCATAGTCAATGGGAAAGGCAGGTTGATTTAACAAACATGTTACTAACTTAACAACTGCAGTGTTTCGCTTAACAACTGTAGCAAGAATAGTCATAAAATGGGGCAAAATTCACTTAACAAATGCCTGACTTAGCAACAGAAATTTTGGGCTCAACTGTGGTCATAAGTCAGGGAATACCTGTTGTATGTAAGTTAGATTGGATTTATGTCTCCGAAGTTGAGGGACAACCTGTTGACTCCAAGACCCTTCAACTCACACTTCTGGTCCTCCTTGCCAGGATCAGTAGTAATTAAGATTAAGCAGCATCAAGAGAGCTATACTTTGCTCACTTCTGATTAATTGATACCCCACCATTCTTAATTTGAGATACTCCAGTTGTAGCCCTGAGCATACTTAGACCTGTTTTGTTTCTGTAAGGTGATAGCTATTATTATATATGTTAGACCAAGGATAAAGAATGTAAGATTATGCAGGACTAGCAGTTTCCTCACTTTCCATCCTGACTGGCTGCTGAAAATGCGGAACATATGGAAGGAGGACTTTAGACCAAGAGAGGACAATATTACATTTCCAATGTCTATCACGATTAGCCAGCATAGGTAATAATGAGAGATGATCATAAAGGATGACCCAGAAGGCTCTCACTGGCGCATATCAGGATATCTGATATGATGAACCAGTTTGCTTTTTTCATGCCATCATATTTTACAAAGACATTTCAATCCTATCAATGTGACTGAAAAAGCAACTGTAGAATAGAGAGTAAAGTCTAGAATTCAGGGTTAAACTCTTCTTGTATAATGGAGCTTCCAGGATGAGATTGGGTCAGTAATTTTCTCTCAACCCTACTCCATTTCATAGGAATATGAAATTGTGCCATCCTTTTCTTTTTACTAGTAAGAATCTTTTGACTGTGCAAAATGTGAGAAATGAATACATGAGATAAGCCTGAACATTTTACAGAAAGGTTAAAATCATAATGTGTTTGTCATTAAAGAGTTATTCAGATACTCCAAAAGAGAATCTATGAAGAGTCAGTGAAAAACTTCATGAGAATCCCATTTCTCTGCCTTCAATCTTCCTATGTTCATCTGGAAACTCCAAATAACTTTTATCAGAATCCCATTTGTCTGCACTGCTATGGCAGTGCAGAGCCATGCTGGCGCAGTGGTTAGGATGAGTATTGCAGGCTAACTCTGCCCACTGCCTGGAGTTTGATCCTGATGGGCTCCAGGTTGACTCAGCCTTCCATCCTTTCGAGGTCAGTAAAATGAGGACAGATTGTTGGGGGCAGTACCACTTAGGGCTGTGAAGTGCTGTGGAGTGGTATATAAGTTCAAGCCAGTGGTGGGATTCAGCCGGTTCACACCGGTTCAGCAGAACCAATACCTAATGTTTTGTTGACTTTGGCAAACCGGTTATGATAAACCTCTGCAAGCCTCCGCTTTGCCTCCTCCTGCCAGCCCTGGTATCCCTCTGCCAGTACCCTGTTGCTGCCATTGCATTTTCTTGCATACAATTTCTTGTTACCCTGCATTGGCCGGCATCTACCTTCTCCGTTCTGGAAATGGCAGACCCGTTTTCTGCTGCTTTCCTCCGAGCAGAAGGAAGGAGGAGAGGAAGGACACTTTGTATGGAAGGATGTTAAACTTCGGGAAAACTACACTAGCTGGAGCTGGATGGGGAAAGCCAGGCTCCCCTTCCCTGATGGTTCTGCAAAGTCCTTGAGAAGCGGATCTGTTTCTTGCAGGTTTAGCCTCGGCACCTTAAAATCCAGAGCAGACATGTTTTCCTCCTGATCAGCTGAGTATCTGCTCTGGATTTTAAGGTGGAAAAGCGAAGGGGTAGGGGTGGGGCAATTTCAAAGGGCCTCCTGGAGAAAAAGAGCAAAGCTCTTCCGTTTGCCATCTGAAGCATCTGCCGAGGCTAAACCTGGGGGAAACGGATTCGCTCCTCAAGGGCTTTGCAGAATCATCGCGGAAGGGAAGCCTGGCTGTCCTGGAGTAGGCTTTCCTGGAGCTTAGTGTCCTTCCATAGAAGCGTCTTTCCTTTCCTCCTTCCTTCTGTGGGAGGAAAGTGGCAGAAAACGGGGAGACACTGGCTGATTCATGGCAGCAAGAAAGTGCAGATCAGCAGAAGGAAGGAAGGAAGGAAGGAAGGAAGGAAGGAAGGAAGGAAGGAAGGAAGGAAGACTTAAGGACACCTGGGAAGGCAAAAGAAGCTACCATAAACTACCCTTCTCCCTTTCTCTCTTTCTTGGCTGGGGAGAAGGCAGCCTACATGGGCTGCTGCTTTGTGCAAGCAGATGCACGGTGGTGGTGACAGAGGGCTGGCACCAGGGTTGGTGGAGGGAGCCTGCAGGGGAGGCTTGCAAACCCCCCCCTCGTCACGGTGCAAGCCATGGCAGAGTTGGTGGAGGAGGAAGAGGTGGCAGCTGCATCGTTGAACTGGTGGGGGGATATCACCGAGCGGGGAGTGGCCTGGGTGCAGGGTGCCCTGAAGTAGGCAGGTGCGGGGCACCTGGGGTGGCTCCCCCCACTCTAGCTTGGTTTTTACGCATGACCCTCTTAATGGGTTCTGTGATTTCAGAGAGAAGTGGTTGTTAAATTATTAGAATCCCACCTCTGGTTTAAGCGCTATTGCTATGTTCATTGGGAAAATCTGCAGTGAGAACATTACTGCTTTCAAAGGAACATAACTGCAAGCTTTTGTAGCATCAGAAACCTCTGCAGAGTCCAGATCACATAGAGATCATTAGGTTCTGCCAGAGGGAGCTATAATCCCACTCCAAATGTTCACAATGAGCACACAGGACTGGTGGCATGTAAAGGTGAAATCAAACAAAATCTTCTGAGGTTTATTGTTTGGAATTCTCTAAAGAAGACTAAATGCACACAAGGTAACTATATTCTATAGTAAGGAAACATGATCCAAGTACTAAAATGCTGAAGGGTAAAAGAAAAATAGAGCTACATGATAATTTAGTGATATTGTGCCACTAACTGCCTTGTTTTTTGTTTTTTAAAAATGACCAGAGGACAAATGAGTGTAACCTCATAAAAATTCTATATTTCTCTTTCATGAATAGATCAATCATTACTATTGGCCAGCACAGAAGCAAAATCCATAACACATTTTTATTAGTCACCTTAACGTGGCTTCGAATCATTAAAAACAGGAGAAAAGAACAGATTTCAAAATGTTGGAAAGAGTCCAGTTTTCCTTATACTGATGCTAATTAAGCTGCTGACTAATTTACTTGCTGCTTAGCCACAAAAATAATGAGGCAGAGGAGGGGGGGTTAGAAAAGGTTTTAGCTTTTGCTGCGACGATGCTTATAGTCCTCAAGCTGCACTTTTTTTTCTTCTTTTGCTTTCTCTCATTGCAGGAAAAAAATGTGAACACAATCCAGCCACATTTTTAAATTTCGTCTACTTTAGGTGTAGAAGAGAGGCCACCAAATGCTCCATTTTCTTTCTCATGTCTTTAAAACTAAGTGCTTAGCATTATTTATAGTTTTCCCAATTCTGAGCCCTAAACTCTGAATATTTCTTTAATTGTCAATATTATAATGGCTATTCTATAAAATTAATATATACAATTAATATGCACAAATGTAATATATAGTAAAATTAAGGTATTGGACCAGGACTGATTAGAGCCATGCTCAAGTTTATTCTCCAGCCATGAAATCTCATGGAGATAGTTTAGGCAAGTCACTCTCTCCAACCTACTTTAAGGGTTGCACTTTTGGGGGAAATTGGAGATGTTGAAAAAAAAAATTGGAGGAAAAATGTATTGTCCTTATAATTAATCCTTATGTCATTTCCAGTAGAATTTGAAGAGAGCTAACTTTTTCCAGGTGGAGGAAATCTGGAAATGCTACGAAGAATGTGGTAACTTTTCATTCTCTTTAGTGTTGGTACATCTGAAATATAGTGTCTATGCAGATTCTCAGTCATCCGGGTCATAGTTATCCCTAACATGCTTTTTCACAAGGCAACTGTGAAATTTAAGGTGCTGGTACTTACCTTTAAAGCCCTACATGGCTTAGGCCCGGGATACTTGCAGGACCATCTGCTACCGGGAACGAATTCCCATCTCCCAGTAAGCTCACACAGAGAAGGCCTCCTCAGGGTACCGTCGGCTAGACAATGTTGGCTGGCGAACCCCAGGGGAAGGGCCTTCTCTGTGGGAGCGCCAGTCCTATGGAATCAGCTCCCCCCTGAGCTTAGGATGGCCCAAGATCTCCGGTCCTTTCACCGCGGCCTCAAAACACTCCTTTTCCACCTGGCTGACCTGGACTGACAGGCATTTTAATTATGTTTACAATTTTTAATTTATTTTTAATTTTTAATTTTAATTTTAATTTATTGCACAGATGACTTTAATTTTAATTTTATCTTAATTTCTGTTATATGTTATTGTTGTTAGCTGCCCTGAGTCCTTCGGGAGATAGGGCAGGATATAAGTCCCATTAATAAATAAATAAACTGGACTTTCTGGGTATAAATCCTTCCATTCCCCACCATCCAGTCAGAGCTGAAGAAGCTTCTTGGATGACAAGTGGAATGTCTTCAAAGAAAAACAAGAAAGTCCAGTTGCCTCATGAAAAAGCACTGTTGGGTCTGAAATAAAGTGACCATAGAAATCATGGGGAATAAGAAATAAGAGTCTAACGTTGGGGTAGCATCAGGAATAGTAGAGAAAAACTATGAAGTTGTGGTCATGAAGACAGAGAAGAATGAACTTGTAAAAGACCTTATGGTACCATCTGAAGCACTAATCAGGTCTAACCTTCTGTGATCGGTTTAGTCAGCTTAGGCCTTAGGTGCTTCTATCTAGTCTGGCGATTGAATATACAAAGCCCTCAGTTTTAAAGAATCTGTGCCAAAGCATATATATTGTTGTTCTGTATTACGATGCAAGAAAAGCTGTGATCACATCTATGTAATCATAGATGTGGATGCAGGATTTTGATTTTTTTATACAAGGGATTATTATTTGCTGAATCAGAATGCACAGCAATGCATAAAATTGGAATTCAGGACATCGGAAGTTGGATCAGACTATTCTTTTCAATGTTGCAATTTCACAAAATGTTCATTGGATACGCTAAATGAAGAGCAGGGATATAATCAAAATCCATCTATTTATTTTTGCTAATTTCAAACAGTCTTATGAAAACATACCCTAAATGCTCTCATTTTAAAACCTTTCTTCATTAGCGTTCCGTGAATTTGGGTTGATGTGTAGTTTTGTTTTGTACTTTTGATTAATGAAATCTTCAAACAACATTGCACAATATGTCCGATTTTAGAACAGTATTGACCTACCGTGATCTAATGTCAGGGTGTTTTGACTTTCATACTTTTTACAAGAACACAATTCCCTGTCATCTCCTCTTATTTTTATTTATTTATGTATTGCTGGAATGCAGTGTTCAAAATGTACAGTGGGGGTGCCATTCAGGAAAAAAGAATTTAGTTGTTGGGATTTAACACTGACACATTCTCAATAATGAATTTCTCTGAATTGAGGATAGTCTTTAATTATGCTACTTGGAAAATTTTCGTTGCTATTTCTCTTGTCACTGTTATCCTCCTAATCACGTCTCATTTGAACTGATCACATTACTCATAAAATAGCATTGCAACTATGCTTAGGAATGCTGCCTTTGAATACATGACTTTGCTTTCATTTCCTCTACTTTTTTTCTGATTTGTAAAGTCTTTCCTTTGCATAAGCCTTCTTTTTCCCTTTTTTATATTTATTTATTTGTAACCCTCCTTTATTATATTTAACATAATTCAAGAATCCATAATAATTCAATAACTTAACATAACCAGCACACCTTCGTCCTCCTATTTTCCCCATAACAGCAAATCTGTTATGAGGTGGGTTGGGCTGAGAGAGTGACTAGCCCAAGGTCACCCAGCTGGTTTTCATGGCTAAGGTGGGACTAGAACTCACCATCTCCCACATTCTATCCTGATGGCTTAAACACTAGACCAAACTGGCTCCCCCCCCCCTCTCTCTCTCTCTCTCTGTGTGTGTGTGTGTGTGTGTGTGTGTGTGTGTGTGTGTGTGTTTCTGTGTCTGTGTCTGTATGTATGTGTATGTGTGTGTATGTGTGTGTACAGACACACACACACAAATGGACAGCCAGTATGTATGTATGTATGTATACACACACACACACACACACACACACACACTCCTCCTGACAACTGTCTGGACTATTTAATTAGTACAGGGGTTTATTTTAATTTTTGTAGTGTTCTCTGTATAGGTCACATGGACTGTCATATTTGTGGTCCTGGGATGAAAAACAAGGAAATATTAATGCAAATGTAAATTCCCATTGTTGCTTATGATAGCAACTGTCAAAGGATTTCAAGTTTTGTTCTTATAAAACATAGAATTTGAGTTCTTACTGTTGTTCTGTCAGGGCAAGGCAAATATATAATATTTCCATGAAAAGTTTTAAATAACATAAAGATTGTGTTTGACTATAATCCTGTTATGAAATATAGGAATCCTGCATGATGCATGCACCGTTTTTTGAAGGCTAGTGGTGATACATAAGACCAACTAGTTTGTTTATCAATGTATGGACCTGAGTTTATGAAATAATTCAGAGGCTAAATGAACTATCATTTTTGTTTTCATCTTGTACCTTCCTCCTGTTCTCTCAGAGAGCACATCCAACAAGAGATCACATGATAGTAGTCTCCCAATATCTATGGGATGCCACAAGAAAGAGGGAGTCAATCAGTTCTTCAAAGTAGGCGGGACAAGAAGCAATAGATAGAAACTTATCAAAGAGAGATCCAATCTAGAAGTAAGGAGAAATTTTCTGACAGTGAGAATAATAAGTGGAATGGCTTGCCTTCAGAAGAACAGAGTTGGAAGGGAACATGGAGGTCTTCTAATGTTCTGTCATTAAGAGATTTTTGAGAAGAGATTGCACAGCCATTTGTCTGACATGGTATAGGGTTTCCTGCCTGAGAAAAGGATTGGACTATAAAACTTCCAAGGTCCTTTCAATTCTGTTATTCGGTTAATGCTGGCTGGAATTTCTGGGTTTTAACAGTTAAAAGATCTGGGAAGCCTTAGATTTTTAGAGGAGGCAAAGAGTTGACAGCATTCCTTTTTTTTTTTTTTGAATACTTTGAAATATGGTGCCTATCAGCAGCACATTGAACTATCTGCTCGCCAGTATCCTGATGAACAGAAAATTTTCCTCCTGAAGAGTAATTCAGAAGGAAACAGAGTAGATTGTGTCTCCATCATAATGAAGTTTGCTTATCTGAAAATATATTGCCGATAATTTAATACAGTGCTGCATCCTCCCCTCTTTGCATAATATGAGAAAAGTCCCATGTTCAACATGAGACAGCTTTGTGCATTCAAACATAAGCATGTAGGCCAAGAATAAGCAACATAGGGTCATCCAAACATTTTATGTTTCAGCTTTCGTAAAACCCCAAAATGCACATGTCTGTGGGACTTCTATTCCAAAATGTTTGCTTGCCTCAGATCCAGAAGCACATGAGGTGGAGCATTACAGAAGGGAAATATCTAAGACTACATTGTTATCATGCGTCTTTATTTCAAGTCATGAAATAGAAATCTCTTTTTATTCCATGTTTATTCCAGACCCCAGTGGAATAGACTTTATATTCAGTAGACCAAATTGCCATGCAGATTTACTTCATTCATATAATGACATATTTATACACATATGTAATTTGCCTCATTTGTTAGATGGTATCTTAATGAAAATAAAATACATTGGGTTGATTTACTCTACAATTTACTGGATGTTTGCCAGTAAAAAAAGCCCCTTGCATTATTATTTTTTTACTGTCATTAGAAGCCTTTCATTTCAATTATGAAGAAATGTAAGAATACTGACAATTTTTTTAATGGGAAACTGAACCAAATAAAATGTTCAGTCATCCATACTAACTAAATGCAAATGTTACTTCTCTTCTTAGTTTAGAAAAGACAATGCTATTCTTCCTTACTTTGTAACTGGTAAAAGGCCAAGAATCTGTCAGAAAAAAATAAAATGGCAAACTTCTATAATTCTGTAAAATTGTGGCTGATTATGGAAACTTAAAAGTGTTGTGTGAAGCAAAACTACTGTGGTTTGTAAGTCATGAGCCTTAACTGATTTGCTTAACAGTGGAAGAATAGGTCATAAAAGCAGGCACAACTCACTTAATTGCCTCGCTTAGCGATGGAAATTCTGCTCCCAATTGTGGATGTAAGTCGAGAACTACCTGTGTATGGGAAAGTGTTTCACTTCTATCCATATCCTTATATATTTTATTTATTAAATTTAATGCCACACCTGTCACTACTGAATGACTCTGAGAGGCTTTAGATATCATAAAAACACAAATATAAAAATCACTAAAGCATTGAAAACATTAACAACATTCAACAGCTTTCAAATAATCAAGCTCTAAAACCTAGCTTATAAATACATTTACAAATTTTAATTAAAAAATAATGGGAGTGCACTCAAATGTTTTGGCCCTGGCCTAGCTCTTGTGAAGGCGATGTGGCTTGGGATTCTAATAGCTTCAGTTAAAACATAGAAGGGATCTGAATAAAGTTGTATTAATTTTTCTGGGAATTCTTTGTATTCCCTGCAAAGCCCTAGAGGAATAATTCTTTAAGTACAAATCTCAGAGATATTTAAACAATAACAACAACAATAATTGTCGATCGGGTTATGTACGAAACAGAAGATATCCCAATGGCACCATTTTGCAAGACAGATGGTTATTAATGATGTGCTTAATGGTTTTATGTCTGCAGTTATTACATAATGCAATTCTTTTTACCCCATAGTGTGTTAATATAGTTTTTGTTATTACAGGGACACCTCAGCAGATTAGATGCTAATCATAGATAGAGCAGTTAATGCTTCTTTAATCAAATCAGCTTCTTGCTGGAGTAGAAAAGGACTGAGCCATCCATCATGCACAGGAACCATTGTTAAAAGATTGAGCAGAAACACTGAAATTCACTCAAGAGAGTTTAAAAGAAGGATTTTTTCTTTCTTCTACCAGTTGGTGACTATGAGCATATGCCATCGTAGCTGGATCAGGATTGGAATATGCTGTGCCTCTGGTTTGATTCTTTGTCACTCAGGTCAAGTAGCATCTGCTCTGACTGATCCCTGGTTTCTAAGGTATTTAGAAAGACAGATTTCATATCACCTGCTCTTTAGTTCTATTAGCTGGAAATACTAGGTTTTATCTTGGATCCTGCTGAAGGCATAACTTATATTATACCACTGAGACAGAGTCACTCTCATTCACCGGCAAAAAGTTGCAAAATTAAAAATGGTAGTTAGCCTTACTGGATAATTTTAATGTTAAGGTAATTACTAGGGCCGGGATTTTCAGCATGATGTCCATCAGGAATGACTGTGTGCCTGCTGGCATGTTGCTTAGTGCTTGCTTAGTGTCTACTTAGTGCCAACCAGGCTACAAGCTTAAAATGTGTTCAGATACTCTGTGTTTCCAGCAATGCTTCTGTGCCAGGCATCAACACAGGATCTCCACAGCATCATTTAATTTTCCCAAGGTAGAGATATAAAGCTGGACATCACCAGCATATTGATGATACCTAACCCTGAGCTGTTGGATTAACTGGATAAACTGGATCACCCAGCAGCTTAGTGTAGGTGTTAAACAGGAGAGGACAAGATAGTGAATCATTGGCAGAAAGCAGGGCTGAGGGTGGAACCTCTCCTCTCTCATCAACACCAACTAAAACTGATCCTAAGAAGGGAAGAGAACCAGTCCATCATAGTGCAGCCTACAACCAACCCCTGAATCCCATGGTCAAGGTTATTGAAGGTCCATGAGAATTCAATAACAGCAAGGATGGATAAAAAGGTAAAGGTAAAGGTTCCCCCACACATGCGTGCTAGTCATTTCTGACTCTAGGGGCCAGTGCTCATCTCCGTTTCAAAGCCGAAGAGCCACTGGCGCTTGTCCGAGGATGTCTCCGTGGACATGTGGCCAGCATGACTAGACACCAAAGGTGCACGGAACGCTGTTACCTTCCCACCGTAGTGGTCCCTATTTTTCTACTTGCATTTTTACATGCTTTCAAACTGCTAGGTTGGCAGAAGCTGGGACGAGTAACAGGCGCTCACTCTGTTACGCAGCACTCGGGATTTGACCTGCCAAACTGCCAACCTTCTGATCGACAAGCTCAGCATCCTAACCCACTGAGCCACCGCGTCCCCTATTCCACTCCTGCCAGAGGTCCCCCAAAAGGGTGACCAAAGCTGTTTCAGTCCAATATAAATCCAGACTGAAAGAGGTCCAGATAATCCACTTCATCCAGGATCTTCTGAAGCTGTTGTGAGACCACCTTCCACACTACATAAAAATTGTACAGAATAGTTGGGTCTAGTGATGGCTTTTTTGAGCAGGGAGAAACCCCACCTCTTTGTTAAGCATATCCTAATTGATTTTTCTAGCAGCCAAAAATAGTTGTCTGCATTGCAGTGACTTGAACCGAAGAAAGAAAAATAAATCTTATTTCCAGTGTTCAAACATTAATATCTTGAAGTGAGTTCCTGAAATAATGAAATGTCAGTACCTTAATTCTAAACTTCATCTACTGTATAGTCTTCCAGCACTGATTTGAATTAAGCACTTTCCTCTCCATTTTTCTTGCTTGAAAACATTTGAAACTTTCAGATGACACCAGAATTATGAAATGATTTATTTATTATATTATTTATTTATTTATTATATTATTATAATATAATATTATTTATTTATTTATTTATTTATTATATTATTATATATATTATATATATTATATATAATATTAGATATTATATATGATAGGGAGGCAAAGACATGTAGAGCCAAAATCCTGTTCTTTCAAACCCATGGTCTGTACTCCTAGTCTGTACTGACCTTGAAATTCCCATAAAGAAATTAAAATTATAGAGAGGAATACTGCTTTTAAATGACACTTTCATTCAAAAAATGAAATTGTTATTTTATTTTAACTTTCCAGGTCAAATACATTTAACTGTTCCCTGACAGAACAATTAATCAGTGCCTCCAGAAGTTATGAATGCTCCAACACTGGAAGTTTTTAAGAAGAAACCGGACAACCATTTGTCTGAAATGGTATAGGGTTTCCTGCCTGAGCAGGGGGTTGGACTAGAAGACCTCAAAGGTCCCTTCCATCTCTATTATTTTATTCTATTCTTAAACAGGGTTTTTTTGGGGGGGTTGAAAGGGCATGAGGCAGAGTACACAAAAGGTGGTTTTCATTAAATAAGATTACTAACAAAATAATAAGAAAGAATTTGAGGCAAGTGTTCAAACCATCACAGAATAACAGAATAATGGAATAATAAGAGTTGGAAGAGGCCTCGGAAATCTTCTAGTCCAACCCCCTTCTCAAGGAGGAAACCCTATCAATTTCGGAAAAATGGTTGTCCAATCTCTTAAAAACTTCCAGTGTTGGAGCATTCATAACTTCTGGACGCAAGTGATTCCACCGGTTAATTGTTCTGTCAGGAAATTTCTTCTTAGTTCTAGGTTGCTTCTCTCCTTAAGTTCCATCCTTTGCTTCATGTCCTGCCCTCAGGTACTTTGGAGAATAGGTTGACTGCTATCATGTCACCCCTAGTCCTTCTTTTCATTAAACTAGACATACCCAATTCCATCAACTGTTCTTTATATGTTTTAGCCTCCAGTCCCCTCCTCTTTTCTGCTAACAAGAACAAATGGCATTTTTAATATATCATTCTCTGAAGAAACGTGAATATCAGTGACAGACAAGTGATGCCTTTTCAATAAAAGGCACGAACAGTTGATCCTAGCTAAGAATAATATGTTTCACTGTAGAAGGAAATGCTATACAAAACTTTATTTTATAATCTCAGCCTACATGGTCCTGGAGAGTTATTTTATTCTCTGGTCATGGAACATTTTGGAATATGGAAATTAGAAAACTCAGCCTCTAGTTAGCTGTAGGAGTTGCAGATTATTTAGAGGATTATTAATTAAATCTGACATTCTTGTTTAGATAAGAACTTGAATACTCTACAAAATTTAACTGGGTCATTCAGCTCTCAGAAAGGAAGTCTATCCTAGCAGAGCATAGATTAGATATGGGAATTCCTTGCATATAAGTATTTTATTTGAGAAGTAGGCAGTACATGTTATGTGCATTGGTTGGATCCAGAGTTTAGATTAATTAAAAGGTTTTGCTCCATTTGAAAATCCATTATTTTGGGGGAATCTCAGCCAACATGATTGAAAGTGAATGGGAATTCCAAGAAGTTTGGAGGGATGTGAGATTGTTAAGCTATTATGGTAGTGGGGAGTAGTGGTTTAAAGATTTTCAATCCCCATACAGGGAGTCCTTGGCTTACAACAGTTCATTTAGTGACTGTTTGAAGTTGCAGTGGCTCGGGAAAAAAGTGACTTGTAACAGTTTTTCATGCTTATGACCAGTGCAGCATCCCCATGGTCATGTGATCAAAATTTAGACCCTTGGCATCTGACTTATATTTATGAAAGCTGCAGTGTCCCGTGGTCATGTGATCACCTTTTGCAATCTTCTGACAAACAAAGTCAATGGGGAAGCCAGATTCACTTAACAACTGTGGCAAGAAAGGTCGTAAAATGGGGCAAAACTCACTTAACAAATGTTACAGCAACAGAAACTTGTGGCCGTAGGTTGAGGACTACCTGTATTGGGATCCCAATTCACAGTTATATAGATATGTGTATGCATGTGTTCATGTGTATTTCATTCATTCATTCAAGCATTCTTAAGGAAATTCAAAGCAAATCATAGAATGGATTAAGACTTGACTATATTTTGAAGGGACGTGGTGGTTCAGTGGGTTAGGACGCTGAGCTTGTCGATCAGAAGGTCGGCAGTTTGGCGGGTTGAATCCCGAGTGCCGCGTAGCAGAGTGAGCGCCTGTTACTCGTCCCAGCTTCTGCCAACCTAGCAGTTCAAAAGCACGTAAAAAATGGAAGTAGAAAAATAGGGACCACTACGGTGGGAAGGTAACAGCGTTCCGTGTGCCTTTGGCGTCTAGTCATGCCGGCCACATGACCATGGAGACATCCTCGGACAAGCGCTGGCTCTTCGGCTTTGAAACGGTGATGAGCACCGGCCCCTAGAGTCGGAAACGACTAGCACGCATGTGCGGGGGAACCTTTACCTTACCTATATTTTGAATTAAAGCTTATTTAAAGACAATGGATTTCAATGGTTTTGTTTCATGTATGTTAAATCTCAATCATACTGACCTTATTCAAACTCTTGTTTAGTCCTGATAGATTCCAAAACCTTCAGTTAGTAATAAAGCACAGTTATTATTTGTGACAGGTTCCAGATTGTATAAACTAGGAATCTTTTCCATAAATTGGGAAAAAATCCTGTCCAAAAGCTTAAAGCACTATGACTGATCAGTACTGAGTTTGATGATCCTGTGAAATCCCCTTCTTTGTTATAATACTGCTTTTAACAATGAGTTCCATTTTTCAGGAAAGGTCTTGAAAAATGAAGATTTTTCACCTCAGACATTTAGGAAACATGTAAATGGAAATAACCAGTTACCTTTTTCACAGTCAGGTATATGAGATGTTGACACAATACACAAATGCCATTGTGGGAAGAATCCATAGAAATAAATATTTTGGGAAATATTAAAAAAGCAGAATATAGTTCTCCAAAGGAATAATGGAGAAGATCTTTAAAAGGCAGAAACTTCTCCCTCCCCCCATCCAGAAAACTCAGCAGAAACAAGCTTTTAGAAATGCAGACATAATAATCCATTCAGGAAGGTTGGAGCCAGGAAGCTAGAAGAAATTTATGAGATTAGGAAGACAAAGACCTCTAAAATCTACATACCCGACCCAAATTCTAAAAGACATGACCTTTGGGGACATAATAGGATTAACCCACTAATATCAAAAGATCACACTCAGACTCAGGTCAAAGTACATGACACAGGAAATACAAACCCTCAAACAGGAATAGGAAACAACCTCAAGAGCCCCAAAAGATCTAAAAACCCACCATTCCCAGCAACCTGTGTTCAGCTTTCCCAGAGCCATCTTTCTATCTGGCTCTCCTCTTCAGTAAACTGCAACCTTCTTTCTAAAGCAGTCTCCATTTTGTTTATTCTCGGCTTGGACTGGACCCTGAAGAAGACTTTTCTTTCAACACCATCATTCATGTTTTAGACTCTTCGTGTTCTTTCATAAACTGTGCCTGCTATGTTAAAACAATACAGACACACCTACCTCTGTGTGTGTGTGTGTGTGTGTGTGTGTGTGTGTAAACTTGGAGTGGAGCAAGCATAGTAAAATAATGCTATTACAGCAAGCAATTAGTTTAATTAGCTCTGATTATGGGTTGGAATTCTCAGGCAAGTGGGAGGAAAAAGTAGTAACTTAGAGAGCTAAATTCATGTGCAAATTTAACTCTCTCTGCAGAGCTGCCACCTGCATTAGGTTAGGTACATCCCAGCTCAGTAATAAAGCAAGACATTAGGAAAAGGAAAATTAACAGAGTTGCCCTTAAGACTTATAAATTAGCTTTTTAGTAGCATGGAATAGGTGTTTGTGTGTTTCTTTTAAATAAGCTTGCCAAATTCACATTGTATAGTTGATCTTGTCACACACTGTATATTTAATGTGCACAAGATAACATCTATGTGTAAATGAATAGGATAGCCTGATCAAGAAACTACCAACTCAGATAAACAAACTAATTGTTAACTGCAGTGTAATCAAGGAACCGCTATGAACATTTCCACCAACACTGTCAGGGAAGCCACTTGCATATAAATAAAACAGAAAATCCCATTCCCTTCTGGCACTGATGATGTAACCTATGGTAGTTCGGTAATGAAACATCTACAAGAAAACAACCAAGTTTGGAGAGCACCAAGGCCCCCATAGAATATGATATGGTTTGAAATATCAGAAGTAGTGCGTGCACACACACACACACACACACACACACACACACACAGAGAGAGAGAGAGAGAGAGAGAGAGAGAGAGAGAGAGAGAGAGAGAGAGATTTTTACAATAGAGGGGCAGAATGAAATTTAATTTATTTATTTATTTAAATTTTAATTATTTATTTTAATTCCATTTATATCCCGCCCTTCTCCGAAGACTCAAATGAAACAGCTTCATTTGAACTCAGTTTTTGGTAACTTCATGAGCATTTCAATATTGTTTACTTTGCAATTGCATGAAAATATTTTGTCATTATTTCTTCATGAATGCCAATTTCCTTTTGTGGAAAGAACCTTCTATTTTTCCATTTCTTCTTAACTGTATTTAAAATTTTATTTCTATGCATTGACTTCACTTATTGTCACCTTCATTGAAAAAGTCTAAAGAAATTTAGCATTGTAGAACTTCCGTGTATTCTAAATGTAGTAATGCACTGCACATGTCTTCTTGTTGGATAGATGTGCACTATAAAATGTTGCTTGTCAGGTAGAATAGAAGCAGCACATTTGGGATAAAATTAGGCTTTGGTTATACTTGTGACATGAACACTTACATGTTTCTTTACTAGTCTTTATTATTATGAGGAACTATTTCATGGATCATGGATACAACTAAGGCTGGTAATCTAGTCTAATCTATTCTTTCTAAAAAGCATTAAGTTATAGTTTCATTTCAGCACAGTCATAATGCGCAGTGAAGTTTAAACTTCATGGAGTTATTTGATGTTGACCATGGCATATGAAAGATTGTGCTTTGTAATGTAAAAAACAGAAGTTAATTAGTGAAGTGACAAGGAAGGAAGGAAGGAAGGAAAGAAGAGAGAGAGAGAGAGAGAGAGAGAGAGAGAGAGAGAGAGAGAGAGAGAGAGAGAGAAGAAAGAGAAAGAAAGAAAGAAAGAAAGAAAGAAAGAAAGAAAGAAAGAAAGAAAGAAAGAAAGAAAGAAAGGAAGGAAGGAAGAAAAAGAAAGAAAGAAAGTCATATAACTATGAAATTAAGAGAAAAGGGTCTAAACACATCTGATTGAATGTGGTTTTATGTATTGTGGCAGAGGTCCCCAACCCTTCCAGATTGGTGGTCTGGAGAGAAAGGGATGTGCAGACAAATTTATGCATGAACACATACAATCAGGGCCACTAGTGCATGTGCACATGTACAAACGGAGCTGCTAGCACACACATGCATGTGCAAACAGGGCCACTAGCAAGCACTGACCAGCTATTCCCGTGGCCCGGTGGCCAAGAGACCACAGACCAATAGTGGGCCACGACCCAGAGGTTGGGACCCCTGTATTATGAAATGGAATTGATGAATACATATAGAAAATCTTAGTTTAATGAAAAAGCAAAATATATGCCAAAGGTATAAAGTTGTGATACTAATATTATTATGGTGGTACATGAAACTAAGAATTCATGGGTTGGTAATAGTTGCATCTTACAATTCATAGTAATGATAACAAAAGAACCAGCAAAGAGTTTTGAGAAGAAATGTATAATATTGCAATAAATGCAGTCCAAGTAAAAAAAGTTGCTTCGTTAAGTTACTTGAAAGGATAGGTGAGAAAGAGATGAAAGAGAAAGTGAGAGACCAAAGAATTAAAAAAAAAGTTTATATGCATTGGATTTTTTTAAAAAAATCAGTCAAGTTGTTTAAACATATCTGTCCATGAGTACACATGGCAAATTAATGTATGTATTTAAAAGTGACTGTTTCTGATGAAAGATTAAAATAATTAGTGAAGGATATAAGGATAACAAGAGATCCTGAATGTGAGATAGACATAATGTCAAGAGGAGACATCAATCCAAAACAGGGCAATTGTGGGATAAACCTATGCCATTTAAATAAGTATCTCCTAACCCACTTTACATTTCCAATGTAATCAGCTAACGCTTTTTAAGACATTCTCTGGAGTGTCCAAAAACATAAAGAAAAAAAATCTTGGGTTGAATTAATTTAATCTTACATCAAATGAAATATGTTTAATGGTCTTTAAAACTGTAACCATTAATTTGTTAATATGGAATGTTTTAACTCATTATTCAGAGTTCTTGTAACTATCTAATAACCACTTTACGGTGTTCTTTAATTGTTTATAAAGAATACTGCTGCCTTACATATAATCATAATCGTATACATACTGTATAATCAAAACAGATGGAAATGTTGACAGTACTTTGGGAGGCATAGATGCTGTAATGGAATAAATTGTGTAACCAAAAGATGTTTTAATATACTGACATTCTGCAGTCATACAAAATTAAACTTGATGTTGTAGTAATTCAAGTAATTTAAAAACTTGATTAGCAATAAGTTGAGTGTTAATACATCTGATAATCCATAACTTCCAAACAAGAATTTACCTGCAGTTTCCAGATAGGCGTTATATGTCTATTTTATGCATAGATTATAATTTTGAACAACTTGCAACCGTATACTGTATTTAGAAAAAGCAACAGAGCTAAATCATGCCTTGTTATCAGAGGGATCCCACAATAGCAATCTAATAATCCCTATTTTTAAAAAAAAAAACTTGATTGCTTACAACAAAAAGCTAGAAGTAGTTCCAAAGATAAAACTAAAAGGAAAGATAGAATCTTGAGTTCCCTGAAATATTGTGTCAGAAGAATTATTTGTAATAATCCTGTCTGAAGGATTTAGAATCCACATATTAATCCAATTAATGAACAAAATAGGGAAAAGATGAAGACTATGGCTCCTGGAATACTTTCTGAACCATTAAACATAACTCTGCTCTAGGTCTCATGCTGGGAAGGAAGCAGGTGGAAGAATTACAATGAAGCAGTGAGCAAATCTTTGAACACAACTGTCCATTTGGTTCTTTCCTAGAGATGCATTTGGGAATTTTTAAAATGATTTTTGTTTTGGAAGGTTCTCTCCGGAAACAAAATTCACCCCTGTTGTGCTTTGCTTTCAGAGAATTACCCTGCTAAAGGGTAAAGTCCTAAGGCCGTTTCTGTGATTTGTTTCCAAAATCCTACTGAGTTGGCCAAGACTTTGTTCAAAAATTCCCACAGCACATATCAAAGGGCATTTCTATATATAATCCGTACTATGTGTTTCAAGTTTTCTGAACGTATATCCAGATTATCTATCTGGTGCCCATGCCAACTTTTATGAAGCCAGATGGATAATCAAATAAAATCTTGCAATCACTGCTGATAGGTTAGCGTCTACTTTTAAGAAGGAAATGGGACACAAATCAGCAGACATTGAACCAGTCTTCAAAATCAATAATGAAAACCTCACATTTGAGAAAACCTTGTTGAATAAGCATCATTTTACATTTCTCCTACTATTAAGGACACACATACCCCCTCAATCTATCACTCAGAAGGCTGGCCATCTGGACCCATGGCTTTTCATGTCCAGATAGACTGAGTGGCATCTTTTTTTTAAGAGTTAAAGGATAAACACACAACACAACTAATAGCTTGATATTATGTATTATTTGAAAAAGGTATATTTTATCAAACTGGATTAATTTTTTTCCCTCAATTGTTTTTGAGTCATCATTATAGAAGTGAGAAATTATATTTTTGTGTGTAGGGGGTTGTATATGTTATATACATAAACATACACATACTGTATATAATATACCTAGCTGGTGCAGGGTGGGATACGAGATATTTTTCAATTTTCCGATTTCTTGGAAGCTTTCATTTGGCAATAGATTGTTTTGCCTGATAACAATCCTTTTTCTCTCTCTTCAAACTCATACTGGACCTGTTTTTGGTGGGTTGTTTTTTTTAAAGATGGACCCCATTAATTTAAATATGAACTTGAATAAATGAGATAACTTTTCCAAATAAACCATGACCATACATAACAATAGAACATACATTAAATTCGTGTGTGTGTGTGTGTGTGTGATTTTTTTTGGCTTGCTAACAAAGAATAAAGGGAGACCGATATGATCATTTCAAACTTACAGTATTTGTTCTCATCAGTCAGCCATGCCCTTCTGAGAGTCAAACCTGGGCCGACTGCATCTTAAGCAGTTGTTTTAACCCCTAGGCCACAGGCTCTCTCATACTCTGTCGTCCCCTTACAATTGAAACTTGTTTGATATGGAATTGAAAGAATATATTTTCATGTTGTGAAGGGCTTAAAGACTGCTATGTATCTGCCAAGTTAACCTTCATTTTATAATCATCTTATAATTTCTATGCATAAGAATTTAATTTAGGTGGAACAACATGGTAGCTTAATAAAGGGCCTAAACCATTTTGCCTGACCACAATCATATAATCCAAGCCAAAGTAAATACTTGTTCAAAACACCTCAATAGTCATGAATATTCATGTTAATTCAAAATGGCTAAACCCTAAGAGATGTTTTTATTTCCACTAATATATATATATACTTAATAGACCCATCTCTTATTGCAGCTTTTTCTCTTGTGGATGGAATGGAATTTCCTATTCTTTTCAAAAGGAAACTTGATATTTTCAACCACCCAATTTAATAGGTATCTGTCTGAGAAGAACATCAAAGTTGCCCTTTTACATTCCACAGATCTAAGAAAGACATCTTACTGAACTGAAAAATAAAAAAAATGTACAATATTTTTGTAGGTCAAAGACAAAAGGAAAAAGTAGAAAGTGAAACAGAGGAATGCAGGAAAACATATTTTACTGGTTTGTATGGGAAAGATTCTAATGTGTGGTAAAATTGAAACATATATTTAAATGATATACTGTAAGCCAAGAAAAAAATGAAGAAAATAAAGTCATAATCACTGTAATGTTGAGTATAGTAAGGCTGCAGGTAGAAAAGTAAATATAGAAAAATATTATGGTATGGTATGAAATATGTTATGGGTTCAGTGTAGGATGTGATATTGTAAAAACGTCTTAAATTAAAATATTAAGCAAAACACAAAAACATGTAATTTCATTTTATAGATAAAAAAATACAGAATAAACTAACACTAAACTAAACTAAAATGACATAGCTTTAAAAAACATTTTGACATAATTAATTGCTAGAAATAACTCAACATCTCTAGCTGGTATAAAAGGCAGTGGCTACAGTAGTGTTCCATCTGTGGATTATCTTCACAGAGTTTTTAAACATGACTGTGAGAACTGATGATTGAAGGAAACCTATTTTTATTTTTATTCCCTTTGGCCAAGGGAAAAACTGCAGGGAATTGGTTTATTCAGTATGCCTGGGTAGCTGTTTGACAGCATTCTGAATGAAAAGGTACAGGAAGTGTGGAATGGAATGGAATGGAATTTGGCATGGCATGGCATGGAATACTTCAACATGCACTTAAACCAACAAAGACAGTGAATTACATTTGGGAAGTTTAGTTCAGCTTCATGCAGATGAGAGAGTATGCAGTATGGATTTTTTCTCTTTCCTCAGCAAGTCACTGAAAAGTGTACAATGCAAGAAAGAAAATGTATTGTGCATTTGTTGACTTAAAATGTATGAGAAAATACATAGAATGAAGGCTACTGCTAAGCTTGTAAGCCGCCCTGAGTCTTCGGAGAAGGGTGGGATATAAATGGAATTTAAAATAAAATGTATGGTGCATTTGTTGACTTAAAATGCATGATAAAATGAATAGCTTATGATTCTGAAATGTTTTCTACAAATAGGTAAGGGAAGATCAATTGCCGAATGTCAATAAAATCAGTGTATGATGGAAGCAAAGTGCATGTTACAATAATGCTCACTGAACTGTTCAGCTTTGAACAAAGAATAAAGGAAGGATATTTGATGCCCAATGTTTGATGAGTTATGTGATGTATTTATAGATGAGTGTGGGAAGAATGCTTGCGATGATGTTTGAGCTGTGTGGTTGAGGACAATAATGTATATGTATCTTTGTGTATGCATAGCCATGTTGTTGGCCAAGAACTTGAAAAACCCAAAGCAAATGTTAATCAGATGTACAAAGCAGCAAGCAATATGGATTTGAAAATTAATGTACCAAACACCAAAGTATTTGTGTTTGACAAGGAAAATAAGAGTACATTGCTTGCAGGTTGTATATAAATGGTGAATTAGAGTAACTTTTTGTACTTGGGTACACTATTAACTAAAGTGGGGAAATGGATAAATAAATGTTTAAATGGTGCTGATGAAAGGTAGTGGTTAATATGACATCTATTGTGAGGTATCCATGTTTATTAAAATGAGTAAAATGCATGCAAATGAACGTATGTTTCTGATTATTTTGTAATACAAAAGTGAAACTTAAGACCATCAGCAGAAATAGTAACTAAAGTAAGTTTGATGCGGTATGAAGCTCTCCACCGTAGTTAAATGAAATGAGAGCTGAGAAGAACAGAAGGCAATATACGCATCGTGTATGGAAGTGGTATGGCAGGAGTGTCAAACTCAATTTCATTGAGGGCCGCATCAGCATTGCGGTTGCCCTCAAGGGGCCGGGTGGGTGTGGCCTGAGTAGGCGTGGCCTACTGGGTGGGTGTGGCTAGAGTACGTATGGCCTACTGGGTGGGCATGGCCAGCTCTACATCATTTGCATCAAGGGTGCCTATGGGGTCCTGGGCAGGAGTGGGACAGATCTGAGGGTCTCTGGCAGAAGGAGGGCCTCTGGGCCAGGGCCAAGGCAGTTGGGGCCGTTCCCTCACTGTTTCCAGGATGGCTTCACGGGCCACATGAAACCACTTCACGGGCTAGATCCGGCCCCCGGGCCTTGTGTTTAACATGTCTGTGGTATGGTCAAGGGCAGTTTAAAAATGTAGAAAGATATGGAGTCAGTAAAGCTGCAATTAAATAGTTTCTTTAGATGTCCCAAAGGTGCTTTTTCAAAAGACAATTGGACTTTCTTGTTTTTTCCTTGAAGACATTTCACTTCTCATCCAAGAAGCTTCTTCAGTTCTGATAGAATGGTGGGGAAAGGAAGGATTTATATTCCTTACAGTCATCTGGTCATTAGTACTCTGTCTAGTGCTCTCCCTAGTACTCTCATGAGAGAGTGTTAACGACCAGATGACTGCAAGGAATACAAATCCTTCCTTTCTCCAAAATTCAGTCAGAACTGAAAAAGCTTCTTAAATGAGAAGCAAAACTCTTCAAGGAAAAAAAAAACAAGAAAGTCCAGTTGCCTTTTAAAAAAGCACCTTTGGGACAACCGTGTCCTGGATGACTGAGAATCTCCATAGATATTGTGTTTCTCCTTACCTCCTACCATCAATTTCTTTTGCTTCCTACTTCTTTTTTGTCTTACTCTCATTGCTTACCCTGCAAGGGTAGAGTGTCATGGATATTGCTAAAGAAATTTCAAAAGCCATTGAGGAAGAGGTATAAGAACCAAATCTGCTTTCCTTGGGGATGGCCTGAGGAACTATCCAGGAAACTGGAAATCATATCTGGCACATATTAATGCTATTCACAGCTTCCAATCAATTGGTCATACTAAAATGTACTAGTCATTTACTAGAAAACTTTTTTTAAAAAATTACAAGCTTGTATGATAAATCTTGCAATTTAATGAATAAAAATATGAGGTCCTTGGATGAGATTTACATACCTGTACTTTGTATCAGAGAAACATATGGCAGTTTAGTTTTTTGTTTTTTTTAATCCTGGTAATCCTTGTTTTAAGACCACAATTGAAGCCAAAATTTCTGTTGCTAAGTGAGACAGTTGTTAAGTGAGTTTTGCCCCAAGGAAAGCAGATTCGGTCCTTATACCTCTTCCTCAATGGCTTTTGAAATTTCTTTAGCAATATCCGTTCCACTCTACCTTTGCAACAGTGAAATACTGTTAAGTTAGTAACACAAGTGAATCTGTCTTCCCCATTGACTTTGCTTGTCACACGACCTGCAACACTGCAACCGTGATAAATATGAGTCAGCTCCCAAGCCTCTGAATTTTGATCACGTGACCATGGGGATGCTGCAGTGGTCATAAGTGTGAAAAAAATATAGAAAGATATGGAGTCAGTAAAGCTGCAATTAAATAGTTTGTTTAGATGTCCCAAAGGTGCTTTTTCAAAAGACAATTGGACTTTCTTGTTTTTTCCTTGAAGACATTTCACTTCTCATCCTTGGTGGAGCCTTGGTGGAGCAGTGGGCTAATGCCTCCTTAAGTAACACCAGCTGCCTGCAATTAGTGCAGGTTCGAATCCCACCAGGCTCAAGGTTGACTCAGCCTTCCATCCTTCCCAGGTAGGTAAAATGAGGACCCAGATTGTTGGGGGCAATTAAGCTGACTTTGTAATAATGCCGCTTGGGGTGTGTGTGAAAGTCCTAATAAGCAGGCATATACATAGAATGAAGGCTACTGCTAAGCTTGTAAGCCGCCCTGAGTCTTCGGAGAAGGGCGGGATATAAATGGAATTAAAATAAAAATAAAATAAATAAAATAAAAATGGACATAAGTCACTTTTTTTTCAGTGCTGGTGTAACTTCGAACGGTCACTAAACAAACTGTGGTAAGTCAAAGATTCCCTGTGTTTGTTCGGCCAGTGAAAAGTTGCTTGAAACGCTCTAGTTTTTTTATTGCTCTTATTGTTCTAATTTGGCACCGTTGGAATATTACTTTTCTCTCCTTATTTGACGAGTGGTCCCCACCACAGCTTGTAATAAGCATTCAAGGCATCTTGCAGAAATGAACCCAAAAATGCTTTTGACCGAATTTCTTGGTTTCCAGTTAGGTTTGTGGATCAGATTTATTGTAAATTTTAACTTCCTTTTTATATGAGGCACAGGAACTGTTGGAAATGTAAGCAGAATGATTAAAACAGCTCTTGCCCCTGCCTGTATCTGGTGTACCAATCAGAGTTTATGGTCTTTTAATGCTTTTACCCCTATGGTTATGCTTTAATCGCTTTAAGTGAATAAATGTTATCTGCTTTGCTGTCTCATTAACTGGAGAAGAATTACATGCTCCACAATAATTAAGCACCAATCATATTGTTATGTCAGTGCCTTGATCACATGCCTTAGACATTCACATGTCTTCCTGCAGGCACATTATCTCATTCTGAAAAGATACAATATGATGTATTTTCCTCTTTACAGCTGACTACTTTAAACCTGGCGTGTCTCTGAGGAGCAGAATGAAAGGCTGAGTTATATTTTTAGTAGAAAATAAGACCAAGAAGCAGATTTATATTAAATGGATACAGAGTTCACATGGAGCTTCCCCTGTTTCACATACAGCAGTTTTCTTGTTTCTACAACCCAGCCATTAATTGTTTCTATGAGATGCCATAATTCCTTTTGCTCCTTGCGTTGCACTCCTGGGTCACTGACCTGTGGTCCATTTTCCCATTAGTACTAATAAGTATCATGAGATAGTTGTGGCAGGAGTCAGATGTAAGATGGCTTTGCAACTTGATCAACGTCATAGAAATCAAGGGACTTTGTTTTACAAATGGTTTAGTTCATATAGTGAGCAGACTATGAGATAAATAGTCTCATAGTGAAAACACCACCAGCACAAGTCATGACACTGGCGACATTTGTTGGGTAGTTAGGTAGTTATAATTCAGTGTCTCGGTGTACATATTGTTTTTTTGAGATGATTGAGTTTAATTATGGCTTGATATTATGCTAAATGAGAATACAGACTCGACAAACCTCAGTGGTTGCATTAAGCTAAAACC
This sequence comes from Vipera berus, assembly GCF_964194415.1. Lineage (NCBI taxonomy): Eukaryota > Metazoa > Chordata > Lepidosauria > Squamata > Viperidae > Vipera > Vipera berus. Next base: position 15,104,324 of record NC_138207.1, on the reverse strand, counting down.
AAATCGTAACAGCGTAAGCTGTTAAATAAGCAATTGTATTTTAGACCAGGGATCTCCAACCCCTGGGCCGCAACCAAGTTCGCATCCCACCAGGCTCAAGGTTGACTCAGCCTTCCATCCTTCCGAGGTAGGTAAAATGAGGACCCAGATTGTTGGGGGCAATTAAGCTGACTTTGTAATAATGCCGCTGAGGTGTGTGTGAAAGTGTGTGAGTCTTCGGAGAAGGGCGGGATATAAATAGAATTAAAATAAAATAAAATAAAAATAAATATTTGTCCATAGCCTGTTAGGAACTGGGCCACACAAGTGGCGAGCGAATGAAACTTGATCTGTGCATGCGCAGAATCTAGGTTGTGGGCAAAACCATTTCTCCCATGCTTGGTCCGTAGAAGTTTTTTCCCCCAAAAATAACCTGGTCCTTGGTGCCAGGAAGGTTGGGGACCGCTCTTTTAGACAATTGTATTGTATGCAGCCAACATTTATTTGTCCTTAAAAAACCACAAATTGAGTCAAGTAAACCGTGGCTCTCTTTATGATGTTGAAACTTGTCAAGATAATGCTTGCATGGCCCAGTTCCTAACAGGCTGGATTACTACAGTGTGTGAATTACATCAGTGGATAAACACATAGTATGCATATGGATATGCCAGCATTAATCCCTGCATTCAGGTCTCAGGGCATTGATAAAAATCCCCAACCCTAAACCTTCTTTGGTTACACTTCATTGGCTGTGCTTGCTTAAATGCAGCTTATTATTAATCACGATCAAAGTAAATCATCGTGTGGCAAATAATAACAAGCTTAAGGATGCCCTCACTATCCTTTGGGATCAGAACTTTGTAATTGATGGCATTCCTTTCAATTTTGGTGGGACAAACATCAACAACAAACTGAGTGGTGTCCACAGCAACACTGGAAACATAGGATGGAGGGGAAATAATCTTTCCTTCTTCTTCCTCTTTCCAATCTCTACACATCAGGTGTGTCAAACTGCCGGCCCACAGGCCGGATGTGTCACGTGGAAGCCACGCCCACCCCATTGCCAGCAATGGCAAAACTGTCCAATACGTTGCACTGCATCACGTGACATTGCGAGTTTGACATGTCTGCTCTGCACGTTTGGAGGTTAAAAACCAAAAATGAAACAAGAGAGATATTATTCTGTCTTGTACTATCCTGCTTTTTCCAAGAAGAGTAAATACTAACCAACTAATCACCTAAAAGTGAGGACAATTAACCAGTGGGACAGCTTGACTTCATAAGTTGTAAGTGTTTCATCACTGGAGGTTTTTAAGAAGAGACCGGACAGCCATCTGTCTCAAATGGTAGAGGGTCTCCTGCATGAGCAGGGGGTTGGACTAGATGACCTCCAAGGTCCTTTCCAGCTCCATTCTGATTGATTCTGACCATTAGTCCAGATTCAGGCATTACACTGAGACATATGTATTGATCTAAAGATATTTTCTGTCATTTGCAATTAAAGTATCACTAATCTGATCAAAAAAAGCCATTTTTCTCCATCCTTCTAGACGGAATGTTCTCTACTTGTTTTATTATTAGTTTGAGATGAGTTGGGCTGAAGGGCACAGAAAGAAGGGAAATGGGTATAATAGTCGAAGATCAACAGCCTGAATCTGCCTTTCAGAATGCCGTTTGATGCCTTTAACAGCTGTGAAGTAGATGTGAATTCAACCAGTACAGTACAGCCTTTCTTAACATGACAATGCAATAAAAGGGGGAAATTCATTCCCTGGGTTCTTGTCAGTTATGCACCAGTTAAAAATTAGTTTCCATTTAGAAGGAGAATCACATTTTTATAATAATAATAATAATAATAATAATAATAATAATAATAATAATAATAATAATAATAATAATAATGTAAAGTTGGAAGGGACCTTGGAGGTCATCTAGTCCAACCCCCTGCTCAGGCAGGAAACCCTATACCATTTCAGGCAAATGGCTGTCCAGTCTCTTCTTAAAAACCTCCAGTGTTGGAGCATTCACCACCTCTGGAGGCAGGTTGTTCCACTGGTTAATTGTTCTAACTGTCAGGAAGTTTCTCCTTAGTTCTAGGTTGCTTCTCTCCTTGACTAGTTTCCATCCGTTGCTTCTTGTCCTGCTTTCAGGTGCTTTGGAGAATAGCTTGACTCCCTCTTCTTTTTGGTAGCCCCTGAGATATTGGAACACTGCTATCATGTCACCCCTCACCCTTCTCTTCATTAAACTACACATACCCAATTCCAGCAACCGTTCCCTATATGTTTTAGCCTCCAGCCCCCTAATCATCTTGGTTGCTCTTCTCTGTACTCTTTCTAGAGTCTCGACATCCTTTTTACATTGTGTTGACCAAAACTGGATGCAGTATTCCAGGTGTGGCCTTACCAAAGCATTGTAAAGTGGTATTAGTACTTCACTTGATCTTGATTCTATCCCTCTGTTAATGCAGCCTAGCACTGTGTTGGCTTTTTTGGCAGCTGCAGCACACTGCTGGCTCATATTGAAGTGATTGTCTACTAAGACTCCGAGATCCTTCTCACAGTTACTACTATTGAGCAAGGTACCACCTATACTATACCTATGCATTTGATTTTTCCTGCCTAAATGTAGAACCTTACTTTTTTCACCATTGAATTTCATTTTGTTAGATAGTGCCCAGTGTTCGAGTCTGTCCAGATCCTTCTGTATCTTAAGCCTATCTTCTGGAGTATTGGCTATTCCTGCCAGCTTGGTGTCATCTGCAAATTTGATGAGTTCCCCATCTATCCCCTCATCCAAATCATTAATGAAGATATTGAAGAGCACTGGGCCCAGAACAAAGCCCTGGGGCACCCCACTACACACTTCCTTCCATGTAGATGCGGTTCCATTGAGGACCACACGCTGAGTACGGCCTGTCAGCCAGCTACGAATCCATCTGGTGGTAATGCTATCTAACCTACATTTTTCTATCTTATCAAGTAGCAGGTTGTGATCTACTTTATCAAATGCCTTACTGAAGTCCAAGTAAATTATATCTACAGTGTTCCTCTGGTCCACTAATTTTGTCACTTGGTCAAAGAATGTAATAAGATTTGTCTGGCATGATCTGTTTTTGACAAACCCATGTTGACTTTTAGTGATGACTTTGTTTGCATCAAGGTGTTCGCTGATTTGTTGTTTGATTATCTTTTCCAGAATCTTCCCAGGTATTGAGGTCAGGCTGATAGGTCTGTAGTTTCCTGGATCTATTTTTTCCCTTTTTTGAAGATGGGAACTACATCAGCTCTCTTCCAGTCCTCTGGTAGTTCCCCAGTGCTCCAGGATCTTTGAAAAATATAGTTCAGTGGTTCTGAGATCACGTCTGCCAGTTCCTTGAGAACCTTGGGGTGTAATCCATCTGGTCCTGGTGATTTGAACTCGTCTAGGCTGGACAGGTGCTCACTTACCATTTTCTTGCCTATCTTAACTTGCGTTTCTATTCTGTTTTTTATGGCACTGGTTTGGGTAGGTTGGACTGTTTTTTCCCTTTGTGTAAAGACAGATGCAAAAAACGAATTAAATAGTTCTGCTTTCTCCCTATTGCTTGTCACCTTCTTGCCACTTTCCCCCACTAATGGACCAATCATTTCCTTAACTTTTTTCTTGTTTTTTATATGTTGAAAGAAGCTTTTTTTGTTATTTTTGACTTTGGTCGCAAGCCTTAGTTCATTTTGAGCCTTAGCTTTCCTCACTTCTTCTTTGCAGGCACGGGCTATTTGCAGATATTCTGACTTAGTTATGTGCCCCTCTTTCCAATTCTTATACTTGTCCTTTTTATATTTCAATTTATCAGAGAGTTCTTTATGCAGCCATGCTGGTTTCTTTTGAGAGCTGTTATTTTTCTTCTTTGTTGGTATTGTACTAGACTGGGCCTTTATTATCTCACTTTTCAAAATTTCCCAAGCTTCTTGAGTTGTTTTCCCCTTTAGGATTCTCATCCATGGAATTCTTCCCATGGTCTCTCTAAGTTTATTGAAATTAGCTCTTTTAAAGTCCAAGACTCTAGTTTGGCTGTGTTCTATTGCTTGTGCCTCCAGAATGTTGAATTCCAATATTGCACGATCACTTCCCCCCAAGGTTCCTGTGGCTTCAACACCTTCTATCATTTCATCTCTGTTAGTGAGAATTAAATCCAATATGGCTAATCCCCTAGTTCCCTTCTCTACTTTTTGGGAGATAAAGTTGTCTGCTAGGTTTGACAGGAATCTGTTTGATCTTCCACTTGGTGCAGAGTTTGTCTCCCAGTTGATATCAGGGTAATTAAAGTCCCCCATTACTATTGTGATGTGCTTCTTACATACCTTAGTTAGCTGACTAGCAAAAAGTTCATCTATTTCCTCTGCTTGGTTGGGCGGCCTATAGTATACACCTATGGCAATGTCATTTTTTCCCCCTTTTATATTGACCCAAATGCTTTCAGGTTTACAATTTTCGTCATTGTTGTGCTCTATTTCTGTAGAGATAAAGTTATTTCTTATATAGAGAGCAACTCCTCCTCCTCTTGTGTTTAGTCTGTTTCTTTTAAATAGTTTAAATCCCTCTAGCTGTGTGTTCCATTTGTAGGTTTCATCCCACCATGTTTCCGTAATGGCAACGATATCATATCTGCCCTCATTTACCTGAATTTCTAGTTCACCCTGCTTACTGTTCATACTCTGTGCATTAGTGTATAGACAATTGAGTCCTTTATGACTGACGCTGTGTTTACTTGCTGCATAACTTGTGTGGTGCCTGGCTTCCCCTATTTTCTTATATTGCCGGGGACAGTGATGTACTGTATCAATTAACTCACTATCCCCATTATTTAGTTTAAATGTTCCTTCAAAAAAGCTGTGATTTTATTGCCAAGTAACTCAGTCCCTTTCTTGGATGGATGCAGATCATCTCTTTTATACATTTTTTCATTGGACCAGCTACAGACATCGTGACTAATATAACCAAAGCCTTCTCCTTTACACCACTCCTTTAGCCACATATTAAATTCTGCTATACGCTGGCCTTTTCCATTTTGCTCCTTATACACTGGTAAAACCTCTGAAAAAGTAAGCCTACAGCCTATTCTGCTAAGTTCCTGCCCCAAGCTCTGGAAATCATTCTGCCCAGAGAGTACATCTTTTTGGGACAGATCATTAGTGCCAAGATGTACAATAGCCTCCACATCACAGTCCTTGCTGGCATTCTTGATTATTTTGGAAATACGCTTCTTGTCCCTACTGGCAGTAGCACCTGGAAGACACCTGACCTCTTTCAAAACCTCTGTGTCCTTTCCTAAATTTACATCCCTTATAATTGAATCACCAACCAGAAGGTGGCTTCTCTTTTTGGATGCCTTTCTGTTCTTGCATGACTGGTGTGTAATGCCGGGTTCACACTTCTCCCTGTCGAAAACAAGTTTTTCATCTTGGACCACGATCCCCTGCTTATTTGAGTTATTATCACAGATACCTTTACCTGTCTCCGTAATGTCCTTATTAAGGTCAGAAAGGGCACTGTATCTGTTGTGCAGGGACACAGCGAAAGCTTTGGGTTTATGGTTCACAGAGCTCACCCTGCCAGATCCCATGGTTGTCCACACTGCCCTTCTCCTGCAGGATCTTTGTGGTAGAGGGGGCTGATAGCACGGAGGCTCAATAGGGTAGAAGGGCTGAACTGGACACCTAATTTCTGCCTGAGTTCAAATGTATAAAACTCAATACCTCCCTTATACCACAATTTATCTGGTGTCTCCACTGGTGTGTTGGGTCAGAACAGTTTCCATTTAAAAATGCACTTCTATGTTTAGTTTTGCATTTCTGTGCTTCAGTTGTAGCAGCAGCAGCAGCAGCAGCAGTTGTTTGTGGGAACGACCAGTTTTTGGCCTCCCATCCTTCAGCTTTCCCAAACGTTTCTTATTGGCCTCTACGTGAATTACAGTGATGAGCACACTGTCCTGGTTCGCACAGGATGGCATGTGGGAGGTTTGGGAAACGCTATGATAGAGCTTTCACATATATCTTTTAGTATCTTGTTTTTGTAATGATCTCATAGGCACCTGAGTAGTTCTCACTACGTATCCAATTATCACTATGTATCCTAATTTTTTGAGATTGATGGGGTTTATGTAATGTTGTATTTGGTATTCAGAAAAAGGAGGTGAATAAAAGTTCAGCGGGCAGTTGCTCAGGGCTTTTTGGAGAGAGACGAGGCTGCCTGGCTGGTTCAGAGCATCTCTATCGACCCGGGTCTGAATTCTTTTCCCTACAGTTGTTATTGTTATTGTTGTTGTTGTTGTTGTTGTTGTTGTTGTTGTTCTTCTTCTTCTTCTTCTTCTTCTTCTTCTTCTTCTTATTATTATTATTATTATTATTATTATTATTATTATTATTATTATTATTATTATTATTATTATTATTATTATTATTATTGACACAATGAGAACCTTGGCATTGTCCTACAGCAAGGGTCTGCAACCTTGACACCTTTAAGACTTGTGGACTTCAGGTCCCCGAATTCTTCATCTAGCAAGTCTCAAGTCCACAAGTCTTAAAGTTGTCAAGGTTGCAGACCCCTGTCCTACAGCATTGTCCATTTGTTCCTAGTTAGCATGATGTTGTTTGAAATGTGCAAAGAATTTTAGTTTAACATTTTTGAGGAGAAAATCCTACAAGTGCTACATATTTCTGTCTGCTTTTCCACTGACAGTACTTTCTGATTTTCCATGTGTGGTTTTTTTTTACACTGCCAATTTCTAATCGGTTTACTTCTTTGCAGTCATGTGAAAAAAAATGATGAAAACAGAATATTTGATGCATAAATGTTTCAATGTTTCTTTGGACTGCTGTGCGCCTCTTGACTATCCATGTTCTGGTGACTCTTCATCTCTCCCTTCTGATTTTTCGTTTGTCCTTAGCTTCTTTCAGTTGTCATTTTATGCATGAGATTTGTATCCTTTTCTTTTTAACTTGGTGCTTGGCTGCTTTTTTTTTAAACTGAATGATTCTACTGTATATCATCAGGGAGAAGCGTCCCCCTGCGATGCATGCAAGTGGCAGAACTACTGTGTTAGCATGAAGAAAGAGTAAAAGAAATGTGATGCTGAACTTCAATTGTTTTGGTGTGTGCTTTCAAATTATAAAATGATGTGGTATATCAAAATAATGTCTTTCATGGCCTTTGACTTTCCTTCTGGAGCAATTAGAAAGAAAACCACAGTACACAGAACGCTTGAGGAAAACGGTAGCCATTTTCATTTGCAAAGTGTGATTAATCTTGCACTGGTAAATGGTATTTTTGTCTCCTGACACCAAATGCTTTTAAGTCTTAATTCCTTTATTCTTATGAATCAGTTTGCAATGCCTTGACCTGCTAAGACAGTAATGAATATTGTGAAAGAAACCCTTCCAGGGTTTGGTTTTTAAACTCTATTTTGGTATCTCTCGTTTTTTAACAAGAATATCAGCAGGTATTCTAAAGTTCAAAGGGATTTTTATTTTCCAAACTGCATTTAAATTATATACACCAGGATGAAAAAAAATCAAGTCCTTACTTAGCATTGGAAATTGTTAATTACTGTGGCTGGATTTATGAAATTCAATTTGAATGTATTAGAACGTTTCTTTTAAAACAAATTCCTTTTTTAAAAAAAACAAAAAAAACTTTATCTTGCTTTTTCAGTTTGGAATCTCTATAATGCAGACCAAAAGCTAAATGGTTGTTCCCTGAAATTTATATGTTTCAGTGCTCATAAATAAATTTGTCCATTAAGCAGATGAAAACATTCCTTGGCTGTTATTTTGTACATAATGGGGTCTTTTAATTTTTTTCAATTAAAAATATTCATGTCCAATTTTAATATAATTTCTGGACTTTTTACTTTTTACATAGAAGTTGATTAAGAAGCATCTCAATATACACGTCGATAGATATTTCACTGGAAAACACATTTTCAAGATAATTATTCATCTCCCTCCTGGAGAGTTTTTCTTGAAACATCTTTGGAAGTTTAATATTGATTTTTTTTTCTTCAATCTTGTATATTCTTGAATTGTCTTTTTCTTCCATTTTATCCATTCTCAATCCTAGGTCCCCTAACAAAGAAACAGACAGATGATTTAGGTGCTAACGAAGGTGCAGAAGATGGAGGTATATTTTTGTTTTTCCCCCGCCAAACTGATTTGCATGACAAGGACCCTCTTTGAAAAACTTTTTTGTCCCTTTTTTTCTTCTTGTCTTCTTTTGAAGATGTGTTTTTTTATTCCCATTTTTGATGTGTTTTGTCTTCTTGCTTGTTGTTACATATTTTATTTTTTTTTAAAGAAAGAATGTTGTTAAGTTCTTTAAATAACAGTGGTGTTTTTTTTTAAAGAAAGAAAGAAAGGAGGGTGTTTTGTTTTTCTTTCCTTGGGACCAACTTTTAGTGTGTTGCATCCTGACTGAATTTGGTCCATGATAACTAACACACTCTGGAAATACAGTCTGTAAACTTCCTTGCATGTCTTCTAACCTCTGTTTCGATCGAATTCACTCAATATCAAGACGATGTGTTTTGTTTCTTTTTGTCACCCACTTATTTCCATTTTTATAGAAATGTGTTTGAAAGTGTGATAAATGGTGTTATAAAAATGTTTCCCAAGCAACCATACAGTTCACATGTCAGTATCCTCAATGCACTTTTACTCTTGTAGAAAGGGAAAATGAGGGAAAAAGTGAGATCCTTATACAGAACACCTTCTTCTAATTGGAGAACAGTTACACAAAATCTTAGACATCTGTCTGTCTGTCTATCTCTGTCCTGCCTTTATTATTTTTACAAATAACCCAAGGTGGCAAACATACCCAACACACCTTCCTCCTCCTCCTGTTTCCCCCATGGCAACAACTCTGTGAGGTCAATTGAGCTGAGAGAGAGTGACTGGCCCAAGGTCGTCCAGCTGGCTTTGCCCTGCTTTGAGAGCCCCCCAATGCACCCCCAAATTCCATTGGATCATTAATTTAAATGTTGACTAACCAAGCTACCGTATTTTCCGGCATATAAGATGACTTGTTAACCCATGAAAATCACCTCAAAAGTTGGGGGGGTCGTCTTATACGCTGGAAAATACGGTAAATTATTTATTACTTTAAATAAAAAGAGTAAACTGAAAATTGAGGGGTCAAAGGAAGAGAGATAATTAGAAAAGTGAGTTAATTTTCCCAGCAGGGAAAATGGGACTTAATTCATCTTAGCCTCCTCTGATTCGGGTCAAACTGTAATACGTTCACTCCAAGCTTCTATCTCTAAGTCTGACACTCTTTAAGAGGTCATAAGTTTTTCAGGAATCTTCCATTCAAACCACATGCTTAAGCCATTGGCATTCTAGGTTGGGATACTTAATTCTTAGCCTGTACAAAAGCTTTATGGTAGTTACAGTAAAAAAAATAAAAAAATAGTTCTTCTCTGATGTTAAAGAAAGAAAGCTGTACTTTTTGCAGTGTTCCCAAGATGCACATACAGAAGTAGAACAAAGGTTGGACTCTCAGTGATTTGGAATTATTCAGGTATCTGTAGATGCCTAACCTTTCCTATAATCATTAATTGATGGGTGGTGAGAAAGTTAAGTAACCATTCTGACACTATAAACAAACAAAAAAAACCAGCATTTTCAACTAGATGCCTTCCCATCATACAAATTTCTTTAAAGCATCTTACAGAAGTCCTTAAAAGTCCTCATTTCATGACTGCCTTGATTAGCAAACCTTTGTAATTGAACAGTGATGAAAAAGTCACTTTACAAGCAATCCTCACATTTATAACCTTCCCAGTTTCTGCAAAACAAAGGAATGTTGAAGTGAGGTCATAAGCACAGTAACAGTTTCACTTAGAGACTATTTCACTTAACAACTGAGTAGACAATACGTACTCTGCCACTTTGTCAACAGGAGGCTCAAGATGCCCAAGAATTTAAAATAAAATAATTTTAAACATCCTTCGAACCACAGTTAAATTATTTATTAGTGTAGCTCGAAAAGCTTGGCTGAAATGAAAGCAGAACAAGTGGGGCAAAATCCTACTGTTCTCAGAACGCATTTGGAGTGATGATGATGAAAACCATGTGACCATTACTCTTCCAAAGCCATGCCTGGAGTTCACACTGAGGGTCCTTTAGATTTCCCAGTGGTTTCCATGTTTCCCCCTGAGCAAGAAGTTTCTCTGGCAAAATAAATCATTGGGTTTTTAACATTCCCCTTTTTCACACAATGCTCTTCTACAGACCACCACAAATTATGACCCACCAAGTCTCACATGTATAACTAAATAAAGTTGATTTGTTCCAGTCTGGCCCCCCATAATTAGATGGTGAATACATTAGCTTTGTAAATTAGAAGCTTCACAGACCTATCCTAAGGTGATATCTTTTCAGGTAGGAAAATACTTTTGGGATCCAACTCACACATTTAAAATTATGTTCTCTGCTGCTCTACCTACAGTCACACACTTTCTTACACATTCCATGACAAGTTATTACTTATCTCCATAACCCTATTAACATTCAAAACTCTGAGAGCAATTCCCTCATTTATACAGGCCTTTCTTATATAATCAAAAATTAATAAATATTGTGTGATATTAAGAGATTCATAATCCTTGTTTTTATTTGGCTTGCAGTTTGGGAAAGCCCTTGCTTTTCACAGGTCACAATGTTGTGGCTTTTCTAATTTGTCCCATAATTGTGGGGCAGGCACTAATAGCTAAAACATCAGTCAGGTTAATCAGTTCTTTTCACTCTTTGGGGGAAGAAAAGTGAAAACATTTCTGCTCAGAATGAACTTAGCTAGCAATGACAGGAGAAATATCAGAAGTAATACAGTTCTTGTATGAAATTGATTGAGTAGCACCTCTTCTATTAGTAACAGATGACTACAGAAGTTAGTAATAGTGAAGTTCTCTGAAGTTGTGACAAATTATCTTAGAGGATTCAGTCTTTTTTAAACCTGAAAAAATGGAGCAGAATAGTCTTCTCTGCTTTTCACTGAATTTTTCACTGAATGCATCAATATACCGTAATTTTTTTTCAGTTGCCTTTTGCCCAAGCAATAAAACTTCCTTAGGTTAATTCTGATGCAAGTAGTCTCAATTGAGAGAACATTTACAGTTACAATAGTGATGAAAAAGGACAGGTCCTTACAATTATGACTGTCATAGCATCCCCACCATTGTGTGTTTGAGATTGGTCATGTGATCATCTTTTGCGCATTTCATAGCCAGCATTTTTTTAATATATATATATATATATAAAATTCTTATTAAAAAATTTAAATAATCAATAAAAAAGTAAAATTACTAACTTGTGATCATGTTATGCCTTACTTAATGGCCATGGGTGACTCATTTAACAACCACGGCACAAAAGAGGTCATAAGTCCATTGTGGTCATGTGATATCTCACTTAATGACTGCATTGCTTAGCAAAGGGATTGATGGTCCGAATGGAGATCATTATTTTTACAGTGTGTGCAGTTCTAGTTGCTGGATTATTAGGAAAACACCTGGGAGATTATTCTGAGCAAATTGTGCTAGCCTGATTTTTCTATATCTATTGCTTCTCATTATTTTCTGAATGAACTTGCAAATAATTTGGAAAAAAAGATCATAAAATTATAATTGAGAGCAGTGATCCAAGCTGACAACCGGGGTAGTTGTGATGTCTCATCATCTGTAAAAATATTAGAATTTTCATCCTCCATTGCACTTAAATGTTTATTTTGGCTGAAATAAAAAAGAGAATTAGAAGTTACAAGAGACGTGTATGAGCTCACTTGTGTCACGTGGGTTTGAGCTGAAAAGCAGCCACATGTTTTCTATCTTGTCCAACCATCCCATCTTCCTCCTCTAGTCTTGCGACACACAATACACACAAGAAAAGTTCTGATCACACCATCATGCCCAGTTTCTACCATACACTATGGACATCCATGGCTGAGATCCTTTTGTCCCTTCCACAAATTATCGTCCTCGTTCAGAAAGTTTACTGTAAATTCTAAACAAGACTATGATTAGGGGGCTACACGCATAATGTGACATGTCTCCAAATGGTGTGATAGTTGGATGAGAAAACACAATGATCACATTTCTGATTCCCCCCCCCCCTCATTTTTATTTTATAGGAGGGAAATGAAGTAGGGCTCTTGTGTTTTTGACTGTTGTCTTTTGCCATTTAGCACCCTCTTTGTTGCATGGAGTGATCGAAAAGCAGAATGACTTCCAAGGAGAAATGAGACACAGAGCAAATAAATCCTAATAAAATATGACAGCAAGAAAGCTAACTAAATCTGATTACTAAATTCAGGGGGTGTAAATTCTTAGTCTGTGATAAAAAAAAATCATACCAGTGGATCACTCAGACATCATATCTTTTCCCCATGTTGGAGCACTACTTTACTGTATTTAAACCAACTCTGTAATAAGAGGTGAGCTGTTAATTTGTTTCTGTTCCTTTTTTTAAAAAAAAATGCTGACATCTCTATATCCAAAGAGTATCAAGAAAAGCTTTGAACTGTTCACTGAACCCAGCTCTAATCAGACATATATCTCAATTTTAATTATAGGAGAGTCTCTTCCAAGATTCTTGCCAAGCTGACCTGTAGCTGACATTTACAGACCCCCAAAATTGTTAAAAGATCTGAATATTACTCGGATGGGAGAACATCTAGAAATCCAGGGTTCAAAGGTCAAGTGGGAAAATCTCTCTCTCTCTCTCTCTCTCTCTCTCTCTCTCTCTCTCTCTCTCTCTCTCTCTCTCTGTGTGTGTGTGTGTGTGTGTGTGTGTGTGTGTGTGTGTGCACATGCACATGTAGGATGACAAACTATTTGTGTATTGTTTGTGAAGAAAACTAAATGAGCATGTCATGAAGTCGCTAGAAATAAAGATCAACACATAGAAGAGTTTATATTCATCTTTACAAAATAATATAGTCCAGTGTTTCTCAACCCTGGCAACTTTAAGATGTCTGGATCAACTCCCAGAATTCCCCAGTCAGCCATGCTGGTTGAGGAATTCTGGGATTTGAAGTCCAGTCATCTTAAAGTTGCCAAGGTGGAGAAACACTGATCTATAGTACAGGATTCCCCAACCCCCAGTCCATGAACCCACACCAGTCCACGGCCTGCCAGAAACTGGGCTGCACAAACAAGCGAAGCCCCATCCAAGGGATGCAGGCAGCACATGAAACCATGGTCACTCTGGTCTGTGGAAAAACCTCTCTCCACAGAACCGGTCCTTGGTGCCCAAAAGGTAGGGGGGCACTGATGTAGTTCACACATTTCAAGTCAATGATCTGTTTTGTAACAACCTTTCTGAAAGAGTATTAGAAAGAACATATAAAATTAATTACACTATTTTTTTATTGTATAGTGAGTTTTCTATTAGAATTGTTAACATGACAATATCATGGAACAAAGTACACTTTAAGAGGAGATCTAATTCGATTCACCTTTTGAAATCAGAAGCAAGGCCCTATGGGAAAATGAGAATAATTGTATTTTTGGAAACTTCTAAACAGAATTGTGTGTGGGACTAGGTGTACTTATCTGATGTACTCAAGTCAATTCCATGCTTCAGGATTCAAGTACACATTTATATGGGATGAATGGATGATAGAAAAATCCCTTTAAATCTCTCTTTTTATATCCATGAAAATACCCCAAGTTAAAACTTCACATTATTTCAGCTTTCATTTTGCTATTGTTTTACATTTCCCTCCTTAGGGAAGTTTGCACTGCATTATCAGTTTATTGCATATTGTAATACTTGAAGAAATGGGAAGAATAACTTCTGACAATGCATTCAGGAATGAAGCTCCCATATAAATTTAAGCAATCAAGAGTATGCCAGCATTTCCATTTTCTGGTAGTGCATAATGTGAAGTCTTCTCTTAGTTTAATTACTGTTTTTCTTTCCAGTAAATTAGATTTAAATTTCTTTTAAATCTAAAACCCTTCTAAATATTTCAATATTTCAATTTATTTTAGCTGTAGTTCATCAGTCATCAACTTGAAGGTGGGCTTAACTTAAATGGTTCTTATATATTTGTGGGGTCCTTGGTGCTCTCTGAGCTTGGTGATTTTCTTGCAGACTTTTCTGCAACAAAGTAGGTAACATCATAGCACTAATGATATTTACCTAGTTTCATAATGAAATATCTGCAAGAAAACCACCAATCTCAGAGAGCACGAAGGCCCCTATAGTTCCACCTTGAGCTATAAATATTCTCTTCTATCATATATATTTCCTAGCTCAGGTCTGATTTGTCTGATGGGGTGTCATCTGAATTTGCTGGCTAGAATTTCTGAACGTTGTGGTTCTAATATAGCTGGAAGGTACTAGTCTGACTGAGAGAACTACAACTGGTCCAAGCAGGAAAACAGAATTTCTCTCTTCCATGAACCAGAAGATTATAATTAATTTGACTAATTTCAAATTGCCTGTAATGAATCTCTCACCATTTTTTAAAGTGGCCAGCCTTGGATTTAATTAGTTTTCATTGGCATCATACATGGAACAGACAGTAGAAAAAGACTGGTTGTTTACTTGCAATGTCATGTGACGTGTCAAGATGTAGCACAACTTAATAGTAGTAACTGTGAGAGGGATCTTGGAGTCCTAGTAAACAATCACTGCAGCTGCCAAAAAAGCCAACACAGTGCTAGGCTACATTAACAGAGGGATAGAATCAAGATCACATGAAGTACTAATACCACTTTACAATGCCTTGGTAAGGCCACACCTGGAATACTGCATCCAGTTTTGGTCACCACGATGTAAAAAAAGATGTTGAGACTCTAGAAAGGGTACAGAGAAGAGCAACAAAGATGATTGGGGGACTGGAGGCTAAAACATATAGGGAACGGTTGCTGGAATTGGGTATGTGTAGTTTAATGAAGAGAATGGTGAGGGGTGACATGATAGCATGAATAAATGTGGCGTAGTGGTTAGAATGCAGTATTACAGGCTGACTCTGCCCACTGCCAGCAATTTGATCTTGACCAGCCAAGGTTGACTCAGCCTTCCATCCTTCCAAGGTTGGTAAAATGAGGACCCAGATTGCTGGGGGCAATATGCTGACTCTGTAAACCACTTACAGAGGCCTGTTAAGCACTATGGAGCAGTATATAAGTCTAGGTGCTAATGCTATTGCTAAAGGTCTGTCATCATCATCAGTGTCAAATTTTGCCTTTTAGATTTTCCTGACAGTTCAATTATTCAGCCACCTTTAATAGCATATTTATATAGCTATTAGACCTTGTTTATTTGCAGCCCAGTGCCAGTAGAGCACAGGTAGAAAAGTAAAAAAACAGAAATGCAATAATGAGGCTAGTACAAATGTCTAATACAGGCAACTGATGAAGCACATGCTCTGTTGTTTCTGTGTGTCCAGAGTCACAAAGGCATTGTCTCTCCAGTTAGGCCAGAGGTGTCAAACTAGCGGCCCTCAGGCCAGATGAGTCAAGCATAGGCCACGCCCACCTTCGCTCTGCAAAGGCAAAAAACATCATGATTCGTCACGATACATCACGTGACACAATCGAGTTTGACATCCGTGAGTTAGGTAATCTTCCTGTATCACCCTTCAAAGGACAGGGAGGGCATGACATCATGCCAGAGCAAATGCCCTCCAGTGGTTAGGTACTTTGAATTTAGCGAAGTATGTCATAGAGGAGGCAGTTGTTAATTTAGGTTTCAGAATTGAATCTGCCCTGGCTATTCAAATGAACAGGAAATATCAAGAGTCTCATGGACCTTTGCTAATATACACTCTCATGGGAAGAAATCTGCTGTTGTTACCTCTTTGCAAGCATCTACATCCTAATTACATGAAGTACTGTGGAAATATATTTTCAAATGTCAAGAGCAGAACCTTGTACTGGCACAAATAGATTTATGAGCAGCCTCCTCAGATTATGAATTCTTTTAAAGTTATTCCTTCTGACATAGCAATGTAAAAGAGGAAGAAATGAGGCTTGCTTTAACATTCCATAAATAACTTGAATACAACCTTTCTTGGTTTGAAGACCCCAACTGGTCTTTAACTAGCATGTAGGGAGACCCAGTCCAGCTAATGGATGGGTCCAGGACCAAGAATTAGATGGGTCAAGAATAAAAGTCACATTTCAATTACACAGTTAGTAAGATTGCTCCCTCATGTATTCAATAGTTTTCCTCTTCTGTCACATTAAAACATAAAGTTCATCATAAATTATGGAACAGCTTGAAGAGCAGTGCCAAGGCTTTGAAGGCCATAAGTTGTATTTGCTTGGTTAGATGAAAAATACATGGGTCTGATTTGAAATAGCCTCAAAATCTGGAGTTAAGATCAACTTCCAACTTAAGTGGAGATATACCAAGGAATATTGCTGTCAGATTGATTCATGTTAATTTGTTTTAAGATGATATAGCTTGTCTTCTTTCATTTAAAAGAAGGCTTACAATCAGTTGCATTAAATGCCAATGTTTTCTGGAAGGCTGTTTAGCTGATTGGCTGTTGGCCAATACTAATGACAAGATTGCATTACACTAACACACAAAGAGATTTGTGGTTCCTTTCTGATTCTTCATTGGGATAAAATAATTACATATTTGTAATTCCCTAGACTTTCGTTGCTGTTTAGAAAATCTGAGTGAACAAAGTTTTTCATCTTTAACAAGAATTTGCTTTTGCAGAGGAATTAGTCCAGATCTGTACCTTCTTTAAAAAAAATGTCTGCCCTGTAGAAGAACAGAAAACAATATTGTTCCATCCAGAGTTGTATTTCTTTCCTTCAGATATCTGAAGATTTTTCCTGTTCTTCTCTTCACTCTAAACATACAAAGCTTGTTCAAATGTTGCTCTTTGTGTAGTTTTGGGAGCACATGAAAGATTTCACATATATTTGTGAAGTCTTCTTCACCTTAGTCAGATTCATAATAATAATAATAATAATAATAATAATAATAATAATAATAATAATAATAATAATAATAATAATAATAATAATAATAAAGTTGGAAGGGACCTTGGAGGTCATCTAGTCCAACCCCCTGCTAAGGCAGGAAACCTTATACCATTTCAGACAAGTGGCTGGCCAGTCTCTTCTTAAAAACTTCCAGTGTTGGAGCATTCACCACCTCTGGAGGCAGGTTGTTCCACTGGTTAATTGTTCTAACTGTCAGGAAGTTTCTCCTTAGTTCTAGGTTGCTTCTCTCCTTGACTAGTTTCCATCCGTTGCTTCTTCTCCTGCTTTCAGGCACTTTGGAGAATAGCTTGACTCCCTCTTCTTTGTAGTAGCCCCTGAGATATTGGAACACTGCTATCATGTCACCCCTCACCCTTCTCTTCATTAAACTACACATACCCAATTCCAGCAACCGTTCCCTATATGTTTTAGCCTCCAGCCCCCTAATCATCTTTGTTTCTCCTCTCTGTACCCTTTCTAGAGTCTCGACATCTTTTTTACATCGTGGTGACCAAAACTGGATGCAGTATTCCAGGTGTGGCCTTACCAAAGCATCTTCTCATGGATGACTCATTAATGTCACAGAGAACATACCCACACACCACCATTAAGTTTCACTTTTTCCATCTCATGCTTGCTTGATTCTAAGTCTGTTTAAAATATCCTGTTAGGACTGAGACACTGTAATAAAGTAATGACCCAGCAAGAGTGGATTCTCTATGTGTCTCTTTGCTGCAAGTATGCCATCTTCAGGGACTGTGGAAACAAACCTTTTCAATTGTGTTCCACTCCTATGAAATAGCTTCCTCAGTCATCCAAATGGCCACTTCCCTACTGGCTTAGTGGTCTTCGAAACTGTAATGCTGTGAACCTCTTCCCTCTGACAATAAAAAGTTTCTTTTTGGCTTGACTAATTGATTAATTTTGACAATAAAAGATTTCCTTTTGGCTTGACTAATTGATTAATTTTGACAATAAAAGATTTCCTTTTGGCTTGACTAATTGATTAATTTGATGAATAGTCCTGATGCTGCTTTTATGTTGTTTGGATAGGCTTTGTTTTACTGCTTTGTTTTAAAACTGACTTATGGAAGTCAGAATGTATGCTCTTCAGAATTAGACTGACCTTTAAACCCAGTAAAAAATAAATAATAATAAAAACCTTTGACAACAATTTGCTGAGCTTTCAATCCAAACAGCGAACTACCACATCTTCCCCCTTGGACAGTGGTGGCGAACCTTTTTGAGACCGAGTGCCCAAACTGCAACCCAAAATCCACTTATGCATCACTGGGTGCAAGGGGCATGGCGATGCTCCAGCGACCTGATCCGGGCATTGGACACCTGCAAAATCGGCCGTGGGTGTGGGAGCGAAATCACTCTGCAGCCCTAGATTTGGGCAGCAGAAGCATTTTGCAGGCTTCAGATGCCCGGATCAGGCTGCTGGAGCATCGTAAAATGAACGGTGGGGGGAGGGGGGGTTGCACGCAAAATCAATCCAGAGGCTTACCTGGACTCGTGCTGCAGCTGCCTCCACCATCCAGCCTGGATCCACCCAGCTCTTGCAGCTGCTCCTGACTCTCAGTGCAGAGAGAAAGAGAGCAAGAGCACAGGAGCACATGGAGAGGGGGCGGGGCAGCCTGGCCCCACCTCCCTCTTGGGTGATGGCGCGTGTGCCCACAGGGATGGCTCCACATGCCGCCTGTGGCACGCATGCCATAGGTTCACCACCCCTGCCCTTGGACCATTTCCCAGCTGTTTTACCCTCTCATATCTGTTCTGCAAAAAGCAATTGCCAATCAATTTCATTTCAGTACATGTGTTTTACTGGATTTATGTATCTTTTTTACACACAAACAATGTTTAAATCTCTCTCTGTGTGTGTGTGTGTGTGTACACACATTGCAGACCTCAAATGTTGAACGTGTCACCCAGTCACCAACAGATCATCCATACCTGACCCAAAAGTGTAGATGAAATCCATCCAAACCAAAAGAAGTAGCACCTTCTCTTCATGTCTTCCAAGATATTTATTCATCAAACACTGACCCTCATTTATCTTCTAGCTACCATCTTCTGCTCTTGACTTATATTTTGCTTGTAGTTTACAAAACTTCCTAAACTTTTGGCACTACTCCCACCTCCATGGCACTAAGCCTCTGTTTCTACAAATTGCAGGAACCAATCTGGGTCCATCACTGGGACCAGTTTAGTCTTCCAAGTTTCAGACTCCTGCTGGAGCCCATCCTCAAGGAACTTATCTCTTAACAGTCTGCTAGAAGTTTCCTGAGGATAGGCTCCAGCATGAGTCCAAAAGCTCAGAAGACTAAATTTCTGGTCCCGACCCCGATTTGATCCTGCAACATCATCCTGGGACATGCATATTTGCCTTCATTCACTACAAATAATTCTTTATGCCTAAATGTGGATATCTGTTTCTATTGAAATTGGATTTAATATGCAATTGTTTTATATAAGCTGGAGGGGATGAAGATATGGCTACAACGTGGTGCAGAGGTGCTGTCAGAACTTTGAAAACTCTGGAAAAATTGAATCCTCTCGATTCCCTTTTCCCTACGTATGTCCTTTCTGAATGGAAAGAATCCACTTCTATTCACCAAGGTGCATTTCTTGTAGGTCAGCAGTGATATTTTTGACAGTGTAGCGTGCAGAAAATTTATTTCATCTCTATTCTTATCTACTATGGCATGTGGATAAATTGAGAGAAGTTTGCAGCACTGTCTGTCCTTAACCTTTTGGAGCATAATATTCAGAAGGAAGTCATAAAAAAGGCATTATGGAGCTGAATTTATTCACAGACCTCTTTATAACTTGAACTTGATTTCTTGCTAGAATACAAGGTTCAGGAACTAGATGTGGCTGTTTCTCCAAAGGCAGTTATTTGCCCCATTTGCCCAGATAAACCAAATGGTGCTACCAAGGCTTCATTACTATTCACAGTCGGTGCTCTGTAATTCAATGTAATTTTAATTAAAGATGAATTCTTAAACAATCTCCTCCTGCGCTGCCTACAAGGATACAATTAGCTGCTTACTGCTTCTGTTGTGAGCAGTCATTTAGTGGATCTCAAATTAATAATTTATTTTTGGTCCCTACATTTTGCATTCATGATAGGAAAAGAAGAAGCCAATTCTATGGGTATAAATGGAGGAGAATGTTGGAGGAATTGGGAAATATCCCTAGGTATTCTAATTAATGTTGAAACACATCACATAGTTGATTCCACAGGCAAAACTAAATGTCATTTCAACCTTTAGTTTAATGCACAAATTGCCAGTGTCACCTCTCTAAAAGAGGAACAATGAGAGAAGGATGTACAGATTTGCATAACATTAGAAATAAGGCAAGTTTAAACAGATAGGCAAGTTTAAACAGATTCCAGAGTAGTTGTTATCTTTGAAGTACTTGGGTGAACAGGTGGATCTTCACTTTTTATTTATTTATATCCTGCCTTTATTATTTTTTGTAAATAATTCAAGGCTGTGAACATACTTAATATTCTTTCCTTCTCCTATTTTCACCACAACAGAAATCCTGTGAGGTGGTTTGGGCTGAGAGAGAGAGTGATTGGCCCAAGGTCACTCAGCTGGCTTTCTTGCCTAAGGTGGAACTAGAACTCACAGTCTCCTGGTGATTGGCATCAGAGTCACCTAGCTGGCTTTCATGCCTAAGGCAGGATTAAAACTCACAATCTCCCGGTGGTTGGTCCAAATTCACCCAGCTGGTTTTTATCAACAAGGGCTTATCCTTATCCTCCTTTCTTCATCAACTAAATTAGCTCTTTCTTTTTGTTGTGTAAAACTAATCAGTGAGGCTTCAAACCAATAAAAACTTAACTAAGGAAGAACAACCAGCACTCCT
The DNA here is from genome assembly GCF_964194415.1 of Vipera berus. Taxonomy (NCBI): domain Eukaryota; kingdom Metazoa; phylum Chordata; class Lepidosauria; order Squamata; family Viperidae; genus Vipera; species Vipera berus. The sequence continues at coordinate 15,083,473 of NC_138207.1, read as the reverse complement.
TCTCAAATATATTTGGGTATTAAGTTGGCCTATTAATAAACATTGAAAGTGTTCAGTGATCTAGATTTTAAAGGGAAAAGCTGATTCAGAGCAGACGTGGGTGTGCTCTGTCGCATCTGCCAGCACCTTCTTAAATCAAATGTGCTTTTTTCTTCCCTAGGCAGCCGTGCAAGTCCAGGAAAAGACAAAGTTTCCACTACCACTGTGCTTCAAATCAGCTTTTCCACTTAAGATACAGATCATTGCATAACTTTAACAAACTATCTCCCATATATGTATATACCGTATATATTGAAGGAACGCGGTGGCTCAGTGGGTTAGGATGCTGAGCTTGTCGATCAGAAGGTCGGCAGTTTGGCGGGTCGAATCCCGAGTGCCGCGTAACAGAGTGAGCGCCTGTTACTCGTCCCAGCTTCTGCCAACCTAGCAGTTCGAAAGCACGTAAAAATGCAAGTAGAAAAATAGGGACCACTACGGTGGGAAGGTAACAGCGTTCCGTGTGCATTTGGCATCTAGTCATGCCAGCCACGTGATCTCGGAGACGTCCTCGGACAAGCGCTGGCTCTTTGGCTTTGAAACGGAGATGAGCACCGGCCCCTAGAGTTGGAAACGACTATTTTATTATTTTGAAATAAATCAACATAACTCCATAAATGCATAAATTATTATTCTAATACAAATTTTCTATCTCTTTTCTGTTCTCCTTATAATCAATTGGATGATAAAGTTAGTGTGTTTTTCTATGCAAATGGATTAACAGTGGCAATGGAAAACTTTGTTGGTCCTGAATTTATCATGACCAATTTCATGATAAAGTTCTATGCTGAACTGATTAAGCCTCCCTTTATTGTGCTTAATCCTATAAAACAAAATCTTACAGGGTAGTCCTCAACATATGACCACAATTGAATCAGAACTTCTGTTTCTAAGAAGGTGGTTGTGAAAAGAGTTGCACCTGATTTTACAACTTTTTTGGGGGGGAGCATGCCTGTTAAGTAAACCACAGCAGTTTTAAATGAAACATGTGGTCATGAAGTGAATCTGGCTTCCCCCATTGACTTTGCTTGCCAGAAGCCAGCTGGGAAGATTACAGATGTTGATCACATGACCCCAGGATGTTACAACCATTAATAATACATGTTGGTTGCCAAGTGTCCAAATTTTGATCATGTAACTGTGAGGATGCTACAATGGGTGTCGCACAAGGACTGGAGGTTACATTTTTTTTAGTGCCATTATAACTTCAGATGGGCGCTATATAAATGGTTGTAAGTCAAGGACTACTTTAAGGAATCCAGGTTTTTTTTCCCTTCAAAATTTAGCCATTCTAAGATACTGCTTTTTTTTTCTTTCTGGAAATCTAACAATTTTATGCTACAGATTTCATGAGTCTTGGTGGCACAGTGGTTAGAATGCAGTACCGCAAGCTACTTCTGCTGACTGCTGGCTGCCAGCAATTTGGCAGTTTGAGTCTTACCAGCTCAAGGTTAACTCAGCCTTCCTTCCAAGGTCAGTAAAATGAGGACACAGATTGATGGGGCCATATACTGGCTCTGTAAACCGCTTAGAGAGGGCCATAAAGCACTGTGAAGCGATATATAAGTTAGCTTATCTCTAACTATGATTCTGTCTCTTCTTCTCTCTTACCTAGCCAGATGGCTGTAATTAGAAATTTATGACAACATTATAGGGAAACAGCTAGCTGGAAGGATAGCCTTGCAGGCATACACTGTTTCCTTGCTCATCTCCCAAGCTTTTCTTGGAAGACTTTCTTTACGAACAGTCAGATGTGCCTGCACCCATATCTTGCACAGATAGTAAGAGAGGCAACCTTTGGGAGAATTGATCAAAGTTATTCAATATTTTGTATACTGATCTGAACAAAATAAACTATGGAAACTAGTGATGAGGCTGTTGATACAAAGCAATCATCCAAAGCAATTACTGCTTTTTAATCTGCTTTGAATTCAGGATAATGCACAGAGAAATCTCTTCAGAAAGCTCTAGATTCTCCAAAGCCACTTACAACTTTACACACTTAGTTTTAAATTGTGTTATTGCTCAGTTTTCTCTAGATACCAGAATTCATTTCTCAACTGTGATCTAACTCAGTTGCTCTGTCTGTATCCTGAAGATGTTTCTATCACACCTATGTTTTGGTCACAATTGTGATCCAATTAGTTGTCTGTAGTGCTACTTTGCAGAGTTTATACACAGGCCTGGAATACCAGGGTTACAGCTAAATGATTTTAGGCTCTGGACAGACAGACAGACATCTAAAACACTGTTTCCCAGACCAGCCAATTACCACAGCAGATTCAGGGATGGTAGATGCTATTGGAATTCTGTATTCCTTGACATTACTTGTGATCTCAGGGAGCCTATATTATTGTTGAGGAAGCAGTACATTTTCAAGCTCACAGACTGGGTACCAGTGCCAGCCTTATGGAACAGCATCCTTCCCACGATCCTAATGTCTCCAACCCAATCAGCCTTTAAAATACTTAACTTTCCCCCCATTCTTTTGGCTCAGATGGTCATGCTGTTTAATGTTGCCTTTTAAGAGTCAGATTTGTATTTGTGACCTTGAGTATTATAGTTGGTCCCTTAAGTTATTTAATTTAATTATGGGATTTATATGCCGCCCTATCTCCTGAAGGACTCAGGGTGGCTAACAACAATAAAACAACAATAAAACAATAAATACAAATATTTAAAAGAGATTAAATTTACAAAGCCCCACTAAAAACCAATAAAAATTAAAAACAAAATTAAAACCCCCGTCTTCAGTCCAGGTCGGCCAGTTGGAAAAAGTATATCTTTAGGTCGCGATGAAAGGACCAGAGATCTGGGGCCATCCGAAGTTCTCGGGGGAGCTGGTTCCAAAGGGCAGGCGTCCCAACAGAGAAGGCCCTCCCCCTGGGGGTCGCCGACTGACATTATCTGGCCGACAGCACCCTGAGGAGACCCTTTCTGTGTGAGCAAACAGGGCGATGGGAAGTCATTCCTGGCAGCAGACAGTCCTGTAAATATCCCAGACCTAAGCCATGTAGTGCTTTATAGGTAAGAACCAGCACCTTGAACCTCACCCGGAGGGCAACCGGCAACCAATGCAGCCCACGCAGGAGGGGTGTAATATGGGAGTATCGGGATGCTCCCATCACAACCCTCATGGGTTGTATACATACAAAGTTTAGATTGTCTAAGCAACTGATATTTATCATTGAGGGGGGAAAACCCAGATTTCTGTAGAATGTTCCCTACAATTTGGATGGTGGATCTAGAAGCAAGAAAAACTGAACAGTCCCAGATTTCTGTAGAATGTTTCCTACAGTTCAGATGGTGGATCTGGAAGCAAGAGAAACTGAACAGTCCCAAATAACATTAACTCTTAATTTCCATTTTTCAATAGTCATGTTTAGGCTTCAAAATATCATTAAAATGTCACAATTAACTAATGCTTATTAAAAGAAAAGACCATAAAAGCTACTAAAATTGAGCAAATGAAAAGGTAAACTTGCTTGAAAATTGTTTGAATGTAAAAAAAAGTTCTTTTCCATTGCCTTTTTCAAGGTTTGTTTGGCTTCACACTCTAGACCTGAGACTTCTTGATGATTCTCCATCTGAGTACTAACAAAATCCTATAATATGTACCTTTCCAAGATCTTCCAAGTTGGGATAGATATTACCTACCTCAGTCAGCAGCACTTAAAGTTGTAATAATTTATATATGTTGCTTGGGAAACATTAAGAAAAACAGCTTTAGAAAGAAGGAAAACAAGACTTCTGTGCACATCATAACATTCTTGAGATACCATGTTTCTTAATATTTTTCTTGCAGACATTCGAGATAGTGGGGGACCTAAACCAGTCATGGTGTATATTCACGGAGGGTCTTACATGGAAGGCACTGGAAATTTATATGATGGCAGTGTGCTCGCAAGTTATGGCAACGTGATAGTCATTACCGTCAACTACCGACTTGGAGTACTTGGTAAGCAAGAATTTGGTTTTAATTTAATATTTGCCTTGTGTGGTTCTCTTTCTCTTGATTAGAAGGTTGTAGATGTAGAATGGATTTAGGTGTAGACATCAAAAGGTTCTTCTTTTTAAGTGTTGCTCTATATTAAAGGAAATGCTTTTATTTGGTTGATTGGAATTTAACCTGCAATGTATTCTGTTCTGATGGCCAAGAAAAAAATAATCCATCTTTTGGAATTATATGTGGTTGCTACCTGCATGTGTTGCTTTGAACGTTTGAGTAATTAGTTGTACATATTATCAAGTAATTTAAAGTAAATGGCAAATGTAAGATGAGATGCAATTGTTTCTGTTTGCCAGCAGACAAAAACATGAATACTGTTCTGACAGGTTCATTATGTATTTCTGGATTTCTGGATAATAAGAATGTTTGAGAAATGTTAAACATTGCCAGTGTCAGCTTTTATATTTAGCATAGCACCTTAAAGCAGAAATGTATCACTGCAGCTTAAGAGAATTCCAGATAGAAGAAGCTATTTCAAAGGGATAATATTTTGTAGGTTTAGTTATAGCAAAGTATGTTGAGGCTGTGTTGTTTACATGAATACAATCAAATTAGAAAGTCTGTTTCTTAGCCAAAGTATACGTTTAGGAATCAGCTCTCCTCAAACTGGTCATAGCTGGAAAAATTAAAATATCTTTCAAACCAGTTGCAGTTTCTGGTGACTTCATGAACACATTGATGTAATTTTCTTGAAGAGAGGTCTACTAGAGTTGATTGTTGCACAATGTGGTGATTGCTTGTATTTGTATTTTTATTATTCCAAATAATGAATTTGACCTTTTCCTTTGGGAGTTCCTCTGAAGCTCATCATAAGGTGCATTTAATTCTACTGGCAGTTATTAACGATTTTAGAAGCATAAGAGTATGTAACAGAGAGTGATGAAGTGATGTGTGATTTATAAACTTTGGTTTGCCTTAAACTGAGGGAAGATTGCTTGGTCATGTGGCTTAACACTCAACTTGGGCTTGATCTTGTGGTTTCCTGTATTTGGCTCTTCTGTGGAAATCATCTCTTTGCTTTTATCAGGTGATTTAAAAAGGATGCACCAGCTTAAAGACTTTTAAAAATGAGATTTCACTTCCCTTGGTGTTGACTTTGAATGAAATCAGTGTTCAGTTCTTGAAATGTGGGGAATCTATTTATTTCTTCACCTGGGAATCCTTCCCATTTTGCTGGCAAAATAAACAACGCAATTTAATAGTTGTGTGTAACACAAAGTTCACTATCCAGACCTTTGCTTTGATTTGTATCACATATCTTTGCATGACTACTTAATGTATTCCTCACTTTCTTAGAGCAATTAAATATTGACTCAAAATCTCTAGAGACATGTTACGCATTAATTTAAAACTATGTGTATGGTCAGCTTGCAAAATCATCTTTCTGCTTAGCATAAATTTCTTGTTTCTGTTTTGCGTGCTTCTGGGTACAAGATGTAGGACAGCTCTACTTATAGTGCATACAGCCATTACATTTTAAATCTGTAAACTAAAGAGCAGCAGTACAAATGAGGGTGGTTGAGGAGGTAGATACATTATCTTAAATTTTGTTGTTAGCTGCGAAGTCGTGTCCGACCCATCGCAACCCTATGGACAACGTTCCTCCAGGCCTTCCTGTCCTCTATCTTAAATAGAATAATGTAATTATAAAATTGGAGACACTTTCTGCTAAAGAACAAAAGTAATTATATGCAATAGGTGGCAATATACAACCTTGTCACATGTTTGTTAATCCATCTGATCGCCCTTAGTTTCCCTTGCTTAATGGATCAGCAATGTGATAGTAATACTACAAAGCTTTGAAAAGAGGCAGAGAAGATTAGATTAGTCAAGTTTGTCCTGAGCTCATTACAAGCTGAACCTACAGCTCTATTGAAATGTAAGCCCAGGTAATCATGGATTCACTGACTGCCTTTCGTGCTGGTTTTCATTTCTCCATATTTTTTCCTCTAATATATATTTTTGAGGAGATGAGGTATTAGGGAAGGATTGGGGGAAGAAGACTGATATATCTTCAGTTCATTCCTTCTGTTGTTTTTATTGTTTTAAAAAGTTTTTAATATTTTTAATATTTTTAATGGATGTATGTGTGTGTGTGTGTGTATACTGTACACTGTATATATACACTGTATATATACTGTATATATACACTGTATATATACTGTATATATACACTGTATATATACTGTATATATACACTGTATATATACTGTATATATACACTGTATACACTGTATATATACTGTATACACTGTATATATACTGTATATATACTGTATATATACTGTATATATATATATATATATATATATATATATGTGTGTGTGTGTGTGTGTGTGTGTGTGTGTGTATCACATACACACTATTATGTGGATTATCCAGTGCCTAGGAATTGACTCATTTCATATTTCATTAATGGGGTGATGTTTATTTGTTAAATTATTCAATGTTTAATTGAATGCGTTTTTTATTATTATTATTAATAATAATGTGTGTATAATTGTAATCCATCCAGATCGATGAAACCAAGATAGGTGGCTATATAAATTGAACGAATAAATAAATAAACATAGCCCCATTAATGAAATAGGAAATAAGTCAATTCCCAGGCACTGGATAATCCACAGAATCACAGACATCCAATCACAATAGACTTCCCTCTTACTATTTATTTCCCCAATTTTGCATAAGTAATATACTTGGGAAAATTTAAGAGATTAGCAAGTTTTCTGAGCTTCTTTGGGAAGTCTTGATTTAAACTGCAATCAGTGTTCTATAAGAAGTCCAGAAAAGGCTAGTTAAAGGGGAGGAATTTATTCCCCCTTAAGTCGTTGATAAATGGTTGAGAAATGGCTATTTAGTTGGAAATCTGAAGCTTCTGTTTTTAACTGTTTGTTGTCCCTGTCTATATAAGTATGTTGATCAAATTCTCAAATTAGTAATTTAAATAGCTGATCCCCATTTAAACACATATATTATATTTTACATTATTTTTGTCCCACCTTTATTATTATTTTTTATAAATAAATCAAAAGAGCAAACCTACTTAACCCTCCTTCATCCTGCTACTTCCATCACCATATACTAATCATAAATTTCATGGCAAAATGATTCTTAGTTAGAGGACTATGTATCCTTGCTCTGGTTAGATTCCAGGGTGTTGAACCTAGGAATTTTCAGTGCAGAACATGATGACACTGCCTTCCTTATGTAGCCTTTTTTTCTGAAATAAATTAGAAGGCTTCTGTCCAGGCCTTTTAATATGTCCTTGAATTGGCACTTTGTTAACATATGGGGATATGCTTTTTTGAATCATTATTTCATTGCAACTACATATACCTTGTGAAAGAATATACTGTCGACCAGTGGTTCTCAGCCTTTTCTATACCCTGTACCCCTAGAACGCTTCTGATATATTCTCGTATCCCTTAGAAAAGTTCAAATTAATGGCAACGAATTATGCATTTGTTGTTGTTAGTTACGAAGTCATGTCCGACCCATCGCGACCCTATGGACAACGTTCCTCCAGGCCTTCCTGTCCTCTACCATCTTCTGGAGTCCATTTAAGCTCACGCCTACTGCTTCAGTGACTCCATCCAGCCACCTCATTCTCTGTCGTCCCCTTCTTCTCTTGCCCTCAACCTTTCCCAGCATTAGGCTCTTCTCCAGTGAGTCCTTGCTTCTCATTCGGTGGCCAAAGTATTTGAGTTTCAACTTCAGGATCTGGCCTTCTAAAGGGTTGATCTCTTCGAATTATGCATATACACTATAATTTTGAAAACCCAAATTTTTGCAGCCCTGGAATATCGTCTTGCACTCACAGGAGGTGTGAATACCCCTGGTTGGGAACCCCTGCTGTAGACCAAGCTTGGCAGGAATCATTGAATTGTTACAGGAATAGTTACAGAAATGATTACCCAGTTCTGAGAAAGTATGAGAAAGAAATGTGAAATAATCATCCTGCTTGAGTTTTGTTTGGAATAAAATGATGTGAATAAACTGTGCAAGGCTTTCGAGACTGTTATTTTATGTTTAACAATAACAGCATTTCTTGTTTTCCTGGTATTCCTATTTTTTGACTTTGACTTCCCCAAAGGTTTAATACAACTTGCCTTTCTGGGTAAGAATCTCCCAAATCAACTTACAAGTATTATAGAAATTGCAAATAATTCTATAATGAATAATGTAGAAAATCAACTAATAGAGCAGTTGGGGTGATTATTCTGTGAAATACAAAAGTCCAACTTTGTAGGCTTCTATGTGATTCTGTTTCTAAATTTTATTTTTCTGATTCATTAGGACACATACTCCAAATTCCACATACTCATTTACGAGAGAATAAATTCAAGTTATTAATGAAAAAAATTAACTATCTAGCAAATTGAAAATACTGTCTGTGGGGGTGGGGAAAAGACTGATTTTCTTGTTCCAGCTGTTTGTACAAAGTATTACTAATTTCCTGTTCTATGGGTCAGAGTTTATCTTCCTGATATATATTTTTTTATCATGACAAATTTGAAATTCGTGGTCATTTCTAAAGTTTGATGATTTAAGAAATGACACTGTTGTTGTTCATTATGATCTTGGCAGATATTTCTAAGGACTTCAAATTTTTGAATTGTATTTGCTGTCCTGAACTGAAGCAATATAATTTTGAATGATTGCTGAAACTGTACCAAGGCATTAAGAGAAAAGAAAGATCTCTCTTTTTAAATAAATAATATTGAAATATTTTTGAATACTGCATATACTAATCTGAACTGCTACCTCACTTTCAATGCTTCTATTTTCTTCTAACCAAAGCTTGGGAAGTGCCAATATGAATTCAACTGTGATACATCTGTTCGTCTTGAGGATACAATGACTTACAAGTTCCCCAAATCAATTGTTCATGACTTTCCTAACTACTGCATTAATTTTGGGAATTAGACAATATATAAATGAGGCCTAACTCTACAGCTTCTTAATATATATTTGTCCATATTCTATGGAACAGGTAATATGGGAGTGCATGAAGGTAATGATTGATTCAGAGAAGGTGAACATGTTCTGGATAAGGAACTGACAATTTATTTCAAATGGTGTGGCATTCTATTGAAGAATAAGTACACAATTTGAAATCCATAATAAGCTCTATTTATATTTTTTCCCATAGCAGAATCATAGTATCTTCTTCCTTTCACTTATTGCAGAGGGCGACAAAATGTTTTCTGATGGTGCTTCTTGTGAGAAGAGATAGCAGCATTCTCATGTCGAGCCATGGTCCAAAGAATTTGTGTACTCATCATCTCTTTTGAGGGCTTCCAAACCTTTAGAAGCTTTCCCTTCCCTTCCCTTCCCTGCACTGAACTTCACTTCACTTCACTTTCCAACAATTGGGATTAATGCTGATGTATCAATCACCTTCTTTGCTCCCTAGCAACATTGCCTATCTGAGTTGCTGGATTCCACTGCTAGGTTAGCAGTGGAGTGCCTAAGGGAGATGATCCTTGGGGACTTCAATCTGCCACCTAGCAATGTTGTACCTAGATCAGCTCAGGAGTTTGGCCTCTAAAATAACCATGGACCGGTCCCCTATGTCAGACGGCCAAACATTCACTGAAGGCTGGTTATTAGATCTGTTTTGTTTTGTTTTTGTCTCAGATCAGTTGTAGTGTGATTTGGTAATGGAGGATTTTATCCTTAATCTGTTTCCCTGGACCAGTAACACTGGTTGCTCTCCACCTCATTGGAATCACTCATTTCCAGAAGAAAAAAAGGAACTATGAGCTTGGCTCACCCAAGGGCATTGATACTCCCTGTTAGGTTTCAGAGGGAGTTTCAAGTTCTTCCCAAGGACCTAACAGGTACTTCGGCTCTGGACCAGATTGTACCTATGCACTCTCTGTGCAAATCCTATAAACGTTCCTGAGTTGCTTCTGTTGTCTGGTATGATTGAGTGTGATGAGTCACCTCTAGGTCAGCAAAGAAATCTAATAATTAAATAATAATAATAATAATAATAATAATAATAATAATAATAATAATAATAATAATAATAATAATAATAATAATAATAATAATAATAATAATAATAATTTTATTTATATACCGCCCTTCTCCTGAAGGACTCAGGGCGGTGAACAGGGCAGAGATATAAAAAATACAAAAATACAAAAGTTAAAAAAATATTAAACATATGCCCAAGCTAAAAACAGTAAATACATATATTAAAAATGACAATAAAAAAAACCAACCCATCAGGCCAAGCCGGCTTGTTCAAATAAATGTGTCTTCAGCTCACGACGGAAGGAGCGAAGGTCGGGCGCCATCCGGAGCTCAACCGGCAACCGATTCCATAGTTCCGGGGCGCCCACAGAGAAGGACCTCCCCCTGGGGGCCACCAACCGACATTCTCTGATCGGTGGCACCCTGAGGAGGCCCTCTCTGTGGGAGCGCACAGGGCGGAGGGAAGTTGATGCCGGCAGCAGGTGCTCCCTAAGGTACTCCGGCCCCATGCCATGTAGGGCCTTAAACACCATTACCAGTACCTTGAATCTCACCCGGAAGACAACTGGTAACCAATGCAGCTCACGGAGCAGAGGTGTAACATGGGAGTATCGGGAGACTCCCAACACAACTCTTGCGGCTGCATTCTGTACCAGTTCTGTACCCTTTAAATGATTAAAGGGTGTGTGTGTGCATTCTGGGTCCCATTGATTAAACAGTGTCATCTTTCAGACACCCAAGATTTCTAAGTTATGCCTTATGGAATGACATCCCTCAGAGATTCATATGGCACCCACCATTGTGATGTTCAAAAAAAAAAAACCACTAAAGAAATTGTTCTTCCCAAACCTTGGAATAGGGTGTTTAGTTAGGTTTTATAGCTGGTTGTATTGTCCTTCCAGTTCACTATGATCTCCTCTTATATGAATCATTTAAAAAATAAATAAATTGTAAGCTGCCCAGAATCACTAAGAAGTAGGGTAGCTTCAAGATTATATAATAAATAAAAATAAAATTTTGCATAGTTATTTCCCTGAATGTCAGCTGTATTTTATTACAGTGGTCCATAGATAATACACATCAATATGTGATTCATTCATAAATTGATAATAACATCTGTTTGAAGAGACCACTGAGTAAAGGGTTATCTTTCAATTTCCGAAAATAGGTTTTTCAGGGATAAGAAACTTTATTTAAGTGTCACCTCCCAAGTTCAATACATATAGTTCATAGAATATAGTTCAAAAGAATAAGTACATCTAAAAATACTAAAACTTATCTCAAAATGTAATTAGCATATGTAATAATCTCTGCAAAATCGAACAATTATAGGATGTTATACAAATGTATGTTTTAGTGAAGCATTAATCTGATTGTGTATTAAGCAATATTATGATTTACTTAAACATTCTCTGTGAATTGTAAGCACTGGAGAATCCAGTAAAGCATACATACATACATGTTTTATTGTTTTATTTACATGCATACATACACATTCAGACATACATATAGTGTGTATATATTTGAATGAGACATAAACTAAAATCTAAAGCAGCTTTTGATACTGATGTCAGTTTTTCATATGATTTTCTAATCTTTTTCCATTTATTAGTTAAAGTTTACATATGATTAACAGCATTTTATGAAAAATTATAGGGTTTTTATTGCAGTGGTGTTTACTGTCATAAGATTTAATAATCACTTGTAGTAGATTAGGCTGAAAATGTCTCAGTCCAAATTGGGATGTCAATTGATGTTATAATTGGAAAGGCTGCCATTAAGCTGTACTCATGAGATTTGTGGGGAAAAAACTGAATTCTCACCAGACCTCAACATTCGTGCATGAGAAGAATTTATGAGATTGAATTCTCTGAGACTAGAAATAAAAATGTTTTGAAAATATTGCCAAAAAAGAACAGATGGCCATTTTTGTGATATCAAATAAGCAACTAGCATCCTTTCCATTAAACTAAGACTCAAGAATAAGATAAACGATAGTAGGGAGAACCGCTCCTAAGGTATTCACTGATAAATAAGATATAAGTTTTCCAGTTTTTTTAATCTAAGCCCCTTGATCATTGCAATAAAACACCTCGTTCTAAATCTGTGAGAATTGTGCTATTTTGGGTTTGAGTTGCTATAAAAAGCTTGACATTTTATGAAATTTCAGGATTTTTGTGAGACTTTGGGCATTTGGCCAAATTTGGGTGATTTTGATTGTACTATTTGTCTTGGGTGATCTACAAAATTTTGATTGTACTATTTGTGGACACAGAGTTGCCAATCCTTGATATAAAGATTGTATTTCTGAACTTGTCCTTCAGGTTGTCTTTAATGATCGTCACTTTCATCATCCTGTCTTTACCCTAAATACACTCCTTCCTGAAGCCATAGTCATAGCCATTGTTGGTTGAAACTAGTTTGCTGCCCTATAATGATGTGTAGCAAGTCACACAAATAAATAAACAAAACATTAAAGTAATCTGAAATGTGTTTGTTTTATCTGACTTTTCAACACTGAGCTTTCATGACATTAGCACAATTTAGTTGTAATTATTGATTTGAGATGTGTGTGTGTGTGTGTTTGTGTGGGTGGTCTATGTTTATTTCAGTCATCAAATATTTTAGGTGTTTTAAAGTTGTTGATGTTTCCTAATGATTCATTGCCTTATGATTTTAAAAGTGTGATAATGGAAGTTGCCTGAAATTAAGTGTCTACTCTTCTTCCCCATTTTTAATGTAACTTAAAAGAAGTATTTTAAATCCATCACATAAATCCATTGGTTGTAAATCTATTCATCCCTTTTTAGTATATGAGGCAGAACATTATTCTAGGATGGAGTTTTCATTCTTCTCTTCCTCACAATGTACAGTAATGGAAATTTTTTTGAAATCAAATTGTGATACATAGTGGTAGGCTTCTCTTAGAGAAGGCAGGAGAGATTGTAAATTTGCCTCTAATTTCTCTGGGGTGTGATCATGCCATGAAAATAAAACTAATTAAAACTAATTAAAAGTTGAATGTACTGATTGATATCCCCAGGTCAAATAATTCATTTTAATTAGTTATGCAACAAATGGGATGCAATGGCTTAGTAGTTAAAGATATTGAGTTTGTCAGCTGGGTTCGAGATCCAATCAACGCATGATGGGGTGAGTTCCCGTTTCTTGCTTCAGCTCCTGCCCATGAACCAATTCTAAAACATGCAAATGTAAGTAGATAAATAGGTATCACTTTGGTGGGAAGTTAACAGTGTTCAGTGTATAGTCATGCTGGCCAGATGACCACTCAAATGTCTTCAGATAATGCTGGCTCCCTAGGCTAACAAATGGAGATAAGCACCACCCCGCAAAGTTGGATATGATTGGATAGGGAAAATCTTTACCTTTATGCAACAATGACTTGCAACTCTTGATAATAAACCCCCTAAGTGTTGCTTGAAAGGGAGGGAGGGGAGGGAGGGAGGGAGGGAGAGAAAAAGAGAGAGATAACCAGTTTAATGCATATTGATTCAATTCTTACTTCCAAAATCTACATGTAAACCAGAATTCAGTTATATGCTAATATTCTCCTTTCTTTCTTTCTTTCTTTCTTTCTTTCTTTCTTTCTTTCTTTCTTTCTTTCTTTCTTTCTTTCTTTCTCTTTCTTTCTTTCTTTCTTTCTTTTTTTAAAGTACAGTAAGGGGAGGAAGAGATGTGCAGAAAAAAATATTAGAGATAGAAATAATGGCTTGCCAAACTGCATGTTCTAGAAGAAGTGCAGATAAAAATTCATAAGGTAGACGAACTGTGTAAGGCATGTGAAAAAAGAAAAAAAAACTAATCTAAAAATTGGAAGGAATGAACCTGGGGTATGAGGAACAAGGAGCTGTAAAAAATCAAATAGGACAATGTGGCATCTTCTCTGCAGTGTCCCATTGCTCATCCATTCCACAATATCTTTCGTGCTGAACTTGCTGTGCTGGAAAATGTCATGGAAAACAAATGTTTTTATTTAAGTCATTTGTTAAACTTGCATCCTCCTGCAAGCTGACAATTCTTGGAAGCAGAATACAGAGTATCCAATATACAAACGTTAAAGTATTCCCAGCATGATTAAAGTGAGTAACACCATAAAACCCCCACCAACAGCAAAAATTGCATTACAGAAATTATAATCTTTTTTACATATCAGAAGTGGATAACTGCAGGAGCAAAAAAAAAAACACCAAACCATTATTGCCATGCCAATGATTGGACCTGTAGGTTAATTCCTAGGCTCATTTGGGGGAACTAGCTATCTCATGCCTCTGTTCCCAGCACTTACACTGTATTTCTATTGATTGGTGTGCTTAGACAATGGCTTATAAAGGCACACAATAATAAATCCAGCCCTGAAAGCTTATGATACTTGACGAGCAGGTGCCTTAATTGTGAAGCCTCTTTTGACACTTTGTTCACATCCAGCATTATGATTATTCCTTACCCCTAACAAATAAGGATGGTATTTTTAATGAAAGAACTTTTTTTTTCTCTGTGCTAAGATTGTTGAAATAACAAATCCTGTGCACACTGTCCATTTTCATAACAGAGAATGCACTGAACAATCTGCTGGTGATGACCTATAAAGCCCTAAATGGCGTGGGTCCGGGATATCTGAGGGAACACCTGTTGCCGGCATCGAGTTCCCTTCATCCTGTGCGCTCCCACAGGGAGGGCCTTCTCAGGGTGCTGCCGGCAAAAGACTGCCGGCGGGTAACACCCAGGGGGAGGGCCTTCTCTGTGGGTGCGCCTGCCCTTTGGAACCAGTTACCCATAGAGCACAGGACTGCCCCTGACCTTCGTTCATTCCGTCGGGACCTGAAGGCCTGGCTCTTTGAGCTTTCCAGCCAGGACTGAGAATTTTAATTTTAACTTATTATAATTGGGTTTTAATTGGAGCTATAAACATTTTATATTTTACTCAAGGATAATTTAATTATTTTAATTGTTAATAACTTTTTGTATTTGTAGTGTTATTTTAATTACCTTGTGAACCGCCCTGAGTCCCATGGGAGAAGGGCGGTATATAAGTTCAATAAATAAAATAAATAAATAAATATCCTTGAATTTTCATGTTTCTAAAAGAAAAGAAAAAAGTGGTTGTTAAAATGGGTCACAAAGAGGCATCTATGCCAAAATTGAAAAAAACTCCTTGTATTTAACTGCTTTAAGCTCTTTAAATTGTTCTTTCAGACTTCTGCTTCACTTGAGAGAATTTTTAAAGTTTAAGGATCCTTCCTTCCTTCCTTCCTTCCTTCCTTCCTTCCTTCCTTCCTTCGTCCCTCCCTCCCTCCCTCCCTTCCTTCCCTCCCTCCCTCCCTTCCAATTATTTGAGCAAGGAAGATATTGTGATATAATTACTTGTGCTGGGATAGGTTGGCCAAAGCCAACATCTCTTCCTCTTCCTCTATCTGCCATTTCTGTATCATTCTTTTCTCTCTTAATTTCTCCCCAACTACAGTAACCGGCTGATGAATATCTGATCTAATGTATTTATTTATAAACGACAATGACATTGCCCACTAACCATACTCAGTTCTTGGCCCCAGACAACCTGAAAATATTGCTGGAGATAAGTCAGTAATAATGGAATATTTTTCCCTTTCCCTATTGTTTTTAAAACCTTTTCCTTGTTAGGCTATATTGTGCTAATGACACCCTCTGAACTCTTATTTTTCACTGCAGGGCATTTATTACAGAGTCTTGGGGAATCTTGAATCGATCAAGAAGGTGCATGAACTTCACAAGTACTTAATAATCATGAGTACTTAATAAACAACATGTTTCTGGGTCCATTGGTAATTCAGTGGTGCATATTAACTTTCTCAGTCTAGTTCTAGTACTATACCATCCAGTGCTTCCTTGGTCCTCTCTTCTTCCGGTGTTATGCATTTTTCCACACTGGGCAAATATAATTCTTGTTACTGTTAATACATACACAATTAAATATAACATCTTCATCACATTTTTCTGGTATTATACATAATATTGATAGTATCAATTTATAATATCTTTTCTAGCCAAAATATATTTCAATTGCATTTGCACTTAAAGTCCATTTATTCAGTCAATACCCTATTTTTCCTGCTTTTTTAACATTTTAATTTTCCATCAATGTTCAAAATATCTCTATCACTTATAATTTTCTCATAATAAATTATATTTGGGTAACCAAAAGCTTCCCTTATTCAAACCCTTTTAGGTTTTTCATATTTCCCATCTCATAACAAAATATAATATTCTAGCTACAAATCCTATCCTTCTAATTATAATAATTATAATAAAACTGTTATTTCTAACAGTTATCAATTTTATTAACCATATTCAAACATCTGTTTAATAGTATAATATCCCATGTAATACGTCAAACCTCTATTTTCTTCAGTCTTACTCAGCTTTCTTCCTTTGCCAAATAACTTTCCAAGTCAGTGCATTTGAATCCTCAAGTAATTCTTCCTCTATTTTTGTGTATATTGTTTTGAATGAGGAAGAGAATTTGATTGAAGTATTTTTGGAAAAATGCTCAACCCATTTATATTCATTAAACAGCCTCCATCTTTCTCTTTCAGTTTTTCTTTTCATTTCTTGTTTGTCAATATTTTGCATTTCTCCTAACAGCTTTATCATCCATTCGATCAGCTCTTCTCTCTTATCCTCAAATGTGTTCTGAGATCTTGAAAAGTAAGATATCTTTTTCATTTCTGGTGTTATCACTGCATCTTCTAATTTTTCATTTGTCTGTATCTGTCTGTTAATTCCTTCCTTTAGGTCCTCCATGTTTGGATCTATTTCTTCTAATTTTCTTTCTGTTTTCTGGGTTATTAGTTCCTTCTTTGTAGTCATTGTGTGAATTTGTAAGTTTAGGTTAGAAAATTGTTCTTTTATCTCATTTGTGTTATTTTTAGTCTCATCATGAAATAAAACAATTGTCTCTTGGATTGATTTCAACATAGAAATAACTTCTTTCTGAGATTCATTAACATTTTCTTATTGATATATCAAGCTGGCAGCTTCAGAGACAAGTGTTAAAGATTATTTTTTTACCATTTGAGGCTAAGTATGGAAAACCCATTTTGTGTTTGTATGTAGTTTTTATAGTCCAATAGGGTTGCCAACATAGATAAGAGCCCAAGAGGTTTTTTCCTTTTTCCCAGCTGCAGTCTGCAAAGTGAAAGTTTCCAGGAACAACAAAGAGTCTTATCTAACTCCGGGCTTCAAGCTAAGTTTCCTTTAAGAATAATAAATTGTAGTGCTGTGATTTGCCATTAGATGTCATTGACACTGTCTTCCAGCTTTCCAAATCCAAGCCTATTTTATAGACTTTCAAATATCTTTTCTTTAAAAAAAGTCTCAAAGGTACTTTTAGTCCCCAAATTTCAAAGCTATATATCTTTATTAATTCCAAATTGATCTTGCAGTTTTCTCTGTTTTCCCCCAAAGCAATTAATTCACCGCTTTTCTTTTCCTGAGGGAGTGAGGCAAAAACTTCCTTTCCTTCTCTCATCAGGGAGGATTCTTTGCTTTGGGTATTCTTTTTTTCCAGGAAAGTAGTATTGAGGTCATAAAAAGAGGATAAAGTCTCACCCAGTTCTATCCACGTTGCTCAAAAATTGCTAGTTAGTGCTTATTTTCAGTTGTCAGCAGCTTCTGACTGGCCACACGAATGTAGCCAGTCATTCCCCCACTGGTTTGGATGGCTTCCTCGGATCTAGCAGAATGGCTGCCACCCCTCCACAATCGACAAGAGTCTCCTCCTTTGTCGCCTCTCTGGGGCGACTATCAACCCTTTTTAGTGTCCCCAGAGAGGCAAAATCAAACATGGAAGACAGAGCCCCATCTTCCAGCACCCGTCACATCACAATGCCTAACCAGAAATCCTCAAAAGGTACAGAAATTGACAACCCATAAAGATATATCTAAACACTAGTTAAGCAGAGGAATAAGTGATAAATAAGTCATACCCTCTATTTCTTCTTCATTGAAGGAGCATATGGCTGAAAGAGTCTGAGCCACCACATCAATATATAGTACATCAATGAAAGTGAATATTTTTGTAATCCCATGGTACGATAGTAGAAAACAATCCATCCAGTTTAGCCAAAGTGAAAGCCGAGGAAAATTTGAGAAAATTAGAAGCAGACTTGGAAGCCATTCAGCTGCATGTATTTACAAGTGTAAAAGTTGTCCCAGCAAATTTACAATTGCTTTTTTTGTGTGAGCCAACAACCAGAATATGGGCTCTACAGCAATATATACTGAACAACATAACCTGGTTTAGTTACAAAGAACAAATGGGTTTTGATAATTCCTTTTTGTGACTAAAAAGATTTTAGAGAGAGCAGACATGGATATGTTTTGTGTAGTGGGGGGAGATATGTTCAGCATGAACACCGTTGTCAACCATGACAATTTGTTAATATGCAGTTCCTTAATTTTTTTTTTTCAGGACACAGGGTCCTCATGAAAAGCAGAAATTTTTTAGAGTGCTTTCAAAGAAATGTCTCACTGTCACTTTTTAACAAGTCCCAGTTTTTATTAATGGAAACCAATTGCTCAAACAGCGACATTGCTGTTTCAGCTATAACAAGACATTGCTTAGCTATAAATTCAGCTTGTCCCAAACTTCTCTCTGCATTGTCTTATTTTCTATGGAAATGGTTAAGTGAATTTGAAAGGGAAACTATGGAAGCAGAAGGAAAGGTTGGGAGGGAGTTGGACTTAGTTGTTTCTAAGAGAAGCTCTAGTTGTTTTTATTTAGCTTTGCTTAATGATCCCGTCCAATTCTATCAGATTTGATTTACTTACAATTTCCTTGGGTAATAAGAGTTCCTTGATTTCCTCCTGGATCTCTAGCTGACTTAGAATGAGATTTCAGTCCAAGATTAGCTCCATGATATTTCTTCCTTTTGTCCTTTCTACCTAAGCAGATTTTCTCCTCATACAGTTTCTCGAAACAGGCAATATTTAACAGGCACGTCAGAAATTGGACCATATTTGCATTGGTTCTCTAAGACACCTATGGCAGGAAGAACCTTAACTTAAACATGACCATCTGGGATTAAATCAGATACCAACTTGAGACAAATGAAAGTACTTAGAAGACACTATTCCACTCACATAGTTAGTCCTATCCATATTTGGCTGAGTGCAGTTTCATTTTTCCTTCTTGTCTGCTCTGTTCCAAGAGCTGGAAACAGGGTTAAATCCTACAGCCCTATTTTCCCCTCAATATGAAGTATTCTGTAAAGCTTGAACAAGGAATTCATTGTTTTTTAGAGAATGTTACAGTCTCCTATGTGCTGGTGGAAATTAGGTATAAGTAATACTCCTCTAGATCTAAATAATGTACCCAATCAACTGATTTAAAAAGCTAAGCAGAATCCAACTTTGGATTTGGTTGAGCAATCACAAATAAATGGCAGAGCTATAAAATAAATCAGCCCAGATTATGGCCAATGGCAAATGGGTTTTAGGTGCCCCATCCATTGAATGAGGTGGTTGTCTAAATTTTACCATCTATCTAAAATCTTTGGTGAGATGTGTCAAAAGGTGACATTTATTAAGAGAGAGATTCTGAACATATTATTCCTTCAGATTTGTACACCTTTCATGGTCTTTTTATGTTTGATAAGATTAACAAACTGCTTTGGGGTGTCTTAATTTTCTGTATGCCATCTTCAGAGTCCTTGAGGACTGGCTGGTTAATAAGGAATGAATGGGTAGTGATGAAGTCACCACTTCATGGCATGTGTTTGTGAAATGTTTGCTGCCTTCAGCTGCTATGATTTATTTTGTCAATGTTTGTCTTGAAACTAGTCAATCAATCAAACTGTTACATTCAAAGTAGGTCACCCTTTAATTTTATCTTTGTTACAATGAAGTCAACAAGTTTGTGGTTAAGCCATTGCAATGGATGGGTCATATCTCAAAGGTGCTTTTTCAGGAGGCAACTTTCTTATTTTTCTTTGAAGACATTTTGCTTCTCATCCAAGAAGCTTCTTCAGCTCTGACTAGATGATGGGGAATGGAAGGATTAAAAAAAAACCCAAGAAAGTTCAGTTGCCTCCTGAAAAAGCACCTTTGGGACAACCATGACCTGGATGACTGAGAATCTCCATAGACGGAAGGGTCACATCCGTTTTCTTTTTATGGGTACTTGAATTTTTTTTTCAAATTCTGATATGAATGTTCTGTGTTCTTTTGCATTAATCTGGTCATAAGGTCATATACTGTATAACTTTACCTGTTCATATTATGTTCATATTATGGGAGTTGAGAAACCAATGTTGGTCCTGATCTCATCAAAGCAACAGAGGAGCTGTCCAGCAGTTCAGCAATTAAAAAAAACAACATTAGATTGACTGGAAGGGTAACTGTTCAGACGATTGCTTCATCAGGTGAAAATCAATGGAAGCTGCAGCCATTGGTCATTTCCGGGCAAAATTTGAAAGTAATTTTATTTCACAGATTTATTTTCTGATATTTATTTCATTGACTGATGTGTTAGTAATAATCTAACAGTGTTCAATTGAGTGAGGAGACTGGCAATAATTAAAATGAAGAACATAAAGTAGAAAATATAAAGATAAATTACAAGTAGTTCACAATTAATTTATATTTACAAGGCTAGTGAAATATTTGAACCTTGTCTGCCCTTCTAATGGCAGAGAGACTGAAAACCACTTTCCAAGGGAGAACATTCCAAACTTGGGAGTGACCAGAAAACTCTTTCCTACATGATAGATGAACAATAATGGGGCATTTCAGGCATCTGCAGAAAATCATCTACAGATCTTATATCAGACAGGTTTATATTTGGAGAAATGGTGCCTTCTATACTAAGTCTTAAGCTATTTAAGGCTTTAGAGATGAACACTATTATCTTAAACAATATATGGGTGCAGTTGATAATCAGTAATATTCAGATTAGCCATTACAGGCCGTTCTCAACTTGCAACCATTTGTTTAGTGACCACTTGACACTGGTACTGAAAAAAGTGACCACTTCTCACATTTATGACCGTTGCAGCATCCCTTTGGTCATGTGATCAAAATTTGGATGATTGCCAACTGGTTCATATTTATGAGCTTCTGACAAGTAAAGTCAATGGGGAAAGACGAGTTCACTTAACAGCCACATGATTCACTTAACAACTGTGGCAAGAAAGGTCATAAAATGGAGGCAAACTCACTTAACAATTGTCTCACTTAGCAACAGAAAATTTGGGCTCAATTTTGGTTGTAAGTCAAGTACTTTGGCACCAAAGAGTAGTCAACTGCAATTTCTACAACTTTTTAAAAAGTAGACCCATCAGATTGTGTTGAGATAATCAAGACTGGACAAAACACAGATAACTGCTGTTAATCTAACTGCCCAGGAATCATCACAATTGGCCTAGTACTTACATTTGTTCAAAAGCTGCATTGCTATCATATGTAAATTGAGTAACAGCTGAATTCATGGAGATAAAACTTTTTCAGGGCAGGGCAATGCCATGCAGAGAAAGTTAGACTGCTATGAAAATTCTGAGTTCAGCTTTCTATTTATCCTGCTTTCTAGTATCCTTCCTGATAAACCCCTACAGCTTTGATACTGACTGTAATTATGATCATTCCTCCTAAGTAGGACTCTGATACAAAGATATCTTTGCTGTTTGGGCTGTGCTTCAGTTCGGGATCACTACAGGTAGTCCTCAACCTATGACCACATTTGAGCCCAAAATTTATGTTGCTAAGCAAGGCAGTTCAGTGAACTGTGCCTCCTTTTTTGACTTTTTTTTTCTTCCCAACAGTTGTTAAGGGAATCACTACAGTTAAATGAATCATGCAGTTGTTAAGCAAATCTGGATTCCCCCCCCCCCCCCGTTGACTTTGCTTGTCAGAAGCTGGCAGGGAAAGTTACAAATGGTGATCGCATGGCCCAGAGACTGTCATAAATTCCAACTCTGTCATTCTGTTAAATGCATGCCAGTTGCCAAGCACCTGAATTTTGATCATATGACCATGGGAATGCTGCAATGGAAGTAAGTGTGAAAAAAAATGAATCAATTGTTTCAGTGGCTTTGTAACTTTGAACAGTCACTAGATGGTATAAATTGATTACTACTGTAACAACTCTGGAAGGATTCCCCAAGGTGGAGAGTTGGTCCTTTAGAAGAACATTCAACCAACTTAATTCTGTACTTCTTATAAACAGATTCTGCTACTGATAGACTGTAGTACATGTAGAATTTTCCCCCAGAAATGGTTTAGGGAAAGACTTCCATAATTGAGTTAAAAATGGATTGTAGCCTAATCTGTATGAGGCTTACAAATTGCTCTTAAGTTTCGAATTGAATGGTACACTAAAAGTACTTTGTGAACATAGTGATTTTATGTCTTCTATTAGTGCCTAAATTTAGATAGCAAGATTAGATAGAAGATCCAGTTCAGTGTTGTGGTTAATTCATCAGATTAGAAAACCCGGAGACTATAGGTTCTAGTCCTGCCTTAGACACAAAGCCAGTTCAGTGACCTTGGGCCAGTCCCTCTTCCTCAACCCTAAGAACCAGGCAATGGCAAATCACTTCTGAATATTTTGCCAAGAAAAATACAGGACTTATTGAGGCAGTTGCCAGGAATCAAGACTGATTCAAGGCATACACATACAACAAGCATACAGACACACACAAATGATTAAATAGATTGAATGAATGGATAGATAGATAAATAGATAGATAGATAGATAGATAGATAGATAGATAGATAGATAGATAGATAGATAGACAGACAGACAGACAGACAGACAGACAGACAGACAGACAGACAGACAGACAGACAGATCTAAAATATCACAGATGCAAGGATGCATTTTTTAAAAGTATTAATCATGAACTTTTAAAGTATGAATTCCTGTGGGGGTTTTTAATGATAAAAAAAACCTGCTGTATCCAATATTAAGTTACTTTTCTGATAACATCTTCATCTCTCTGTCCAACATTGCCTTAGAGTCTTCTTATTTTCACAGCTCATATTATATTGCCAAGTAAAACTTAAGAAAATGTTAAATCATTAGCATATGAGTGAGTGGCATATCTATTATCTTTTATGACATTAAAAGTACTGTCAAGAGCTGGCATTTTATTTAGTCTGCTTCTTCAGTGCCACCTCAGGCTCTCAACCCCCAGCTCAAGCAGAAATTATAAATGATAGGTGAATGGAAGATTATATATTATTGCCTAATGAAAGATACATTAATGTGAAACTAAGGATGAGAAATTAATAGCAAAACACATCAATATGCAGCAGTAATAGAAACTGACTTGTTTGAGCTTCCTGCATTTTAAGAACGATAACAGTTGCAGTGACTGGCTAGACCCTTTAACAATGGCATTCGACAGCTTTTCTTGCACACTGGCCAAATTGTGTGACCTACTTCATTGAAAACAGTTGTTCTGAAATGTAAGCAGTATTCAGAGAATCAATTCTTGGCTTGTTTGCGATGCATTCCATGTCGTTGCCATGCGAGCCTGTATTAAGGTGCAGACAATCATCCTGATATTGTCTAGTGAAACAACATGCAGTTTCAATAGGTCTGGCATTTGCCATTCCTCATACAGATTAGTGGCTGCTTGGCTTAGGAAAATAGGTGAAGGCATGGATTTATTTACACACACAAACATGTATATGTTTTTTTTTCTTTTTACAACCATGTAATCTCTTGCTTCGTGGTAGAGTCAAGGTGACTGAATGGAGCTGAGCGTTTACTGACTGGATGCCCTTCCTGACACCTATGCGGAGTTCACAGCAGATATTTTCTCTTTGCGCCCTGATAGAGAAACATCTGTCACTGCCTTGGATTGAACTCTCAACCTTCCAAGTGGGAGGCAAGCATCTTCACCTCTAGACCTCTTGCACTACTTATATGTGTGTATGTGTATTTATAAACAATATAAATTTACATATTTTTTTAAAAAGTGCCTATCTCATATAGCAAATCTAGGCAGTGTACAAAAAACAAATGCTGCAGTGAAATTCTATACATGCGTTGGTTCTCCTCCTTTCTCCAGGGTCGCTCGCAGTCGGTGCTGACAGGGGGACAGAGGTCGACCCCGAGGCCTCTCGCTTGCGGAGTCCCTCAGGGGTCAGTCCTCTCGCCTCTCCTGTTCAACATCTACATGAAACCGCTGGGTGAGATCATTCGCAGTTTTGGAGTAGGGTACCATCAGTATGCTGATGACACCCAGCTTTTTATCTCAACTCCAAACAATATCAGTGATGCCCTAGACGTGATGTCCCGCTGCCTGAAAGCGGTCCGGGAATGGATGGGGAGGAACAGGCTTCAACTGAACCCGGACAAGACTGAATGGCTGTACGTTCCGGCAAGCCAGGATATTCAGAACGTCCCATTGCTTAACATCGGGGACAAGTTACTACCCCCTGTTGATAGGGCCCGCAACCTGGGTGTCCTCCTAGACTCGCAGCTCTCCCTAGAAGACCACATAGGAGCTGTGACCAAGGGGGCCTTCTCCCGGGTTCGACTAGTTCGCCAACTACGGCCTTATCTGGACCTGGATTCCTTACGTACAGTCACCCATGCCCTTGTGACCTCTCGCCTAGACTATTGTAACGCTCTCTACATGGGGCTGCCCTTGAGATCCACTCGGAAGCTTCAACTGGTGCAAAGTGCAGCGGCACGGACACTCTTGGGAGCCTCCCGATACTCCCATATCACACCTCTCCTCTGTGTGCTGCACTGGCTTCCGGTTGCCTTCCGTGTGAAGTTCAAGGTGCTAACAATGACATACAAAGCCCTACATGGCATGGGTCCGGACTACCTACGGGAGCACCTTCTGCCAATGTCAGCACCCCACCGTCCTGTGCGCTCCCACAGAGAGGGCCTCCTCAGGGTGCCACCGCTCAAGGAATGTCGGCTGGTGGCCCCCAGGGGGAGGGCATTCTCAGTGGGTGCGCCAGCCCTCTGGAACAGCTTACCAACCGAAATCCGGATGGCCCCCGACCTCCGTACCTTCCGACGCGACTTAAAAACTTTCCTGTTCCAGCAGTCCGGCCTGGCATGATAGCGTTAATTGGGGTCCCAGTTTGTTTTCACTATTGTTTTTATTATTTTTATTGTTCATCTGTATACCTTCCTTCCTCTGTACACCGCCCCGAGTCCCTCGGGAGAAGGGCGGTTTATAAAAACTAATAAATAAATAAATAAATAAATAAACTCCAATTCTTTTAAAGAATTTTCTTTCCTGATAGATTCACAACCTTAATTAGGCTTGTGTAGCAGGTAACCTATTAAGTCAAATGCAACTCAGGTCATCAGCTCTGCACAATCGCCTATTACTTGCATGACAATCACTTTCTTCTAATTCTCACATTTACAAGCAAACTGGAAAACTTTACTTCCTATTTAAAAAAAAACTAAGGTCCTGGTGAATTGAGATCAGTACTATGGATGATATAATTTTGAAGTTTCTGGTCAAGAACTTTCAAATTCCTTAGTTTAAAAAAAACATTCTCTCTAGTTCTTTTGTTGTATTCATGGTCTCCTTTGCTCTTTTCTCCTTTGCTTCTAATTTGCAAGGGGAAATGCTTGATCTTCAAATTCTCAGTAAGTGACTAAATAATTTCAGTAAATTCAGGAATATGAGGAGCAGTTCAATGTGGTGAGAACTTTCTGTTAGTGGAGTATCTTCCTTTTCTCCACAACAGTCTTATTCTTGGTCCAGCTTCTGTTTCTCTCTGTGTGCCTCTGTGCATTCATTACCTCTGCTTGCACTTGCATAATCAAATATGCAACTTGTATTGATTGCAAATGAATTATTAAACATCTGAATCTATCTTGTTTAACACAATGTAATATTGGGGGAGAGAGAGTGAGAAAAAGATAGAAGGGGATAATCTCTTTGTTTGCAAATTGCTTCACATAGCTTACTTCCTCACGTCATCATTTTTTCCCCCTGTTATACCCGGGAAAAGGAAATTAATGTAATTCATGTATGGGAGAGAAAGGCATTCTATCCATAGGTTTTATTCTAAGGCATAACTCTTATCCCAGCTTTATATACAGCAGCGGTTATTGCCGATTCAGAACTGCATTTTTCTCACCATCAGAGCTTTGGATTTTAGAACTGGAACAAATTATAAGCAAAACATAAAGATATATAGTTTTCCTTCTCATCCCTATGAGTGATGTCATGCTGGCCACATGACCATAGAAACATCTTTGGGCAGTGCTGCTTCAGTGTTCCTTGAAATGGAGATGAGTGCCACCCGCTATAGTCGCTTATGTCTAGCGGAGTAAAAATCCACAGGGACTCCTTTGATTTCTTTCTACGGATAGTATGTGTCTTCCTCAGTCTTGGGCCCTCTACCAGAGAGTGACTTTGAGGATCCTGCATGGTATCTTAGCTGTTCTTAACACTGCACTCCTCTGGACAGAAAGCTCTGAAATTGTTCCTGGACTCTGCTGAAACTACTCACTTAGTTTAGAAGTCACACCTCCCAAGTCCTCATACCACAACTGGAACCACTTTGGCCTTTGATTCCCACAGTCTCTCTAGTTCTTCCTTCAGGCTTGGGTACTTCTCCAGTTTCTCATACTCCTCCTTCCTGATGTGTCTGCACTTGGCACTTCTACATCTATCGCCACCATTGACATCTATCTGCTCCTCATCTACTATCACCATATCTGGTTGATTGGCCAATACCTGCCAGTCCTTCTGGATCTGGAAGTCCCACAGGATCTTAATCATTTTATACTCCATGACCTTCTGTGCGATATCCCATCTGGTACTTGAGAGGGTGTAGCCCATGAATATGCAGATGTCCCTGTACCCAATGCTAGCTACTTAGTTTTGCCATTCTGTTTATTCTCTTCTTGCCTTGACTGTGTTGGATTGTTTTTCTCAGCATAGTCTGCACATACCTTTGTATGTGTGTGGGGGGTGGGTGGGTGGGTGTCAGATGCAGAATCAGACAATGATCTATACTGCCTGGGTATTATCTTGTTTCCATCAGAACATGCTGTAGTTTTTAAAATAATTTAAATATTATTTTGCTGTTTGTTGTATAAAATGTCCCAATGTCCAATGGAAAGCATAGTGTTTATTGATGCCACAAATATAAAATTAATATTCTGGGTATGTATCAAATTGCTATACAAAATTGCTTTACTTCTGGGATCAAGAAACTTTCCTAAAGTCAGTGAAAGAGATAACATTTTCCCATTGAAACCCAACATAACCTATGGGAGAAGCAGGGATCCAAAAACTGTGAAAAATAGGTGGATGCTGTCTTGTTTTCTGGTAAACCCAACATTATTGAGATTTTGACTGTGGTCTCTGTTATTGTAAAGTTCTATGTTGGTTTGCCTTCAAAGAGGCTTCATAAACTGCAGTTTGTAACCACTTGTTCCCTCTGAAGTTATCTCTTCCAACTTATGAACATTGCAGCATCCTCATGGTCACGTGCTTTACATTTGTATACTTGATAGCTGGTTCATATTTATGACATTTGCAGTGCACCAGGGTCACGTGATCACCTTTTGCAACCTTCTGACAAGCAAAGACAATGGGGAAGCCAGATTCACTTAACAACCGTGTTACTAGTTTAACAACTTCAGTGATTCACTTAACCAATGTGGAAAGAAAAGTCATAAAATGGGGCAAATCTGACTTAACAAACTTCTCACTGAGCAACATAAATGTTGGGCTCAATTGTGGTCGAGTGCCTATTTATTTCAATTCAATTGCAATGGCTCCCAGTACTGATCTCAGGCTAGACTTGCAAGTGATCATTTGCCTTGCTGTAAGAATTTTTTTTCTGCGAGAAGGTTTTATGAATGAATATACTCATTTTTCCCCCCTTGTGGCAATGTCATCTTTTTTAGATGTTCAGAACAAGCATAACACTGAATATGGATTTATTTGCAAAGTTCTTTAGGGAAAAAGCAGGGACCTTCTGTCAAAGTATAAAATCCCAGAAGGTAGTACTGACCTGCAGTATGGGAAAACCAGCATGAGGTGAAATTGTATTTAATCTACAGTGTAAAGGCTGAATGGGAGTTGGATGCACATGGACTCTTCTCTAAAGCTGCCAGCTGGCTGATCCTAAACATGTGCGTATAGTTGGCAGCTGTTCTCTCTCTCTCTTTTTTGTAGTTGTTCTGTCTAGCTGCTTATTTGAGCCTCTGCTTTCAGTTAGGCACTTGTTCCAAATTCTGAGCACAGATACATCCTACATCTTTAATGTAATGCTCAACCTTGGAATAAGCCAGATGATAAGAAATTTCAACCACTCTTGCGCTTAGATGTAGAATGCCCCAAATTTCATTGGATGCTTAATAGGGTTAGCATTTGGCTTTTTCAGACCGCTTTGATTTATGGCGTTGAAATGGCTTGTTAAAAGGACTCATGCATGGGCTAGAAGAGCAAAGAGAGACGATTGCCATGCTTGAATCTGTACCATCAAAATGACAAAATGAGTTTACAGTCAACAGTAGCTTATTGATGAGAGACGCTTAAGTGGCCAACTGCTGAGCTCTACAGGCTGAACACATGAGATGGACACCCTGAATAGATTATATGCTGGGGGAAAAAGAAACATTTTTTCCCCTAGCATTCTTAATCTGAGCGTGCCCTCCTCCACCTTCTGGACAAAATGGGTATCGATGTTCAGCTGCTTGTTTCAATTCATGTACAGTGCACTGTTTTCATAATCTACTGGGTTTTTTTTCCTAGCATACCAGCAAAAGAGTTATAAGTGCATTTGAGATGTCACCTGCCCTGTTCTCACAATGTATAAAAAGATACATCTACCGTTATGGGCTGCAAGATGTTCTGGTGACATTATCTAGGACAGGGGTCCCAAACCCCTAGTCCATTGATCAGTATCGGGCTGCAGCATGCCAGCAACCAGTCTGCACAAACAAGCAAAGCCTCATCTGCAGGTTGCAGGTAGCACACAAAACCACACACCCTCCAGTCCGTGGAAAAAACTCTCTCCACGGAACCGGTCCCTGATGCCCAAAAGTTTGGGGACCTCTGATCTAGGAGGAATGATTAGCCCTGCTGTAGGAATAGAGAACAAGATTTCAAGCTCTCTTGAAGCTTCAACATTTTATGGGCAATGTTAGAATTCAAGAGGATCTTATACAGGTAGTCCTCGACTTATGATCACAATTGAGCCCAGAATTTGAGTTGCTAAGCGAGACAATTGTTAAGTGAGTTTTGCCCCAATTTTTTGCCACAGTTGTTAAATGATTTACTGCAGTTGATAAGTTAGTAACCTGGTTGTTAAGTGAATCTGTCTTCCCCATTGACTTTGCTTTCAGAAGGTGGCAAAAGGTGATCACATGACCCTGGGATGCAACAAAGATCAAAAAATATGAACCAGTTGCCGGGCATCTGAACATTGGTCACATGATCATGCTGCAAAGATTGTAACTAGGAAACACAATCATAAGTCATATTTTTAGTGCCATTGTAATTTTGAACAGTCACTAAATGAAGTGTTGTAAGTCAAGGACTACCTGAACAGTATCTTGATCAAAGCAGAAACCAACAGATTGTCATCTGTCTTTTGCTTGAAGAACTTTAGTGGGGGAGAGACCACCACTGTTCTAGGTAATTGGTTCCATTGTCAATCTGCTCTTACCATCAAGACATTTCTTCCTCTGCTCAGCTGAAATCTATTACTCTTTAACACAGGGGTCTTCAAACTTGGTCCTTTTATGACTTGTGGACTTCAACTCCCAGAATTCTTCAACCAGGCATTCTGGCTGAGGAATTCTGGGAGTTGAAGTCCACAAGTCATAAAGGGGCCAAATTTGAAGATCCCTGCTTTAACACAACCTCATGAGATATAATTCTGCCCTTTAATCCCCTTATCATTTACTCTGGGATAATCTTTCAGATAGGGAAAGATTGCTATCACATCCTATTCGGTGTTCTGTGCTTTGTGCTAAATATACTCAGCTTCAGAGCAGTAGAAGCAAAGCATCTTTCAGAAAACCTGGATATTATTGAAGACTCCTTCCTAAGCCTTCAGGGAATATCAGCATCCCAACAGGCAGCTTTAAAACCAATTAGCCAAATGGTTGTGAGAATAATCACTGTTATTTTCCTCTACTCAGTTTCAAAAGGGAATTTTTTTCCAGGTGTCCACGGCACGTGATTTTGATTGTTTGGATGAGCTGCTGTATTTAGAGTTGTTTTCAGGGATGAGCAGAAGGCTTACAGAAGCAAGTGCTTTGTAATAGTGACTGGTTTGTCTCCTTGCCAACGTTGTTCTCTATCATGCAGTATCAGTGCAAAACGGGGGCTTGCATGCTGAAGGTAATTATTTTGTGCAACTTGTTCATCAGAGATGGACAACCTCTAGATCAGCAGTCTTTAACTTTTCTGGCTTGGGAGAGAGGCGGAGGCAGCGTCAGGGGGAGAGGGGATGGTTTTGCACGCATGCCATTTGACAAATGCAGCTTTGTGCATGCCTGTCCAACATTTCTGTGGACCATTTCTGAATGGGCTGTGGACTGGCAACAGGCTGCAGACCATGGGTTGGGGACTCCTACTCTAGCTGACAAAATGATATATTTGCACTAAAGGTGAGGGTAAAGCATGATAGCTGCAAGAGTCACAAAGCTTTTGTGGTGAGGTTGGGTATTCTAATGTAGTAGAGGAGATTGTCCTTTAAAAAAATATGAGATGTGCTAAGAACAGGCACAGAGTAAGTCAAGACAAGATTTCTAGTTTAGGAGCCCTGGTGGTGCAGTGGTTAAAATGCAGTATTGCAGGAAAACTCTGCCTACAGCCTGTAGTTCGATCCTGATGGGGCTCAAGGTTGACTCAACCTTCCATCCTTCTGAGATCAGTAACTTAAGGTCCCAGACTGTTCGGGGCTATATGCAAATAATACTTATGCATTGTAAACTGCTCAGGGAATGCTGTAAAGCTCTGTAGGGCAGTATATAAGTCTGAATGCTATTCCTATTGCTATTAGGGATGAAGAAAAGTGAGATAAGTAATTGGGTCCAGCCAGTGGGGAGTCCTCCATCATTTATGAGGATTGAATTACATTCTATGCATTTGTTAGATTCATTCTTTGCCTTTCCTCAAGGAGAGTAAGAGGACATGATCAGGAATTCCTCGTCCAGTTTTTCTCAAAGCACTATGTGGTGGAATGGCCTGTGAGCTAAAAATCACTTCATAGTTTTCCACGGCTGATTGCGCACTGGATTTCAGATTTTCCTGGTCCTAATCTAGTGCCTTGATCCCTTCACTTGTTCTCAAAGTGGGCCCTTTTGCAAATATTAAAAGTGATTTCTTATCTCATGTGCAAGCTGGAGTAAGTTGCACACTAGCTGCACATTGGAAAACAGATACATTATGGAAAGTTGATTTATTACAAAAACTTTCAATTGCATTTGAAAATTGGATGAAATATTTAATGTTAAATGTATGCAAAAGTGGCATGTGATGTGATTAGACTGATTTTCCATCCCTATTAAAAAGAATTCCATTAAGCAGGAAGAACAAGACATACCTTCTTCTCATGAAATTTTGATATCAGAGTGAAGTAACATCACAGAAATGGGAGTTTCATTTAGAAAACAGTAAGATAAGCATTTGCTTAAAATAGTATATGAACCTCAGTTGAAGAAGAAAGTTGGATCCTTACAAAATAAAGGTGGATATAAAACAAAAATGTGTGAAGGATAAGGAAACTGAAGAAAGAGGGAGAAGATGGGAGAAGAAATCCATCATATGCCAAGAAAAAAGAAATTAAAAGAGCCCTTGGTGATAGTTTAAAGCAGGGGTCTTCAAACTCGGCCCTTTTACGACTCATGGACTTCAACTCCCAGAATTCCTCAGCCAGCGTGTCTGGCTGAGGAATTCTGGGAGTTGAAGTCCATGAGTCATAAAAGGGCCGAGTTTGAAGACCCCTGGTTTAAAGAAACGGTTTGTTTATCTATTCAGGTATTTTTATAGAGTAAATGTGAAGGTTGTCCTGTCCAGTTGTGTATGCCTATAGGGGGCAGGGCTTATATACATTTTTAGCTAAAGGAGCCAGCCTTATCCAAAGATACTTCCAAGGTCATGTGACCAGCATGACTATATGCCGAGGCACACCGAATGTTATTCCCTTTCAACCATACCTATTTATCTACTCACACTTGCATGCATTTGAACTGCTAGATTTGTAGGAGCTAGGGCAAGTAACAGGTGCTCACCCCATCACATGGTGCTTGGGTCTCGAACCTGGGCTGTCAGATTTCCAGCTGGCAAGCTCAGCATCTTACCTGCCATTGCATACCCTCTTGTTTTTTTATAATTCCATTTTCGAAATAGTATATGAAATATGATTTAAGGAATATCTTTTAAAATTTGAGCTCTCGGTTTAAGAACATCGTAACAATGGATTCTTATTGGCTTCCGAGATTCATAAGTTTCAGGATGCCAAACTCTTGATAATGCTGAGGTCAAAACAGAGCCCTGATTTATTTCCTGAATTTTGATGGGCAGTCTCTGGGTAACTGCCTTCCACAAAAGCTGAAGGTATGAAATTGTACAGCTTAATGGAACAATTTGCATTAAACTCCAATGGAGAATAAACAACTCGACAGTTTTTTGACATACCTTATTCTTAACTTACATCTCTCAAATTCCTGCCAAGGAAATCATACATCTTTTGCTTTGAAATGACCTTAAATGTATAATTATGTGACGAGCTGTTCAAATATCAAGGAATTTATTTGAACTGAGGAGCAAACTACAGGCGGATATGTTCAAGAGTCCTTTCCATAGATGTTATGAAAATTGATTAAGGACTTATTTATATACTAAGTACTAATACCTCATTCTGAAGTATTAAAGGATCTATAGCATATTAGTTATACAAGTGGCAGGCTAAAACTACTTAAGCAAGTTTATTTTTTTTTTTGGGGGGGGGTGGAATCTTTAGGCATAAAAGTCAGCTGGGTGACCTTGGTCCAGAATAACAGAATAATAGATTTGGAAGGGACTTTGGAGATGGCAAATGTCCCATCTCTTCTTAAAAACCTCCAGTATGGGACCATCCACAACTTCTGAAGGCAAATCGTTTCCCTGATTAATTGTTCTCACTGTCAGGAATTTTCTCCTTTGTTCTAGGTTGCTTCTCTCCATGATTAGTTTCCATCCATTGCTTCTTGTTCTGCCTTCACGTGCTTTGGAGCA
Organism: Vipera berus; assembly: GCF_964194415.1. Taxonomy (NCBI): domain Eukaryota; kingdom Metazoa; phylum Chordata; class Lepidosauria; order Squamata; family Viperidae; genus Vipera; species Vipera berus. The sequence continues at coordinate 15,050,212 of NC_138207.1, read as the reverse complement.
GGGCTTTTCAAACTTTTCACCCATTGTACCACTTTTAGGATATGGCAATATCCGAGTACCACCAGTTGCCTAGCAAGGTGTCAAAAACTTGATGACCAAAGAAAAAAAAAAGAAAAAAAGTGATGAAGTACAAGTAGTCCTCAACTTACAACAGTTTGCTTAGTGATTGTTCGAAGTTACAATGGCACTGAAAAAAGTGCCCCCCAAGCCACAGCCGAGCAAGACACCTGTCTGCCCGCCAGGCAGTGCTTTTCATCCTGTCCGAGGTTTTCATTGTTGTGAGCATTTCTGTTGAGGATTGGCAGCAGGGGTGGGGTGGGGGGGGTGTTTGGTTTTATTTACCCCCCATCCGCTGGGTGGTTGCAGAAGGTTTTGGTCACTTCACATGATCCTGGGACACTGTGACTGGCATAAATATTAATCAGTTGCCAAGCATCTGAATATAAATCACAAGACCCTGGAGATGCTGCAACATTCCAGCTGATCGGCGCTTCTTCTGGGCTCAGCAGAAGTGACAGGATCAGTGCTTCTTTCCAGCTGGAGCCTGGCACTGATTCTGGTGCTTCCGCTGAGCCCTGACAGCCCCGAAGAAGCGCTGATCCTGGCACTTCCGCTGAGCCCTGACAGCCCTGCAGCTCCAGCCATCTCTTGCTCAGGCTTGTGCGGTACTGCCACTGGTTCAGCTCATTCCCCTCCCCTGATACCACTTTTCTAGGATGGTTGTGTATCACCTGCCAGGTGCCAATGTACCACAGGTGGTACCTGTACTACTTATTGAAAAGCCCTGCTTTGGAAAATAGGTTGAACCCTTCTTCACACCCAGCCACACCCTCTCAGCTGATACTGGCATTAGCCTTTGTGACAAACCAACCAATTTACAAAAATGCTTTGATAGCTTGACTTTAAGAATTAGCTGAGCACAATGCAAAATATAATGGGACAAATCCCAACAAACACAACAAGAGAAACCATAGTAAAGTGTGAGTTACTTACAATTTTTAGTCTATCCCATTCTCATGTTTTATAGGCAAAGGATTATTCGAAGCATTCAGAATGAAAACACTGAATTTGGGTGAGCTTTCAGTTTAATACAGGAATAAGCAACATAAAATTCTTATAACCTAATAGCTCCAATGAGAACATCTAATGTTGAAGCGATGTGTCCAAAACAGATCACTTTAATATTCACAAGGTATCTATTAAGGATGAAACTTTGCCAGCTATGTGCTTCTGCATTTCATCTTCAATTCACCTCTTTGATTCAGCTGAAGACTGTGAGAGTTTGAAACCTTGTCAAGGACACCATAACCGGTGTAGATTTGAAGCAGATGGTTCCCATAACAAAGTGAACTTGTTGATATGAATTAAGTAAGACATTTGGGGTTTGGCTGGGAGAATTATTGTTTAAGTTTATACATTGTTGTTAGAACCTCAGAGTTAGTTTTGCTCTGATATAACCAAGCAGTGGATTCAATAAACAGTAAGACTTCCAGAAACGGAATGAACCTGGAGTTTTGTTTGGATTCTCGAGCTGGATGTTGATACTTTCCTTCTGCTGGTGAATACAGGTGGTCCTCAACTTACGACCACAATTGACCCCAAAATTTCTGTTGCTAAACGAAACATTTGTTAAGTGAATGTTGCCATTTTATGACCTTTCTTCCCACAGCTATTAAGTGAATCACTGCAACACGGTTAGTAACACGGTTGTTAAATGAATCTGGTTTCCCATTGACTTTGCTGATCACATGACCCTGGGACACTGCAACCAGTATGACAGTTGTCAAGCATCCAAATTTTGATCATGCGGCCATGCGGATGCTGCAACGGTCATAAGTGTGAAAAAAATAATCATAAGTGACTTTTTTCAGTGCCACTGTAACTTTGAACGGTCATTAAATGAGCTGTTGTAAGTTGAGGACTACATATACTAGCAGCTTAGTTACACAACAATAGCAACCTAAATTTTCAAGACACTCCATTCCATGCCCAATTGAAATCCTAAATTTTCAAGACACTCCATTCCATGCCCAATTGAAATCCTAAATACAGCATACATTTTTCTTAGACCTGTTCAGGAAAGAGAAATGAATGCTGAGTCCAAGGATTTTGTTTTCAAGTGATTGTTTTCATTATTGGCCTATGTGTCAGGACTCTGAGGAGAGCGAATGAAAATATGGCGAGAAAGCATTCTTTTTTTCCGAGTGATTTTCACCCTATGCAAAAAAGCCTTACCGATACACAAAATAGCTTTCCCCACTGTGTGTTTCCATCACCTGTAACAAGTTTGACTGCCCAAATTCATTTGAAATTCAGCAAACAGAAATTGTTATTCCCTTCCTTATTTCTCCTTCTCACGCCTTTCATCAATGCTTACTCTGAGGAATTTCATATTACCAAGGTTGCATAGAAGTGCCCTGTAACTGATAAACAAAATATCTTTACTGGAGCAGCTTCATGTAGGATACAGATGGAAATGCTAGCAAAAGGCAAAAGCTACAGAGGAGGAAGTGGTACTATATTTGCCTCATGAAAGGTTGGGTAATACAGTCCCTTGCCTAAACATAAATCCTGATTTAGATGGAAGATTAACTCTGGAAGAATGTTTTATTTTTATGACCGAAGAGCATTGCTTAAGTACTTGAAGACTCCTAAGCTTCTTTCTTGGGCTTGCTCTCTGGAACCAACATTTTACAAATCAGAAGGAACCATGCCTTGTACAAGTAGTCCTTGATTTAACAACAGTTCATTGAGTGACTGTTCAAAGTTACAATGGCACTAAAACAATGATTTATGTTTTTTCACACCTATCAAAATTCAAATGCTTGGCAACTGGCTCATATTTCTGACAGTTGCAGTGTCCTCAGGTCATGTGAACATCTTTTGCAACCTTCTGACAAACAAAGTTAATGAGGAAGCCAAATTCATTTAACAACCGGGTTACTAACTTAACAACTGCAATGATTAACCTAACAACTCTGGCAAGAAAAGTCATAAAGTGGAACAAAATTCACTTAACAAATGTCTGACTTAGCAACATAAATTTCGGGCTCAATTTTGGTCATAGATTGAGGACTACCTGCTTCAGACTTATTTTCATATTTTTCTGTTTCATCCCCTTCATTCACAAATACCATGCAGTGTCAAATTGTTTCCCATCTGTATGCAGCATCATTAATATTCTGCCTTAAACAGTGGTGGGATTCAGCCAGTTCGCCCAGTTCAGCAGAACCGGTAGCTAAATTTTGATGCATTCAGAGAACCAGCTGGCTTCCAGAAGTCCAGTCTAGGCCTGGGAGACCTGGAGGAGGCCTCCTAGGCCTAGAACGGCCCACCAGAAATGCATGAATGCCACTTCCGTAAGTCTATTCTGGGCCTTTGAGGCCTCCCAGGCCTAGAACAACCCACCAGAAGTGCATGGATGCACAGAAGTCCATCTAGGCCTCAGAGGCCCAGGCTTGCATCAAATAAGAGGTATTTCAAATTCAGGTATTTGAATTCCACCACTGGCCTTAAACATTTTTTTTCATTTAGATTCCCTTAATATGATTGTTCTTTTCTTAAAAACTTATGAAGAACTTACTGAAAGTTCACAGATCATCAATACCACAAAGAGTTGTGTGCCTTCAGCAAATTTAGGCACTAGAGTTCATGGATTGCTACATCTGTATCCTGCTTGAATCCTGTTCCCACCTTATCTGTATACAGTATGTAATATGTGGCCATGTTTGTACTTGAGAATTCAAAATTCTGGGCATAATTGCCTCATGTGAAGTGGTTGAGGCCATCTAAACAGAGGCTAAAAAATATCTATTTAATTTGTTCTATTTCAGTGCCTGGCTTGTGTTCATTATCCTTACCAAGAAGGTTGGCAGACTTAAAGTTCTATGGATTTGTTAGAGTTTCTATCAACCACATTTTTGCTAAATTTGCACTAACCAAACCAAGTTATTTCTGTCTATCCCAGTATATAGTAAGGTAGTTAGAGGCATTCCTCACTGGTACATATTTGTCATGCTTACAACAGGATTGTCAATCATTCAGCCACTGCAAATATTGGCTGAACATTCAGGTATTACAGTCAGCATGTTTAAGATCTACCTTCCAATGCCTTCTAATGAAATGACCAATATCCCATTTATTCCTTAAATAATATCAGTTTTTCTATCACATTGAGAAATATATTTGTGAATTGTAGTAAGTCCTTTTTTTAAAAGCAAGCAAACAAACATGAATGGAAGAGAAGTTTCAGTCTTTCCTGCTATAATCACATTCTGATTAGATTGGTATAGATGGGCAGCCATTGTGTCTTCATTGTCAGAATCCTACATTGCTTCTAGTGCAACCTGGCTCCTTGCTACAGCTCTGTCGGTCAACTCTACAGCTTCTTATTATTGGGGGTTCACAACTTGCTGGATAAGGGAGAGATCCAGAAAACATAGGATCAAACATCTTAAGGAAACAAAATCTTTCCATAGCCTTGCCTTGATGCTTTTCTAGTAAAGAATCTAGAAAAGGAGAAGGATATTAGTCTTGTGCTTGGATTTTAATTTATAATTTATTAAATGCACGGCAATGCTCTTGAAGTTGTGGAATAGTGATTTTAGCCCTAATTGCTTCCATCAGTATGGATTTATACATAAAACTGGATGTATGGGCTCAATTTTGGACTTTGAGTAGGTCCCTCTTAAGACCGTCTTAAGAAGGAAGCATGACTTTTGTCCAGAGAATGTGGCAATTGTGATTCAAAACAAAGTTGCTTCTCTTGAAACAGTCCTAAAGAAACTTGATTGGCATGACTAATTTAATTTCACTGCCTTGACTTTGTATTACTTAATCTGGATTAAATCCATAGCTTCTATTTCTGTAGAATTTGTAGACATGGCTTTGGGAATTAGGAAGAATTAATAGTATTGTTGAATTTTCAGAAGAAGATTACTCAATCCTAAGGAATGGGAAAGAGTGAGAAAGGAACTCAAAATAACCTTACATTGACTTTGTTTTGTATAAGATAGTGTAGAGGGAAAATGGTCAGGATTTCAAGATTTTACTATTCTATTGCAAAACAATATCAAATATTCCTGAAAACTGCCATACCTGTCTGTTGTTGCTCTATCTCAAAGTAAAAATGCCTAGAAAACGTTTATCATAATTGAAAGCAGTGAGATTTTAGAACACGATGCATTTATTAAGGCACAAGAACATTATTGGGCATACTTTACAGGTACATTAACCCATGTCTCATGTTTGTGGTGAAACATAAGGCCAAAGGCTATGTATCTTCAACTGCTCACATACTGCAATAATAATGTTGTAAAAATACCCTGGAGCCTCTTAATGCTTTTATAATAAGGACTTCTACTATTACACAGTGCAGGCTGTTGAACAGAGGGAAAAAGAACCCCCTCTTTTTTATACTTTGCATTGCTTTTAATGAAGTAAACAATATAGAAGAGAAATCTCATTTTAAAACAAAGAATGGGAAAATATCTCACAAGAATTAAAACCCTGCTATATTACTATACAATAATATAAACATTGTTTTTGATGTATGAATCCAACTTTTGTTTGGCTCACGCTTTTCTCCGCTAATTATATTTGTCCCATTATTATATTTTTTTTGCCCTAAAATGTAATTTCATTTGTTTTTAAATGCATTATCTAAACATGCAACTGCTTAAGAATATTTAAATATGTTTGGGTGTTGTGATTTGTATTTCTTAGTTAAGGACATTTTTGTAAAATAAACCATTTGTATTATACATAAATTCTGCTTTCTGCATTATTTTGGGAGATGCATAGCAGCACATTGGAGAATCATGTTGCAATGCAATTTAGTTGACCCTGTAGCACTAAGAATTTGTCCTTTTGAATTGGTAAAAGGAATGACCAAACTTCAATTAAGGAAGAGGGTATTGATTTGCTACTAGAGTAATAAAAGTTCCTTAAACGCCTTATGACACTTTTAAGATCCATAAAAGTGCATTTTAGCATAGTTCTTAATTTCTAAATACGCTTTTAACTTCTTTCTGGTGCTAAAAAGGAAAATAACAGTAACATTTTTCAATAGTGTGGCCCTAGATCTTTTAAAGGCTCCCTCTTGTATTCTATCTCCTTTTTCTAAGGACTAAAGCCAACTCCCCCATCTATGATTCCACCAAATAGTTTAAGAGACAACTGGAAGGAGAATGGTAGGCAAGAAAGTAGAAAGGCATGGTGAAAATAGATGCATTCTCATTATTTGGAACTGCTCAAATATTTTGGAGCTCACCATGCTCAAATATTTAACACAACTCAACATGATGACTATGCCATGACAAATTGCTCTCCGTTCTTGACGAACTGCAGCTTTCCATGTTTTCAGGCAAAGATTTTTTCCATTTGTATTGTGTGAGGTTTTTTAATTATGAGATGCCACAGTTGGAAACTTTGCCCATGTTTATTGCTGAGTTTTAGAGTGTTCTATGGTGGGCTACTTCAAGAGGAAGAGCATCTTGCCAAATAAATGCTGGCACTGGATTATTTTATTTCGAAGGACAAAAGATAGATGCAAATCAATCATTATCTTTCTGGGTTGTTCATTTGCAGTATTTTGTTCTAACAGGCATTTCACTTGGATCTGTATTGACAGCCATCCTAACCCATTCCTGTTGTGACCCAGTTATGACCCTGTTATGTAAATCATGATATAATTAATAGAACTGTGCAGTGTTTGGGATTCAAAGGAGAAAAGGAGCATCAGAGTCTAATTCAAAGCTCTGTACAACCCTAATCGTTAATATTACATTAGTCACTGTCAGGAACTGGACTCTGAGCATGGCTGTAAATCCTGCTCCAGGCATTTAGATTAACATTCCTGAGTTTAGTAGAAAATTCAAACACCAAACTTGGATATTGCAGGTACCAAGCAGTTCTGATTACAATTAATATCAACTGTTAGGGGACTAAACATTCAAGCTTTTTCTATAAGTATATCTCAAAATATAAATCCTGTTTTTGTTTGCTTCTATCCTTTTGTTGTAATAGACTGCCTATCACCTGCTTCTCATACCGACCTTTTGATGGCACCTGGATTTCATTTATAAAACAGTATGGCCTGATTAGAGGGCATAGGGAATAACCTTGAAGGACAGGAGGACAGCCACTACTAAGATAAGTGGGGCTTGAGCCTAGGCCAAGAAAGTACTGTGGAAAACATCTTAGTCAAATCCCTCCCTAGTTCATATAAATATAAAGGAAAGAAGGGGATAATTCATTCAGATTTGCAAGATTTTGCTACCACAGCTGTTACAATATAAGTAATTCTGACTTATATAGCAGGGGCCCCCATCCTCTGGGTCATGACCCAGTACTGGACCATAGCCCGTTCAGAACCAGGCCATGAAAGCAGCAAGTAGGTGCGCACATATTCGCAGTTCCACTTGCCTGAGCAAGTGGACACACACAGCTTCATTTGTACGAGCAGTGGGCATGCATGTTTGCTGCCTGCACAAATGGAGCTGCATGCATGTGCACGCTCACCTGCTGCTTGTTCAGAACAATTCCCTCTTTTCCTCCACCAGTCCCTAAAGCTGGAAAGGTTGGGGATAGCATTGTTATATAGCATTGGTTTCTTAATCTAGACTACCTTGTTGGGGTTTTACCTGGGCTGACAGTTGGTCCAAGGTTCTTAAGGCATTAATAGTGATAAGGTGTGCCTACTAATTCATACATATGTACAGGCAGACTGGCATACAGCATATGGCATACTTACTAATGGGATGATGGCTCAGAACTTAAAGATGCTGAGCTTGTCAGCTAGAGAGCTGACAGCCCAGGTCCTGGACCTGAACACCACGCAATGGGGTGAGCTCCCATTACTTGCCCCAACTCTTGCCAACCTAGCAGTATGAAAGCATGTAAATGCAAGTAGATAAATAGATACCACTTTGGTGGAAATATAACAGCGTTCTTTGCACCTCACCACGTAGTCATGCTGGCCACATGACCTTGGAAGTGTTTTCAGACAATGTGGTTCCCTTTGGCTAAGAAAGAGAGATGAGCACTGCCTCTAGAGTTGGACATAACTGGACAGAGGAAATCTTTAATTTTATGTCTACCAATAGGCTGCTTTAACTAATGTAATCTAATCTAGACTTCCCAAACCTTATTTCCAACAGATATTTGCTGGGAATGTTGAGAGTTTTTAGTTTTAGCTTATTGAAAGTGCTCAAGGTTCAGAAATGTTGCCAGAAGAATCCAACAGAGGGGAGAGTGACAAGAGAAATTTTACGTGCTGAGGTGTATGGGGTGAAGAAGCCATCTTCTGAATAGCTGCAGATTGCAAGGGTGATATCATGAGTGTTACTGATTGCCAATTATGAGTGACTGAGTGACTGCTTCCTGCTGAGTAAGCAGAGTCTGTTACAGGCATGTAAGACAGCCAAGTTCCAGAGTGTAGCTGAATAAGAAGAATTAACAAAAGTTTGGCAGGAAAGTCCAGCATGAGATTTTAATGCGGAATCTGTAATAAATTTTCTCTTAATCGAGAGCTTGGCTGACCTAGAAACCTTCAAAGAGAAAAAGAAGAAATAAAACACTTTCTATTGGTAGTGCTCTAAGGAGCAATGATGAAAAGAAGCAGACAGAAATGTACAAGTTTTTACTTGTGAGCTACTGTATAATATATTTCTACAAATACAACCTTGTTGTGGTTCTTGAAGAAAATAAAGGATTGAAATAATTATTGTAACTAAGGACTCTGTGCCCAATGAGTAGAGGAGACCTACAGGTAAAGTTTATTCATTAACTATCATTTTGCTTATTCTGCAGGTGCAGATTCCAGCATTATGGTCATTACAAAACTTATAAACATTCCTCACAGAATGAAGGCAAATATACATGTCCTAGGATAATGTTGCAGGATCCAATCTGGGTCACCCACCTCTGGTCCTGGTGACCAACCCAGACTGGATCAGGCCTCACAGAGTTTGCCCCTTTCTCATTGGTTCAAAGTATGCTTTTGCCTTTACCTGATTAAAGTTTACAGTTTTGCACATACAAAGCCACTTTGTTACCTTTTATGGTCCTTAAAATGCTGAGTTGGTCCCTTCCCTACCTAGAATATTCTGACATGTGTGCTGATTTGTTATTATGGTTCTCTTGTATATGAGCTGTCTATTTAGAGATAATGGAGAAGGCCTTTATTTGTCTCTACACAATGAATGGCCATACTTTAGCTGATAAGAACCGGTGAAGATTTATCAGCCCAAAGAAGAGCTGCTGCAATAGAAAATTGACAGTAGAAGCCACTCTGAATAAAGAAGATGAACAGAGGAACAAGCTCTATACATGAGCATAACAACAAAAGCAAGGGATGTAGGAGATATTCTGCACCATTGGACACTCAGGAAGAGATTCCAAACTCTTCTGGATAAAATTCCGATCAACCAGGAAAAATAAAATAGAGGTAGGACAGAATACAGAAAAAACAGAGTTGGAAGGGACCTTGGAGGTCTTCTGTTCCAACCTACTCAGGCAGGAGACCCTGTACCATTCCGGATCACCCCTAAATTTGAAGGCAACTCATTCCACTGAATAATTGTTCTCACTGTCAGGAAATTTCTCCTTAGTTCTAGATTGGTTCTCTCTTTGATAAGTTTCCATCCATTACTTTTTGTTCTGCCCTCAGATCCTTTGGAGAGTAGGTCAGCCCATTGGGGTCATAGGTCAATTTCCAAAGGTTGGAAAGGACAGAAGAGTTGTATTAATAGATGACTCACTATATCAGAAATCAATACAAATATATACTGGTGTGAGGAATGGTACTTAAGAATAGTACATGATTGGAAACTAAAGATCAGCCAGCAATGTGATGGGCCTTCCAAAATGTCGAAGGCAGAGGGGGAAAAAAAGAAACAACAACAACACCTGAATCAAAATAAAATACACCACTTTGAATATCTGTAAGGATATCTTATAGATGTCATAAAAAGTCAAATCCTTTTCTGTCTCCTTCCAGAGGGCAGAATGTTAAATAACATATTGAAGTTATAGAGAAGGCAAATTCAGAGAGTGTTAAAATGACTTCTTAACAGTAAGAGCAGCTTGACAGAGGAACCAAAAAAGGGGATGGACCTTCATGTGTTCAGATGGAAAGAAGACAGTCACATGTAGGAAATATTTTGATTTGGATTCTTCCTGTTCATAAGAGATCAGTTAAGTGGTCTCAATGCCGTCAATTCTATTTCTAAGACCTTTATCCCAAGTGAAGCTTTTATTCATTATTTATAGACACATCTCACTTGTCTAAAACATGTTGTTTATAGTTATAATATTCGTACTCTGAAAAAAAAATGATTGTGGTGTTGGAAGTAATGAACAATGATCTTTTCCCAAAATTAGGAGGCATTTTTGACTGGCTTGATTGTTTTGTTGTTGAACCTGATTATAATTGTCCTCTGTTTGCTTATTACTTATCACTTGTGCCTAGTTTTGTTGATGTTGTACACTTGTTCTTTGCATGTATGTAAGAACCTGCCTCAAGAAAGTAGAACTCTCGAAACAGGCATTGTTTCAAAAGGAACTTTTATTAGGAACTAGTAACAGCAAGGAATCAAAGCAGGGTCTGATGAAAAATCCTGCGCAAGCAGTATATTAAAAGTGATAATTGTTACTCCTCCCCCCAGGGTCCATTTGAATCTCAGCCAATCCATAGGTGGTATATTGTTTTGGTAACGGACTCCTTTGGGATGCTCTTCAAGCTCTCTCTCTGGGTTTGGTTTCTCTCTGGCTCCAAGTGCAAACCGTCTTCCAGATAAGGGTGATGTTATTCGGCTGCATTTCTTCCCTTGCGGGAAGGGCATAGTGGCAAGGCAGTGCAAAGCGTTCCCCCCAAAACATCCTCCCTCCCAACAGAATGGCAGGCCCCAAGAAATGGTTATAAAAGCAAGTATACGATACAACAACAAGGTATACATTTCTTTGGGGATCTGACAGGGAATCTCTTCTAAAAGGTGAGCCATGAAATCCTTATACCTGGAAAAAAAATTAAAAAAAAACCATGTTAAGGTGTATATGATTTTGGTTCCAGACATTCCCTATTTAAAAAGAAAAAGGCATGACTTTTGCTGGTGATGCTATTGTTGCTGCATTGCTATATACAGTTGTTGGTATTACTATTTCCAAAAGTAAGTAATGACTCATTGAATAAGTCACAGAGTCGAGAATGTCCAGATAATTTTATACTACAAGAAATTAATTTGCCAGCTTACCATGACATTAAAAATATGTTCAACAAATCATTGCCCTTATCTTTTAGGAACTACATAATATTGTTGTGTGGGCTGTGTGCAGTTAAGGATATAGGAAAAGAGATAGGAATTTATCTTGATTATTGCTGGGATTAAAGTTGAATTTTAAGACTGCCTATTGCCTAAAATAATTGTGCTGCTCTTAATGTTTCTGCATGATCCTTCTTTTCTCTTTCATTCTATTTTGGAGGTTTTGCAAGCTAATTATTTTGGCCTTCGCTTAGGATTGGTGAAAAGATAGAACATTTCATCTGCAATTTACTGAGTCCATAGGAAAGCATTTATGCTAGTAGAATTTAAAATCCTTTACAACGCGTGTTGGTAATGTCAAAGATGTCACTTTATAGACATTTGTGAGGACCAGAGAGGAATAACATTGGACAGGTAGAGTTGATAACATTTGAAAATAATGTTTACCAAGCTGATTTTGAACAGTTCGTTTGGAGAGCAGGATTGGAACATGATAGCTAGTGACACAAAACAACTAGAAAAATCAAATGAAAAATAAGAACGTGACGATCTGTTTGCCCAGCTAAATGCCACAAATAGGGCATTAATGAAATTGCAACCTTCCACTTAGCAAATATTACTCCATGACATACTGACCTTGCATCTTGTAATTACATAGAACTGTCATGGCTAATAACCAATAATATCCATTTTAATTCCAATAAAATGCTGTCAAAAAGGTTTTTCATATATTAATTACCTTCAGTGAAGATTACTCTTAATATTTGCAGATTAAACCACTGAGGCACATTTGGTTGCTGTACCAATGTTGCTATGATATATTTAGATACTACAGGTAGCCCTTGACTTACAACAGCTCATTTAGTGACTGTTCAAAGTTACATGACATGAAAAAGTGATTTACAACTGTTGCTGCATCCCCATGATCATGTGATCAAAATTCAGATACTGGGCAACTGACACACATTTATGATGGTTGAAGTTTTTAAGAAGAGACTGGACAGCCCTTTATCTGAAATGGTATGCTTGCACATGACTGCAAGGAATATAAACCCTTCCATTCTCCACCGTTCCCTCAGAACTGAAGAAGCTTCTTGGATGAGAAGTGAAATATCTTCTAGCAAGACAAGAAAACCCAGTTGCCTTTTGAAAGAAAGTACTTTCCGGGACATCAAATGGAATGTTGATTTTCACATTGACAACGAAATGTGAGCGTTATTAGGAAAGTTGCTAAAAGAAAGTAAATGACAACTCCATCCTGGTGAAGAAGGGAGGTGAGAAAGAGACTCAAAATAACCCTGTCTTGATTTTATTTGACATAAGAGGAGTCGAAGAAAAGCTCTGGCAGGCTTCCAAGATTCTGTTACCCCTTACAATAATCCTATCATTATAGGATACAAGAGTGAAAAGTAGCATTCCTATTATCCTTATAGACCCGGATTTGAAGTTCTGACACCTGCCATCCCTCTGGTTAGCAAAAGGCTCACATTTATGGCCATTTTCAGTATCTCACATTCATGTGACCACAATTTATGATTTATTTTGCCAGAAACCAGAGGTTTCCTGGGAAAAAAATGTCATGAGTCATGGTCACGTGAATGTGGGACCCTGAAAATGACTGTAAATGTGGGCTGGTTGCTGAGTGCCCATAATGCAATCACATGGCTGTAGAAGAGACATGTATCGGAATTTCAAATATTGCTTATAAGTATTTTCTTTTGGTCTGCTGTAACTTCAAATGGATATTAAGCAACTGGTCGTAAGTCAAGGGCTACCTGTACATCCTGGTTTGCCAAGCCATCTATTGTAACTCTTTGGTATTTACTACAGTGACCGCTAAACCCCCAAGGCTATGATTTCATTTGGAGTTCTTCCCCCAACCTTTGCATGTGAAATAGATAAAAGATCAGCCCATGCAAACCTTACTGGCAAATAAAACGAAAGCAGCTAATAAAAATGAAATGAATTTTGTAGGGCCTTCTCCTGATCTGATCATGTACTGCAAATTGAAGCTCAGAAAATCAAATCCCTTCCATTTGGGGAGCTAGATCACTTTCTCAAGGTTTAAACAAAATTAAATTTATTTGAAAAAAGAATAGAAAAAGAGAAAAAGGTCAGTATTCATTTTTATCTTTAAAAGCTCATGTGCAAAAAACCCTTAGTGGTAGAGCCAATAAAAACAGAAAGCTGTGAACATCCTGGAGAACATCTCAAAAGAATCTCCAAAGGGAAAAATACAGAAGGTTATACTTCTAGGTTGACTATAACACAGTCGTTCTATTAACTAAGACAAAGAATCTGTCAAGCTGCATTCTGCTTGCCACATCAGAAAGAAAGCAAGAACTACAAAGGTCTAAGGAAGCTATGTTGAAAGCTAATCTCTGGTAAATAAAGAACCTTATACAGAGCCTTGGTGGAGCAGTGGGCTAATGCCTCCTTAAGTAACACCAGCTGCCTGCAATTAGTGCAGGTTTGCATCCCACCAGGCTCAAGGTTGACTCAGCCTTCCATCCTTCCGAGGTAGGTAAAATGAGGACCCAGATTGTTTGGGGCAATTAAGCTGACTTTGTAATAATGCCGTTTGGGGTGTGTGTGTGAAAGCCCTAATAAGCAGGCATATACATAGAATGAAGGCTACTGCTAAGTTTGTAAGCCGCCCTGAGTCTTCGGAGAAGGGCGGGATATAAATGGAATTTTAAAAAATAAATAAATAAATAAATTGTAAGAGGAAATTTCCCAGCCTTGTTCATACAGGTTCATCAATGCAGAAACTCTTTCAATGAGATGAAATGCTTCTTCCGGGTTTCTGGCCACCTTGTCAGTTGTCCTTATGAGACAACCTGTCAACTGACTTACTTGCTGTCTCTTGATTGTTTATGTCTCCTTTCCTTCATTCCTCTCCCTGCTAACCCATAATCTCACACAATCACTGAACCTGAGAAAATATACATCAGAGACAAGAGTTATCAGAGACACTAAACTTTAAATAGCTACACACCTGCCAGCACATAAGTAATCTTACACAATATTTCTAGTTCAAACTTGCTACTTCTTTCTTAAATGGATCGCTACAAGATTGATGTTGGCTTCCTTAGGTCTTCCAGATACAAATAGATTTTGACCTTGAATCTGAAGCTTTGGAACAATTGGCTCTTGAATTTTAAAAAAAAAAACATTTTCTTCTATAAAACAGAGGGATCTCTGGGGAGAGATCTCCTTTTGTTCAGGAGGATCCCATTTGAAATTTAGACATACATATTAGGAAAGATTAGGAAATGAAAACTGGTTGTGATCCCATAGTTTGGCTTCTTTGGAGACCTTATTTTCATTTTTTTCTAAAACAAAATGAAAATGCAACATTAAAGGGAACTGGGGAAAAAAACAGAAAACTACCACCTTGGGGTGATAAAAGCCTAGAATATACAGTTAAATGTTTGTACTAATGGGTACACACTTACAGATGTTGAGAAACTGAATGAAATGAACCCAACTAAAATGTAGTTTCCATCTCTTCACCCAAATTCATTCTGCCTATTAAGTTGTTTATTCTATGGGAAGGTTAAATTGGTATCATTAAATCTGAATGAAATTGCCCAATTTGAATTTTTTCAAAGGTGATCTTAGAAGGCTTTCATAACTGTTTTTCTGTTATATTTCTTGATGCATTTTAAAATGGATAAAAAGGATAAAACAATTCTACACCAAAGCATTCGTACAATTTTGCTGACGAATGTTTTTTTTATATATAGTTCTTTATCAAAGTCCTCTTTATTTGGATATGGAATTTAAGAAAGATAATCAATCATTCACTCCAATAAAAAATATTTCTCTTATGGGGGAAATAAAACTTCACAGTACCATATTGCTCAATAAATTTAGAAGATTACAAAAGGTAGGAACCTCATTTCTAAAGGAAATCAACTCTGACTGTTCCTTGGAAAGACAGATACTGAAGCTGAAGCTCAAACTACTTTGGCCACCAAATGTGAAAAGAGGACTCATTAGAATAGACCTTGATGTTGGGAAAGACTGAAGACAAAAGTAGAAGGGGATGGCAGAGAATGAGATGGTTTGTTAGTATCACTGATGCAATGAACACAAATTTGGTCAAATTCCAGGAGACAGAGGAAGACAGGAGAGCCTGACGTGCTATGGTCCATGGAGTAATACATAAAAAGCATTTGAAGCAACAAAGGTGGATTTTCTAGCCTTAGCTAAGAAATATTGGTAAACAGCTCAGAGAAAGAAATGATGTATAGAAAAATTATTGTATTCATTTTACTGGGTTGTTTCAGCAAAACCAAATGTCACTGCACATTTTTGAGCAAGTGTTTTTTTAATGATGCCTTCATAACTAGTGACCTTCAGTTTTATTATGTTCTTTAAAAAAACCCCAAAACAATAATGTGTGTGGAAACCAGAAAAAAAACAAAGCTAAAATCTCATTGATTTGCTTTCCAGAGTATGAGATGTGGATTGTTGTAAAATCTTCTGTGTTTTTTTCATCTATGCTTCATACAGTTTTGGTTTCTGGTGACAAACTAGATTACCAGAACAAGGTTTCTCATCCTTGCAACATTCCTACTCCTGGTAGCAGAGTGATATTCCACTGAGACATCAGCAGTTATAAAATATTGATTTACCAAATAATCACTTGCCACATTCCTAGCTCTTCCTTGCTTATATAAAGCTTTGGTCTGCTGCCACCATCACTTATAATTATCTAAGAAAGCCTAAGGTGTTCAAATAAAGATGATATTGGAAACTCTTGGTATATGACATCATAACTTCCTGTTTTTTTTTATTTTTACTGTTTAATGTAAAAAATTAAATGGGGCAGCAAGCTTTTTAAACAACAAGGAATGTTCCACTGGCTTACAATAATCTAATAATTTAATGATAGGCAAAACTATAGCATGCTGGAATCGGTCCTTTAATTTGATTGCTTATATGCCAGCAATTTGTTACTGACTTTTAGTGACAATGAATAGAAAGAATAGAATAGAATAGAATAGAATAGAATAGAATAGAATAGAATAGAATAGAATAGAATAGAATAGAATAGAATAGAATAGAATAGAATAGAATAGAATAGAATAGAATAGAATAGCAGAGTTGGAAGGGAGCTTGGAGATATTTTAGTCCAACCTTCTGCTCAAGCAGGAGACCTATATAATTATGGACAAATAATCTCTTCTTAAAGACCTCCAGTAATGGAGCAGTCACAGCTTCTGGAGGCAATCCGTTCCACTGATTAATTGTTCTCACTGTCAGGAAATTTCTCCTTATTTCTAGGCTGGATCTTTCCTTCGTAGGTTTCCATCCCTTGCTTCTTATTCTGCCTTAAGGTACTTTGGAGAATAAATTGACCTAACCTCTTTAGCTTCACAATAATTGATGGTGGCCACTTGGACTGAAGAAACATTATTTGCCAACAGATTTCAGTTTTTTGAGTAGCTTGGATTACACACACACACACACACACCACACACACACACACACACACACACACTTCCCCTTGTTTGGTGTAGCTGACGATATAATTAGATTCTGTATGGGTATTCTAGTTCCTTTTCTTTCCCGCTCATGACAAAAAGAAAACATTATTGCTATTTCTTTCTCTTTTGTTTTTTTTTTTTGTGTTTTTATATAGTATACCTAGATTTCAGAAATGATCTGTACCAATAATATTTTAATATTT
This sequence comes from Vipera berus, assembly GCF_964194415.1. NCBI lineage: Eukaryota > Metazoa > Chordata > Lepidosauria > Squamata > Viperidae > Vipera > Vipera berus. The sequence goes on along the minus strand of NC_138207.1, from coordinate 15,033,250 downwards.
GGTTTAGGATAGTCCTTAAATTGAAACACCTCAGGCAACCTCAGGAAAGTATAGCATTAAGGCAAAGTTGCCAATGTGAAACATTGTAGCAACCATACAAATGGACTCTAGTAAAATATTTAAGAAAGAAAACAAACAAACTCGTCCAACCTGTTCCAATTTAATGGGTTTTCTTTTTCTACCCTGCTAGTTCTATTACAGACATTTATGAAGCTAATGGTGGATATGGAAAAAAGAAGGAATTATATTTCTGCTTGATTTAATAGCTCTTATACACAACATTGAAAGACCCTGAATCCAAAGTTTATCAGGATACGATTACACCCAAAAGGGGATTTAGTGCATTTGTACTGGTGATATTTTGTTGAAAAAGAAATTTCTGAGGTGGAAGTCTAGAAATATTTATTTATTTGTACAATTCATTGGCTGCCCATCTTATTACAGGGTAACTCTGGATGACTTACGATGTTAAAAAGATAACTATACAAAAAGTAAAAGACATAAATAAAATACTGTGAAAATCCAAATAGGATCAACTGGTAGGTGTTTCAGCATCCTAGCACTATTAGGAGCCATGGTGTCACAGTGGTTAGAATGCAGTATTGCAGGCTAACCCATTGCTCACTGCCATCAGTTCGATCCTGACTGGCTCAAGGTTGACTCAGCCTTCCATCCTTCCAAAGTCAGTAAAATGAGGGCCCAGATTGTTTAGGGGCAATATGCTGACTTTGTAAACTGCTTAGAGAGTGTTGTAAAGCACTATGAAGCAGTATATAGGTCTAAGTGCTATTGTTATTAAGAGAATGAGCAACTTAAAATGAATGAATGAATTGCATAAATGTATTAAGAGAGTTCCTTGTGCTGACTTTATGCGGATTTTAGGCTTGATTTTTATATTGATTTTTAGGTGTGTACTGAAGATATTTGAAGTATTTCCTTGAAAATATGACATGGGAACAAGTTAGTAAACCTTGCTTTGTAAATGTATGTATTTCATGTATATTGGATATATATTAGATATATATAGCAATAGTTGAGGGGACACATTTGTCTTTATTTTGTTTATCCCATCTTCATTTCGCATCCCAGAGAAGTAACAGTACTGCAGTCATTAGCAATGCCACCAATTGTTAATTTGCTTATTTGCCTTCAGCTAAGAAATCTATCAACCAGCTTCAAAATCAATTTAAAAATACACTCCAATAATAGTTTAATTTAAGCTATTTCAGTGTAAATTAAGGATGGGCAAAGTTTGGCCATGGGGCATGCATGCAAGCTTCCAGATTTCCATTTGGCAACTGCTGGGCTTCCTACCAACCATGGTTTGGGATAGTCTACTATATAGTTTTCTCCAATTTTGATTTGGAAAGACACAACAGTAGCAAAGATCTATTGGGTTTAGGGGGGTTGTTTTGTTTGTTATTTCTTTTCTTTTTTGTGACCAGCAGTTCTGAGGCCTGCTCGGAGAAGTGTGCAGTTTGCTTGGCAAGATTTCAGAAGTGGTTTGCCATCACCATATTCCTAGCTCTTTAGAGAGAGTGACTGGCCCAGAGTCACCCTGCAGGACTAGAAATCTTAGTTTCCTAGTTTCTACTCTGATGTTTAACCACTACTTCAAACTGGCTCTCAAAATAGACTTAAACATAGATTAAAGATCTTTCCCCCTCCCCACCCCCCACCCCCAAAAATCCTTCCAAAATCCAGATAAAAAAAACCTGCCTTTGCCAGCAGGAATAACAGAATAACATTCAATGAGATTTAAATCCATGTTCATCTCCTTGGGAAAGTAAGCAATACTTCAGATTTCTGACTTTTAGAGTTGTGATCTCTCCCTCCCTCTCTCTCTCTCTCTCTCTCTCTCTCTCTCTCTCTCTCTCTCTCTCTCTCTCTCTCTCTCTCTCTCTCTCTCTCTCTCTCTCTCTCCCTCTCTCTCCCTCTCTCTCTCTCTCTCCCTCTCTTTCTCTCTCTCTCTCTCTCATATTCACACACACACACACACACACACACACACACACACACTTGTTTTCTACATCCCAAAATTGTTCAGCAGGATTTCATAGGAAGTGCTTTCCTATCTGTTAGGCATTACTTGAGTTCAGGGGTGTCAAACTCAATTTCATTGAAGGCCGCATCAGCATTGCGGTTGCCCTCAGGGGGCTGGGTGGGTGTGGCCTGGGTGGGTGTGGCCTGCTGGGTGGGCGTGGCTAGAGTGCGTATGGCCTACTGGGTGGGCGTGGCCAGCTCTACATCATTCGCATCAAGGGTGCCTATGGGGGCCCGGGCAGGAATGGGACAGATCTGAGGGTCGCTGGCAGAAGGAGGGTCGCTGGGCCAGGGCCAAGGCAGTGGGGGCCGTTCCCTCACTGTTTCCAGGATGGCTTCGCGGGCCACATGAAACCACTTCGCGGGCCGGATCCGGCCCCCGGGCCTTGTGTTTGACATGTCTGCTTTAGGTAAACTTAGTGTACAGCATGATACTGAATATACTAGTTCCTACTGACCATTATAAATGTAACAGCTGAACATATCAAATGTAACAAACCTACTAATCATCTCCTGTGGAATACACAAGGAATTCCGGAGCAGAGAGGTATTGTGATATATAGAATTTGTGTTTCCTAGAAGCATTTGAAATGGTTGATGGTTTACCTATAAAAAATATAAGTTTGTTCAGTCAAACTTTTGACATCCCAGTAAGATTTGTCAAGAGGGTTTTAGAATGATGGAGTTGGTCTGACTTTAAAGTTGGCACAAGGGAATTGAAGTAGCAAAGATAAGAACAGCTATCTGAATATTACTCAAATTGTATAATCTGTAAAAGCAAATTGCTGAATGTTGATGTATGTTTCAATTTGTATCTTGAAAAGGGAGAGGCTTTTTCCATTCTAAGCTGGTTGATAAATATATGAATAGGAAGATAGATATGGATGCAAAAGACCATACATCTATCACTCACTTAAAAATAAACACACTGATTTTTTAAACACGTGTTCCAAAGTAACGTTTGTGCAGCCTATCATGTCTTCTTGACCAGTTTTGAAGAGCTTAATTAACAAGCAGCACATTTTTATACCCTAGTCCAGGGGTAGGCAACCTCGGCTCTATTATGACTCATGGACTTCAACTCCCAGAATTCCTGAGTCAGCTATGCTGACTCAGGAATTCTGGGAATTGAAGTCCATGAGTCATAAAAGAGCTGAGGTTGCCTACCCCTGCCCTAGTCTAACATAGTGATAGATAACTTTGCTGAGCTGATAGGTTGTTTTGGAGGTATACAGTCAAAAGGACCAGAGAGGGAGGGAGGGAGGAAGAGAGGAAGGAAAGAGGGAGGGAGGGAGGGAGGAAGGTCTCTGAGTGTGTGAATGCATGTGTGTGTTTATTATTAAAAGTTTTTTAAAAATATAAAAAGTAACACAAATTAATGCAGAATAATGAAAACAAAGAGAAAAAACAGAAAAGGAAAAAAAGATGAAAGTGTTGAAAGAAAAGATCAAAAGAAACAGAAAGAAAAAGCTTCTGATTTCGTATGAGGCAAATAAAACACAATTCATATTTCTCAGAGCAATATCCAAGTATTTTATCTTTTCCTCAAATCTTTAAAAGCCTTTTTTCATTCTGTTTGATCTTGTATGTTCATGTGAAAATGAACATTAATCTGAATGAATTTAAATATATTACTTTTCATTGATTTAATCACATTTGAAATTTTAATATGCGCAGGCACACATTTGCAATCTGCATCTACACATCCCAAATTATTTCTAGGTTTAAAATAAGTAGAGAGGCAAACTAATACAAGGAAATAGATATTCACAAATTCAAGATATAAGACAGAAAGAGGTAAGCATGACATGATAATTTTATTGCAGACAGAAATCAGAAAAGGGAATATCTGTGGTGGATATAGCCTTGTGGCGAGTCACAGACTGCATATCTATGTTGTACTGCATTTGTTGTCGATAAGTCTATATAAATAGTCTCATATTTACTGTCAATTCAGTTAGGAGTAGAATCAACTCGTACCCAAATGTTAGACATAAAAGTGAATGATTTCTATTCATTACTGTAAAGAATAATAAACCAATGTGGACTACCTTATCACCGCCTTTTATTGTTTCCCTTTTCTCAGCCCTTAATAGGGAAGGAGATACCATTATCCATTATATGAAGAATCATGGTTCCTTTGTGTTCTCTGTGCAGGACTATCAATCTTGAGAAAACATTCTTGTTTCTAAACTACCGTTGGCTCTTGGTCAAAGAGAAAGCAGTAAAATTCATGGCTAACTTTTAAGAAGAGAAAGAGCTTGTTGGTCTCTCAATTAGACAGGTTGGATAAGTAAAGTTCTCCCAATTCTGCCTACAATTTATGAGATTCAACCTTAGTTCTGGCTGGCCATTATACTTAGCTAAGTTTGAATACAGAGTAACGTATAATGAAGCACTAAATCAAGTTCCCCTTATTCTTTCTAAACTAAATGTGTAGGAAAAGTTTGTGGCAATAATGTAAATGCACAAGCCTAACCAGTAGTGCATATATAAGGAAATTGGTGTTTCCAGAAATATATGCTAAGGCAGTATGTTTTTGTGTGCATGCAACCATAAACACACACACGTGTGTGTGAAATCAATTTCTATAGTAAGTATAGTTTGGAAACCGTGGGGAGTACTTACTGTAGTGCGTACCTATTAGATTTGTTCTTCATACATGTTGCTTTGCTTTCACAATCCGCATTTCATCTTGGCTTAATAGTATATATGTATCAGCACCACTAAAGTAGAGTAATAATGTTCTGAATCAATCTGAGTTCTATCTATGTATTTCTTTTTATTATCTGTATTTATCTTTCAGTTGCACAAAGAATGCATTTAGTAATCTGCATGGATGCTTACCAGAGCATGGATCATGGAAAAAGGTTGCAGTTCGTGATGTTATGACCACAGTGACTTATGACCTGTACTTGCACTTATGACTGTTGCATCATCCCTGCAGTCACACGGTTGTGATTGGGGCCCTTAGCAAACCGCTTATATTTATGACCACTTGCAGCACAGGATGTGATAAAGCCCTTAGCAACAGGATGCTGCAAGTGGTCATAAATGTTGTTAAGGGCCCCAAGCATAACAGAGCCCTTAGCAACAGGATGTTGCAAGTGGTCATAAATGTGAGCCAGTGACTGCAGGGATGATCCAACAGCCTTATATAAGTGCAAGTACAAGTCATAAGTCACTTTTTCCAAGGCAATCATATCTTTGAACCATCATCATAAAGTTGGGCATAAGTTGAGGATTACCTATATATGATGACAATACCTTTACCTATTTTTAAAATTTGTACTTATTTATCCAATTTGTATAGCCATCCGTCTCACCAAAAGCATCTCTGAGTAGCATACAACAAAGCTAAGACACTTATTCATTATAAAAAAATACTATAAAAAGGTAAAGATAAAGGTTTCCATTGCCCAGTCACATCTGACCCTAGGTGGTGGTGCTCATATCCTTTTCTTAGCTGAGGGAGCCAATGTTGTCCGAAGACATGTCCATGGTCATGTGGCCAGCATAATTATATGTCGAGATGCATGGAATGCTGTTACTTTCCCACTGAAGTGGTACCCATCTATCTACTTGCATTTGCATGCTTTTGAACTGCTACGTTGGCAGGAGCTGGAGTGAGGACAGGTGCTCAGCTGACCAGGCAGCACTCAGGTCTCGAACACAGGCTGTCAGTTTTCCAACTGACAAGCTCAGCATCTTTAACTGCTGAGCCATTGCACCCCGACAAACTATAACAATAGAACAAATAGGAAATAAGAAAAGAACAAATAGGAAGTAACAGACAAAGGTTGTTTTAATAATTAATTAATAATAATTAACCATCTCACCATTTCACCCATACCCGGGACACTCCAGGCTTGCTAGCATATCCAAGTCTTAAGAGATTGTGAGAATCTCAGGAGCCATGATGTCAATCACGCCTTGCTATCTTAGATCCTTGGGGAGGATGCATAAGTCAAAAGTACCAAACCCAGTAAAAACTAACACGCTTACAGAAATTAGCCTGGCCCATTTGCATCCTTTTATCCTATCAAACACGATATGAAAGCCCAATCTCACTGTGTGTGTCCCAACAGTGAGTTTATTTATTTATTTATTTATTTATTTATTTATTTATTTATTTATTTATTTATTTATTTATTTATTTATTTATTTATTTATTTATTTATGGATAGGACTTATATGCCGCCCTCAGGGTGGCTCACAACAATAAAACAGCTATAAAAAACAGTAATACAAATACTAAAAAAGAATTAAATTACAAAGCCCCATAATTAATTACTAAAACCAATAAATTAAAACAATATTAAAAACCCCCATCCTCAGTCCAGGTCGGCCAGTTGGAAAAGATACGTCTTTAGGTCGTGACGAAAGGACCGGAGATCTGGGGCCATCCGAAGTTCTCGGGGGAGCTGATTTCAAAGGGCCGGCGCCCCAACAGAGAAGGCCCTCCCCCTGGGGGTTGCCAGCCAACACTGTCTAGCCGACGGCACCCTGAGGAGACCCTCTCTGTGTGAGCGCACAGGGCGGAGGGAAGTCATTCCTAGCAGCAGACAGTTCTGTAAGTATCCCGGACCTAAGCCATGTAGGGGTTTATAGGTACGAACCAGCACCTTGAACCTCACCCAGAGGACAACTGGCAACCAATGCAGCCCACGCAGAAGGGGTGTAATATGGGAGTATCGAGATGCTCCCATCACAACCCGTGTGGCCGCATTCTGCACCAGCTGAAGCCTCCTGGTGGTCTTCAAGGGCAGCCCCATGTAGAGAGCGTTACAGTAATCTATATGGGAGGTAACGAGTGCATGAGTGACTGTACGTAAGGCATCTCGGTCCAGATAGGGGTGCAACTGGCGCACCAGGCGAACCTGGGCAAATGCCCCCCTGGCCACGGCTCCTATATGATGATCTAAGTCGAGTCGTGCATCCAGGAGGATGCCTAAGTTGCGCGCCCTATCAACGGGAGGCAACACCTCTCCCCCCATAACCAAAGATGGTAAATCTTCGGCAACACGAGATGCCGACATGTAGAGCCACTCAGTCTTGGCCGGGTTGAGCTGGAGCCTGTTCTTCCCCATCCAGATTCATACCACTTCCAGGCAATGGGACATCACGTCGAGGGCATCACTGGGTTGGTTCAGGGTGGAGATGAAAAGCTGGGTATCATCAGCATATTGATGATACCTCACTCCGAAATCACATATGATCTCACCCAGTGGTTTCATATAGATGTTGAACAGGAGGGGAGAGAGGACCGACCCCTGAGGCACCCCACAATCAAGGGGCTTTGGGGTTGATCTCTGTCCTCCTGCCAACACCATCTGTGAATGGCCCGAGAGGTAGGAGGAGAACCACTGCAAAACAGTGCCTCCCACTCCCAACCCCCGAAGACGTCGCAGCAAGATACCATGGTCGATGGTATCAAAAGCCGCTGAGAGGTCCAATAGGACCAGGACAGAGGAATAACCCCTATCCCGAGCCTGCCAGAGATCATCCACCAGCGCGACCAATGCCGTCTCCGTGCTATAACCGGGCCTGAAACCCGATTGGTATGGATCCAGATACTCAGTTTCCTCCAGGACCAACGGGAGCTGCCGTGCCACCACGCTCTCAACAACCTTTGCAAGAAAGCGAAGATTGGAGACAGGATGAAAATTATTCAAAATAGCTGGGTCCAGAGCAGGTTTCTTGAGGAGGGGCCTCACCACCGCCTCTTTCAAGGCAGCAGGGAAACACCCCTCACTCAAAGAGGTGTTGATCACTGCCTGGAGCCAGCCTTGTGTAACCTCCCGAGCCACATAAACCAGCCAGGAGGGACACGGGTCCAATAAACACGTGGCGGCACTTAATCTACCCATTATCCTGTCCACTTCATCTGGAATCACAGGGTCAAACTCCTCTCAGATAATATTGGCCAGACCTGTTGCTTCCCCCTCGTCAGATACTGTCCAATCGGAGTCCAGACCAGTCCGAATCTGAGCGATCTTGTCTAGCAGATGTTGACTAAACTCCTCGGCGCATCCCTGCAAGGGATCTTCCCCTGTCCCTTGATTTAGAAGGGAACGGGTCACCCTAAACAGGGCGGCCGGGAGATTATCTGCGGACGAAATGAGGGAGGCAAAGTAAGTACGCTTTGCCTCCTCCATTTCCACAAGATAAGATCTCGTAAAAGATCTTAACTGTGATCGGTCAGACTCGGACCAACTGGACCTCCAAATGCTCTCTAGGCCCCTCCTCTGGCGCTTCATCTCCCATAGGTCCACGGAAAACCATGGGGCCCACCGGGATCTGCGTCGGTTCAGAGGCCGCAAAGGAAAAACATGGTCGAGAGCCTCAGAAGCAGCCCGTTGCCAGGTGTCAACCAAGGTCTCGACCGGGCTGTGGGAGAGGGAAGCAGGAATCAAACCAAGTGCTGTCTGAAACCTTTCTGGGTCCATCAAGCACCTGGGGCAGAACCACCTAGTCGGTTCCGCCTCCCAGCGGCGGGAGGTGGCATGACGGCCCAGCCAGAGGAGATGATGATCTGTCCATGAAAGGGGTTGTACAGATGGAGCAACCCCACCCAGATCATTAAACCATTGCCCAGAGATAAAAATAATGTTGGGCGTGTTTCCCCCCTCATGGGTTGGGCCCTGAATTATCTGGGTCAGGTCCATGGCCATCATGGAAGCCATGAACTCTCGGGCCACTCCTGATGCCCCCCCCAAGGGAAGGTAGGTTAAAATCTCCCAGCACCAAAAGTCTGAGAAATTCCACCACCAATCCCAAGAGAGCATCGAGTAGCCCGGGCAGAGCCGTTGCCATGCAGCTGGGAGAAAGGTACATAAGCAACAGGCCCAACTGACCTCCAGGGCCCCACCTTAAGAGGAGGGACTCACATCTGCCTATCTGAGGGGCAGTGGCCTCCCGCAGACAAAGGGCCTCCTTGATAACAACCACCACCCCGCTGCCCCTACCCTGAGCCCGAGGCTGATGCAGCACACGGAAACCTGGAGGGCATAAATCAATCAGAGGGACTCCTCCCTCTGAGCCCAGCCATGTCTCCGTAATGCATGCCAGGTCTGCGTCTTCCTCCTCGATCAAATCATGAATGAGGGGAGCTTTATTCAGCACAGACCTGGCATTCAAATAAATCAGCCTGAGCTCAGGTGCTCCCCCTCCCCCAGGAACGCAGGTGGAAACCAGAGGGTCGGAGTGCACCACAGCTCAAAAATAGTGGAGGCGTGATCCCAGATTACGATATGGCCCTCTGTTCCTCCATCTGCCGCCATTCCCAACCACCGTGGGGATCGCTGTCCCCACCCCATCCCCCTGGGTCCCAGAACTATCTCCGGCCCCCCTATCGCCGTGGCCATCAGCCAACCTAGACTGAGGTAGGTCCGGCAACCCCCCCTCATTATGACGGGCCTGATACCCCTCCCCCCTTCCTAACCCATTAAAAATTCTAAAAAGAAACCCTAAAAGCCTCCTTTTTGCACCGTGCCACCTCTCGGGGTCCCAGGACCCGTCATTAAGGAAACAGCGGCGCAGAGTGGATGGCCACATCTGAGAGATATTGTTGATGTCCAAAACAAATTGAACACAATTGTTGGATAAATTAGTTCTAACAGTAACTCTCTTTTGTCTGAGCAGGTTATCTTGATCAAAACCTGATTAGGAAGTTTTCCAACCAAATTGAAGAAGTGCATATAAGGTTATTTAACCTCCTGTGCCCATTTTCCTGTGTGATACAGAGAATCAGCTCTATGATTTTGGACTATATTTTTAAATGAAGCCAGTGAACATGCTGCTTGGGTTTGCAGGGCATCAATTTGATGAGCCACTTTGCTACAGACTAAATTGATAGGCCAGTTGTGTTTAGATTTATCTGAATACTTTCTTTCGTTGTCTCTTCCATATAATAGTTTGCCTGCAGTGTTCCAGTACAGAGCAGATCTTAATATATAACTAACATTTTCTTCCCTACTTTCTTTGCCCTCTTTATTCTCAATCTGAACAAAGGCAGATTGTTACCTGCTGATATAAAAACAATTTGTCCTAAAATAGGCATTAATAAAATAGTCACCTGCTGTTTTTCTTTTACTGAAACTGCTTTTTTAAATATTAATTTAGAATAACACTCTAATACGTGTCATCAGATCAGTTTTGCACCTACTGCTGTAAGTCACCTGGAGTTTATGTTCTAAGCCACTCAGAGTTGTTTGATGAGAGATGGACAGCAAATAATTTTCATAATAAATAAATAAATATTGAGGAACAGTGAGGAACCAGGGAGTGGAACTAATGCAGCATGGAAATGACCCAAGGAAAACATTGAGCAGCACAGTGCTTAGTTTTTGGCAACCAGCTCATAAGGGTTACCAGTGGTTGCAGTGTCCCACAATCACATGATCTGCATTTGCAGCCTTCCCTTCTGGCTTTCCACAAGCAAAGTCACAAGACCTACTTCTGCTGGGGAGTATGTACTCTGAAGTGTCCCTCTGCTCTTACTAAGTAGCATGAACCTACTGTACCTACCTACACTCTGTAGCACTCACATGTGACACCCGCCTACCTATGGTCCATAATGCCCATCTGCAACAACCTATGGCACCTGTTATGTACAGGATTTCTTGCAAGCAGGAGGTGAGATGAGAGAATTCAAACAGGAACATTGCTTTATTGAATAATAGGAACTGAACTGGTAACCAAGGCTTCTACACAGCTGTTTATACAGCTGGCCACTAGGCAGCGGCCAATAGGTTTGAAGGAACCTATTCCCGCCCCAGAGTCTCAATGTTGAGTGTCCAAGTTAGCCTACTTGTTAGCTGCATAATTCAAGGACTATCTGTGTGGTAATACAACCAGTCATTCTATTAAAAATCTGCTTGGCAATTTTTTCAGTCTTGAGGTCTAAATCTACCTGTCCACATAAATTAAGCTTTATACTTTTCTGAATTTCTTCTCTCTCTACATCTCACAATAAGGTCAAGAAGCCTTGACATCTGCTAGTGATCTATAGCTGGTAGTCTGTTTCAATTTTTTGTTAGAAAAAAGATGGCAGACATATTTCTCAATCTACCTACCGTATTTTCCAGCGTATAAGATGACTTTTTAACCCATGAAAATCTTCTCAAAAGTCAGGGGTCGTCTTATACACCAGGTGCTGAAACTTTAGGGACAGGGCTGGCTGGAAAATCTGGAGCGGATCTCCCATTTAGTCTGTGCAGGGAAAGCGGGACCAATTGGAGAAGAAGCTGCAGTCTGTGATTTATTACAGGCTGGGGTCTGGGTGTCTTTCCTTCTAAAGTTGAAGAGCAGCTGTAGTCTATCCCAACTTGAAAGGCAGGTGGGGAATGCAGCAGTCAGAGCAGCTGCTTAGCTCTAAGGACACATTTGACTCAGGGACTGGGCAGGCTGGCTGGAAAACCTGGAGCGGATCTCCCATTTGGTCTTTTTTTTAAAATCCCATTTATATCCCGCCCTTCTCCGAAGACTCAGGGCGGCTTACAATTTAAAGCACAAATCAATGTGCTTAGCAATAGCCTTCATTCTATGTATATGCCTGCTTATTAGGGCTTTCACACACACACACCCAGCAGCATTATTACAAAGTCAGCTTATTGCTCCCAACAATCTGGGTCCTTATTTTATCTACCTCAGAAGGATGGAAGGCTGAATCAACCTTGAGCCTGGTGGGATGCGAACCTGCACTAATTGCAGGCAGCTGGTGTTACTTAAGGCTCTGTGCAGGGAAAGCTTTAGAGTGAATTAGGAAAAGTGAAAAAGTGAATTAGAAAAATAGGGAACAGTTGCTGGAATTGGGTATGTGTAGTTTAACGAAGAGAAGGGTGAGGGGTGACATGATAGCAGTGATCCAATATCTCAGGGGCTGCCACAAAGAAGAGGGAGCCAAGCTATTCTCCAAAGCACCTGAAAGCAGGACAAGAAGCAATGGATGGAAACTAGTCAAGGAGAGAAGCAACCTAGAACTAAGGAGAAACTTCCTGACAGTTAGAACAATTAACCAGTGGAACAACCTGCCTCCAGAAGTGGTGAATGCTCCAACACTGGAAGTTTTTAAGAAGAGACTGGACAGCCATTTGTCTGAAATGGTATAGGGTTTCCTGCCTTAGCAGGGGGTTTGACTAGATGACCTCCAAGATCCCTTCCAACTTCTTCTTCTTCTTCTTCTTCTTCTTCTTCTTCTTCTTCTTCTTCTTCTTCTTCTTCTTCTTCTTATTATTATTATTATTATTATTATTATTATTATTATTATTATTATTATTATTATTATTATTATTATTATTATTAAGTTTAATCCACTTGCACTGTTTTATGTTTACATGTTTGATGACAAACAGCCTTATGTTTATAAGTGACAGTTTTCCTACTAAGTACCTGCATGTCATAAGCATTTGAATTAAAATTACCATATTAAAATAAAATCTGATGTTTTTTTAATTTTTATTTGGTGTGCGTTGGAAGAGGGGTAGTCTTATACGGCGAGTATAGCCCAAACCCTATAATTTAACAGGAAATGTAGGGGGTTGTCTTATACTCCGGAAAATACGGTATTTTTTTGTCCTTTTCAAGCTGGTTGTCAGAGTTGCTATTGTGAAAAGAAAGAGGGAGATGGAAATTGTTGGCATCCATTAATGCAGTCTGAATTATATTCTATAGAATACGGTCGGATTAGGGCGATAGTCGAAGAGTACTTGATATGATCAAATGTTATTATTGGATTCTAAGTGCTCTCTGAGCTTGCTTTTCTTCTTGCAGACATTTTATTACCAAGCCAGGTAACATCTTCAATACAAGAGGGAATGAGGTTTGCCGACAATTTAGATATGGTAGATTATGCTATCAACAATGATTGGGATGCTGTTTCTTTCTTGATTATTCCTTGTATATTTTTATTTGTTTATTTGTTTATTGATCCTTCTTATCTGGGAGTTAGTTAATAGGTGTGGAATGAGTAAGAGTATCATTAGGGCAGCTTGGCTCTTTTGTGGACCTCTGGTTGTCTGCTTTGTTTAATGTTTTGTAGGTGGCATTTGTCTCGGTGTGTCTGTTAATGGGTGAGTTGTCGAAGTGCCAACTCTCTAGGAATTCTGTTACAATTTTCGGATCTGGCTTGGTTTTAAAAGCATACTGTTTCTAACTGAAATAGTATTTCAATTTGTAAATGTGTTGTGAAATTAAGGAATTTCCATCATATCCTGTGATTGCCAATTTACATTCATTGATATGTTCTGTCAAACCTCTACAGACTTCCCCTACATAATGGTTTCGCCTCCTTTAGCTTTTGGGTCTTTAACTTTGGTTTTGGTTGTGAATGCTTTGAATAGATTTTTTTTATTGGTGCTCAACTGAGATGCCAAGTGGTTATAGCGGTGGCTGACAGCTCCTGAGATGATTGTGAAGTATGGGTGGAGTTAACCTTTCCATGTATTGTGCAGGTTTTTTAACTGTGTAAATGTACACAAAAACATAGTTGTAAGTAGATAAGGAATGTATTTTATCCATGATTTTTCAGTGCCATTGAACAATTGACAATTACATCTGGTCCTCAAAATTCCAGTCATGGCAGCGCCCCTAAGGTCATGTGACCAAAACTTGTGTTTTTGGCAGCCCACCTGGGCTTATGAGTGCACGAGCATTTTAGTTCTCCCACCTGCCTATCTTCCCCCAACTCTCTGCTCTTCATTACTCTTCACCACTCCTGCTGCTGCCCCCAGTTGACTGTCTTCTTCCTTCTGCTGCTGGCCTAGGATCCAGGCACTGGGCAAGAATACAGCCTGGGACGTGTATAGCAAGCAGGGCAGGGCAACTCTGCCAAAAGAAGCTTGCTGGACCCAACCAGACAGGAGGCAGTGGGATGGGATTTTGATGTATAGCACTTTCCATCACCAGGTGAGGCAGAATAGATGGCGGTGGTACTCTAGGTGAAGGTAGATTCTATGTGAGAGTTGCTTTTTGGGGTGGTAGCAGAACTGGATGAAGCAAAGGGATGAAGGTTTCCCAGAAGTGCAGAGTGCATTCTTCAGCTTCCACTGGAAGTGCACCTGGAAACTCATCTTCCAGGCTTCAACAAGAAATGAAGGCAAGCCCAGTGCCTACTACCAGACCCTTTTCTCTTGTCCCAGCTTTCTTCCTGTAAAGTCTCATGAATGCCAGCAAATTGCAACATGCTGAAAGGCACAAAACTGGATCTCCAGGAATGGTTCAAGCGCACACTCATGGTTCAAGCTTATCACACATATCCCAGAGCTGCACCCTCGCTCATGCCCCAATCCCAGGCCAGCAACAGGAGGGAGAAGATGGTGAATTACAGCTGGGCGTGCTTTCTGCCCAAATGCTCATATGAAGGTTTGTTTTCAGATTTTCTTGTTTTCAGTATTTTTCCCCCTAATTTTCACAAACAAATTTGAAGTGAAGTTATCTAGGCTGGGGAACTGGAGATGTTTCATTGGAGGAGTCCAAATCAGTTGTATTGTGTTGGAACAAACCATGATATGGTTTGAATATTTTGTTCCATCCTCAGAACATAACATTTTGTGTCTGCTTTGAAACACTCAGAACAGTCCATTTGTTGCCTTCTATGACTAGGAACACCAGTCCCATTGCCATATGGAATGGCCAAGTTGGTCCTCAGATCCATTTGTTCCAATATTGGGGGGGGGGGGAATCTCTGAGAACACATGTGCTTTGTTTCCAGTCTAGAAACCCCTACTAAAAGCACATCTCCATAAAAAAGCAATAATGTTGACCTGCAAGCCTTATCACTTACATGGATTGACAAGAATTTGCTAGGGCAGCTTCCTCCACTGTAACATAGCACATTCTGATTGGGAATTCTGAAATTGTGGTCACAGATCTCCTTGAGATGGGAGGATGGTGGAAAAGACTTGGGAAAGTTGACATTTGATTTCAGGTAAGAATCTTTCCAAGGCTATATGGTGATTGCAGAAATTGTTTGCATGTAGTTGCCAAAAGCTATAGTATAGCCCATGAATTTCAATACAAAAATATGTGCTTTCGCTCTGTGCATGTGTTTAGGGTAAAAAAATCCTGGTACTATATCTCAGAAAAGAGTAATGGAAAGGGGTAAAACTGAAAGAGATCCAATTGCCAATTTCCATCTATCTAAGGGTCAGCTTGATCTGTACTTGCATTTAGCTATTATAAATGTGCTTTGATATCTGGTTATTGTTTTAATGTTCTGCACACATACACAATGAGCCATTCTCATTTTCACTAGAAAAGCAAACATTCATTCCATTAATGAACATGAGCTGGTGAAGTAGAAAGCTTGCAGTCCTAAATTTATCATTCAAATGAAGGGTTATTGTCCTATTCTTGCCTAAAAGATTGGCCTGGATTTCTGTGATTTGCAAACATTCTCCTTTGTCTTCCATCATATAGTCTGACAAATTGCCTTTGTCTTATTTGTGGAAATGAGACATAAGCAGTGTTGGAAAAATTTGTTGCAGTTCATTGCCATGACAGCTAATAGATGTACAGATTGGCAATTTGCTTAGTAGATTATCATTTACTGTCACATTTTTTTTAATTAAAATATGATTGTCCATTGTCTTTAATCTATTTTCATCATGGGTGACAAATTTCTTCTCCTTAGGCACTGTATTTCTCATCGCTGGGTGATTTTTACCCTACCCATTACACATTTTAAAAGGGAAACCCCATCACAGTAAGCAGTTGACTTTTATTCACTTGGGAGCTGTAACAGATTTTAAGTGGTTGATTTATCATCCTTGCCAGGGCACTGGTTATTCCAGCAGTTCTAACCTTGTGTAGCCATTACAAAATAGAAGTAATGGTCTGTGGGTTGCTTTGAATCTTCAGATCTCTCTCTTAGTTTGTTCAGACTGAGCTGCTTTGTTACTTATTGGTGCATAACTGGAAAAGGCTAAAAATAATAATGAAGTTTTTCTTGGTTGAAAGAAACTAATAGTTTCCATACGCAATAATTTATCTTGCTTTGTTTACACTTCTGTTGTGTTTCATTGATGAGAAGGTTAATTAAAAGCTGGATCTATCTGAACATGAAGAAAGATGGGAAAAATTACAACATGATAATGAATACTAATGTATGAAAAGCACATGTATAGTGTTTTAAAGCAGTGTTTCCCAACCTTAGGAACTTGAAGATGCGTGGACTTCAACTCCCAGAATTCCCCAGCCAGCATAGCTGGCTGGGGAATTCTGGGAGTTGAAGTCCACGCATCTTCAAGTTCCTAAGGTTGGGAAATGCTGTTTTAAAGTATGGTTATACACAAACCATCTAGATCTAGAGCTTCAGTAATATTCTACTTCAGTGTGAGCAGATTATCCCATTCAGCATTCAAGCTTCATTGCAATTTCAGTTCTCCCTTCATTTCCTCTCTTATTATCCTAAACTGGAAAGTTCTTAAGTTCATTTCTGTACATGTTTAACCTGTAATTAAATTTCATTTCTCCCTTTTCTAACAAGTGTGTTTTCATAATATTTTAAAATGATAATACCATCCTACAGATATTTCTTTGGAAATAAATCCCCTCAAGTTCAGTGGTGCTTCCTCCTGGGTAAATGTCTCAGAATTACAGCCTAAAAGTACATTCTGACAACCTTCACATTTTAATTACAATTTTCTCTCAAAGTAAACTCAGTAAATGTACCTTTTCTCTCAAGACTACCTATGCTAATGATATTTTATCTAAAAATGTTTATTAGGAACTTTGGGTGTTTATTTTGCCTGTGGTCTTGTTTATTTTTTAGTAATGTCAAATGCTGTGATCTTAAAGAGGAAATAGAATCACTAAATGTGTGTACTCATATATATCTTCAGTACATCTTATTGAAAAACATGGAATATAAAGTGTTGCTAAGTGATGGTAGTTCTGGCAATCCTAGTTTCTGTTGTTAAGTGAGGACCATGTTGATCATTAAGTGAAGACCTCACATGACAGTGACATCCGAATTCCTGCTGGCTTCCCCACTGACTTTACTTATGGGGAAGCCAGCAGGGAGCATCAGAGATACAATCACCTTACCACAGGGATTCTGCAACAGCCAGAAGCCAGAAAACTTCTAAATCTCCCTCATTTAGTGCTGTTGTGCCTTTGAATGATCACTGAGTAAAGCACTACATGTATATAAATAAATGTTCATTCAACATTCTTCACTTTATTTAGAGAGGAACTTATCTAGAACATCCAATTTTTTAAGAAAAGAAAATTCTTTCTTTCTTTCTTTCTTTCTTTCTTTCTTTCTTTCTTTCTTTCCTTCCTTCCTTCCTTCCTTCCTTCCTTCCTTCCTTCCTTCCTTCCTTCCTTCCTTCTCCAGAGGCATTCTAGGAACTGGTTCCCTAATCTTTCCTGTGGCTATCAGCTCTGCTTTCATAGTACCATCTCCAATTTGCCTTACCTCAGTGGTCCCCAACCTTTTGGGCATCAGGGACTGGTTACGTGGAAAGAGGTTTTTCCTTGGACTGGAGGAAGTGTGATTTTGTGTGTTACCTGCATCCTGCGGATGGGACTTTGCTTGTTTGTGTGGACCAGTTGTTAGCATGCTGCAGCCCAGTACTGGTCCATGGACCAGGTGTTGGGGACCTTGCCTTACCTCCTCTTAGTCTGTCCTTGTTGATTGGTGATTCTTCAAAGAAATCACAGTTGTTTATTGTTAGGTATATGTCTGTGGCCTAACTGGTTGGGTTGGCAATATATATATATGAACTACGATTGTATCATTGTTATAGAACTGTAATGTATCACTTTAACTATGTAATGCATTGCATCATAACTTCTAAAGATTGGCCAGCGTTGTTTCCTACGGCCATAAGAGGGAGCTAGAGACATAGCTTCTCTCTCTCTGTTACGTTCACTCTCACTTGCTGTTACTTGCTGTTTATCATGGTTTGTGGGTTTGCTACTGTTTTGCTAAACCTGTAGAACTGTGTTGACTTACGGACTGGTAAGAAGACTCTGTATCGGATAATCCTTGGACTGTTGTTATCTGCTATCTTTTTCATTACTCGTGTATGACCTGGACTGTTTTTTTTTTCCCCTGGACTGTGCTATTGTCTTATCCCACAAGTAAACTTTTTTTTTGTACAGACCTCAGTGTATCTGTGTGGTTGCTGTGTAGACCTAACTACTCTCAGTATCCTCTTTTTTGTGCAAGCTCTCTTTCGCTCCAGAGTTGCTCTGCTCATCCTTGTCATTTATACATGGATAAAATGATATCTGGATGCGAGAGACAAATATTTTTACCCCTGCAGAAAAAAACCAACAGGATTTGTGGCAATGCACCCAGATTCAAGGTATCTTCAGATGCCATGCCAGCCATGAAACTCGGGGGTGGGGGGAATCTTCTGTCCCCATTGCACAGATCAGGCCAAGGGCAGTGCAAACCAAGAAGCCCTCAGAACCAGTATAATAATTACATTCACCCTTTCTTCCTTCTTCCCTTATTGCTCTTTTCCTCCTGTCTTCTATCCAGCTTTGCTTTCTTTTTCTTCACAGTTAGGTTTAAGGGTGGCTGCAGAAGCAGCAGGGCCATTCTGAAATAAATTATAGGATTTGTTCGGATAGAACTTTTCATCAGGACACCATTTTGAAAATCGTAGTTGGGCTGTCCTGCAGTTGTTCAGATGTATGGACAGGCAATAAATAAATATTTTTTTTAAAAAGACAAAGAAATCTTTATATATATATAGGGATATTGAGAATCTTGAAAATATAAGCTGAATAGGCCATTTTGTCTGATGGCCTTTTTCTCAAGAGCGTATTTCTGCTTTTAAGCAGAGAAGTGATGAATTTTAAGTGAGTAATATGCGATTCATTCTATAGACTTCTTCTCCAGTTTGCCATTAAGGTTCTGAAATGCAGCTTGCTTACTTAGTGGAAATTTGCAGCCGTTAAAAGCGCCAATAGCTGATGAGAAACAATAAAGCAAGGAAAATGGACACAAAGTGAAGTATCTGTCAATTCAACCAAGAAAAGTGAGAGTTGGCAGGGGGCAGCATACAAATCTGGCCATAATTTTGTTGAACGATACTTGCACTTTCATAAATTTTCCTCATTTAATTATACCAACGTTATGAAGGCTTTTAACCACAATACTGAATCATTGTCAAAAACTAAAACTCTAGTCTTAAAAGGCAAGAATAATCTCAAAAGAGAAGCACAAGGAGTGTCAAATTCTTCTGGGTTTTATGTAGAGTGGAGGGCTTACAGAAAATATGTGGTCTCCAGATATAGTTAAGACTATCAGACCTGGCATCACAGACCATTGACCCTGATGGGATAGCTGATTTCAACTCCAAATGGCTTGATCATAATTTAAGAAAAGATTTTTTAGTTCAATATTATTGACAAGGGAGGAAGGAAGAAAAGAGAGTGATAGAAAGAAAGAAAGAAAGAAAGAAAGAAAGAAAGAAAGAAGAGAGAGGAAAGAAAGAAAGAAAGAAAGAAAAAGAAAGAAAGAAAGAAAGAAAGAAAGAAAGAAAAGAAAAGAAAAGAAAAAAAGAAAAGAAAAGAAAAGAAAAGAAAAGAAAAGAAAAGAAAGGAAAGGAAGAAAGAAAATTTGCTTAAAAGCATACCTTGTCCAGCAATTCGGTGGTCACCTTCCTGAAATGTTATGTTAAATCTCATTCTTGGCAATTCACCAATTATAGCAAGATATCCTATATTATACCTTTCCAAATTCTATAATATATATCTGTTCTAATAACCAACTTTCTTTTAAAAGTTAAAGATGTTAAGATGATAAATAGACGGTACTGGTAAAAAATAAAAATGTTTTGAAATGAACATTGTAAGTTTTGTAAACAGGATAATTACTATTGAAATAGGGAAATGTGGGTTACCCAAAAAGGAAGCTTTCTTCCATTTAGCATAGGCTAACCTAGATTACTTTATTGAAATTAGGTAAAATCTAAAAGCAGGATATTTATATGTATTAGTGAAAACATACGGTAATGATTATTTTTTTAATTGACTAGGTCACAATTAGAAATGTATTAATTTGATAAACTTGACTATGTTATAACTAAGGGAATCGGAGAGGGAATCCTTGTTGATGTAACCTGAACTATTTACAAATAACTTGTTATTTGATATTGTTTCTTTTGATTACCCAGCCAACATATTGCTTCACAAATATTTGAATGTAAATATTAAAAAAAATAATAAAACTTGTATATAAAAAAAATCTCATTCTTGGCATCTTTCTTAAGCTTATAATAAGAAATGATGTAAATGTCTCCAGGCTAAAGTCTTTTGCTCCTGGTCAAATGAGTGAGTGAGTGAGAAGACAATATCAAAAGGTATTCATCTTGGGCTGTGGGGAAGACTGTGCAGGCAGAACAGCTTTAAAAGGTATCTGGGGGAATGAATTGTGGCTCATGAAATCTTACTGCTGCAGTTTGTGGCCCTTTATCCCTTGCCCCTAACCATGGGACAAACATTCCCATACAGAAGTTTCTTTCTGGAGCAGCCCCATTATATTGCTTTTGTCTCATTCTCAGCCCACGAGTGAAATAACCTTAACTGACTGTATTGACCAGACTTAGCCCATAGAGGCAGGATATATATCAGTGATGGGGAAAGCAAATACAGTAACATGCTGCTTTTTTCCTGTGAGCTCAAGGATGGAATGGAAGATTCTTCAAGTTGGAGAAAGTCACTCTTAGATGGGTGTTGCTTCTTCTCCAGCAGACTAAAAGAGCAGGAATGTCCATTCAGCTATTACTGATTGATGTTTATTAAGCTATCTGCCATTGTGCATCTATCCTCCACACCACTGAAAGCTTACATTATCTGCTCATGTAGCTAAATTAGCATTCTCTCCTGACCAGGGTCATAGAATCACAGGGAAATAAAAGATGTGAATCTTTTCACATTTGATCTCCACTCAGGGCATCCGTTGTTAACCTTCATTATGAAGATGACTATAGCCTTGGTTAATAGCAGCTTCCCAGAGATATTTATCACTGGAATTGCTGCATGACCCATGCATGATCCATAACAGTGTAACATGTAGCATTGCCATGAAGTGAACAGGTCTTTCCGGAGTGAAACCTTTGCAAACTTATTTTCCAGTATGTTATGGGAAAAATCCACCCTATCCACTGCATTTGATGCTAAAGCATTCTACAAGCATTCTACATTTGATTATCCAACTAGATAACCTTATCAATGCTGATGTTACCTAGATGCATAATGAAATATCTGCAAGCAAACAACTAAGCACAGAAAGAGCCAAGGACCCCACAGTTTAATCCTGAGCTACAAATATTCCCTTTTATTGGAATATTGAATGGCCATTTTTGCTAACTTTTTCTCAAAATTGTACAAAGTCGCATAGATCACAGCTTCCAGGGGTGAGGTCCAAGGTGGCACTTTATTATAATATATTTTCCTAATTCTGGCCCAGATCTCAATCAAAACTCCATGTAAATAGTGTTTAGTAAAGTATTCTGGGGGTCTACCTCTTTCCCACCATAGGTGGGCATGCCACCCCTGCTGGAGATCATGGTCTTCAATTACCAACAAACATTTACGTGCCAATATGACCCATTCACAAATCCATACCAGGATTGGTGAAGTAGCTGGATTACGAATAAATAAAGAAAAAATGAATATTATAGTTAAAAACATGATGGGAATACAGAGATTAGAACTACAAAATACTTTGGGCTTCCAGATAGTTTGTAAAATTAAATATTTGGGTATATGGCTGTCCGATAGATGTTTCTCAATAAAGGTGGATAATCATTTAAAATTGGTCGGACAATTGGAGAAAGACTTAGAGAAATGGGGTAAGCTACAACTTTCGCTAATGGGTCGGATAGCTTTGATCAAAACCCAGGTCTTGCCTAGATTGGTATTCCTTTTTCAGATGGCCCCGGTTAGATTAGATAAAACTTTTTTTAGGAATTTGGATAGGAGTACCAGTAGATTTCTTTGGCAGGGCAAGAAACCCCGAATTAGATTAAAAATGATGCAGAAACCGAAAGAACAAGGTGGATTCAGGGTTCCAAATTGGCAAAACTATTACAACTTTTCTTGATATGTGTCTTAATGGGGTATATGGTTTGACTATTTTAGTGGTACAGGGCCAACTAGATAACAGCATGGTCTAGTCTGTGGATTCTTTCTTGCAAAGTCTTTCTAATAAAGTTTAGGAAATCTCTTCATATTCTTCTGCAAGAAACTATGGCGTACTTTCTGAAGACCGTCATTGTTAAACTTGCAAGGATATGATAGAAACATTCTCAGTGGCTTGACCAACCAAAACAATCCTACTTCACAAATACACATTGCATGACCTTAAGAAGGCTTTTTTGCCTTTTGTCTACAGCCAGAGGTTCTGCAAGAAAAGGTTTCATAATCTCTTCTTATCAAACAATGTTTGAAGCTAAAGTAAACTTTGATTACAGAGACAGTAGACCTTGTTTGCTTGACTTGAAATCCATCATGCTGTGAAAAAGTGAGGCTTGCTATACCTTAAAATACAGATTTATTGGGGTATAAAGCTTTGCAATCTTCAGAACACCACTTCTGACAAAGTGGTCTCTTTTTTACACAATCCTATGACCCAAATTATTTATTGGGTATTCTGGCATCTTAAGGATTTATCTTATTTTTACTAGAACAGATGAACATGCCTAGACCACTTGCATGAAAAATCAGCCTGTAAATCTTTCTGCCAGGTTAACTAGAAATTGTAATTTTGGCATACAGCACAGGGCCAATTGACTGTGATCAAAGAAATCCATTCCTTTGCTGTCTAGCAGAGGATGCTAAAAGCATCTCAGGTGGTTGGGGTTACATCTTCAGCTAGATCTTGAACGTTTGGCCTATCCATTCATATTCAATGAACATTCAACTTTTTGTTACCCCCCCCCCCAAGAGAATGCATATGGAAATTGTATAGGTGCAGAATGCAAACATCTAAAAGTTAGTTTAGTATGGAAGTTAAAAGTTTCATCCTTTTACCATATATTTTTTTCTATAAGGAGAAGAGCCTTTGTTGATGGGACTCTTGTCCTCTGGAGCATCATGTCACCAGATGTGATATCTGTCTCCATCCTTCCTGCCTTTGTGAAGGGTCTGAAAATCTGGTTCTGCCAGTTAACTTGGGGTCCTGATGGAGACACGCTATGCTGGAAGTGATTGGTTGAGTGAGAGACACAAGTCCGCCCTCGTGCCACTGGTTTTTAACTTTTACTTAATTGTTAATTTCAATGCATTTTGTGTTTTATATTTATACTTTTATGCCATTGTAGGCCACTGAGAATCATTTAGGATAGTGAGACGGGTGACACATAAATTTAATAAATAAATAATCATGTGGTCCCACTATCTCCTTTATAGTTGTTTTTCCCAGCCTCCACAAAACACCCACACCTCAACTCATCCCTGCCTCCCTTCCTCCCTCCCTCCCTTCCTTCCTCCCTCCCTCCCTCCCTCCCTCCCTCCCTCCCTCCCTTCCTTCCTTCCTTCCTTCCTTCCTTCCTTCCTTCCTTCCTTCCTTCCTTCCTTCCTTCCTTCCTTTTTTCTCCTCTCTTCCAAACACAATACAGATAATATTAAAAGTTTCTTAGGTTGCATTTATCTGCTGTTAAGAACTGGTGGGGAGCACCAACTGTATTAGAGTCCAAATAAGTAAAAAAAAAGAGGGCTGAAAGGCCATGACTGACAGACTTGATTTGCAGAATCCTGAGCGCTGCCGCCCCCCCCCCAAAAAAAAGGATTCAAGGGAAAAAGAGGAGAAAATGAAATAAATCATAATATCACAGCACTGTATACAGTATTTGTAGGAAAAGGACTGACAGGATCTAGGGGTGCAATAAAAAGGGGATTCAGCCTAGAATCATTATGTAGTCACAAGCAAAATTAAGTCCAACCTCCCTCCCTTGAGTGCAATTGGCCCTTACCTAAGTCTAACCAGGTGTTGACTGTTAGTTGAGAAGATTCCTATGCATAGACTTTAGCAATAAATCAGTTTAACTGAATCTTCATGTGTGGATGTGGTCTTTGGGGCCTGACAATACTCTGAAGATCTAAATGCTCACAATCATTGGATAAAATAAAATAAAACACTGGGGGGAAAATCACATACAGGTGAAACTCGAAAAATTAGAATATCATGCAAAAGTTCATTTATTTCAGTAATGCAACTTAAAAGGGGAAACTAATATATGAGATAGACTCTTTACATTCAAAGCAAGATAGTTCAAGCCGTGATTCGTCATAATTGTGATGATTATGGCATACAGCTCATGAAAACCCCAAATCCACAATCTCAGAAAATTAGAATATTACATGCAATCAATAAAACAAGGAGTGTACATAGAACAATATTTGACCTCTGAAAAGTATAAGCATGCATATGTACTCAGTACTTGGTTTGGGCCCCTTTTGCAGCAATTACTGCCTCAATGCAGCGTGGCATGGAAGCTATCAGCCTGTGGCACTGCTGAGGTGTTATGGAAGACCAGGATGCTTCAATAGCAGCCTTCAGCTCTTCTGCATTGTTCGGTCTCATGTCTCTCATCTTTCTCTTGGCAATGCCCCGTAGATTCTCTATGGGGTTCAGGTCAGGTGAGTTTGCTGGCCAATCAAGTACAGTAATCCCACGGTCATTGAACCAGGTTTTGGTGCTTTTGGCAGTGTGGGCAGGTGCCAAGTCCTGCTGGAAAATGAAGTCAGCATCCCCATAAAGCTCTTCTGCGGAAGGAAGCATGAAGTGCTCCAAAATCTCCTGGTAGACGGCTGCGTTGACCCTGGACTTAATGAATCACAGTGGACCAACACCAGCAGATGACATGGCTCCCCAAATCAACACAGATTGTGGAAACTTCACACTGGACTTCAAGCATCTTGCACTGTGTGCCTCTCCATTCTTCCTCCAGACTCTGGGTCCTTGGTTTCCAAATGAGATGCAAAAGTTGCTCTCATCAGAAAAGAGGACTTTGGACCACTGAGCAACAGACCAGGTCTGTTTTTCTTTAGCCCAGGTAAGATGCTTCTGACGTTGTTTGTTGTTCAGGAGCGGCTTGACAAGAGGAATACAACATTTGAAGCCCATCTCCAGGATCTGTCTGTGTGTGGTGGCTCTTGATGCACTGACTCCAGCCTCAGTCCACTCCTTGTGAAAGTCCCCAACACTTTTGAATGGCCTTTTCCTGACAATCCTCTCCAGACTGCTTGTGCACCTTTTTCTTCCACACTTTTCCCTTCCACATAACTTTCTATTAATGTGCTTTGATACAGCACTTTGGGAACATCCAACTTCTTTTGCAATTACCTTTTGAGGCTTTCCCTCCTTATGGAGGCTGTCAATGATGGTTTTCTGCACAATTGTCAGGTCAGCAGTCTTCCCCATGATTGTGATTCCTACTGAACCAGACTGAGAGACCATTTAAAGGCTCAGGAACCCTTTGCAGGTGTTATGGCTTAATTAGCTGATTAGAGTGGGACACTTGGAGCCTAGAATATTGCACCTTTTCACAATATTCTAATTTTCTGAGATTGTGGATTTGGGGTTTTTATGAGCTGTAAGCCATAATCATCAGAATTATGACAAATCACAGCTTGAACTATCTTGCTTTGCATGTAATGAGTCTACCTCATATATTAGTTTCCCCTTTTAAGTTGCATTATTGAAATAAATGAACTTTTGCACGATATTCTAATTTTTAGAGTTTCACCTGTACTTTTACTTCTTTCAGGGAAGGCTGCTGTTAATGTTTTGCCTTATTTTCACTCTGCATTCAATTCTCACAATTCTTACTCCAGCTGTTATGCACAATGCACACCCTGTGTGCAGTGGGGAGGAGTTTGATTTCTATCAAGCCATTCAACTTCACAAATTCGGTGATAACTCGATGTGCTATTTTATTCATCTACTAAATCTTACCTTTACATTAAATTTATGTGAGCTGTGGTTCAGGAGCAGGTTGTTAACTACAGCAATTTGTGCCACACAAATAAAGATAATTTATTTGCTTTTCTTCAGAAGAAAAGGAATAATGGGAAAGTGCTAATCAATATGACAGAATGGCATAGTTGTAAAGGGCAGAAACTATTTATATCTAAATTTCTGTTTAATTGTTACCTATTCTTGTAGGGTTTTTTAAAAAAAAATAGAATAAGTTATGTCTAGCAACAGATATGTATGTGTTTCTCTGTGTGTGTATGTGTTTCATATAAATAGACTAGAAAAGAATAGAATAGAATACAACAGAACAGGAATAGAGTAGAATTAGAATTAGAATTAGAATTAGAATTAGAATTAGAATAGAATAGAATAGAATAGAATAGAATAGAATAGAATAGAATAGAATAGAATAGAATAGAATAGAATAGAATAGAATAGAATAGAATAGAATAGAATATTCTTTATTGGCCACGTGTGATTGGACATACAAGGAATTTGTCTCTGGTGCATAAGCTATTAGTGTACATAGAAACAACAAAGTAATATAATCATAAGATACCAATAGTAGAAGGTAAAAGGAAAGATGAGAAAGATAATAGCAACACAGCCCTATTGCATGGGTAAGTATCTTAAGTGCTGTATGTATGTAGTGTGTGTGTGTGTGTGTGTGTGTGTGTAACACTATGTAAAGAGAGATAGATAGAAATGAATACAGACATAAATCATGCATAACACGAGATTTATCTGTAGCAAAGTCCATTAAAATTTTATGAGCACTGAACAACAGGATAAGGTGTACCATTTATAAATGATGTTTTAAGGCCCTTGGCCATTTTGATGGGTAATCTGTCACACAAATGGAGCCCTACAGATACTCTTGTAATTGTTCACTGTGTTGTTATAAGAACTGGTTTCTAGATTAATAAATATTCAAGGGCCCCTTTATGTAAAGAAACTTTTGCAGACTTCCCTTATCAGTGAAACCAGCCACCTTCTCCTGGGTTCACTGGTTCACATGGAGAATCAGAAAGCTAAATATCAGGAGATATATTATAATTAGGGGATAGACTTATAGGTTCAAAGAGTTGTCTTGCTATGGCTGTGTTCCTCTCTCTCTTTCTGAAAGTAGTGTAGGTAGTATAATTAATTGAAACCAGAATTTCTGTTGCTAAGCAAGGTGGTCATTAAGTGAATCACGGTCAGAAGCAAGAAGTCAGGAGCAAGGGTTGTTCAAAATGAGTACAAGTTTATTCCATGCTGCCTCTAAACAATAATCTGAACAACTAAGAGTCAAGGCAGATTGGCAGTAGATAAGAATCAACACAATTCAAGAAATGCTGGTCTTAAATCTTTTGTGGGCATGAAGGGACTGCAGTTATTAAGTGAGTTGCACAGTCCTTAAGTGAATCCAACTTCCGCCTTTGACTCTGCTTGTCAGAAGCTGGTTGGGAAAGGTTGCAAATGACAATCACATGATGCCAGAACACTGCAGCCAACGTAAATACATGCTTGTCACCAAGGACCCAAATTATGATCACTTGGCTGTGAGGATGCTATGACAGTTGTAAGTGCAAAGAGCCCAAGTCACTTTTTTTCACTGTTGTAACTTTGATTACTGAATGAATGATTGTAAACTGAGGAATACTACTGGAAAACTTCTGCTTGTCAGCTTAAAAGTTGTCCTTTGGAAAAATAATAATAATAATAATAATAATAATGACAACAACAACAGCAGCAGCAGCAGCAAATAAATAGATAAATAAATAAATAAATAAATAAATAAATAAATAAATAAATAAATAAATAAATAAATAAATAAATAAAGTTGGGAGGGACCTAGGAGGTCATCTAGTCCAACCCCCTGCTCAGGCAGGAAACCCTATACCATTTCAGACAAATGGCTGCCCAGTCTCTTCTTAAAAACTTCCAGTGTTGGAGCATTCACAGCTTCTGGGGGCAGGTTGTTCCACTGATTAATTGTTCTAACTGTCAGGAAGTTTCTCCTTAGTTCTAGGTTGCTTCTCTCCTTGACTAGTTTCCAACCATTGCTTCTTGTCCTGCCTTCAGTCGCTTTGGAGAATAGCTTGACTCCCTCTTCTTTGTGGCAGCCCCTGAGATATTGCAAAACTGCTTTCATGTCACTCCTCAT
This sequence comes from Vipera berus, assembly GCF_964194415.1. NCBI lineage: Eukaryota > Metazoa > Chordata > Lepidosauria > Squamata > Viperidae > Vipera > Vipera berus. The sequence continues at coordinate 15,005,114 of NC_138207.1, read as the reverse complement.
CTTTTTCTTCTTTAGACTAGACATACCCAATTCCAGCAACCGTTTTTATATGTTTTAGCCTCCAGTCCCCTGATCATCTTTGTTGCTCTTCTCTGTACTCTTTCTAGAGTCTAGAGCTGCATACATTTGTATGAAAGTGTATGAAATTTCTGGGAAGATCTATTCACAGATTTGAATTCACTAACATCAGTGTGCAGTAGAATAGAATAACAAGAGTTGGAAGGGACCTTGTAAGTCATCTACTCCAACCCCCAACCAAGCAGGAGACCCTATACACCATTTCTGACTGTCTCTTCTTGAAAGCTTCCAGTGATGAAGCACCCACAACTTCTGAAGGCAATCTATTCCATTAGTTGATATTTGTTTATGGTTCCAGGCTGTAATGGATTGAATAATGGAGAATAAGATGAACTCAAAACAAGGTGCCACTCAACTCATGAGCTGGACGTCAGAACTTGGGAGCCCATACCTGTTCATATGGGACATAACTTCTGATTATGGAACAGGTTTATAGCTTGAAGTTCTCCTGGATCCAATACTGGTGCTAGATAGCCACATAAAATCTCCCACCAGGGGGGCTTTTATCCCTTTCAGTGTTGGTCTTATTTACTGCATTAATTAGTTATTTTATATCTATTTATTTTATATCTGTCATGCTTTTAATACTGCTTTAGCTGTGTCTTTATAAGGTTCCTGGAGCCATTAAGGAGGTACAGGTCAAATATGCTTTTTTAAAAAGAACATAAAATAATAAAAGGTTAGAGAAAAGCATAGAATGTAAATAAATTGTGACCTGCAGTTCTGTGAGAGACAGAAGAATAGGCCAACTTGCAATTTCTTTTTTCTTCTTTTTTTGGTAGTTTGAAATTCTGTTTTTATCATCAAATCCAATAATCTATTTATATAGAAATTTCTGAATTTAGTAGTAAAAACTCAGTACAGGTTACAACCATTTGTTTAGCACTTATTCAAAGTTACAGTGGCACTGAAAAAATGGCTTACCAACCTGTCCTCATACTTACAACTGGTCCTCATGCTTACAACTGTTGCAAAATCCCATGTGATCAAAACTTTGCAGCTGGTATGTATATACAATGGTTACAGCATGCCAAAGTCATGTGGTTGTCATTTGTGATCTTTGCAACTTGGCTTCCAACAAGTAAAATCAATGGAAAACTTGGATTCGTTTAATGACCATGTGATTTACTTAACAGCTTGACAGAAAAGTTCACAAAATTGGTTATGGCTCACTTTACAACTGCCTTGCTTGGCAATGGACGATCTGGCTCCAATTGTGATTGTAAGTCAAGGACTACCTGTAAGTAAATGTTCTCAAGTATTACAGGGAAAGCATCAGATACGAGTTGCAAAAATCCAGAAAGTTTTCAATATCTCTTTGCTGCCATCCAATGTTTATCCAGCTTTGATCTGATACCCTATGGCTGGCGAATACACTTAGGCAATTCTTTTCCCATAATGTTTTGTAATTCCCAAAAATATTCTGTGCTGTACAATTGGCAAACCTTTCTGTAGCAAAATAAAGTTGGCAAACTGTGTTGCCAAGAGAGAGAGAGATATCTTTGATATTACCTTATCTGGAAGAAGAAGAAAAACCTGGCACTAATTTTGTTCTGTACAGGGGTGTACCAGATTGAAATTACGAAAGGGCTGAGACGTCAAGCTGTCATCCTGTTTTAATTTCCCCAAACCATCAACTAGTGAAAAGAAGAATTTTCCTTAATGAAGTGGTTAATTTGATTAAAGAGGCTGCCTATTATAGGCACTTTAAGCTCTTCTGTTCTGTAGATTAGTTTAGCCAGACCTCACACACACCCCCCACACACACAAAAAGGTCCTCTGTTAATGCAAACAGAGCTATGCAAAAGAGTAACTAGCTTGGTAGCAAAAAGCAGCACTTAGGGGCTTTAAAGAACTAATTAGCTAAACGAATTAACACCCGGGTCGCTGGAGCCGGTGAAGATGGCATCTGTTCCTGCCATGTTGCTGCCACTGCAAGGGGTGCAGTTTGATATCTCTGGTAGGCTCTTCATGATTTGGAAAAAGAAGGAAAATGACACATTACGGAAAACATCTTCTATTCCTGGTTTGGGCAAGGCTTCCAACCATATGTGATCTTTTCCTATTCATCCTATTAGCAAAGAGACCACAGGTTGCTTGAATGTGAAATACTGTAGAATATTGCATGGGGCAACAGAATGATTAACTCAACCTTTTTTCGAATATTCTTCCAGCTCTTCTAAGGCAGAGATAGCATCAATAAGGAAAGGATTTAAACTGTCCAGCAAAGAGTGTCTAAATTGGGTTGAGCTAATGCAGCAGATTAAAAGAAAGAAACAATTTAAACGATATAAAAAAGTCAATCAATCAGAAGAGAATGAGAAAGGACCTTGGAGGTCTTCTAGTCAAATAGCTATTCAGACAAATAGCTGCCCAGTCTCTTCTTAAAAACCTGGAGTGATGAAGCACCCACAACTTCTAAAGGCAAGCTGTTCCACTGGTTAAGTGTCCTCACTGTTAGGAAGTTTCTCCTGAATTCCAGGTGGTTTCTCTCCTTGATCAGTTTCCATCCAGTGTTTCTTGTCTTGCCTTCTGCTGTTTTGCTAAAATAAGTAATCCATTTATTTGGGTAGAATGGCAAGCCTGGGTTGACAAGTGTTTTTAAGTGGTTTCCTTTGCACTGAATTCTCTGGGGTACCCAGAATCTCGGTATATTGACCAGCGGTTCCCAACCTTTTCTATACCCTGCACCCCTAGAACGCTTCTGATATATTCTCAAACCTCTTTCAAAAGTTTGAAATAATGGCAACAAATTATGAATATACACTATAATTTTGAAAACCCAAGTTTTTGCACCCCCTGGAATATCATCTTGCACTCCTCCTGGGAAGAGTTCTGTTATCATTGACAGGAATTGGTTCCTGCTGGGTTAGTAGTCTCACAATGAGCAAAAACCAGCTGACACATATTTGGTGTTACAGAGATAGGCAATATATTATTCCTCCTTCAAGGTAGACTAGACCAGGTGTCTTCAAACATGGCCCTTTTAAGACTTGTGGACTTCAACTCCCAGAATTCCTCAGCCAGCATGCCTGGCTGAGGAATTCTGGAAGTTGAAGTTCACAAGTCATAAAAGGGCCGAGTTTGAAGACCCCTGGACTAGACTATAAAGCCAGTGCCATGTAGAGCAGTCTTATTTTGATTGTAAAGCTATAATGACAGAACCTTCAAGGCCATTCACTACAGGGAGTCCTTGACTTGCCACCACAATTGAGCCCAAAATTTCTGCTGTTAAGTGAGGCATTTTTAAAGTGAATTTTGCCCCATTTTATAATGTTTCCTGCCAACATGGTTAAGTGAATCAGCACAGTTGATAAGTTAGTAGCATGGTTGTTAAGTGAATCTGGCTTCTCCATTGACTTTGCTTTTTAAAAGGTTGCAAAAGGTGATCGCATGACGTTGGGACACAGCAACGGTCATATGTATGAGTCAGTTGCCAAGGATCTGAATTTTTATCACATGATCACAGGGATGTTACAAAGGTTGTAAGTGAGAAAAATGGTCATAAGTCACTTTTTTCAGTGCTGTTGTAACTTTGAACTGCCACTAAATGAACTGTTGTAAGTCAAGGACTGCCTGTATTTCTGCCGGTGGAAGGTAAGAAGATGGTATAGAAAAAGGTGCACCCCATTCCTAAAATCAATCAGGCCATCTTAAAATCCATTCACCTATGTTGAAAGACTTCTAGTCACTTTAGAAGTCAGATTGGGCCCAAGATGTGGATTGGATTGGCCAGACTTGAAGTGATATTTAAAATGCCGAGAGCCGAGATGAACTTTCACTTGAATTGGCAGGATCAGTCCATACAATAGAAGTTTAAAACAGGGGTCTCCCAACTTGGCAACTTTAAGATTTGTGGACTTCAACTCCCAGAATTCCTCAGCCAGCCATGGGAGCTCAAGTCCACAAGTCTTAAAGTTGCCAAGTTGGAAGATCCCCAGTTTAAGGGAATGAAGTTAAGGTTAATGCCTGGCCACAGTGAAGAATATGTGAGCTGAATGGCAACCCCAGGTAGTTTAGCAGGCAGACTGGAATTAGATGATAAAACTCATTGGCCAATTTTCATGTACTGATGAAAGAGCCGTCATACCTCTCAACTGCTTGTCTGCATTGAAGTTAGTGCATTGTATATTGTCTGTAACAACCTCAGAAGTAGCAGACAGGTCACAGAATGTACAAAGCCCTTTAAAAGACTGTAATGTGCTTTGAAGCCACCTGCCTCAATTTGCCACTTTGATTTGTAATTCTGCTTCAGTCTGCCAATGTGATCGAAGTCTCACTAAACAGAAGCCATCCTTAAAAAGCTTTGCACAGCCTTCCTGCATTCTCCCAAACAGCAAATTTTATAAAGTCTCGTTATGGCCCCAGGTGCAAATGTTAATTCAACTTTAAACAGAATTGTATAATATTTTAAATATTGGTAAATATGTATAAACCCTCCCTTTAGCTTTGGGTCAACCTTTGTAGGTGGCATCTTATTTTTATGCTAATAAAGAACAGTCCTGAATATTCCTTTCACCTGCATCAATGCTAAATACAACTTCTCTCCAGTGTAAGCTATATTAGATAAGACAGTCTGGATGGTTACTATCAAGAAAGAAAATGCTGAATGCTGTTCAGGCCATTAAAACATGGATGCAACAAGCAATAAAGAAGATAATACCCAGGAAATAGTTAAATACTATTTAATACAAGTCCTTAACATACAACCACAATTTGGACCAGAATTTTGGTTGCTAAACAACGTGGTTATTAAGCAAGTTTTCACATGGCTGGAGTCAATTTTATTATGGTTTTTACTGCCGGTGTTAAATGAAACAAGGAGTCATTAAGTGAATCTGGTGTCCCTCATTGACTCTGTTTGTCAGAAGCCAGCTGGGAAAGTTGCAAATCATAATCAGGTGGCCACAGGATGCCGCAACTGTTGTAAGTGTGAGCTGGTTGCCAAGCACGCAAATCATGATTGTGACCATGGGGGCAAATAGGGTATTCCTGAGGTTGAAAATGGGTCATAAGTCACTTTTTTCAGTGTTGTTGTAACTTTGAACGGTTATTAAACAAATGGTCCTAAGTTAAGGATTACCTGTATCTTTATTGTGCAAAACAAGAGCAGATTTAGGGCATTTTTTATAGTATTTGCTTTTTCTTGGGTTTCCTCAGTCACAGTTACTATTGAATGATATTGAACCATGGCTTCCAAACCTACTGATTGTCCTGATCTTATTTAAGAATAAATACTATTGAGATACCTCAAAAACTGAAATACCTTTCACCTCTGTTTGCTTTGGTTCTTTTGCAAGGGGTAATGGGCATCTCCCAACCCCGATACAATTGCCCTTCTCTTTGGCCTATCAAAATTCCCTTTTTTTGTTCTGTCTTCCTGGGTTCTTCTTCTCTTTTCTTTTCAGCCGACTTCTTTATATTTGTACTTCCTGCATTTTTTAATATCTGCTCTTTCTTCCCCATATAAACGTGTCAGGATCCTTCCCTCTGTTGGGTAACCTTCATCCTCTGTTCTGCATCAGAGGGCAACTGTTGCTGTGTGAGCTGACTTCATGTAGCATTATCCTTCCCCTTTCAACCATAAAGATAGCTTGTGAATTAGTACAGATGCCACTCGTAACAAAAGTGTCCTCCTATCCATGGAAAAGTGCAAAAAATACATGCTGCAAGCAGATTAAAATGTATTTATGTCTAGCACCAGCCTTTCTGCGTTAAAAAGCTGGCTAGGCATTATGATCTACATAACGGTCTCTGTTCTCCGAGTCCTCTATCTTCAGCACATGCAAGGAGGTTTTCAGTGTTGTTCCCAGCTGTGAAAGATTCACCCGTGATCATTCTACTTAACCTTTGTCTTAGAAGTAGAATCAAGATGCACATTATCGGGCTGATTTCTTAACAGCTGATGAATGTTTGCATTTCATTTTAATTTCCTTTTAAAATTCCATTTTGTCTTTGGTATTTTAAGCACTTGCAGCAACTCTGAGTGCTCGGTTGAATAGAAAATTAGAGGATATGGCAAATAGAAAAACATTGTGCAAAGAAATAACTTAGTGGGGAGCCTCCTCTATCTGTGGAGTTTCTCCATCTAGCTAAAGGCTTTTTTATTCTCCAGGGCTGTCAAGGACTTGGAAATCAACATGACAGGTGAGCACCTTAGACACATGAAGGGTAGAGGGTGGGGTTGATGAAGAACAGTTACAGGAACTGAGTATGTCTAGTCCAGGGGTAGGCAACCTTGGCTCTTTTATGACTCATGGACTTCAACTGCCAGAATTCCTGAGTCCCAGAATTCCTGAGTCACAGTGAGCATAGCCGACTCAGGAATTCTGGGAGTTGAAGTCCATGAATCATAAAAGAGCCGAGGTTGCCTACCCCTGGTCTAGTCTAATGAAAAGAAGGATTAGGGGAAACATGATAGCAATGTTCCGATGTTTGAGGGACTCCTACAAAGATGGGGTGGGTGGGTTTAAAACTATTTTCCAAAAGACAAGACAAGAAACATTGGAAGGAAACTAACCAAGGAGAGAGGAACCTAGAACTAAGGAGAAATCTTCAAATGGTGAGAGAAATCAACCAATGGACAGTTTGCCTTCAGAGGCTGTGGGTGCCCAATCACTGTAGGCTTTCAAAAAGAGACTGGCCAACCATTTATCTGAGGGTTCCTTGGTGCTCTCTGAGTTTGCTTGCTTTCTTGTGGATGTTTCATTACCCTAACTAGGTAACATTATCAGTGCTAACCATTTATCTGAAATGGTATAGGGCAGGGGTAGGCAACCTTGGCTCTTTTATGACTCATGGACTTCAACTCCCAGAATTCCTGGAATTCTGGGAGTTGAAGTCCATTAGTCATAAAAGAGTCGAGGTTGCCTACCCCTGGTATAGGGTCTCCTGCTTGAGCAGGGGGTTGGAGTAGAAGACCTCCAGGGTCCCTTCCAACTCTATTATTCTGTGTTCTGTGTCATGATAATTTTCTGTATCCGCTGGATCTATCTATCCTGTTCCTGCTTACTAATGTCTAAAGGGGTATACATTATAATAATGAAAGTGCTATTATTTTGCATTTAGAATGGTTCACTTACTTTGCACATTTTCAGAAAAGGACGGGACAAGAAAATCAATCTAGTGCCCACGTATTAATGTAGAAAACTAAAATCCATGACCAGATACTGAAATACAAATTAAGACAGCTACCCGTTTAATACTGCAGAAGAATTCTTGGCCATTAAACTCTCCAGGTTATGTTAGGTTAGTGTCCATGTCCACTATCCCAAGGAACGAAAATGGCACACCTTACTTATTGCTTTTGGAAAATAGGCCGTCATTATGCTAAAGAGACAAGAGTCACGATTTATTTATTATGGTAAGCGTGGCAGTGACGGAGCATATCACTTGATATGTTCCAGAAGTCTCACAGGAAAAGCTATGAATCAACCCAATAATCACAGTATTACTATTTTTACCCTTCTTTTTTGTGTTTTTCAGTTCAGTTGAGGAAAGCATTAGCTCTTGAGGTTTTCTCCTTTTATCAAGGCAGAAGAGTCCAGGGTGAGTGGCACAGATAAAGATAAATGCAGAGAGACATGCACACACAGGCATAATATACATGCAGAGAAAACACTTAGCAGTCTTTTATTGTGAGTTTTCCACACTAGCCCATGTTGGGGTTGGCTCCCCAAGACTATTGCTATATTTCATCTTTCAGCTTTCTTTTTTTCCTTCATGCCATCTGACTCTTGCCTCTGGCTTTTGTAATTCTCCATCTGCCAAGCTTTTATCTTTCTACCCTCAATTTCTATACAATTCCGGCAGGAACTGAGCTGGTGTTATTGAGTGACTTTTGAAGGATTATGCACATGTTTTTGCTGTCATTTATTTCAACAAATTAGAGGCTGTTAAAAGACATCACTGCAGCCAAGAATGTTTTTCCAAGGATACGTCCAGAACATTGAATGGGAAATGGTACAGGAAAGAAGAGTATCACTTCTAAGTATGACCTCATCATGTTCACACCTGTAGGCTATGAATTTTTGAAATATTCAGCTTGAAACACAGTACTATATAATAGAACCATGGTGGTGCAGTAGTTAGAATGAAGTATTGCAGGCTAATTCTGCCAACTGCCAGCAGCTCAAGGTTGACTCAGCCTTCCAGCCTTCTGAGGTCAGTAAAATGAGGACCCAGATTGTTGGGGCCAATACGCTGACTCTGTAAACCACTTAGAGAGGGCTGTAAAGCACTGTGAATCGGTATATAATTCTAAGTGCTATTGCTAATATAGCCTGGAGATTATGAGAACTGCCTTTTTCAAAGATTTGGGTGAGGAGGGGAGTGGTATATAATTACATCACCAGATCAGTTGATTGAACATATTTGTGAACCTCATTATTATGAAACTGCATGTAGTTTGGGCTGGGGAGGCATCTATGTGATGCATTTGAAATATACTGTAGCTAATCCTTGACTTACAAGGGACTTATGACCTGGATTTGAAGTTCCGATGTTTGTCCCCCCTGCACTCACATGATTACATTTTGGGCATTTGGCAGCCATCCCACATTTACAGCCACCTTCAGAATCCCATCATTATGTGACCCTGCAATTTACAATGTTTGTTCCCAGAAATTGGCATGTACTTCCAATTTTCAGCAAAAATACCCCATAGCAATTGACTGTGGGTTCACTTAACAACTGCTGGGTTCACTGAATGACTGCCACAAAAAAGGTCATAAAATCTGTCATGATCATGGGTTGACCCGCTTTAGAACCATTAAAACTTACCACTGAAATTGTGGGGTCAATTACGGTCGTAAGTCGAGGACTACCTGTACTAACACAATACAACACTAAAATAGCTCCTTGTTTACAAAACAGCAAAGGGGCAAGTGTGATTTTTCACCAACTCCTTCCTCATCTAGATCTACCATACATTATAACTTTCTCAAATGTGTCATCGTTCTTCCTGAACTGTTCAATATGCTTTTGAGTCAGTGGTAGCTGCTTTGCATTATGAGATCCTACATTTGCACCTGTTATTTCATAATGATAGATTCCATTTAAGAAATAACTAGACAACTCTGTAAACCACTGGATCATCATTGGAGAAGAACTGTGATTTGACCAGAGTGAACACTAATTTTTAGGCTGAGTCTATAGATGTAGATGTGTAGAGATATAGATATAGATGATATAGATACAGATATAGATGATATAAATAGAGACAGAGATGATAAAAATGATATAGATATAATAGATATAGGTATAGATATAATAGAGATAGATATAATAGAGATAGAGATAGAGATGGTAGAGATAATAGATATAGATACAGATACAGATACAGATGATATAGATATAGATGAGAGAAATGATATAGATATAATAGATATAGATATATCCCAATATTTTTCGGTGTTGCGAGCCTCTAAGCAGAGTACATATCTTAAATAGAAAAATAATTATAGTAGCAAACAAGCTTCTATAGTAAGGCAGTATTTATTTACCTAAATAGATGAACAGAATGACCATGGATGTGCAAAAAAAGCAGTGGAAGTGACTTCTGATTTCCTGTTGGCTTCCCCACTGACTTTATGGAAAGTTGGCAGAAAACATCAGAAATCATGATCGTGGGATAGTGGAGATGCTGCAATGGCCCACAACTCTGTGAATAAAACTGGTCTTAACATTGTGGAAATTTCAATTCCACAGGAGTAATGGGTTCTAATGCATTCTTTAAGTTAGCCGATTTTAGGCACCTTAATTAAAAAAAAATGTATGATATAATGCACCCATTTGAGATAACAGAAAAATGGATCAACATAGTAAGAGTTTTAGCAGTATATAGTTGGCTATAGTACTTATTATGGCATTCTCAGAATCAAGAACATTATGTTCTTCCAGAACAGGTGTAGGTAGCCTATGGCCTTAGGGCCAAAGACAACTCTTGGCTTTAAATTTTAAACTCCATTGTAACTGTTACAAAAGTAAGCTGACTGTTCTACAACCAAATAATATTCTTGGACCAAGCAAGGAAAAAAAGGAAGAAATAACAGAGACTCTTTGTGTGCACTTTTTCACTCTAAGCAAGAATGTTTGGAGAAAATGCTGACCCCGTAAACTGCTTAGAGAGAGGGCTGTAAAGTACTACTGGGCAGTGTATAAGGCTAAGTGCTATTGCTGTCTTTTCTTTTGCTTTCTTTTTATAGTCATGTATATTTTATAAATGTTAAAAATACATTGCAAATACAATGTTATGATTGTTGCATCTAATGCTATCTTTTCTAAAAGGGGGTATTATAAAGTATTATCAGGGACTCACATCTCCTTGGTACACCATTCTGAATTGCCTTATTGTGTTTAATTTCAAATCCAGAGATATAGTTAAGGAAAGTTTTACATTTAATGATAAGTACAGATTTTAGTAAACAATATTTCCCCCCAAAACAGATTTCCTGTTTGAGGATTTTATTGCAGAATGGAAAATAACACCAAGAAAGTAAAACATCTATTAGTAACACGTAGACTTTGTATTGAAAATTAAAGCAATTCAGTTTTTTAAAAAAATGTTATAATGAATCCATTTATTTTTCAGTTTATGAGGCACAAACATCAGGAGAGAAACTATCATTATTATTAAGAGGCACGACAGCTGTAAACTGCTTCAATAACACAGTAGTCAAATAGATTCCACTGCAAATCTCTGCCTCGATTTGTTGATAACATTTACTGCTAACAAAAACACACCTGTGGGGACTGCAATATGGTCGATGTTCAGTTTGCTGAAGTTATTAAGAAAAGCTGAGCCGTGATTTATTAGCATTCCATGGCTAAACATTTGGAGCACATCCAAAAGAACCTTGCTTATTGACATAATGATTAAAATTAAAAACAACCAAAGGAAGAGAAAAAATATATAAAACATGTATATCATCTTAGCATGTCTAAGGCACAATAAAATATAAAATGATATTGACATCTAAGCAGAGAACACCAAATTTAGAGGGAGGGAGGGAGGGAGGGAGGGAGGGAGGGAGGGAGGGAAGGAAGGAAGGAAGGAAGGAAGGAAGGAAGGAAGGGGGAGAGAGGGAGAGGAAGGAAGGAAGAAAGGATTATTTATTTAGTGTATGGCAAGGAAGGAAGGAGAAATCATGGAAGACAACAGTTTTGGGGCCACCTATAATATGTTTAAGGACACCACACTGGGGACCTTTGGGCTAAGGTAATTATAAAAATTAAGGATGCCCTTCATGACACACCTTCCTCAAACTCCACACCAGAGTAGGGCAAAATCTCCTGCTTATTTTTTATAGAACCATGTACTCCTCCTAAGGGGGATAGATAGCTTTAAATTTTAGTCAGTATTTTATTATTTTGCTTTATTAATTCATCTTTTTTCAAAAATAAACTTCTGGGCATTCATAGCATTCTGCTCTCTCTCCATATTTTCCGGGAGAGAATGCAATGGGTGTGCAAAAGTGGAACAAGTTCCTACAGCTGCATCTTATACACAATGAACACAACCATGAATAGTGCCATCCCTCATCACAATCAGATTTAGAACTGGTCAGGCTGTAAGGCAGTGTTTCTTAACTTCAGCAACTTTACAGTGGGTGGACTTCAACTCCCAGAATTCCCCAGCTCAGTGCTAGGACTGGGAACGTCTGCTCTAGATGTTCTATTTGACAAGTGCTAATGAAGAGTAAGGTTGGGAGGTGCAGGTAATCCTTGACTTACAACAGTTCATTTAGTGACTGTTCAACATTACAACAGTACTGAAAAATGGCCATTCCCCCCCCCCCTTAAAACTATTGCAGTATCCCCATGGTCATGTGATCAAAATTCAGATGCTTGACAATTGAGTCATATTTATGATGTTTGCAGTGTCTTGAGGTCATGTGATCCCCTTTTGTGACCTTCTGACAAGCAAAATCAATGGGGAAGCCAGATTCACTTAACAACCATGTTACTAATTTAACAACAGCAGCGATTCACTTAACAAGGTGGTAAAAATGGGGCAAAATTCACTTAACAAATGTCTCACTTAGCAGCATGAATTTGGAGCAGAATTGTAGTCGTAAGTTGAGGACTACCTGTAATTGAACATGGCAAAAACACCACCAAGATACAGAACAAGTCCATGATGGGGTGGAGATGATCCTCTTTGAACAGGAGGTGAAATTGCAGGCAGAGTCACTGCCATGAGAAGGGTGGCTATACAAACTCAATCAATTAGATGAATTAATGAGCTTTAATTTATGAGGAATTTCAGTTTTGGATCTATCGTATTTATCTCTAAGTATTGAGGAAAAATCTAAAATTTTTGAGAGATCCTTCCAAGGATGAGCTGTAAACTGTACCTTGTTTAGCTTATACTAAATCTGCCTTGGTTGAGTCGTGTTTACTATAATCAGCTATGACTTCCCTTTTGGTTACCATGTTAACTAAATTAAATTTTAACATTTCCTTTCTGAGCCAAGGAAATTTACCTCGTTTCAGTTTATGGAGGGTTTCCCCCCCATCTTCTATAAATGTCTGGTCTAAATGATTAACCAGCTCATATCTTCACACTTTTAGGATTTATAATCTTGTGTTATGCCTTGTGTTGGTGAAAAGGGGAAAAGATCTGGGAAAATTTGACAGAAAGTGAGGAAGGCTCAGCGCAGCAAACTGACATTCCTTACAGCCTGTGTTTCTTGTTCTTACTTAGCCGATCGCACCGACTTTGCATTTTAAAACCTATTACTGAAGCTTATAAATTAATAGTGCGGTACCCAGCCTGTTGATACAGCTTTTGCCTGAATTGTACCAGTATAGCAAGCTCAGATACTGCAGGAAGAAGGAAGTAAAAGTTCCGATCTCATCAGTTCCTTTGTTCTTGCAGATATTTGTTTGTTTTGGCATCCCTGAATGTAAATAATGATCTCCCTCCCTATTGTTTAAAAGGCATATACACATTATTCAATTCAAAAGGCTCCTTATTTTTGAATCAATATAATGGCCACCTTTGCAGATCTTCTCTGCTGTCTCTTCCAGAAGCATGTCATGCACCATCTCTGAAGCTTTGACAATCAATTTTTTTCCTTACTTGTATTATATACAAACTCTGGGCATAGTCATGACTTTCTTATGAGATGCATCATTCAGCTAAGTATTTAACTGCAGGTTTATAAAGGAAAGAGTCCTGCAGAGCTCCCAAAATGTGATTTCTGAATTAGCCAGCAGGGGACATCGAAGAGAAATGCAGCTTGTATTTTACAATTTCGAGAGCCAAGCCTTAAGCTGCCCTCCCTTTTCTGGCACAAAAATATATAGAAGGCCTCAGCGCCGTTTGCAAGCTTTTAAGTCTTCGTTTTGATATAGCATGACATTATCCACAAAGCAAATGATAACAAAGCTAATTGAACTGGCCATGCAATATCACAGTTAATTGTGAAAGAGGAAGAAATGAATTGGGGGGGGGGAGGGAGATGGTGATTGGCCATCTCAGACAGCTTTTTCATTGAAGCAAAGTGGAATTGGACTGAAGGTTTGAGCAAATAGGTAGATGGAGACTGGCAAATTTCAGAGAATGAAATTTTAAGAGAAGAAATAGGGGTAAATCAGGGAAGGAGGAAAGGAAGGAAGGAAGGAAGGAAGGAAGGAAGGAAGGAAGGAAGGAAGGAAGGAAGGAAGGAAGGAAGGAAAGATGTGTGGGATCAAGGGAAATATAGTATAGCATGTCATAGCAGATGTCATATGCTTGACTAGATATAGAAAAGCTAAGCACTTCAATTTATTAGTCTAAGAGATTACCAGGAAATCCCAGGATTGTATAATAAACTGAAAAATCAGAAAACAATTAAGGAAGAAGGGCATGAAAAAATACTTCTATGTGGTTCCAGAGACAAGAATATGGATGTGCCTATATGGCCACTAGGATTCATTGGACTTGAATTTACTTTTATGGATAGTTCATCATACAAAAAATCTATCTATGTGATTACTCAGAGTTGAGACCAACTTTTTTTTTAAAATTCCATTTATATCCCGCCCTTCTCCGAAGACTCAGGGCGGCTTACAAGCTTAGCAGTAGCCTTCATTCTATGTATATACCTGCTTATTAGGGCTTTCACACACACCCCAAGCGGCATTATTACAAAGTCAGCTTAATTGCCCCCAACAATCTGGGTCCTCATTTTACCTACCTCGGAAGGATGGAAGGCTGAGTCAACCTTGAGCCTGGTGGGATGCGAACCTGCACTAATTGCAGGCAGCTGGTGTTATTTAAGGAGGCATTAGCCCACTGCTCCACCAAGGCTTGATGGCACATACCAATTAACCAATCTTGGAAGCATGTGACATTCATGAATGTATCATTTGCCACAGAAGCATGCTATGAAGATTATGTTTCTGAAGGCAAAGCCATGAGACCAGATGCTTAGCTGACAAGAGGACACATGGCTTCTTGGCATCTGGGTCAACTGTCTTTTCATCGCTCCTTTGCTTTAACTGGGAAAATGGCTGTTGTTGCTGTTTTAATCCAACCTTAGGTGATCTTTTTGGAAAGCTTGACAAACAGAAGCAGGAAGCGAAGCAAAGAGGTCAAACTAGATACCCCAGGAGGCTCTAGCTCTATGATGCTACTGCAAAATAAAAAAAATACTGCTACCAAGATACTTTTTTTCCTGACAAGAAAATAAGAGGCAACTTTCCATTTAGAAAGTTATTTCATTTTATTTTCAGAATGTATTCTCTCTTGTAGATCCATCAAGGTCTGAATTCCTAGAACTGGGCAAAGCTATTTAGGCCACCAAGAAACATTCTGCTCAGGATAGGAATCCAAATTAAAGCGTCCCTGACCAAGTGGTGGGATTCAAATATGTGGACAACCGGTTCTTTGTGTGGATGCTGCTTCTGGAAGTCCATTCTGGGCCTGGGCAACAAAAAATTAGCTACCGGTTCTGCCGAACTGGTGCGAACTGGTTGAATCCCACCACTGCCCTGACCTTAAATTAAAGAAAAGAAGTGCACAAGATTGATTATGGTTATGCATTAGATAATAAATTTAGAAAAAAAGGGAGGTCTTAAAGGACTACAAAAGACTCTTTTGTTGAACTCTTTCTTTATCTATATTTATCATCGCCACTATTGGCTATACATTTTAGCCAGTGGTGGGATTCAAATATGTGATGTGATGTGGATGCCACTTCCAGAAGTCCATTTTGGGCCTGAGCAACAAAAAATTAGCTACCAGTTCTGCTGAAATGGTGCGAACCAGCTGAATCCCACCACTGATTTTAGCCAGCAATGAGGAAGCTAAGGTTGGATTAAAACAGCAACAACAACATATGTTGTCTCTTCAACAGGGTCCTAACAGTTCTTTGTACTTATTCATTTGAGTCAAAAAAGAGGCATTCCTTCAATTTGGGTAATAGGGTTTAGGATGTAGAGGGAATAGAATAGAATAGAATAGAATAGAATAGAATAGAATAGAATAGAATAGAATAGAATAGAATAGAATAGAATAGAATAGAATAGAATAGAATAGAATAGAATAGAATAGAATAGAATAGAATAGAATAGAATAGAATAGAATAGAATAGAATTCTCATGGTACCCAGTCTGAACTGTGTCTAGCTGAGGGTTAGACAGTGTGATATCTACATTTGCAGGTCCTCTTGGCATTGAGCCTAGCATTATTACATTGTAGCAAACAAATGCTTCTAAATTCTGTTTAATCATTTCAAATCATGTATATGATAACGTAATGCTCTAAATTGACAGTGGTGAAAATCATCTCCACCCCATCATGGACTGTGTCCCCCAAGAACCGTTAACACAAGTCTTCCAGCCAAAGCCTCTATATTTATTTTTCCCCCACCAATAAAACTTTGTGATGATATTCCGTGGACTGACATTTCATTTCTAGGTCATAATGATGAGCCAATGTTTTGTCACTTATTACAACGCTGTGTAGAAATTCCTCACCTTCATTTTTGTAATGTGACAATTGTCAGCAAATTTCAACTCTTGAAGCTTTCATCTTTCTTGTCAGCATGTAAGGAATTCAACATACACAAACTTCCAATATTGAAAAATATCAATAAAATAGCCCACATGTTCCTGTGAAATGCCAAGCTTGTCAAATGATTTCTTGATAGTACTTAATCTGTTCGTCAACCTAATGTGTCTAATGTGAAACTGGTTGAATGCTATTACAGGTTCTCGACCATACAGATCAACAAATTTTGCTTCACTATCTTTAGAATTTTTGGCCCAATACTACACAGTGCACATGTTAGTATAGTCATCACAAAAATCAACCTGCATATCATCACAAATTTCAATTAGAGGCACTTTTTCAGTTGTCCAAACTACAATTAGGATGCATTGCTAAAAGTCCACTGACAAATACTTCAGGCTTCCATAGTATCAACGTCAACAATCCAACCTTTTCTCACAGCATCTTTTCCCCAAAGAAGATGAAAGAAGAGATTCTAAAAACATCTCAGAGCTTTTACTGTGTCTGTACTATCATCTGTTGATGACTTATTATAATGAAGCATTACTTTTCATTCAACTCTCATAAAATGCTGGTGTTTAATTTTCTCTGTCTCCCTGCCCCTACCTTATTTATTATTTTATCTTTCAAAGAATCTCTTTTTAAGTTTTCGGGCATTAAGTCTCTGATTTGGAACGATCTCACAAGGTGACTAATGGCTTCTGCAGTAATAACTGGCTTTCCAAAAGGATCAACTCGATTCTTACCCTCAGTTATTTCATGGTTTATTTAACTCTATAAAACTGTGCATACATTATTTGCTGATGCACACTGCTGGATGTTATGATCCAGATTAAGTCATTATCTTCTGTGCTCTCTCAATGATGGAGATACCATTTTTTTTGTCTGTTTGTTTTTCTTCAGCATGCACGAGAAGGGTCTTGTGTGAGAAGGAAAGAAAATGTGGATGAGAGGATGCACCTTGGCTTTTGAATGAATGGCTGGCACTGTGTTCTGATGATGATATGAAATTGTTTTCATTTGGGTGTTATATTATTCTACAAGCCCTCCACAATTCATCATTTCAAACATCTATTAATAAGTGTCCCTTGGCCCTGCTGCTTGGAGGAAAACAAAGGTTTCGGAGAATAAGAGAGAGAAGGAACAGAGGGAAACACAGAAAACAGAGGAGCACCAGACCAAAAGATGCTCTCCCAGGTGGACATGTTTCTTGACTGGTTATCATGCCTGGTTATCATGCAGCAGGCAACCTCACTATAAAAGATGGTCAATCTCATCATCCTTGTTTGGCCCACATTTCGGTCCTCAGTAGTGACTCTGGGGTACAAATTTCTCATTTTCTAACTTTCCCCAATTCAAACCTGGCCTAAACTCCCACTGCCAACTTACAGTGCAACATTTCCAAAGCACCTGAAAGCAGGACAAGAAGCAACGGATGGAAACTAGTCAAGGAGAGAAGCAACCTAGAACTTAGGAGAAACTTCCTGACAGTTAGAACAACTAACCAGTGGAATAACCTGCCTCCAGAAGTGGTGAATGCTCCAACACTGGAAGTTTTTAAGAAGAGACTGGACAGCCATTTGTCTGAAATGGTATAGGGTTTCCTGCCTTAGCAGGGGGTTGAACTAGATGACCTCCAAGGTCCCTTCCGACTCATCATCATCATTATTATTATTATTATTATTATTATTATTATTATTATTATTATTATTATTATTATTATTATTATTATTATTATTATTATTGTCAGCACCATTTCAACTTTAGGGGTAGAACCAGGAGTGGTTTATCTGTCTGAACTTCCCATTTCTACCCTCATTTGTGAGAAACATTTTTTGCTAAAATGTGCCCTTTTTTCATTGCATGATCTCAGAGTGTTGAAAAACCACACAGCTCACAGTGCTGGAAAAAAGGAAAAGAGTTCATATAATATTTTTGTTCAAGTTTAAAAGTAAAAAATAAAAACTAATATGCTCTAAGAAAAATAAAAAGTAAAGAAAAAGATATAGGAAGAAAAGAATTAAGACAAAGAAGTGACTTTCCCCTTGATTAAGTACATCACCTCCTTTAACATTTCAGTAAAAGATCTATTCTTCCCGTATTTCATCTCTTATCAATAAACAAATTATAAAGCCTCTTCATTCAGTCCTAAACAGTAAATGTTCATTAAGTTATATACATACACACACACACACACACACACTGTGTGTGTGTGTGTGTTATTGTTATTTCTGGTAACTTTTAATGAACTTTTATTTTATTATTTATTTGGGACAACTCAAATATTTTAACCTTCATCAAATAAATCTGGTATGTATTCCTTTCCTTTTAATATAAAAACTAACAATTTTCTCTAAAAGTGCAACAAAAACCTTTTCTTCCCATCTTATCTCCTATTTATAAACAATTCTTTAAAGTCATCATTCAAAGCTAGTCAAGAAAAATCCATTCAGAACTACCAGAAACAACATATAAAGAATCTTGATCTTTAATCCCTTTAAATAGTGTCCCACAAATTAATTTCATTGATATTTTCTCTTTGTCTCCTCTGAGAAACTCCTCCACATGTTAATAAGATTTTCTCAAATTTTATGTATAAACGAATCTTTAAAACCTTGTCATTCTATCCTGGATAAAAAAAAATTAAAAGCTTGATCAAATAAGTCAACTTTATATTCCTTTTTACATTTCAAAATCTTTTTTAAATAGTATCTCATAAGCCAATTTCTTTTCATTTTCTCTTTGTCTTTTCTCTGGAATTTCTTCATAAGTCTAGCATATCTTTTTATAGTCCATGATGGGAAAGATATCCAAGTCACTCTTCTGGTTTTTGACTTATATGTCCCTTTTAGTTATTAAAATATCAGCCAGTTTCACTTGTAAATCCATTGTAACATCTATTATTCTTGTAATTTACACCTTGTATTATTCTTGTAACTTGTCATTTTAAAATCCAAATCTAAAACAATCTGATTCTCAGTTGTATCCTCTTCTATCTCATCTTTTAAATCCATTTTTATGGTAGCAGCCAGTCTTAAAAGGAATTTCTGAGTGTATTGTTCACAAATATCTTTGAGTACTTGCAAAGTTTAAAGTTTGTGTCGGTGGATCTCTTCCCTCTTAATTACAATTTTTAGTTCTTTCTGGTTGCCTGTAGCGTCCAGACTTCAAAGTGTCTTCTTATCATGTTTTTCTCTAATTCACACAATTTCCCATGGGAAGATTTTTATATTTAGATGCAAAATCTTCATATATTTTTAATA
Source organism: Vipera berus (assembly GCF_964194415.1). Lineage (NCBI taxonomy): Eukaryota > Metazoa > Chordata > Lepidosauria > Squamata > Viperidae > Vipera > Vipera berus. The sequence goes on along the minus strand of NC_138207.1, from coordinate 14,985,773 downwards.
GGATTTTAAACAACCCACAGGAAGTATTCTTATAATTAATTTCAAAATGTTATTTCCAATCCATCTGGCCACTTAGTCCATTTGTATATTGCTAAAATCAATGTTTTAAACATCCCTTTTCTGTTCATTTCAGAATATTTTTAAAATAAGTTATATGAAATTTTTTGTTGAGGATTGAAGGAGAATCACCTGATGTGATGAAACCTTTCATTCTGAAGATTATTGATTACTAATAAGTAATTCACAAGGGATTTCTCTAAGTGATTAAAAAAGGAAGTGGGCAAACCCAGTATTCATTTGAAGGCTCTGAATAGGGATTTGGGCAAACTGACTTTTGTCTCCCAGAATTCTAAAACTCACTGGAGACCACTGTTGTATGATCGTCTGGTAAGGAGGCTCTATTTGTAGTGCTTATGGCCAATTCCAAGTCCTCCCCATTATCTGTTTGCCAGCCTCTTGATCTGCCATGGTTGACTCATTTACCTTTGCTTCCTTGAAAGTTCAGAAATGAAAAAAAGACTTATGCTGCTATAGCAGGGGTGTCAAACTCAATTTCATTGAGGGCCACATCAGCATTGCAGTTGCCCTCAGGGAGCCAGATGGGTGTGGCCAGGATGGGCATGGCCTACTGGGTGGGCGTGGCTGGAGTGTGTGTGGCCTACTGGGTGGGCATGGCCAGCTCTACATCATTCGCATCAAGGGTACCTATGGGGGCCTGGGCAGGAGTGAGACAGATCTGAGGGTCTCTGGCAGAAGGAGATGGGACCGGGGCAAGTGCCAAGGCATGGTCCACTGGAGGAGCCTCACTTTTCCTCTCAGGCCATGCGGGGGGGGGGGCTGGATGGAGGCACAGAGGTCAAATGCCCAACCAAGCCCTCAAGCACCCGCGGCACTAAGCCCAGCCCCACTTCCCCAAGGGGGTGCCCAGCAGCACTTACCTCCTCAAGCCTGCCGCTGCTGTGCTTGCTCTCCTTAGCCAGCTTGCTCATGATGCGTACAAGGGCAAAGTCAACAGAGAGGTCCACTCCCTCTCCATGTGAGGAGACCTGGCTTTGTATCCAAAGCTTCCTTAGCAATACAATGGGAGACCTCCCAGGATAGGCCAGGAGGAGGGGGCAAGGGGATGGTGAAAGAGCAGCAGGGAAGGACTAAGGCAGGACTTACCTCAGACCCTCCCTCTTTCCTTCCTTCCTTCCTTCCTTCCTTCCTTCGAGTGCTTGGAAAATATTTGAGATGAGGGAGGGAGAAAAACAGACAAGAAATGCAGCTGGGGAAGTGTCATCCGTCGTGAGGAATGAAGAAATGCACCATCGCCTGGAAGTGGCCAGCACATGGCCCTGGCCTACTTCACACATCTGGCTTGGTGGGCTGTGGGGAAGGGGACACCATGAGCAGCGTGAGAGTCAAAATTACCTGCGCAATGCCACCCAGCCTGCTCAGTTTCGGCAGGCAGCAGGGCACTCTCCTCACAGCGCTGCAGAAAGCGCGAATCTGAAAAAAAGCATGACGACGCCCAGCCCCCAGCCTGCCTGTTTTTGGCATGAGAGTTGATGAGAGTTGATGACTGAGCGATGCTGCCCAGTCCCCAGCCTGCCCAGTTTTGGCAGGCAGCAGGGTGCTCTCCTCACAGTGCTGAGAGGCTGAGCCAGATGGTATGAATCTGAAGAGAAGCGCAACGCTTCCCAGCCCCTAGGCTGCATGAAGTAGGGAGGGCCATGTGCTGGCCACTTCCAGGCAATGGTGCATTTCTTCATTCCTCACAAAGGGTGATACCTCCCCAGCATGCACCCAGTGGGCGGGGCCGATGTGGCAGGGGCTGGTCCCTTGCTGTTTCCAAACAGCCTTGTGGAGCTAAGACTGAATGCGTTTCAGCATAGATGGCCACCACGAAATTGTACATTGGCTCAAGGGCAGCCTGGCCCAGGGCCAAGGCAGTGGGGGCCGTTCCCTCACTGTTTCCAGGATGGGTTCATGGGCCACATGAAACCACATTGGGGACTGCATCCAGCCCCCGGGCCTTGTGTTTGGCATGTCTGTGCCATAGCAATAGCACTTAGACATATATACCGCCTCATAGTGCTTTTAGTCCTCTCTAAGCAGTTTACAGAGTCAGCATGTTGCCCCTAACATTCTGGGTCCTCATTTTACCAATCTTGGAAGGATGGAAGAATGAGATAATCTTGAAATGGTCAATCATAATTTATTTATTTATTTATTTATAATCGAATTTCCATACCACCCTTCTCCCAAAGGACTCAGGGCAGTGTACAGGGCAGTAAAAGCTTTACATACAAAAGTTAAAATGAAATTAAATTAATTAAGCCCTAACAATAAATAATTAAAAATACCCCAAACCCTTAAACCAGGCTGGCCTGTTCAAATAAATAGGTTTTCAGATCCCGGCAGAAAGAGCGAAGGTCGGGAGCCATCCGGAGGTCAACCAGTAATTGATTCCAAAGGGCTGAAGTAATCATGGCCACAGCTTGGGTTAAATGCAGTGGTGCGATTCAAATACCTGAACAACTGGTTCTCTGCTTGCCAGGCCTAGAACAGACTTCCAGAAGTGGTGCCCATGCAGTTCTGGTGGGCTGTTCTGGGCCTGGGAGGCCTCTCCCAAGCCTTCAAGGTTCAGAACGGACTTCTGGAAATGGCATCCACGCACTTCCAGTGGGCTGTTCTGGCCTTGCAAAAAAGGGCTAGGGCAGGGGTAGGCAACGTCGGCTCTTTTATGACTCATGGACTTCAACTCCCAGAATTCCTGAGTCATAAAAGAGCCGACGTTGCCTACCCCTGGGCTAGGGCATCAGCCGGTTCGCCAAAGTAAAAAACAAAACAAAAAAACCATCAGCTACTAGTTCTACTGCACAAGTGTGAACCAGCAGAATCCCAGCATTGCTTAAATGACGTCTTCTTGAAATCAACTGCACATTTATATTTTTCTTTGACTTTTAAGACTAATATTTCACTTCATTGCTGGACAAGCATCGGGTTGGTTTCTTTCTTTTCTTTCTTTTTTCTTGGCTGAAATTCAAGAATATTATTAAGAATGAGATAAAACAGGACCCCAATGTCCTTCTGGCAGAGACATCTACATGAGAAACATAAAATTCTACAAAACAAGTGAATCAAACTGCCCAAACATGCTATGTAAAAGGAAATGCTTATTAGCACCATAACAAATGAGGGGAAAAAACCTGGGTCTTTTGTAATAAACTTTCAGTTCAATACTTTTTGTACATGAATGGTTTAGATTTATTGTCACTTTATTTTTTGGGTGACTTTCCCTTGCATATTTTTATTTTTTTTTTATTATTATTATTATTATTATTATTATTATTATTATTATTATTATTATTATTATTATTATTATTATTATTATTATTATTATTATTATTTAACAGAGTTCAATAATAATTATTCAACAAAAACGTGTTGTCTGAGTATCTTATTCACTAATACAAATTAAATTCCTAATCCCTAAATCTTTTCTCTAACCATTGATAAAATAGGTCCCATGTTTGAAAATATTCTGTTTCTTCTTTTTCTTTCAACCTTAAAGAAAGTCTGTCCATTTCCACATAGTCTAACATTTTTTTTGATTATTTCTTCTTCTGGTGGTATTTCTTCGTTCTTCCAATATTGTGCAAATATAATTCTTGCGGCTGTTATCACATGTAGAATCAAATATGTACTTTGCTTACCAAGTTTTTTTGGCATTATACCTAGCTAAAAAAATTCTGGTTTATAGTCTTGCATATTTTTTTAATGGCTCTTTTTTAAGTTTTTGATTAGATCAGAAAAGAGAGTTGGACACTATACTTTGATGGTAACCTCAATATATGCATGAGAAGATTCATTATAGGAAGAAAAATGTAAACAAATGTATGCAATAAGTTAAAACATGCAAATCAAACTGTTTTCAATTTCTTCTGATTATTCAGATGAACAGTCAGCCAGCAATAGGGTATACTAGACAATTCTGTGACCCAGTGGGTTATCCTTTGAGAGACAGTGTGATGTGACCAGAATGAACATTAAACTTTAGTCCCACCGTATTTTTTTACTGCAATGCTGGATGGTCCCTTTATCATCCAAGAGTATACATTATAAATAGAAAATAACTATAGTATCAAACATGCTTCAGTAATAAGTATTAATTACCAAAACATAAAAATAAACACTGCTGCTGGACAAAAAAGCAGTGGACTGGGGAGCGACTTCTGACATCCTGCAGGCTTCCCCATTGAGTTCACTTGTGGTAAGCTGGCAGGAAGTGTTGGAAATCACATTCATGTAACTATGGGAATGCTGAACAGTCACAACTTTGTAAATACAAATGCTCTGAACTTCATGGAAATTTCAATTCCATAAAAGTAATGGGTCATGGATTTTTAAGATAACAGATTTTAGGTACCTTGAATCAAAAATTGTTGTGGTATAATGCACTGTTTGAGCTAACCTGAGGGTACAAAGAGACAAACAGATAAACATAATGATAATTTCAGTATATATAGATTGCCTTTATAGCAGATTGTTCTCACTTGTTTTCACTACTCTGCAAGATCTTCACTGGTTCTGATATTCCTATGATTTTGTCCATGCTATTTCTGGTAGTGCACTCAAATAGTTTTAGACTCTACAGGAATTAGAGTCTAAATTAGAGGGGGAATATGGACATAATCGTTTTTTGGTAGAGGTGTTCAGCTTCTAATTTATTTCATTTCATTGAATTTATTATGACCCTCCACTCCAGCAAACTCTGGGCAGCTTACAAATATAATGCAAAATTAAAACAAAAACATAAAATAGACTGGACTACACAGTCTGGACTAAAACAGCCACTATAAACACATTTCAGCTCCATCTTATTAGCCCAAGGTCAGAGACCAAAGCCAAGTCTTCATGTAAAGCAATAACATTCGATGTTAGCGGAGATTTCAGGTTCCAGCTTCTTTCAAGCAAGCATTTGCCGGTGTATTAGGCTAATAAAGGACTTTTATTTATTTATTTATTTATTTATTTATTTATTTATTTATTTATTTATTTATTTATTTTATTACATTTATATACCGCCCTTTCCCGAAGGACTCAGGGCGGTTTACAGGGTGATTAAAAACAAAAATACAAAAGTTAAAAACAAATTTAAAAAAATTATATTCGTCCCTGTATAAGTAAAACCCCAGTTAAAATTAAAATTAAAACTAAAATTAAAATTCTCAGCCTGGGCCAGAGAGCTCAAAGAGCCAGGTCTTCAGGTCCCGGCAGAATGAGCGGAGGTTGGGGGCAGTCCTAAGCTCCACTGGCAGCTGGTTCCAAAGGGCAGGCGCACCCACTGAGAAGGCCCTATCCCTGGGTGTCGTCCGCCGTCAATCTCTTACCGGTGGCACCCTGAGAAGACCCTGTGGGAGCGCACTGGACGAAGGGAGCTTGATGCCGGCAGCAGGTGTTCCCTCAGATATCCCGGACCCAAGCCATTTAGGGCTTTATAGGTCATCACCAGCACCTTGAATCTCACCCGGAGGGCAAACAATGCCTCAGAGTCACTTGAAAAGCCCATACGTCAGAAACATGACACTTAAGAGCTTTCCAGAACTCCAGGAAAGTGGTCCCCATCCATATCTCTGCCCTTATGTACTTGGCAGGTAAAAACAATGCAAAATGGCTCTCAAATGTCTTGTCGAGCTCCATAATGCACATTGGAAAGGGGCTCTTTTCAAAACATGTTGACTTGACCAAAGCTCGCTCACAGCTGTGAGACAGCCAGGGCTTTTTTCCCCATAGAATGCCCAGAACGGAGTTCCAGCACCTTTTTTGGATGGAATCTTGTAGGGTAGGCAAAGTGGGTTGTATGACATGTGTGAGTTCCGGTACCTTTTTCTTTTACAAAAAAAAAGCACTGGAGACAGCTGTATGCTCCAGAAGGTCTGACTTGATGCAGTTGCTTCAAGTACTTTCCCAGCTTGTATTTATATACATTTGTATACAGAGACATCACTTCGGCTGAAGCTACCAATAGAGTGAGGCCACTATGCTGGTCTACCCATACGAAAATGAACTGGAAAGCACTTGATGCTGAGTCTCTTGGCAATACAGCAGGGTGTAGTGCTTTGTTAAGAGCACGTAGTCTGCCAAGTGTCTCTTTAAATGCTTTGGATAGTCTTGTGATGCCCACTGTCATAAATTTAGACCATTTAGGTAATTGACTGGAAACACCTATTCATTCTGGAATTAGTGATAAAGTAAAGTATCCCCAACAAGTGATATATCCAGTGAACCCTACATAATTGGTTCCACTGCTGAATTGTGAGATTCAGATACCAAATGTAATCATCTTCGTTAATAGGTTAAAGTATAACATGCAATATCTACATTTTACAAGACAGTATACTTTCCAGTCAAATGATATGTGAAGATTTTTTTAAAAAAAGAAATTCATTTGTTCATTGTTTTTATTTAAAACAGAGGTGGGAACTTCTCCTTTTGGGATATTAAATAAAAAAAATCTGAGGGCTCACATTTGATGGGGTTAAAGGAAGGAATTAGTGATTTCATTGTCTAATGTAGGTGAGGAAGATAACCATTCATTTTCTGGGCCAAATTATTATTTTTTTCTCGCTTTATTTTCCCATTTTGATTTCTCAATTTCCTACCCCCCCCCCCAAATATTACTAGTACCTTAATCAACAAGCTAAAATGAAAGGTCAAGATTTTGTATCAGAAGTCTGAGATGATCTCACACAGGGGATTTTTTTTAAAAAAATGAAGGTGAGGTCACTTTTGATTAAAAGCCATTCTTTGTTTAATATGAGAGTCTCATGTCTGGAGGAAGCAAAGAACAACGGTTATTCAAGTAAATATTAGATTCCTCCTCGGAGAAAGATTTAAAAGAATGTCTGTGCTAAAAGCACAGCATTGATAGAAGTATTTCCTATGACAAGTGGGAAGAATAGACGTGGAAATGGAAGAAGGCGGGACATTTTGGATTACTGCTACCATTTTTCCCCACTTTCCAGACTCTTAAAGTTTAGCCATGCAATTCTGTAAAGAAAGTTTTCAAGGAACAGAGAATTACAGTACAAAGGAATACAGTAGCCATCTGTAAAAGGAATGATACAATTGGCTCAGCCAAATATTTCAATAAACTGAAGCAAGAACCTACTGTAGACATAAGCCATTCTCATTCTCTCTCTCTCTCTCTGTCTGTCTCTGTCTCTCTCTCTCTCTGTCTCTCTCTCTTCAGGACAAGGTTAGATTTTTTTTTTCAACTTCTTAAAATCATAGGGACTGTAGAGGTCTTCTAGTCCAACTCTCTGCCCAAGGCAGAAGTACTAACATGTCTATGGAGATTCTCAGTCATCCAGGTAATGGTTGTCCCAAAGGTGGTTTTTCAAGAAGCAACTGGACTTTGTTTTTCCTTGTTTAGCTTCTCATCTTCAGTTTTGAAGAAGCTTCTTGGATGAGAAATGAAACATCTTCAGGGAAAAACAAACTCTAATTGTCTTTTGAAAAAACACTTTTGGGATAGAAGTACTAATATCATCCCAAACAAATGGCTGTCCAATCTTTTCTTGAAAACCTCCAGTGATGGAGCACCCACAAATCCAGGAGTTGTGTTCCATTGATTTATCATTTCCCAGGAAATTCCTCCTTATTTCCAGTTTGCACCTTCCTCTGATGTGCTTCCACCTATTACTTCTCGTTCTACCCTCAGGTGCTATGGCAAATAAATCAACACTTTCTTCCCTGCGACACCCCTTCATGTATTGGAAAACTGCTATCAGGTCTCCCCTAAGCCTTCTTTCTCCCTCTCTCTCTCTCTCTCTCTCTTTTCTCTCTCTCTTTCTCTCTCTCTCTCTCTCTCTCTCTCTCTCTCTCTCTCTCTCTCTCTCTCTCTCTCTCTCTCTCTCTCTCTCTCATCTATTGTATTAAAAAAATAATTTCAATTCATTTTATCCCATTTCAAATCCACTGTGATCCTGGTAATAAAAGGCAGAAATTAAAGGACAGGCAACAGATCTTGAGATCCTTGCTTATTTAGGAAAGCCCTCAAAGAAGATGCCTATCAATTCCCAATTATAAGACACAAATCATATTTATAATAGGTTTTTGCACCATTTTCTCCTGGGTTTCTGGAGTAATGGATGAAGAGGGTCATCTTTTTGGGCAGGAGAAGTGGTTAACATCAGTTCATCAGTAATAGTAAGGTAAAGGTTCCCCCACACATGCGTGCTAGTCATTTCCAACTCTAGGGGCCGGTGCTTATCTCCATAAGCCAGTTGCCAGTTGCCTTCCGGGTGAGATTCAAGGTACTAGTAATGGTGTTCAAAGCCCTACATGGCAGGGGTCCGGAGTACCTGAGGGAACACCTGCTGCCGGCATCGACTTCCCTCCGCCCTGTGCGTTCCCACAGAGAGGGCCTCCTCAGGGTGCCACCGGTCAGAGAATGTCGACTGGTGGCCCCCAGGGGGAGATCCTTCTCTGTGGGCGCCCCGGAGCTATGGAATCAGCTACCGGTTGAGCTCCGGACGGCGCCCGACCTCCGCTCCTTTCGCCGCGAGCTAAAAACATACTTTTTTGAACAAGCTGGCCTGGCCTGATGAGGGGATTGGGGGGGTTTGTTATTGTTATTTTATTAGGTTTTAAAGATGTATTTTAGTATGTGGGCATTTATTTAATCTTGTTTTAACTTTTGTAATCTGTATTTTTATTCTTGCCCTGTTCACTGCCCTGAGTCCTTCGGGAGAAGGGCGGTATAGAAATATTATTAAATTAAATTAAATTTCAAAGCCGAAGAGCCAGCGCTTGTCCGAGGACGTCTCCGACCATGTGGCTGGCATGACTAGATGCCAAAGGTGCACGGAATGCTGTTACCTTCCCACCGTAGTGGTCCCTATTTTTCTACTTGCATTTTTATGTGCTTTTGAACTGCTAGGTTGGCAGAAGCTGGGACGAGTAACAGGAGCTCACTCTGTTACGTGGCACTTGGGATTTGACCTGCCAAACTGCCGACCTTCTGATTGACAAGCTCAGCGTCTTAACCCACTGAGCCACCGCGTCTCTGCATCAGTAATACCTTCAGCCTGTTGATACAGATGGATGGTTTTTAATGTTGTGTGTTCATTCCATACCTCATTTAGTTCTTTAAAAAAATACTGGATGAATCTTTATGATTTTGTGATTATTTTCTCAAAATGCAAATAATGATGGTGTTATCACAAAAGTGACCATCCAGAGCTGCTTTAATGTGACAGAAGGTTATGCGACAGCAAATGAGCACAGCAGACTTCACCACCTCCAACAGATTTCACCACCTCCAGCAATAAAGTAAACCCCCGCAATCCCCCCCCCAAGAAATGTGGAAGAAATTTCAAAACATGCTGAGAATAATCTGGAAAAACAGAACCATATTTTACAGGGATAGATACATTTGGGGCAAAATTATGAGGCAGATTTCATCACCGCAGTAGTTTGTCTTTCACAGTGACTCAAGAGTAGGAGATTTACAAATCAATTGGGAGGAATTAGTTGTAAGAATATGACCAAGCAGAATTGGATACAGCAAGGGAAAAAATCCTTCTTTTGCCAAGACATTCTTCATACTAGGAGTGGAAGGGAAAAAGGCAGAACATAATGTTGTCCAAACTGCCAGTTTTATTTGACTTTTTCAGTTGCTGGATGATTTTGAGGGTGCAAGATTTAGAGACAGGGGCCTTATATGGTGAGGTTGTCAAAAAAAAACCACGTCAAGGTGATAATCTTGACTTGGTAATCAAAGCCCTGCCTCTTTTTTTAAAAAAGTAGGTGTTTCACCTGCTTGTGAGCTGGGAATTTCTTCAGGAAATGTCCTACTGTTATTTTAATTCTGTGCCTTATTATTCTTTCTTCTGCCTCTGTTAACCTGCTGATTCCTTCAATAGTGTTTTTATTATTATTATTATTTTATTTTGGTTTGCAGATCCATGAAATCTGCTCTTTTTTTCTTTCTCTGCATAACCATGATAGCCATGATGTGCAAAGTAAGTAAAATAAGTGCAGAAGGAAAAAAAATGAACATATTCCAAATACTGATATTAACACAGATCTTCACCTGGGAAGCAAGCCTACTTTCTTCTTACATGACTTAAGGTAAAGGTAAAGTTTCCCCCGCACATGCGTGCTAGTCGTTTCCAACTCTAGGGGCCGGTGCTCATCTCCGTTTCAAAGCCGAAGAGCCAGCGCTTCTCCGAGGACATCTCCGTGGTCATGTGGCCGCCATGACTAGACATCAAAGGCGCATGGAGCGCTGTTACCTTCCCACCATAGTGGTCCCTATTTTTCTACTTGCATTTTTACGTGCTTTTGAACTGCTAGGTTGGCAGAAGCTGGGACGAGTAACAGGCGCTCACTCTGTTATGCAGCACTCAGGATTCGACCCGCCATACTGCCGACCATCTGATCGACAAGCCCAGCATCCTAACTGAGCCACCGCGTCCCTTCTACATGACTTAAAGCAATGTGCAAATCCTGTCATGCAAGCAATTAAGCACCTTACTCAAAAGTTGCTTCCCCATTCTGCAAATGAATCTATTTTCATAAAAAACAGTTTGCTTAAGTAAGGCTTGCTCTACTTTCGGATAAAGTCCTAGATATGTCTAAAATAATAAAACATTATTTTTAGCTATCAGTGTGGAAATGTCAAGGTTATTTTTATTGAAATACTTTAATTAAGAGACACTTTCCACATTTAACTTCATTCTGGCCCTTGATAGGAATGTCTTGGATTCTGTTTAATTCCACTGAGAGAGTTGAGTTGTTGAAAGAAAAATCATCAGGTCCAATTCCAAGCTGGGAGTAAATAAAATGGAGGCTAAGAGGATGGAAATAAAAATGGAGGCTGGCTGTTTGGAAAGAAGGTTTAATGATGAACAGAATTACCAGCAGCATGTGATTCTGGGACAGCTGACCCACTGGGGTTGGGATAGGTGGGCTTTTAAACATTCTTTGGGGGTTTGCATTTGGAATGCTCCAGGGGGTTGTGCAATGAGATGGGCTTTTGTGTCTTTTCCTACTCTGAAGAGGGTGTAGGATTAATCCCATTATGTCCTAAGAGTCATGTCCTTAGATTTTGGGTAGTGAATGTAGACTTTAGGAGTCTTTGTTTTTCTAATCCCATCAGCTCTAAGCTTTCTGACCCCAGTTCCCCTGCATGGATTAGAAAATCTGTATTTCTTTTTTTATATATATATTGTCTGGGTTTATATTTACAACCAATCAATAACAATTAGTTTCTATAATTCCATAATCCACATAGTAGTTTTCCTCGATTTTCTCTTCTTCCAATAATCTTCTCATTTATCAACCTTAAATTAGTACATTTCTTAGTATTTTAATAAACAAATGAATATAAACATTTTTCTAATATTTATACAAGTAACAGCCACAACAATGTGAAGCTTCTTTTCTAATTAATCATCTTAATCACCTTATCATAGATCCTGTTTTTAAAGTTCTTATTTAAATTTATTTTCCCCACAATGTTCAAAAACGTTTTATCTATTAAGATTTTCTTAGAGTTAATTGCACTTAAGTATTTAAGTCTTTTTCCTCATACAAGCCATCGCAACAATTTTACATTTCTCATACCTTAAAACAAAAACAAAAAAAGAGAAGAAAAAAAGAAGTAAATAATATACTACTAGAAGAAAATCTGCATTTCTGAAGAGTGGCCTCCTCAGTTGCTGTTTGGAGCAGAGAGACTAATTTCTGCCTATTAAGATTTTTCTCCATTATTCCTTTTGGGGAAATATAATATTCTGTCTTTTTAATATCCCCCAAAATATTTCCTTCTCTAGGAGGGTGGAGGGGTGCTGACTTTCTACAGTATCCTAGGAAGGTATTAAGAGAGGTAGGGAAAAAGTTCAAGATAGCCAAATTAAATAGGTATATTATCAATTGGTGCATGAAACTCACTGATGGGCAAAAAAGAAACAAGAGTTAAATCTTGTCTAGACATAGCATTTAACTCATACTTTACAGGTCAAACATTGCTGGTTCAAAATCCAAAGTAAACTTTTATTATTATTTACTTTCCAAGCTTCCTACTACTCCCTTTGCTTTGCTCAATTTTTTTTAAATAAGTGCAGTTCCACCATATTACCTTTTCTCCATCACCTAAAAGGTTAGCCTTCAAGCTCTAAAATAGGATATTGGTCTGTAGGGAAAGTTGTGAATTAGTCAGCTTTCCCGCTTTATTTGATTCTTCTGTAGAAATAAGGACTCCAACAAAAGTCTTAATTGTTTAAACTGTTACAAACTATTGCATCCATTAGGTACTTTGTGTATTTTCAAAGATTACATAGTTTGAATTCTCTAGACTTGTATGGGTTTTATTATTCATTATAATTAAATGCCTTGAGTGAGGCATGCCCAGAAATTGGGTGAATATGGTCAAGTTGAGTTACTCAATAATATTTCTAGTCCAGACATGTCAAACACAAGGCCCGGGGGCTGGATCCGGCCCACGAAGTGGTTTCATGTGGCCCGCAAAGCCATCCTGGAAACAGTGAGGGAACGGCCCCCACTGCCTTGGCCCTGGCCCAGAGACCCTCCTTCTGCCAGAGACCCTCAGATCTTTCCCACTCCTGCCCAGGCCCCCATAGGCACCCTTGATGCGAACAATGTAGTGCTGGCCACGCCCACCCAGTAGGCCATATGCACTCTAGCTACGCCCACCAAGTAGGCCACGCCCACCTAGGCCATACCCACCCGGCCCCCTGAGGGCAACCGCAATGCTGATGTGGCCCTCAATGAAATTGAGTTTGACACCCCTGTTCTAGTCTATAAACTGACTGAGTGACTTTGGGCTTATCATTCTCAATCATGGACTAACATGGTTGATTGATTATGGTCCATAGCCTTAAACCAGGGGTGTCAAACTGCTGGCCTGCAGGCCAGATGCATCATAGTAAAAATGCGTCCACCCTATTGCCGGCTATGGCAAAAAAAAGTCACAATATGTTGCAACATGTTGCGAGTTTGACACCCCTGCCTTAACTGAAGAGGGCCACATCCTTTCTGCTGAAATGTAGCCCAAACTGCTGTCCTTCATTTCTGCAATTGAAGCAGCATGAAGTGACTAATCCTAGCATGGCCAACCAAGAATAATGTATGTTTGTGTTGTCTTAGCATCAACAAATTTTCTAAGTAAGTTTAATTGAATGAGTAAGAGGAGAGAGGGGGGGAGAGGAAAGGGGGAGAGGGAGAGAGGGGGAGAGAGAGAGAGAGGGATAAGCAACACCTTGAAAGTCATCTAGGCAAACAGAATGCTTAACAGGGCTAATTTATCATAGTGTTGTCACCATAGCAACAACCGTTCTTGCTGATCATATGACCAATGACAGTTTCTGTTGACTGGTTCTGACTCAATATCAGTTCAGCAAAGCTTCCTCTGTTTATCAAGTGAAAGGAAAGGCTCTTGCATTGATACGGGTTGAAAAGGCAGAAAATTGTAGCATATGAAAGCATCTCTTTGTCTTGGCTGGGTTTGCTTCTGGTAAACCTCAAGGGCTGCTTTCCCACAAAGTGCCCCCACCCTTCCAAAAAGTGTTTCTGCTGCCAACTGGAAACAAATGTCAACTATGATGATGACACCACAAAATCCTTTTGGTTATAAAAACCTTCTGGTCAATTATTGAAAATCTTTCACACCTTCAGGGCACAGTACCAACAATTCTGTCCACAGTTCAAAGCTCCTGTAACACAGGGGAACTACCAAAGGACTGGAAAACAGCTGTTGTGGTTTCAAACAGGGGGGGAATGGACCCAGGAAGTTATAGACCAATCAATTTATCATCAATACATAGGGAAAATCCTGGAAAAGATAATCAAGCAGAGGATTTGTGAGCACCTAGAAATGAACAAGATGATTACTAGATGCCAACATGGATTTGTTAAAAACAGATCATGCCAATCAAACCTCATTATCTTCTTGGAGAAAAATGACTAAATTAGTAGATCAACACAAAGCTGTGGACATGGTACACTTGGACTTCAGTGAGGTGTTTAAAAAAGTAGACTACAGCCTACTTCTTGATAAGAAACAACACTGGGATATACAGTATCACCACCAGGTGGATTTGCAATTGGCTGACCAACTGCACCCAGTGTGTAGTCCTCAGTGGAACTACATATACTGTACATAGAAGGAAATATGCAATGGGCAACTTAAAGTTCTGTCTTGGGCCCAGTACTCTTCAACATCTTTATATATTGTCTAGATGAGGGGATAGAAGGGGAACTCATCAAATTTGCAAACAACACCAAGTTTGGGGAAATTGCCAACACTGTGGAAGTTAGATTCAAGATTCAGAAGGATCTTAACAGACTTGAGCATTGGGTCCTATCCAACAAGATGCAGTTCAGTGGTAAGGAAAATAAGGTCCTGCACTTAGGCAGGAGAAATGAAATGTACAGGTACAGAATAGGTGGTACCTGTGGTACTACTATAACAGTAGTAATTGTTATAGTGACCTAGTGACCTAGTGTGCCACCACTTTAAGTATGAGTCAGCAGTATGCTCCAGCTGCCAAAAGGTCAATGCAGTCTTGGCTGTATTAGCAGAGGGATAGCATGAAGATCACGTGAAGTGATAATACTGGTTTATACCACCCTAGGGAGGCCACATTTGGAATACTGCTTACAGTTCTGGTCACCATGATACAAAAAAGATGCTGAGACTCTAGAATGTGTGCAAAGAAAGACTAATAAAGATGATAAAGGGTCTGGAGTCTAAATCGTATGATGAAGCTAAATATGTCTAACCTATCAGAAAGAAAGAAGGCTTAAGGGGGACATGATAGCTTCTTCCAGTACTGGAAGGGCTGTAATAGAGATGTTGGGGTTGAGTATCTAGGACAAGACATAATAGGTGGAAGCTTGTTAAAGAGAGATCCAACTTAGAAGTAAGGAGAAATTTTCTGACAATGAGAACAATTAACAAATGGAATAACTTGCCTCCTGGAATTGTGGTGCTCCATCACTGGAGGTTTTCAAAAGTAGATTGGATAGCTATTTGGCCAGGATTGTATAAAGTCTTCTGCCTTGAGCAGGGGGTTGGATTAGGATTCCTCTGAAATAAAGAGCCATTGGTGGTGCAGTGGTTAGAATGGAGTACTGCAGGCTACTTCTGCTGACTGCTGGCTGGTGGCAGTTCGGCAGTTCGATTATCACCAGCTCAAGGTTGACTCAGCTTTCCATCCTTCCAGATCCAGAATGGTGGGGGCAATTTGCTGACTCTGTAAAACACTTAGAGAAAGCTGTAAAGCATTGTGAAGTGGTATATAAGTTTAAGTGCTATTGCTATCCGTTCCAGTCCTATGATTCGATTTTCTATGTTGTTTCCCATTTTGCAGTCCAATTGGCAGTGTTGCCTTACATTCTAGCACTGGTTTCATCTGGATACAGCAACAGGACAATGAGTTACAACCAAGGGAGTAGTTAGATAAAAGGTAACTTAGCCTATAGTAAGAATGTGGACAGGGCAAGAAACTCAGAAGATACTGTCTTAGCTTCTTGGGCTGTAAAGGAGACAAATGGAGAAAAGTACATTCTGACTTGTAAGATTCTGCTAAGGTAACTTTACCATAATTTAATTAGTTCATTCGGCTGTATTTCCTGTCTGGTCTACCTTGTAAAGCTGATATCAATAGATCTTCAGTTGTGGCATATAATTCTCAGCAGTAAACACCATGAAATACATGAAATAGAATAAAAATTCTAAGTACTTAACAAACCATATTCATTCGAACATTACATCTCAATATATGTTCTCATTGTGCTGTGTGTATAATTAACTTTTTTTGTATTTTTATTAAACATTAAAGAAGATATATAAACAAACATAAAAAGAAAACAGGAACAAGAAGGGAAAGGAAAATACCAATGAATACATGAGAGATTTAAAATGTCATGGTGATTATAATTTTCCAATAAAACATTAAAACATTAATTAGTTGTAAGCAACGGAATGTATTACACCACTTGAACTGACTAAAATCACTATTAAATTCTAAGCTAAAAATGAATATTGAGAACCATAGTCAACTTAGTAGAAATATTGAGCAAAATTGCAGGTTATAATTAATCCAATCCATATTATTAAGAATCTGTTGTGTTTTAAATATCATATAAAACTAAAATATAGACTTTACATGTAGAAATCTGGATTTTATGGTACAAAGCCAGGTGTTAAGTTGTAGCCTAGGAATAAATTCTAGGAATGGTTTTGTGTCAGACATACTGTAAGTACAAAATTACACTAGACATTGAAGCTTTCTCCCATTATTTAGTTAGCTATTCTTCCATGTAGGGAATCAGATGACCTTTCCAGTAAAAAGTATATAATATCTTTTCAGCAGTTAACTTATGCAAAGCTAATTCAAGGGGACTGGGCTACTGTGACGTAGGAGTTTCTTAAGATTTTATCTTAATCTTATTAATTAAGTTTTGCAATGTGAATAAATTGTTTCTCAATAAGTGAATTCCTTAGTGCCTTCCTTTTTATAGAAATAACCCTTTGATAAGGATAGAAGAGAGAAGAAATCTGGATTGATCATTTTTCTATATTTATCCCAGACATGCAAGTACACTGTTACTTGTTACATGATTTCTTATAAATTATTTGTTTCTTGTTTATATCAACCCAAAGATATTTATGTAGACCATCTGAAAGTCGTACCCATTCCACAGAGGTAGTCCAGTCTAAAATCCAACAACTAACATTAAAACTCAATTTAAAATTTAGATAAACTTAGTTTATCTTTCTATTCTGAATTGTATAAAATCTTGATTTAAATCTTTGGCTTTATATTAGACCAGATGTCGTAGATTTTGGACCTATACTCGTCACTTAATATCTTATTTTCAATAGGTATTGGGATGATTTGAAAAAGAAAATTGAGTTTGGGTAGTTAATCTTAATTGCTGCAATTCTTCCTAATCAAGACAAGTTTAGGTTGTTTTTCCCCCCAATCTAGAAATACTTGCTGTTATTCCTTTCCAACTCAGTAGGAACTGTAAGAACCTACGGGAGAAATATAAGGATTTATTTATAAATAATAACAACTATTTATAAATAAATCGTTACATTTCACCCATAGATTCTTAAGTATTTAATCTTTAAATATTTCAGCTAACTTTAGCTAACTGTCTGGTTTTGTACAGCAACTAAACAGTGCAGATACAGACTCCAATGGACAGTTAGAACTGCAGGAAAACAATTGTAACCAGCCTGCCTTCCATAGATGATCTGTATATCACAGGTATCACGAGGGCTGAAAAAATATCTACAGACCCCGCACATCCTGAACATAAACAGTTGCCATCACTCTGCTGAACACCTAATCCTCATAGTATTGTTTTATGTCTAAGTATATTTACCCATGTTGTATGGATGTATTATTATTATTATTATTATTATTATTATTATTATTATTATTATTATTATTATTATTATTATTATTATTATTATTATCCTTCTCATCTTCTCTACCCCCCCCCCTTATTGGTATCATATTATTTATTTATTTATTTTATTTATTTTAATTCCATTTATATCCCGCCCTTCTCCGAAGACTCAGGGCGGCTTACAAGCTTAGCAGTAGCCTTCATTCTATGCCTGCTTATTAGGGCTTTCACACACACCCCAAAAGTCAGCTTAATTGCCCCCAACAATCTGGGTCCTCATTCTACCTACCTCGGAAGGATGGAAGGCTGAGTCAACCTTGAGCCTGGTGGGACGCGAACCTGCACTAATTGCAGGCAGCTGGTGTTAAGGAGGCATTAGCCCACTGCTCCACCAAGGATAAGAATAGAATAGAATAGAATAGAATAGAATAGAATAGAATAGAATAGAATAGAATAGAATAGAATAGAATAGAATAGAATAGAATAGAATAGAATAGAATAGAATAGAATAGAATAGAATAGAATAGAGCTGGAAGGGACCTTGGAAGTCTTCTAGCCCAGCCCCCTGCTCAAGCAGGACAACCTATACCATTTCAGACAGGTGAATGTCTAGTCTCTTCTTAAAAATCTCCAGTGATGGAGTGCCCACGATTTCTGGGGGTAAGCTGTTCCACTGGTTCTTCTTACTAGGTTTTATAAAGCGGTACTAATACTTTGCGTGATCTTGATTCTATGCCTCTGTTTATACAACCCAGAATTGTATTAGCTTTTTTGGTTGCTGCTGTACACTGCTGGCTCATAGTCAAGTGATTGTCCTCTAGGACTCCAAGGTCCCTCTCATAGTTACTGTTTTTAAGCCAGGTCTCACCCAGTCTGTACTTGTACCTTTGATTTTTCCTGCCTAAATATAAGACTTTGCTTTTCTCCACATTGAAACTCATTTTGTTGGACAGGGCCGATTGTTCAAGTTTGTCATGATCTTTTTGGATCCTGAGTTTGTCTTCTGGGGTTTGACTACTCCTGTCAGTTTGCTGTCATCTGCAAATTTGATGAGTTCCTCTTCAATTCTCTCATCTAAGTCATTTATGAAGATATTGAAGAGTACTGGTCCTAAGACGGAACCTTGTGGTACCCCACGGTATAGTGCCATTGATGACTACTCATTGAGTACAGTTTGCCAGCTAGCTATAGATCCATCTGGTGATTGTGTTGTCTATTCCACCTTTTCCTAGCTTAGCAAGGAGTAGGTTGTGGTCTACTTTGTCAAATGCCTTACTGAAATTTAAGTACCGGTATACTATGTCCACTGCAGTTCACTGGTCTACTAGTTTAGTCACTTTATCGAAGAATGAGATAAGATTGGTTTAGCATGATCTGTTTTTAACAAACCGTGCTGGCTACTAGTTATGACTTTGTTTGCTTCTAGTTGTTCGCAGATCTGTTTTTTGATTATCTTTTCTAGGATCTTCCCAGGTATTGATGTTAAACTGATTAGTCTGTAGCTTCCTGGGTCTGTTTTTTCCCCTTTCTTGAAGATGGGGACCACATTAGCCCTTTTTCAATCCTCAGGTACTTCCCAGTGCTCCAGGATTTATGAAAGATGTGGTGCAATGGTTCTGAGATAACATCTGCCAGCTCTTTCACAGCTCTGGGGTGTAATCTGTCGGGTCCTGGTAATTTATATTCATCAAGGTTGGATAGGTGTTCTCTTACCATTCTCTTGCTTATTTTATTTTATTCTTATTTTACTCTGTTGCTTTGCATGAACATTGAGAGCTTCTGCACTTGAGACAAATTCCTTTTATGTCTAATAGGTAAAGGTAAAGGTAAAGGTTCCCCCGCACATGCGTGCTAGTCGTTTCCGACTCTAGGGGCCGGTGCTCATCTCCGTTTCATAGCCGAAGAGCCAGCGCTTGTCCGAGGACGTCTCCGTGGTCATGTGGCCGGCATGACTAGACGCCAAAGGCGCACGGAACGCTGTTACCTTCCCACCGTAGTGGTCCCTATTTGTCTACTTGCATTTTTACGTGCTTTCGAACTGCTAGGTGGGCAGAAGCTGGGACGAGTAACAGGCGCTCACTCTGTTACGCGGCACTCGGGATTCGACCCGCCAAACTGCCGACCTTCCGATCGACCTTCCGATCGACATGTCTAATAACACTTGGTCAAATAAAGTATTCTATTCTATTCTACTCTACTCTACTCTACTCTACTCTACTCTACTCTACTCTACTCTACTCTACTCTACTCTATTCTATTCTATTCTATTCTATTCTATTCTATTCTTATTTTCTTTACAGTTATAGTATGTGAAATCCCATAACTAAATGCAGGTTTTTTAGCCTTTTGGCTAAAATCATACATAGCAATATGCACCATGTGGAAACATGACAGTTTATAAATCTGATTTCATGACTATATTGATGAGATTCCTTGTGTCCAGCAGAGACTATGAAGCAGAGGAAAATTAAGCTATGGTCAAAATCTCATAAACTGAGATCATAGACTTTATTTCTTACTCCTAGTAAAGCACTATCCCAACTTTTAATGCCAGTCCTTGCTGTAAACTTGGAATTAGGAATTTCTATACAATTTGTAGAAATCTGAATAGCTCATTGATTTTGTGTCTAGAACTTGATAGTCTGAGAGGTCTATACCTATTTGATTGCTGTGTTCATTTATTTGATGTCCAGATGTCAATATGTCTCAGCTTTCTTAAGAAAGTAACCCAATAATAAACAAAGGAGCCATGAGTAATTAAGGTATGCCACTTTGTCAAGTCTCTCTCTGCTGATATTCCAAGGAAAACTATCTGTGTTTTTAACAAAAATAGTGAGCTTGATTTTACTATTTTTCAAATGTAAAAACTGGGAACTGGAAAAGTAAGACAATGCCAAAAATGAAAGGTATGATATAGCCCAGTGATGGCGAACCTTTTAGAGACCAAGTGCCCAAAGTGCAACCCAAAACCCACTTATTTATGGCCGGGTGCCAGGTGGGCATGGCTGTGGTGGTCATGGCAGATTGGGTGGGTGTGGCCAAGATGGGTGTGGTCACCTCAATGTTGCTCATGGGGAGGAACACTTGTGGAGGGGTGGGCAGGGTTGGGGGAGATCCAGGGGGTCTCTGGTAGGAGGCTCCTCCTGTGGGGTGAAGTGAGGCAGGGCAGGGGTGCCATTGTCATGGGGAAGGCAAGGGCTGGGGCGGCTGCTGCCTGACACCATCAGCCCCTGCACACAGAGGCCAGTGAGTGCATGGGGGCCTATGGTGTCTGTCAGCAGCCCCTCAACTGGCCCCTCAACTGGCACACTCTGGGGCTCCGCAGCCCACCGCAGCCCACCGCAGTTCAAAGAAGACGCCTCTGAGCTGGATGGCTGGCTGACAGCTGAGGAGGTGATGCAGTGGGTCGTGCCTGGGAAAAAAAGACCATGCAAGGCCAGCAGGGATGGGATGGGGGGGGAATCAGCCATACCGGGATGCATCCGGCCACATGGGGCCTTGGTGAGTTAGCAGGTGGCTGGTTGAAGAGGGACAGTTGCCATCTTCGGGGCATGGTGCACATGCTCAAAGAAAGGGCTCTGAGTGCCGCCTCTGGCACGCATGCCATAGATTCGCCACCACTGATCTAGCCAGTGTATCTATGCAAAATTTTGTAAGATGAATATTTTTCCAGTTAAATTCTTTATTAGGAGATTAATGAATAGCACTAGGTCAAGTATATAGTATTGTCTTCTTTTATGATTGGGTTTAGAAAGATGCTATGCTACATTACATTTTACCCCAATGGCAGGATCCTAGTTCATTTCCATGACCGCAGGTTGCTAGTGTCTTTAGACCTTACAGGTCTAATTATCTCCTTTATTTTGAAAGCAATGGAAGAGAAGCCCTACAAAAATGCAGAAAAGAATAAAAAAACACAATGCCTCATTTTCATTCCACCAGTTTGCAATGCAAGTGAACAGAGAGAAAAGTAGAATTTCTGACTTGGAAAGACATTGACAGATTCATAAAAGCATGAAAGAATTGCTGTTTGCAGAATGTTAAATGATTACAGGTAGTCCTTGATTTATTAACATAATTGTGAAAGTTGTAAAGTAGATTTTCAGGGAAAATGTCCTAAAATGCAGTCAGATGACCGCAGAATGCTGTAAACCTTCTGGGTCAGGGAAGCTTTGGAACCTTAGAACTGGGTTGTAAGAATTCCTGGGGAGTTCGCTAAACAACCTGTCAGAAGTCGAGGATAACCTGTATACAAGTCTCATTATAAATAAATAAAATAAATGTAGTCTGTAATCATCATTAGAACAAAATTCTTGAACTAGAACTTTGGGCTTAATTTTTTCTGTATACAAGAAATCTATTAGATTTCATTTAATCATCATGATCTAATCCTAGAGGTCTCTTCTACCAAGGTACTCACATTCTGGAATATCAACCCTTCAAAGATCAATTTGAACCCAACCAGGGATTGAAGACTTAATTTTGTCACTGTCTGGGGCCCCAGGGGTGTGACTATATTACGTTTTTACTACGTGCTTTATGTTTTTTTTTCTATAGGGCCTTTATTATGTATTTGAGATGGGTGGCCGGATAAATTTAATAAATAAATATACAAGCTGATTTGAGATTTGCAGACTTTGAGTAAGGTACTGCGGAAGTATATTTCTCTGCCAGTAGATGTAAGATTACAGATTGATGAAAAGTTGATCAGATGACTCCAAATTCTGCTTGCACATCAACAAGGATGTCACTTCACTCAGTCTAAAAAGGTCTAGAATTATATGGCATGCAATAGTAAACAAACTAATGGCACCCTCGTTGGCTCTACTGGATTTCTTTTCTTTCTTATGCCATGAGATCAATGCAGGGAAATAGTGTTACTTGATCAAAGCTCACCAAGCACTATCAGTTTTAATTAGTTTCAGTGCCAAACATTTTCTAGTTTTCATCTGTTCTGTCAAGTTCACTAAATATGAGCTAGGTTCTAAGAGCCAATTAAAAAGAAAAAAGGTTAAAATTTTCCTCTAAAGGCAAAATCGTCTCATTTCTCTATGAATATGCCTCCCATTTCTCTGAAGATATGTAAGAGTCCCATTTATGTATTCTACCCTATAAATGACCTATTACCATTTTGCCAGGGGGTAGCAGAATTATGAGCTTTGGAGGTTGAATAAATTGATGCTAGACATGCCTTTTCTTGCTTGTGAAGTACTATAACCCATTTCTTGGAACTGCAAAATGATATGGTGCTGGACAGCATTCTAATAGTTTATTTGTTTACTTATTTATCAAATTTATATAGCTGCCCATCTTATCAAAGGTGACTCTGGCCAGTGCATATAATAGTTACATCAGACCAAAGCTGTGGTTGGCTTGCTTGTTTTAGCCCTAAAACTTAAATACTTGGTGTCTGTGGAGATTCTCAATGATCCAGGTCATGTGGTATCTATCTCAAAGGTGTTTTGTTGTTGTTTTTTTCCAAAAGGCATCTGGTCTGTTGTCCTTTCCTTGAGAAGGAAGATATTCCGTTTCTGATTCAAGAAGCTTCATCAGTTCGGATGGTGGGGAGATGGAAGGATAGGTACTGACAGATGAGACTGGAGAGGGGAGGGGAATGGAAGAATAGGTTCTGATAGGATGGAGGGTTACTTAAATACTTGGTTATGGTGTTCTGAAACCTCCCATGCCCCCCCCCACTGTTAATTTATTTATTTTTATTTTTATTTCATTTATATCCTGCCCTTCTCCGAAGACTCAGGGCGGCTTACAAGCTTAGCAGTAGCCTTCATTCTATGTATATGCCTGCTTATTAGGGCTTTCACACACACCCCAAGTGGCATTATTACAAAGTCAGCTTGATTGCCCCCAACAATCTGGGTCCTCATTTTACCTACCTCGGAAGGATGGAAGGCTGAGTCAACCTTGAGCCTGGTGGGATGCGAACCTGCACTAATTGCAGGCAGCTGGTGTTACTTAATGCTGGTTGTATACATTTTCTTTAAAGAAATAGAGTGGTGCTTTTTAGGGTCCCAGAAATTCCCAATCGGTGCCCTCCAAATATGTTGAGACCAGAGTCCCCCAAAGCTCCAGTATGTTAGTCTAGTATTTGTAGTCCAAACTCTCTAGTATGAAAATTGGGGCAGTTTGTTCTAATCAATATACTGTGACTTCCTTCTTTCACTGTTCTAATCTTTCTTCTGGCCTTATGGATAAACTGATGATAAGTAGGAAGAGGAAGGAGTGAACAGGATGATGAATGTATAGCATTCTTCGTTGGTCAAGTCAGCATACAAATCTGGCTTTGAATCTTTAATCTCTAATTGGAAATTATAATTTGGTAAGCTTGAGTCTAGTGCTGCAAGTATGAAGCAGAGATATTATTTGACCATCAGTCTGGGTTGATCAAATTTGTAGTTCTCTGCTTTGATCAGAGCTCAGAATCAAATATCATTGCTTCATATCTTTCATATTTTCATTTCCATTTTTGCTACCGTCCAAAATGCTGATATTCACCAGAAAAACAAAAAACAAACAAAACAGTTCCTCTGACTATTCATTCTTCTTTGAGAATAAATAATATCCACCTCTATATTTTCCAGGATGGGGAGTAAAATACCATTTGTTTTTCTGGCAAGGTGGTAAAAATTTTGCAGTGAGATTGGCAGTCTGCCTCTAGCTTCTGTGCTTACTGGGAAAAACTCAAATGGCATTATTTAGTTTTTCTTTTATATAACTTTTGATAAATAATTCAACAGTGTAAGGGATAAAAAAATAAGGACTCACCTGGCCAGGAGCATGTGGGAGTTGGGATGTGGTTCAGTTCTTACCTTAAGCAAGAGCATAAACTCCAAGCAATTCCTATCACTTACAGTTCTATGGGCAGGGTTGTTTTTGTGTGTGTGTGTGTGTGTGTGTGTGTGTGTGTGTGTGTGTGTGTGTGTGTTGGGTCTCCAAGATGCATACAACTGTGTGAGTAAAGGACTTGAAGGTATTTCAGGGGAGCTGTCAGGTACAAAATATGACTCTGCAACACAAATAATGTTTGCATATTGTGCACAAGAGAAATCACAGTTTGGAAGATAGATGTTTAGTAACTCAGTTTAATAGAGTAATCCATTAAATCAAATGTCTTGAGGGCAGTGTTCTTAAAAAGAATTTTTGCCTTATCTCAACAAGATGCTTTATGCAGCCTTGCTGACAGTAAGTGCTTAAAATTAACTTTTCTCTCTCTCCCTTGGAATATTCAACATGTTTCAATGATCCTGATTAAGCAATGGAAATAATTTAATTGTTTGTGGCAGCAACATGATTTGTTCTTGCTTCCTATTTTAGAATACATTTATTGCAAAGGCAACCATCCTTGTATTACTTCGTGAAGGCTACAACATCTGGATTGTAGAAATCCAGAGGACCTCTAGATGGCAGCAAGGAGCTACAGAAAACTCTGCAGCTATGTAATAGTCCCCCAGATTTATGCACTGCAAATATGATCACACTTTTTCTTTAGATGTACTGGTGAATCTGGTAGATCATAGAAAAATGCTTAACTAGACTGATGGAAAGCCATAATGGGTTAAAATCTGAAGTCTGTCCTAAAATAAAGTTAGTCTGCCTGTTATATGGACTCTATTAAAATGCAGTAGTAAGATGTTGATATTAATAAGGAAACCCAAGTAAGGTAATGGCAATCTACTGTTTTTGCTAGCTCTTTATCCCTGGAAGTGGGGTGCCCTTTCATTTTATCACCAGAAGTGGAATGCCCATTTTAAAAATAAAAATAAAATAACCCATCAGAGGTTTAACATGGCTGGTTAACTAATTATTTTAACAGAAACAGAAATTTATGCTAGCAATAATTGCATAATTTGCTGCCTAAATTTAACGGCACAGTCTTGAACTGTAAGCTCCATATCAACCACTCTATGGTCCAAGAATCACTGAAATTCTGGCCCCAGATTTATTTCTGTTAGGATCAGACTTGTACCAGCTTTTTATAGCTAGTCCAGAAATAAATACAATTGATCAAATTAATAGGAACAAAGCATGGGTGACCTCAGTTATTTAATCTAGCTAACAAAGCATGCGTGTGAAGGAAGTAAAACTCAAGTTCCATCTTTAGACGTTACCCTGAAAAATGAGTTTTAATTTAAAGATGGGTCAAACGAGTCATGCTGCTGAAGATTTTCCCAAATTAGAAACAAGAACAGTGGAGGGACAGCATGAAGCCAAAACTATACAGAATTCCCTTCAGAGAAAGAAAAGTGAAGAAGGACACTGATCAAGGTTGGGGATGGGGAGGAGAGAGACTAGAACTAACCTTAAAGATCAGTCAGGTATAAGAAGACAAAGACTTACAAAATTCTGCCTATAATTGGGTATGGTCATCCAACATGCTTCACTTGATTAGCAAATTAATTCATTTTTCTGAATGTCCAGAATGCATTTGGTCACAAAGAGAGCAATCCAAATGATCATTGGGCCCAAACACCTCTCCTATGAGAAAAAGATGGAAAGTTTGGGAAACTACCTTTAAAAAAAAATTGAGGATGACATCATTAAGATATAAAAAAAGATCATGGATGGTTTGGATAAAATGGACTAGAAGAGATTTTGTTCCTTCTGAAGGGGACAAGGAGGAACAAATGAAGTATGTGTAAACTTTGTCTCTTATGTACTTGTATGCTAAGTTGCAACACAAGCATGATGGAGCTTTGTAATGCTACCCTGTATGCTTTGTCATTTTGACATTACAGGCAGTCCTCGGCTTATGACCACAATTGAGCCCAAAACTTTTGTTGCTAAGAAGGTGATCACATTACTCCAGGGTACTGCAGCCATCGTAAATACATGCCAGTTGCCAAGTGTCTGAATTTTGATTACGTGACCACGGGGATATTGCAAAAGTCTTAAGTGTGAAAAATGGTCATAGGTCACTTTTTTCAATGCTATTGTAACTTCAAATGGTCACTGTGAATGGTTCTAAATCGAGGACTGCCTGTATTATGGTTAGGAACAGGTACATATGCATCTGGTTAGGAACGGATACAGATTAGAAATATGCACAGAGGGGTCTGTAAAGAGCTATTACTGATTTTAATTTGGTACAAAGGGTCCCACAGTGGTCTTATTAGGAAGCTGCTGAAATGTAGCTCCACATGCGATGACATTGTTTCAAGGAAGTTATTTTCTTATAAATGGATTATTCATCTTCTTTGCATTTCAAAAGTCAGAAAGAGACCAGAACTGTACTGATTTCCTCCATTGTCCCTGGGATGGAGGATATCTTTCAGCACAATATGATATAAGAAATCTGTTTTTATGTAATTCTCGTGGCTCATTTAAAAATTAAGTTATAGCATTTTTCATGCTTAGCAAATATTGAGGTGCAGTAGCCAAAACAATAATTAAATAAATATTCTGTTTAAATATATTTTGTTTATTAGTTTAATTTATGATATCTGTTAAATATCAGGGCCGGATTAAGTTGAGATATAGGAAATCTCACATAATTTTAAACCTGCCTTTAAAAAAATAAATATAAAGACACCCCCCCCCCTCAATATTTGAACAGCATTATCATGCTGGCAAAGAGAATTTAAGTTTTGCCTTTTGAGAATTTAATATTATGCCTCATGTTTTGTGCATTTTGCTAAAGATTTCCCAGAATTTATTGATAAGAAACAAAGAAAGCTTCTTCAGCCCTCAGTCACTTGGACTTAAAAGTCCAAGTTACTAAAAGCTTTTCATAAATACTGAGTATATATAATGTCAATATTTAGTTGACATTATAAACAGAAAAACAGGTTCAAGGGAATCTGCCTGCATCAAATCTTGTGGACCTAAGTCAGAGTTCTTTTTTTCTCCCTGTAAAGAAGCCACCATAAAATGGTATTTAGTTACAAAAAGTAATTGTTTCTAAGGACAAATTCATGACATGATTACAAGTAAAATTTCCTAACTGTGACAACGATATGTGACAAACCCATGCAAGTGTGATTTAACAAGATTATTTCAAAGAGTTTAAGTACTGTACTAGTATTTTTTTTGTTCCCCAAAAAGTTGTTCTCCTCAAACACTAGAGGCCATTTCAGCAATAATATTCATTTATTAGACTTACAGCCTGCTTTTTTCCCCAGTAGCATACCTTTGTACTTAATCCAAGGTGACAATTCTGGTTGTTGACCTATTGCCTAAGCAAAATACCGGTAACATCCTGTTTATGTTTGGTTTTGAAATTTAATAAAGATAGTTTTTAAAAAAGAAAACAAGTTGATATATATCCAACAGGTAGAAACAATCGAATACAAACATGGATTTGCCTCATCATATACAGAATTGAAAGAGTGTGAGGTAAACAGCCAGGTACAAATGCAGACTTTCAAAATGATGACTGAAATCTCCTGGAAGTCCATTAAATATTAAATCCACCATGCTTGAGGTGATTCGTGGACTAGGAAGAAGATTTGTCTCACCCCCACCATCCCATTGCATTCTGGTTTTTAAACTTTTCTTCATTTTAATATTTAAAGTTTTGTATGTTGGATTTTATGATGTTGTAAGCTACCCGGAGTTACTTGACAGTGAGATGGACAGCATATAGATTTAATCAGTGCTTTTTTTGTAAAACAAAAAGGTGCCGGAACTCACACATGTCATACAACCTGCCTTGCCTACACTACCAGGTTCCATCAAAAAAGGTGCCGGAACTCCGTTCTGAGCGTTCTATGACAAAATAAGCCCTGGATTTAATACATAATTAAAATAAAAATATAAAAAGAATGTGTGTTAATATGTTTCAGGCTATCCATCTGTTATTTGTAACATGAAAAGAAAGAGTTTAGAAGAAATAAATAGACAAGAATATGCCTAACTTCTTGTTTATATCTCTTGCAATCTCTACCCATAATATGGAAGAAGTTTTGCCAATTTACTTTCTTTCCAGAAATGTGATATATTTTTATGTAAGTTTATTTATCAAAGGAAGGAAGCATTTAATCATACTTAAAGTTGGGTTTTTTCACATGAGGTTTTTTTTCTCTCCTTTCTATCTCAACCAGTTGAAGAACGTTCTTCCTGAAATTGGGCAATGTTAGGAAATAATTTTAGAGTATAATTTTTAGATTTTTTTTTTTTAAATGTAACCTGATAGGAATTCCTCAAAGATCTCTTAGATCACTTTTGTTGAGTTTTATGGGATGCAGCTGAAAAGTAAATTTTCAATAACTGAGATGTTTTAAAAGTAAAATGTCTCACATTTTAAAAGGGTAATCTGGATTGTACTCTGGGCCCCGAAGCCCTGTGATGCACAAAACCCTTCTGACGAAAGTGTTAAATATACAGGAGAAACTGTTATTTTCTTATTTTCTTCATTGTGACATCGATTTGTATGGCTAACATTTTAGTAATAAAAGGCATAATGTAAAGCTGCAGCCCGCTGCGAGGGGAAGTCTACACATTGAGTGAACACTGCAGGATCTATTCATAAATATTCATTAAGGCCTGCTTTATTGAAAATGAAATTTAAGTACTTAGGATAATGGAAGAAAAGTAGATGGAATGGCTTTCATATAAGCTGAGAAAAGAGGGCTCAGAAGGAGACAAACCAAAAGAAGAGGGTGGGGGGGATGATAACTGGAATTTAATACTATTACAGGATTAAAACACTGGGAAAAGTATGTAATTCTGAAACTAGAATGCTTTCTTGCATTGGAGTAAATAAAATAAGTTAACTTGGTCTCTGCACTGTATGGAAGGGCTGTCAGCTTCAGAAGTGCTAGGCCCGCCGGATGAAGTTATAATTAGGAGAATACTTGATTGTGCAGAAGCAGACACATTGACCAAGAAGTTGAAGGGTAAAGAAGAGACACCAGCATTTCTATCATGGAATAAATGGTATATTTGGATGGATAAAAGATTAAAGAAATGAGGGTGGCTTGGAGGTTGGTCAAAAATGAAGTGATATAGTCTTTGTTAATGAATAAGCTTTGGAGTTGAATAGTTATAAGAGACTTAATGAGTGGAATATAATTGTTAGTTTAGAAGTAGATATGATGTGAAATTTTTGAAATGGTTTTCAATTTTTTGATTTCTTCGTTTTTTGTATATTGTAAATGTTTTTTTTGTCTGTGTTGGTGTATGGTGTGTTTTTAACATGAAATGTAAATAAAGATTCATTTATATAAAAAAAAGAAGTGCTAGGCCCACTGGTAGCCTATAGCAGATTAAGAGCAATAGCAACAGCACTTAGAGTTATATACTGCTTCATAGTGCTTTACAGCCCTATCTAAGCAGTTTAAGGTAAAGGTAAAGGTTCCCCCACACATGCGTGCTTGTCGTTTCCGACTCTAGGGGCTGGTGGTCATCTCTGTTTCAAAGCCGAAGAGCCAGTGCTTGTCCGAGGACATCTCCGTGGTCATGTGGCCGGCATGACTAGATGCCAAAGGCGCACGGAACACTGTTACCTTCCCACCGTAGTGGTCCCTATTTTTCCACTTGCATTTTTACGTGCTTTCAAACTGCTAGGTTGGCAGAAGCTGGGACGAGTAACAGGCACTCACTCTGTTACGTGGCACTCAGGATTCAACCCGTCAAACTGCTGACCTTCTGATTGACAAGCTCAGAGTCCTAACCCACTGAGCCACCGCATCCCTGTAAGCAGTTTTAAAAGCCACCATATTGCCCACCAACAACCTGGATCCTCATTTTACCAACCTTGGAAGCAGTGGTGGGATTCAAATATGTGAACAACTGGTTCTCTGTGTGGATGCTGCTTCTGGAAGTCCATTCTGAGCCTGGGCAACAAAAAAATTAGCTACCGTTCTGCCAAAGTGGTACGAACTGGCTGAATTCCACCACTGCTTGGAAGGATGGAAGGCTGAGTCAACCTTGAGCTGTTCAGAATCGAACTCATGGAGTGAACAGCGAGTTAGCCTGCAGTACTGCATTCTAACCACCGTGCCACCACGGCTGTTCTAAAGTACGGTACCTAATATATAGGTAATCCTCGACTGAAAACCAGAATTGAGCTCAACATTTCTGCTGCTAAGCAAAGCAGTTAAGTGAGTTTTGCCCCATTTTATGACACATTTCTTGTCATAGTTGTTATGTGAATCACTGCAGTTCTTAAGTTAGTAACAAAGTTGTTAAGTGAAACTGGCTTCCCCATTGACTTTGCTTGTCAGAAGGTTGAAAAGATAATCATATAACCTCGGGACATTGTAAAGATCATAAAAAAGAACCAGTTGCCAAGTATCCAAATTTTGATTATGTGACCATAGGGATGTTGCAACAGTCATAAGTGTGAAAAACAGACGTAAGCCACCTTTTCAGTGCTGTTGTGACTCTGAACGGTCACTAAACGAATGGTGGTAAGTCAAGGACTACCTGTAGCATTGAGTGATTGGTAGTCCTTGACTTACAATACAGTTGGGGCGGGAATTTTCTTTGCTAAACAAAGTAACTGTTAGGTGAGTCACACCAAATATTACAACCTTTTTTTGCCACAAATTGTTAAACAAATTGTTGCAGTTTTTAATTGGATCATTTCATCATGAAGCAGATCAGGCTTCCCCCATTGACTTTGCTTGTTGGAAGCCAACCGGAAAGGTTACAAATGGTGTTCATTTGACCCTGGGCTGCTGCAAACATTATAAATACATCCCAGTTGCCGAGTGCCTAGATTTTGATCACATGGCCATGAGGATGCCATGTAAGCGCAAAGTCCAGTTGTAAGTCACTTTTTTCAGTGCCATTGTAACTTTGAATGGCTGCTAAATGAATTTTTTATAAGTGGAAGATTACCTGTTGCTCGGGGGGGGGGTCAAACTTGTGACACATCATGAAGTATCACGAATTTTTTTCCATTGCCGGCAATGGGGTGGGCGCGGTTTTGCCGTGATGCATCTGGCCCGCGGGCCGGCAGTTTGACACCCCTGCTGTAGTTGCTCTTTTACTTCTTGCAGTAATCTGACCTTAAAGACCTGGCAATTCCTGCTTTGTCCTGTAGTGTTTTGTTTTTTTTAAAGAAAAAAAGAAAAGAAAAAACCATCCCCATCTTTTTTACTGAGGGAGTACTCTCCAATCGAGAAGTGAATCTAAATAGGCTTGCTTCAAACCAAACCAAAGTGACTGTAGGTCTCAGGAAGTTTCCCAATCCATACATTTATTTCTAGATCAGATAAGTACTCCCTCAAGCAGATCTGGAATACATTTTGTGGATCCCTTCACTGCTGCAGCTTGAGGAGCAGATGGTAGCCTTGGTTAAGAGGGCCATAGCACAATTGGATCTTATGCATCAATTGTGCCCATTCATGGATTGAAAGGTCCTGCTCACGTTTACTCATTCCTTGTTTATCTCTCATTTGGACTGTTGTTTCACACTGCATAAGCTGCTACCTTTGAAGACTGTTCAGAAACTTCAATTGGTAGAATGTGGTATCATCTATACTTCCAGTTTCACTTTGGTATACCCATGTGGGATCACCACATCACAGACTGGACTGGCTTCTTATAAGGTGGGTACTATTTTTCGGTGCAATTCAACTTGATGGTTGTTACCCACCTATAAAGTCCTTCATGGCATAAGGCTAAGTTAGTTGTGAGACTGCCTGTCTCTGATTATATCTGCCAAACTTTCAAGAGCCAACAGAACAGGGATGTTTCAGATTCCCTCTAGGAGACATATAGTGGAATGCAGGAGATAAGAAGAGACTGGCCAACCATTTGTCTGAAATGGTATAGGGTTTCCTGCCTGAGCAGGGGGTTGGACTAGATCAGTGTTTTTCAACCACTGTTCCGCGGCACACTAGTGTGCCGCGAGATGTTGCCTGGTGTGCCGTGGGAAAAACTGAAAAAACACTGACCTAGGAGACAGCGGTGAGAGGAGGAGGAGGAGGAGGAGGAGGAGGAGGAACAGCCGCGGGCGGAGCGGCGCTGCAAGACTCTCTGGCGGGGAGCGCTGGGCACCGGAGCCTTGGCTAAGCTGACGGCCCTACTTCGCTGGAAGCAAAAGCCCGGGAAAAGAAGTGGGCTCGACCTCTCTAGGCACCAGGGCTCCACGGCAGCGTAGCTCCGCCCCCTTCTCTGGCTTCGGAGGGTCTCTTGCTGAAGAGAGAGAAGCTGGGGAGAGGCGACCGGCTCGCTTATCGGAAGAGGATGGACGGGCGGCCAGCCCGGCTCGCCTGAGCTGTCGCGTGGTTGGTTGCCTGCAACGTTCAAAAAAGCTCTTCTTCCCCAGCACGCGCCGCTTACTCCTTACTCCCCGCGCGGCTGAGGATGCGAGACTCCCGCCTGGTCGGCTGCCTGGCTCCGCTTTCTTTGCTCGCCGCGACCCCTCGCCCCAGCCCGAAATAGAGGGATCTGACCGCTTTGCTCTTGGAGGCTTCGCTTGCGTCTGAAAAATTACATGGCTGATATTTTTTTTAACCTGTCCTTTTGATACGTTGCATAATAAAATGTCCTTTGGACCAAAGCAATTAAAAACCTTTGGGGTTCCCCCCCCTCTGGAGTGAAGTGCTTTTGATGGTAAAGGTGAGAAAGAAAGAAAAAAGGAAGGGAAAAAAGGAGAAAGGGGGAAGGGGAAAAGGGAGGGAGAAAGAAAAAAAAGGAGAATAGAAAAGAAAGAGAGAGAGAGAGGAAGGGAGGAAGGAAGGAAGGAAAAAAAGCAGGAAGAAAAATTAAAAAGAAATGCAAGTAGCTTCCAGTTTCCACAACAAGTAGAAAGCAAGAAATTGAGAGAGGGAGGGAAAGAAAGTGGGAGAGAGAAAGGCAGGAAAGAAAGGAAGAAAGATAGAAAGAAAGAAAGAGAAAAGAAAGAGAAAGAAAGAAAGAGAAAAGAAAGAAAGAAGGAAAGAAAGAAAGAGAAAGAGAAAGAGAAAGAAAAATAAATGAAGGAGAAAAATGCAGAAAGAAAAATTAAAAAGAAATGCAAGTAGCTTCCAATTTCCACAACAAGTAGAAAGCAAGAAATTGAGAGAGGGAGGGAAAGAAAGTGGGAGAGAGAAAGGAAGGAAGGAAGATAAAGAAAGAAAAGAGAGGGAGGGAAGAGAGGGAAGGAAGGAAGGAAGAAAGAAAAGAAGAGAAAAAAGAAAATACAGAAAGAAAAATTAAAAAGAAATGCAAGCTTTCCTTTTCCTTCACAGCAAAAACAAACAAACAAAAGCCCCAAAATAAAATAAAATAAAGAGGCTAATAATAATAATAATAATAATGATAATAATAATAATAATAATAATAATAATAATAATAATAATAATAATAATAATAAGAAGAAGAAGAAGAAGAAGAAGAAGAAGAAGAAGAAGAAGAAGAAGAAGAAGAAGAAGAAGAAGAAGAAGAAGAAGAAGAAGAAG
The DNA here is from genome assembly GCF_964194415.1 of Vipera berus. Taxonomy (NCBI): domain Eukaryota; kingdom Metazoa; phylum Chordata; class Lepidosauria; order Squamata; family Viperidae; genus Vipera; species Vipera berus. Next base: position 14,951,982 of record NC_138207.1, on the reverse strand, counting down.
AAGAAGAAGTTGGAAGGGACCTTGGAGGTCATCTAGTCCAACCCCTTGAGAACACAGGCCATCCTCGACTTACGACCGTTCGTGTAGCGACCATGGAGAGGTCCAATGGTGCGGAAAACGGTGGAGTGCCTCGTGATTTTTTTCATGAAACAAGTGTGCCTTTGCCCAAAAAAGGTTGAAAAACACTGGACTAGATGACCTGCAAGGTCCCTTCCAACTTCAACTTCTTCTTCTTCTTCTTCTTCTTCTTCTTCTTCTTCTTCTTCTTCTTCTTCTTATTATTATTATTATTATTATTATTATTATTATTATTATTATTATTATTATTATTATTATTATTATTATTATTATTATTATTATTTGCCTTCTGTGTTGGGTTAACACGTCACCTGCGATTCAGAGGCCTTCAGCGCTGTTGGCTTTCTATAATGCTTTAAAAATCTGTTGTTGTTGTTTTCCTCCAGGCATCAAGCCAGTACGTTGGCTGACCCCATCAAGTAAATGATATGAGGGTTGATCGTTTGTGTTTTGGCTTCAGTTTCAGATGTTTATGTATTGATTTGCAGTTTTAATCTTTATTGTTTATCTTTGCAGTTTAATTGTGTGTTTAATTCTATGTTAGGTATGGCATTGACACAAATGGAAAGTTTGCACAATTTGTTGGGCTATTAATTAATTTAATTCATTTTAATTCTATTTATATTTCAACTTTTATATTGTCTTTTAAATTTTGCCCTGTAAACCACCCTGAGTCCTTCGGGAATAGGGCGGTATATAAAACTAATTAAATAAATAAATACGTTGCTTAGCTAACTAAGGTATAGCACACTCTTCACAAGTTGTAAAGGCCAAAAGCCATAGGTTGTGCTGGATAAAACGATGCCATGACTGTTTGCCATGGCAGTAGAGCAGACATGTCAAACTCGCGACATCACGTGATGTCGCGCTTTTTCGCCATTGCCGGCAATGGGGTGGGTGTGATTTCCCGATGACGCATCTGTCCCGTGGGTCGGCAGTTTGACACCCCTGCAGTAGAGGATCTATTTTTGTAGAGAGCAAGAGTGCTATTGGACAAAGTTGTGCTGCATTCAAAAATATAGCCTTACTTTTCAAATTCCCTAAGCAAAGGAAAAACAGGCACACAAATCTGAGAAAACTAACTACACTATAACAAAAATAGACATTAAGACAACACTTAAGGCAAACTTTAAATAAAATGATCAAACAATTGCTAATTAAATTAAAGTAATCAGTAGTCAGCAAAACAACAGCAGCAACAACAGAAAGCCTTAAGGTACCATAAAGAATAATAGATTTATTGTCGCAAGATACATGAAATGCTATATTCCATAGGGAAAAAAAGAGGGGAAAAATGTAAACATCAAAGTAATGTAGTCCTATGGCTGTTCTGCGTCAAGCTCAAAAGGAGTCATTTCAAAGAATAGTGACTGCTAATTATTCAATCATTCCACATTTTTGCTGTTAGTTTTTGGTTATAACAAGACTAAAAAAACCCCACAATTTTCTTTATTTAAACCCTGAGGAGAAGAATGAAGCTTCTTGATTAGCTCTAATGTACCAGAGCAGCCTCTAAGGGATCTTTCAAACCTAAGCCTTCCACCCCCACCCCACACACTGCCTGAAATTACTTGCTTGGCAAATCACTAGACAAGGGATGGAGTTACTTGTGGGATGGTACCATTTCTGAGAAGGCCCTCCATTATGTTTACAACAGGAAATTAATGTGATGTGGGATGGTCTTTTCTCCATATTTTTGATAGTTTAGGAAAACTAGAAGTTGCCTTACATGTCAGAGTATAATCTGTTTTAGTATTTTGTATCACCACTGACAAGTTGTCTTTGTGCAATTTTTGCTGTTTGTTGCTGTTCAGTTACTAAGTTATATCCAACTCTTCACGACCCCATAGACCATAGTGCAACAGACACCCTGTCCTCCACTATGTCCTGGAGTTTGCCCAAATTCATGTCTGTTACTTCAATGACACTATCTAACCATCTGATCTTCTGCCATTTCCTTCTCTTTTTCCCTTCAGTCTTACCTAACATCAGGGTGCTTTTCGATGACTCCTCTCTTCTCATTATGTGACCAAAGTCTTTGAGCTTTGGCTTCAATATCTGTTTTTCCAAAGAACATTCAGAGTTGATTACCTTTAGGATTGGCTGATTTGATCTCCTTACAGACCAAGGGACTCTCAAGTGTCTTCTCCATCACCACAATTCGAAAGCATTGGTTCTTTGGTACTAAGCCTTCCTTATGGTCCAACTCTCGCAGCCATACATGACTACTGGGATCTGTGCAAATAATAAGCCCTAAAAAGCATATTAAGACTCTTCCAAAAATACAGCTCTTTGGTTTTTGTAGTAGTGTTGGAATTGCCAAATTTGCTCCAAAAACAATTATTGTGATTGGCAACTCAGCTAGACATAAAACTGCAGACATCATTGCTGCTTTTTCCTTTTCCATCATCATCATCATCAATCATCATATGCCATCAATTCATGTGTGACTCCTAGTGACTACATACGTTTTTTCCCATGATGATCCAACAGTGAAGTCAACACCACTGTAACTATGTTCATCCACCTTGTTTTTGTTTGTCCTTTTCTTCTCATTTCTTCCACCTCCCCAGCATGAGAGCATTTTCTAGGGAGCCGAGTCTTCACATAGTGCATCTATAGTAGGATAACCTAGAATTAAGGAGAAACTTCCTAACAGTGAGGACAATTAACCAGTGGAACAGCTTCCCTTCAGAAATTGTGGGCACTCCATCACTGGACGTTTTTAATAAGAGACTAGGCAGTCACTTGTCTGAAATGGTATAGGTTCTACTGCTCGAGCAGGGGGCTGGACTAGAAGACCTCCATGGTCCCTTCCAGCTCTAATCTACTCTATAACTTGAGCTTGGTCATTTGTTCCTTGAATGAAAACTCTAATATTGAGAACTTGATTTGTTCGATAAAACCATATAAGACATATTCATGTATAAAGGTAAAGGTTCCCCCGCACATGCGTGCTAGTCATTTCCAACTCTAGGGGCTGGTGCTCATCTCCGTTTCAAAGCCGAAGAGCCAGAGCTTGTCCGAGGACGTCTCCGTGGTCATGTGGCCGGCATGACTAGACACCAAAGGCACACGGAACGCTGTTACCTTCCCACCGTAGTGGTCCCTATTTTTCTACTTGCATTTTTACATGCTTTCGAACTGCAAGGTTGGCAGAAGCTAGGATGAGTAACAGGCACTCACTCTGTTACGCGGCACTCGGGATTCGACCCGCCAAACTGCCGACCTTCTGATCGACAAGCTCAGCATCCTAACCCAGTGAGCCACCGCGTCATGTATAGACGTATGCATAACCCCATGGCTGATACATCAAATGGTGTGAGACCCATCTGTTCAGCTCAAAACTTTCATATAGAATAAATAAATCTTACCTGACTAAATATAATCCTTAAAAGTATTTTCTGCAATTCATCAAAGAATTATGAGCTTTCGGCACTTTGTAGTCATCAAATGCAAGCTTGGCTCAGTCAGTAAGCCTATTCTTCATCACATGCCAAAGGGAAACTAATACCCACTGTGCCAATGCATATGGGTCCCCCCCCTATAACAGTGACATCCCCAACAGAGAATTGCATGGCATACCAGAGGGGAAAAATTGTGAGTCAAGTTTATTATAAATAAAAAATGTGGACAAAGCATAGGATACTGAAAGTGTAGATATGGCTTTATTCCTAAAATAAAACACTTGCAGGCAATCTGCTGATTTTGATAGAGACTAAGGCAACATCCAGATATTTTTGGAGACTTTCCAACCATTGTTTGAATCCTAAGTTAACTTAAACAAATTCATGGCACAAATATTTACTGTTTTATTTATTTTTCTCATCTCCAATCCCGTCCAGCTTGTCCCCATCCTTATGTTCCCTGGCTTATTCTACATGGTTCAGGAGAGCGTTCTTCAATGGAAGTATCCTGGATAAATTATACCAGTTAAGCAAATGCTTTCTTTTTTTCTGATTTTGCAATAGAAAAGGCTGATATCATGTGGTCAGTCTCATCAGCATTTAAATAAGGTTCATCACTCCGAACGAACATTTTGGAGGAGTACATACCAATATTAAGTTGCATTTTACAGATTTTCCAAAAACTTGGGACTGAAGTTCTCGGGCGCCATTGCCACTGGAATTTTAGAAGTAGCATTCCTAACACATGGAGCCATCCCATATACTAACTAGAAGATATTGAGTTCCTTCAGAGAACCCATCTGAGATCCTATCTGAAACAGAGAGCTTCATTCATTTAAACACAACCAATTCTTTGAAGACATCTCATTATCCTCAATAAAGAATTTCGTAAGTGTAGAATCATCAACATCTCCACTTTTCAAGAGTCCTTAATCAGGCACTGCAACCCACAACCTGGGCAAAATAGCAGTAGCTTTTGGTATCTAAGCAGGGACCCTGACATGCTGCACATTTCTCTGTATTGGTGAGGCTCAATAGAAACCTAATTAAAAAAAAAGAACTATAAAAACAGAACACGAAACAGGAGATGATGATATTAAGACCACAGTAAAGGAGCATCACAAAATCTCCCTTGTCCCCTGTGACTCCCAGGCCTGATAACATAGCCAAGTCTTGAGGGATTTATAGAATGTTGAAAGGGATCAATCTAATCTCTCATCCAGATGGAGAAGTTTCCACAAGATGGGTACTACAGCAGAAGAGGTCCACTTTTTGGAATCCGCCAGATGTAATTCCTTGGCAGACAGAACCAACAGCATTCCTTCTCTATTGGTCCTGATGTAATTGAAGGGAGGCAGTCACTCAGATAACCTAAACCCATGCCATGTTATTGTATATGTCTATTCTGTGATTTGAAATCCTGCATTTTCTGATTGGAATCACATGGTAATCAAAGTGTTAGCTGCTGTGATGTACATGCAGATGCCATCAGAGGTGCAACTTGTGCTGTAGAGTGCAATTTCTAAATGTTTGTGTCATCATATTCAACATATACTGGTTTAATTCCCCATTCCTGATCTGCATGGTTGGATCAGCTCTTCCATCATTACACTATGATTGAGCAAAATACCATTCTCCTCACATTCATTAAATCTTTTCTTCCAATACAGATTAAGCTTGGAGATTTGAAGACATTCTTTGAATGAGGAATTAACTAGATGAATGGATAGAGGGAAGTAGAATTCATATGTCAAATATCATGATGATTTAAGAGCTTCTCAGTCCTCATTTCCTAGCTTTTAAATTTGGGTTTATACATGACTCAAGCTTCAGGCATGGCTTTTTTATTGGATCACTTTTCTCATAATTAATCTCTCCAGACTTTTTCATCTTCATGGGAGGCCCTCTCTTTAATTACTTCTAAACAGTGGGATGGAATTGTGATTGGCCCCAAGTCTCTCTGCTCTTAGGAAGGATGTCAAAATGCATCTCTTTAATTTAACTTTGATACTGCCTTTAGTGATGAGGTTCAGCAGTGTTTCATTTTTTAAAGTTATTATTGCAACTAGGATTTCCATTACAATTCTAGTAATCAACCTTGATGAAGAATTTATTTATTTTTTTTTACCTTGCCTGGGTAGGTCTTTGTTGCAGCTAAAGTTTTCAATTTACCTTTCTCAGCTGAGGATGTTCCACAAGATTGAAGATATGACCTTTAGGTTGCAATAACATTCTTTAGGCATCAGGAATTAGCATTTTTCATCTATCATTCTTGTAGGCCTTTAAAGTACGTGCACATTCTGTTATGTTATTCCTGTAATGATGTTATTGCCTTAAGTGAAGCTGTGTTCTCCTCAGTGCAATTATAAAGTAGAAAATGGTACTCTCCTTACTGTGTTCTGTTATTATCACCACATCTTATGAAACAAAAATCACTCTTTAATTTTTTTTTAAAAAGGAAAGATTTTAATCCTATGGTTACAGCATTTTATGGGATGAAAAATCTAAGCCATATCTCAAATCTCAGCAGAGAGATTGCTTCAGTTGTACGGATGTTTTAAGCAAAATATGAATAAGCGTGAAGTCAAAATATGAATAAGCGTGAGGTCCTTGGTATGCTCTCTGAACTTGGCTACTTTCTTGCAGGCATTTCATTACCTAACTAGGTAACATCATCAATGCCAGAAGGGAGTGGGGTTTGGTCTCTGTTTATATATAGGTGGCTTGCTCTTTCGGTATTGGTGGGAGATTTCTTGCCTAAGCCATTGCTTACTGTTTGATTCTTTGTCTGAGTATTTCATTGATTGGAATAATGTTCACTAGATGATTGTTGATCTAGTATTAATCTATAAGGGGAAAGGAAGTATTCCAGTTTTATAAATACACTATCTAGTAGGCATTGTACAGGTGTTTAGTATTAATCCATAATTATCATAATACTATGCTGTCCTGATAAAGTAAGCCCTGGGCTAAATTCCCCTTGATAGCTATGTATTAAGGTGGACAGTTCAATACTCACCTTTACCTTCTTTTGCTCATGGTTTTCTCTTCCTGACAGGTTTTCTCTCTCTCTCTCTCTCTCTTTCTCTCTGTCTCTCTCTGTCTCTCTGTCTCTGTCTCTGTCTCTGTCTCTGTCTCTCTCTCTCTCTCTCTCTCTCTCTCTCTCTCTCTCTCTCTCTCTCTCTCTCTCTCTCTCTCTCTCTCTCTCTCTCTCCCTCCCTCCCTCCCTCTCTCTCCATTCATTCATTCATTCATTCATTCATTCATTCATTCTCAGGGCAAAGAAATTGCACATTTTATTTATCTCTAAATACAGGACACACCATTAAATATAAATATTTATATATGCAACCTAAAGTTGGAAGGAAACTAACAGCTCAGAGCACTTTCTCTCTGTCAGTCAATGTTTAGATAAGGAAGCAGCACCAGATAAACAATCAGGGATAAAAATAATTGCTTTACTCCCTAATCATGGAACCATCAAAGAACAAGTCACACCTCAATCAAATCTCCAATCTCCCATGTACCAATGATGGTACTTAACCTGACAATGAAGCCTTTCCAAGAAATTAACCAAGCTCAGCAAACTTCAAAAGCTCAGCGATCCCAATGCTAAGCCATGTGCATTCTTTACTATCATTTAAGAATGTTTCTCCCAGACTTAAACTTTAAAATATTGCAGACATTTATCCAAATGTCCAAAGAAGCACTCTGTGATTTATTGAAGTGTTTTGTTACCTGTGTGTATTATCCTGATGCTTAGATCTGGACTGATGATTAAATAGGCAACTATATTTTGAAGTTAGGACAAGCTAGTCTTCCCATTTAATGCACTTGTTAAAATGTTCAATGCAGAAGTTAATAAAATAAGAATTTATTTACCCATTTTTTATTAATGCAAGAAAAGGGTTTTATTTGCTTGAGTTGAAATACTGTATGTATTCAGGAAAACAAATAATGGTGCAGTTAAATATATTTTTGCTATATATTTAGCAGAGTTTATTTCATGAGCCACTTGGATCACAATCTGATTACATTTTATTTTATTATCATAATTAAGCTGCAGGTGTCATTAGAAGGAGTTTTATTTGGTCTTGTAAAGCATAAGGTGCACTACTGACTTGATGTGTTCACTATGTTAAAAATGTTAATGTTCCCAAAGGACCTAAGCGTGTGTACTGCATTTGTTGCTTTGGTGGCAGCTGTCAGAATTTGTTGGCCTAGTAAAAGTGAGAAAGAATATTAATACGAAGCAGTTTTTGCTAAAAGTATCTCAGAAAGGAAAATGCTAGACTAGTCATTCCACAAGAGCTTCAGCCTTGCAGACTGCAAAACAAATCCAAGTACATCACAGTTGCCTGAACTGTGACATAGGTGGCAAATAAATCTGATAAATAAATAAAAATTGATCAATAAAAATCCAAGTTATAAGAAAACATGATGGCAGAAGGAATAGCTCATGTTTTCAGATTTGTTGAGGTACCCTGAAGGTCTTTTTGGGTGAGAGATGGGAGATACATACATGCCCAGACACACAGACACAAATGTTTACTGTATATACACACACACACACACAATGTATACTCTCTCTCTCTTACACACACACACACACACCCATACAGTATATGCATAAACAAATTCTTGTTTCTGTGTCTTCTTCCTCTTCCTCTTCATTTCCTATTGATGTGATTCTGTGACTACCCCGTCTCTTAATTTGATCTGATTATTTAGATTCTCACAGATGTGGTGATTTGTGCTGTACTGTAAACTCCTAAAGACACAAAATGCCCCTACCTCCCTGCTATAATTAATTGATATTATTTTCTGATTTTATATTGTGTTTGCTTAACAGAAAGCCAGGATAATGTGTTGTACTACAACCCAGCATATTTGGGTTCAAATTTTGGGAATGAGCAACTCTTGATAACATTGGTTTAACCAGCTTCTCTCAGCTTAGCCTTCAGATTGCTGTGATGTTAGGCAATATGTGTACCATGGAATTTCTTAGAATAGAGTTAAGATCATTTGTTTCAATCTTTCTGACCCATTAATGTTCCCACAGGCAGATAGGGGGAGTATATACTTGCGTTTACAGCATATGTTTGATTGACTGATGCTTTTAAGGAAATCTTTTTTCCAGTTTACCTCTACAGCAGTAACCCTTTGAAATAGGCTGGACTGAAAGGGAATGAACCCAGATGAACCAGTGATTTGAATCTGGGTCTCTCTCATTCTCATCCAGTACTTTAACAACTACACCACGTTGGAGTTTCAGTCTGTCATGTAGCAATAAAGTAAAACCCATGCAAATTGCTGGAATGAAAGACAGTACAAATGTATGTGTAATAATTAAAAAGGATGCAGCTTCACATAGCTACAAACCAATAAAAATAATAAGCAAATAAGTAAAGAAGACAGCAATAAAACAAATATATTAACATGGGAACGATGCAGTGAAATAACAGAAAAGCAAAGGTGTTTTTTTAAAGTTTGTACAGTATCTCTCTGTCTTAGTTTCAGAGCCTGTTATACTCAATCATCCTTGTTTTAATGATGATTCAGGATGATGAATTTAATGAGGGATTTTCTAACATTAAAAAAGTATGGTCGACTTGTATTGTAGACCATAACAATGTAGGCCAGACATGTTAAACTCGTGATGTCACGTGACATCGCACAATGTATTGGGATGGTTTTGCCATTGCCAGAAATGGGGTGGGTGTGGTCTTCCAGATGACATGTCCATCCCGTGGGCCAGCAGTTTGACACCCATGATATAGGCAGTCATTGACTTATGACCAGTCATTTAGCAACCATTTGAAGTTACCATGAATATGTCAGGCACATGAAACCAGGAGCAGGATAGGGTTCAAAATCACTGTGCATTTACTCCATGCAACTTACAAAAGAATCTACTAACAATCAAGAGAAATTGGTGGCAGATAAGAGTCAGTGAATTTCAAGGGGAACTGGACTTAGGTCTCTTTCGGGGGTGTAGAGAAGTCAAACTGATAATATGTTTGATCCACCCTCAGGGTCAGCCTTATTATCTCTTGCAGAAGGGGTCTTCAAATTTGGCCCTTTTATGACTTGTGGACTTCAACTCCCAGAATTCCTCAGCCAGGCACGCTGGCTGAGGAATTCTGGGAGTTGAAGTCCACAAGTCATAAAAGGGCCAAGTTTGAAGACCCCTGTCTTACAGGATCTTCTTTGGAGAATAGTTGCAACCCAGATTTCAATTTATGATGGCCTCCCCTAGCGTGGGGTGACGTGGCTGCAGTTCAGGCACTCAGGAACCATGCTGTATTTATGGCCATTTGTCATGGTCCCATGACTTCATTTTATGATGGTTTTGCCAAAACCTGGCATTTACTTCCAGTTTTTGGCAAAACCTGCCCATAGCAAACCATGGGTTTGTTTAATGAACAGGGCAGTTACTAACAACTTTCAAGAAAGGTTGTAAAACCATTACCACTTAGTGAGAAGACTCCATTACAGTCATAAATGAAGGACTACTTATAATACGAATCCTCGACTACCTTAGATTTCACAGTTCGCACACCAAAAGCAGATCTTGTGTAAAGCTTTATAATTGTGAGGAGAACTCCAGAGCTGTTTTCCTCAGCCTTAATAATCACAGACTAACTCTCCAGGCTATATTGATTTATTGTGGAGTTTTATTTTTCTGCCTTTAATGGCAAACAGTCCCCCTTTGAGGCACTACAGGGAAGGGAATCTAAGAAGCCTTTTGCATGAATGTTCATGTTTGCTTACATCTTTGTCGGCTAAAATAATTCATTGATCACTAATCACTGTGGTTGTTTGCACACAACAGCTTCCCTATATTGCACTAAACTGTCCTGAGGCTGCAAGGTGCCACAGGAAGCAATCAATAATAAAGTCTCATGAAGTTTTTAATGATAAAACATTGAAAGGCTTTCTCCTTCTTCTGAATCCTTGGTTTTGTTTTTTTGAAGAGATCGAAAATGGTTATAAAGGCAGGAGAAAAAACAAACCCTTTGCTGACCAGTGAACGCTCTCTTTTCAGAAGCTTTTCACAAATAGCCTTTTGAAATCCTCTATCAAATTTGCAGGTAGAAAGAAAAATAATGGGCAGTATTTAGAAGTACAGATAGCCCATAACAGTCCAAAATTTCCATTGCTAAGGAAGACAGTTGTTAAGTGGGGTTTGCCCCGTTTTATGACCTTTCTTGCCACAGTTAAGTAAATCACTGCAGATGTTAAGTTAGTAGCACAGTTGTAAAGTGAACCTGGCCTTCCCATTGACTTTGCTTGTCAGAAGTCGCAAAAGGAAGTCACGTGACCCTGGGACACTGCAACTGTCATAAATAAATGCCGGTTGCCAAGTGTTTGAATTTTGATCATGTGACCCTGGGGATGCTGCAACAGTTGCAATGTGAAAATCAGTCATAACTCACTTTTTTCGATGCTGTTGTAATTTTGAACCGTCACTAGACGAATGGATGCAAGCCGAAAACTACAGTATCTGTATTCTACAGATAAAGAAAAAGAGTTGGATGATTGGTCAAGGTGATAATAGACCAACAGGAGTTCCCTCATCATATCTTCCTTTGGGACAGAAAATTAATAATTAATTAATTTATACATTCCCTTTGGCCATCTCAGAATGAAAAAAAAATTGCAGGAGTACGCTAATTCATTCATTAACATTTTTACAAACCCTTGTTCTTTTTTTTGATTGAATTTCTCAAGCAAATGAGCTCTGACATTTCATGGGGAAAAAAATAGGGAAATGATTCAGTCTGGCAATTAATATTTTCCCAATCTCCCAATTCTATCCAGAGCAGAAATTAAATCTGTCCTTTTCTTCATCACTGCAACTTTGTCACTTCCTGTAAAAAGGGACCCCCTTGACAAGTTTTGTCAGTTTTAAACAATCAATTAAAATATATCCTTTCATTTATTTGTTTCAAAATAAACTTAGAGCCCCCCCACCCGTCACCCAAACAGCATAAAGAAGATCCTTGAGGAACAAGGGTAGTGATCAGCAGTTCATCCAAAACCAGTTTATATCATTTTGAACTAATTTCAGCTTCTTTGCTGTCTTGAAAATGGTCTACAACCACAGTCTGAATTGGAACAAGATCCTTTTAGAATCAAAGCACTGTATTGTCATTGTAGTGTGACCAATTTTTTTCACCAGACTTTTTTTTTAAAAAAAATATAAGTTTATTTAATTAGCATATGATAGACAATGTAGGGAAGTCTGCAAATGCTGGATACAAGGCAATCCTGACAGCCTAGATTGCTAGTTCATTATGTTTGGCACTTGCATGCCTATCCTTGGGGCACCACAAGGGACAAACTAGCTTCACACCAGCTAACTAACAGGGCTCGGCTTGCTGGCTCTTCCAGGCTGCTCCGCTGGTCTCACCTTGCCTCATGTCACAAAATCTCACATACAACCAGGTCCAGCACCGACTTCTGCTCTCTGCACACAAGAATGCAACTCGTTTTTTTTCCATCAAAGTGGTACCCATTTATCTACTCCCAATACTGCATGCTTTTGAACTGCTGGGTGGGCAGGTGCTAGGGATTGAACAACGGGAGCTCACTCTGTCTTGCAGAGCTGGGCTTGAACTGCTAAAGAGCCGACCATTTCCGGCTAGCAGTTCCAGCATCATTAAGCCACTGCATCACTGCATCCCCAGTGTTTTACATTTTAAGGTGGTGGAAACACATAATACTCCTTCCTCCTCCTATTTTCTCCATAACAACAACCCCATAAGGTGAGTTGGGCTGAGACAATGTGACTGGCCCAAAGTCACTCATCCAGTTTATATTATTATGTAATAGTATATACTATATTGTATTAATATGATATTGTATTTGTATTTTATTATTATATTGAATTGTATTGTATTATCATCTACCTATTATCTATAATCATGTGTCTATTTAACTATCTGGCTGGCTGTCTAGCACTGATAATGTTACCTAGTTTGGGTAATGAAATGTTTGCAAGAAAACAACCAAGCTCAGATAGCACCAAGGGCTCTTCATTTCATCCCTGAGCTACAAATGTTCTCCTTTATTGGTATCATCTATCTATCTATCTATCTATCTATCTATCTATCTATCTATCTATCTATCTATCATCTATCTATCTATCTATCTATCTATCTATCTATCTATCTATCTATCTATCTATTTATCTATGATCTGTCATCATTACCTATCTATCTGACAATATTAAATGATATATAAATTATCAGTTGGTAAAAGCCTTCCAAAACCCTGTAGTTCTCAAGTGGATTTGATCTTTCATTAAAAGTCCCACTCAGATAAGCTGAACTGTTATTTTTCAACCTAGGGCACCATCCATTGACATTTTCCTTATTCCAAACGTATATTTCTTTGTATAAATATCTTTATCATACTAAAGAATCACCAGATGACTATTTCTGCTGGCATCAGAAATATGTCACATAATGGGATAAAAGATAAATTCCAGACTCAAAAATTGCCAGTTTGAATAGTTTTTTTCTCAAAACTATCACCCCATTTGTCCTAAGTAATAGTGCAAAAATCACATCCATTGTTGATGATTTTAAATTGCTTTGGCTTAGTTTCCATAAAGATTGTTTATTGTTCACAATAGCATTAACAATAATTGCATCTCAAACTAATTTGATTTTAGACAGCCCTATTAAAATCATTTTTTAATGAATTTCAGTGTGATTAGTTCACTTGGAGACCTAATATTACAAGCACACTGAAATATGGTATCTCTTCTGTTGGTACAATACAATAAACACACAGACACTTGTGGGCACAAAATCCAAGTTTTTCGTAACTGTTTCATTTCATGGCTGGCTGGGAAATTCTGGGAGTTGAAGTCCACGTGTCTTAAAATTGCTAGGGTTTATAAACACTACTTCAATGTGTTGTCTATCACTATGTGATTGATGAATTCTCAAAGCTTCAAAACCCAGGTTTGTGATTATATCATCCCTTCATCTGTTTTAAATTATTCATGGGAAGATGGAGATAAAGCTTTAATGGTGGGTAAGCATTATTTCCATTTCTGTTTTATTTTCAATCTCAACCAATGACCTATCGAAAAATAATTGCAGAATTCTTCTCATTATACAGATTCAGTCACTGAGTATCTGTTAACATTTGCATGCTGCATAGTTCAGGATGCCACTCCAATTATTCAATGCTTAATCATGGTGTGTAATCATGATTTGTTCACCAAACTACCCAGACCTGTCAGACTGATGCCTGAAATTAAACCTCTGCTATCTGGATTCAGCTTATGAAAAATTGAAGGGCCGCCCATTTCCACAAAACATGATAAGCACAAAACAAATTACGAATTAATTTTAAATCCTCCTAACAGCACCTTATCAATTCAAGGAAACTTTTGTTTGATTAAAAACAGCCACCCAGATTGATGTGTTTAATTAACAACAACCATGTTTAAATGGTTGCTGATTAACCATCAAAATCATCCCAGGTCTGAATTCCAGACCTACAGTGCTTCAGGTTGGAGTTTTAAGCATGTCACAATGTGTATAAATGTAATCTGAAAATTCAGCATGTATTAGTCATATTTGCCTGGTTTTCTCCCTGCCCGCTCCCAGACTCATGCATAAAATTAAGAATAATTATGGAGCTGGTTGGTATGGTGTTGAACCTGAATCTGCCTAATCCTAAATATCTATGGAAATTCTAAGTCTTCCAGGTCATAGTTATCTCAAAGATGCTTTTTCATGAGACAACTGGGCTTTAATAATAATAATAATAATAATAATAATAATAATAATAATAATAATAATAATAAGAAGAAGAAGAAGAAGAAGAAGAAGAAGAAGAAGAAGAAGAAGAAGAAGAAGAAGAAGAAGAAGAAGAAGAAGAAGAAGAAGAAGAAGAAGAAGAAGAAGTAGTTGAAAGGGACCTTGGAGGTCATCTAGTCCAACCCCCTGCTCAGGCAGGAAACCCTATACCATTTCAGACAAATGGCTGTCCAGTCTCTTCTTAAAAACCTCCAGTGTTGGAGCATTCACCACCTCTGGAGGCAGGTTGTTCCACTGGTTAATTGTTCTAACTGTCAGGAAGTTTCTCCTTACTTCTAAGTTGCTTCTCTCCTTGACTAGTTTCCATCCGTTGCTTCTTGTCCTGCTTTCAGGTGCTTTGGAGAATAGCTTGACTCCCTCTTTCTTGTTTTTCTTTGAAGACATTTTGCTTCTCATCCAAGAAGCTTCTTCAGCTCCAACTGGATGGTGGGAAATGGAAATATTTATACTCCTGCAGACAGCTATTTATTTGCATTCTTTTCACAAGTCATTAAAGTTACCTGGAGACTTATCTCTGTCTCCAGGGTCATCTGAGCAATGCAAATGTGTGTGGAGCCTTCTTGAAATTGTTGAAAAGACTGTGTTGTAGACTGAAGACAGATGATGTCGAATCCCTCCCCTTCTGTTGAATTCAATTTTGACATAGATTGCCTCTTTGACCCATCTATGTCCATCTAGGTCAGGGATAGGGAACCTTAGCTCTTTTATGGACTTCAACTCCCAGAATTCCTGAGTCAGCATGGCTGGTTCAGGAATTCTGTGTATTGAAGTCCACAAGTCATAAAAAAGCCAAGATTCCCTACCCCTGATTTAGGTCATCTATGTCCATCTAGGTCAAGGGTATCAAACTTCTGGCCTGTGGGCCAGTTTCATCATATGAAGGCCGCACCCACCCCAGCTCTGGCAATGCAAAAAAAGCCATGATACATCATGACACGTCATGTGACATGGCAAGTTTGACACCCGTGATCTATGTCATCTATGCCAAAATTGAACAGCCCTCTCTAAACAGTTAAATATTATACATTGCACTAAAATTAACTTAGTTTTCTATAGGTTCAACATTTTAAAATGAAATATAAGCCTTCCTCCCTAATGTTTGATCTGGCTTAATGAAATATCCTCAAGTGAGACATCTGCTTTCTACATGGAAATATCTGTGGAATCCTATTGGCATGTTTTTTTATTGGGCATTTTTCAGCTTCCCAAGATCGCTTTACAGCCATGATGTTCCCAAGTCCTGCATAGTTCCTGAGGACAAACAAGATGAACCCAGTCACCAGGTTGAGACTTTAAAATAAGAAACATTATACTTGATGATAACTTTATGTAAATATCCTCCTTTACACTTTGCTATTCACTTTCTATTTCTCCTCCCCTGAGTTGCTTCTTTCCATAATCATTTCATTCATCCATTTGTAAGGTTTCTATTCCTTCCTTCCTTCCTTCCTTCCTTCCTTCCTTCCTTCCTTCCTTCCTTCCTCCCTCCCTCCCTCCCTCCCTCCATTCCGTCCTCCAATCCTACCACGGCCTATTGATTCCACTCATTACATAATACTGGAAACCAGAAATTGCTCCCCCCACACCACATTTCCTTAGTTTTTAAACATAGACATGAGGACTGTTCCTTTTGATATTTATTTATGATGATGATTTATTTATTACATTTATGTACTGCCTGTCTTACTGTTTGACGCAACTCTGATTGGTTCACAGTCTTAAAAAAAAACTATTGGATGAAGTATTGAAACAAATCACTGCATATGCATGCAAAAGAAAATAGTAAGCAAAGGAATAATGAAATAACCTCTGTAATCTGTAAATGTGCATACAATAGGATTAGCAGAGGCAGACCCATTAATAATGTGTTATATTACTCCATCAATTTCCTGTCTCAGTTTGCCACTGAAGAATGAAGTCTAATAAATTTCCTACTGTTCTAGAGCATTCACCATACATTCACAGGGAGGTTTTAATTTACAGGGATGTGAAACTATATTGGATCCAAGGAAAGACAATGGAAGAGACAGATATAATTTTCTTTAAAAAGTCAGGCAAATAATCATAAAAATCAATACCAATAATTGACCTTGTCCTTTATCCTTAATTTTTTTTAAACAGGTTCCAGGTTAACAGGTTCCAAGGAGCAAATATATACAGCATGAAACACAAAATGACTATACACTTTAACCGCAATTTGTTAGACGTACTTTTCCCCCAGTTCTTTTTGAAGGCAACAGACTACAATAAACCTCTATGACAAAGGTTCAGTCCTTCCTTCAATGAAAAGTTTGTTTTCCACAGTAATTCTTGCAATGTTTGATAGATGCAAAGACCTGCAACAGAAATGTCATGGTTTGTCCCACATCACAAGACAATAATTGTAAAAATTGGGTGATTTACACTTGTCTATCTCTCTTCCCTTCCATCAACTTTAATGGATGAAAAGATATGTAACGTGAGAGTTAGATGCTTTGATTTTCATGGGCATCTGTTGGGAAGGGCAAAGAAAGGGAAATTTAAACAAGTGTTGAAAGAAACTGATTCAAGCTTCTTTTGCACAAAAAGTATTGCCCTGTTTCGATGTGTGTTGTACACACAAATGCAAGGGGTAGATGTTGGATAATGTTGTACTGCTTTGTTTCATCATTCTGAGGCTCTAGAAATTCTCAGTCTCCAGGAATGTCTCTTAGTTTTGACACTGATCAGGAGATCATGGACCAAGTACTCAATCTCATTTAATAGTTAGGTCTTTGACATTGTCTTCCTGATGTGTTGTGCTCCTCTACTTTTGAATCCCTCACACTCATATAAATGGGGCAGGAAACTGTACACATACTCATACATATCCACAGCTTTCTTTAATTTAGACAAATGTATTTTCCATACTAGTTTCCTGATGAAAATCACTCCATCACTGGAATTTTTTAAGAAGACTAGACTCAGACTAGACACCTGTCTGAGATGGTATAGGTTCTCCTGCTTGAGCAGGGGGCTGAACTAGAAGACCTCCAAGGTCTATTCTATTCTATTCTATTCTATTCTATTCTATTCTATTCTATTCTAGTCTAGTCTAGTCTAGTCTAGTCTAGTCTAGTCTAGTCTAGTCTAGTCTAGTCTAGTCTAGTCTAGTCTAGTCTAGTCTAAAATGCATCCTTTTTACCTTGCATAGCATTTATATGGAATTCCATCCTACTGTGCCCCCAAAGGATTCAAATTAAATTAAATTTGATATTAGTATCTTTTGACTCCACCATAAAAATCACACATGTCAAACAGCAGGAAGTTTTCATACTCCAAATTCCTTAAATCTCTTGAACTCAGCAGGGGAGAAGATTTAGGTCAACATTATTGAAATTTTGTTTTCTTCTAATGTCCATAATAGCCATTCCACTTTTAGTAAGCCTGAAAACTTCCTTTGATTTCCACTGTTAGTGTCACATAAATTTCTGCTATTTGATTTTATAATTCCATATAAAAATACATTAATGGATACAGTTGTAATAGCAATGCTAGAGGAAACTAGCACAGATTTATTTACAAGTGAATGTATCATCTACCAGAATGCAATTTCTCAAGGTCAAAATTTCAATCTTTATAAATATTAGTTCCATGAAGGAGACAACCATAAAAGTTTCATTTGGCATAATAAAAAGCTCATCCTCTTCCTCCTTCTTCTCCATTACAACTATTGTTACATGATTATTCTAATTAATTCTACTTAATTCAGGATGTAGTGAAATGCCAAAGTATGGAAAGACACCTACCTGACCTTGACTGAGTCATCATAAAGACTCATTTAAGGTTGATAAGTGAAATTAAAACAAAACAAAGCTTTCATTATAAACAAATCCTAATTATTTGATAAGGACACTACTGCTTTCCACGTTCCTCAACTTAATTGGTTTTCTTCCCACCAAGGTGTGGGTACACCTAGCTTGATCCTACAATTCTAGGTTCTTGATTCTTAGCATGGAGAATTAATATTTAGTCAACTGCGATATAACAAAGTGTCTTTGTGTTTGTAACTTTTATTTCCAGTGTTGTACAAAACATTTTGATATCTTATTGTGCAGACAGGTTCACTTTTACATAAAGTACCAGGCTGTAACTATCCACTATTTTTATTTTTTAAGAATGCCTTTGGGCCAAGAAAGCTTGCTTCCTTCCTTCCTTCCTTCCTTCCTTCCTTCCTTCCTTCCTTCCTTCCTTCCTTCCTTCCTTCCTTCTTTCCTTCCTGGAACTTGGCAGTCACCATGACAAGTATCTACCAGGCCTTTTATATTCAGGATCATCATATTGCCTATCCCTAATAAGAACAATTATTGAATTAGATGTTTAGAGTTAAGAAAATTCAAATGAACAGCTATTTATTCACATGAATCAGGAATTTAGTTCTTGCTGGACCATAAATCAATGGCCAATTTTTCTTCAACACACATTAGTAGAATTTCCTCTTCAGGAGAAATATATTTTTAAGACTTTTCTGTTTTATGATGTACAATGTGGAAAGAAGAGATAAAGGAAATCTTTTAGTTAGTTCTCAGCTGTATATAGAGCTTTCTCCATAAAAAACCTTTTTTTATTACAGTCTGATAAAAAAACTTTTTTATCAGTCTGTAACCTACCTATCTATCTACCTACCTAGCTTGCTATTTATTTACTGGTTGTGCTTAGTTAAGTGCTCCATTGCACGTTGCTTATATTTCACACATAGACCAAAGTTAGAATGACAGCAAAACACTTCTGTTTCCCTGTTATATCCCAAGCTGCCTATCAAATATGCTGCAAAGAACACATATAGAGGGTACCTAACTGAATTCAGTCTTTTAAGCTATCCATGGGCCTTGAGGCAGAAAACCTAGATTGTAAAAAGAGGTTACCATGTATTGGACACATTATTGTCCCTCAAAGAGAGAGGAGAAAGGTGTGCAGAGATAGAGGATTTCCCTCCCCCCCCCAGATTCAGGGGCATGAGCTAGACAACCTCCCCTCTACAACTTTTAAGGGGAAGTTAAGTCTTTTTTTTCCCCTGGTATATTTTTGGCCCTCTATTTGCCTTATCAACTTTTAAATAAAGAAAGGATATGTTATATACTGGGCTCTTGTGAAATACCATGTGGGTTGCTGGAACAGCTAATGGCTCTCCAGCAACCCAGACTACAAACCTCCTGTGCTGCAATTGGCTATCTCCAGGCAGCAATGGTTGATTCAAACCTATTGGCTGCCGCCTAGGGGCTAGACTATATCTTGCGGCTAGTTGCAGGCATTTCCCTCAGTACAGTTCCAGCACGAAATAAACAATGAGTTACCCTATACTCTGTTCAGCGTCTTCATTCCTGTGCCAAAGAACCCGCTATTTAACAGGATAGGTAATATAATCTAGCAAAAGGATAAAAGTAAGGAAGCAGAGCCAGATCACACAGGAAATGGATCAGCAAGAAAGACTGACTGATAGCTTTTTGATAAAGTGGTCTTTTATAGCTCTTTATGACTATTATAGCTGTCATCTTGGAAATGGTATCCCTCAACAAACCCCCAAGTGCCCACAATTTGAAATATGCCAGATCAGTTCCAGATGTGCTCACCAGTCCAAAACGTCTGGATAGCCCTACTGACATTAATTATTTATTAACTTCTTATTGTTTTTTTTTTAAAAAAAAGAGGTATTGGAGGGCTGCCCTCTCTCCCGTGCTTTATTTGAAATGCCACAAACTGTCATCTTCACATAGGGGTATCCCATTTCATTATGTGCCAGACTCAAACCAGTAGGAAGGAAATGTGTGCATGAAATTAGCTAAGAAACAGCTAAGAGTTAGATGGTTCTGCAGAATTTAATTTCACTAATCTTTCACTTTCAGAAATACTAGTCTTTTAAGTTTTTTCAGCATATATGATTTTTTCCCCTAAAAAGGTTTTGGTAATGTGCTTTTCCTAAATATGTCAATAGGGTACACTTAAGAAAAAAATGCAAATTACTTTTAAAGTATTGGAAAACTGCATACTGTGCCACACATCTTCCTTCCGTTTCTCCACTGTGTTTGAAGGATGCTTCATATAAATATTCAGATGTCATAAATTTTACATTAATTTCTAACAGCAGCAAGGGGTAAAAAAGGACAATGATATTCTACATCAAGCTGGACCTTAGCAAGCTAAATTTTGTTTGAAGAAGTGCTGTTTCAAAAAGCATATTTGCAGTCCATGGTCCTCCATTGCCAGTGCATCTTGCTGTGTCTTGAACCAACAAAAGTTGCTGATCTACAACACATTCCTTTCTGTTGAGCAGACACTCATAAAAACCAGAAGTTTCAATCACATCTTGCCTTTTTTAAAAACCATATTTTGCAGACACTCCTGACATATGATCTCTAAAGAGCACCAAGTCTACAATGTAAAATTGCCTGGCCATTTCACTGCTGATAAATGTAATGTCAAGGTTCTGACTAATAGCCCAAACAAATCAGAACTTGGAGGTGTGAAGTTTCCTCAAAAAACATGTTTATTGGATACATAATATCGGCATGATCAAAAGTGAAACCAACTCTATCTTTCCCCCCAGGAATTCAATGTAATTAAATGTAACACTTCCCTCCCCCTACTATGCTATTGATCACGCTACCTAATGATGGCAATTGGTAGGCTCTGTGACACTTCTTCTCTCCACCTTCCAGAACCTGTGGGAATGACCTTGGTTCCCATGGGATCGCTCTGTGTTTAGTCTATCGATCATTTTTGTTTTCTCCCCCCCCCTTCCCTCTCAACCTCTGTGGCAACTGAGAATGACAAAAATGGCTTCAGCCAGGTTCGCTTTAGAAGTGGACACATAATGCAGCAAGGAAGCTGATGAAAAAGGCAGCTACCAAATTCTTAAATGGGGCAGTTAAATGGGACCACATAACACCAATCTGGAAATTCTTACCCTGGTTGGGCCCAACACAAGGAGTTAATTAACATTAAAAGCTTAATTTAGCAAACAATGAATCAAATGTCCACCTTGAATTCCACCCATCCTGTGATGACATCATTAGGCAGATAATATCAAGCATCATATGCATCAGCCAACATTGATTGTGGAGTGGCAGAAATAATATTCTGGGTGTTAAAGATGTAAACATGTGCAGAGATGTTATCGTACAAATGATGTTGAATTTCAGTTGATGGAAAGGATGGACGTTGCATCATTTGCAGAATGATGTCATTGTGTGAAAGACATACAGCAATGTTCTACATTTGTATTAATATTCATAAATAACCAACACCACTTGCCCACATTTAGTCAAGGCTTCACTTCATGTAAAATATCAAACAATGTAGGACTCAAATAGTCAAAATAATACTTCCCCAATTGTCCCAAGTGTGCTTTTTCAAGAGGCAACTGGGCTTTCTTGTTTTTCATTGAAGAGGTTTCGCTTCTCATCCAAGAAGCTTCTTCATCTCTGACTGGATGGTGGGGAATGGAAAGATTTATACTCCTGCAGACAGCTGTTTATTTGCATTCTCTTAGAGAGTCATTGAGGCCACTTGGAAGTTTATCTGTGTCCTCAAAGTCACTTGAGTGGTGAAAATGGGTCTGGACCCTTCTAGGTACTGCTGACAGGACTGTGTTGTTGACTGGATATACATGATGTCATATTCTCCCCCCCCCCATTGAAAGAGGGATGTTCAGTTTTGACATAGAGGGTCTCTTTGAACCCTCTTTCACAGCAGCAGTCCTCTCTGTCCAAAATGTGGATTTTGCTGTTTTAAAAGAGTGGACTTTGTCTTTTAAATGCAGATGGATTGCTGAATCTTGTCCTGATGGGTTTGTTTTTCTATGTTGTGCCATGCATTTATGAAGTGGTTGTTTTGTTTCCCCAATGTACAGATCTGCACGTCTCAGCATTGTACTGCTTATACCACATTGCTTAGTTTGCAAGGAATATAAATTCTTCCATTCCCCACCATCCAGTCAGAGATGAAGAAGCTTCTTGGATGAGAACTGAAACATCTTCAAAGAAAAGCAAGGAAGCCCAGTTGCCTCTTTGGGGACAACCATGACCTGGATTACTGAGAATTTCCATAGATACTTCCCCAATTCCTTATTAACATCTGTAGTTGGAGTATATGTCCTAATGACAACCCCCCCCCCTTCTGAGTGGTCCCTTCATTTCTGAAATGTTCAACAGTAGTTATGATACTTTGTTTCGGCTTAATTGATGTTCTTGGCCTTTTCTGTCGTTTTATTGCTCTACGTTCCTCACTATCACCACCTTCCTTTGCTAAATTTTAAATGATTTTCCCCTTTTTGATTCATTTTAACTATCAAATGCAGGCTATTATACAAATGAATGTTTCTGGCACCTATATCTCTTACCTGTGTTGTAAGTCATTTCAAAGGGCCAATCTATGCCAGTGCTTCAGTTTTCTTACTACTACAGTAGTTGAAGCAAAGCAGGATGGTTTGCATCAATTTATCTCAAAAATAGTTAGTTTCTTTCTTTGAGATACAAATTTAAGGTGCCCTGAATTTGAGAAAAGGAAGGGGAGGTGGCAGCGAATGTTTTATGCATGGGGATTATGCCTTTTGCTTCTGGCACCTGGCAAGCGAAGTCTCAGAATGAAAAGCCACAGGAAGTGCTTTTGCTTCAGCAATTCCCATGTAAGCTTGTGAATTTCACCATTTCTTTTTACTCCTAACGTCAGACTTGGAGACTTGCATAATAAGCCCTGTCAAATTTACACAGAGGCATGTTTTATTCAGCATGATGACCTAGAAATTCTTCTATTATTTCTAACACCAAATGCAGAGTTGGAAAAACTTTTTGTCATTTTTTTTTGGGGGGGGGAGGTGGGGAGAAGAGAAAATGTGTTTGTGTACGTGTAAAGAAAAAGAGAGAGATGCTAAAAAGCAACCTCACAGTTGCTGGCATTGCTGTGGTGCTATAATTGCTGTAAACATTGTTATTGCCTGTTCGGTTCTCATAGAAATATTCCTGGCCTGCAAATAAAAATTGGAGCAGTTACTGTACAGTCTCTAAATCCAGCCTGCATAGTATATGGCATATTTTGAAAACTTTACAAATCTATAGCTGCTAAATATCACTACTGTCCCTGCTCTATACTTTTTCACAGCCACCTCCACTTTGAAAGACACATTACCAAGCACCTCTCCCAGCTCCATCACTGCCACCCCACTCTGCAAACTATTAAACATCTGATGGCACACAAGCACATTCTTTGTAGCCCACAGTTATTTTTAAGGTTTTAATGTGGCCCTTGCACTCTATGGGTTGTGCAAGCCTGCAGTCTAATCTTCAGCAAACCTTAGCAACAATATTGACTGTAATTCAACATCAACCAGATTTTATCTACTCAAATTCCATGTTCTAAATCAGTAGCGGCCAAACATTTGGTTACCAAGCAAAACCCTTAAAATGTGGGGGAATGTGGTGGGAAGTGCGAACGGGGTGGAAATATCCTACATGTGGGAGAAATTGGTATTGTACAGAAATCTGTTTATGTTATTTCATTAATCTGTCTATTTTAGATTTTAGGCTGTAGTTTCGATTCTCTTTCCCTCTTCAAAATGTGTCAAAAATAGTTCGTCAACTTTCCATAGTCATAGTCAGTGGGGAATTTGAAGCCTGCCAAAAGAAAACCCAGGGTTCACAAGCAGTTCTACCTCCACAGGTTGCCCACCTCTGCTTTAAATTATTCTAATTCTAAGAGATTTTGGGAAAGTTAGGAAAGTAATCGTAGACTTAAGCAACAACAAATGGGACAAGAGATCCTTAGGTGGCAATCTCATAACAGCAGCTCAGTCTGGGCTGCCAAAAGCCCAGGAAGAAATGTTTCAGTTGTTCAAAAACATTCCACCTTAATGAGCTCGCTAATAAATTGAGCTGGGAGTTCCTATCTCATCTTCCAAGATCCTGTACTTTACTTCTATTCCTTGCATTAAAAATACATTAAAGAAGTCTGTGTAATTCTTCCTCCCTTCCGCGTTTGTGCTCTGATTTAAGCAGCTTCACTATAAGCAGCACCTGAATATTTATTATAGGTGAAGTTATTGTGCAGCAAACTTTGTAATAAGCCCTGATTGTTTGTTTGTTTATCTATTACATTTATATGCTGCTCATTTCACTATCAAGTGACTCTGGGATATTTACAAGATAAAAATGGTAATGTAAAAACATTGAAATGATAAATATTAACATTAAAATTAACAAAAATTAGTTAAGGAAGGAACCAATGTAGGGCGGAGTCTTCTTTTAATTCACTTCCTATCTTCATTATGAAAGGCCCCCTTAGGGTCATGGGCCAATTGGCAGGACCAGCTTTTAAGGTCTTCTCTTGAATCCCACCATCCAGAATTCCTTGACCGATAGGGTCCAGCCCCTTCTTCCAGCATGAATAGGGTGGGCCAATCCCACTGGAGTTAGATGGTTACTCTAGTGACTTCGACCAATGCCATAAAAGACTTTAAAGGTGATAACCAGCACCTTGAATTGTACTTGGAAACAAACTGGCATCCAATGCAGCTCACACAACAGAGGTGTTAGATGGGCCACCCTAGGGGCCCCTAGAACTGTCCGCATAGCTGCATTTTATGCCACTCGTAGCTTCCAAATATTTTTTTTTAATTTAAATTTTAATTCCATTTATATCCCGCCCTTCTCCGAAGACTCAGGGCGGCTTACAAGCTTAGCAGTAGCCTTCATTCTATGTATATGCCTGCTTATTAGGGCTTTCACACACCCCCGCAAGCGGCATTATTACAAAGTCAGCTTAATTGCCCCCAACAATCTGGGTCCTCATTTTACCTACCTGGGAAGGATGGAAGGCTGAGTCAACCTTGAGCCTGGTGGGATGCGAACCTGCACTAATTGCCGGCAGCTGGTGTAACTTAAGGAGGCATTAGCCCACTGCTCCACCAAGGCTCTTCTTAAAGAATAGCCCTATGTAGAGTGTGTTACAGTCGTCCAGATGTAAGATGACCAGGGCTTGAGTGATTGAGTGTAGGGAATCACAATCCAGGAAAAGACACAACTGGATTATACCAAAACAATGACAGTTAGTCTCTCTCAGTCCTAGGAAGGAGGCAGTGGCAAACTACCACTTTTGGAAAACCTTGCCAAGAAAACTTCAGGGGCTTATCCAGAGAGTTGCCAGTATGTCAACCCAAAGCCAACTGCCCCAAAAGTGACTCACAAAACCCTACTGATTATCCACAACATTTTCCCTTTTGAAGACCTTGTGGGTTGTGACCACTTATTCAATAGTAATAGATATTTCACACAACTATTGGAAATATCTCATGGCTAAGTGCCATCTCAACATTGATGATGATGATGTTATACATTCAGTCATGTCTGAGTCTTGCCAGTTCTATGTCTTTGAACATGCACTACTTCTTTGAATTGTTCTAGGCTTTGGCTGGTGTCAGCTTTGACAGTGTTCAGCCACCACGTTCTTTGACAGTCTGGGTGTCATGGTTCTGATAAATGAGACCAGTAAAAACAGAACTCCAAGGCAAAAGGTTTCCTTAAAGAAGATATTTATTGGCTACAAAGTATCAGCACGATCATAAGTGAAATCAAGACTGAAGTTCCCTCCCAAAGGTTACAATGTTATAAAGTTGAACTTCCCACCCCAGTAATATGTCATAAATCACATTCCCCAATTAACTACTTTGGTGAGCTCTCTAATGGAAGCTTCAGCCCGTCAAAACTCAGGCAGCAATGACCTTGGTTCCCACAGGACAATTTATTGTTTTATCTCAACTTAAAAGTACTCCTCCCCTCTCCCAAAGCTGTGGCAACCAAAAACGAAGTGGAAATGGCTTCAGCCAAATTCGTTTGCTGTGTTGACACTGGGTTCCTTTTATCACTAACTCTTCCAAACATAATTGCTTTCTCCAGTGAATTCTCCCACATGACATGGCCAAAATAATTTTCTAATCTCAACATTAGAAACATGAAATCATGTGTA
Organism: Vipera berus; assembly: GCF_964194415.1. NCBI lineage: Eukaryota > Metazoa > Chordata > Lepidosauria > Squamata > Viperidae > Vipera > Vipera berus. The sequence goes on along the minus strand of NC_138207.1, from coordinate 14,925,680 downwards.
ATGGTGACTATGTCACTGCTTGCAGTGTCTCATGATTTTACATTTATTTGCTGGTCCAGCAAGTCTTAACCTTGTTTAGTTGGGTTATATAAAACAAGTGAAGGATACAGCCTTAGCATTTTATGTCATCTATACTTTTTTTTGTCTATAACAGTGAAAACCTACAGACATCTTAATTATGCTCTGGTAGAAATATTGCTTGAAATTGCTTGATAAGAGACACAAATATTATGACTATTCTTATTACACACAAATGTGTATTGATGCTGCAACATATGCAAATTGGAAATCTTAAAGTAAAAAGAGAGAGGAGCGAATTTAAAGGCAAAAAAAAAATAAAGGACTGAAGTTAAAAGAAAAAAAAGGAAACTGAAAAATTAAATCCTTTTAGTAGTTGCGTGCATGCAAAATCAACACACATCCTTGGTGTGTGGCTCTTTGATCCCTGGGATAGCTATAATAAAGTATTCAAGCAAGAATTTGGCAATTTTTAATAAGCTGCTATTAAGATGTATTCTATATTGTAAGAGATGGTGCCCACAGTGGGGAAGTTGGTGCAATGAGTTACAGTACAGTGGCAGTTTCCCAGAAAGGAAGAACCACATTCCAGAAAGGGATGGGAGAGAAGAGACTGCATAGCCTGGAGCTGGATAGCAGACAGAGGAAGAGAAAAAAAATCATTGTTCAGTGCAACCTCATTCATGTGTGTCTGCATGTCCAGTTTCTTAACTTTTATATGTGAGACCTGTCCTGTAACAGTGCAGAGACTGACAAAGAAGATAATCAAATGGCAAGCTGGATAGTGAGTGGCAGTAAAATACAAATAGAATAGAGTAGAGTAGAGTAGAGTAGAATAGAATAGAATAGAATAGAATAGAATAGAATAGAATAGAATAGAATAGAATAGAATAGAATAGAATAGAATAAAATAGAATAGAATAGAATAGAATAGAATAGAATAGAGTAAGCATATTAGAGTAGAGTAGAATAATAGCTTTATTGTCTGAATGTACACTAATCGGCATACATTAAAATGAAATTTCCTTACATACAGCTCACAAAGGGTCACCACCTCCAATATACACTACATAAATATGACATACAAACATACATACATAAATAAATAAATAATTTTCCATATACCCACATATATTATGTGACACAGAGAAACAACGCAGTCTAGTTCAGGTTATGTATACAGGTGCATGGTGAGAAAAACAGATCTTGCGGGTTTACCAGACGGATGGCATAGGGAACAAAGCTATTACAGAATCGGGGTAATCCTGCTAGGAATACTGTCAATGCTGCAAACATTGGATGTTTTTGCTCTGATGTTTTCTTTAAACTGCTCGCTCTGAATATAAAGAAGTTGCGGGGAGGAGTAGGCTAACCGGATGTATAAATTAGATAAGAATGGCATGCAAGATAATGGAAGCTTGTGTTTTGGGCTAATCGGAGAATGTGATTAATGACATGTAATTAAGGGAGAGAGTTGTGTATGATAATGATGGGTTTAGGGGAGAATTCAGATTCTGGCATCCATCCATGAGTGCCGATGCTTCATTCTCATTATTATAGACTTTTAGAAAAACAGTGCCTGAATGTTGTTTGAACTGTCTCATTAATCAGAACCATGACAAATACTTCAAAACCTCCTCCCAGAGGGAAGCAACAGAAACAAACTGTAAAGTGGGTGTGTGGGGTCTTTAACAATGCTTTGAGCTCATAGCGCTTGTAAGCAGCATCCTGAATAACGGGAAGCAAGCTTCCTATGATCTTCTTGGCTGTCCTTACCACTGTCTGTATGGACTTTCTATCTGAGGCACTGCTGCCACCAAACCAGGAAGTGATGCAGTTTCTTAAAATGCTCTCGATCATGCCTCTGTAAAAAGAAATATTTGTATCAAAAAGTTATTAAAATTGACTTGAACCTTCAATATCAAGAAATTCTATACTGTACACAAGAGGGGACAGGCAAGAAAGCAGAAATGAAGGTTAATATATCTAAGGAAGTAGTTCTTAGAGACAGGCTTTAAAGATAGGGAGGCAAAGCATCCTGAAATATTAGCTAAAAACACAATTTCTAGCAACCATTGTGGCCTTTGATATACCCTTATGAAATTTTCAGCATTTGGCTTTTTTCACTCATACTGGTACACATCACTGTTTTTGAATCCTGAGAAGATTATCTCTGCTGGGGAGCATTGCTTAGGGTTCACAGAGTGTGGAACAGAGGTGAGACCCGGAAAATACAAAGATATTACAGTACATACTTCTACTTAAGCCTCCACTATATCTTATCCTCTAAGGAAGAAAGCATGAAGAAAGAAAAACATGACAGTAACTTACTCCTAGCTGACACTATTATAGGACCGATCACGAAATCAATTGTAGTTTCCTTATCTTTATTATTTAGAGGCCTTACAAAATTAAATCCTAACTATGAAACAAGCTATTAATTCTAAGTTTGGCCAGCTATTATATTCACCTGAAAATGCACCAACATCCTTCTTTTAAAGTAGCTGCTCCTTTCTCTTAAATACTCTTGATCTCATTAATGATGCTGTTTAATTCACAGGCAACTAAATCATCAAAATTAAGGACTCAAACAAGAAATGCTTTCTAATCAGTTGGTTGCTTGAGCTAGCAAAATAATGATTGATTGGCACCACGATCACTTCTCTGTACACAGAGAAGTAACAGAGTCAAATGAAGGAAAATATATGGTAATTATGCAATTGTGTGTGTGTTGGCATACTAGTTAAATCTAGAAAGGAGTCTGAGATTTAAAAATTAACAAATTATCCGATGTATTAGATAAGAGGTCCCCAAACCTTTGGGCACCAGGGACTGGTTCTGTAGTGAGAGGATTTTCTGCAGATTGGACAGTGTGTAGTTTTGTGTGCCCCCTTCATGGATTACTGCCTTGTCGTGGCGAAGGGGCTTGCGTAATTCAATGAAGCTATGAGCTATGCCGTGCAGGGCCACCCAAGACGGACAGGTCATAGCTGAGAGTTCTGACAAAACGTGATCCACTGGAGAAGGAAATGGCAACCCACTCCAGTATCCTTGCCATGAAAACCCTATGGACAGTACCAAAAGGCAAAACGATATGACGCTGGAAGATGAGCCCCTCAGGTCAGAAGGCGTCCAATATGCTACTGGGGAAGAGCAGAGGGCTAGTACTAGTAGCGCCAGAAAGAATGAAGCGACTGGGCCAAAGCCGAAAGGACGCTCAGCTGTGGATGTGTCTGGTGGTGAAAGGAAAGTCTGATGCTGTAAAGATTTTTTCTCCATAGGAACCTGGAATGTAAGATCCATGAATCAAGGAAAGCTGGACGTGGTCAAACAAGAGATGACAAGACTGAACATCGACATCTTAGGTATCAGCGAACTAAAATGGACAGGAATGGGTGAATTTAATTCAGATGACCATCAGGTATACTACTGCGGGCAAGAATCCCTCAGAAGAAATGGAGTAGCCTTCATAGTCAATAAAAGAGTAGGAAAAGCAATACTGGGATACAATCCTCAAAATGACAGAATGATCTCAGTTCGAATCCAAGGCAAACCATTCAATATCACAGTAGTCCAAGTCTATGCCCCAACCACCAGTGCTGAAGAGGATGAAATTGACCAGTTCTATGAAGCCCTACAGCACCTTATAGAACTAACACCAAAAAATGATGTCCTTATCATCATGGGGGATTGGAATGCTAAAGTAGGAAGCCAAAAGATAACTGGAATAACAGGCAAGTTTGGCCTTGGAGTACAAAATGAAGCAGGGCACAGGCTGATAGAATTTTGTCAAGAGAATACGATGGTCATAGCAAACACTCTTTTCCAACAACCCAAGAGACGGCTCTACACATGGACATCACCAGACGGTCAACACAGAAATCAGATTGACTATATGCTCTGCAGCCAAAGATGGAGAAGCTCTATACAGTCAGTAAAAACAAGACCAGGAGCTGACTGTGGCTCAGATCATGAGCTTCTCCTTGCAAAGTTTAAGCTTAAACTGAAGAAAGTAGGGAAAAGCACTAGGCCAGTCAGGTATGAATTAAATCATATCCCTGTTGAATATACAGTAGAGGTGACAAATAGATTTAAGGAATTAGATCTGATAGACAGAGTGCCTGAAGAACTATGGACAGAGGTTCGCGACATTGTACAACAGGTAGCAACCAAAACCATCCCAAAGAAAAAGAAATGCAAGAAAGCAAAATGGCTGTCTGAGGAAGCTTTGCAAATAGCTGAGGAAAGGAGGGAAGCAAAAGGCAAGGGAGAAAAACATAGATATGCCCAATTGAATGCAGAATTCCAGAGAATAGCTAGAAGAGATAAGAATGCCTTCTTAAATGAACAGTGCAAAGAAATAGAAGAAAACAATAGAATAGGGAGGACCAGAGATCTTTTCAAGAAAATTGGAGAGATGAAGGGAACGTTTAATGCAAAAATGGGCATGATAAAGGACCAAAATGGCAGGGACCTAACAGAGGCAGAAGAGATTAAGAAGAGGTGGCAAAATTACACAGAAGAACTATACAAGAATGAGCTTAACGTCCCAGATAATCACAATGAGTTGGTCACTGACCTCGAGCCAGACATCCTAGAATGTGAAGTGAAGTGGGCCTTAGAAAAGCTGAGCAACAACAAAGCTAGTGGAGGTGACAGTATTCCAGCTGAGCTATTCAAAATCTTAAAAGACAGTGCAGTAAAAGTGCTACACTCAATTTGCCAGCAAATTTGGAAAACTCAACAGTGGCCACAGGATTGGAAAAGATCAGTTTACATTCCAATTCCAAAGAAAGGCAGTGCCAAAGAATGTTCAAACTATCGCACCATTGCACTCATTTCTCATGCTAGTAAAGTCATGCTTAAAATCCTACAAGCTAGACTTCAGCAGTATGTGGATCGAGAACTACCAGAAGTACAGGCAGGATTTCGAAGAGGCAGAGGAACTAGAGATCAAATTGCCAACATACGCTGGATCATGGAGAAAGCTAGGGAGTTCCAGAAAAACATCTACTTCTGCTTCATTGACTATGCTAAAGCCTTTGATTGTGTGGATCATAACAAACTGTGGCAAGTTCTTAAAGAGATGAGAGTACCAGACCATCTTATTTGTCTCTTGAGAAACCTATATGCGGGTCAAGAAGCAACAGTGAGAACTGGACACGGAACCACTGATTGGTTCAAAATTGGGAAAGGAGTCCGGCAAGGCTGTATACTGTCACCCTGCCTATTTAACTTATATGCAGAGCACATCATGAGAAAGGCAGGGCTAGATGAATCAAAAGTTGGAATTAAGATTGCCGGAAGAAATATCAACAACCTAAGATACGCAGATGATACCACTCTAATGGCAGAAAGTGAAGAAGAACTAAAGAGCCTCTTGTTGCGGGTGAAGAAGGAGAGTGCAAAACTTGGGTTGAAACTTAACATTAAGAAAACCAAGATCATGGCATCTGGCCCTCTCAATTCCTGGCAAATAGATGGGGAAGAAATGGAGGTAGTGACAGATTTTATTTTCCTGGGCTCCAAGATCACTGCAGATGGGGACTGTAGCCAAGAAATTAAAAGACGCTTGCTCCTGGGGAGGAAAGCCATGGCAAATCTAGACAGCACACTAAAAAGCAGAGACATCACCCTGTCAACAAAAGTGCGTATAGTCAAGGCTATGGTCTTCCCAGTTGCAATGTATGGCAGTGAAAGTTGGACCATAAGAAAGGCTGAGCGCCAAAGAATTGAGGCCTTTGAACTATGGTGCTGGAGAAGACTCCTGCGAGTCCCTTGGACTGCAAGGCGATCAAACCGGTCAGTCCTAGAGGAGATAAACCCTGACTGCTCTTTAGAAGGCCAGATCCTGAAGCTAAAACTCAAATACTTTGGCCACCTAATGAGAAGGAAGGACTCACTGGAGAAGAGCCTAATGCTGGGAAAGATCGAGGGCAATAGAAGAAGGGGACGACAGAGAATGAGGTGGCTGGATGGAGTCACTGAAGCTGTAGGCGTGAGCTTAAATGGACTCCAGAAGATGGTAGAGGACAGGAAGGCCTGGAGGAACATTGTCCATAGGGTCGCGATGGGTCGGACACGACTTCGCAGCTAACAACAACAACAAGTTTTGTGTGCTGCTTGCATCTTGCGGATGGGGCTTTCCTTGTTTGTGCAGACAGATTGCTGGCTTGCCGTGGCCTGGTACTGGTCCAATGACTGGGGATTGGGGACCCCTTTATTAGATGGTAACCTTAGTTACAAGTAATTGTCGACTTCTTTCAGAAAAGGCAGGCACAGCCAGACTTCTCTGTGCATTAATGATTCACCTGTGGAGATGGTTACTAGCATCAAATTCCTGGGTGTACAGTTAAGACGTAGGCTGCTTGGTCACTCAACAGTGAGAAACTGATGAAGTGGACACAGAAGCACCTGCATTTTCTGCGTCGCATGAGAAAAGCACATCTTCCTTCCCCTGTCCTGACCACTTTCTACAGGAGAAGGATCGAGAGCATCTTGTCATACAGCATCACAGTCTGGTTTGGAAGCATTACTGCTTCAGACAGGAAGGCGGTGCAGAGAGTGGTGAGGATGGATGAAAAGATCATTGGCAGTTCCTTCCCTCCCATCCAGGATATAGCACAGAAGCGTTGCTTGAGCAGGGTCTGTAACATTGTCTGGGACACTACACATCCTATTCCCGACCTGTTTTCCCTGTTACCTTCTGGGAGGAGGCTTTGTGATATCCGAAGCAGAACATCCAGATTCAGCCGTAGTTTCATTCCATACAGCATTAACCTTGTGAACTCTCAAGCTTCCTCCTTCCATTATATATTCAAGATGGACAGTGTTTAATATTTATTTGTTATGTATATGTAGAGGTGTGGGTCTATACATATAGTTGTATATAGGATGTTTAGATGTGCATCATGTATGTGTTCACTTTGAAAGTGGACAACTAAATTTCATTTTTGATGTGCGCCATTGTGCCCACAGTAAAAAAAATGACAATAAAGGTTAGGGTTAGTGTTATTATCTTATCTCTTATCTTATCTTATGGCCACAGCCAAGCCCAAAATTTCTATTGCTAAGTGAGACATTTGTTAAATCAGTTTTGCTCCATTTTATGACTTTTATGCCACAGTTGTTGAGTGAATCACTGCAGGTGTTAACTTAGTAACACATTTGTTAATTGAATCTAGCTTCCCCATTGAGTTTGCCTGTCAGAAGAGGGCAAAAGAGGACTACATAACCTTAGGACACTGCAACTGTCATAAATATGAGTCAATTGTCAACTGTCTGAATTTTGATCACATGACCTGGGAATGCTGAAATGCTCATACGTGTGAAAAACGGTCATAAGCAGTGGTGGGATTCAGCTGGCTCACACAACTTCAGCAGAACCAGTAGCTAATTTTTTGTTGCCCGGAGCTAGAATGGACTTCTGGAAGTGGCATCCATACAGAGAACCGGTTCTTCGCATATTTGAATCCCACCACTGGTCATAAGTACTTTTTTCAGTGCCGCTTGTAACTTCGAATAACCACTAAATGAACTGTTGTAAGTTGAGGCCTACCGGTATTGATTGTATTACTAATTTTTGATTTAACTTTCCTTACCACATCCTCACTGTTCAATACAAAGATGAATTCCTTGCAAGAGCAAACAGCAAGTAATGTAAAAAGTCATGATGTCATGGTAAATGGGAACTTTAGTTACCTTGACATCTGTCACAAGATAAATTTTGGCTAGCTAGGTCTTCTCTGCAAAGTATTGAGCTGTTGCTGACATCCATCCACTTAAAGCACAAGATCTGCTATCCTTGATGATACAGATCAATAAGGAAACAGTTCCGGAATTAGAAATAATAAGAGCAATGAGGAAAATGACTGTGTAATGAGGGAGTTATTTATGTGAATGTAATTTCATATTAGCATAAAGACCAGTGTTGTGTCCTAGTGGTGAGGACCCTTACCTTCCACTTGGAAGGTTGAGAGTTCAATCCTAGGTAGTAGCAGATTTTTCTCTCCGATAGCACAAAGAAAAAGTATCTGCTGCAATCTCCATATAGCATCAGGAAGAGCATCCAGCCAGTAAACACTCAGCTCCATCCAGTCACCCTCGGCTCTACCCCATATTGAGGGATTACAAGTTTGTAAAAAGGGAGTTTAAATTCATATTAGCATAGTTTTGGACTTCAGAAACATGGATTGGAATAAATTCAAACCAATAAGCACTATTACATGATAGGATGAATAACTGGAAAAGTTCAAGAAAGAAGATGCTGAAAGCAGAAAATTCCAACGAAGAAAACAATTAAGGATAGCAGAAGAAACCATTATGACTATCCATTGGAATGCTGAAAACCTATCTTATCTTCAGCTATGAATCTGATAAAGTATCATGCTAATTGAGGAAAGTTTGAGTGAGTGGATGTAATGGGCTCAAAACTGTCCTTAAAGGATGTTCAATGTTTTCTTTATCAAAAGGAGAATTAAGTAGAACCTTGCATCTAAATTTTCTACTCTTCAGTAACTTGGATGAAAAGATGGATGGAGAAAATGCATATTTGCATTTTGCAGATTATACAATATTGAGTGGTATAGTTCAGAGGTCCCCAACCTTTTGGATACCAGGGACTGGTTATGTGGAGAGAGGTTTTTCCACAGACTGGATGAGGTTTTGTGTGCTGCCTGCATCTCGCAGATGGGGCTTTGCTTGTTTGTGCGGCCTGGTTGCTGGCATGCCGTGGCCCGGTACCAGGCAAAGATGAGTGGTTGGGGACCCCTGGTATAGTTAATATCTTAGAAAAAAAATTAAATTCAAAATGTTCTTGATAATTTAGGGCAGGGGTAGGCAACCTTGGCTCTTTTATGACTCATGGACTTCAACTCCCAGAATTCCTGAGATAGCCATGGCCATGGAATGGCTGGCTCAGGAATTCTGGGAGTTGAAGTCCACGAGTCATAAAAGAGCCAAGGTTGCCTACCCCTGATTTAGGGAAATGGACTGAAAATAACAAAATGAAATTTAATGAAGACAGTTGCAAAGTATTTCACTTAGGAAATGAAAATCAAAGGAAGAAATGCAGGAATGGCGATACTTGGTTTGGTAATGATACTTTTAAAAGCATGTTAGAGTAATGATTGATTGCCAACTGGATAAGTGCCAATGGTGGAATCTTAAAGCAAAATAGACAAAAATGGCCTTTGTTATCTAAATATAATTTCCATATTGTTTGAAATAATCTAACAAGAAAAATAGCTTAACAATGCACCAATTGGTCAGAGCAATGTTTGATTCCTCTTTACTGAATATGTTCAAGAAGATGCTAGATTGTCATCAGTTCACTGTTACTGTTCAGCTGCTGCCTACACTTTATAGTCTGATGAATGTCATGCTGCCAGGATCTTCTGTTAATTCGTAGTCAGGGCTTTTTTTGTCATAGAACGCCCAGAATGGAGTTCCGGCACCTTTTTTGGATAGAACCTTGTAGGGTAGGCAAGGCGGGTTGTATGACGTGTGTGAGTTCCGGCACTTTTTTCTTTTACAAAAAAAGCACTGTAAGTAGTACTTGGAGTTCTATTAAGCTCTTACCTGTATTACCTGTATTACCAGTGATAGTACCATTCCCTCTTTTCTTCTTTGAATCTCTTTTCTGATGGCAGTAGAAGTTTTCAGGCTACAGGTTCTTCTAAACGCTTTTGTTTTAGCTGTCCAAAATATTCAGTAGCCTTCAAAAGTCTTAGTGCTTTTAATTACAATTACTGAATAGAGCATTCTATCCCCATTAAGTATACATAGACCTCACTGAGCTGTTCTGGGTTCCGTTAAAATTCTTCTCTTAAATATATATTGCTCAGCTCATAGCTTTATTGATCCTACCTCCAATTTAACTTTTGAACAGTGCCATTTAGGGGAGTGAAATTCTACAACTGAAGAATTGGGCTGTTTTGTTTAAGAAAGTGGCCTGAATTTTAAGAACACCATTTCTTTCTATTTATGAATATGGGCTGTAATAACATGTTGACTCAGTGCACAGTTAAAGACAGACTGTTCTGGTCTACCTCATTACCAGACCTTAGTTTACATAGGGACATAACTCTATAATGCCTGAATATATTTAAAACCAAAATACCACATTTCAAAAAAAATACATGTACAAATTGTGAAACTTCAGCGGAAAACTCTCTTTCAGGTGGCTTCATGAGCATAGAACATGGCTATGCAATTTCTTGGCAACAATTTGTCGTCTCCCAGTACTTTTTTCCCCCCAGTCTGGTCTACAACTAGTGGTTTCCCCTCTTAGATATGGCCTTTTCTGAGATCAACCAAGGTCAACGGGATACTTTCACCAGATGGGCATTTCATAGATGGCATAACTGAAAAACTATTTTCTCCTCATTCTTTGCAATTGGTATGCTTTTCCCTGTTTCATTCCATAAAAGTGAAATTTTAGAGATGTAGTGGTTGCACCATTAATTCTACAATGAACCATCACAGACTGTTTTTCTGACAATCTTGGATATTTTTGTGTATTTCTTCCCTTGAAATACCTGCACAAAGATAGATCTATGTATGAATAAAGTGAATGAGTTATGTCAGTAACATTTTGTCTTGGTTGTCAACACTAGATTGATGTTACAGGTGTGGAGCAATTGTCTATACAATTGGCAACTTGATTAATCGCACAACTCAGGAGAGATATAACAGTATAGAAATCTTCTTGAGATAATGGCATTTTGATTTGAAACAGACATTAGTAAACATTCCGTAGCTGCGCCAGCTCCAAAATGAATTTGTAATTGTGACTATTTCATAAAGCAACAGTTCTTATTAATTTCGCTACATGGCAAGGAACAAACCAAAGACATTTTGTAGATAAATGTTTAGCAAATTACACAGTTTGCTTCTGACACTTGCCTTTGTATCTTGTTCAGGATATATACCTCTGAGTTTAAAATCTGGTACTCAGTTGGAAGAAACTGCCATGATTCTGAATATATGTGCGTAGGATTGTTGCTTTCTCATAAAATAGCACTCTTCTTTTCCCCCTCTCAAAAATATTTAGTATGATTTCCGGCAATTGAAACATTATTTAGGCCTGAAAAATTACCATGCATCATTCCTTCCCTTCCCTCCTCTCCCCTCCTCCCTCCCCTCCTCTCCTATTCACTTCCTCTCCTCTCCCCTCCCCTTTCCTCCTCCTCCCTTCCGCTTTAGACCTATTTAATATACTTCATCATCTGGTGGATATGCTAATGTTTTGCTTCTCCAAAATCTTTTCTATGGTGTCCAACCCTGGATTGTTGTTGTTAGCTGCGAAGTCGTGTCCGACCCATCATGACCCTATGGACAATGTTCCTCCAGGCCTTCCTGTCCTCTACCATCTTCTGGAGTCCATTTAAGCTCATGCCTACTGCTTCAGTGACTCCATCCAGCCACCTCATTCTCTGTCGTCCCCTTCTTCTCTTGCCCTCAATCTTTCCCAGCATTAGGCTCTTCTCCAGTGAGTCCTTCCTTCTCATTAGGTGAACCCTGGATTAACCATTCATAAAAATGAACATATACTTAGGATACCAAAGGAAGAGGGTGCCACACAGTTTCACACTCACACTCTCACACACACACACAAACAATTATTTTCTTAATTCTTTTATTGCCACATCTGATTTTAGTTGATTTTTTTTCTTTTGGTAATTGTCCTTATCTGCTATGTTTCAGCATAGTTAAAAAAATCTGCTGCCAATAAAGAAGAATATTTATAGGTCAGAGTTAAAAATGAGGGGTCCTTGGGTGTTTTCTGAGTTTGGTTGTTATCTTTCAGATGTTTCATTATCCAAACTAGGTAACATCATCAGCACTAATAAGAAGTAGGGTTTGCTCTTAATTTATATTCTAGTGGCCTGTCCCTTTCAGTTTTGGTGGGGATGGTTTTGGGAGTTCTTTGGTTGGGCTGTTTACTGTTAGGTTGGATATTGACTTGGATATTGTTTGCTTTTTGGTTGTTGGTCAGATGTTAGTCTCGGTGTTAATCTATGCCAGGGCTTTTTTTCTTATAGAACGCTCAGAACGGAGTTCCGGCACCTTTTTTGGATAGAACCTTGTAGGGTAGGCAAGGCGGGTTGTATGACGTGTGTGAGTTCCGGCACCTTTTTCTTTCACAAAAAAAGCACTGATCTATGCTCATCTGGGTGTTGATTGTTGGTGGGGAGGTGTTTTGGTCTTTTTGTGCCCTTTTTGGCTTGGGGGTTGTCTCTTTTGCAAAGTGTGTAGATCTTGTTTGTGTCTATGTATCTATTGACGGACAGTTTGTCAGAGTGCCAGGCTTCCAGGAATTCTTTAGCATTTTTAGACTTTGCTTGGTCTACGATGGTCACAGTTTCCCTATTGAAAGTATGGTGAAGTCTGTCCATAGGTTGTGAAATCAAAGAGTTTCCATCATTTCTTCTCACTCTTAGTTGGTGTTCATGGATGTGTTCTGCTAGTCATAAAAAGATAACACTGCCATACATCTCAGAAACCACCAACAGTCTGTTACAACCACATGGAATCACCATAGCACACAAACCACCTAAAGTTCTCCAAAACATCCTAAGTAACCCAAGAGACTCAGCAGCCCCAGAAGAAAAATAGGAGTTATCTAGAGTATAAAGACTGCAACAGCCACTATGTAGGGCAAACAAGCAGCAATGGCAGAGCACATCCATAAACATCAACTAGCAGTCACAACCTACTTTATTTTGCTGTAGTCTAGTGATAGTATAATAACTTTTTGTATCCATGGTCCATTAGTATAGTCCACAGGTCTGCAACCCGCGGCTCCGGAGCCACATGCGGCTCTTTCAGCCTTCTCCTGCGGCTCCCAGTCCTCTGCCATGTGCAGTCCCCCCCAAAAAAAAGTGGGACTAAAAAGGTTCAACCAATCAATTCAAATATGCAGGGTAAGTGCATATCTCACCTTGGCTCCACTCTTCAGTCAAACCCTGTTCTGCACATGCGCGCATGTACACACATGCGCACGCATTTTTTGCGGCTCCCAGTTTTTCCTTTTGTGAGGGAACCGGTTCCGAGTGGCTTTTTCACTGTTTCAGGTTGCTGACCCCTGGTATAGCCTATAGGAGGAATCCCTGGAAAGAAGAAACTGTCACCTCACAATCAGGAGGCTGTGAGTTCAATGCTAGGTAGTAGCAGATATTTCTCTTTTGGGGCATAGTGAGCAATTGTCTGCTGTGAACTCCACATAGGCGTCAGGAAGGGCATCTGGTTAGTAAATGCTCAAGCGCCATTCAGTTGCCACAACTCCACCCTGATGCAAGATATTACAGGGTCATTAATAGGAAAAAAATGAACCAAAACTCACAGTGCAGGACAACTTGAGAAGAATGTTGTACTACACAGATTTATATGCCTACAGTGTAAAGCTGGAACATGGATGCCCAAGGATCTTTTCAAATGAATCATCCCAGGATTCACAGATATGCAGTTTTTGGTTTTAACATTGAGATCCTACATGTCTCACTATCACTTCCACTGTCATAAAGCAAGTCCTTGAAATATGTTTGTCACCAACTTTGGAGATAAAATACCCAGTAGTCAATAAGTTAGCTATGGACATAAGACCAGTCATACTTTACTGAATCTTCTTCAGTGTAATATTTCTTTAGTCAACTTTCAAGAGAAAGAAATTATCTTTCAAAGTCTTCCCTAAGTATCACGTCCACTGCTGTTCACCCAGTTGACCCATGACTCTTGTGCTAGGTTTGCCACCAACCATATTGTGAAGTTCACAGATGATACAACAGTAGTGGGCCTTATTCATGATGACAAGGAGGTTGAGGGGTTGGTGAACCTAGTTTTAAATACTGGAATAATCAAAGAGATCATTGTCAATTTCAGAAAAGGCAGGCACAGCCACACTTCTGTTTGCATAAATGATTCACCTGTGGAGATGGTTACCAGCACCAAATTCCTGGGTATGCAGCTAATGAGTAGACTGGCTTGGTCGCTCAACAGTGAGAAACTGGTGAAGCGGGCACAGCAGCGGCTGCATTTTCTGCTTCGCATGAGAAAAGCACATCTTCTTTCCCCTGTCCTGACCATGTTCTACAGGGGAACAATCGAGAGCATCACAGTCTGGTTTGGAAGCATCACTGCTTCAGACAGGAAGGCGGTGCAGAGAGTGGTGAAGATGGCAGAAAAGATCATTGGCAGTTCCCTCCCCTCCATTCAGGACATAGCACAGAAGAATTGCTTCAGCAGGGTCCATAAGATTATCTGGGATACTGCACATCCTCTTCACAACCTGTTTTCCTTGTTACCTTCTGGGAGGAGGCTTCGTGATATCCATAGCAGAACATCCAGATTCAGCCATAGTTTCATTTCATACAGCATTAACCTTGTGAACTCTCAAGCTCCCTCCTTCCATTATATATTCAAGATGGACAGTATTTAATATTTATTTGTTATGTATATGTAGGGGTGTGAGTCTATACATATGTGTATATAGTATGGTTAGGTGTGTGTCATGTATATGTTCCACTTGGAGAGCGGGCAACTAAATTTCATTTTTGATGTGTGCCATTGAGCCCACAGTAAAAAAAATGACAATAAAGGTTATCTTATCTTATCTTAGATCATAAGATTCAGTCTGCATGGAGATCTGGAATGCAGTATGTGGTCTTGTTTTTCTGTAAAGCAGAGGTACTCACTTAAGTTAAGCTCTTGCAGATTAAGATTCTCCTTCTTCCATTTCTACTTGACCTAGCACAAACTATAATTACTTTAACTATTTTTATTGCATTCCTCTTTGTTCACCCAGTTCATTTCCATAATATTCCTTCACATCCTCTCTTAAGCATGCAAATGCTTGTCTGTAACCCAAGCTGCATCACATAATCATGATTCAGTTGAGTTACATACACATAGAAATCCTTATCTTTCTTGATAAGTCACTCTCCAGGTTTATAATTATGTTAATTGATCTTCTCTTCTTCTCTGCAATTTATGAAACACTTTATAACATTAAAAGAAGCAGAAATGAATACTTTATTCCAGATGCAATTACACACTCTTTATTAAGAGGGACTGCCACTTTCCCAAATCTGTAATATAATAATTGCATTTTAAAACAATTGCAAGACAATGAATGTAAACAGAAAACACAGACACTATTCAACTAAATTTTGTTCTCAAAGTCTATTTATCTTACTCCTCTCCACAAGAGCTGTTTCCTTCATGTTTGTGACCAAAGAGAGGCAATTAAAATTAATGGTGATACAGTTTAATGGGACAAAAGCATCTCTAATCCCTGTGGATAAATGATTTCTCGATGCAATTTATTTTCCCGCATGTTTCTTGTTAAAATATGTAAATAAGTACAAAACACCCTGCAGTCACTTTCATTACCTTTTCTGGTGTCACTGGAAATATGTTAGCATTGGGATGCTGAGTGACCCTCGTGAGGTGTAGAGGTAGCCCAGTGATAATTCTGCAGTGAAATCGTATGGTGGTTGCTGTGGCAGTAGGTTGGTTCAGAAACAAATAAATGATGTTATTCTACCATTAATTTAAAGAAGGCAAATGTTTAATGGGAACATCTTTGAATATAAAGGTTATAATTCATAGCTGCTGTCCAGGGTGTGCTATAACTGAACATTAAGAAAAGACAGTTTGGGTGGGTTTGTGTGTGTGCTTGAAAGCAATCTTTTTTTTTCCCTTGCAGTAATAGCCTAAAGAATCAGAATCAGAATAAAGCTGGAAGGGACCTTGGAGGTCTTCTAGTCCAGCCCCCTGCTTAAGCAGGAGACCCTATACCATTCCAGACAAGTGGCTGTCCAGTCTTTTCTTTAAAACCTCCAGTGATGAAGTACCCACAACGTCTGGAGGCAAAGCTGTTCCACTGGTTACTTGTTCTTACTGTTAGGAAGTTTCTCCTTAATTCTAGGTTGCTTCTCTCTGTGGTTAGATTCCCTCCATTGTTTCTTGTCCTTCCCTCTAGTGCTTTGGAGAATAATTTGACTCCCACTTCTTTGTGGCAGCCCCTCAAATACTGGAATACTGTTATCATGTCAACCCTAGTCCTTCTTTTCTCTAGACTAGCCATACCCAAATGCCTACAACCTTCATATGTTCAGCCAAAGTTTTAGAAAAAAGGATTTGACCCAGTCTGTTTTTAGCAAAGACCAGTGCATCCAAGTCATTTTTCTCCATGCAATGTTCCATGAAACAAGCATGCATAATGGCAGAATGTTTTTTTTTCTGAGTCTCAGGAAGACAGTTTCTGTTCTTATCACACAGAATTTACCCTGAAGTTAGTTGAGTTTTTCAAAGCCTTCAAGTCCTTGGTCAGGAAAAACAACCCCCCCAAAAAATCCCCCCACCATACCCCTCTTTTTATTGTCAGTGAAAAAATAATTGCCCCTTTTCCCCTTCCATGTTTTTCCTCTTTCACCTCCCTGTTATTTCCAGAAAAGTCAAGAGGGCATTCAGAATAACAGAATTGGAGCAGCCTTCTAGTCTTGGAGGTCTTCTAGTCCAGCCCCCTGCTCAAGCAGAAGACCCTATACCATTTCAGATCCCATACCATTCTGCAGAAAACTTTTTTTTTCTGGAAAGAATAGATGAATATGGGAGTTAAATCCTGCTCAAAGTGAGCTGAACTTAATGCATTGGGTAAAACATGAGTTTTCCATAATCGAAAAGTAAGATGCAGTAGAGATCCCTCACAAACTGAGTGTCAACTTCTGAAATGAACCTGACTGAAGCCATCTTTGTCATTCTAAGTTGCCACATAATTTGAGGGGAGAGGGGAATCAAAAGACTAAACACGGAGTGATCCCGTGGGAACCAAGGTCATTCCTACAGGAGCTGGAAGGTGGAGAGAAGTGTCAGAGCCTGCCAATTGCTCTCATTGGGTAGCTTGATCATTAGCATAGTAGAGGGGAGGGAACTATTACATTTAGTTACATTGAATTCCTGGGGGGAGTTTAGAGTTGGTTTCACTTTTGACTGTGCCAATATTATGTATCCAATAAACATATGCTTTGAGGAAACTTTAAGCCTCAAAGTTCTGATTTATTTGGTTTCATTAATCAGAATCTTCATACAAATAAAGGCAAGGGTGTATCCTGGCCCCATTATTATTTAATTTATACATCAATGACTTGCCAGGGTTAATGAAGGATACCATGGTACACATGCCAATGATCCTAAATACTTACTGTAACAGCTTGCTTTATGCTGATGATATGATTTTATTATCATACTCACAAGTAGGATTACGTAGGCTATTAAGAAGATTCAGCTCTTATTGCCAGGAGAACTCCCTAATCATTAGCAAATCTAAATCAAAAATAATGGTGTTTGGAAGAAACCATCAGAGACATAAGTGGCAATTAGATGGTGAACCAATTGAACAGGTTAACACCTTTGTATATTTGGGCGTAACTTTTTCCAAGACTGCATCTTGGGCCTTACTGCTCAAACTAAAGAATCATAGTTACCCAGGATCCCTAGCCCCCATTAATCAAGGTTTATAAGGCTAAGGTTACCACAATGCTCTTGTATGGAGCAGAAATTTGGGGTCTTTACTCAACCACAGTCCCAGAACAAACACAGTCCCAGCATTTGAGATGTATTTTGGGTGTAGATCCAATAACATCTGCTGCAGCAGTTAGATCTGAACTGGGAATTCATATAATTCATGCATTATCTAAAATTAGAGCTTATAACTACTGTTGCAAAGTTAATGAAATGGAGACTGATAGACTCCCCAAGTTATGCCTACTAGAGCAAATAAAACTACAATCAGAAATCTCCTGGATCACCAAACTAACAAATTTTGTAAGAAGCTGTGGCTTTCCTGTCTCTTGCATAACAGGAGAACAATCCAAAAAAAGAGTTGCCCAAAGAATTAAGGATATAGAAGCACAAACTGATATAGCTATCCTTAGTAAGGTGGGTAACTTGAAATGGCTGAGTAAATACAAATGTACTTTTCAAGTAGATAGTTATTTGAAGTTACAACTCCCAAAACATCTTAGGGAGATATTTACATGAGCAAGATTCAAACAGCTTGACACAATGGTCAGATATGGGAGATTTCATGCTATACCCTACAATGTGTTCTGTACCAGCCTGCTACCGGCCCTGCAGAAAAGGCAGGGACAACCCCTTTACAAACGGCAAGAGGCTGGAATTAAGCCTGCCAAATTTATTAACATAAAACAGAGCAAAACAAGACACCAACCATGAAACAGGAGCTACGAAACAGGAACTATTCAAGCGGTTGCCTTCAGCAAACCAGCCCTCCCACGCATTCCCCTTTTATACAGTTCAGGGTGTGGCTTCTCTCTGCCTCCTTCCGAGGTGTCCCATTGCCTTCCTCTGTTTACTCCTGATTGACTACCTCCTGCGTCGGGCGTCCTTGAACAGGGCCAGCTGTGGGTCATCTTCATCCACGCTGTCAGGCTCACACAGCTGGGTCTCCGTCGTGACCAGGTGGGAGGGGCCTGGCTGAGGGCTCTCATCAGCAAGCTCTCCAACCCCCTCAGCAAGCTCTCCAACCCTCTCAGCAAGCTCTTCAACACCCCCCTCCTCCTCTGAGTCGTCCGACCCAACTGCCGAACCCACAGGCTGACCCTGAATCACAACACAATGAGTGTCTCTGCATTTGCAGAACGGCAGAGGTAGAAGACCTGGTTCACATCCTATTTGACTGTTGCCTGTATAAGAGGGTGAGAGACACGTATCTTGGTCTATATATCAAACAAATGACCCATTGGGATCCCCATATCAAAATAACTTCCCTTACGTCCGGCCAGAACTTGAAAATAATATTTAACATAGCACAGTATAAACAAAATGGTTCGGTTGAGATCTGCATATGTGGGACTGATTGGGGTAGATTGCAAGGGCGACTCCGAAATATAATTTTATCATATTTTATCTATATCTTAAATTATTGTACACTATTACAATTTCATTTTAGATTGTACAGTATTTTATTACCATTTCATTTTAAATTGTATTTTATTCTAATTCTATTTAAAATTGATTTTATAAAATTCCATTTTAAATTGCTTTTATCAAATTTTAGTAACAATTTGTTGCTGGAACTTTGCACTTTGATATGGCCCAAGGGCTAATCAATAAAGACTTAATCAGAATCTTGACACTAAGAGTGGAGAAGCAGAAGGATGCAATAAGTGAGGATGAAAAAAGAAGAAGAAATACCTGTGGCATACTGCTATGTTCACACAGCATGTTCAATCAGTTCAAGGATCAAGCAGATACATTTGAACATCATGTTAAGCTTGATTGCTTTAAGTTTTGTGTGTGTGTGTGACTAGTTTATAGTTCAGTCTGTAGTTTAAAGCCTAAAAATTGATTAATTTAGGTAAGAAAGTTAAGTGTCTTGTGTGAATGCAGCCATGTGTCCTTAGTTATATGACTGGAAAGATGAAGATATATAATCTTGGAAACTGTTAAGCAATTTCTTTGGGCTTGATCCCTAATTTCTTTGTTGTAAGTCAGTAGTAGATAGTTTGCACATACACCCAAAAACAAATGAAAATCAGTTTAGTTTAGTGATTAAGGCACCAGGCTACAAAGTAGGAGACCATGAGTTCTAGTCCCATCTTAACCATGAAAACCAACTGGGTAACCTTGGGCCAATCACGCAAGTTGTTGTTGTGGGGAAAATGGGAGGAGAAAGTGCGCTGGATATGTTAACCACCTTGAGCTGTTTGTAAAAATAATAAAAATGGGATATAAATAAATAACTAAAACAAAGTAAAACATTTGCATCCAGCTCCCAAATTAAACAAAAGTGTAATAGGGTAGAAAGAGGGGAAATTATCAAATACACAGAAACTAAGCATTTCAAACCCATTTAATTAAATCCTAAAGGTAAAGGTGTAAAGGTTCCCCCGCACATGCGTGCTAGTCGTTTCCAACTCTAGGGGCCGGTGCTCATCTCCGTTTCAAAGCCGAAGAGCCAGCGCTTGTCCGAGGACGTCTCCGTGGTCATGTGGCCGGCATGACTAGATGCCAAAGGCGCACGGAATGCTGTTACCTTCCCACCGTAGTGGTCCCTATTTTTCTACTTGCATTTTTACATGCTTTTGAACTGCTAGGTTGGCAGAAGCTGGGACGAGTAACAGGCACTCACTCTGTTACCCGGCACTCGGGATTCGACCCGCCAAACTGCCGACCATCTGATCGACAAGCTCAGCGTCCTAACCCACTGAGCCACCGCATCCCTTAATTAAATCCTACTTAATTCTAAATTGAATGTAGTGTTTTTAAACCCCTTTGAAGACAGTCATGACAGGGCACTCAAAGGCTAAATTGACCTCACAAAAGTTACATCTTTCAAGTTACCGTAGCAAAATTCATATTTACTGATTAACCCACCTATATGGTTAGCTTAGATCAGGGGTCTTCAAACTTGGCCCTTTTATGACTTGTGGACTTCACCTCCCAGAATTCCTCAGCCAGGCATGCTGGCTGAGGAATTCTGGGAGTTGAAGTCCACAGTCATAAAAGGGCCAAGTTTGAAGATCCCTGGCTTAAAGCCTTAGATCATGCCTTAGCAGCAGGTTTAGGTGGTTTTCTGGATGATTATTGAGTCATTTAGCTGCTTTCTTAACACTATAATAACCCCCTTCTAACTGATTAAAATATTCCTTTAGAATAATACAAGTCCATAGAACAGACTCTCTTTTAGAATACAGCCAATGGCTTTCCATAATACTCTACTCTCCTTTGTATGTATATTTGTATAATGATATCTCTATTAAGGCAGGCAAGTTGTTTCAGATCTGAGGCTGCACAGTGGTGATTTTTATTACAATGTAGATTTTAAATACCTATTTTTTAAAAAGAAAAGCTCTCATTTTTATTTCCCATTTAACTTTTATGACTGCTGTAAAAGTATTTGGTCAATAGATGGAGTAGTAGTTCATAAACCTATCAGTTTTCCCACTGGCCTCCTCCTTTGATGCTGAAAATAATATTAATAATACAAAAAAATGATATCCAGATATTCCAAATGCTTCTACTTTATGGAAGAGACCCATTTTTACAGCAGGTTTTCCATAAACCCAGCAAAACAATTATTCCCCCAAGACTAAATATTCACTGGTGTCAAAATGTAGGGGGGGAAAACCTGCCTATTTATCAACAAGAATGTCATTAGCACGCAGGGAGATGCAGTGACTTAGCAATTGCCAACTTCACAATTGCTGAGTAACAAAGCCTAAACCATCTTCTTTGGAAGATTTTTGGCTTCCTTGGGCTCATCTACTTTTTAGAGTAAGAAATGGTCCAGTGTGTTAGCACAAATGAATTATTTTAAGCCCATCAAGCCTCTGATAACTTGGACAGATCCAACAGTATAAATGTTTTGCTTAGTATACTGTAATGAGAAATACTTTGGAAAGATGCTTGTTCGGCACTGTCTGCTTGATTAAATCTTAAGTACATGAAAAGGCTCTTACGTTAATCTCTAACATGAAATCAAGAGCTAGCAAGTCAGTCTAGTAATTAACAGCCAAACATAACAATTAGTATCTACTAAAACTCAGCTTCCTTGCTGTTTTAATTATGTATTGCCCAAGTCTCTGCTTTCTTTTTGTATTAAAGATGCTTCCATTATTTATCCTGAAGTCTGTGATGATACAATACAAGCTTATTTAAATCATAATTTATCCTACAATAACATCTCTTGCCCTCATTTCAACCTTTGATCTGTTTACAAATTCACAGGGATAAATGTGAAGTTGACATGAACAGGAAGGGAATTACAGTTTAGAATTTAAAATTTAGGGTTTTTTTTCATCCATGTAGACATTATCACAAAAACCATGACAGGCTCTTATCTGTAGTGACATTTTTGTTTCTCTGGAGAAACACAGTGTTTGGTGAAGTCTTCAAGCTGATTTGCTGTGTCATTGAAACACTTGAGAATCTTTTGTTCCTGATCACAAAGGAAGTATTGCTAATTTAGGACACTGACCACAATATTACATTACACAGTACAATCCTAGCTATTCAGAATGAACTCCATCTGGGATCATTGGGTTTATATTACTAAAAGACTAAAAAAATAATAATACAGCACTGTAATATAAATCTTATTTAAATTAACACATTATTCACCACTGATGGGAAATCTTGAGGCTGGCATTTCTTGATGGCTAACCTTGCAGTCTGAAGCATTGTTTTTCTTTTGATATTATAGATATCCAATTTCTATCTTCCCCAGTTTGACTTGGTTTCCTTTATTTTAGTTTTGGGTTAGACTGCATCCCCCTCCTTTTTTGGTGGGCCAGTACAGACCTTTGCAGGATGTTCAGTGAATAAAATTAAGGCAACTAAATTAAGGTTGCACCCCCGGATTCTATAACTAATGCCCATAATCTATAGCACAAGTAGGTAAACTGATGTCCTCCAGATGTTGGAACAATATTCCCAAGAGTGCCTTTGGATTTAGTGAAGACCATGGTTCATAGTCTTTTGACTGAAGACAAGGAAATCTTCTAGAAGACACCAGAATACCTATTAATGGCCTATTGTTTTTCTGAGAAAGTAAGAATTCCAGATTCCTAATTGTAGATAGCTTTGGTCAGTCTACAAAATAATAGTAACTACATAAATAACATACAGCAATTATTTATTCTACCAATTAAACCATAATTCAAGAATATAAAATTAAGAATCTCAGGGAAAGATTATACCGTATGTATTAAGCCCAGGGCTAATTAGTAACAAAACTACCATAGAAAAAAAAGTAGTATTAGATTGTTGATGTCAAACATCCAAGGAAGAACCGTAAAAGTGCTGTCCTGTTAATTTGAAAATCTGTTAGTAAATGTTATTTGTATACCATATTAAACATTTTACTTTCAGACTGAAGGCATTTTGTAACTAGTGCAGCTGTTTCAGCAATCTGCCATATTCTGGAAAAACTGTAATGCACATGTAATTACAGTCACATAACAGGGCCAGTAGCTTTTGTGCAATTAATAGATTTGTGCAGACTTTCAATGCAACTGACTCTTTGAAGAGCTAGTGGCTGCATTTATAAGGGGATGATGAGTGTTAAGCCTCAATGAGTTTTTCTGGGATTTTCTTGTGGTTGAATTTTAGATTAGTTTATAGTTCTGTCTGTGGTGTAACCCAACAGTGGGCTAATTCAATAATTATTTAATCAAATTGTACAAGCATGACCACTATCTTTTCGACTTTGGGGGAGGGGGAGAGAAAGAAACTGGAGGCTAGTAGTGGAATTGACAACCTGAATCATTCCCAAGCATTTATTGAATCCTTTTATTTTAAAAAAGGGGTAGTGCAATAAGAATAGTTATGTTGCAGGTATGGAGAACTTTACTTGATAGTTTGCAACTATCCTTAGACTGTTTTTTTTTCAATTTTGGCAAACTTTAAAGACTTCAATTGACTACTAGCTGTTAAATTTTAGAAATTGAAGTCCTAAAGTTGCCAAGGCTGAGAAACACTGATTTGGGAAAACCCCAATCTGAAATCCTGCAGAGATTTCTAATATACAAGAAAAACTGGACCCATAAACACTCTGAATAACTGTATTCCAAAACCATTCTTGGTGCTACCTCCATTCCTGCCCTCTTGATTTCTTGCATCCAAAAAAATAAGAATAAAATAAGAATGGAAATATGAAACTATCAGTCTATGAAACAAAGAGCTCCGCAAATGTGTCCATATTTCTTAGAAAAGAATTTAATTTGTATTTACAACCCATCATGCTTTTAATGAGGAAATACACCCATGAATAGAATAGAATAAGAATAGAATAGAATAGAATAGAATAGAATAGAATAGAATAGAATAGAATAGAATAGAATAGAATAGAATAGAATAGAATAGAATAGAATAGAATAGAATAGAATAGAATAGAATAGAATAGAATAGAACTTTGGAGCCCCCTGTTCAAGAAGGAGAACCTATACCATCTCACACAGGTGATTGTCTAATCTCTTCTTAAAAATCTCTGTGATGGAGTGCCCACGATTTCTGGGGGTAAGCTATTCCACTGGTTGATTGTCCTCACTGTCAGGAAGTTTCTCCTTAATTCCAGGTTGCTTCTCTCTTTGATCAGCTTCCAACCATTGTTTCTTGCCCTTCCCTCTGATTCTCTGGTGAACAACGTGACCCCCTCTTCTTTGTGGCAGCCCCTCAGATACTTGAATATTGCTATCATGTCTCCCCTATTTCTTATATTCTTTAGATTAGCCAAACCCAAGTCCTGAAGCCATTTTTCATATGTTTTAGTCTCCAGGCCTTTGATCATCTTAGTTACTCTTCTCTGAATTTTTTTTCAAATTCTCATCATCTTTTTTGTATTATGGTGGCCAAAATTGGCTGCAATATTCCAGGTGTGGTCTTACTAGGGTTTTATAAAGCGGTACTAATACTTTGTGTGATCTTGATTCTATGCCTCTGTTTATAGAACCCAAGATTGTATTAGCTTTTTTGGTTGCTGCTGCACACTGCTGGCTCATAATCAAATTATCATCCACTAGGAGTCCAAGGTCCCTCTCACAGTTACTGACAAAAGTGAGATGTAATGATAACTTTTTTCCGAATGGGAAACAAGACAGATAGATAAATTTGCATTTTGGAAGTTGATTGTGACTCATAACGGCAGCCATTATTTGAATGGGAAAGCCCTTTTCCCTGGCAGCCATTTTGTTAGAGAATTCACACTGTGCTCTCAACATTCAATAATTTGCATCAGTTAAATAAAACCAAAACCACATTGTTGGTAACACTAATGATACAATGTACTCTTTTATTCAAGGGTAGAATATGGTCGCAGAACATAGAAACTTGAACGTGGAGGTAGAATTAAATGAACATGATTATAATAGGAATTCCTAAAAGAAAGCTGGGTTAACTGGAAAGAATATTTCATGTTACACCATCTTAATGCAATTCTCTCTTACATTCTACCATTATCCTCTCCATCATTGATTTTTTAAATTTAATTCATAGAACATAGAATAATAGAGTTGGAAGAGACCTTGGAGGTCTTCTACTTCTATACCATTTCAGAAAACAGTTGGCCAGTCTCTTTTTGATAGCCTCCAGTGATGGAGCACCCACAACTTTTGAAGGCAATCTATTCCATTGGCTGATTGTTTTACAATTAGGAATATATTCAGAATGGATATAGAACTAAAAGCGTACGCAGGGAGGACTGAGAAATACTGTGACAAAGGATTTAAGAAATGGAACAGGGTCCAGCTGCTTCATCATTTTTCATTTTTATACCTAAGCAATATCGAGTTTAATTATTTTCCCCCTCCTCACTCCTTGAAGATAGCAATCTTATATGCATCTAGGTAGGAGTAAATCCTTTTTAAAAGGAGCAGAATTATTTATGTGTACAGTATTGTGCTGTTAGTTCTAGGTGACTTAAATTATCATGATGGCGAGTCCCCTGAGAGCAGAAATGTGCAGTGTCAATGGCAAAACTGTTCTAATCCTCTGGGATAGAACAGACTGTAAATTGAATTAAATTATTCAAATAATTGAATCATCTGTTCAGATGTACTTTGGATATACACTTTAATTATTCTGTTATGAGTTCATAAAGCATTTAGATTTAGGTGTTTTTTTTGTTTTGTTTTCTGTTTGGCCTGGACTAAAATAGCAGACTAAAATAGATTTCCTAGTGGTAATGTATGGCTGTGAGAGTTAGACCATAAAGAAGGCTGAGCACCAAAGAACCAATGCTTTCAAATTGTGGTGATGGGGAAGACTCTTGAGAATCCCCTGGACTACAAGGAGATCAAATCAGTCAATCCTAAAGGAAATCAGACCTGACCGTTCCTTGGAAGGAGAGATACTGAATCTGAAGCTCAAAAACTTTGGCCACCAAATGAGAAGAGAGGACTCATTGGAAAGCACCCTGATGTTAGGTAAGATTGAAGGCAAAAAGAGAAGGAGATGGCAGAAAATGAGATGGTTAGATAGTGTCATTCACGCAATGAACATGAATTTGGGCAAACTCCGGGAGAAAGTGGAAGTCAAAGGAGCCTGGCATGCTATGGTCCATGAAGTCACAAAGAGTTGGACATGACTTAGGGACTGAATAACAACAACAACAGCAACAAAAGAAATAGCAGAGATGTGATAGGCAGGAAATTGGGAAAACATGTCATTGGAATACTTTTGTAGTTCACCTATTAGCAGATATACTATATAGGAAACATAATGACTTCACTAAGGCTCTTTCTTTTGATCACAGTCAGCCTTTTGAGACCACAAGTTGGTTAGCAGGATCCCCTGAAATTCAGTATGCATCTTTTGACCTGATGGCTTGGCTCTGCTCACTTTCATTTGTGCATTGGTTTTTGGTGCAGAAGCATTAAGGATCGTTCTATGTGCCTAGATCCTTTCTATGCAGTCAGAAAACCTATATGTGTTCCTTGGAGTCCTATATTGCTAAGGGAAGAACACATAGAAGTTGGTGTCTTTCCACAATTTAACACTGTAATGGAATGTGTAAATGACCTTGGGATGGTGGGACTGAAATAATGCTTCCTAGGGAATGATCAAATAAGAGCAGATAATAGCTGCATAACAGGCAAGAAGGAGACTCAGAAGGAAATTTTCTAAGCTCCATGAGAACTTCTGCTGTTAAAAAAGATGGCGGGAGATTTGTATTATTAGACTTGCAAGATTCTGTAACTGTAGCCTTATAATAAAGTAGAGTTAGCTCATCTGGTGGTTATTCCTGTCTGACCTA
This sequence comes from Vipera berus, assembly GCF_964194415.1. Classification (NCBI taxonomy): domain Eukaryota; kingdom Metazoa; phylum Chordata; class Lepidosauria; order Squamata; family Viperidae; genus Vipera; species Vipera berus. The sequence goes on along the minus strand of NC_138207.1, from coordinate 14,898,886 downwards.
CCTGGGAAAGCTGACCATCAGTCTTGCAAGTACTAATCTCTGATAATGGGAGAAAAGTTCCCTTTCTAGTTTCTGTCTTTACCCATTAGGCAGCTGTGGGCTCTCTTATCTCATTGTTCCCTATGCAGCATTGCTTCCCATGTGTCTCCCAGGATCATTCCCACATAGTATTGCACATTCTCAATTGCCTGTGTACATTTTGCCCATGGGAACATGGTTCCTAAGAAGTTTGAACCATATCCTTCTTCCTCAAGGAACCAACACCGGATAACATCTATGAATTAGTTTGAATTAATATCAGTCTACAAACATGAGCAATTCAACAATTCACCCTAAATCTAATTATTTTTTTAATTATTATTATTTTTAGAAAGCCATTTGCCCACTTTGGTCTTTTCCCAAGATATATTTTGATGTGAACTTCTGTAGTCCTCACTTCTTTCCAGTAGCAGATCAGTTTTACATCTCGTTAAGCATATATTAATTTCTAAATATTGGAGAGGGGATACACTGATGGAAATTTCAACCCATGAAATCTGTATATTGGAGATATCTATTTCAGCGGAATATGCTTACAAATTAAAAAGGCATTACTTGTTATTTGAGTAAATTAACAGTTTTATAGGTGGTAATTAACTTTATTGTTAATTGATTCCTCATGAACAAAATATTAAGAGCAAATATGGACTTAATTTTTACTTAAAGTGCTAGAAAAACACATAATTTTAAATGTGTGTGTATTGTAACAGTGGGTTTCTTATAAAAATATTATTTATTGGCAGAAGCAACAACTGAAACGACTTTCACAATATGTTTGAAAATCTGCAACACCCTCTATTAAATCATATTTATGTATGCAATACTTCTAAAAATAAATAAATCCCTGTTTCAAATGATTATCTAAAAACAATGAGAAAGTTAAATGAGAAAGGAATTAAATCAGATATAAACTTTATAAAAAGGATTGATGTGCAGAAGGACCTTTTTCATGAACTTCAGCCCAAAATGTGTGAGAGAGAACATTCTAGAACTAAGATTTAATTTGGATCTGGAAGGACATAGCAGCAATTCACCCTTAAGAGACTAAGAATAGAAAACTGAACATAATGTTGACTTATATGTCAACGATAAATGCAATAAAAATTTATAACTGCACATTCAAAGAAGTATTGATTCTTGGTAGAAATATTTTAAAGACTGCATAATGCCTATACCAATGGTTTCACCAATCTCTATGTTTTCCTTTTTATAAGGTAGCTTTTAACGTCTTTATGTTTTTTAATTTTTCTTTTAAAAATAGGATTTTATTTTTCGGTGAAAGTAGCATTATTCAGTGAACACAGATAATTAAGCATGCCTATTTCTAAATCATCTGAGGCTGTAAGAAATCATATAAATAGATTCTGGTTATGATGGTGAGGATGATGGATAGATAGATAGATAGATAGATAGATAGATAGATAGAGAGAGAGAGAGAGAGAGAGAGAGAGATAGATAGATGAAATAGCTAGAGAGATAGATAGATAGCTGATAGATAAATAGATGAAAGATAGATAGATGATAGATAGATAGATAGATAGAGATAGATAGATAGATAGATAGATAGATAGATAGATAGATAGATAGATAGATAGATAGATAGATCTGTGTGTGTGTGTGTGTGTGTGTGTGTGTGAGAGAGAGAGAGAGAGAGAGAGAGAGAGAGAGAGAGAGAGAGAGAGAGAGAGAGAGAGAGTGTCAGATAGACATTATCTTGTGATTTGCAGAAGTTTGATTTGAGAATGCCAAGCCTTAGGCAATTTGCAACTAGTTAAACCCATATCCATCTTGCCTTATGCCAAGAAAAAAGTGTTTGATTAGCTTGCCTTAAGCTTGGTACAAGTATTTTAGTTTTAGAAGTGACATGCCTTTAAGGATGAGTAATAACTTTGTTTTGTTTCTTTTTTAGAAGCCCCCATCAAAGCTTGCAAATGTCTGTAAATAGGAAGGAAAGAACATGAGTGGTCTTTCCCCCCCCCTTAATGGATATGGGAAAAGTAAAAGGGACAAATCAATCCATTCATATACGAGCCTCTAAATGTTTAGCCCCTAAAGTATGGGTTAATCCCTGTGTAATTAGTATTCAGTCATAACTGCTGTACAGAATTAGATTTTCCCCTTCTTTTACTAACGACTACATTGCAAGCAGTAGAACATGGTCCTATGCATAAAGCAAATGGCTATAGTTAATGAATTTGGCTGGTATGCATGAATGGATATTACAGTTCTTAAAATAAGCAAAGCAAGCAAAAATCCTTGCCAAAGTTTAGGTGTTTATTATAAACGTGATGGAGAGAAACAAACAAGCAACAATGTGGGAGAGAAATTGAAGCTAATAGATTTAGCTCTTTTGCTTGCTTTAAACTTGTCTCTGCCTTATGCCTTGCACACATAATAAATACTGCACTTTGTATTTATATTTATGTCTTTGGGGAATATAAGTATAAATAAATATTGCTATTTATTAATATTTAGCACTCTTTCCAGAGACTTAGGAGTCACTCTATGATAGAGATAGGTGATCTCTAAATATGATTTCAGAGAGAGCCAGTGTGATCTAGCACCAGGCTAGAAAATAAAAGACCATGAGTTCTAGTCCTGCCTTAGTCCCACCCAGCCAGTTTGGGTGACCTTAGGCCAAGTCATTCTTTTTCAGCTAACCATCCTCACAGGGTTGTTGTTGTTGGAAAAATAGGAGTAGGGAGAAATATTAGATATGTTAGCTGCCTTGAATTATTTACGAAAATAATAAAGGCTAGATATATATATATATATAAATTAAATAAATAAATGGTATATAAATTATATAGATAAAATATATATATAACCCTAGGAGGCAGAAAATATTGGTAAAGTAGCTATAAAAACAGGTGCATTCAAAGACATCAGCTTTCTCTTATACAAAAGGTAGCAAACTTTTTTTTATTAAAAGGTTTTACAGATACATTTTAAACATAAAAAACTCCTCCCTCTCCCTCCCCCCCCCCGACTTCCCAGAGCAAATACAGGGCATTAGCCATAACAATCTTTAACTATAATATGCAAACTAACTATAATAACACTTTGAGTCCTATCACACTTTAACTCTCCTTAAAAATAGCTAAATAATAACAAATCTTCTAAATCTAATACTCATTCAAATGCTAGATGAAACTTTTTGGTCCCATATTTATTCTGGATATAATCAATCCATCTTCTCCATTCCAAAATATATCTTTGTTGCGAATGGTCTTTCAAATATGCTGAGATTTTCGCCATTTCTGCCAGGTTCAAAACTTTTAAAGTCCATTCTTCTATGTAGGCAAATCCTCCTTTTTCCAATATTGCGCTACCAAAAGTCTTGCTGCCGTTATTAAATTCAGCATCAATTTAGTTTCTATAGCAGTAGAGTCAATAGTAATACCCAGCAAAAATAATTGTGGAGAAAATTTTATCTTTTTCTTAAATATCTTCTGCATATTCCACCAAATTTTAATCCAAAAAGCTTTAACTTTTTTACAAGTCCACCATATGTAATAATACGTTGCAACATCACAACCACACCTCCAGCATTTAGGCTGATAATTTGAATACATAGATGCCAATTTCTTAGGATCTAAATGCCATCTATAAAACATCTTATAAAAATTCTCTCTTCAATTTTGTGCCTGTGTAAATTTTACATTTCTGACCCATATTGTTTCCCAAGTATCCATCGCTATTGGTTCTTGAATATTCTGGGCCCATTTTATCATACAATCTTTAATAAGTTCCGTTTCTGAATCTAATTCTATCAATGCATTATATATCCTTCTTATATGTGCAGGACTTTGATCTCTAATCTGTTTAACCAAATTTTAATCTACAATAGAAATACCAACCTGAATTTTGTGGTGGACATTACCTGTGCCTCACTCTGCATTTTTAGTATTTTGAAATAAGAATGGTCAGAAGAGTTGCAAGACATATACTCATTTGCAGATTTATTATTTCTATGCAAATATAAAAATTAAGTGACCAAATATAACACATTAACTTTTACACAAGTGACTAAATACCTGTAGTTAAAATTGGTTATTTGTGGATAAAAATGTGGTTAATTATTTGAAGTTAATACAAACACTTCATTCTTTGCAGCTAAACTAGAAATATATATAATGAAAATTGTACAACCCAAGTGGTGTGTGGGTGTGTGTTGTTTATATAAGGTATTGGTATTGAAAGCAGTGCAGATTAGCTGAATTTCTCTACAGAACTTTATGTCAGGCATAAAAGATCAGGTCCATAAGGGAAGTTCCAATTAAAATGATTTATTGCTACTCATGCCTATGCACAGGAATATTGTCAACTAATGGGCAGCACCAGATAGGAGTTACATAGGGTGTTGAATTTAGCTCACTTGTGACTACATAGAAATTCTAGGCTGATCCTTCTTTTAACTCCACCCCCCACCCAGCTTCTGCCACTTCTACCGCTATACTTTATCTGTTAAATAAAATAATGGTTCACTTCAATTTTCTTCAATTTTAATAAGTGAATACATATGGCACTTACAGGGATTTAGGTTACTTTTAAATTGTTCTATAGCAGACATGTCAAATTCGCACAATGTATCTCAATTTTTTCCCCATTGCCGGCAATGAGGTGGGTGTGGTTTCGGCGTGACATATCCAACCCGCGGGCTGGCAGTTTGACATGCCTGTTCTATAGCCTCAACTATATGCCAAATGACCAGTTAGAGATTTGGTTAGCTGAGTTTTAAAATTGTTTGAGTACATTATAGAATACAGATAATAGCTATGCGTGGTGGAATTTATACAATAGGGACTAGAATTTATTAATACTGTAATGATTAAACCTTTCAAAATAGAAAATATATCAATATTGAATATTATTTCTCAGATGTAAATGAATACAGAGTTGCTTAAATTGTATAGTAAGATGCTGCATAAAACATTGAAAAGAAGTTGCAAAGGTGCCAGAATTCACACATGTCATACAACCCGCATTGCCTACCCCACAAGATTCCATCCAAAAAAGGTGCTGGAACTCCGTTCTGGGCATTCAATGACAAAAGAAGCCCTGATTGAAGCACATAAACTCCTTTTTAGAAACAGACATGCTAACAGTGGGATTCAATATTTAGAAGGAAATATACAGTAACTACGTAAGTAGTAGGCAAGCCCAGAAAAAGATATTCTTAGTACAAATGAAAACAATGCTGGGTTTCAAAAAGCTAAGTTTCTGAATTTTCCTTTGACTGCAGGAAGGTTTGTGAGAATGCAGTGTGTCTGAACAGCAAAATAGACTGATTTCCTTTTGGTTTCTCTTTCCCAGAGCTGCAGTATATTCAGACATATTAAAATAAATGATACAATTAAACCTAAGCAGCTGATGCTATTTATTTTCAACAAATTTGTTATTCGAAAGAATATCCCGTCAGATAACAATTGCATGGATTTTTCTCTTTTATTAATGTAATATATTATTTTCTTAATTATTGTTATGAAAATATTTGAAGGTATTGAAAGCTATAACACAATCCTTACATCATAAGGATTGTTTTTCTCAGTACAGTCTGCTAACAGAATGTTGCCAAGGGTAACCTAGAATAAAAAGAACAACTAATTCTGGTTAAAATGCTTAAGTGTGCCTGAATAAACATTTGAGAATTGTTGATTTTTTATTATGCCTCAACTAGCATACAGATAGTCCTTGACCTATGACACCAGTTGAGCTGAGCCCAACATTTCCATTAGTAAGCAAGACTGTTGTTGACTTTTGCCCCATTTTACAACATTTTTGCCAGTTATTAAGTGAATCACTGCAGTTGCTAAACTAGTAACACAGTTGTTAAGTGAATCTGGCTTCCCCATTGCTTGTCAGAAGGTCACAAAAGGTGATCACATGACCCTCACCTGGGACTCTGCAACTGTCATAAATGCATGCCAGTAGCCAGCATCCAAATTTTGATCAGGTAGCAGTAGATGTTACAATGGTCATAAGTATGAAAAATGGTCATACGTCACATTTTTCAGTGCCATTGCAACTTTGAACACTCACTAACAAATGGCTGTAATTCAAAGACTAACTGTACAGCCTTCTTTGATGTAATCTTAAGACTTTGTGAATGCTTTCATTTTTTTATAATATGCAAGAAAATAATTATGATCTTCTGGCAGATACTTAGGTATATATTTTATTTTCCAGGCTAACTTGTGACTCACATTCTGACAAGCTTTGGCTCTTCTTAGCTTTTTTGAAATCGGTACTTAGCTAGGTGATATCACCTGCCATGAGAAACTGCTGTGTACAGATATTTTTTATCAAACCCAGTAGTAAAAACTGTTTCCCTGATATGCTGTTTTTTTTCACCATTGGACACACATTTCCTGTTCAGAGAATGACATCCAAAAATCTGTAAAAGATTAAAAATTGAAGGGTAAATCTGAATGGGATGGGGGGGGAAGAGAAATGGGACACTTTTTTCTTTCATGAGAAAAACAACATCAAATGAATAAGATAGCAAATTCCCTTGTTGGCATTTACCATATGGGAAATGCATTTTTTGGAATATGGTGTTTTGGCACTGCTAAACATCCTGTCAAAAGATAGGGTAGCATAGCTGAAACATAAATGCATCATCTTAGGCATGTGATAAAAGTTGGCTAGTGACCAGACTGTAAAGGAGTAGAAAAGATGAGGAACATGACTTTTGAAATCCTTTCCTAGCCCTTATCAACATCTCTGTTTAGATCACATGACCAGGAAGAAACAGGAGGTGTGGCTTAGAATAGATGAGTTCACAGCATCCTAAAACACTGGCTAGCAGTCTCTCTAATGGAAATGCATTGATTTTTTTTAAAAAATTTAGATAGATAGATAGATAGATAGATAGATAGATAGATAGATAGATAGATAGATAGATAGATAGATGATAGACAGACAATTTGTAACTCCTAGCCAGATCCAGCTGATTTGTGAACCCAGTCCTTTTCCATCTTTTCTCTCCAACCAATTGTTATCTAATTGTGTTTCATTTTTCTAAGCGTTATTTTTGCCAAAGGGTAAAGAGACAGACATATGGACAGAAGACTAATCTTCTTTAGGTAATTTATTTTTAATGTTCTGTTGAGTTGGAAAGAATAAAAAGCAAAAATTCTGTAGTAATGTGAGACCAGTGATAATATCCCCACTCTCGATAATGTTGTATTTTGCCTGAAGGCTGTCACAGGTATTGCAAATAAGTTTCTAAATTGTGATCTTATTTCAGAAGCTTCAAAAGATAGCTATTTTCAACCTGAAATTTATACCATTTGCTTCAATCACCTGCTGCCTAAGTTTGGACTACCATACACATCCTTACTTTGTATCATTGAAACATAGTTTCCCATTCCTTGAACTGAATACAGAAACAGTTTTGGGATGGAATTAATTTATTCTCACATTAATAAAGCCTTGTGGCTTACTAAGCATGGAGAAAGGAGTCTCAAGTTTACTAGTGAAAGTCAGACCAAATATATGTGGTACAATAGATCTGGTTTGGACATTTTTAGAATGTTAGATTATTGAACATGGTCCAACCTTTGTTTTCCAGTTGCATCACAGCTTCTTCTAAATATTAGAGGGACTGGAATGCAATAAAAAGTCGTGGTGGCAGAATGAATGTGGTACTGCAAGCTAACTCTGCCAACTGCCAGTAGTTTGATTCTGACCGGCTCAAGGTTGACTCAGCCTTCCATTCTTCTTTTTTTTTTGTATAGATTTTATTAGTTTTTATACAGTTAGGAATAAGGTGGGATTGGGGTTGGGATTTGGTTTAGGGTTAGGATTAGGGTTGGGGTTGGGGTTTTTCCAAATAACATTATCAATATTTAGCAAACAGCATAATGTCTGGGTTCATGTGTTTAACAAACAATAATAGGTAGTAGTTAATTATCGTAAACAGTATGTTAATTAATTGCTCAATAGTGTTCTTGCTAATATATATTCAAAGTTACATATCACATTCCTTTCTCTCTAACTCGTTTTTCTAACCATTGATAGAAATTATCTCATGTTCTAAAATACACTGAATCTTCTTTCTCTTTTATCTTTAAAGTCAATATATCCATTTCTGCACACTCTAAAATTTTCTTAATTAGTACTTCTTCAGCTGGTAAATTTTCATTTTTCCAATGTTGGGCAAATACAATTCTTGCTGCCGTTAGTACCTGTAGTATTAAATATCTGCAATCTTTCTCATAATTTGCTCCTATTATTCCTAACAAAAATAAATCTGGATGAAGGTCTATTTGTTTTTTAGTCATTTTCTCCAACCATAAATGTATTTTAACCCCAAATCTTTTTGCTTTAGGGCATGTCCACTAGTTATGATAATAAGTACCTGGTCTTTGTTTGCATTTCCAACAGTTGTTTGAAGTATTTTTAAACATTTTTGCTAATCTCACTGGTGTTATATGCCATCTGTAAAACATTTTATGTAAGTTTTTTTTATATGCCACTGATTTAGTTAATTTAATATTTTTCCCATAACTTTTGCCAGTCTTCTAATTCTTTATTATATCCAAAGTTCTTTGCCCATGTTATCATTGTTTCTTTTACTTGTTCTTCCTCCATCTTTAAGTTTAACAGAAATCTACTTCATCAACTTTTCATCTGTTTTTAACAGTATCTGATCAAATTCTATCTGTTCTATATAAAATCCCATTGTTTTAACATCTTGTTCATATCTCTTTTGAATTTGCAGAAATGGCCATCATGCTAGATCAATACCTTGTTCTAGTAAATCTTGTCTGTCTTTCAATTTTCCTTCATTGTCCAAAATATCTTTATAAGTCACAATTTTATTGTACTTAATTAAATTTGGGTAAGCAAAAGCTTCCATTGTTGAAAGCCATTCAGGTATCTTAATATATTTTTTTTCTTTTATTTTTTTCCCATTCTAAAAGAAGTGCATTCCTTATAAAATGGTTTTGAAAGTATCTATGTATTTTATTCTTCCTATACCACAGAAAAGCATGCCAACCAATTTGAAGGTCATGCCCCTCTAAGCACAATAGTCGTTTGTCTCTAAGCATTATCCATTCTTTAAGCCATGTTAAAATAGTTGCTTGGTAGTATAACCTCCAGTCCAACAGTCCAAATCCTCCACTTTCTTTAGCTTCTTGTAGCATTTTCATTCTAATTCTAGGTTGTTTTTTTTCCTTGCCAGATAAATTTCAATATTGTTGTATTCAGTTCATCAAAAAAGGCTTTTCCCAGCCTTACAGGAATCGTTTGAAATAAAAAGAGTATTTTTGGTAAGATACTCATCTTCACTGTTGCTATTCTCCCCAACACTGAAAGCTGGAAATTTTTCTACTTTTCCAAATCCATTTTTTTAATTATTTTTCAAATCCCATTTATATCCCACCCTTCTCCGAAGACTCAGGGCGGCTTACAATCTAAAGCACAAATCAATGTGCTTAGCAAAGCCTTCATTCTATGTATATGCCTGCTTATTAGGGCTTGTCCGAGGACGTCTCCGTGGTCATGTGGCCGGCATGACTGGATGCCAAAGGCGCACGGAACGCTGTTACCTTCCCACCGTAGTGGTCCCTATTTTTCTACTTGCATTTTTATGTGCTTTCGAACTGCTAGGCTGGCAGAAGCTGGGACGAGTAACAGGCGCTCACTCTGTTACGCGGCACTCGGGATTCGACCCGCCAAACTGCCAACCTTCTGATCGACAAGCTCAGCGTCCTAACCCACTGAGCCACCGCGTCCCTTTAAAACTGCTTATAGAGGGCTGTAAAGCACTATGAAGCGGTATATAAGTCTAAGTACTATTGCTATTGCTATTAAGATAATATTGGCATGCAATCATGTAGGATCATATTATACGATTCCATGCTCTTGATGAGAACAGTAAATAGCCACACTGTTGATTCCTGCCCCAAGTCATTATGTTGTTATGAATCATCCTACTAATAGTCCGCCGATATTATATGCATAGACTTTCTTGTTCTAATCAGAACAGCTTTTCTTTACTTATCTATTAGCATGAACTCTGGTTGAATCCCAGGCACATTATCTTTCTGACCTGCAACTCTACAAACTGATTGAGATATTATATAGCTGATTAAAGAGCATTGCTGATTGGCCCAATAATTTATAACAAAGCAGGACAGAAATTTTCCAACGTAGAAAATTTGTCACAATGCTGAGACGCATAGAGCAGACTGATTTCTCCCCTCGTCCTTTAGAATTTCACAACACCCTCCGGAGAGGTTTAATTAGAGGTTTAAAGATTTGCTTTATTAATTTTTGTAGCAAACTAAGATGGCTTTTTTATTTTAAAATGGAAAGCGTGCAAACTTTGAAGGAAGTGAAGGAAAATATAGTAGGGCAGTGCTGTAAAGAAGGTAAGTGAATAAATACACTTCTCATTATTCCTTAGCGTTTCCTTCTTGGGGAAAAAAATAGGCAAAATAGAAGCATGGTATCAATGTATTACTCCTATAGTTGGAGACCTGCAGTTTCTCTGCAGGAGTTCCAGCACCATCCCAGGTTGAACAGAGAGAACAATACCCTATGTGGTTCATTACTAATGGCATCATACTTTTTTATGAATGATAGTGTCATTTGCAGTAAACTACACAGGGTATCACTAGTTTGAGAGTATGAGAACTACCAGGAGCTGCAGAAATTCTTCCCTTGCACACGTTATTCATTATTATGTTATCTAACAACTGAATATAGTACTCCTTCCTTTTTCCTCCCTACTCTAGCAAAGTTGTTTCGGCTAAAAGAAAGCAATTTGTCATTCAGTGAGCTCATAAAAGTGGACTTGAACTCGAACCTTTGCCACCCTAAGTCCAATACTTATAACCATCCTCCTCACTGTACCTTCTCACTGTAATGGTCTGGAGATAATAATAATAATAATAATAATAATAATAATAATAATAATAATAATAATAATAATAATAATAATAATAATAATAATAATAATAATAATAATAATAATAATAATAATAATAATAATAATAATAATAATAATAATAATAGAGTTGGAAGGGAACTTGGAGGTCTTCTAGTCCAACCTCCTGCTCAGGCCAGAAACCCTATACCATTTCAGTCAAATGGTTGTCCAGTCTCTATTTAAAAACTTCCAGTCTTGGAGCACCCACAACTTCTGCAAGCAAGTTGTTCCACTGATTGTTCTAACTGTCAGGAAATTTCTCTTAGTTCTAGATTGCTTCTCTCTTTGATTAGTTTCCATCCATTGCTTCTTGTCTTGCCTTCAGGTGCTTCGGAGAATAGCTTGACTCCCTCTTCTTTGTGGCAGCCCCTGAGATATTGGAACAATGCTGTCATGTCACCCCTCACCCTTCTCATCATTAAACTAGACATGCCCAATTCCAGCAACTGTTCTTTATATGTTTTAGCCTCCATTCCCCTAATCATCTTTGTTGCTTTTCTCTGTACTCTTTCTAGAGTCTCAACATCTTTTTTACATTGTGGTGACCAAAACTCGATGCAGTATTCCAAGTGTGGCCTTACCAGGGCATTGTAAAGTGGCATTAACACTTCACGTGATCTTGATTCTATCCCTCTGTTAATGCAGCCTAGTACTGTGCTGGCTTTTTTGGCAGCTGCAGCACACTGCTGGCTCATATTTATGTGATTGTCTACTAGGACTCTGAGATACCTCTCACAGTAACTACTACTGAGCAGGGTAGCACCTATACTGTACCTGTATGTTTGGTTTTTCTTGCTGATGGCTGTAGTTGTTAGTATTTTTATTATAGTTAGAGGAACATTATCTATTTCATTCTTTGTATGAGACCGCCAACTGAATAAAGCCATTCTTATCCATTTTGTAGATTTTGAGGGCTGCATGGAGAAGTGATCAATAGCTGTGACCTCTTTATGAATTGCATTATGTAGTACACTGTTTCTAACAAGAAACAAGGGCTTCCACTTCTGTGGAGGCCAACAATGAGGGAAGCATAATGAAGAAGCTGTCTGAGGAGCTGGAGAGCTATTTATAGTCAATGTGCAGGTAGTCCTCGACTTAACAACCATTCATTTAGCAACCAAAATTACAACAGCACTGAAAAGAGTGCCTTACAATGAATACTTACACTTACCCCACAGCCCTGTGATCAAAATTTTTTATTTATTTATTTATTTATTTATTTATTATGGGACTTATATGCCGCCCTATCTCCCAGAGGACTCAGGGCGGCTAACAACAATAAAAAACCAACAGTACAAAAGTTAAGAAAAAAATTAAATAAGAGCCCCAAATATTAATTACACAGTTAAAAATTAAAACTTTTAAAAACCCATCATCAATCCAGGTCAGCCTGATGGAAAAGGAACGTCTTGAGGTTGCGGCGAAAGGACCGGAGGTCCAGGGCCATCCGAAGCTCAAGGGGGAGTTGATTCCAGAGGGCTGGCGCTCCCACAGAGAAGGCCCTCCCCCTGGGGGTCGCCAGCCGACATTGTCTGGCCGACGGCACCCTGAGGAGGCCCTCTCTGTGTGAGCGCACTGGGCGATGGGAAGTCGTCCCCGGCAGCAGACGGTCCTGCACATATCCCGGGCCTAAGCCATGTAGGGCTTTAAAAGTAAGTACCAGCACCTTAAATCTCGCCCGGAAGACAACCGGTAGCCAATGCAGCTCACGCAGGAGGGGTGTAATATGGGAGTATCGGGATGCTCCCATCACTACCCGCGCGGCCGCATTCTGCACCAGCTGGAGCCTCCGGGTGGTCTTTAAGGGCAGCCCCATGTAGAGAGCATTGCAGTAATCTATCCGAAAGGTAACGAGTGCATGAGTGACCGTATGTAGGGCATCTTGGTCCAGATAGGGGCGCAACTGGTGCACCAGGCGAACCTGGGCGAATGCCCTCCTGGCCACAACTCCAATATGATCTTCAAAACTGAGTCGTGAATCCAGGAGGACGCCTAAATTGTGCGCCCTATCAACGGGAGGCAACACCTCTCCCCCCATAACCAAAGATGGAACCTCTTGGACAAGACGAGATGCCAGTACGTAAAGCCACTCAGTCTTGGCCGGGTTGAGCTGTAGCCTGTTCTTCCCCATCCAAATCCGTACCGCTTCCAGGCAATGGGACATCACATCGAGGGCATCACTGGCTTGGTTCGGGGTGGAGATAAGGAGCTGGGTATCATCGGCATATTGATGATACCTCACCCCGAAACCACGGATGATCTCACCCAGCGGCTTCATATAGATGTTGAACAGGAGAGGCGAGAGTACCGACCCCTGAGGCACCCCACAACTAAGGGGCCTAGGGGCTGACCTCTGCCCTCCTGTCAACACCGTCTGCGAACGGCCCGAGAGGTAGGAGGAGAACCACCGTAAAACGGTGCCTCCCACTCCCAACCCCGCCAGACGTCGCAGCAAGATACCATGGTCGATAGTATCAAAAGCCGCTGAGAGATCTAAAAGGACCAGGACAGAGGAATAACCCCTGTCTCAGGCCTGCCAGAGATCATCCACCAGTGCGACCAATGCCGTCTCCGTGCTGTACCCGGGCCTGAAACCCGATTGGTATGGATCCAGAAAATGCAGGGGCCTGGCAATTTACAGGTATTGACAATGGTTTCAATGTCCTAGATCACGTGATCGCCATTTGCAACCTTCCCAGCCAGCTTCTGACAAGCCTAGTCAATGGACGAAGCTCGGTTTGCTTAATGACTGCATGATTCACTTAACAACAACGATCCACTTAACAACAGGTTATGAAATCAAGCATGAATCATTTAAATCTGTTTTGCTTAATGATAGAAATTCTGGTCCAGTTGTGGTCAGAAGTGAAAGACTGCCTGTAATTAGTGTTGGATCTTACTGGCTAATGATCTGACCCACCATTAAACAGCTTTTATATGTTGGGTGACCATAATACTTCTGCCCACCACAGAATCTGGAATTGTTCTAGGGCAGTGTTTCTCAATCCTGACATCTTCAAGAGGGGTGGACTTCAATTCCCAGAATTCCCTAGCTAGTGCATGCTGGCTAGGGGATTCTGGGAGTTGAAGTCCAGCCTTCTTCAAGTTCCAAAAGTTGAGAAACACTGTTCTAGGGCAGAGGTCCCCAACCTTTTTGGCTCCAGGGACCGGTTCACTGGAGAGATTTTTCCATAGACCAGAGGAGGCATGGTTTGTGTGCTGCCTGCATCCCACAAATGGGGCTTTGCTTGTTTCTGTGGACCAGTTGCTGGCATGCCATGGGCCAGGCATTGGGGACCCCTGTTCTAGGGTGTATCATAAGTTCCAAGTGAGGTTTGGCCAACACTTATAGAATCTCAGTGATGCATTGCATGAATTGCTTGGGTGTTGTTGAGAAGGAGTCATCTATGAGCCAATAAATCTCTCATGCTGGTGAGATTTTTTTTTTTTGCCTTAACATATTTCTAAATGCCCAACACTTGCTTTAAAAATGACTTGTGTGATAACTGATTTATCTTCAGGAGTGTGCAAACATGCATTTTTAATAGGGAGTTTATTTTATTTTAAAAATGAATGCAGCACAATCACTTAATGTCTGGCACATTTGAACTAACCCCACCCATTTTTTTTTATTTTTTTTGCTTAATGAAGCTTAATCATTTCATTATTATTCTATAATTTCATTATTAGGTTATAATTTCAAATCCTACCAAAAGTATGGTGTTTGTAGGCTAATGTTTTGCAGCTTGCTTGCTCTTTGCACATATATGCGTGTGCGCGCGCGCACACACACACACACAAAGAGATGCCCCAGTTGCTATCTTGTGTTTATTAGTGTTTGAAAGAAAACTTACCATAACATAATTGGTTTTAAATTGGTTATAAATTGTAATTAGAAGTGAAGTAAGTCATAACTCATGTGTTTTGTGTTTTTTAATCACAACAAAATTAAGTAGGGTTGATTTGACATTTAGTAATAACTCCTAGATTGGCTGAGCTGTGATCTATCAAGGGAGAGAATACAAGATGTGGGGAATCAGGAACAGACATTGCATCATCACCATTTGCTATGTTTTGCCCAAGAAATCTACAGACTGTTTAATGAGCACTAATCTTGTTCAGCATATAAACAAAAATAATTAGGCATTTTCTTCCATCCTCTTGAAAGTTGTTTTTAACACCTTTAACACCTGCACAATAAATCTTTTAGTTTTTCCCCATTTTTGCACAACTTTGCCGTAGTTCATTGTTAATATAGCAAAAAAAAGAATACTGTAGATTATAAGAACAAGAAAGCTACTGAATATCACTTAAAGGACAAAAACTTCCTTGGTTTGTAACAGTGTAGTCTTAAGATGACTCAATGCTTCATTGTCACTGTTGCAATTCTTTCTATTTTGTACCACACTATTAAAACCTAGGCCAATGACGTGGTATCACTGACAACATCAAGACGTTTGCATGCATGTCATGACCCATGGGATTAATTCATGACGTTCATTGCTTAAACAGTCAAAATGATGCCAGTTTAGATAGATTTAAAAGAAGACTAAGCAAATGAGTGGTGAGAATGTATGTGTTGTGATTCAGGGTCAGCCTGTGGGTTCGGCAGTTGGGTCGGACGACTCAGAGGAGGAGGAGGGGGGTGTTGAAGACCTTGCTGAGGGGGTTGAAGATCTTGCTGATGAGAGCCCTCAGGCAGGCCCCTCCCACTTGGTCACCATGGAGACCCAGCTGTGTGAGCCTGACAGTGTGGATGAAGATGACCCACAGCTGGCCCTGTTCAAGGACGCCCGACGCAGGAGGCAGTCAAGTAGGAGTAAACAGAGGAAGGCAATGGGGCTTCTCGGAAGGAGGCAGAGAGAAGCCACACCCTGAACTCTTTATAAAGGGAATGTGTGGGGAGGGCTGGTTTGCTGAAAGCAACCGCTCGGATAGTGTTTCAAAGCTCCTGTATCTTGGTTCGTGTCTTGTTTGTTTTTGTAGTAATAAATTTGGCAGACGTTATTCCAGCCTCTTGCCGTTTGTAAAGGGGTTGCCTTTTCTGCAGGGCCGGTAGCAGGCTGGTACAGAACAGTATGAAGGTGGCTAGTTCTGTTAATGATAAAGTCATAGATAGCATACCTCCCATGCTAGTGTTAGAATCCAACAGCAAGAAAAATAGATTTTCTTACTAATCAGTCCTTAACTTACAACCACTTGAAGTTACAGCAGCACTGAAAAAATGACTTACAATCTGTCTTTGCACTTACAACCATCACAGCATTCCCACGGTCATGTGATCAGAATTTGAGTGCTTAGCAACCAGCACATACTTGCAGTGTCACGGGGTCATGCAATCACCATCTGCAACCTTCCCAGCCAGCTTCCAACAAGCAAACTCAATGGAGGAAGCCAGATTTGTTTAATTGCCATGAGATTCACCTGTAAAAACTGTTTTAAAAATGTGGCAAACAAGCTTGTAAAATCAGACACAACTCATTAACTAACACCTTGCTTAGCAGTGAAAATTCAGACCCCAATTCTGGTGTTTTTGTCATCTTTGGAACAACCCCAAACAATTCTGCCCTATCTTCTTCAAAACAGCATTTAAGAGATATGAAGAAACTTGTCATATTTTCTCTTCTTTGGGCTAACTATACCCAATATTCCTTTTATGATTTTTCCTGTAGGCATCTGACATGGTCTACTTCACCAATGTCCTTCCTAAGAGATAATAGTAAATGCAATATTCTAGTGTGAACTGAGCAGTATGAAGTAAAGAACAATGACTTCTTTTGATCTTGATACTATAATTTGGTTGATGCAGCCTAAGATTACATTTTTTTGCAGCTTCATCATATAGCGGGGTCATATTCAGTTTGTAATGAACCATATACTGTTTTGAGTTGTATCTTACCAACTTTTAGGACAGTTTATGGTGTCTAAGTTTATTCCCCCATTTAGAATAACTAGATTGTATGCTACAAGGTATTGAGTGATATTCCAAAATCCATCTACTTTATTATTATCATTTTCTTTCCTGTATGCAACATGCATACTAGTCCATATTTAGCAGAAGTCTCCTAATTTTTGATAAAGGAAAGGTCTATTCTATTCCATTTTTCTCTACTTTAATCGAACCATTGTTAAAACACAGGAAAATGATTTTCATTTCTTCAGCCTCAAACTTTACAAGTATAATTTATAGCCATCTAATTCCTCTGCATATCCCTGTGGGAAAAAATATCTTCCTACCTTTTGGAGAAGATAGTTGCTTTGCAAGTACAAATGAGATCTTTTTTTTTCTCTGCTCTTCCTTATTCTACAGCCTTTCAGACAAGTAGTAGCAGCAATGTTTCCTGGGATTATTTGGCAAGAAAAACTTTTGATCCTCTTTCATTCCACCCTCATCTGTTATCTCTGACCCTGTTCAAGGGCCTTCTGCAATAAGTAGATTGTATCCTGCACCACTCCATCTTCATGTAAAATGTCTTGAACATTTTATTTCTCATTTATATGTTTGTAGGTAGAGCAAAACCTTCCTGGGTGTTTTTTTAACACTTCTTCCTTTTTTTTTTCAAGCAGATTTCTTTATTACTCCACTCTTCCAGACTAAAGCAAACTACCAACCACTAAAGCAAGCTACCATATTATTCTGAGAATTAATACAGTATAAAAGTATTGTAAGCCTGGTTGGCTTGCAAAGATAGACAGATATGGAAGGTTACAGTGAATGGATCATGATAATCTCTAACATTTTTCACCCAAAAAGGAAATGTTTCTCGATTACATATCCCGGATTTTTGCAATGCAATTTTCAGAACAAAATAAGGCACAGAAAATTGAAATGACCCATGTGTTGAAAAAGTCTGGAAAAAAAGATTATATGAGAAACTGCTCAAGAAGCATATACTGGATTAAGATATGCATATTAGTATAAATTGACATAACACACATAGACATTTTTATATTGAGTTGGTTTAAAAAAAAATAATTTGCAGACAATATGGATTGAAGAAAAAAACAAGAAAACAGAGATACCTAATTTAGTAAATTCTCCCCTCCTGCCATCAAAAGGGATTTTATAGATGATTGTAGGGAAGAAAGGAACTGCATCTATGAGCAGTCTTCCACTCTTATAACCTTTAGATAAAATTCATATGGATGAGATATAAATGAAACATATAAAATGTCAATCAATATGAAGTAGGTCATCATATTTTGGAATGCCAAGATACATGATGACATTTAGCTAATCATATTATAAATGAAAATACATTTATAATAAACTTTAAACTTGCAAAGATATCTCCTACCTAATGTGATAGTTTTAATATAGTATATTGGGTCATACCTTTCTATTATAATTATGAGGATTAGAGGAATCACTCAAGTTATATTAGAACTAGGACTTCACATCTTTTTTTTTTAAAAAAATATTTGCTCTTAGGTTCAGTGGATCTACCAGATTCCCATGAATTTAATGCAATTTTTATGAGTCTGAAGAAAATAAACATGATTGTGTGTCTTTTTACGTGCATATTGTTTGGGACAAAGACAGAAGATGGATGAAGACTTATTATATACAGAGCTAAGCAATGAAACATGGTTCAAAAATAACATTTTACTTTGGGCCCCCAAAATCCAATTTAAAGTCAGTGAATGTTATTAAACATGAATCATAGAGCCAAGCTACCAAGTAATTATTTTCGCCTCTATTATCTTCTATTATCATTCTGTCTCAGTATATAACAGCATATATACAACAGTATGTATATATATATATATATATATATATATATATATATATATATATATATATATATATATAATCCTGTTCTAGGAATGGATTTATTCTATTAAAGATACATAGTTAAGCAATGACAACCTAAAAATTCCCTTTTCCCCGGTTCTCCTATTTTGCATGAATGGCTCAGGGGAACCTGGCTAATAACAACTGTTTTATTCTTCTACCCAGCTGTGATATGTCTTTAAATGAAGTCCCACTGCTGTTTTACTAATGCTTCAAAAGTTCTTGCCTTGGATCTGCTGTGACCTTGGTGTTGTGTGCCATTTGTGCATCATTAAAAGGTGGTAATGAAGTTCTGCTGCGGCACAGATTATAAAAGGTCAAGCAGAAAGTTGGGAGCCAATGAGGATGGGAAGAAAAATTGTGCCGGCGGCAGAGGTTGAGGGATTCATTATATTGATGTGGTGGGGTTTTCAGGAGAGTAATAACTGGCCTAGCAGAAGAATGTAAATCTTCTCAGCTTCTTAGTCAAGACTCTGCTTCCTCTTGATTTGTGAGGATATATTTTTATATAGAGTACAGGAAAAGTTACTACATTCTGTAGGAAATTCCCTGGAAGTTGTTAGTATTTGGAAGAAGACAAGAACAGCACAAACTGGAGAAATGTTTCTTGTTGATGGTCAGCACTGGTAGCTTCCTCAAAGTATTTGGACATTTATTTATTTGTCTGACTTATCTGACTTAAAGCAACATATTTTAAACGGTAATTCTTCCAAATGCTGGGTTAACCTAGGTCAGGGGTAGGCAACCTCGGCTCTTTTATGACTCATGGACTTCAACTCCCAGAATTCCTGAGCCAGCCAAGCTGGCTCAGGAATTCTGGGAGTTGAAGTCCATGAGTCATAAAAGAGCCGGGGTTGCCTACCCCTGACCTAGGTGAACAGCAGGATCAAACCAACATGCCAAGTGACCCGTAGCTTTTATTTAACCCCTCTACCTATTGGAAGTAGCTAAACAAAAGTCTACTGAAAATACTGAAATTTATTTCCTGATAAATTTGGAGGGAAACTTTTAATTAATCCTACATTTAAAAAATAATATAACCAATTACTAGGCTGTATTCCCTGTCCTTAATAAAAATATTTTTTATAATGTTATTTTGAACAGGAAACAATACGCTTTCTGACAGCAACCATCAAAGTCATTCTTCTAAATATAAATATTCACTAAGCAAATATCCTTTCATAACAAGGCCTTCTGTCAGCTACCGTTCAACATTATATCTTCCTATTCACCACAGGATTACTATATCAATTAAAACTAAGATGATATTTATGTTATGATGTTGCTAAATTGTTTTGAGGCTCTGTGAGGTGTAAAAAAAATTGTTTCAAGATGACACATGAAGTAAGAAAGATCTCTCCCCTCCCACACCAAAAATGTGGATTCTTATATTAAAGTAAGCAAGATAAATCTGTAGGGTATTTTACAATTTTACAAAAGATTTACACCATGCCTATTTACCTCTTATATTTTTATATCAAAGTAGTACTGATGTCTACAGAATGAAGTTCAGAAGATGTTGCAATAATGTAGGCTGATTGTTTTGGAAAGAGAATTTCTTTAGAAATTCATTACAAGAGAAAACAAAATTATGTTACTGGAGTATAGTGCTCTTTCATTTATTTATCAACTAACCCAAACCAGATATAATTATATGTCTTTTATTACACAATTATCTCTGTAGCTTCACATGCTTCCATGATAGCCCAGTGCAAGACATCATGTAATAATTTCTCCCATGGTACTTTGCAGAAAGAAGCTACTACTACGCTAACTGCATAAAACTAAATTGGAAAGACCATTTGGGCACAATTGTACCTTATAACAAAAGGGGTATGAATTTGGGAAGAATAAATGGCTTTTAAATCATGGCTCTTTTGATATCCACCAAATTTCTGAACATCAACTCCTAGAAGCCTTTAGCCACAATTCCAAAGGGAGAGTCCTGTGTATTATATATGTAAACATTCCCTTAAGTGTATATTGCTAACAGCACAAAAGCATCGTCAAAGCATATATAAGGAAAGCCGCCTGACAGGAATACACGCGGGAACTTTGACAGCTGTCAAAGTTCCCCGCACTGCGCAGGCGCCTCCACTGACAGCTCGCGGCTGTCAAACTCCGGACCGTGAAGAAGCCTGAGCTGTCAAAGCGTCCACCGCACAGCGCAGGCGCAGCCACTGACAGCTCGCGGCTGTCAAAACACCACACCACGCGGAAGCCGGAGCTGTCAACAGAAGACGACACAGATTGGTCCCTGCCTGACACGGCGCCAAAATAAACACATCTGATTGGTCCTCACTACCAGCTGCCGGCTATAAAAGCCGGACAAGTTATCCTATGTTTGCCTTGCTCTTAATAAACCGGTTGTTAACTAGCCTGTCGTCCCGAGTGGTCCTTCGGCTACTTCACTGGCGACGAAGGTGGGATCGCTCCGGAGCTGAAGTCACGGCCGAGGAAGAGAGTTCCCGGCAAGAGCTGTCACGGAAGTTTTAACTTCCATCGGAGCAACCCAGGACCGGACGACATGGCAAACTTCGGCCGTGTGAGGGAGTTTGATACCCGCCATCCCGAGAGATGGCAATCACACCTCGGCCAAGTTGAAGGATTTCTCCTCGTCAGTAAAATCACTGACGACCGAGCAAAGGCCGCCGCCCTGCTGTACATCAGCGGGCCCCCGGTGTACGACGCAGCCGTCGGGCTGTTCAGCCCAGTGCCCATCACGGAAGTCTCCTACGCGGACCTGGTGGACCAGCTGAACAAGTACTACATGCCGGCTCGCTCAGAACTGTACTGGCGGGTGCAATTCGCACAAAAGAAACAACGGCAGGACGAGCCCGCCAACGAGTTCATCGCCGGGGTCAGACACGCCGCGCGGAACTTCTGCTTCCCCGACCTGGAAGACCGCATCAGAGACCAGGTGGTGATCGGCCTGAGGGACGAGAAGTTACAGAAGAAACTGACGTCCAAACCTGACATGAATCTGGCAGAGCTGACCAGGGAGATCATGGCATATGAACACAGCCACAAGAAGAAGCCGACGAACACGACCCCAGAGACCCCTGCGACCGTCTACCAGGAAAGCGCAACCTTCAGCGACAGCGGAGAGTCGGTAGATTTCACCGATGGAGAAGCCCTACAGCGCAGGATGGAGCACCGACAGCCGAGGAGGGGCAAAACGTCAGACCGCCGGGGATTCAGGAACCCTCCACAGCCACCACCGCGTTACGAGCAACGAGCCGCCTGCGCCAGCTGCGGGGGCAACCATGCCCGAGGAAGCTGCCGCTTTAGGAACGCGAAATGCCACAACTGCGGGAAGACTGGCCACATCAAGCCGGTGTGCCGCAGCAAGGGCCGGGACAACATCAATGAGGTGGAGGCAAACTCCCCAGGTAGGCCGGCTGCCCAGGCCAGCAGGGAAACCCCACCAGGCCCCCTGGTTGAGACAATTGATAGGGTAAACTGCATAAGCTCCAAGGTTAAGGTCTGGGTCAGAATTCAGGGGGTACCCTGCCACATGGAGGTAGATTCAGGGTCAGCGGTCTCCTTAATTTCGCTGACAACCTATCAGGAGATCTGTCAGAAAGGCCGAAGACAAATTCCCCTGAAACAAACTCAGGTACACCTTGCAGACTTCCAGAAAACCCCTATTCCGTTGGAAGGGAAAGCCAAGGTCCTTGTGCAGTATAAGGGGTTCAAGGGTCCCCTGGAGGTTTTAGTTACGCCAGGGAACCGTACCAACTTGATAGGGCTAAACTGGTTCACTCCACTAGGCATCGCCTTATCGGGGGTTAATACCATTCAAACACCCAGCCTGGAAGCCGTTTGCGAAAAGTACGCCGACGTTTTCGATGGCACTTTAGGGAAATATACAGGTTCCCCCATTTCCCTGCAACTAAATCCAGCAATCCAACCAATTAAAATAAGAGCTAGGAGGGTACCCTTTGCCCTCAAAGAAAAAATTGAAAACGAGCTTGACCGCCTCGTGGGACTAGGGGTGCTTGAGCCAACAGATGGGGGAACCTGGGAGACCCCTATTGTCACCCCAATCAAACCTAATGGCGAAGTGAGAGTGTGCGCTGACTATAAGGCGACGGTCAACCTAGCCCTCAGCCCCCATGCTTACCCGGTGCCAGCGGTAAAGGACGTATTTGCTTCCATCCGCTCTGGCACCATTTTCGCCAAGCTTGACCTCACGCAGGCGTATTTACAACTGCCTGTCACAGATGACACCGCGGAAGCTCAAACTATTGTCACCCACCGCGGTGCTTTTAAAGTAAAGAGGCTACAATTCGGCATATCTGCAGCCCCGGGTATCTTCCAGGGCATCATGGAAAAGACCCTGAAAGGAATACCCGGGGTCTGCCCCTATTTCGACGATGTTCTCATCGCCGGGGAAAACGAAGCTAGTTTAGCTGACAGGTTGTCAGCTGTGCTGAGCCGGCTCAGAGAAGCCGGTCTCAAACTTAAGCGGGAAAAGTGCTCTATTGGAGTCACTTCTACAGAATTCCTAGGGTATAGAATTGATAGCCAGGGCATCCACCCCACCTCTGAGAAACTAATGGCTATTCAAACCGCACCCAGCCCTAGGAATAAGCAAGAGCTTCAATCCTTTTTGGGACTGTTAAACTTTTACCATGCTTTCATTCCCCACAAAGCCACTATTGCAGAGCCTCTCCATAGGCTCCTAGACAAGGGTACAACTTGGTCCTGGACCAAGGAACATGAAAATAGTTTCCAATCGTTAAAAAAGATTATCTGTCAAAGCTCAACTATCACCCTTTTCAGAGAAGACACCCCAATATGCATCGCTTGCGATGCCTCTCCCTATGGAATTGGGGCGGTCTTAAGTCACCTATTCAAGGACGGTACACAAAGACCCATAGCCTTCTATTCTCGCACTCTGACCAAAGCTGAAAGAAACTATGCACAAATTGACAGGGAAGCCCTAGCGATAGTAGCAGGGGTCAAAAAATTTCATGATTATCTGTATGGAAGACCATTTACTATATTTACGGATCACAAACCCCTGCTAGGCATATTTACTTGGAATAAAATTACACCACAAATTCTCTCTCCGAGAATATTAAGATGGTCAACATTCTTAGCAGCCTATTCTTATCAACTAATACATAAACCAGGTAAGGAATTGGGACATGCTGACTGCCTCAGCAGACTGCCCATACAAACCAGGGACTCAGATCCAGCCCCAGCCAGCCTAATTTTAGCAATCTCTCAACTTCCAGAATGCCCCCTGACTGCAAACATTATAGCTAATAATTCAGCAAAAGATAAAATACTTGCCAGAGTCCTCAAATGGGCCACAACAGGGTGGCCAGCTCAAAACCCACAACCCCAATTCCAACCTTATTATAACAGAAAAAACGAGATTTCAACACATAGAGGATGCCTGCTATGGGGAAATAGGGTCATCATACCAGAGAAAAACATAGACCAAACATTACACATTTTACATGAAGGGCACCCTGGAATTGTAAAAATGAAGGCGATGGCTAGAAGTTATGTGTGGTGGCCTGGCATAGATAAACAAATTGAAAAGTATGTGGGTGGGTGTTATACCTGTCAGGAGACCAGGAATGAACCCCCCCAGGCACCGATCCATAAATGGGAGACTACAAGGAACCCTTGGTCACGTATACATATAGATTTTGCAGGACCTATCCAGGGCCAAAGTTTCTTAATAGTAGTGGACAGCTATTCCAAATGGCTGGAAGTCGCGCCCCTTAGAAAAACAACGTCCGCAGCCACTATTCAAGCCTTACGAAAAATATTCGCAACACATGGCCTACCTGACACCATAGTTTCCGACAATGGACCTCAATTCACCTCTCGTGAATTTCAGATCTTCGCTACGAGGAATTGTATTAGGCTGGTCACGTCGGCGCCGTTCCACCCATCGTCGAACGGAATGGCTGAAATTATGGTACGATCCACGAAAGAAGCGTTGAAAAAATTCGTTAAAGGGAACTGGCAGAGGCGACTCAGCCAGTTCCTCTTATCACAACACACAATGCCATGCTCCACAACTGGCAAATCACCGGCGGAATTAAGATGGGGGAGGAGGCTAATAACACGTCTCGACAGACTGCACCCCGACACATACCCAGAAGAAAAACAGCACCCCCACCCCGGCCGCACACTCAACCCTGGTCAATTAATATGGGCACGATCATACACAGATAAAAACAAGTGGGTCCAAGGGACAGTAATAAAACAAACAGGGCCCATCTCATACCTTATAGCTACGCAGGCACAGGGCAACATACGCCGCCATATTGACCAGCTCAGACCCAGACAACCACCACACAATCCTGAGCAACCAACCAGTGCCGACTTACAACCCCCACCGGAAATGCTGCCTATCCCAAACCAGGAAGTTGAACACCAAAACGAAGAACCAGAACCAGACCACCCACCACCCCTTCGCCGATCAACCAGGAATCGAAGGCCACCCACATACCTAAAAGACTATCAGTGGGCAGGTTCAAACATCCAAGAGGAAAGAAACGCACCAGGGGAGGGGTAAGGGGTGTATTATATATGTAAACATTCCCTTAAGTGTATATTGCTAACAGCACAAAAGCATCGTCAAAGCATATATAAGGAAAGCCGCCTGACAGGAATACACGCGGGAACTTTGACAGCTGTCAAAGTTCCCCGCACTGCGCAGGCGCCTCCACTGACAGCTCGCGGCTGTCAAACTCCGGACCGTGAAGAAGCCTGAGCTGTCAAAGCGTCCACCGCACAGCGCAGGCGCAGCCACTGACAGCTCGCGGCTGTCAAAACACCACACCACGCGGAAGCCGGAGCTGTCAACAGAAGACGACACAGATTGGTCCCTGCCTGACACGGCGCCAAAATAAACACATCTGATTGGTCCTCGCTACCAGCTGCCGGCTATAAAAGCCGGACAAGTTATCCTATGTTTGCCTTGCTCTTAATAAACCGGTTGTTAACTAGCCTGTCGTCCCGAGTGGTCCTTCGGCTACTTCATCCTGAATGTATGAGTGATGCCTAGTTGAGAAGGACTTGCATAGATCATAGACCAATTTTTAAACAATTCTGCCAATAACCAATGAACTCCCTGCCACTATGTATAAAAACACCCCAAGTGCTGCATTGATTGGCCTACTCTTTATAAGAAAAATTAAATCTGCATATGGAACATGAAAGGGACGCGGTGGCTCAGTGGGTTAGGACGCTGAGCTTGTCGATCGGAAGGTCGGCAGTTTGGCAGGTCGAATCCCGAGTGCCGCGTAACAGAGTGAGCGCCTGTTACTCGTCCCAGCTTCTGCCAACCTAGCAGTTCGAAAGCACGTAAAAATGCAAGTAGAAAAATAGGGACCACTACGCTGGGAAGGTAACAGCGTTCCGTGCGCCTTTGGCGTCTAGTCATGCCGGCCACATGACCACGGAGATGTCCTCGGACAAGCGCTGGCTCTTCGGCTTTGAAACGGAGATGAGCACCGGCCCCTAGAGTCGGAAACGACTAGCACGCATGTGCGGGGGAACCTTTACCTTTACCTTTTATGGAACATGTGTATCTACATTACAATTATAGCCTCTATTTTCCCTTGAGAGTCAATCCAGGTTATAAGGAGTTTTCTTCTTATTTTATACCTACAGCACAAAATCTGAAAAGTGGACTCATCAACATGAGGGAGAAAGCTCCTTCCTCAAAGATTCATAGTAAGTCCTGTGCTTCAATGGGAAACTGACCTGAAGTTTTCCAGTCCAAGGCCAGCTACATTATTCTGGCTGACTTAGAATGGAGTCAGAGTCATTGCATTCTGAATGATTCCAAAACTGATGATTAGGTTGATAAGTGTTGTGTATTCCTACAAAAATCTGTACGTATGCAGGGGAAATTTCCCTTCGACCTTGCAGGATTTGGGTTGCATGTGCCAATAAATAAGGCAATTCAGCTCCTCCAAGACTGCTTAGCTAGACAGCATATTAATACCAAGGAATTAGTGCTTGTAATGCAAAGTGACACACTCTTAACATGGCTTTCAACAATAAATACATCACAGCTGCTCTTCCAGTGACAAAATATCTATACCCATCACTCAGATTCCTGCACTTAACACACAAAGGACCCATGTGTTCAGCAAAGGCCTGAAGATATCAAAGAGAAAGCTTGGGACAAGAGAGAACCTCATTTGCAGTGCTTGAGGCACTCTCAAAGAGATGACACTCATGTGTTTCCTTGACTGACAGTATTCGGGCAGCTACAGACACTTCTATAAAAGCATATAAACAAAGATGGTACAGCTGCTCACTTAACAGGTGTCCAATTACATAAAGCATGGGAACATACAAAAGTCAGTTGAGGCTTCAAACTTGGCAGGAAGATTGACCCAGAACAGAGCAGGTTATTTTTTCTCTCCAGAGAAGCCTTCAAAAAGAGAGCTGAGGGGGGGGGGAATGGAGAGTCAGATTTGCTTGATAAAAATTTTAAGTAGTGGTAAAATGTTTTAAAAATACACCATTTGTCAATGTTACAGCAGATCAAAGTGATTGTCTTATGATACATGATTGAACATGGTATTTTCTGCAAGAGGCATGGCTAATCAGTTATGGAGCCCTGAGTTAGCTATAAACTGTAATGCTGAAACAGTTTAGATTGGAGTACATCTCAGATTTTTTTATGGCTTTAGTCAAGCCATTGATAAGGATAATAATAGGTAGACTTTAGTCAACTTTTGATCTAATTCAATTAAAGTATACACAATATGTTCTACAATGCAGGCATGTATATATGTATGTTTTGGGAAACTTAGGATGGGATCCCTTCTTGGAGATGTGCCTTTTGGGACTTTAGGAGTGACATTAGCCACAGTTTCAGGGCAGGGGGTGACGATTGACTGTTATTATCCATAAGTTTGGTAGTACTGACCATTATAGCCTTCTGGACTGGCTTTGAGGTTAGGAAATAGGGGACACTGTTTTGCAATGATTTTTCTCCTTTCTGTGTGGCTGGTTCTAGTTGGAAATCAAATGTCAGGCTCTTGTAATGTGGACTGGCTTTCTCACCCCTACCTAACCCCAATATCTATAGGACATAGTGGTATGGGATGCAGTATAATCAGTACATAGATGATATTCAGTTATACAACTCTATCCCTGGCTGATCAAAGGAATTATATCTTTGTGTTGGCCCAGTTCCTGTAGGCTGTAAGTCCTGGATAGAGAAGAACTGGTTCTAATAAGCCCTATTAAAATAGTGTTGTTCTAGATTTTTGATCCTCCTGGATCTGGTGAGGCTTTATCTGTGATTTTTCCCAGGATAATACTCCCACAGGCAACAATGATGTTCAATTAGACTTACAACTCCTGCTTAAGGCAGGGCTTTTCAACCTTTTCACCCTTTGTACAACTTTTAGGATATGGCAACATCCGAGTACCACCAGTCGCCTAGCAAGGTGTCAAAAACTTGATGACCAAAAAAAAAAAAGAAAAAAAATGATGAAGTACAGGTAGTCTTCGACTTACAACAGTTCGCTTAGTGACTGTTCGAAGTTACAATGGCACTGAAAAAAGTGCTTCTCAAGCCATAGCTGAGCAAGACACCTGCCTGCCCATCCAGCAGCACTCTTCCTCCTGTCCAAGGTTTTCATTGTTGTGAGGATTGGCAGTGGGGGTGGTAGGGGTGTTTGGTTTTTATTTCCCCCCCTCTACTGGATAGTTGCAGCAGGTTCTGGTCACTTCACATGACCCTGGGACACTGTGACCATCATAAATATGAATCAGTTGCCAAGCATCTGAATGTAAATCAGAAGACCCTGGAGATGCTGCAACATTCCAGCTGATCAGCGCTTCTTCTGGGCTCAGCAAAAGCGCCAGGATCAGCACCGAGCTCCAGCTGGAGCCTGGCGCTGATCCTGGCACTTCCGCTGAGCCCTGACAGGCCTGCAGCTCCAGTCATCTCTCGCTCAGGCTTGTGCGGTGCTACCACATTCCCCTCCCCTGCTACCACTTTTCTAGGATGGTCGCGTACCACCTGCTAGGTGGTACCCGTACCACTGGTTGAAAAACCCTGGCTTAAGGTATAGGTGGCTGCTGTGGCTAGCAGGCTCTTTGCACAGATTAATTTTGCTTACAGTTACTGATTCCCAGGTCACTTTCTGTTGGACTACTGTAACATATTCCTAGACTTCAGGAAAGCTTTGAAAGCTTATTCTTCCTGCAGCATTTGGATACAATGAGGCTGGAGCCCATTAAAGTTCAGTGAGGGTGTGTGTTGAGACCCACTTTGGTGTGCCAAGAATTTTTGTTATGTTTTTATGGCTTTTTGAGGTTTTTATCATTGTTTTGTCAGCCAGCCAGGTTTTTGCTTTCTAAGGTAACCATGTAAGTCTTGAAATAAATAAAAAGACAATTGAATCTGACATAGCAAATTGGTATTTGCATTTACAGAAGCACACTCTTTCAACAGAACAGAATAGAATTAGAATTAGAATTAGAATTAGAATTAGGATTAGAATTAGAATTGGAATTAGAATTAGAAAAGAATAGAATAGAATAGAATAGAATAGAATAGAATAGAATAGAATAGAATAGAATAGAATAGAATAGAATAGAATAGAATAGAATAGAATAGAATAGAATAGAATAGAATAATAACTTTATTGTCACTTTGAATGTACATTAATCAGCATACATAAAAATGAAATTTGGTTACATTCAACTCTCAAAGGGTCACTACCTCGGATATACACTAGATAAATATGACAAAAATAAATAAATAAATAAATACAGAATTATGCCTATACCCACATATATTAGTATATGATACAGAGAAACAACAGTCTAGTTCGGGTTATGTATATATGTGTATGGCAAGAAAAATGAATCTTGCGAGTTTACCAGACAGATGGCATAGGGAACAAAGCTATTACAGAATCAGGTAGTCCTGCTAGAAATACTTCAAAAGTTCCTCCCAGAGGGGACCAACACAAACCGACTGGAAAGTGGTTGTGTGGGGTTTCTAACCATGCTTTGAGCTCTAAGCACATAGCATTTATAATCATAAGATTCATAACTTCTTTTATTGCAAGTTTCAGGTCAGATGGAGTCCTGATATCTGTTAGTCCTTTCAAAGTAAGCCTGATTTCTATAAAGTAAGATAGTTCAACAAAAGTGTCTTTTGCAGCCCTTTAAGACCTCCCTTTTTTCTAAATTTATTATCCAATGCATAACCATAATCAATCTTGTGCACTTCTTTTCTTTAA
Source organism: Vipera berus (assembly GCF_964194415.1). Taxonomy (NCBI): domain Eukaryota; kingdom Metazoa; phylum Chordata; class Lepidosauria; order Squamata; family Viperidae; genus Vipera; species Vipera berus. The sequence goes on along the minus strand of NC_138207.1, from coordinate 14,868,852 downwards.
TTTAAGGTCAGGGCAGTGGTAGGATTCAGCCAGTTCGCACCACTTCGGCAGAGCCAGTAGCTAATTTTTTTTGCCCAAACCCAGAATGGACTTCCAGAAGTGGCATCCACACAGAGAACCAGTTGTTTGCATATTTGAATCCCACCACGGTGTTCACTACATCAGGGTTTATATTTAGTTTGCCATTGGGCTGAGGATCACTTTATGCATATCCTGTTTTGATATGCATGCTACAATGGCAGAACCATTGTTTTCTGCCCAGTTAAGAATGAGAAAGCTCTTGTCCATATCAGACATTAAGTACTTGTGATCGATGAGAAATTTTATTCACATAAGACTTGGCAAATGCCTTTCATAGGCATATGTTTGTGTGGGATTTAATTTCTGGGAAACAAACCATAGCACTCGCAGATGCTTTGAAGGTTCTAATTGAAGGGGAAATTACTGGTCCAACACAAGTCTTCATCATATTTGAAAACTGGCTTTTAGAGGTCTCAAGTGCCCTTAGCCCTAACGACATAAACAGAATAATTTACATAATTGGGATAGTGAAGAAATAAGGCCATGCAACTAATTTAAAACTTGTTACTTGTCTGAGAATTTAAAAAAAAACCACTCCTCTTTTCTAAAGACTCACTAGTTCAGATGTATCTTCCTCTGCATTTAGTAGCCCTGTGCTTACAAAGTGCTTCTTGTTCTCTTGACAAAATAATTAATGTCTGTTTTGTAGACATTAATTATTAGTTTTGTGGCTGCACAACTTTGAAAATATCTTTAGGCCATCAATAAATTGAGGTTTCCCTTCTTGTCCTGCCCTCAGGTGCTTTGGAGAATAGGTTGGCCTCCTCTTCTGTGTGGCAGCCTCCCAAATATTGGAGTTTTAGTAGATCCCAGGCATCACGGCCTACCATTCATTATTCAATTCTCAAGCAAATGTTTAAAGACTCTGGAGTTCATAGACCTAAGTTCAATATATAAGCATGGGTAGATCTATGCTCTGAATTAACTTGTTTTATTAATACATTTTTTATGCAATAGAGATAAAACATAAAATAAGTAAATCACTTGTGAAGGTGTCTATCAATCAGTCAAGGGTTAAATGCATTTTTAAACATTCTGATTTTCCACTTTCTACAAGTTTTGAGTTCTTAATGATTCTTGTTATTATCCCAAAGCATACATTGTTTGGAAAACAATTTCCCTGATCTGTAATTTCTGAAAGGCAAGTTTTAAATGAATAATAGTTCAGCTGCGCTGGAATCGTGAGTCTTTATATTTACAATCTTCAAGCCAAACCGGGAAATAGTTAATGTATTGTTCCAAGCAAACTTTTCCTCTTCTCTCTGGTTTGTCTTGGAAGCACAGGCAATGATGTTGGACAGCTTGACATCTTGTGTTCTAGGATGGTGCTTATCCTCCAGACTCTACCAAGCTCGTTTGAGCGAGAGTTGTTTTTCATTGCTTTCTGGGGATTAATTTGAAACTTTTCTTCAGTGCATAGCTCTCCCAGATGCTTTTAAAGACTTTCCCTACACAGCATTATTCTGCCGAGATTATCTTAAATCTGTTTCATTGCACATTGCACGGGGGTTTTTCCCCTCAGCTTTCTGGAACATTCTTTAAGAAACCTCCATTTTCCCTCCCTATTTCTCTTTCATTGTTTTTTTAAGCTTTAATGGACGGGCCCAACATCCACTGATACCTACTAAAAATTTTTTTGTGATTGTCAAGGTTAAATGAAGAGTAAGAAATGAGCAGCCCTTGACTTATGACCACAACTGAGCCTCTGATTTAAGTTGCTAAGCAAGAGAGTTGTTAGGTGAATTTTGCCCCATTTTACAACCTTTATTGCCCCCCATTGTTAAGGAGATCACTGCAGTTGTTAAGTTGGTAATGCGGTTGTTAAGTGAATCTGGCTTCTGCATTGACTTTGCTTGACAGAAGGTCACAAAAGGTGATTGCATGATCCCAGGACACTGCAACTGTCATAAGTACGTGCCAGTTGCCAAGCATCTGAAATTTGATCACATGACCATTGGGATGCCGCAACAAATTGTTGCAAATCAAGGACCACTGGGGGTACCTGATTCATACAAATGTGTAAGATTTTTATGAGGTTTCCAACAGTTACCTTTTCTTGGCAGTCTTCCATTCCACCTCTTGCTTTCCATTTTCCCTGGTGCCTAGCAAATCAATTGCAACCTTTGCCGGCTCGCTCCCTCTATCTCTACCTCTTCTTTTTCCATTCTCTGTCCAAAATTCCACCTTTTAACAGGTAATCACACTGCTTCAGTCCATCACATTCATTAACTTTTTTTCACTTACTGTCTCCCACTGTCAGCTTCCCCTGATGTACTCTATCACGAAAGATACATTTATTTATTTTATGTATTTATTTATTTATTTTTTTATTTTCTCTCAGGGTTTCATTTAATCTTTTTTAATTTGTTTTAACTTTTGTATTGATTTTCTTTTAAATATCCTGTAAACCGCCCTGAGTCCTTCGGGAAAGGGCGGTATATAAATCTAAATAAATAAATTAAAAAAAATAAAAAAAAATAAACCATATTATCACAAAGTAACTCTGGAAGATTTACAATATTAAAAAGATAATTTTTTTTACAAAACTTATATACATTGGGAACTAAATAAAAAGAAAGAGAAATACACACCCCTAACTAAAAGGCAATAATTTTCCTGTCACCATCTTAACCATAAATCGATGGAATACTATTGGAGTATTTATTTAGTTAGTTAATTTGAGGATAGGTTTAATTAATTAATTAATTGCTTTCTGTATTCTTCATTATATTACTGTATATTACTCTGGGTCACATTAGCTGGTTCTTTCTTTCTTTCTCTTTCCTTCTTTCTTTCCTCCTCCTCCTCCTCCTCCTCCTCCTCCTCCTCCTCCTCCCCCTCCTCCTCCTCCTCCTCCTCCTCCTGCTCCTTGGCCAGCCATCTGTCTTGAGGTAAATACATGTTAATGAATAAATTAAGAAAGTGCAAAAGTACAAATTACTCTGTCCAGCACAAATAAGTTTGAATCTCTGTGTCCAGAATCACAAATTGGCATTCCCACCTCTTTCACCTTATATGAGATATTTTTAACTGATAATATTATGGATAGGTAATTGGTGTTCTTGGCTGTGGAATCAGAGCATGTTTCCAGTCCTCAGTTTAGCTTGATGTCATAAGGCTAACAAAGTCACCATAATATGATTATCCATGAAGTTTTCCATTTCAAAATAATTTATTTTTATTTATTCAGAAGTACTATTTTGTTTTCATGTTAAAGATTCAGCAATTTGTTTGTTTGCTTGCTTTGCTTGCCTTTTTAGCATTGTAATTGGTTTTACAAAAGAGTTTCAAATCTCATGCCATTTCAAGATTTATTTCCAGCAAGATGTAATTAATCTAAGAACAGAAAATGAAATCATCTCATGCTACGTTGAGCTATCTTTTGGGAAACAAATGATTGAAAATATATATATATTTTTCAGGAAATCAAAATGCTTTTGCAGTCTGTGTTTTGATTCCTCTAGCCCATTTAATTTAATATCTATATCATTAAATGAAAACAAGATAACCTAATTCATCCCATTCCTATGAAACACAAATCTTCAGTACCATTTACAGACATTTTAAAACATTTTATTGATCTGAATATCTTTATTCAAGATGGATTTCAATAACTTTATTGAAAGCAGTGTGCTTTTAGTTTCTTTCATTTAGCGTTTGTTTTCCAGTCTTTAATTAAAATAATTCCTGGAGTAGCTTCTTTTATAAAAAAATAATTATCTTTAATAATATCCTGCTTTGTGGTGTTCAGGGTGTTGTTTGTCACCCATCAAGCTTTCCATAGCTTGGGAATTAATATTTTTGGGATCATCTTCTCTCAAAAATAGCTACCTGCTAGAGAGGTGAGCTCTATCTAGCTCCTTACACTTCAAGAAATGCAATTCACAGGAGCATTATTGCCTCTACTCTGGAATAATTCTCCCAATTCCTAGAGATCACATTGTGTCCTATATTTTTGGCTTTCCACTCTAATTATTTCAACAAGTCTTTAGGGCTTAATGGAATTGTTTCTCTCTTGTTGTCATCAGGCACAAGGAAACAGGATAACCCAGTGACTAGATCTTTATTGTTGCTCACCTATTTACAAGAATCTTGCTAGACTAACTGCAGTCTCTTGGGAACAGGCAGACAAAGGCTTCAAGAATCTGGCCTCTACCCCTTTCTCCCATGTAGTGACTCAAAGCTAGACCACCCTCTGTACTTCCCCTGATCATTAGCTAGTGATTCCAGTACAGCTAGGTAAGCCATTGTTTTTTGTTGGGCTTGATCATAGTTATAGTTTGTTATAGTTATCCTGTCTGTATTTAAATTTAATCACCAAATGAAGTTTATGAGCTGCTCAGAGTTACTTGGTGATGGGAATGACATATCACTTTAGGAAGTGAGAAATAAACAAAAAAATGCATAACCCTACTATTAGTTAGGGTTATGGTTAGGGTTAGGGTTAGAGTATTTTTTTGGAGAAGGAAAATGTTGGTTTTTTAATGCATAACACAAGTACATACTTTTTAATTGGGGGGGGGGGGGAAAGACATTTTTCCAAATATTTTAGCCATAATGGAGAAGAGGAGAAATGACAGAGGACTGTTGTTTTTCTGTAGCATTTACATATTCCATCCTTTCAAAATTTCTGTATTTATTAGTAAAAAAATCTGTTGATTATGTTACTCTGTACACTGTATTTTCATTATCTTTCTTTACTGATAAATTTGAAAGAAAGAGCCAAGAGGACTTAAAAATATTGTATTATCTTTGTTGTCATTCTCATCATGTCAAGCCAAGCCAACTTCTTTAGTGAGATTAGCAAGGGCTGAAGTGTCACTCTAAATAAATGGATTGACTTCAGTTATAAGAAGAAAAAAGAGAGAAAAAGAGGCATTTATGAGCAGAGGCAATACATTGCACCTTGGTGTATACTACACATTCTGAATTTTTAATATACCGTAAATGTATAGTATTCTATTCCCAGACTATGAGTGACATCCATTTAACTTTAGGCCATCAAGCAGAAAAAGTTTAGTGTTCTGCAATAAAATAAATAATTTGACTTTAAGAGTTGCTATGCAACAAAGATTTCTTCAGTCATTATTTACATATCCCTGGACATAAATATATAACACCTACTCCTGCACATAGGGAGCTTAATTGGAAGAAACAGGACACTCCTAAGGTCTAATCATTATCCCTAAGGACTGATTTTTTTTCTGTCATTGTATCCAATAAGCCTAACTATACTGAAAACAAGGAAGTAACTTCATTTATAAGCTCACTGAAGCTAAACTACACTGTGCATAACTTCATTTCTAATCTTCATTTGATTCTACTGAACTTCCCAAAGTTGGGCCAAATGAACTTTATAATATATCAGGAGATAACTACAAAATTTGAATCAATCTGGCCCTTTTCTTCTTCTTCTTCTTCTACTACTACTACTACTACTACTACTACTACTACTACTACTACTATTTCTACTGCTGCTGCTGCTGCTACCACTACCAGTATTAACTATGACAATAGTTTGCTCCCCTTTCAAATTAGAAATTAGTCTGTTAAAACTTTGTTATTTGTAACTCAAGTATAGTACTCTTTAGTACTATACTTGTATTTTCATCATGGTTCTTGAAGTATAAAACTCAATTCAAATTTCACTTTGGACCACTTTCACCTGATTGCAGTAAAAGGATTCTAACGGAAGGAGGAGATCAAGTCAAGTACAGCCAATCATAAGCAAATCCCTAAAATCTGATAAGCAGTGTGGTATATAATGCCACACTCATTTAATACCCAGGCTATCATTATACCTGCAGAAAATTTAGAGGGGAAGGTGAAAAAGGAGACCATTCACCAATAGCCAGCAAAGAACTGCTTTATTCCCTACAATCAAAAAGGCAGGGGGGAGGGAGCTGTAGGGCATTAATTTACAGGTTGATCAAGAGATGACATTGGCCTTTTTTTAGCAAAAGGTGCAGATAGCAGCTTTAAGAGGAGCTTGAACAGAGCATGACATTAAAGACAAATTAATCTTAAAATTATTGGCACAAATCCTAAGGGGAAGTCATGAAGGATCTTTGGAGGTGATGGATCAAGTGCATACAGGGTCAACTTAAAACTAAGAAGGATAAGCTATAATTGGAAAGAGTGGCCAAAGCCATGACAACTAATTAGTGGTTTAAAGAAGAATCTCTGAAGGGAACATTTGAAATAGCTTATGGTGACCAGAGACTGGGGCCGTAATAGAAAAATAGCCATTTTCCCTATGGTCAAATTAAAAGCAGTATGTATAAAACTATTTAGAAATACAAATTATTCTAACCAAAAGAGAAGTGAGCATTTTTTGTTCTTTTTCTTTTTTTTAAGGGGGAGGGGGAGTTGAGGGTTTTTATATAGTGAAATATTTACTATTTCACTATATAAAGAAGATTCAGTCCTGGCTACCTAAGTGGATTAAACCAGTGGTCCCCAACCTACGGTCCTCACCGGGCCGTGGTGTGTTGGCCGCCAGGCCATGGGAATAGCTGGCAAGCCCCCAACTCATGGTAACACCACTATGCAGGCACTAGTGGCCCCATTTGCGCATATGCGGGTGCACTAGCACTGTCACCAGCATCATGTGGGTGTCAGCAGCCTGTTTGCACACACATGCGGGCATCAGCAGCCCATTTGCGCAGGTGCGCAGGCAACAGTGGCCCATTTGTACAGGCGCACAGACACCAGTACACTGCTGTGGGTGTGCACTGCCCACTTGTGCATGCATGCACCTGCATGCACACATTTCCCTGCTCCTTCCTTTCCAAGCCAGAAAGGTTGGGTAGCTCAGGATTTAACCATAGGGTAAAAAGGATACTTGATACTGTCACAGACTAATGTCTTGTCCTGTGTTTTATTAAGTATTTGATTCAGTGAGCCAGCTGACTTGAAATTGCAGCAAACTGTGTAGAGAATTAAACAAAATACCTAGAGAAATACACGCACGCACACGCACACACAAACATATATACAGCCAGAAAAAGTGAAGATTGCTAATTCATTGATGCCTTATTACAAACAAGCCCAGGTCATTCAGAATCACAGACCAGAGAGAAATCACATGCAGGGCAAATATGCTCTCTAAAGGTATGGTGGAAATAAAAAAGATGATCGCAGTTATCTAGGTGAGTTGTCAGATTTTTTGCTGTTCATAACAATAGGTGTAGAAGAATCAGGCCTACTTTCTTTCAGTGAGCTTCGTAATGTTATGAGCTATGAGTTTCTGAAATTAAAATTACATTCTTGTCTACTGTGTCTAATGGCACGATTAATTTACAATTAATTTACAAGATAGTTATTTGCTTTATCCATCAAACAAAAACTTCAAGTTCAAACAAACAAACAAAAATGTGGTAGGGACAATAGACACCTTCGTGCACTTACACATGCACCCTTAGGAACCTCTTAAATATGGGGAAAGGTCCACCGAGGTTAGGTTGGAATCAAAACTATGGAAGTTATTAGCTGAGACAACTGAATTGGGTAAGATATTCCAGACTTTGACAATTCTGTTACAAAAATCGTTTGTGTTTATTTTTTTTAACAATTGAGCTTACAGCGGTTTACATTAAGTTTAAAGTGGTTGTTCACATGCATTACATTACAATTAAAACTAAAAAAAGTCATTTACAGGTAAAATGTTACTATATTCAATTTTGTGTACAATACCTAAATCTGACGGCAAGTGTAGCAGTTCTAAACTATTTAAACCAAGAATTTCAAGCCTAGTAGCTCAGGGTACTCTATTATGAATAGAAGACTTCATACTGTATGTAATCTAATATTTTAATGAAATTATAAAGTATGCAAGACATAAATTTCCAAATGGTAGCTACCTACCGACCATTTTTATAAAAGGCAATATATATATAAAAAAATTCCACACAGAAGAATGAACAGGCATTACAAATACTTCTCTCTAAAATCCATTCGAATTATGGAAGAAATTTGTTCTCTCCTCTCCAAATACTTTGTATCAATGGAACAGTTATGCATTTGAAGAGATGTTGGGACTACTATGAAGAGAGATGCAATACAGATAATAAAGAGATGCTCTGATATGTCCAGTGTGATTTTGTGGGATAAAACAAATTTCCATGGGGTTTTGGAAACACTGCCTCTAAAAGAATGGCACTAGCAATAGAAAAGAATATTCCAGGGTTCAGGAGGGAGACATATGTTAAACTAGACTAAATACACTCTATATTCAGGTAATGTTGTACAGCAGGGTCCTTGGTGTTCTTTGAGTTTGGTGGTTTTCTTGTAGACATTTCATTACCAAACTAGGTGACATCATTAGCCCAGTCTAAGTAGTCTAACTAGAATGGCACTAGTTAGTCTATCTTGATAAATGACCACATGGGAGACAGTAGCAAGAATTAATTGAATTCATAGTGTGCCTTTCAGTATAGCTCTCAGATTAGCCAGTCACAGATAAAAACAAGGACAAAATTAGAAAAACAACACAGCACGAATTAAAAATTGTCAGCTTAATTTAAAGCAACAAGAAAACAAATTCCACATTCTGGGTCCCTTCTCAGAGGAAACCTTTAGTGATGGTCATCATTTGGTCTCAGAATAAGAGAATAGATGTAGAAATCTCTTAGAATGCTCATGTGGATGTTAAATAAATCTTTTGTGCCAGTGTGGAACCCATTCAAGTCAACAAGGGTGTTGGTTGCCAATCAAAAGCACAGTCTCAGCTTGGTCATGGGATGGACCTCGCAATGGTGTTTTCCAACCTTGGCAACTTTAAGATGCGTGAATTTCAACTCCCAGAATTCTCCAGCCAACATGCAACATTAAAATTGCCAAGGTTGTTGTTGTTAGTTGCGAAGTCGTGTCCGACCCATCGCGACCCTATGGACAACGTTCCTCCAGGCCTTCCTGTCCTCTACCATCTTCTGGAGTCCATTTAAGCTCATGCCTACTGCTTCAGTGACTCCATCCAGGCACCTCATTCTCTGTCGTCCCCTTCTTCTATTGCCCTCAATCTTTCCCAGCATTAGGCTCTTCTCCAATGAGTCCTTCCTTCTCATTAGGTGGCCAAAGTATTTGAGTTTTAGCTTCAGGATCTGGCCTTCTAAAGAACCGGTCAGGGTCTCCTCTAGGACTGACCAGTTTGATCGCCTTGCAGTCCAAGGGACTCGCAGGAGTCTTCTCCAGCACCATAGTTCAAAGGCTTCAATTCTTTGGCGCTCAGCCTTTCTTATGGTCCAGCTTTCACTGCCATACATTGCAACTGGGAAGACCATAGCCTTGACTATACGCACTTTTGTTGACAGGGTGATGTCTCTGCTTTTTAGTGTGCTTTCTAGATTTGCCATGGCTTTCCTCCCGAGGAGCAAGTGTCTTTTAATTTCTTGGCTACAGTGCCCAACTGCAGTGATCTTGGAGCCCGGGAAAATAAAATCTGTCATTACCTCCATTTCTTCCCCATCTATTTGCCAGGAATTGAGAGGGCCAGATGCCATGATCTTGGTTTTCTTAATGTTTAGTTTCAACCCAGGTTTTGCACTCTCCTTCTTCACTCGCAACAAGAGGCTCTTTAGTTCCTCTTCACTTTCTGCCATTAGAGTGGTATCATCTGCATATCTTCGGTTGTTGATGTTTCTTCCGGCAATCTTAATTCCAACTTTTGATTCATCTAGCCCTGCCTTTCTCATGATGTGCTCTGCATATAAGTTAAACAGGCAGGGTGACAGTATACAGCCTTGCCAGACTCCTTTCCCAATTTTGAACCAATTAGTGGTTCTGTGTCCAGTTCTCACTGTTGCTTCTTGACCCGCATATAGGTTTCTCAAGAGACAAATAAGATGGTCTGGTACTCCCATCTCTTTAAGAACTTGCCACAGTTTCTTGTGATCCACACAATCAAATACTTTAGCATAGTCAATGAAGCAGAAGTAGATGTTTTTCTGGAACTCTCTAGCTTTCTCCATGATCCAGCGTATGTTAGCAATTTGATCTCTAGTTCCTCTGCCTCTTCGAAATCCTGCCTGTACTTCTGGTAGTTCTCGATCCACATACTGCTGGAGTCTAGCTTGTAGAATTTTAAGCATAACTTTACTAGCATGAGAAATGAGTGCAATGGTGCGATAGTTTGAACATTCTTTGGCACTGCCTTTCTTTGGAATTGGAATGTAAACTGATCTTTTCCAATCCTGTGGCCACTGTTGAGTTTTCCAAATTTGCTGGCAAATTGAGTGTAGCACTTTTACTGCATCGTCTTTTAAGATTTTGAATAGCTCAGCTGGAATACTGTCACCTCCACTAGCTTTGTTGTTGCTCAGCTTTTCTAAGGCCCACTTCACTTCACATTCTAGGATGTCTGGCTTGAGGTCAGTGACCACCTCACTGTGATTATCAGGGATGTTAAGCTCATTCTTGTATAGTTCTTCTGTGTAATTTTGCCACCTCTTCTTAATCTCTTCTGCCTCTGTTAGGTCCCTGCCATTTTGGTCCTTTATCATGCCCATTTTTGCATGAAACGTTCCTTTCATCTCTCCAATTTTCTTGAAAAGATCTCTGGTCCTCCCTATTCTATTGTTTTCTTCTATTTCTTTGCATTGTTCATTTAAGAAGGCATTCTTATCTCTTCTAGCTATTCTACTACTTTTGAGGATCAAATAACATCATGTATGTTGTTTGGTCTAGAGTAGGAGTAGGCAACCTCGGCTATTTTATGACTCATGGACTTCAACTCCCAGAATTCCTGAGTCAGCTATGTTGACTGAGGAATTCTGGGAGTTGAAGTCCATGTGTCATAAAAGAGCCGAGGTTGCCTACCCCTGGTCTAGGGTTTGCACTTGTGCAAAATTTCAATAACTCCTGCTATTTCTATGGATGGGAATCTTCCAACTGTTCTCTCTGAACCCAAGACACCCTGAAAAATAAATGCATTTATTTATTTAGAAAATTGGTATTGCCGTGACTCAAAACTATTTACATAAATAGAAAAATACAGTATAAAAAATAAAAAAATAACAAGAGGAATAATAATAAAATAACAAAAGTCAGTCTGGTGATTTCCAGGCTGGCTACTCTTTTCTGTTGCCAGTTTGAAAGAAGGCAGGCAGTTCCAGCTGGTCTATTGCTAATTAATTCTAGTTAATTTCAGCTCTATTTATTTGCCTAGGTTAAGGTACAATTCAGTATGTTATTTAGAAACTCAAGTAGAGGAGTAAAAAAAAATACTCCATTGCTCTTTAGAACTGAAACAAAACAAAGACTTCGGTCATTTATATCTGTCAGAGTTTTAATTATGCAAACCTATCAGGAATCTTCCCCTCCGAGGATATTTGCAGTTGTTGTTTCTGTATTTAAATGTATTATAGCCAGCCACTCCATTAGACCCTGGGCAGCTTATAAAATGCACAAAAACAGCTAAATACATACAACATGCTGGGCAGCTCCAACTTAAACAATAATAATAATAATAACAAACCACACTAATGGTGCATCAAACATATTCTCCCTAGACCAAACAGGGTTTTAACAGCCTCAGATTAAAAGGTCCTAAAGCACAATCTGGCCTTTGCAGGTACACACACACCCCATGTTAAGCTTGCTGACATTGAGAAACACTGATTGTTTTGTAAGTGTTTCGCAAGTAAGAAATTATTTTGTAAGTAAGAAAGTATTTTGTAAGTAAATAAGAAAGGGAAGCATAGCTTCTTTCAAACACAAAACTGTTGCTAATTTATACTGGAATATTAATCAGGACAACTAACATGAATATTCCACTTTAAATTTCCATTGTTCTTGGGAACAATGATAGCACGATATCATGATAACATGATAGCAGTGTTCCAGTATCTCAGGGGCTGCCACAAAGAAGAGGGAGCCAAGCTATTCTCCAAAGCACCTGAAGGCAGGACAAGAAGCAACGGATGGAAACTAGTCAAGGAGAGAAGCAACCTAGAACTAAGGAGAAACTTCCTGACAGTTAGAACAATTAACCAGTGGAACAGCCTGCCTCCAGAAGCGGTGAATGCTCAAACACTGGAAGTTTTTAAGAAGACACTGGACAGCCATTTGTCTGAAATGGTATAGGGTTTCCTGCCTGAGCAGGGGGTTGGAGCAGATGACTATGAGCTCCACAAAAGACATACTGTAAAAAACTAAATTAATTTGTACTTGCTGAAGTTTTAACAATAATCAAAAAGCTAAATAAAAAATGGAAGGGACATTATGGGGAAAAAAAACATGTGAAAGAACAAAAAGATTTATCACATGGTGAAAAGAGAATGAGGAAGAGACAGCAAACAAGTTTGCTATCTTATAAAACTTTCACCCAGTTATTGTTTCAGAGGTTAGATTCACACTTAGCTTTCTGCTTAGGCAAAGCCATTTCAAAGCCATTTTGTTCCATCTGTTGAAATTGTGAGATATGAGGAAATTATACAAGGACCATCACATATAAGTAGTTTCTACTTACAAACACAATTGGGATTAGAATTTCCATTCGATTGTTAAGTGAGCCACATCCAATGCTACCCTTTTGCCAACATTGTTAAGCAAATCTCTGCTCAATCACACAGTCATTAAGCAAATCCAGCTTCCCCCATTGGTTGGAAGCTGACTGGGAAGGTTGCAAATAGAAATCACATAACCCTGGGTTGCTGCAACCATGCTGGTTGCCAAATGCCGATATTTTGATCCCATAAATTAGCAACATTCATAAGTGCAAGAACTAACTGTAAGTAATGTTTCTCAGTGCCGTTGTAACTTCAAATGGTCGCTAAATGAATGGTTGAAAATTGAGGACTACCTGTATATTATTGGCCCAGTTGGTTTTACATTTTTCAGAAAAAAAAGAGAATAACCCAACATCTAAACTTTAGTTTGAATGTTTTCAGAATGAAAGTGACACATATTCCATGATTGTGATCAAACTCTTCCAAGCAATTTTTCATTTCTACTTATGATTAATAATCTGAGAAGGCAAGAGAAAGACAAGGTGCAATGGCAGACCGGCATAGCTCATTGGTTGCATTTGAGGTCAACGAAGCTTTTCCAAAGAACAATAATTGCATTCATTCTTAAATGAATAAATATCCATATTTTGCAAAGATCTTTGATGTTAATCAAGCAAATCTCTAGCAAAATTACAGCTGTCTAGTACATTTTTATTCTTTTATTTGTTACCTTTTTCCATTAACTGATTTCAGTGTCTATGAATCCTATTTCTTTTCTTCCAATACTTTAATTCTATATTATTATTTTTAAAAATGGATGAAACCTCTCTCTGTCTCTCTCTCTTTCTCTCTCTCTCTCTTTCTCTCTCTCTCTCTCTCTCTCTCTCACACACACACACACAATGAGAGAGAGAGATGACAGAAAAAATATATAGCCGAAATTAGTAAAAAACTTTCTACAACATGATGAATTTGTTTGCTTTGACAGGTACCAAATGTTTATGATGTCATTGTAATTCCAAATATTACAGGGGCAGAAAAGAGGTAGTACTGGTTTTGCAGAAAATCATGCCTTGCCAACAGATAATTCAATCCAACTTTCAATCACAAGCATATCCTTTCAAGTATAGTTGTTAACAAATGAAAGGGTTTTTCAGATGCTACACATGGAGAAAAATGAAAGTACGAATAGAAATTTCGTTGGAGAGGCAGAGTATACAGTGTGTACACATACAGGAAAGGGTGGGAGAAATCACCTTTCTTAAGATTTTTCACAAAGAGGAAGAAGATAATTGAAGTTATTAAATGTATTTTGATTGGCTCATTGGACAGTTTGAGATGCTGACAAGGACAAGGAATTCAAGATAATGGAATGGCTAATTTGATGATTGAAGAGTGAAGGGGAAACCTGATCTCTTTGGGGATCGAAAATCAACAATCTATTAAATTCATAGGAAGACTCAAAAGGGATGGGGCACAAAAGAGAAACCATAAGATTTCTTCATACTACTGGGGCTTCATTAATTAAGCACTGCTTTTAAGATTGAGAGCTGCCTGGAGAATTGTAACAGTAATGAGATTCTCTGCCTTGAAATAAATGTAGCAACCCCACCATAAGGTATGCTGACAGACAATTAAATCTCTTTATCAATCCAGCTTTTTCCCTGAAATGAAATCTCATATGGCAACCATAAAATAAACTTAAATGGAGAAGCATAAATCACATATCCTTGTATTGTAAGTTCAACATCCAGATTATGAGAAGCAAAGTTCCCAATATGAATACCGTATTTGCATTTTTTTAAAGATGCATGCTGGGAATGTCACTAAACTGCCAGGAAATCTCTCCAATAAGACATCCAAAGTTGCATGAAATATCATGACAGAGATGGGAGGACACTTGAGACATACTGACTCAGTAGGGATAAGACATAATTTTTTTCTTTAATATAGCATTATGGTTATGAATAAATTTGTTACATTTTCTCTTCAGAAAAACCATATATAAAATAAATTAAGAATCACAACAGTCTATTATGCCTCTTTTCAATATGTTTATTTATTTAGTTAATGAGCAGTGTGGTGACCTAATGATGAAGATGCTTGCCTCCCAACCAGAAGGTGGAGAGTTCAATCCAAGGCAGTGGGAGATAGTTTACTCCTAGAATGCAAACGAAAAAATATCTGCTGCGAACTTCACATGGCATCAGGAAGGGCATCCAGCCAGTAAACGCTCAGCACCATCCAGTCATCCCAACTCTACCCTGAATTAAGGAATTACAGGGTCATAAAAAGGGAGTTACCGTATATACTTGAGTATAAGCCGACTCGAGTATAAGCCGAGACCCCTAATTTTACCCCCCAAAACTGGAAAAAGTTCTTGACTCAAGTATAAGCCGAGGCTGGGATCCGCCGTTCTGCAAGCCTCGGCTCGATCCGCCGTTCTGCAAGCCTCCACTGCCCCATTCTCTCAATGGGAGGCTTGCTTCGGCTGCTTTTCTTTTGGCAGAGCCATCCATACTGGAGGTGGATGGGGGCAGGGCTGGTGCACGTTTTGCCTCTCTCGCCCGGTGGAGAAAAGGGGGCAGCGGGAGCCTCTGGGTGCCCAAGCCACGTCGGAGGGTCTCCAACCTGTGTGTGTGTGTGTGTGTGTGTGTGGCGGGGGGGAAAATCAAATTGGATCTTTTTATTGATGTATCGTACTTTTATTCGGTATTAGGTTTTTATGGATCAATTATGAACACCCGGGGTCCCTCTGCGACTTACGGGCGGAATATCTAACTTCAGAGCCGTCCTCTCCGGCTGCGGTGGCCTGGGGGAGGGCAGCGCGGGGCTCTAGGAGGTACTCAAGATACTTGGGGGGATCCAACCTGCCGCGGGGGGTGGGAGTGGGACTTTAGTCACGGACGGCGAGAGGAACCTTCGGAAGGGGAAGCGGGAACGAAGAGAAGATGAGGGTGGAGCGATCGGGGAGCCGGTAACTCAAGTTCCCCGAGTGGCTTTCAGCACTGGAGAAAATGCAAAATCGCTCGAGACCAAACTCGAAGGAATCAGCTGCCGGTGGGAGCGAGGCGATCCGTGCGGTCCCGTGACAGCCAGTCGGGCAAGCAACGCGAAGAGCGGCAGGGCTTTATTTTTGCACCATGGAGCTCCCCCTCCCCCTCCTCCCAAACTCCCCCTCTCTCCCCCTTCCCCCCACTTCCCAGAGCTGAATACAGGGTATTAACCGGCGGCGGAGGCTTGCAGAACGGCGGATCGAGCCTCTGTCGGCGGCGGAGGCTGGATCCGCGCTCCGCAAGCCTCTGCCGCCGGCGGAGGCTGGATCCGCGCTCTGCAAGCCTCTGTCGGCGGCGGAGGCTGGATCCGCGCTCCGCAAGCCTCTGCCGCCGGCGGAGGCTGGATCCGCGCTCCGCAAGCCTCTGCCGCCGGCGGAGGCTGGATCCGCGCTTTGCAAGCCTCTGTCAGCGGCGGAGGCTGGATCCGCGCTCCGCAAGCCTCTGCCGCCGGCGGAGGCTGGATCCGTGCTCCGCAAGCCTCTGCCGCCGGCGGAGGCTGGATCCGCGCTCCACAAGCCTCTGCCTCCTCTTCTCCAAAAAGGCCTGTTGGAAAACTGCACAGAGCAGAAGCGGCAGCCAGGAGCCCACCATCTCTCCTCTGCCGCTCGCTCTCGCCGCTCCAGCCCTGGCGAGCCAAAGAGACGAAAGGCCCCGAGCGATAGGAAGGGGATCTCTGCCCTAGAGCGGGAGGGGGGAGGGAAAGGGGGGGAGGAAAGGCCCGATCGCTTTGTGTTGAGCTGGTTCAGCTCAGCCGGACTAGGCGGGGCTGCGGCTCCCAGCTGAGGCCGCTGCCGCCATCCAAGTCCGGCCGGCAAGAACTTTTTTTCTCCCCGCCCCGCAGCGACGAGTAAAGCGCGACTTACTTCCTCCTCCGTGCCCACGTCGCCTTCTCGCCCAACAATCCCAAGTAAGGGGCGGCCTCGGAAAGGGGCTCTAACTTTCCCCTACCGCTCGAACTTATCTTGGAGAGGAAGGCAAAATCGGGAGAGGGAAGAAGAGCGAGGACTGGAGCAGAGCTTGCCCGGCTTCTCTCCCCTGCAGGGAGCAGTGGGGTCGGTTCTGCCTCCGCCATGTTCTCTCTCGAGAGCCTTGTCCCACCCGCAAAGCACCAGCGCCGCCGCCGCCGCCCCTTCCTAGCCAGCCCTCAGCCGCTTCACAAGCACCCGTTGCCGGCCCAGTTCTATCAGACCCGCGCAGCGCCGCACGTACTCCGTTTACACGGCCCCCGTACTTCCCCCACACGTCCCTTCTCCCGCCTCTTTCCCATAACGGCCTCTACCTACCGGACGGCGCCTCAGCTCCCCGCGTCCGCCGCCGCCGCCCCCTTCCTAGCCAGCCCTCAGCCGCTTCACAAGCACCCGTTGCCGGCCCAGTTCTATCAGACCCACGCGGCGCCGCACGTACTCCGTTTACACGGCCCCCGTACTTCCCCCACACGTCCCTTCTCCCGCCTCCTTCCCATAACGGCCTCTACCTACCGGACGGCGCCTCAGCTCCCCGCGTCCGCCGCCGCCCCCTTCCTAGCCAGCCCTCAGCCGCTTCACAAGCACCCATTTCCGGCCCAGTTCTATCAGACCCGCGCGGCGCCGCACGTACTCCGTTTACACGGCCCCCGTACTTCCCCCACACGTCCCTTCTCCCGCCTCCTTCCCATAACGGCCTCTACCTACCGGACGGCGCCTCAGCTCCCCGCGTCCGCCGCCGCCGCCGCCACCCTGACCAAACCCTCTCTGCCTGCGCGCGCCCTCCCTCCCTCCTCTCTGTCTCTAGCTGGGCGAGGCTTCCAGCCGTCGCCGTGACGCTGCACGCCCAGCTTCTCTCTGATTTCCCTGGCCCAGTCCAGTGATGCTTGAGAGGAAAAAAAAAGCGAGCGGGCGGGCGAGGGGGGGAGGGAAAGGCGAGAATGACCGCTTTGTGTTACCTGCCGTGAAACCAGTCCTTGCAGGCGTCGCACTCTATCATGAAGCGGGTTACATCGTAGGGCAGCCAGGCAGCGGAAAGAAGCAGGCAGGCAGGGCACGGAGGTCCGGAGACCTGCCGACGTTTGGGGAGGTTTGGGGAGGTGCGCGCGCACCTCCCCAACCCTCCCCAAACTTCGGCAGGTCTCCGGACGGCGGCGGCTTGGGAGAGGTGCGCGCGATCCCGGAAGCACCGAAGCCTCGGCCGCGCGCAAGTCCTCGGTAAGTTCTTTTTTTTGTTCACTGGAGTATAAGCCGAAGCGGATTTTTTCAGCCCAAAAAGTGGGCTGAAAAATTCGGCTTATACTCAAGTATATACGGTATTTGGTTAGTTAATGAAAGAATTTACATGGTCGCCCAACTCAAATACTGAAACTCTGGTCAGTGAATCCCCCCCAAAACAAAACAAGCTAAACAATTAAAACTCCAAATAAACATAGGCAAGCAGGGACTCAGTTCATATCATCCCATCCCCATCCTCTCAATACAGGAATACCAGTCATCCTGCCCCAATAATTTGAAGGCCAATAGAGTTGGGGCCAACAGAGTTTTAGTATGCAGAAAAGATCACTGATTATAATCCTTGGCTTTACATGGATAGTCATTACTGGACATTTTCTTTTTCCTTGAATATATAAATATAGGTCAGATAAATTTGCAGGATCCTCTTAATGCTGCTTTGTTTGAAGTCACAAATACGGTCTCAGATGGTTTCTCTGTTCTTGAAATTCTCCTGTATTTCGAAGTTATTAAATTCAGTTCTTCTGAGTATTGCATTTTACTGGAGTTTATACCTAGAATTTCATCTTTGCGTTATCAAAAAAAACCCCCTCACAATTTATAATCTGGTCTGTTACTTGCTTCTACTTAGGGCGGCGTAGTTCAAGCCGGCCTTTATTAAAAGAAGTTACAACTTGATTTGAGGTTTATTTCAGACTTAGTCTCTCTGCTCCTGATGGGTGTATTAACCCTGACTCTTTCCTTTGCAGAATTTGTCATTTTATATTACACAGGGAAACAGTTGAGCTAAGCCAATAAACGTAGGTCACCCATTCTTAGTCTCTAAGGATACCAACCCTTGACCCATAGCTAGCTTTGATGATTCTTCATAGCTACAAAGCAGGAGCAAATTCGAACATACATATTTTCCCATCAGATTTCTGAACACTTCCCACTCAGTGTAGAATAATGGATTAAGGAGACTTTAATTCAACTTAACTTCACTTACAGTGCAGAGCTCACAGGGTGAGATAAGGCCAGTCAATCTCTCTCTCAGAGCAATTTATCTCAGACAGTTGTTGCCGTGGTATCCTTAGAGAAAAGGTAGAATATAAACGCAATGTATATTGGGATAAATACTTGTCTTAACTACCTTTGGCTTTCTTGTTCAAGACTTCATATTCACCACAAACATCGTTTTTAATCAATTCAATGGAATTCCGAAGAATCAGGTTTGTGCAGTAGATAAATAGCAGTGGCGGTGGCCTTTTAGCTACAATTTATTTATTAAAATATTTGAAGCAACAGAATAGTTACATAAAAGAAGAAAATAAAATAAAAAGATACAAAGTGGGTAAACAATTAAATAACATTTGATTTTAAATGTTACTTAATAAAAAAAATCTTCCTCTTTCCTCATCTAATAGCCATACCATAACTTAGGAGTAAGACAGATGTTTGCTTTCACTTCTAAACACATATACTTAGAAGTCACTTTTTAATTTTAAACATGTAATATATGTGAAAAATCAAAATAAGAAACATTTGCTCCCTACCAAATGAGGGAGGGAGGGAGGGAGGGAGGGAGGGAGGGAAGAAGGAAGGAAGGAAGGAAGGAAGGAAGGAAGGAAGGAAGGAAGGAAGGAAGGAAGGAAGGAAGGAAGTTTTCTAATTTCAGTTAATCAAACCAACTCCAATTTTAATATTAGGCTTATTTTCTGTCATTATTGCCATTATCAACTGCTTTCTGGGCTAAGTGAATTTGGATTTGTCCACAAGATCACTCTCTTCTTATACCTCTGAGTAATCCTGTTCAAGAGGGCATAACTACAATAAGTTCATTTTGGGTTATACTGAAGGCATACTCTCAACATTGTATTATAAGAACTGTGGTGGTGCAGTGATTACAATGCAGTATTTCAGGCTAATTCTGCCAACTGCCAGCAGTTCGATCCTGACCAGCTCAAGGTTGACTCAGCCTTCCATCCTTCTGAGGTTGGTAAAATGAGGATTATTGGAGGCAATGTGCTGACTCTGTAAACCGCTTAGAGAAGGCTGTAAGGCACTATGAAGTGGTATATAAGCACTATGAAGTGGCATATTGTATGATTGCAGCATTTTCAAATATTAATTCATTTCAGCAGGGCAGGAGTGTTGTGTCAACAGATACAGCAGTCCTTAAATGTAGGTTACATTCTAGTTGTAGTTCTTTCGTTCAAGAGAGAATGAAGGAAGCAAGAAGGAAAGAGAGGGGGAAGTGAATTTCTTGATAGCTTACCAAATCCACATATACAATTTTCAGGACTTCACCAATTTGCATAGAGAGTAATAAATTCCATCTCATTATGCTTATCAAAATGCATGTAGCCCTGAATTCTATCTCTTGTGCTAGGCATCAGCAAGGAGGTGCAGTGTTTTGAGCTAAATCTTTGGAATTTAGCATTCTTTGTAGACAATGCTTAATGCAATTCCTTTTATTAGAGGTCTAGCATGTACAGCATTCCTGAACACTGGCAGCTATCCAGATCCATTCTGGCGAGATTTTTCCTTTTCTTCTTCTGCCCTTGAATTTTACTTTAGGATAATACATTTGAAGAGACCGAAGGCAAACAATACCACGAGAATCATATATTTCTTAATGGCAAACACTGTTTTAATGTCTTTGTTGCTAAGCTTTTTAAAAGCTCGTAAAATTTCATGGTGGTTGAGTGGTTCAGCTCCATTATTGTGGTTACTCTTTTCCCCAAAGGACACCACACAATAGATTGTTTCATTCCCTGAACTGGGATTGGTACGCTGCCATCTTCTTTTCTTAGCTCTGCCACAGCCAAGTAATAGATTTGGTGGGAATAGAGAAAGATTTGAAATTCACCGTCTGCTTTCCCATTTCTGCCTCATTCAACACAGTCCTCAAAAGAGAAAACTGGGAATTGCTTTTTAGAAGCATTGCCTTCATCTTCTCCCAATTCAGCCAAATAGTGTGCTGGGTGAGATATCAGAAAAATTGTAGCCCTTTACAACTGCATCTTTCAATCCAGCTCCCTAAAGACATAGTGGGAAATGGCTCGTTAGGCACATACAAAAGGAGCCTTCAACTTAATGTTATAATATCTCCTTCCTTTTATCATCCAATTCCTCCCTCTGATTTTCTCAAATTTCTGGAACTATTGATCTAGGTCAGAATATATTGGCTAGGCCTTACACAACTAGGTAAACTAAACATAGAATGACAAAACTCATCTTTTGTTGGTTCACATCACATATCATTTCCCCCAAAATAACACAATTATAACTGAATAGGAGAGAGAGAGAGAGAGAGAGAGAGAGAGAGAGAGAGAGAGAGAGAGAGAGAGAGAGAGAGAGAGAGAGAGAGAGAGAGAGAGAGAGAGAGAGAGAAGATATAACTGCCTTGAAGGGGAAAGTATTCAAAAAGATCAAAACAAAACAGATAAAAGGATAAAAGTAGGTGCCACAATCACTCTTTCTACATCCTTCAATAGTTTCCTGCATGACATAAGGCTGAATTGCACCAAATTCTGGAGGAAGTTCATTCCAGAGGGTAGGAATTGCAACTTAGTAGATCAGCTTCCTAGGTGCTGCATTCTTTAATTGGATCTGTAACAAGTGGTATCAGATGTCTTCTATTCTCTGAATTGGCCTTATGGGTTGTGCAGAGCGCTTTGGCCCAATCAATTCTCTGGGCAGATAAGTTAATTAAGTTTTCAATACACCCATATTTTTTTTTCTTCAGAGTTTCCTTATGATTTATAATATAGGCCCCTCTTTTCCAGAAAAAAGAGACTGTAACCAAAACTAAAATAATAATAATAATAATGTCAATAAAAGGAATACACCTCAACTTGGATTGAATCTGATCACAGCAGCAAAGAAAATTAAAATGGTTGTGTGTATGTTTATTAAACAAAAAAAAACCTTTTCTCCTTTGGGGATTAAACTGCTGTCAATCACATCATAGATTTCATTTTGAAAGTTTTCAAGTCCGGTGTACAGCGTATGTGATTTGTTTGATGTCAACTGCATTAGCATTCTGATAAATATGCTGAATATCTAGTAGCATGAAAGATTTGAAGTCAGCACGCTACATGGCTGTCTATTTTATATTAAAGTCTTTTTTTTTTAGGATGTCAAAGAAAAAGAGACAGTGCAGTCTCCAGAAACTATTTTTTTAAAAAAAGTTCTGTTGTTGTTGTTGTTAGCTGCGAAGTCGTGTCCGACCCATCGCGACCCTATGGACAACATTCCTCCAGGCCTTCCTGTCCTCTACCATCTTCTGGAGTCCATTTAAGCTCACGCCTACTGCTTCAGTGACTCCATCCAGCCACCTCATTCTCTGTCGTCCCCTTCTTCTATTGCCCTCGATCTTTTCCAGCATTAGGCTCTTCTCCAATGAGTCCTTCCTTCTCATTAGGTGGCCAAAGTATTTGAGTTTTAGCTTCAGGATCTGGCCTTCTAAAGAGCAGTCAGGATTGATCTCCTCTAGGACTGACCGGTTTGATCGCCTTGCAGTCCAAGGGACTCGCAGGAGTCTTCTCCAGCACCATAGTTCAACCCAAGTTTTGCACTTTCCTTCTTCACCCGCAACAAGAGGCTCTTTAGTTCTTCTTCACTTTCTGCCATTAGAGTGGTATCATCTGCGTATCTTAGGTTGTTGATATTTCTTCCAGCAATCTTAATTCCAACTTTTGATTCATCTAGCCCTGCCTTTCTCATGATGTGCTCTGCATATAAGTTAAATAGGCAGGGCGACAGTATACAGCCTTGCCGGACTCCTTTCCCAATTTTGAACCAATCAGTGGTTCCGTGTCCAGTTCTCACTGTTGCTTCTTGACCCGCATATAGGTTTCTCAAGAGACAAATAAGATGGTCTGGTACTCCCATCTCTTTAAGAACTTGCCACAGTTTGTTATGATCCACACAATCAAAGGCTTTAGCATAGTCAATGAAGCAGAAGTAGATGTTTTTCTGGAACTCCCTAGCTTTCTCCATGATCCAGCGTATGTTGGCAATTTGATCTCTAGTTCCTCTGCCTCTTCGAAATCCTGCCTGTACTTCTGGTAGTTCTCGATCCACATACTGCTGAAGTCTAGCTTGTAGGATTTTAAGCATGACTTTACTAGCATGAGAAATGAGTGCAATGGTGCGATAGTTTGAACATTCTTTGGCACTGCCTTTCTTTGGAATTGGGATGTAAACTGATCTTTTCCAATCCTGTGGCCACTGTTGAGTTTTCCAAATTTGCTGGCAAATTGAGTGTAGCACTTTTACTGCACTGTCTTTTAAGATTTTGAATAGCTCAGCTGGAATACTGTCACCTCCACTAGCTTTGTTGTTGCTCAGCTTTTCTAAGGCCCACTTCACTTCACATTCTAGGATGTCTGGCTCGAGGTCAGTGATCACCTCATTGTGATTATCTGGGACGTTAAGCTCATTCTTGTATAGTTCTTCTGTGTAATTTTGCCACCTCTTCTTAATCTCTTCTGCCTCTGTTAGGTCCCTGCCATTTTGGTCCTTTATCATGCCCATTTTTGCATTAAACGTTCCCTTCATCTCTCCAATTTTCTTGAAAAGATCTCTGGTCCTCCCTATTCTATTGTTTTCTTCTATTTCTTTGCACTGTTCATTTAAGAAGGCATTCTTATCTCTTCTAGCTATTCTCTGGAATTCTGCATTCAATTGGGCATATCTATGTTTTTCTCCCTTGCCTTTCGCTTCCCTCCTTTCCTCAGCTATTTGCAAAGCTTCCTCAGACAGCCATTTTGCTTTCTTGCATTTCTTTTTCTTTGGGATGGTTTTGGTTGCTACCTGTTGTACAATGTCGCGAACCTCTGTCCATAGTTCTTCAGGCACTCTGTCTATCAGATCTAATTCCTTAAATCTATTTGTCACCTCTACTGTATATTCAACATATGATTTAATTCATACCTGACTGGCCTAGTGCCTTTCCCTACTTTCTTCAGTTTAAGCCTAAACTTTGCAAGGAGAAGCTCATGGTCTGAGCCACAGTCAGCTCCTGGTCTTGTTTTTACTGACTGTATAGAGCTTCTCCATCTTTGGCTGCAGAGCATATAGTCAATCTGATTTCTGTGTTGACCATCTGGTGATGTCCATGTGTAGAGCCGTCTCTTGGGTTGTTGGAAAAGAGTGTTTGCTATGACCATCGTATTCTCTTGACAAAATTCTATCAGCCTGTGCCCTGCTTCATTTTGTACTCCAAGGCCAAACTTGCCTGTTATTCCAGTTATCTTTTGGCTTCCTACTTTAGCATTCCAATCCCCCATGATGATAAGAACATCATTTTTTGGTGTTAGTTCTATAAGGTGCTGTAGGGCTTCATAGAACCGGTCAATTTCATCCTCTTCAGCACCGGTGGTTGGGGCATAGACTTGGACTACTGTGATATTGAATGGTTTGCCTTGGATTCGAACTGAGATCATTCTGTCATTTTGAGGATTGTATCCCAGTATTGCTTTTCCTACTCTTTTATTGACTATGAAGGCTACTCCATTTCTTCTGAGGGATTCTTGCCCGCAGTAGTATACCTGATGGTCATCTGAATTAAATTCACCCATTCCTGTCCATTTTAGTTCGCTGATACCTAAGATGTCAATGTTTAGTCTTGTCATCTCTTGTTTGACCACGTCCAGCTTTCCTTGATTCATGGATCTTACATTCCAGGTTCCTATGGAGAAAAAATCTTTACAGCATCGGACTTTCCTTTCACCACCAGACACATCCACAGCTGAGCGTCCTTTCGGCTTTGGCCCAGTCGCTTCATTCTTTCTGGCGCTACTAGTACTAGCCCTCTGCTCTTCCCCAGTAGCATATTGGACGCCTTCCGACCTGAGGGGCTCATCTTCCAGCGTCATATCGTTTTGCCTTTTGGTACTGTCCATAGGGTTTTCATGGCAAAGATACTGGAGTGGGTTGCCATTTCCTTCTCCAGTTGATCACGTTTTGTCAGAACACTCGGCTATGACCTGTCCGTCTTGGGTGGCCCTGCACAGCATAGCTCATAGCTTCATTGAATTACGCAAGCCCCTTCGCCACGACAAGGCAGTAATCCATGAAGGGCAGTAATCCATAAAGTTCTGTTAATGAGGTGTTATTCACTTCAGACTAATACTTACACCCTAATGAAGTTTTAATAATATTAAATAGCTATAAATCTCTTCAAATATATTCTGTAACTGTAATCAACAAGAAGGGACATTTTATTATGTTTGGTGGACATGTAAAAAGGCAGATACATGTAAACAACGGTAACCTCTAATCATATTGTAAGTGGATATTTTATGTTTATGCTATAACCGCTGTAGAAGAAAATCAGAACTCACTTATTTATATATATTTTTTTCCTTTGCTTTGCTCCCTGCTCCTTTCTTTTGCTGTTCTCTTCTTTCTTTCACTTTTTCTTCTTCTCCCTTTCATCATTCTAAATATTAATTCTTTTTAGTTTCTATTCTATATCATATAAACATATACATACACATACAAACACAAACACAAACACACACTACTATCCCAGGCTTTGAGCATTTGTTGGATAGATATTTGTTGGATGGATTTTCTTTTTTTAATATGTTGTTTTGGAGAAAGTTCATGATTATTTTTGTTTTGGAATTTATACTTCTAATATGTAAACTACCTAGAATTATTGGAAGCATACATACATACATACATACATACATACATACATACATATATCGCGGGTGTTTGTATGTAGATCTTTGGTCATTCGGGTTTTTCCCCACATACCTCCAATTCTACGTGGGGAAAAACCTGAATGACCAAAGATCAGTGGGTTAGGACGATGAGCTTGTCGATCAGAAGGTCGGCAGTTTGGCGGGTCGAATCCCGAGTGCCGCGTAACAGAGTGAGCACCTGTCACTCGTCCCAGCTTCTGCCAACCTAGCAGTTCAAAAGCACGTAAAAATGCAAGTAGAAAAATAGGGACCACTACGGTGGGAAGGTAACAGTGTTCCATGCGCCTTTGGCATCTAGTCATGCCGGCCACGTGACCACAGAGACGTCCTCGGACAAGCGCTGGCTCTTCGGCTTTGAAACGGAGATGAGCACCGGCCCCTAGAGTCGGAAACAACTAGCACGCATGTGCAGGGGAACCTTTACCTTTACTATATATATATATATATATATATATATGCTTCCAGCAATTCAGGAAGAATTCAGAAGGATAAAAATCAAGAGTCTAACAGCCCCTTTTTTCATACTAGAATATTTAATTAAAAAGCCTACATTTTCATAAACTGGAGCTCAGTTCATCAGATGCATCTACAATTCATGAAAGCCTATACCCTTTAATGACATTTGTTAGTTTGAAGATACTATAAGACTTCTGATTCTTGGCTACTGTAGATTAGCATGGCCCTCCTCCCGGATTTTCTACTCTGTAGAAAGTCCAGAGTACTAGATAGAGTTACTCACAAAAGGATCAGGAAGGAAATTATGGAACAACTGAAATGAAAAATATGGATGTCATCCCATCAGATTTTTAAAGGGGGTGGACACATTTGGCATTTTGAGACCATTTTGAGGTCAGCCATGGGCAATTGTAATGCATTAACTCACTCTAATGCAAATATTGCAGTTCTGTTTAGTCCCCAGGATTGGAATATGTCAGGGAATAAATTAAAACTTTCCTATAAGAGGTCGATGAACCGTGGTTCATACGACACATGGTAAACATCAGGTAAAAATAAACAAAACCGAGGCATATTCTACTGTATATAAAACTTTAATCAGGAAGCAAAGAAAAACCTAACTGACTACATCCTCCCATCAAACAGAATACAAAGAGAAAAAAAATAAAGTGAGAAAACTTTTGTAGACATGCGCAGTTCTAGGCATGAAACCATAACATGGCTGGACATGTGACAATCACCTTAGTTACATTGATAAGATTACTATGCAGCTGGCAGAGAAACAAAGTGAGACATGCGAAGCTGACAAACACTTAAAAAATGCAGTGACAGAATAATATAAAAGGTAAAGGTTTCCCTCTCCAGGCGTATCGGACTGTAGGGGGTGGTGCTCACCTCTGTTTCCTAGCCAGGGGAGCCAGTGTTGGCCAAATATACTTCCATGGTCATATGACTGGGATGACTATATGCCAAGGCCCACAGAACACTGTTACCTTACCACTGAAGTGGTACCTATTTATCTACTTGCATTTGCATGCTTTTGAATTCTACGTTAGCAGGAGCTGGGGCAAGAATGGGAGCTAACCCCATCACACAATGCTCAGGTCTCGAACTGCCAAACTTCCAGTCAACAAACTCAGCATCTTAACCTCTAGGCTTCTGCAGCCATGGAATCATAAATATTATTTTAAAATGACACCTTCTCCTCACCAAATTACTATTCATTCAAAAATGCCAAGACAGTTGGCCGGACCGAAAAGTGAGTAACAATCCTAGAAGAACACCTTGACTTCCATGTTGTTGCATCCCATTGAGAGAATGGTCAAATGTGAGAAATAACTTTGTTGTGATAGTTTGAAAAAAAAGGATTAATTCATCTCATATCACATGGAAACACTTCAGGAAATTTAAAAACACTGTCTTTTTTTTTTTGCTCATTTCAGTTTTTGCTAATCAACTATTCTTCTAGATATGGCTAATTACAATATATCTCCAGGCTTTCAGAGTTCACTTTCAAATATCCCACAGTGGCTTTAGAGGTGTAATCTCAACAATCATATGCCGATTAGTTTTATTTGGGACTCAGGGTGTCTCGCTGTCACAACGCCACTGGCCAACTGTATTAAGAAAGAGCTCAAATCCTAAATGATGTTCTAACTTCACTACCTTGTGAAAAATTAAGGTAAACTCTAGTTCTCCAGGTGGCTGCGAAAGTAGTGGAGAGCATCAATCAACCTTGTAAAAAATAAACCGATTGACACTAAAGCCTGTCAGGTGTCTAATAGGGGAACTAGCAAATAAGAACCTTAAGGACATTTTGAGAAGTCCTGTGAATTAAATCCAAATTCTCTTCTTTCAAAAGAAATTCAGCCAACCCTGAAGTCTGCCCCATGGGTTAAGTGAAAAATCAGTCTGCTAAAGGCTGTTTTATTAAATGCTGGACCTTGGCAGGGAAACATACAAATAATACTCTCTGCTATTTCCAAAGATTCCAGAGTTGATGAGACCATCTTATTCTTTTTTTTTTTCATAACAATTCTTATTACGGTTTACTAATGCAATGATAAAAAACTTAATACAAACTAAAAAGAATATTAACAAGTACAAAATGTGCAAAAATATGTGGTAGGGAAAAAAGAAATTCTCTCCCTTCATCAAGGCAAGTGAAACAATTTCATTAACTTATCACCTATACTACAACAAAGGATCTCGTCTTCCCATATTTCATCTCTTATCAATCAGCAAATTCTTAAAGCCCTGCCATTCAATTCTAATCAGCAAAACTCTATTAAGTTACCAGAAATACCAATATACAGGTATTCCTTGACTTATGATGACAAATGAGCCCAAAATTTCTGTTGCTAACTGAAACATTTGTTAAGTGAGTTTTGTCCCACCTTTATATATACTTGCATACATACATACACTAACCTTAATCAAATGAACCAATTTTAAATTCCTTTAGTTTTAATATAATTATTCATCACTTTCTTTAAAAATATATCAAAATCCCTTCTTCCCATATCTCTTATTTGTAAACAAATCTTTAAAGCCTCATCATTCAGCCCTATTAGCAAAAACCATTAAGAGATACCAGAAACAATAATATAAGTATTTCAAACTTGATCAAATAACCCAACTTTATATACTTTACCTGTGCTTTTAATAGTCTTCAGTTTTAATTCATTGCAATAATGTCCTAGCCCTTGATTTCTTTTCATTTTCTTTTAGTCTCTTCTCAAAAACTCCTTCAAAACTTTATCTGTAAATCTAAAACAAAAAGGTTATCCAAGTCATCCTTCTGGTTTGTTATTTGTGTATCCCTTTTAATTATTAATACATGAGCTGGTTTCATTTGTAAGTCCAGTGTAACATCTTGTTTCACATCATCCTTGTAGCTTGTTATTTTATATCCACATTCAAATCAGCATCAGTCTCAGTTTTGACCAATGAAATCTGTTCCTCTTCTATAACCTCTTTAAGTCCCCCTTTTATAGTAGCAGACAATCTTGAGAGAAACATCTGCCTGCATTGTTTTCAAATATCCTTGAAGCTTTCACAGAGTATTTTGTTTCAATCCATATTAATGTTCTCTTCTCCTCTAATTATAATCTTTAGTTCTTTCTAGTTCCCTCTAGAGTCCAACCTTCAAAATCCACTCTTATCATAGTTTTTTTTCCTCTAATCAATAGTTTCCCATGGGAAGGTTTCTTATAATTGATTTCAAAGTCTTCATTTTTAAAAATATAAAATTCAAAAGAACCCATAAGAAGAATTCTTGTCATTAATTTCAAAGTTTTATTCCAACTCTATCGGGCTCTTTAATCTGTTTACAATTTTCCAAAATCAATGTTCTAATCACCCCTTTGCTCTTTATTCCAAAATAAATATCTTTTTAAGTCCTTAAAACTTTCATAAAACTTTTTACATCAAGGATTAAAGGAAACCGACTCGGTGTGATGAAACATGCCTTTCTGAAGTTTCTTAATATAAAAATAAAACATTACCAAGCAATTTCCAGAAGGAATTGAGAGAGAGAAGTATGCAAACCTAATGTGTTTTTGAAAGCTCAGAACACAACTTGGGCAAAATGTATTTCTTTAGCTCCTGCCTTTCTAAACCTCTGAAGACAACTGCTTTATAGTGTGTCCTCATGGGGAGCTGCTATATGGAGTGTGATTCTCTTACTTGTTCATAGAGGAATTCCGATCCATTTGCTGACTCTTTGTTCTGTTCCATGGAGCGATCTTCAGTTTGTCATTCCTTTTCTGGAACTCCATTAACACTATCTTGTCTTAATGTGCTTGTTTGAGAGATGAAAAAAAAGTTTATTTATTTTTTATTGAATATCTAATTTCTATGTTTTAGAATTTCCACAGTGATGGGCTGCATAAAAAATAGCAAGCATAAGTCTTCTGCTTGTACCAAATCCTCATCCTAGCTTGGAATTTAACATCATCATGATAATATGATTACTAATGTAAACTCTTTATTTGCCATGCAGCCTGTCTTATGAGAAATTTCCCTGACCTTCATGAGTACTTTGATAAAGAGAGAGCAACTTCAGAGACTGGCTTATTTCAGATGGGCTAAGATATCAATTAAAATATGTTTTAGCTGAGGGTTCCCCTTGATTTTAAATAATATGCTTCACCATCTAAAGGAGGTGGTGTTAGGAAAAGACAATGGCTGGGGCCAGATAAAACTAAGCATGATTTGAAATGTATTGAAAATATATGGATTAAATGTACTTAGTGCAATTCCCCATCTGTTTAAGGTTTTCCCACTTTTGTTATGTGGGTTCTGAAAGCTGTACTATTGGTACTACCTGAAATCAAGGTGGACTCTGGTGTTAAGAACTGTCCTAAGTCTTTTATAGATTTAACCATTACCGTCCTTGTGGAGCATCATAGATGTTTAGAGGCAGCCTCTTACCATTGATATTAGATTCGCTGATGACTCTCATAGAACCTAAAGATCTAAGTAAACTCTAGTTCTCCAGGTTGCTGCATTTTAATAATAACAACAAAAACAATGATAGTGGAAGGGGAAAGCTAATAACAGAAGATATGGGTGGTAAAGGCCTGGGAAGACCACATTCAAATGTACCCCCAGCCATGCAAACTCAATGGGCGATTTTGGGGAAAAATCCCTTCAACATATTACAGTATGTAAGCTAGACACTACTAGCCAGCTAACAAATTGTTGTTGGAGGTACATTTATATCCTAACTTGGAGGCAAACACACTTAGAAAACCTAATTCATTATAATCAGATACCGTACATCCACTAAAAATTTTCACTAGCTACACCCATCTTCCTGAAATCAGTCCTCATTGGTCATATGATATCTTTTGCACGGCAGATAATCCTCAACATAAAACCGTAATGGAGCCTGGCCATTACGGTTGTATGTCAAAATGATCATAAAATGGTCAGTTATGTGACCGACCCATTTTTATGAGTTTTTGAGGTGGTTGTTAAGTAAACATGTTGGTCCTAAAGCAAATGCAGCAGTTGTTAAGGGAACAAATGGTTCACTCTAGGTGCAGTTTTGTTGAAAACTCAAAGTAAGTGCCCGGTTTTGACAAAACCATTGTAAAACATGGTCATGTGACTTCGGAGGGAGCCTGACCATCAGAACTTTGAATTCAGGTCATAAGTCCCTATTTGCCATCAATCCTAACTTGAACTGTCGCTAACGGTCTGGTCATAAGTTAAGGACCACCTGTAATACAAAACCAGTTACAGCCCAATTCTGTATCTTTCTACCCAGAAACAACATCCCCTCAGATTCCTGCAAGAAAGAACAGTTTTGCAATGATGCAGTCCATTCCATTGTTCCTCTTTATAAGAATTTATTTTACTAGAATTACAATTCATTCACCCAGTGGTAGAACTAAGAAAGTGGATATTCATAGAAATGCTGCATTTTTGTCATTCTTGAAGAAAATATTATTATTTATTATTATTTTAATCTCCATGTTGATAACTCTTCATTCTTTCTTGGCATCCTTTCCCTCCTAAAAAAAATAAGCAAATAGAATTCATAGAACCTCTATGACTAATCCAGGCCAATTTATTATCTGGACTTTGTCAATGACTTTGATTTAGGTTATTATAAGATATATCTCTCAAAGCAATGCAACTTCTGTGGTGTTTTTTTTAACATTTCTTATGGACAATCATTAATGTTCATGAAGAAAGGCAAGGACGATGTTTTATCAGCTGTCCTTGCTCAGTGAATGACCTAAATATTTTAAGAGAACAGTTTTGCTTCTTCAGCTAAAAGTAACACTATACCATAATATATTTAGCATGCAAATGTTGCTAGGGATTTCAGCTTACCTTAATGAGAAAAGAACTAATAAACCTACAGAATGGAGACAAAATAGAACTGATATTAAGCAGGTAATGTAGAATTTAAAACAGCTAATATACAAACTAAGGAGTAAAATTGAAAAGGCCAGAGGTTTGCTTATCAAAAATAACACAAAATGGCAATTAAGCTGTTAATTAATCTGTTCTGATCATCAGGTTACCTGGTGCAAAAAACTATTGGTAAAACTACTTATAAATCAATTTTTCCATCTTTTTTCTTTATACCAATGTACTTTGAAATTTATTATTTTGTTTCTTTATTATTAATTGATTTGAGGAATACCCCATCTACTCCAGCCATACTCCAATGATACCCCAGTGATACTCCAGTGAGACTTCTACTTAATGAAAACAGAATACATATAAAAATAACCATACATTGAAATTAATACTAAAATTATATTAAAATTAAATTGCACCCTAGCAAAAGAGATGTATTTTTACAGGCAGTGTTAAATAAGCCCTTTCCACCTTTTGCTCCTATGGTCCTTTGTCAGTTGGGCATCTCCAGAACAACCCTTCCTGAATATCTTAATGGGATTGTAATGAGAGAAGCAATCTCTTTGATAATCCAGTCCTAAATCATTCGGGTCAATATGATTTTGCCCAATAAGCAACAAAAAACCATTGTAGTTCTTTCAAGATAGGTATCATATAATTCTTGTAACTTGGCAAGAGTTATTCACTAAGTGGCAGCATTTTGCACAATTGCAGGTTTTGGAGTAGTTTTCAAGCCAACATACATCCACATGGAGTGTTTTTTCAATAGTGAAAATGAGGTATAACTTTGGCAGGAACAATTATCACTAAATGTGACTGGTTTAGGAACAACCACAGCTGGCATCAAGCTGTTGGAGAAAGAGTGGCTGAGCCAGAGGGAAGAGTTAAGCAGGGAATTAGTCTGAAATTGCTATGTAGACACAAGAAGGCAAGGTTCGATACTCACACACACACAACTTGATTGCTGTTGAACCTTATCTAGTCTGGCATAGGTAGAAATTGCCTGCTGAGAAGATTCCCGTGTTATAAGCATGAGCAATAAAATAGCTAATTGAACTCTTCATATGTGGATCTGATTATTTACGCCTGACACAGGCATAGTTATTAAAATATTTTTTTGCTATAGCTGACAAATGTGAATCCAGTGGTAACTGTGAATCAGACAGCACTTCTAAATTATATTTTTGCCATCTTCATGGGTGTGCAATCTTTGGAAAACATAATGACTCTACATACAGGTTTTCTATTTTCCAAAGGCTTCTCTGTCTTGTCAGGGTTTAATTTCATCTTGTTCTCCATCATACCATTATTGAATTTCAGCAGGATTCAGAGAACACCCATTGCTTTCTTGGAGTTGAGTGGTACAAAGTATAAAAGATTAGTGTAATCGTGATATTGATGATATCCCACCCTCATACTCCACTTATTCTCTCCTGCAGTTTCATATAGATTTTGAACAGCATGGATGGCAAGAGGAAACCCTGTGGGATATTGTCAATAGCCAACAACAATGCTCCCAATGTCTCATCCTGTAGGACAATGCCATTGTTTATGTTACTGCAAGCAAGTGAGAGGTCCAGAACGAACTAAACAATTTTTCTCCACAAACAATTTTAAAGACAACTAGATGTCAGGCACAAAAGACCAGGATCACACATAAAGATCCAATTAAACTTATTTATTGCTACTCATGTCTTGTACAGGAATCTACTCACCTAATAGCACTATTTTAGTGCTAGATAAGAGCCAACAGAATTCAAGAATTAACAAAATAACAGAGTTGGAAAGGATTTTAAATATCTTCTAAACTAACCCCTGCTCAAGCAGGAGACTTTATTCCATTTCAGAGAAATCATTCTCCAATCTCTTCTTAAAAACCACCAGTGTTGGAACACTCACAACCTCTGGAGGCAAGCTGTTCCACCGATTAATTATTCTAATTGTTAAGAAATTTCTCTTTAGTTCTTGGTTGTTTCTCTCCTTGATTACTTTCCATCCATTCCTTCTTCTTTTGCCTTCAGATGCTTTGGAGTTGACCCCCTATTCTTTGTGGCAACCACTCAAATATTGAAACATACTATCATGTCATCCCTAGTCCTTCTTTTCAATAAACTAGCAATAGCACTTAGACTTCATAGTGGCTTACAAACCTTTCTAAGCAGATTATTGTTGCCCCCAACAATCTGAGTTCTCATTTTACCAACCTCAGAAGAATGGAAGGCTGAGTCAACCTTGAGCCAGTGAGAATTGAACTGCAGGCAGTCAACAAAATTAGCCTGCAATACTGCATTCTAACCACTGCACCATACACAATTTGTGCAATTCTTCATCATATGTTTTAGCTTCCAGTCCCCTAATCATCTTTGTTACTCTTCTCTGCACTCTGCACTATTTCCAGAGTCTCGACATTTTTTTTATATTGTGGTGATCCAAACCGGATGCAGTAGTCCAAGTGTGCTGCATCAAGGCATTATGAAGAAGAGCTGGACATAATCCATTTGTGACTACATAGCAATTCTAGACTGATTCCTCTTTTGACTCCATTCCCAGGTTCTGTCACTCCTTATCCTACACCAGAACAGTTACTATTGTTATTAATTAATTAATTGCATTTATATGCCATCCAACCCTCTTTGGTTCTTGGGGTTTTTAGTACCATATACCAGTTGAAATGCCAGTTGCAATGTGTCTAGATAATCTAAATTATTCAGATGTATCTAAAAATTTTCCTTGTGAGTTTTCCGAGTTTCCTTGATTTTTAGAAGTTGGAAGAGAATGCTACTGTGTTTATTTTATTTATTGCTTTTATTATCCTACATTCTACCAAACCTTCATGAGAGGACTTCTCTTAAAATATTTTCCCTTGGGATTTAATTGAGGTGTGAGTATACCAGGAAATTATATTAGTGTTAAAAGTTAGATAATATTACAGACAAATGGGATTTCGATTGATTCTTTCCCATCAAGGTGGTTGTTAAATGGATTATTTCTTCTAACCAGATAGAACAAGAGAGAAAGAATTTAAACTTACAATTATATTTCCCAATCAATATCTATTTACTTTTGATAGGTATGGTTCTTCAAAATTCAGAAAAACACCATATGTCAGGCCACTCTCTATTAACAAGGCAAAATACTGCAAGTATGTATTTCTCATGAGGCAAAGGATTTGTAGATTTATAATAGCTAGACTATGGAGTCATTATGAAGTTATTCTGCAAATTGCTGGCTTTCAAATAGGAACTGTTTATATTGCAGTTTCATTTTCTTTACTTCTTTTTCCTGCCTGTTGTACATGAAGGGTTAGAAGCAATTGTCTTCTGAATGGAAGGTACATTTTCCATCTGTTCTTTGCTTCGATAACTGACCTCCTAGCAGACTGTATTCTTTTGACCATTTAAGAATACTCTGATCCCCGACTTCTTTGTCATCTTTCAGACAGAACATGGATTAAATTTGGGCAGCATGGCAATAATTGTGCTTTTTGTCAAATCCAATGGGACCCTTATTTATGGATTTATTTGTTTGTTTATATCACTATTTCTGTAGATGGAAGCAACATTGCTATCACTTTCATTACAAAAAGCTATTTTGTGGCTGAGTATTCTGCCTATAGAGAACAATTCATTCTTTCAAGTGCTGCCTGTTAGGCATATGGTGTTAGCCTACAATGTTGGGTTGAAAATATATTAACCATAATGTTATGACTTTAAGAAGTTAATTGGCCAATGGGTGTGTAAGTGTTCTCATGGCCATAAGAGGAAGCTAGGAACGTAGCTTCTCTCTCTCTCTGAATTCACTGATCTCTACTATTACTGTTTTTGCTCTGCTGTTGGTTTACTACTGTTGTAAACCTGAACTGTGTATTGACCTCTGGACCGGTAAGAAGACTTTGTAGTTTGGATTACTCCTTGGACTGTTGCTATTGTTTATGACCTGGACTGGTTTTTTTTTTGACTGTGCATTTTTGTTTTTACACCACTTCAAAGTAAAATACTTTTTGCTTTTACATCTCAGTGTACTCTTGTGGTTTCTGTGTGACTCTTGCTGCTCTCAGTACCCTTCCTTGTCTGTGCAACTCTTTGGTAGCACAAGGAGACCTCTGCACAACAAATTCCTTAACACTGCCTATGCTAGCATAATGTATCTGAATCCACCAATTTAAGAACTTTGTAAATTTAAAAAAATACAAAGGAGGAGAATGATTTCAATATAGAATTGTCTGGTTGTGATAGTAGATTAGGACTGGACTGAAAATAACACCGTACACAATCAAATAATAGTAGGAGAAGAGAATATACAGTATATAGCTCAGGGTTGAATCTTGGAATCCTTGGTGCTTTCTGAGCTTGGTTGTTTACTTGCAAATGTTTTATTACCTAACTAGGTAAAAAATGTATGCAAGCAAATAACCAACCTCAGAGAGCTCCAAGGACTTCACAATCATATAATAGAGGACATTTTCCAAGAAAAGAATATTTAAATCTATTCTTGACCTTCTGCTGATAATATGGAATCAAAATGCTTTCTCTGGTTTGCTCCCACACTGATCTTTTCTATAATAATATGATCTTTGTCAAAATTATCCTTTGCAGATGAGTTTTCTAACACATGAATATTTTTTGCACATTATGTCTACATTTACTTTCTTTTCTGGTAACAAGTAATGGCCATCTAAGTCTGACTTAACACAAGATATTGATTTTAATTGTTATGTGCAGATTTTCAGGCATCAGACCCTCCAAGACAGGAACAAGACTCTGGCAGTTTTTCACCCTCTGTTCCACCTTATTTTTTTAGCAATGTTCAATACTCTTTCCATTGCAGGCAGCATGCGAAACTACACCCCCTCCAGTCCGCAGAAAAACCTCTTTCCATAGAACCAGTTCCTGGTGCCCAAAAGGTTGGGGGCTGCTGATTTAAAAAAACCCAGACAAAACAACAACACAAAATCAGTGCTTAAAACCAAACCTGAAACAATTAATAATGGATTAAGGCACTTGAGCAGTGTGTATGTTTTTAAACACAAAATATTTCATATGTTAGTTTATAGGATTTTTAAATTATTTTTGGGTATGATTGTGTACATATCTCTGTTGCTCTGTTTGTTCTGAAGAATGGGCCTAGTATTTAGTATAATATAATATTATATATATACGTGTGTGTTTGTGTGTGTGTGTGTAAAAGCTTATTGAGACCATGTCAACCAACATCAGCAATGTGAATCTTGTGTATCACGGTGAGAAATGACATATCTTTGTTAAAGCGTATAGAGTATTGGTGCATGTGACTGCAGACCAGACTTGGCAGGAATAAACAAGTTTAAGGTCTATAAAAGATATTCCCATGATTTCCTGATGATTGCAAGCACCACACTAATCCCATTATCTGCATTCCAAGCTGTGGATTCCAGCCAGCATTCAAAAATTCATGAAAAGACTTATGTTGAAAAATAGGCCCAGCATCTAATCTTAAAACCTGAATTACTGAACTCTTCAAACCCTGCTGTGGTAGACAAAACTGCTTTCATTTGAGAGCCCGTGATGTTATTCTTACGCCAAAATCACTCTTCTATTTTTTTATAAGTTTTCATCCCTTTGAAAGAGACTTTAAGATTAGTGTCTTGTTCTCTGTGCATTTCAAAAATACCTCCACTGATTTTTAAGTTGTCACACATCTGGGAAGATGGCAGAGATACCCTCCCTGTTTCCAGCTCTTTCTCTGGTCCTCTATAACCATCTCGTTGTTTTTTTTTTCATGGTCTGAAAATACCTGTGGGATGACTTATTTTATCTAAGGATGAAAGCCTGTCAATTTTGTTCTTTGCTACCAGTGTTTAAAAGAAAAATACTTCAAGTTTATTTCACCTCACTGTTGGAAAAAATGTGAATGTTGATATAAATACTTAAGAAAAAAAAGTATGTATCTTAGGAGACTTCCAATCCTGCGTGGTAGTGATTGATCACAGGCTTGTGGACTGCCACATACCCACAGCTAACTTTTGTCCTGCCTGGAGACCCTAATGAGTCCAAGCTGCCCTGGACAGGTAGCGAAGAAAGAAGGGTGCCACGGTGGCTCTGAAATGATGGCAGTCATTCCGTTCGTCTTGGGGAAAGCCTTCTAACCCGACAGGAGAAAGGCTGTATTTCATCGATCAGCCCAAGCTACTAGCAACCAGAGTCCAAAAGAACTAACCAGCACTAAAGTTAATAGCATGCTTGAAACTGGGTGAAGAATCTGATTGTCCCTTTTCTATTCTACACATAATTTCCTGGAAAAGAACCTCAAGAAGCAAAATACCTCCACAAAAGTGAAGGAGGGGGACTTCCACCCCCATCCTTATGCTAACAGAAGCAGCGAATTAAAATTTCTATGGAGGATCAAAATATATGGTAGTGAAATAAATTTATAAACTTGAAAGCTAAAATTTAACTTTGGACAAGTTTAAGATTGTTGAATAGTTAAGACTCTCATTTTAAAGACCATTGTTCAGATTGAAACTACAGAGATGCTGACACCTAGCGGTGGATGAAGATTATGACAGCTATGATTTCCATAGAGAACTTGCCAAAACCTGGGAAAAGCTAATCTGTGTTTGTGACCTTCAAAACTTTACTAATAAAGAATAACTGTGGCAAAAAAAGACAACAATCTGGGCAGCAGACAAAGAGAGAATTATAAACTTTAGAAAAAAATAGTTTTTTAACTCTTTGGATTACAAATATCTATTTAACTGGGGCTCTAAAGCTATTTGCAGATAAGAAGGAAAACTTCAACTTTTGGCCATCATGGATCAGAGACATGTAGATAGAACACACCAAGAAAACATAAATACCTCTTAGGAGAAGATATATAGTATACTGCAATTAATTCAAATAACACTGAGTTCAAATCACAAAGAAATCAAAAATAACTTTGAAAATACAAATCAATCTACCTCTAAGTTAACTTGACAACAAAAAAACTTCCAGGAAACAACAACAGAGAAGTAGCAGATAAAACAAATAAGTGGACATATTGAAAATAGAGAGTCAAAGTCGGAACTTAACAAAGCAAGAAAACATGATTTAATCCTAGTGGGGAAAATTTTACAAGAAAGGGAAAAAAACAACTCATCCCTTAATACTACAAAATAAATCTGAGGACAAAAAAACAGATTGGATAAAATGGAATGTAGAGATGTTGAAAACATTAGAGAGAAAGGAAGTGATAAGCGAAGCAAAGAAGGAGAAAGAGAAAAAGATTTTCAAGAAACATGGAAAGGCAAAAGCCTCACATAAAGACACTTTATTTGATTTATTTCTTATACCTACAGCAACAGTCATGAATATATGGGAAAACATTTTGATTCAGCAAAACACATTGATCAAGAAAGATACTGGTCAAAGGAAAAAAAGATCAAAGTGAAAATTAAGAAAATAGATGATGGGATTTACCAGAGAGAATATTTAAAAAAGAAACATTTGTTTGAATATGGTTAAAGAAATAGAAAAGATTCTGAATACATATGTCATTCTAAGAGAGATGAATTCCTTAAATAATACTGTATGCTTTTTCCCCCCTTTTTATTTTATTTCTTGATATAAATAATGTAATACTTCTGAAATGGCCTAGATCAGGAGTAGGCAACCAAGGTTGCCTATCCCTGGCCTAGATGAAGGAAATTTTTTAGATAATTAAATGTGTCTGAATTTAGAGAAATTATAATGTATAAAAAAGAAACAAAATGTTTTGAATAAGAGTTAAAGGATTAGATGACTAGACACATTAAATGGAATATTTAAAGATTAAATTTATTTCTAATCATGGTTAAAAAGAATAAGAAATTTTGGGAATGAATATATATTAGCTTAGGAGGAATATAAATATTAAGTAGAATTTTACTTTTTATGTTCTTTACTCTTGCTGTTTTTTTCCCCTTTTCTTTACTGTTTTTACCTATTCTTTAAGAAATGTAAAATGTTGCGATGGTTTACATGGGAAAAATGGATTTAAATCTTTAAATGTAATTATCTGTTGAGAAAATCTTAACCAGCAAGAATACTTTGAACTTTATGGGAGAAAGAAATCTAAATAAGGACTGTAGAAGGATATAAAATGAGGCAACCAGAATGATTAGATAGAAAAGAAATATTATATTGATGTGATCATTATTTCTAGGAACATTGGGAAAAATTATATATGTAACTGTTATTTATCAAAATGATAAGAACTGTATTATTTCAAGGTTTGCAAAGAACACGTTTTGAGGAAAAGGAGAAATCAACTAAATATACTATTTATTTATTTATTTATTTATTTTATTACATTTGTATACCGCCCTTTCCCTGAGGACTCAGGGCGGTTTACAGGGAATTAAAAATAAAACATATAAAAGTTAAAAACCAAGTTAAAAAATATTAAATTCACCCTGTACTCTTAAAAACCCCAATTAAAAATTTCTCCTCAGCCTGGGCCCGAGAGCTCAAAGAGCCAGGTCTTCAGGCCCCGGCGGAATGATCGGAGGTCGGGGGCAGTTCTCAGCTCCACCGGCAGCTGGTTCCAGAGGGCAGGCGCCCCCACTGAGAAGGCCCTATCCCTGGGTGTCACCCGCCGGCAATCTCTTACCGGCGGAACCCTGAGCAGACCCTCCCTGTGGGAGCGCACTGGGCGAAGGGCGTTTGATGCCGGCAGCAGGTGTTCCCTCAAATAACCCAGACCCAGGCCATGTAGGGCTTTATAGGTGATAACCAGCACTATGTGGATTATAGATTATAGAAACTAATTGTTAATGATTTTTCTTTACAAATGTAAATCCAGCAAACACACTGTTTACCAACTATTAAGTGATTTATGTTTTAAAAATCAATAAAATATATGGGGAAAAAATACTTAAGAAAAAAGTATGATTCGTATGCACTAAAATAAATGGGGAACATATTTGGGGATAAGCTCTGATTGCATCCTCAAGATTATGTAGGGAAAACAGTTTAGAAAGGTCTTATAGATGGTTACAGGTAGTCCCCAACTTATGACCACAATAGACCCCAAAATTTCTGTTGCTAAGTGAGATAATGGTTAAATGAGTTTTGCCCCATTTTTATGAATCTTTCCTGCTACAGTTGTTAAGTGAATCACTGCAGTTCTTAAGTTAGTAACATGGTTGTTAAGTGAATCTGGCTTCCCCATTGACTTTACTTGTCGGAAGATCATAAAAGGGGATCGCATGACCTCAGGATACTCCAACCGTCACAATGCGGTCCTGACAGCCTAAATTGCTAGTTCATCCTGTTCAGCTCTATTTAAGTTGAAAGTTCTTTTTTAAGGAGATAGTCCATGCGCTGGGGAAACCCAACACACAATAGGCATTTAATGCTTATATTCTGTCCCTACCAATTTCCATAACACCCAGGAGTGGCTTAGTTTAATACAGAAACCCAGTACCAGCACAGTGAATACTAGCACAATGAATACTTACATTAAAATGACAAGAACGCAATTCTTTACTAGTACAATGATTCCCTCAGGGAAAGACATAAAAAAATAATAATTCTTGAGCAGGGTAAATAGGGACAACTGGAACTTAGAAAATAATGTTGCTGGGATCAACGCCAGTTGACGGGGCCAAATTAAATCATCAGACGCAGCATTCACTCATTCTGAGAATGCTACAAAAACACCAGCCTCACACACCAAAAGAAAGAGAGGTTTCCTGCCAAGCACTTCTGTTAATTGGAATTTGGTGGCATTGCTTTTAAAGATTTCTGCCACTCTATTACAGAACTGCAGCTGAAAAACCCTGAAGAAATGAAGGCTGATATTGAAAGTGCTTTAATTTTATAACATGGACATGTCCAAAGATTTTGTTGGTTTCCCATAAGAATTATCCAACGCAACACTTGGACAGAGATAGGAAGTTGAAAAATCGCATTCCAAATGATGTCAGTGACAAACCACTTCCCTACTTTTAAGCTGGTTCTTCCAGCTTAACAACTGCTCTGTTCACTTAACTCCTGTCATAAAAACTTACAAAAAGATTTGTAACTTTGAATCCAGTCATGTGTTGCCTTGACATTTGACCACAGCAACTTAAGACTGTTATTCAAGGCTCAGTTATGGTCGTAAATTGAGGAATACTTTTTAACAGGCAGAAGAGAGCACTTCTTGACATAGCATGTAATCAACTTGTATGATTCATTATTTAATGACCACCTGTTTGGATGACTTTGAAAAAGTATTTGGGAAATACATGGAAGATAACTCTGTGAAGAGCTATTTTCCTCCATTTACTTCTAGCTGGATATAATTTGTCATCCACATTCTGCTTGTGGCCACTCAAAATAATGGGTTAGTCTGGTGAGAAACTAAATGCTAGATTAAAAAGGCTTTTTGCGTGAGCCAGCAGAGTTTTTCTTAATGTTAGAAATTCCTAAAAATTAGGGGAAAAAACTCCCTTTTTGTCATCATCATCATCTATATTAGTAGACTGTTGGTGTAAAGTCTACATTTTTTCTAGACATTAAAACATGCATAAAAATTTCATAGCTTTTTAGTTTTGTAATGTTTTGTCCAATCAAATTCAAATCAAGTCGCAGATAGCAGTATATTGGTAAAAAGAAATGTTTCCCATTTTTCAAAGATTTTTCAGAAGGAATAATTTTGATGGCTGAGGCCCGGGGACATATATGCTTGTCAGTGTTTTTAATCTGCTAGAAGCCCTTTCATCATTTCCTCTGGAACAACCATCAAAATGATGGGTGCCATCATCATGAGGTACCATTATCTTTTATTCAGGAGGGCAGCTTTTGTCAGGAATTAAAAATGGACTGTGGTAGAAGCAGTAACCATGAAGGAACAGTCCCTTCCTTCACACATCAATATTAAGATCTACTTTCTCGGCCTCTGAATGAGATCCTGAAAATGTTTATTTTCAGAGTTTCTTTTAGCTTTAATTCATCTCTTCTACAAGGCCACTGAGAAAAGCAAGAAAAAGAATGATGAGTACCATTTATGTAATATGGTTTTCTGTATTAAAGACTGGTGTATGTGCTTTAGTCCAGTAATCCTTTTAAGAGGACTTTGAATTAAGTTATTCCTATGTTAAAAATGATGAGCTGATGCAGAGAGAATAGCTTGTTGTAGGCTATCAAAATATGTTGAATCAAGGTTTTCCAACTTTTAATATGCAATGTTGTATTCTATGTTTTGTAGCCATTTGAAGGTCTCAACTGAGTCTTACAATCCTTGATGCTAAGGACTGAGCAACAACTTCTAAAGGTTTTTTTTTAGTTTTTTTAGAATATAAACCTAAAACTAGGAATCCCTTTAAGTTATTTTCTAATTCTTTCGCAAGCACTCTCTAAATCTGACTTTTTTTTTCTATTCCTTGTGCCAAAGTTCCTGTAACTCATCTGTTAGTGATAATTAAGTCCAATATGGCTAGTTCCCTTCTCTATCTTTTGAGAGACAAAGTTGTCTGCTAGGTTTGTCAGGAATCTGTTTGATTTTCCACTAGGTGCAGCTTTTGTCTCTCAGTTGATGGCAGGGTAGTTAAAATCCCCCATTATTATTGAGGTGTGCTTCCTACATGCCTTAGTTAACTGATTATCAAAAGGTTCATCTGTTTGCTTGGGTGACCTGTAGTATATACCTATGACAATGCCATTCTTTTTTCCTTTTATATTGGATAACCACTTGTCTGAAATGATATAGAGTCTGCTGCTTGAACAGGGGGTTGGACTAGAACAGAGGTCCCCAACCTCCAGTCCGTGGACCGGCACTGACCCATGGCATGCCAGAAACTGGTCCATGCAAACAAGTGAAGCCCCTTCTACAGGATGCAGGCAGCACGCAAAACCATGGCCTCCCCTGGTCCGTGAAAAAAAACCTCTTCATGGAACTGATCTCTGGACTAGAAGACCTCCAAAGTTCGTTCAGCCTCTGTTAAATTCTGTTATTATTATGAAATGGAAAAGCAGTTCAAAATATGCATAGCATTCCTTCCCGAGGGCCAGTATCAATCGACAACCATCCCCACCATT
The DNA here is from genome assembly GCF_964194415.1 of Vipera berus. Lineage (NCBI taxonomy): Eukaryota > Metazoa > Chordata > Lepidosauria > Squamata > Viperidae > Vipera > Vipera berus. The sequence continues at coordinate 14,825,012 of NC_138207.1, read as the reverse complement.
GTTCTTAAAATCATATGAAGCTTCCTAATATTTTTATTTAATTGAAACCCTGAGAACTGAACCTGAGATCTTCTGCATATAAACAGCATGTTCTTCCATTGGACTATACTTGCTATCAGGATAACATCCAGAGAAGTTTATAAACTGTAAGGATGTTGGAGAGGGAACATTTATGCATTTAGTGGAGAAAGTTTATTGCTCAAATTTGGACTTCCTTCTTTCCCTCCTTCCTTTTCTACAAATCAATAGAGGAAAATTATTTCTAGTTGGTCAATTATTAGTGTTTTGACCACTCTTTCTTACTCTCAGTTTTAGCTTTTCTTTCCACTCAGCAGTTGGAGCAACACTGCTGTTGCAGAAGATTCCTTGATAATTCTAATTTTAGTTCCAGCTTTCTTGTGCTTCCCACCTTGGTTTTTATCCATCTTACATCTCAAACAGAAGTATCTTCTCAAACTGAATTAAGATAATTCCAACCAGGAATTCCAGTCAGGGAATTGTTATTAGAATTGTGGTGAGCCCTACTCAAAACATCCTTTTTGAGTAGAGTTATACACTCTTAAATGCTCTGATTAATCATAGAAGATTTAGTCATTTTCATTATGAAAAGGCAATCTAATGCTCTACTGAAATTAATATTATCTATGTTTCTCCCAAATGTTATTACATTGCCTTCCATTTTTATTGGCTACTATAATGCTGGCTTTCTTGATTATCCTCATCAAATGGAGGAAATTGACCATTTATTTGATCATATTTTATGTTCATTTAACACATGGAGGCTGTTTCATAGTTGGCTTCCCATGGTAACAAGTGTTGATTGGTTGTAGATTTCATGGGATTCCAGCTGTCCCTGAAAATCTTCCTGTCTTGTTAAACTTCCATGAGTACTGAGCTCCTTTTGCCTCTTGTCCTGTAAGAAATGTGTGAAACAAGTATATTACAGCCCTTAAATAATAATACCACTGCATTGGTGCTTTCAAGGTGCTTATAATTACCTTTAAAGCCCTGTATGGGACTGGAATACCTGAGGGAATCACCAATTTTTGCACTTTGGGGCATATATATAAGAGCCATGATGGTGCAGTAGTTAGAATACAGTTTTGTAGGCTAACTCTGTCAACTGCTAGCAGTTCAATCCTGACAGACTCAAGGTTCACTCAGTTTACTTCCAAAGTCAGTAAAATGAGGACCCAGATTGTTGGGGGCAATATGCTGACTCGGACTGTAAAGCACTATGAAGTGGTATATACTGTAAGTCTAACTGTTATTGCTATACTGTATATGAGATTTGTTTCTTTGTTTTTGCTGTTGTGAATTTGCAAGCATCTGCTTGCCTTTGACTGCATTTGCCATCTTAATGCTCATTGACTCACTCTGTAAGATTGAACTTCACAATCCATTTTTAGTTTTACTACTCTGAATAATGTATCTTTACTCCACTGTGAAACTTGTGCACTTATTTCTGATTTCTACTTCCTGTTCTTTAACTAGTTTCTATGTTTTTATGCTGGCAAAGTATTAATAATTTTAAAAAGTAAGCAGTATCAGCCCTGGTTGGTATTTAGACAGAGCACATTCAGTAAAATTCAGGACTGTAATTTCAAATTGGATGTCAAGTAAAATTCCAGAAAAAGACAATTGCAAAGCCTTCCTGTATTGGAAGACTGCATGCCAACTGTTATGTATTGGGCTTGTGTTGCTGGAGGAGCTAACGCCTCTCCAGAAACCCAGACAGGCCGTTTCCGGTCCTGCAATTTGTCAGCCCCAGGTAGCAAGCGTGGGTTCAAACCTATTGGCTGTCACCTAGGGGCTAGGCTATATATTGTGGCTGGTTGCGGCCCAAGCTTCAGTACAGTTCCAGCAAGAATAAAAGAATGAGTTTTCCTGTACTCAGCCTCGTGTCATCATTCCTGCTCACCAGAGCCCACGACATAACACCAACCTTCCTTAGTTTCTCTTCATAGGACTTAGTTTTCAGTACTGACATCTTTATTTAAACCTATTCTCTGAACTTTGCCTTAAACCTTCTTCAAATGCAGTTCCCAGACCTGGACACAACACTAGACGTGTGACTAATTAACAGGAAAAATATGGGAATAAAAAAAATGAAAGACTAAAGGATAAAACAAAACAGCCACCCATACACAACCTAGGGAAAAGATAATCTGAGCAAGAGAAAAGTGGAACAGAATTAGATATACTAATTTTCTCTGCCCAGATGAAATGCTAGCTAACATGTTGACAAGGCTCTGATGTCATCCAGTGGTGTCAGGGAACAGCCCACAATGTCTTGTGCTGTGCTCACTACCCTCTGTAATACTTTCCTGTCTGCTGCTGTCAGACCAGCATACCAAACCACAATACCATACGAGAGGATGCTCTCTATAGTAGACCAGTAAAAGAGGGTCATTAGCTGTTGTTCTACCCTGTTCTTCCGCAAGACCCTAAGAAAGTGAAGCCTCTGTTGGGCCTTTCTGGCCACCTGGGTTGTATTAACTTTCCAGGTAAGATCTTCGCAGTGGTAGACTCCCAGAAATTTGAAGGAGGAAACTCTCCCCACACAGTCCTCCCCGATGTAAAGTGGGGCAGGTTCCTCCTTTTTTCTCCGGAAGTCTAGCACCATCTCTTTCGTCTTGCCAATATTCAGGTGCAAGTTGTTGTTACTACACCATATGGATAGTTTTTGTACCTCCACCCTGTATGCTGTCTCATCCCCACCTACTTATGTTTGTGTGTCAATACACCTGACTTTTCCTATCAGTGTATATTTATCCCATAGTGAAGACCATTAAGAGGGATTTTTTCCTGCTCTCAGCTACCCTCCTAAGCTTCCTATATGGACAAGCAAGATCAATGCTAACTTAATGGTAATATTTCTGGTTATTTAACTGAGCTAATTTTGAATGTGGGAACTTTTAAAATAACTAGTAATATTTAAAATATTATCCAGCCCATAGCAGCTGACAAAATGTAATTTCTTTTCAGTGGGATTGTAAAATCTGCCTTCAATTATGTACTTTCCTGCTCACTGTAGCTCTTTCTGATTAGGAGTTTTCCTCTAGTTCAGGGGTGTCAAACTCTCCACATCACGTCACGTGTTGCGATGTATTGCGACTTTTTTTGCCATTGCTGGCAATGGGATGGGCACGGTTTTGCTATGATGCATCTGGCCTGTGGGCTGGCAGTTTGACACCTCTACTGTACTTTATGCTAAGAAACACCTTATGGCTAACTATTAATAATACTCAGAGGATAACATCTGTTAATTGAACTCACATGCTGATCAAGCAAATCCTTGACATGCACTGCAAAGAACACAGCTGCTTTGAAGATCTATAACCAAGCTTCATCATCAAGTTCCCTGGCCTGAAATAATCTATTGCCTTATTGACAGGGACTGATAAAGAGAGATGAGCTTCTAGTAGATCTTCAAAGAAAGGGAATCTCAATGAAGGCTTATCTTAAAATTGCAAGGCTACAAACACTTACCTAATGTCTCAACAGGACTTATTTCTGAACTGACAGACATATGATGATATTTTCAGTATATATGAACTTTGCTATTCCCATCTTTTTCTCCCATTTGGAGGGTTTCCAAACAAGAGAAACATGTATTATAAAATCCTTATCATATAAAAGTGATTTTAGTATGTGATCAATCAGTTGGTCAGTGATGGCTGTAACTCAGCATGACTAGTAAGCATAAAGGTTTATTATAAAGCCATTGGCACTTTCAACATAACTTGATACTTTAACTAATTGGAGGAGGAGGAGATAAAATATTTTACTCAAGGGTTATCTGTTTGTAAAATAGGTATCGCAGAAACAATGCAGTGTCTATTCGTTGTTATTATTTCTCCATTGTTAGAAAAAGATATAGAGAGGAAGGTATTCCTCTACATTACTCCTTTATTTATTTATTTTAAATAAATAGTTGTTATGAGGAACCCCTCATATAAAGTGTTAGCTTAGTGAACACAAAGCTGTTCTCAGCTTGAGCCACAAGTGACCTTTGGAAACATCTCTCCATGGGATCCATTATAATTTAGCTTTGCCTTAACAAAATGGAATTTAAACAGTGGTGCACTGTTCATTGAAGATTGCAAATGCAACATAGGTCATGATGCATTATATTGGGGGAGGGGAATCAGGATTTTTTTCTCATTCAGTTGCATTGCTGAAAAGCAGATCCTTCTAAACAGGTTGGAACAGAAGAAAACTATGATGAATTATATCTACTAGCTGCCTCCATGTCAAGGGAGTCCTTTCTGTCTTTTTATGCTACAACTGGGAAAAGCTGTCATGAAAGGAAACCTTCCAGGTTTTCACAAATTCCTACCCCTTCATGTTATTCATGATGCTTTGTTCAGTTTGCAAAGTTCTCATTGGATTTATCTTGTTTATTTAGGCACTTCTGTTGTACAACCTGTTTGGATATACAAAAAATAAAGCATGGGATTCTTCTTTCAGTCTTTCCTGCATCCTTAAAATCCCACTGAAGGAACCAAAATGTATTGGTGGTCTGGAATACTGCTAGAGATGGGTTCACCTTTATCTCTCATTGTTCAGATGTGAGAGAGAAAGCTCACCACTGATACAGCTTATGTTAAAGTCCCCAATGGTAAAATACCATAGGAGTCAGGAACCAGAGCATTCCCCCTCTTCTTCATGTAACTGGAAGAGTTACAGTTCTAAATACTTTTTAGGGGCAGCTCCACATAGTTTCAGTGGGTTAGGACGCTGAGCTTGTTGTCAGAAGGTCGGCAGTTTGGCGGGTCGAATCCCGAGTGCCGTGTAACAGAGTGAGCGCCTGTTACTCGTCCCAGCTTCTGCCAACCTAGCAGTTCGAAAGCACGTAAAAATGCAAGTAGAAAAATAGGGACCACTACGGTGGGAAGGTAACAGCATTCCGTGCGCCTTTGGCATCTAGTCATGCCGGCCACATGACCATGGAGATGTCCTCAGACAAGCGCTGGCTCTTCGGCTTTGAAACGGAGATGAGCACTGGCCTCTAGAGTCAGAAATGACTAGCACGCATGTGCGGGGGAACCTTTACCTTTACTTTTACCACATAGACTGAATTGGCATAATCAGAATGACAGATGACAAGGGTATAAGTCAGGGGTAGGCAACCTCGGCTCTTTTATGATTCATGGACTTCAACTCCCAGAATTCCTGAGTCAGCTACGCTCACTCAGGAATTCTGGGAGTTGAAGTCCATGAGTCATAAAAGAGCCAAGGTTGCCTACCCCTGGTATAAGTGATCACGAAAAGAGCCTTTTGATCCTAGAATGGCCACATATGATGGACTTGTGGAAGCCCTTCCTGGCCACATCCTCCATTAGCTCATAGGAAGTTTGTTTCACTTGCTTTCTTGATCAATAAAGGTAAAGGTAAAGGTTCCCCCGCACATGTGTGCTAGTCGTTTCCAACTCTAGGGGCCGGTGCTCATCTCCGTTTCAAAGCTGAAGAGCCAGTGCTTGTCTGAGGATGTCTCCGTGGTCATGTGGCCGTCATGACTAGATGCCAAAGGCGCACGGAATGCTGTTACCTTCCCACCGTAGTGGTCCCTATTTTTCTACTTGCATTTTTACGTGCTTTCGAACTGCTAGGTTGGCAGGAGCTGGGACGAGTAACAGGCGCTCACTCTGTTACACGGCACTCGGGATTTGACCCGCCAAACTGCCAACCTTCTGATCGACAAGCTCAGCATCCTAACCCACTGAGCCACCGCATCCCTGCTCTTGATCAATAAGCAATAGCAAATTTGTCAAAGAGAGAAAAAAGAGAAAAAAGATGATTAGTATTCCAGAATCATTTGAACAGTAAAAAATAGATAAGGGTATTTAAAGGAATGATGCAGAATATAACAATATAGAACAAGACTGAAGAAAGTGGAGCTAATGAAATTGCTGACCTGCTATCATGATTCCTTTTGGGTCAGTTCCCTACATTTTCATATGACATTTGTTTTAAAGGTGGCCTCTAAATAAAAACATTTGGAGAGTAACCAATTTAGAGTTAGGTGACTCTAGTAAATTTAGATCAATTTAGATCAAGGGAATTTAGTAAATGGAATTATTACAGCTTCCGAGGCACTGTCTGGGTCAGAAATGTTAGCTGCATCTGATCATAGAACTGTAATTCAATTTTTGAATTACATCATAAAATGTTGACTGGGTGATAGGTCTTTTGTTATACTCTTTCAGTCATTCTAGATATGCTATAGTTAATGTGATTATGCTGGAGAGAATGTAGAATTAAATCCACTGTCCACATGGTCCCTCAATTAATATTAAGTACCACTTGAAATTGGACCATCCAGAACATCATGACAGAGTTTGTGTTTATTCTCTTGAAGAATATTCATATGCACATGATCTCCATTCTATAAATATACTAATTGCAACTTGTTGTCCAGAATTTCTTTGAAGTCAGCATCTAAATCTAAATAAATAAATAGATGCAACATACAAACTATTGTGATATTGAATGTGAGTTGCTTCATTTACCCCAAAAGATGAATTCTTGCTTCACTTGCCAGCTGAATTAATTGTAACATATTTATTAAGTTCTCCTTGTTCTTTTCCAGTCCTTTATAGAGATCCCCCTTTAGAAGTGAGCCAATGATATAGAACGCCACCCAAACTTAATCATGATGAATGAGTGAGTGACATCCAACAACTGATGACTTGGATTGATGATGATGCTTGTTGAATACTGAAATGTTATGAGCAAACTACCAAGTTCAGAGAGCACTAAGGACTCGAATTCAGCAAAAGTTTTCAGTCATTTCATTTAAGCTACAGAGGTTGACAATCACCATATTCAAACATTTTTGAGGACCACCGTATCTGCAGAGGAGTGACACCATGAATTTATGGCATATGTGTCATCCCCCTTAGGTACTATTATAGGAGTCCAAAATTCAATAAAAAATGATATGTTAAAGGAAATCTCATGTTTGCATGATCTGTGATTTTTATATACTGTACATCAGACATGTCAAACACAAGGCCCGGGGGCCAGATCCGGCCCGCGAAGTGGTTTCATGTGGCCCACGAAGCCATCCTGGAAACAGTGAGGGAACGGCCCCCACTGCCTTGGCCCTGGCCCAGAGACCCTCCTTCTGCCAGAGACCCTCAGATCTGTCCCACTCCTGCCCAGGCCCCCATAGGCACCCTTGATGCGAATGATGTAGAGCTGGCCACGCCCACCCAGTAGGCCATACGCACTCTAGCCACACCCACCCAGTAGGCCACGCCCACCCAGGCCACACCCACCCACCCCCCTGAGGGCAACCCCAATGCTGATGCAGCCTTCAATGAAATTGAGTTTGACACCCCTGCTGTATATTCTGAGTATTAGTGGTCCTCAGATCATAGGTTGGACATCATCAGGAAAAACACCAAATTTATAAAACTCTACACCAGGGGTGTCAAACTCAATTTCATTGAGGGCCGTATCAGCATTGCGGTTGCCCTCAGGGGGCCGGGTGGGTATTGCCAGGGTGGGCGTGGCCTACTGGGTGGGCGTGGCTAAAGTGCATATGGCCTACTGGGTGGGCGTGGCCAGCTCTACATCGTTCGCATCAAGGGTGCCTATGGGGGCCTAGGCAGGAGTGGGACAGATCTGAGGGTCTCTGGCAGAAGGAGGGTCTCTGGGCCAGGGCCAAGGCAGTGGGGGCCGTTCCCTCACTGTTTCCAGGATAGCTTCGTGGGCCGCATGAAACCACTTCACGGGCCGGATCCGGCCCCCGGGCCTTGTGTTTGACATGTCTGCTCTACACCTAAGGAACTTCACTTTGTTCCTTCTCTACTGATTTTTAAGTAGCTGTTCCTAGAAACATTGGATGTATTTTTTTGAGTTTAACAGTTGTTCCTTTCACTTAATGTATGAATGCTGGTTTACAGTGGTTCTTTAGTAGGTTTCTTTTTCTTATTTGGCAAAGCAGTGACTGAACTTGGATTATTTTCTGGGTTATGCTCAAAAGGAGTTTAGGGACTTCCTAATTTTTAGCTGTAGTTATAATTGCTTTTGTCATTTTGTCAGCTTTCTTTTCATTTGGGCTGTCATATCTGATTATTTTTGTAGCTGTGTCTTGTTTTAATAGCTTTTATTTATACTGTTTAAACAATATTGTAAACCGTAGGGGCATAATTTGGATCAAAAGTTGAGGCATCGGTGCCTTAATATGTAAATATATTTCTACACTAAAACATTTCCCAAAACGTCAGTTTCTGGTGGAGAAATGTGTTGGGTTCATATTACATCATACTAATTTGCATTCCCTAACTAATAAATGAAGTGGAATTAAATTATTTTCCCATTTTTTGTTCTCAGTTTTGTGATGCAGTCATAAAATACATACAAAGTACATTCAGAAATTAATATATTAGAGAAAATAGCATTCTGAAATTATGTCTTACAAAAACACATTTGTGGAAAAACTCCATTTTTTAAAATGCATGTGCATTTTCAAAGCATAAACAACTATGAATAGTTTTTATGCTCATTTAAAGATAACAAGCTCGTAACCGAAATACACAAACCTTTTCTAGTTGTAAATATGTACAAATATTCTCATGTTATTGATGCAGGGGTAGTAATAAGTTTATTGGGTTACAATTTCCACTAAAGTTTTTCTCTTTTACTGTAACTTAATATTTCCTGGTGCCTTATGTTTTTCCTTAGATTTTGATAAAGATGTCAAAAATTATCTCCAAAACCTAACATTTCCTTCATAGATCTCTTGTTCCAGAGAAGGAGGCTGTCATAATTTCTTAGAGTAAAGCAAGACAATAATACCAAATCTAACCTTATCCCTTAACAATTTTGTTACATACGTGAATGCATGCACAACATATTGTTCCCTTTTCCCTTAAGTAGTGTTATGTAGGGTGCTGAAAATAAAAAGGTAAAGGTAAAGGTAAAGGTTCCCCCGCACATGTGTGCTAGTCGTTTCCGACTCTAGGGGCCGGTGCTCATCTCCGTTTCAAAGCCGAAGAGCCAGCGCTTGTTCGAGGACATCTCCATGGTCATGTGGCCGGCATGACTAAACACCAAAGGCGCACGGAACACTGTTACCTTCCCACCGTAGTGGTCCCTATTTTTCTACTTGCATTTTTACGTGCTTTCGAACTGCTAGGTTGGCAGAAGCTGGGACGAGTAACAGGCGCTCACTCTGTTACGCGGCACTCGGGATTTGACCCGCCAAACTGCCGACCTTCTGATCAATCCACAACTGAGCCCAAAATTTCTATTGCTAAGTGAGACATCTATTAAGTGAGTTTTGCTCCATTTTACAATTTGTCTTGCCACAGTTGCTAAGTGCAGGTAAGTCAGTAAGTCAGTTAAGTAAACCTGGCTTCCCCATTGACTTTGATTATTAGAAGATCACGTGAGCCCAGGAAACTGCAGCAGTCATAAATATGAGTCAGTTTCCAAGCATCCAAATTTTGATCATGTGCCCACTGGGATGCTGCAATGGTCCTAAGTATGAAAAATGGTCATAAGCCACTTTTTTTCAGGGTCATTGTAACTTTGAACAGTCACTAAATGAACTCTTGTAAGTTGAGGACTACCCGTAGCTAAAAGTCATGAAATAAGAAAAAGCTACAACTCTGTTATACTAACACCATCACAATATCTTTCGTACTTTTCAATCATGACAGACATCTAAATAATGCTCAATTCATTGTCTTTTGCTTTTTATATTTCTCATCTCTTTCTTTTGAGCCATTCATTCTTCCTTCATACAGAGTTGCAAACAGTAGCATGCCTGGTCAAACATTGTGTTTCATGTAATCCACAATCCATAAGGAAGCAGAAGCTGACACAACCTTGACATGTTACCAAGTTCAATGAAGTACATTGTTATAGTTTTAAATGTGTGGAATGTTACAGATTCAAAATAAGAAATTTAATTTGAATAGAGCTATAATTGGTTCTTGCAATTTGAGCCTCATTCATTTTCTTCATGTGAGCAAATGACCACAACATGCTGTTTTTTCATACTGGTCACTCACTTTTATATACAACCACATTCATTCATTTTCCATTTTTTTATCATATATTCTCTGTTATGAGCATGTGTAATGCTCTTCAATGTTTCTGTTGGTTTTTGACTTAATCAACCGACTCCTAAGTTCTACGTGGAGAGATTTTCATTTCTTTCTTGATATTAATTCTTCTCCATACACAAAATACAACCCACTTCCATTCTCCCTGGTTATGCATGCCTTAAAAATTTCCCCAGTTGCCTATGCTGAGCTTGTCAGCTGGAAACTGATAGCCTGGGTTCAAGACCCGAGCACTGCACTATGAGTGAGCTCCTGTTTCTTGCCCCAGTTCTTGCCCACCTAGCGGTTCAAAAGCATGCAAATGCGAGTAGATAAATAGGTACCACTTTGGTGAGAAGGTTACAGTATTCCATGCACCTTCAGCATGTAGTCATACTGGCCACATGACCATTCAAATGTCTTCGGACAGTGCGGATTCTCTCAATTAAGAAATGAAGATGAGCACCGTTTCCCTAGAGTCATACATGACTGGACAATTGATCAATCTTCCTGTGTTTTTTCCATGCCAGGACTTTTTTCCCCCCTACTAGTAGCCATTCTACTTTCTTTCTCATTTTTTCACATCTTTCCTTTATTGCGTGTTCATTTTTTCCAAGCTCTCTTCTTGCTCAAAACTTGCTCATCTCCAATTCCAAACTCCTCACTGTCTATATATTCTTCACTAATTCTGTCTTTCATCATAAACAATCAAATCATATTTTAGCTATGTACAGATTCTTTTTCTGTGTGTACATAAATCTCATGCTTAAACTATGTATTTGAAGCAGACTTTTTTTTCCTAAGCAGATGCCCACTAACATTCAGTTTTCAATCTCAAAATGGCCCAGACATTTTTGTTGCCTTATCTTGTTTCTCCTATATATTCACATTATTTAGCAGAATGTTTCTTTTCTCATAAATCTCACCAGCACCCCCAATTCTTCTCTGGATTTCTATTATCACCATTCACAGGAAGATAACATGCAACCATCACTGAAATATGGATACCAATTTTCATATACACTAACAGCTACCAGAGACTAATTCATATTTTTTGACATACATTTGAGCCCTTCCATTCATTACTAAGAATATAGCTTCACTTTCCTGTAGATATTCATCAATCCTACTCTACAACATCAGAATCAGCCTCATTCAGATTTATCATATCCTTAGCCTTTCTTGGCTTCATAACAACCTGCAATATTTTCTGATTTTCATTCATTCATTCATTCATTCATTCATTCATTCATTCATTCATTCATTCATTCATTCATTCATTCATTCATTCTTCTTTCTATTTACTCCTCCTACCTTCCAAGCTTTAATCTTTAATATGCCAGGTCTGACAGCTATTAATCTGCACTGCCTATCATGGCTTTGATCAACTGAAGCTTTCACAAAATTATATTTAATAAGATAGAGAAGATGTGGACTAGTTCCCAGCAGTAGTTATAACCATGCCAAATGCAGCAGTACATGTTTGATTCATTTTGGCCAGTATGCTACATGTGGAACTATAGCATATTATTTTTTCCCCAAACATGTTTACACCGACCTATATAAACTAGGATCTTTAATCTAGAGAATTCCTTATAATCCAGCATATTATTGCCTCCATAGTGTCCACAGTACAACATGCATTGCATTGACACACTCCTAGTGGATTTTGTCCCATTGCCATGTGTTCTATATTTCCCCATTAGAACTGAAGTCTATGAAACATATACTTAGCCCTTCTGGCAGACTAGATAGAATTTATACAAATGCAGAAATTCCTTTACAAAACTGTTTGAGATTCTTGCAGGATGAAATTTGTCAGCAAATTTCAAGAACCCATCCTATATTCCATGACAATTAACACATCTCATTATTATTATAAAGGTTCAACAAATTGTCAGCTGCCAAAGAACCCAAAAAGGTAATTAAAAATGTATGAAAAGAGAGGATCTGAAGGATGGCACATATATTAGAATAAAAAAATCAAATATAATAGAGATTTTCAAGGTGATCCACTTTCAACTTTTAAAAGTGTGACTTTGTATTATTTTTTCAACTTTCCAAAATTTAAATTCCATATTTTTTTTAAAAAAAACCCTATTAAAATACAAATAATTCTCAGCATATTCATCCTGGATTCCAGCTTCAAATTTATTCATTCCTGCATCTGGACATAATTTCTAAACCTGTAGTGATTGATCAAGAAATGGTCTCAATATTTTAAGAAGAAAGGGCCACTAAGATATTATTTGAAAATCATTTGTGTGATTGCACTGATCCTGTAGAATTGTTTGGAATTCATATGGTATTGTAGGAGATGACCAGGTTGATCCCAAGGAGAGTTCAATGTGTCATTAATTTGGAGTCTAGGGAGATCTGAATCCAGCCCACCTTGAATTCCATTGATCCTTATCTACCATCAATTTCAGTCAAATAGAATAGAGCTGGAAGGGACCTTGGAGGTCTTCTAATCCAATACCCTGGTCAAGGAGACCCTACACCATTTCAAATAGATATCTGTCCAATCTTTTCTTTAAAACATCCAGTGATGAAGCCCCAACAACTTCTGAAGGCAATCTGCTCCACTTGTTAGTTGTCCTCACTGTTAGGAAGTTTCTCCTTAATTCCAGGTTGTTTCTCTCTTTGATTAGTTTCCATCCATTGTTTCTTGTCTTGCTTTTTGGTACTTTGGAAAATAAGTTGACTCCCTTTCCTTTATGGCCAACCCTCAAATACTGGAATACTGCCATCATGTCTCCCCTAGTTCCTTCTTTTCTCTAGACTGGCCATACCTAATTCCTGCAACCGTTCTTCATATGTTTTTGTCTCCAGGCCTTTAATCATCTTAGTTGCTTTGGAAAAAGTGCAAAGAAGAGCAAAGAATTTGCCTTGAACATTAGCAGTTCAGATTCTTTTAGAGAGATAGCATGGAATAAATTTGTATTCATTTGAACAACCTTGCTTCCTGATTTCTTGCACCTGGCAGGATCAGCCTGATTCTTGAACATGTGAGTGCTTCATCATTGAAGGTTTTCAACAAAAAAGGATCTGGCATTTCCCTGGGATACAGGTTCTCGACTTATAACTGTCATTTCTGACAGCTGTCCCCCCCCATGCAATCACATGACAGCATTTCAGGCAGTCAGAACTAGCCCACATTTATGGTCATTTGTCATCACATGACTGCAATTTATGACATTTTTGCCAAAAATAGTATTCACTTTCAGATTTCCGTGAAATTGCCCTAGTGTGAAAAATGGGTTTGCTTAATGACTGCGACAGTTGCTTAAAAAGTGATTTGATTCACATGTTCTGCAAAAAAAATGTAAAATGTGGGTGAGCCACCATCACCACTTACAACCATAATGGGCAAGTTCCATTACGTTTGTATGTTTAGGACTAACTGTATGAAAATTTCTCCCTTGGAATTGAATTAAAAAACCTCAAGATCCTTTCCAATTCCATGGATCTATGAAAGTGGTTTTTTTTACATAATCAGTATTTCATCTACTATATATTCTCTTCATGGCACCACTGAAATATAAATATGATAATGCTCAAAATTCATATACTGGTAGAAAAGAAATAAGAAGCATTTTCTTTAAGTGGGAAATCAGATATGCCAACTTGAACTTTATTATATTTAAGACTGTTTTCATACAACAAAAGACAAAGAAAAAGTAATAAGGAAAGGAGAAAGAAAAAGAAATGAAAAAGTGCAAGAAAAGAAAAAGGAAGAAAAAATAAAGAAATTATTTCATTTCTTGAATTTTTCATTTAATTTTCATTCATCTATGGCCTATCGCAGAATTCTGTTAGGCTGAAGATGGAACTAAATATCTTCTCCTCTCCTTTCCTTTAACCCTAGTTTTCATTTTCAAATGGGAACAAAAGAAATATTTAATGTTATATCACTGACTGTTGTATTACCACTTCTTCTGATAACTGGCTGTGGAGATTTCCAGGTTACACAGCATGAGTTTACTTGTCATCCCCTCCTTTATTTTTTTTCCTGTTTGCCTTTGTCCTTTGTTATTGTGTCTTCTTGCCTGTGTTTCAGAAAAGCTATCAATCTGCGCGGTGTACTATATTTGGGGCTTTAAGCCCAGACGGTTAGGATACACAGGTGGAAAAGGCTGAGAGAGTGTTTGTGGTTGAACTATTCAGTTGGTTCTAGATTCATTTTCTGAATTTTCAAGTCAGTTTTGTTCAGTGTCTCGTATAGTTAATCAAAGTTCATTCTCCCTCGATTCCGGATCACCTTGTAATTTTAAAGCTGATAAAATCTATGCATTTTATGCCGTATTTCCCAGTAAGATTTCAGGCTTCACTCAATTACCTATACTATAGTATACTTCTTTCGGTACACAATCTTCTTAATATATCCTATTTTGTAAGCAATTTTACCTTTTTTCTAATGCAAAATCCAGGAAAAAATATGCATTTTTTGTGTAGGCCTATGCTTTATCAGAGCAAATTTATTCAAATGTGATTTTACAGCAAACTGCAAAATAAGTAAATGATTCCCCCCAGGTAATTCTCAAGTTTCCCCGTTTTTTTTCCAACATGACTGATGAAAACTGACAGCCCAGTTTCTCTCTAGTCTGACGTGGGGAACACATTAAAATAGTTGCGGTAGCTTTAAAATGCACATTTCACAAGAGACAACTAAAGCAAAGAAAGTCTAAAGACATCTCTGTCCCAACTCAGCATTATCTGTTAGTATGATTTGATCTTAACCTTTTGGCAGGATTATGGGGATCCGGGGTAGAAATATTAAGTCTTACCCTTGGCCTTCAAAAGTCTAATGACCTTCGAACTGTGGAATTTAAAACTTGGTACAGTCAGGATGTAACTCCAGTAACTTTTTCCAATCTCATGAATTGATTTAGCTCTACTGACACCATCTACCTCACTCTTTATTATCTTAAACACAGATTCCTTTTCAAATAGAACATAACAGACCAATGGAACAGCTTGCCTTCAGAAGTTGTGGGAGCTACATCACTGGAAGCTTTCAATAAAAAAACTGGACAAACAACTGTCAGAAATGATGTAGGGTTTCCTGCTTGGGCAGGGGGTTGGACTAGATGACCAACAAGGTCCCTTCCAACTCTGTTATTCTAAGATCAGTTGAGCTCCATTTATCATAAACTTGGGGGTGGGAGTTTTACTAACATTTATTTTGTTTAACTACTATCTTTCTTGCCTCATAGTGGCTTCTGCATTCCTGCTTCATAAGAACCCAGAATTGGACTAACCAAAAGCAGTTTGCTATTCCAGAATTTATTTTGAACAGACAGTCAAAGCATGTGTAGTACTAGTCTATAAGCTTACTTAAATCATAACCTCATAATAACTGTAGCAATAAAAGTGGAGTTGCCTTCTGCTGCCTTGATGCTGATATACTGAGTTGGGAATAAAAGCCATTTTGTTGTAGAAGGCGATCATGTATATATTTAAAATAAAATATGTAGATATATAGATGTCTGGCTGCTTGCAAGTTTGGTTCTGCAAGCAGTTTTTGTTAACAGTTAACAGTTTTTGTTGCTCCTTTTGAAGTCCTTTTGAGTGCTGAGTCCCAAACTTTTAGCCTTGAAACTCAGCCTCCCTGGTTGTCATTTATTCTCCATGTCTGCGCTTCTTATGGAACATGCACAGCCATTTCACTCCCTTCATAGCAGAAGTAAAGTCAACACCAAAAAGTCATTGAAGAATATTTGTTATACATTTTGCTATTTGTATAGTCCTGGTCCCATGCACAGTATTAGCTTCTTGGATGTAAACATAGATCTCACAATAAAGCACTCCTCATTGTCTCTTGATGGCTTTTGGATACCATCAACCATGGTATCTTACTGGATTGTCAATGGGCTGGGGATTAATTGTCCAATTTTATACCCAACCTTACATTGTCTCTCCAGACTATTGGTGTCTTGACTGGTGCCTGAAAGGTGGAAAGCATAAATAAATTGGCATTGGTAAAGCAGCTAATAGTGGGAGAGCCATTTTGAAACCTTGCTATTACTTTCCTGAACCTTTCTCCCATTCTGCTCCAAAGAGAGGCAAGCTAGATGCAGCCGCTATTGATTTCCATTTCAAAGTCTCATAGTGGAGATTCACATTGACTCATGAATGGGCCATTTCTGCTCAGTTTAAAATCCACAAAATGAATGTAGGGAATGGAACAGGCACATTCAATTCTGTGTGCCTATTTGAGATTCCTGTGGAGAGATGTGATGCTGAGTGACAAGAGAGACCATGTGTGAGATGAATAGAACTCAAATCTTTAATTTATTGTCCTTGCCAATCCATCTTTTGTGTCCACACAATACATTGAATTAACCCCATATTCTAAGTTTGCATGATATGTTGAATCGTAGATCAGTGTAGGGCTCACAAACTAAACAAATAAAAAAAACCTAACCGAAGTATATGCTAAACAAATAAATGCAACATCTAGGTTTTTGACCTCATTCAGCATTTTATGAATGTAACTCATGTAAGAATATAAAATGTTCTTTGTTCTGGTCCATTATTAAACATTTAAGTCAAAAATTCATTCCTCAATGTTAATGATTTGAATGCTAAGGAGGGGATTTTTTTTAAAAAAAGAAAGAAATGATACCGAGTGTTTGAAAGCTATCATAACAATCCAACTGTCAAGGATAAAGCTTTTGCAGCTACATGCCTCTACGTTTCAAGTTGCTTATAGATTAAGGGTGGGGGGAGTTGTTACTTTCAAGTGGGTTAGATGGAGAAACGAAACTTCTACGATTCAGCTGAAGATTGTGACAGCCTGAAGCCTTTTCAAGGACACCAGAACAGGTGCAGATTTGAAGCAGACAGTTCCAATAACAAAATGAACTTATTTATATGGACTACATAAGACTCTAAGGTTTTGGCTGGGAAAATTATTGTTTAAGACTATGAATTGGTGTTGGAACCTCAGAGTTAGTTTTGCTTCAACATACCATGCAGTGTATTCAATCAACAGTCAGTTTTTCAGAGATGGAATAAACCTGGAGTTTTATTTGGATTCTCAAGCTGGATGTTGACACCAACAGCATGACAAACTTTTGTCTATTTACTTTGCTTCTTTCTTTCTTTCACACATTTATTAAATAAAGATATTTGTGTAGAATAAATAGGAAACAAAGGTAAAATTTATCTCTGTTAATCCCCATGAGTAATGTGCACTGCATTGTTCGGGCTCTTAGTTGGGAGATAGCAAAGCAGATCAGCAGTCCTGTTGGGAATTTAACCTTTGACAAAACTGATTTTTGTTAGTTAATACACAAACCTCTAGCACAAAGAGTAGGAAAGGAGAGGAGAAAATTGACCAGAATTAAATGTTTTGGCTTTCTATGATTTACTGTATTTCATCTTATATTCAGCAAGTACTTAGTAACCAACATTTCATTTGAAATGCAAATGTTTTTTTTATTTAGCTCTAAAATAATCTGAAAGCCTATTTCCTTAAGATTTGGGCCTTCCTTAAATAAGACGCTTCTTTAAATATTTTAAATAAGCTTCCTCAAGTGTCTTTTTTAAAATATTTCTACAATTCAAAGATTTGGGATATTTATTTTTTTAAAAAAATATCACCCTTGAGAATGCCAATACACTTTATGAAATAATGTCCTAAACCTTATTATCTATAACTTCTAACATATTGGGGACTTTTATTCCTATAGTAGCTTGTATTTCTAGGGAACAGAATAGATTTAATATAAAAGATGTGTGGATGAAAGCATTCATTTTTATTTAGTTAATACCAAAGGGCACTGTTACAAATATATAAAAATGGATGAAGCAGACCATTGCCTTGATTAATTCATCACCTATATGGCACTTCTGCATAATTTGATGCCATAAATATGTGCAGGAAGATTGAATGGGAAATAATAAATGATTTCTTTCCAAACAAGTATCCACTTCTCCTTAAACCTTTAATCCTGCTGAAATGAAATGCTGAAGGATTTTGGTACAAAATGTATAGGAAAAATATTTATGGAACAATTTAATAAAATTACAATGTATCCCAAGCAAAGAGATGCTGTTCCTTTTATGTGGCGTGGGTGTTCTCAAATATAAGGCTTTGTTTTATGCTAACTGCCACTAAGAATCACTCATACAATCAGTTTCGGCAATAACAAATTTGTGATAGGCTTTTTCTTTTAAAAATATAAAATCACTTGTTGCCAAAATTAACTAGCCCAAATATTGGGATCAAATATTATTAATCCAACTTTTCTGAATTGTGTTTCAAACATTCGAGCCAAGCAAAAAAATTGTATAGTTGATAATTTGACAGGATCCTGCATCTTGACAACAGCACACTATCAGAGCCAGCTAATGAAATTTCAATCAATCAATCAATCAGAATAGAGCTGGAAGGGAGGTCTTCTAGTCCATCCCCCTGCTCATTTCAGACAAGTGGTTGTCCAGTCTCTTCTTAAAAACCTCAAGTGATAAAGTGATGAAGCACCCACAACATCTGAAGGCAAGTTGTTCCACTGGTTAATTGTCCTCACTGTTAGGAAATTTCTCCTTAATTCCAGGTTGCTTCACTCTTTGATTAGTTTCCATCCGTTGTTTCTTGTCTTTCCCTTTGGTGCTTTGGAGAATAGTTTGATCCCCTGTGGCAGCCACTCAAATACTAGAATACTGCTATCATTTCCCCCGTAGTCCTTCTTTTCTCTAGACTGGCCATTCCCAAACCCTGCAACCATTCTTCATATGTTTTAGTTTCCGGGCCTTTAATCATCTTAGTTGCTCTTCTCTGCACTTTTTCCAAGTCTCATCATCTTTTTTTGTAATGTGCAGTATTCCAGATGTGGCCTTACTAAGGCTTTATAAAGCAGTACTAATACTTCACGTGATTTTGATATTATGCCTCTGTTTATACAACCAAGGATTGTATTAACTTTTTTGGCTGCTGCTGCACACTGCTGACTCATGTTTAAGTGATCGTCCACTAGGACTCCAAGGTGCCTCTCACAGTTACTGTTTTTGAGCCAGGTCTCACCTAATCTATACTTTGTGTCATTTTGTATGAGAAAATCCAACAAGTTACAAGTAAAACTCCATGCTTTGTCAACCATACCACTTTCAAGTTAATGTAATGAGTGATTGATACCTTAAACCAGGAACTAGAATTAGTAGCAGGGATATCAGGATTCATTTTGCTTGTAGTGAATATACTGTATACAGAAAATCTCAAGCAAAAAATTTAACCTTGAATTGACAAAGGCTGAAATATTGGAAGCTACCTTATATTGAATGTCATGATGGATTTATCTGATTTAATACTCTTTACCAAGTTTCTTCAAGGATTCCTCTGATATATTTTTTTTCTTAGCTCAGAGACTGAACCCCAAACATTCTGCATTTAAAGCCTCTGTCTTCTCTGTGGAGTTTTTTGTCCTCTTCTTTTAAAGAACTTGGTTAAATATACATATTAATTTAACCCCTATAGTATGACATGCTACATTGTTTTCCACCACCTATATCGACATGATTTGCCATTCGCTTTTCCCAGGATTTTTTTTTAATTTCCCACTTTAATCTAAACCTAGTAGCTCTATAATCTCTTACTCAGTTTTGAATAAGACATTGAATAAGGTCCAAGTTGCTTAATCTTTAGAGGTTAGCCAAAATTGGCTAGATGCTAATCCCCACTCCATAACCGAGACATACAAGTTTTGGAAAAAGACTTTAGGTTAAATGACATATTTTAAAGAGATCTCCAGCAGTGTGCCTACCAGAAGCTGAGGATTTCGTTCCACTAAAGGTTAGGCTAATGAGACCAGCAAATGTCAGGCTGGCAAGGTATGATTAATTTGAGATTTGTGAATTAATTCCAGACCAAATTGCTTCCCTTCTTCCAAAATGAAAATTTGAAATATGCTTCACAATAGTTCTCAGTGAGTTACCAGAAAAGTAACAAAATACTTCTGCAGATGCACAAATCTTCAGATTTAAAAATGTGTATTTTGCGAGAAAATATATTTTAAATTATTATGGTTATTTAATTCATGTTCTGGGTAGTTTCTGTTAATAAAAAGCAGTAGATGAACCTGTCAAGATTTTTCACCTACTGTAATGTCTTAGTTGACAGGAGGGAATATGAAGCCATCACTTACTCAATAAAATAGTGTTAATCAATGCTTACTTCTTTAAAAGTCTTGCACTCTTTTCCTTTATCAGCACTGCACTTAGTTCAAGAATATCTCCTTGGGAAATTTCAAGTCACCTTGGGGTGATCTCAGCACAGCATATCAGAAGCATGTAGATGGTTAGCTTCCTTAGATATCAAACTATGACATCCATCCAAATGCAATTTTATGGCTGCATATCATAGTGATTTTATTATGGTTTTATCTTAATTTAATATTTTATCTCCTATATTGTATTGTCTGTCAATCTATCTGCTGCCTGTCTGTCTGTCTGTCTGCCTGCCTGCCTGCCTGCCTGCCTGCCTATCTATCTATCTATCTATCTATCTATCTATCTATCTATCTATCTATCTATCTATCTATCTATCTATCTATCTATCTATCCAGTGGCGTAGCGTGGGGGGTGCAGGGGGGGCGGGCCGCACCGGGCGCAACATCTGGGGGGGCGCGCTCGCACTGAGCTGCTCAGGGAGCCCCAAGGGCTGCACAGAGTCGGCTTGGCTCCGCTCTCGAGCTGCTCTTTCTTGCAAAGCGAAACGAGTCCGGCAGGTGAGATGGGCGGCCACATAAACTGAATAAAATAAATAGAAGCGCCCAACTCTCCGCCCAGGCTCAGGCCAACCGCAAGTGCCCCGCAGGTGCCCCGGCAGGCTTGGCCGAGCGAAGACGGACCCGCCGGCCGGCTGGCCTAGCTTCGTGCGCATGCGTGGCTTTATTTAGCGGGGCTCACGTGCGAGCTTGAATGCAGCGGCTCTTGCAGGTCGGAGCCCCGCCCAGCCGCCCTCGAGAGGGACCCGGAAGCATCCCGCATGCGCGCGACTCTTCTTGGAAAGTCTACGCCACTGCGGGGCGCGTCTTTTCGGCGGTGCCATGACGTCACCGGGTTAGGGGGCGCAAATTGCCCCGGGTGCGGACAACCCACGCTATGCCACTGTATCTATCTATCTATCTATCTATCTATCTATCTATCTATCTATCTATCTATCTATCATCTATCTATCTCTATCATCATTTGTCTGAAATAGTATAGGGTTTTCTGCCTGAGCAGGGGAATTGGACTAGATGACCTATAAGGTCCCTTCCAACTTATTATTATTATTATTGATCATCGCACAGTCAGCCAGATGTTCAGACTGGATCTGGCATTTTTGTCTACCTATCGAGTCCTTACCAAGGACCTGGGACAGGCAGATATGAATGTTTGATAGTGTTATAGATAATCGTGGCAGGATGGAAGCAGTTCCTAGTAAGGAATTGACTAATGGCGAATTTGTCAATGCCAATGGTTGTTCAAGTGGTGCTCCAGTTGTTTTGGGATTGCACCCAAGGCACCTATTACTATTGGTACTACCCACAGTCTTTCTATTTCTATTTGTAGGTCTTTGTATTTTGTTATCTTCTCCAGTTCTTTCTCATCTATTCTGCTGTCTCCAGGCACTGCCACGTCCACCATCCAGATGATTATGATTATGATTATGATGATGATGATCATTATCATCATTATCATCATTATCATTATCATTATTATCTAATCTATATGTGCTGATACCTTAAAAATTAAATTTGTATATCAGTGATTGCATGACCTCTAAATTTGTATATTAGTTTTTTTAGTTTAGTTTAGTTTTATTAAATTTTTATACCGCCCTTCTCCCGAGGGACTCAGGGCGGTGAACAGGGCATATAATAAAAATACAAAACTACAAAAGTTAAAATAGAATTAAATTAATGCCCAAGATAAAACTATAAAATATACAAATATTTAAAACCCAAATTAACTCCCCATCAGGCCAGGCCAGCTTGTTCAAACAGGTGGGTCTTTAACCCGCGTCGGAAGGAGCGGAGATCCGGTGCCATCCGGAGCTCCACCGGCAGTTGATTCCACAAAGCCGGGGCGCCCACAGAGAAGGCCCTCCCCCTGGGGGCCACCAGCCGGCATTCTCTGACTGGAGGCACCCTGAGGAGGCCCTCTCTGTGGGAACGCACAGGGCGGAGGGGAGTTGACGCCGGCAGCAGGTGGTCCCCGAGGTATTCCGGACCCATGCCATGTAGGGACTTAAAAACCATCACTAAGACCTTGAACCTCACCCGGAAGACAACTGGTAACCAATGTAGCTCGCGGAGCAAAGGTGTAACATGGGAGTACCGGGAAACTCCCAAGACAACTCTCGCGGCCGCATTCTGTACCAGTTGGAGCCTCCGAGTGGTCTTCAAGGGAAGCCCCATGTAGAGAGCATTACAGTAGTCAAGGCGAGAGGTCACGAGCGCATGAGTGACCGTACACAGGGCATCCCGGTCCAGATAGGGCCGCAACTGGCGCACCAGGCGAACCTGGGCGAAAGCCCCCCTAGTCACAGCTGCTACATGATCTTCCAAAGTAAGTCGTGAATCTAGGAGGACTCCCAAGTTGCGAGCCCTATCCACGGGGGGTAACAGCTCACCCCCCATAGAAAGAGATGTAACATTTTGAATGTCCCGGGATGCCGGAATGTACAGCCACTCAGTCTTGTCCGGGTTGAGTTGAAGTCTGTTCCTCCCCATCCAGACCCGAACCGCCTCCAGGCAACGGGACATCACAGCGAGGGCATCACTGGGGTGGTTTGGGGTAGAAATAAAAAGTTGGGTATCATCAGCATATTGATGATACCCAACTCCAAAACCACGAATGATCTCACCCAGCGGTTTCATGTAGATGTTGAACAGGAGAGGCGAGAGAACCGACCCCTGAGGAACTCCACAAACGAGAGACCTAGGGGTCGATCTCTGCCCCCCTGCCAACACCGACTGCGAACGTCCCAGGAGATAGGAGGAGAACCACCGAAGAACTGTGCCTCCCACTCCCAATCCCCTGAGACGCCGCAGCAGGATACCATGGTCGATGGTATCGAAAGCCGCTGAGAGGTCTAATAGGACTAGGACAGAGGAACATCCCCTATCCCGAGCCCTCCAGAGATCATTCACCAGAGCGACCAATGCCGTCTCCGTGCTGTACCCGGGCCTGAAACCCGATTGGTACGGATCCAGATAATCCGCTTCATCCAGGACCAGAGGAAGCTGATGCGCCACCACACTCTCAACAACCTTCGCAAGAAAGCGAAGGTTGGAGACTGGACGAAAGTTGTTCAACACAGCTGGGTCCAAGGCAGGCTTCTTGAGGAGGGGTCTCACCACCGCCTCCTTCAAGACGGTGGGGAAATTACCCTCACTCAAAGAAGCAGATATCACCGCCTGGAACCAGCCTCGTGTCCTCTCCCTAGCTGCATAAACCAGCCAGGAAGGGCACGGGTCCAATAAACATGTGGTGGAGCTCAGCCTCCCCATAATCCTGTCCACTTCATCAGGGGTCACAGAATCAAACTCCTCCCAGATAACATTGACAAGACCGCCCGTGTCCTGATCGTCAGACTCTGCCCAGCTGGAGTCCAAACCGGTCCGAATCCGAGCGATTTTATCCGACAGATGCTGACCAAACTCCTCGGCACGACCCTGTAAGGGATCCCCCCTCACCTCCTGATTAAGAAGTGAGCGAGTCACCCTAAACAGGGCGGCCGGGCGATTATCTGCGGACGCGATGAGGGTGGAGAAGTAATTACACCTCGCCACCCTCATCGCAGCGAGATAAGACCTAATATAGGTTCTTAACCGCAATCGGTCGGATTCGGATCGGCTGGACCTCCAGCAGCTCTCTAGGCCCCGTTTCCGACGCTTCATCTCCCGGAGCTCCGCGGAGAACCATGGAGCTCGTTGGGATCTGCACCGGGTCAGGGGCCGCAAGGGTACAACTCGGTCCAGTGCCTCAGTGGCTGCCCTTTCCCAGGCTTCCACTAAGGCATCCGCCGAGTTGTGAGCGACGGAAGCAGGTGGGGATCCCAGCGCTGCCTGGAACCCATCGGGGTCCATTAAGCGCCTGGGGCGGTACCATCTAATTGGTTCCGTATCCCCACGGCGGGGGGTGGTAAAACGGAAGACCAGCCGCAGGAGGTGATGATCCGTCCATGACAGGGGCATGATAAATGGAGAGCCCCCACCAAGATCATCCAACCATCGTCCAGATAAAAAAACTAGGTCCAGGGTGTGGCCTCCCTCATGAGTTGGTTCAGAAATTACCTGCGTCAGGTCCATGGCCGTCATGGAAGCCATGAACTCCCGAGCCAACTCAGATGACCCTCCCAGGGATGGTAGATTGAAGTCACCCAAAACTAAAAGTTTGGGGAACTCAATCACCAAACCGGAGAGGACATCGAGTAGCTCAGGCAGGGCTGCCGCTGTGTGACTAGGCGAAACGTACACCAGCAGCAAGCCCAACTGCGCCCCCGAACCAAACCTCAAAAAGAGAGACTCACACCCGACTATCTGAGGGACGGTGGTCTCCCGCGGACATAAGGTCTCCCTGATAACTACCGCCACTCCCCCGCCCCTACCTTGAGCCCGAGGCCGGTGTAACGCTCGGAAACCTGGTGGGCAAAGATCAACCAAAGGGACCCCACCCTCTGGGCCCAACCAGGTTTCGGTAATACAAGCCAGGTCCGCATGCTCACCCTCCACCAAATCCCGCACAAGGGGAGCCTTATTAACCACGGACCTGGCATTCAGGTACACCAGCCGGAGCTCAGGAGGCTGCGCATCCTCGCTCCCGGCACCTCGGGGAAGAAACAGAGGGTCGGAGCGCCTCACCGCTTGTAAACAGCGGGGACGGCCCTCCCGGTAACGATACGGCCCTCTGTCCATACGCCTGCTGCCATACCCCAGTGTCGTGGGAATCGGTAATCCCACGACCCGCTCCTGAGCCCCAGATGTAACCACACCCCGCTCCCCCCGAACGCAGTCAGACCCAGGCCTGGCCTGCACCATGGTTGTATGGCCACCCCCCATAGTCAAACAACCATTACCCCCCACCCCTCTCCCTAACCCCCTAAAAAATTTAACTAAAAAAGTAACCAGGGGCCTCCTATTAAATTTGGATCGAGAGCCCCTGACCTTACCCGGCCATCTCTCAGGGTCCCAATAATTGGGCCCTTCATTGAGACTGGGAGTGGCAAAAAAGGCGGGACGCACCCAGGAGAGGGGGGCACCCCTGAGGGCGAGCAAGTCCGTGCTGGAGTATCTATACATAAGTCCAACAAGTCCAGATAAGGCAGTCCCATAATAGAAAAGTCCAGTAGGAGGTTCTAAAGGAAGGAAGTGAAACATTCGGGCCATCGACCAACCTACTGCCACCCGGTTGGATGCTCCCGGGGGCAGACCCCAACCCGTCCTCCCACGACAGGTCGAGAGTCTGAACCAGGGGGATGGTCCAGAATGTACACCCTGGGTGGGGCATAACCCATAGAGCTCCCACCTCTATGGGAGTGCCGATGTGAAAACAGGCCGCTCTCCCACTGCGGCTTGCACCCAGGTCCGTCCCAGTCCAAAGGGGAATAGGGAGGCAGATGGAGAGTTAGTAATTGGCAGTCCACCGGAGCTGCTACGGCCATCGCAGACCAGATGGAAAAGCACCGACCACCGCCATATCGCTGCCGATGGAACGGGCCAGCAAGCCCCGAAAATGCCGTCGTCGCCATCACCGTCGAAGGCCGGAACAAGGCAAACGAAGCAGCAGCACCGCCGCCGTCGCCGCGGTCGTCCTCTCCACTGCCCAAGGCAGCCCGAGGACGCCGTCACCGTCGCCACCTCCGCCGCCGGCAGCGGCGCGAAAAACAATACCAGGGACATCCCTGTCACCAAGCTGATATTAGTGATTGCATGACCTCTGTAGATGCCATATGCTAAATAAATAAGCACCGAGCTATTATTTTACTTACAAATAGTTCTTAGCTATGTGTTCCTACTATATAAAAGAGTTTTACTTACTTGTATCCTTCCTTCCCTCCCTCCCTCTATCCATCCATCCATTCATTCATCCATCCATTCACTGTAAATAATTATATTATGTTGTGTAAATTAAAATTAGGAAGCTTGTTTATAAATCCAATAAGCCCAAAGAACTTCTTTAAATGTAATGTTATGTGGAAATGACTGAGAGATGGGCGGGGACAATGAGATACTGCTTAGGAAATGGTCGGATAAGAGGCCCATAGCTGCTTAGTGAGCAGAGCAAGAGACACAGACAGGAGCCTCCCTAAGTTATTGGGCTATAAAGATGGTGGTAGGAGAATTGTAGTTTCAGATTTGTAAGATTCTGTTAATGTAGCTTTACAAGTACTTTACAAGTAGAATTAGCTCATCTGTCCATGTTTCCTGATTGGTCTACCTGGTAAGGCTGACGTTAATACTCTGCATAATTTGTCAGACTACAACTTCAAATGTTTTTTTATTTCAAATAATAAGCTTCACATCTTGCCTTAAGAAACATACAAAATAATTATTATTTTAAAACTGGAATGCAATTAGGTTCCATTTGCATAATCTCAGTTCTCAGGGTTTTTTCCCCCTTTGTAACTGATGCAGAGAACACCATTTTTAGATGAGAGAGGCTAGGGTTATTATTTTACATTCCTTATTATTTATTTATTTATTTTATTTATTTATTTAGTTATATTTATATACCGCCCTATTCCCTGAGGACTCAGGGCGGTTTACAGGGAATTAAAAATCCAAAATACAAAAATTAAGAACCAAATTAAAAAATATTAAATTAACCCTGTAGTCAGTTAAAAAGAACCCCAAATTAAAAATTCCTCCTCAGTCTGGGCCCGAGAGCTCGAAGAGCCAGGTCTTCAGGCCCCGGCGGAATGATCGGAGGTCGGGGGCAGTTCTCAGCTCCACCGGCAGCTGGTTCCAGAGGGCAGGCGCTCCCACCGAGAAGGCCCTATCCCTGGGTGTCACCCACCGGCAATCTCTTACCGGCGGGACCCTGAGCAGACCCTCCCTGTGGGAGCGCACTGGGCGAAGGGCGTTTGATGCCGGCAGCAGGTGTTCCCTCAGATATCCCGGACCCAGGCCATGTAGGGCTTTATAGGTAATAACCAGCACCTTGAATTTCACCCGGAGGGCAACCGGAAGCCAATGCAGCTCGCGGAGTAGAGGTGTTACATGGGAGTATCAGGAAACCCCCATTACAACTCGCGTGGCCGCATTCTGCACCAGTTGAAGCCTCCGAGTGGTCTTCAAGGGCAGCCCCATGTAGAGAGCGTTACAGTAGTCGAAACGGGAGGTCACAAGCGCGTGAGTAACTGTGCGTAGGGCGTCTCGGTCCAGATAGGGACGCAACTGGCGCACCAGGCGAACCTGAGCAAAAGCCCCCCTGGTCACGGCTCCAATATGATCTTCGAAATTGAGCCGTGAATCCAGGAGGACGCCCAAGTTGCGAGCCCTTATAAAGTTTTACTGACAATCATAATTAAAATAAAAATGTTACAAAGTCAAAAATCTACTACTAAGGTTAAGGTCTATCCACAGTTTAAAAAAATACATCATTTAAAAAAGTAGGAGAGTGGCACTAGATTATTGACAGTTGTTATTTATTGGGAACTTAGATACAGCTCACAAGTTGGGGTTTCCTAGGAAACCCGAGCTTTATTTTTGCCAAAGAATTTCACAAGATCAAACTGTATTTTACATTATTTATCGGTGGCAAAATTTGTTGCCTATCAATCCTAACGGCAGGATAATACATGAAGTTATATGAAGGAAACTCTGGTTGAACTTTGCAAAAAGATATTCCGATAGTGAGAGCAGATGGACGGGGAACCCAATGATTGCAGGACTGGTAGTTTCCCTTAACTGGATGTCTTCCCCAGAGACTGGTCTGCCATCCAAGGGGGCTTTTTTTAGTGTGGAGCCAGTAGCCTAAACGACCTTTCCATCTCTCAAGATTCTTTGATCTCCTACCTTCATTGTTTGGATTGATGTAAAAGTTATATCTCAAAAAATGCATGCTTAATCCATGGACATTTGTGTAGGGCTTCAAAGTATAAATATACTTTGAAGCACTACACAAATGTCTATTGATATTATCAATATTAGTATTACGTATCTCTTTACTCTCCTACCATCCGGTAGGAGATATAGGAATATAGCCAGCCGTACCAACAGGCTGAAAAACAGCTTTTATCCGTGGGCTGTTAGGCTTTTAAATGGGACATAATCTTATGCAGAATTGACTTGGGAGGCCGGTGTGTGGTGTAGTTGGTTCACATGGTGTGGTAGGAGGGAGGGTTTGTTGTCACTGTGTGTTGGGGGGAGAGAGCACGGGGTGAGGCTCAGCTAATCTCAATGTACACATGTTGTACTTTGACAATAAAGGTTGATGATGATGATGATGATTATTATTATTATTATTATTATTACATACTGTAGTGTTCATGTTAATATTCCATTTTCTTCATATGGGAATTTGTTTGAAAGGAGGTGTTTTTTTTTTACAATCTCTTTCAGTTAATCTAGTTGTGTGTGTGGGGGGGTGTTTCTTTTTCCCATTCCTGTCCACTTTCTCTCTGCTTGCTATCTTTCATTCCTTCTTTTTGTTTCTTCATGTTAAATTCCAGTTAAGCCAATGGATTGCTCACGCCTATACACAAAAATTTAGTCAACTATCAGCAGTGCTTTTTTTGTAAAAGAAAAAGGTGCCGGAACTCACACAT
Organism: Vipera berus; assembly: GCF_964194415.1. Taxonomy (NCBI): domain Eukaryota; kingdom Metazoa; phylum Chordata; class Lepidosauria; order Squamata; family Viperidae; genus Vipera; species Vipera berus. The sequence goes on along the minus strand of NC_138207.1, from coordinate 14,796,185 downwards.
GTCATACAACCCGCCTTGTCTACTCTGCAAGGTTCCATCCAAAAAAGGTGCCGGAACTCCGTTCTGAGCGTTCTATGAGAAAAAAAGCCCTGACTATCAGTACTAAATTGGTGCTAGATAAGAGTTAGCAGAATTCAAGAAGGGTTAGAGTTAGTTCCCTTGTGGGAGTATGACTTCAGGCTAATTCCTCTCTTAACTCTGCACCCAGGCTCTGGCTGTCCTGCCCCTACATTTGGTGAGCAATTATCATAGTCAGGAGGAGGGATCTAACAGAGAATTAGCATAGAGTTATTACAGAAACACAAGAGGAAACGCCACCCCACTTGAATGACTTTCAGCCTTATCTAGTACAGAGCCTGACATATTCCTTGTAGTCCAAATCAAAACAGGAGTTTTTTAGACGAATGCTTTCTTATTTCTAGAATGGAATGGAATGGAATGGAATGGAATGGAATGGAATGGAATGGAATGGAATGGAATGGAATAGAATAGAATAGAATAGAATAGAATAGAATAGAATAGAATAGAATAGAATAGAATAGAATAGAATAGAATAGAATAGAATAGAATAGAATAGAATAGAATAATTGGAAGAGACCTTTCAGACAAGGGAATGGATAAAAATTCTATAGAAGAAGTAATACAATAACCTATGCCTATCATTTGGTATAATCCAGGAAGAGTAAAGGCTGCACAATGATCATAGTCAGGAGGAGGGATCTAACAGAATTAGCATAGAGTTATTACAGAAACACAAGAGGAAACACCATCCCACTTGAATGACTTTCAGCCTTATCTAGTACAGAGCCTGACATATTCCTTGTAGTCCAAATCAAAACAGGAGTTTTTTAGATGAATGCTTTCTTATTTCTAGAATGGAATGGAATGGAATGGAATGGAATGGAATGGAATGGAATGGAATAGAATAGAATAGAATAGAATAGAATAGAATAGAATAGAATAGAATAGAATAGAATAGAATAGAATAGAATAGAATAGAATAGAATAGAATAGAATAGAATAGAATAGAATAGAATAGAATAGAATAGTTGGAAGAGACCTTTCAGACAAGCGAATGGATAAAAATTCTATAGAAGAAGCAATACAATAACCTATGCCTATCATTTGGTATAATCCAGGAAGAGTAAAGGCTGGACAATTAATCAAGGCAACCTGGGAAAAGACTCCATAGGCCCTCCACAGAACTGCCCTTAGATACTTAATTTGTGTGCCATCTGTTTGGGGCAAATTAGTACCAATGAATTTTGTATTTTATTCACCAGCCCGTATGATGTTAGCTTTCATGATATGGGGTGCTGCGTTAACAGGGTTAAAATTTCATGAGCGTATTGGCCCTATCATTTTTGAAGTATTTTCAGCTACAGGAGGATTTTTTTTTTTCTCCAGCAAGATGGGGAAATGCTTCGGTAAGATCCGTAGTCTAAACTGAAAGATAAGGATTTAGATTCAGCCACTTCTTACAATGATGTCTAGATAATAAACAGTATATCTGTCATTCTTTTCCAGTGTCTTTTTTTTTGTTATTTACAGTTGTCATCATCTCACATAGAGCACAGTCTCGCCTATCTATTGTGACATAGTGAAAACAGCAGAAAGGAAGTTTGGAAAATGAGTAAGATGAGCTTGAATTCTTAATATTGGAAGATAAATATGATTTAATAAGTATAACAAAGATATGGTGGGATGATTCCCACAATACAGCTATAGCAGCTAAAGGATACAGTTTATTCAAAAGGAACTGAAACCTCAGGAAGGGAGAAGGAATAGCACTTTTCAGCTCAGAAAACCAAGTGAATGAACTTGGCAATGTCAAATGTGAGAAATCAGGAAATCCAGGCAGTTCAAATGAATATAAACGTTCACTGCAAGCTTATACTCTCTACAAGAATACGAAGTAGTAATGGTCAAAGCACATTGGTGGTGGATAAGTCAATGGAATTCAAGGTGGGCTGGACTTAGATCTCTTGTGGGTGTAAGGACCAGCCTCAGCTGGTCCCTTAGGAAAGCAAAACTCTTGACTCCATTGAGTTGAATCAAAAGAACCTGGTTGCAGAAACGTCAGGTGGAGTCTGAAGGTCCCACACAAAGCACAAAGCAATTATTTCATTTTCCCAAACCCAACCCCCCTGATCAGCCCATCGGCAGCCAATGTGATACTGCAAGGCTGTTTTGAGAAGGCTGAGGTGCTGGGTAGATAACCGTTCACTCTCAGGCCATGTCGGCCTTGGAACCAGGCTGGAACTAGATGGGAAGGAGTCTCTTCCATCTCCTGAGATAATCCCCCTCCCTAATTCCCAAGCAGTTACAGCAAAAGTGAAAGCATACGAAAAATGCCAGCAAGCCTTCCTCTCCCCCTTCAACAGAATGGTAGGGCAATACGGTGGACTTGGCAGTGAGCAGGAAAAACTCAAGACTGATGACATGTTTGACCCCTTGGGCTCAGCCTGGTCATCTCCTTTAGGCATTGTAGAGAAAAACAAGTTTATAGAAGAGGAATGAGCAAAAGCTTGTTGTCATCTTTCTATCACTAATCCAAACAAGCAGGAGGTAATGGGTATTTCCTTTCCAAAAGCAGATTGCAAATCTTTCAAAAAGTTCTAACATTGGGGGACCTTAATTATTCTAACATCTGTTTTGAAATAAACTCTACACATCATGATTCTTCCCAAAAAGCAAACAAACAAAAATCCTTACTTTTACAGCAACTTTCTTCTTTAGAGGATGGTCAGAAGGATCAGTCATCCTCAAGTGACCGTTAAGGAAATTTTAATATAGGAAATCAAAAGAGCACAAGATTGGATTAAGGTAGCTAGGATTTTAAAGAAACTTAAACTGAATATAATCAAATGCGTGTTAGTATTATTAACTTAAGTTAATGTTCTTCTGAAGATATCAGGTACAGTAGATGCACAGAAGATAACTCCAAACAATCAGGTAATCCTAAAAATCAATAAAAAATGTAACAGCAGTTTAAGTGGCAATAAAACAAAAATGATCCTGTTTATAAATGGAATGCTTGTGCAATGAAATATTATTGTATTTTCACTGTGAGTAATCACTAACAAATTGGGGCATGTTTAGAGGACAGCAGCCAACAGGATCAAAAGAATAAAAATAATGTAAGGAATAATTAGAGGAACGACAAAAGAGAAGACTGAAGTCTTCAAATATATCAAGGGCTTTCAGGCAGAGCCTGTTATTGCTGAACTGATTAAAAAGAATGGATAGGAAGCAATAGGTTAAAATCACTAGGAAGATGAACGTGGTCATACCATTCCTAATGATAAGAACTGTTCAAAAATGGAACAGACTGCCTTGAGAGATGGTAGACTCTCATTTACATATTTCAAAGTAGAGAAAAGCTGAATGACTCTGTCTTTAAAATGGAATAATGGACTCTTGCAATGAGTAGTCTACTCTACAGAAAAGCATCTCTGGGGCACATCTAGTGTACACTAAATACATTATACAGTACATGTAACATGCATTATTCTTTTTATTCTCTGGAGGGCTCAGAGCAAGGATGGGAATGTTAGGCCCAAGCCCTGAGGTGTCACTGTGAAGTCCAATCAAGTCCAGTCCTTTATTTTCTTACACCTTATGGACAGAATCTTTCCAAGTTAAAGCTATAACCTTCTAACCTACTAGATATATCCTTGGATATTCTATGGCAGGGGTGTCAAACTCAATTTCATTGAGGGCCACATCAGCATTGCGGTTGCCTTCAGGGGGCCGGGTGGCCGTGGCCAGGGTGGGCATGGCCTCCTGGGTGGGCGTGGCTAGAGTGCGTAAGGCCTACTGGGTGGGCGTGGCCAGCTCTACATCAAGGGTGCCTATGGGGGCCTGAGCAGGAGTGGGACGGCAGAAGGAGGGTCTCTGGGCCAGGGCCAAGGCAGTGGGGCCGTTGCCTCACTGTTTCCAGGATGGCTTCGTGGGCCACATGAAACCACTTTGCGGGCCGGATCTGGCCCCTGGGCCTTGTGTTTGACATGTCTGTTCTATGGTGTGGTTACCCTGAACCTCTGCACCGTTTCCCCATCCAGATCTCTTAATCCAACTCTCTTAATCCAGGCCTCTCACTGGGTATGCTCTGTTCTGCCCAAACTCTCCCCCCTGCTATGGAGGAGAGTTTGAGCAACATAGGTATGTCCATCCTAGTCCTCCTGAATTCATCGGCAGCTTTCAATCCCATTGATCTCTGGGGAGTTGGAAGCACTCTTTTGCAGTGCTGCTCCTTCCTCTGTGGCTAATGCCACTTTCTGTTGGGTAAGGTGGGGGGAAACAGAGAGGTCCAACCCTGCACCCTTCTTATGTGGGCTGTGCCTTGGAGTTCTGGTTTCTCACCCTTTCTATTTCACATACACATGAGGTTGGCAGGTGAGGTCATTAAACAACATGCAGTAGAGAATCATCACTGTGTGTGTTGTACTCAGTTATACATCTCCGCACGATGCTGGGCAGGTGATATCATTCAGGTAGGTAAAACTTTTAGAAAGGAGCATTCCTACTTCATTCACACCTGCAGCATTCAGTACACTTAGAATTGATTGGCAGTTTAGGGTTTCATCCCTACCTATGTTGTGATTCAGGGTCAGCCTGTGGGTTCGGCAGTTGGGTCGGACGACTCAGAGGAGGAGGGGGGTGTTGAAGAGCTTGCTGATGATGGCCTTGAGGCTCCGCAGAGCCCTCAGCCAGGCCCCTCCCACCTGGTCATGACGGAGACCCAACTGTGTGAGCCTGACAGCGTGGATGAAGATGACCCACAGCTGGCCCTGTTCAAGGACACCCGACGCAGGAGGCAGTCAATCAGGAGTAAACAGAGGAAGGCAATGGGGCACCTCGGAAGGAGGCAGAGAGAAGCCACGCCCTGAACTGTATAAAAGGGGAATGCGTGGGAGGGCTGATTTGCTGAAGGCAACCGCTTGAAAAGCTCCTGTTTCTTGGTTTGTGTCTTGTTCTGTTTGTTTTTGTATTTATAAATTTGGCAGGCTTAATTCCAGCCTCTTGCCTTGTTGTAAAAGGGGTTGTCCCTGCCTTTTCTGCAGGGCCGGTAGCAGGCTGGTACAGAACAACCTAGCTCTACTCTCAATTGTCTGAGATATATGACTGGTTGCTTTACTTGCTGACCATTAATCAGTTAGCTTTCCAATTTGGCATTATGCTTTTTGTATGCTTGTTTGAACCAAATAAATGTGTAGCTCATACTTACTTGGAAAACAGATGCTATATAGTGCATGCCACTTAATGTTTCTATGGGAAACTGAATGTTGTCTCCCAGCATGTAGAGAAGAAAAGAATCAGATAGAAAGTGAAACCAATGCAATGAGATCCTTCCTAAATTACTTGCTAGTACTCCAGAGGCCTACTTTAAGTTAATTGGTAATTTTTCATAGGCGAGATCTAATCTATGAGTATAAATTACTTTTCATGACTATTATTCCTTAATTGAAGGGCACCAATGTGTAATTCGCATACATGGAACAAGAATTACTCTAACTTCAATTAACTGGAATGGAATCGAAACCTTTCTCAGTCTCACTTCTTTCTCATTTTCTCTCCCTTCCTCTCTGAATATGGGAGTACTGTTTGACATCTTGTATTTGTTTAAATTATTATGGAGAATTAGGGAGGAAATGAAAGAAAGAGAAAATTGGTTTCAACAGGCCACTTTAGAATAGTGTTCTCAATGGGAGATAGGTATAACAATAGGAGTTGAAACAGCAGAAGAGACATCTAGAACCCCATTAAAGAAAAATGAAGAATGAATCCAGGGTTGCTGTGAAGAATATTCTTCGTATCACATAAAATTCCTCAGATCCACTCGTAGTTTGGACTCTGACTATACAAATCTAGTTGAAGTGTCTTGCTCAGTTATTAAGAAGTGTTTATTCCTTTCACTCTTAAAGAAGTAAAGAGTATTCTTGGGTCTACTCCCCAACCACCTGTTTCTCATTCTTTCATATCCAAGTGGTAAGAGCCAATTTGGCCCGTTCCTAGACCAAAAGGCACTTCTACAAGTCAGTCTTGGTCCACAATGCCTCAGTGCAAGCTGTAATGGGCAAGCATGCGATGGGATATCCATGTAATATCCCTGCTTTAACTTCACTCATACCAGGAAGCTCTGGGATATAGCTCAAGGTGCTGGTCATCACCTACAAAATGATAGACTTGTACCTAATCGTTGGAGATTATCTCTCTTCCCTTCTTTTTACATGTCCTACTCCAGGTCTTACCTATTAAAGAATGTCATCTGATGGGATCCAAGAAGCATACTGTATGCCTTCAAGGGATTTAAATAGCCCCAACCTTACTCTCCTTGAACCAATACAGTGGAATAGCTTACTCTCTGGAGTTGTGGGTGCTCCATATTTGGAAGTTTTCAAGAATGGATAGCTATTTGTCCAGAATGGTATAGGATCTCCTGTTCGAGCAGGATGTTGGATTAGAAAATTCTCATGTTCTCTTCCAACTTTGTATTCTGTATTCTATTCTGTATTTTGGCAGCATGCACAACTTTATATGTAAACATATTTAGGATGACATCACAGAAGACACCACAGGAGGAGCATTAGAGAACATATCACTTCCATCAGAAAAGATGGAAGATGGCTCATGTCTGTGTCTCTTCAGGAAAGTTGATCTATGATTTGTGGACCATCAGGGAAAAGGCAATCACTGAACCCATAAATTGGGGAGGACCAAGCAAGACTTCAGAAGTACAAACAAATAACAGTGGAGGAGATGTCAAAAAAGTCAAGTTGTAACCTTCACAATTAAAGCCATGGTTTTTTTTAAAAAAAACAACACCATACACGTTAGGTTCAATGCACATTTTAAAAGATGAGACTTGTGTCATGTGGTTGCAAAAACAGCTTAATTTTGGGGGGACACCACCGCTGGCAGATGCCTCTGGAAGGAGGCTTCAACACATATGCAGATTCATATGAGATCAGCACAGAGTTTGCAGTCACTACTATCTCTCTTTGCTAGCAACAGGGATAAGCAGCATGATTTCCATCCGTTGCACACTTCTGTTAAATCTTCTATGTCTGTGTTATTGTTTTTTTTTTAAAATGAGAGAGGTTGAAATTGAATCGATGCTTTATCTACTCCTCTGCTTTATGAAAAGTGATTCCCATTCTCTTTAACTGAAAATTGAAATAGCCGTAAGCTGAGCAACCACCAACATGGCAAGACTTTTGATAAAAGACAAATTTGTTTCTAAGTTTCTTTAAAGTGTGTGTATGGAGGGGGAGAAGAGCTTCTGCATTTTATCCACAGAGACAGAAATACTGCTATGGACCGTATCTGAAGAGTTTGCTCAGTGGGCAGGGTGATTTTCCCCCCCCCTCACCCGTTATGTATTCATTCATTATGGTGCAATATCTTTCAGGTGGCTCTGGGAAAACCTATATAAGTCAGCATGAATTACTTATATCTAGAAATGTTCTAGGAGCTGAACACAATTGAACTGGGTTCATGAATTTACATTTGCAATTTGCCTCTTTTCTAAAGCAGCTGTTTAAATACAAATGAAAAGACTGTAACTGGACAAAAGAAGTCATGCTTACAATACATCATTGCTCCGCAACTGGTTTTGCCACTGTTTTGTGCACAGAGTGGATTTCGACATAATAGACCACATCTCTCTCTCTCTCTCCCTCTCTCTCTTTCTCTGTCTCTGTCTGTCTGTCTGTCTGTTTGTCTGTCTGTCTGTCTGTCTGTCTGTCTCTCTCTCTCTCTCTCTCTCTCTCTCTCTCTCTCTCTCTCTCTCAGACACACACACACACACACACAGACACACACACACACACACACACACACACACAGAGAGAGAGAGAGAGAGAGAGAGAGAGAGAGAGAGAGAGAGAGAGAGAGAGACCACACAAATCTAAACCCAGTGATTGGTATCTCTAAAGAGAGATGGGCAGTTAAGAAGGATGAAGTATCTCTAAATAAATAAATTTAAATAAATTTATAAATAGATAGACAGACAGACAATTTTCTTATCTGAAATTTCTAACTCAGATTTGTCAACCAATGGTGCAGCTTATGAGATACATCTCTCTCAAAGATGCTGCTGGTCTGACAGCTGCGGACAGGAAAGTATTACAGAGGGTGGTGAGCACAACACAAGACATTGTGGGCTGTCCCCTGACACCACTGGATGACATCGCCAGGGCTCGTTGCCTTGGAAGAGTGAGGAAGATTCTCAGGGATGACTCACACCCTGGACGGTATCTCTTTACTCTCCTACCATCCGGTAGGAGATATAGGAATATAGCCAGCCGTACCAACAGGCTGAAAAATAGCTTTTATCCGTGGGCTGTTAGGCTTTTAAATGGGACATAATCTCTGTGAACTTATGCAGAATTGACTTGGGAGGCTGGTGTGTGTTGTAGTTGGTTCACGAGGTGTGGTAGGATGGAGGGTTTATTGTCACTGTGTGTTGCGGGGAGAGAGCACGGGGGGGGAGGCTCAGCTAATCTCAATGTACACATGTTGTACTTTGACAATAAAGGTTTTATTTATTTTATTTTATTTATTTTATTTTTTATTTATTTATTTTCCAAAAGGCAATTGGACTTTCTTGGTTATCAAGAAAATCCAGTTGCCATTTGGAAAAGCATCTTTGGGACAACCATGACCTGGATGATTGAGAATCTCCTTAGACATGAAACTACAGTATATCTGGTTTTGAAAGTAGCAAAGAATGGCTTGCAGAAACAACTGTACATATGGAAACCCTGCTGGGGTCTGAAAAACACACTGACAACATTTGTATTCTGCTTCTTAGAGGCAGGGAGGAAAGGAATTGATCCTGAATGACAGAGGGGAAGATTGGTTCAAAGGTTCATGTTTTGAGACTTAATCCTAACCTTTGCCACATACTGTCAGGCAAGATCTTGGCTTTTAGCCTCAAAAGATTGTCTTCTTGAAATCATAAATACTTCATAATCATGTTGGCTTGTTGTTGAGCCAGCTCTGGGAATAACTGTAATTCAGCTGAGGAAGAGATTGTTGTGTAGTGGGTTCTGGAGAGTAGGAAGGACGCCAGGCTGATGAGTACAGCATAGCAGCTCTTTATTAGGTGGAAGTGACTGTGCTGGGGAATAGGGGCTACCTGCACTCTTTATATACCTGGCCAGTACCTGGCCAGATACACAGCCAACCAATCGATTGAACCTCTGTTTCCCGCTGAAACTGCTTCCCACCAAAACAGTTACAGTTCAACGCCTCCTGGTGGTGACTCTTATACAAGTGCTTTAGGTGTTCCTAAAAAGCCTAATACATAACAGAGATATTATTGACCTCAGCCTAATATAGCATCAAGGTAAGGTAAGATAGGTGTGTTCCTATGGGAAGGAGTGTTCTAGAAGCTTATGAAGACAGAAAAAGAGAAAGAGACCCAGACAGATAACAGCTGGAGGAAGAAAAGTATAACTTGCCCCTTTCTGAAGGCATTCTTCAAAGAAAGTTGTATCAGATAATATCCACCAGGACAATATTATTTATTTAATTTTATGTGCAGCTTCTGTGAGTCTATTATTTGCCAATGTAGGATTTCAGGACCTGATAGGACTGCCAACCAATTCAGACAAATTGCAAATGCCATCTTTTCAATCCACCCTCAACCAGATCTCCGTTTTTGTTTTTTGTTGTCTATCTTGGCAATGGGGAGTCTTTCTGCCCAAGCAATTCCTGGAAAGCCCTTAGGAAAAAAGATACAGCTTGTTCAGAAAGCTCAGCAACAGATCCTCTGAGAAAGGAATTTGGCCAATGTTAAAAGAAGGCAAGATTGTTTCTCCTAGGTTACTGAAGCCAGGGGGATTGATATGATTGATGTCGGTTGCACTGGGACATGAGGTCTGTTCAAGCAGGTTGGAAATGATGTCTCTACATTGCTATTTGGCTGCACAGAAACAAAATTAATAATGAAAAGCCATGCACTCAGGGCCCATTAGATCTGAGGATCCAAAGGTCTTCTCTTCAGGAAGAAAAGTTTCAAAGGCCACCCTCAGGTTAGACCTTTGGGCTTTCAAGGGAATGAATGAAAGGGAATGAAGCATGAGATTCTCCTGAAGAAATTCATATTCAAGCTGCAGAGTTTGCAGCAGCAACCTGTTCTCCATCAAACAGGTTCTTGTTCACCTAAACTACTTAAGATAAATGGAGACTCAGGAGAGGCTTAAGAGAAATGGAGACACAGGAGAGGCTCTTTATTCAGAATAATATACAACCAAATATAAACACTGTTGGGGCCTTTAAGTTTGCAAGGAAATACTTCAATGAAGTTACAGGTACCTATACATGCTGTTCGCTTTATAGTGCTCTTAACTTTGTAAAGAATTCCTCTGCAGTCAGATCCAAGGTGTTTTCTTGAGATGTTTTCATCCCAGAGCGCTAGGCAGGAATGCAATGTGCCGCTTTTCTGATACAAAAGTCTTATTTCATAGGGATAATGGCTGAGGCTGTAATCCTAAATTCACTTAACCGGGGGGAAAAGCCCATCGCAGAATTATGTTGTTCATAGTTTCCAGGTGAAAAGCTATGTTCTATTTTGTACTGTAGCTAGACTGGAAAAAAGGGGGGGAGCTAGAATCCAAATGTATTCAGGAGTAAAAGGTAAAGGTAAAGGTTCCCCCGCACATGCGTGCTAGTCGTTTCCAACTCTAGGGGCCGGTGCTCATCTCCATTTCAAAGCCGAAGAGCCAGCGCTTGTCCGAGGATGTCTCCGTGGTCATGTGGCCAGCATGACTAGATGCCAAAGGTGCACGGAACGCTGTTACCTTCCCACCGTAGTGGTCCTTATTTTTCTACTTGCATGTTTACGTGCTTTCGAACTGCTAGGTTAGCAGAAGCTGGGATGAGTTAACAGGCGCTCACTCTGTCACGCGGCACTCGGGATTCGACCCGCCAAACTGCCAACCATCCGATCGACAATCTCAGCGTCCTAACCCAGTGAGCCACCATACATCATGTTAAAAATTCCCTTCTGAGTTGAAGTCCACTTTATTTAGTTGCCTGGTTCCACCCTGAAATAATGGGTGACAAAACCTTGAAGCTGCAACAGAACAGCAGTGGAATAAGAGAAGAATACTGGTTTAACTCCGGTAGACCTAAAAATGGTTTAAAGCTGTTGATCCTAGACTGGAGTGAAAAACCATGGGGGCAGTAGGAAAAGTAAGTTTGCTAGGATTTGTTGAGGTTGTGATTAAATACAAAGTAAAGGAAACATCTTGGAACTGCTTTCCATTGTTGAGCTGAAGGGTTCCTGACCAACCTTATAGGAGCCCTGGTGGTGCAGTGGTTAGAATGCAGTATTGCAGGCTAACTGACTGCCCACAGCCTGGAGTTCAATCCTGACGGAGCTCGAGATTGCCTCAGCCTTCCATTCTTCCAAGGTCAGTAAAATGATGAGCCAGATTGTTGAGGGCAATATGCTGATATTGTAAACTACTCAGAGAGTGCTATAAAACACTCTGGGACAGTATATAAGTCTACGTGCTCTTGATCTTATTATCAGAAAACAATACTTTTATGAAAATGTCTGCCTCTTTTACTGATTCCTATCGTGCCTGCCAATCTCTCCTACAGGTAGTCCTTAAATTATGACCACAATTGAGCCCAACATTTTTGTTGCTAAGCAGAGACACAGTTAAGTGAGTTTTGTCCCATTCTACCATCTTTCTTGCCACAGTTGTTAAGTGAATCACTGCAGTTGTTAAGCTAGTAAAACAGTTGTTAAGTGAACCTGGCTTCCCCATTGTCAGGTCACAAAAGGGGATCACATGACCCTGGGATACTGCAACTGTCATAAATATGAGTTGCTAAGCATCTGAATTTTGATCAGGTGACCATGCAATGCTCATAAGTGTGAAAAATGGTCATAAGTCACTTTTTTCTGTGCTGTTGTAACTTCTGTCACTAAACAAACTGTTGTAAGTCAAGGACTATCGGTACTGGGTATGCCTTTCTATAACTCTTAAGAAAGTCTGTTCACTTGGAAACTGTTGCATTTGAGTACACCCCACACAGATTGTTGAACTCCTTGTTTGTAACTCAGTTATAAATGCATAAATTTAATAAAGCCGATGGGTACTTTATGCCACCAATCTCATTTATTTATTCAACAAGGGTAGGCTTCCAAAATAAAACATCCTGCAAGTTCAAAAGGCCATTTGCAGGATCATTCTAATCTATGCTTTTTTCAGCAGATTGTTAAGGCTTCTGTAAAGAGTTCATTTCATGTCTTTTATTGAGGCTTATCTTACTCTTAGCACACTAAAAAGCAGAGACATCACCCTGTCAACAAAAGTGCGTATAGTCAAGGCTATGGTCTTCCCAGTTGCAATGTATGGCAGTGAAAGTTGGACCATAAAAAAGGCTGAGCGCCAAAGAATTGAGGCCTTTGAACTCTAGTGCTGGAGAAGACTCCTGCGAGTCCCTTGGACTGCAAGGCGATCAAACCGGTCAGTCCTGGAGGAGATCAACCCTGACTGCTCTTTAGAAGGCCAGATCCTGAAGCTAAAACTCAAATACTTTGGCCACCTAATGAGAAGGAAGGACTCACTGGAGAAGAGCCTAATGCTGGGAAAGATTGAGGGCAATAGAAGAATGGGACGACAGAGAATGAGGTGGCTAGATGGAGTCACTGAAGCAGTAGGCGTGAGCTTAAATGGACTCCAGAAGATGGGAGAGGACAGGAAGGCCTGGAGGAATGTTGTCCATAGGGTCACGATGGGTCGGACATGACTTCACAGCTAACAACAACAATCTCACTCTTGGTCTTTACTATGTATTTCTTCATACATCTTTCATCTCTATGTGGGACAAGCAAAATAATGATTGTGGCACTCTCCTTAGGACCTCCTTCAAAGTGCTCCAGGTGGAGCCAGAGGGAGAAGGTTAACTGATGGACCTCCAGAGCCAGGCAATATACGACAAAAGTGAATGCTGTATTCAATACGCACCCAGCTGTGAAAGAGCATACATTGCTTTGTATCCAAAGCAGAACATCCAGACTCAGTCACAGTTTTGTTCCATACGTTATTAACCTTGTGAGCTCTCAAGCTTCCTCCTTCCGTTATGTAGGACAGTGATTAATATTTATATGTTACTTATATGTAAGGGTGTAGGTCAGTGGTGGTGAACCTATGGCATGCGTGCCAGAGGTGGCACTCAGATCCCTCTCTGTGGGCATGTGCACCACTGCTGCCAGCAGCTTGCCCAAGTCCATTAGGCCACTGCCCCAGCACAAAGGAGGTGAAGAGGCCAGCTAGCAAGCTCGAGTAGAGGTGGTAGAGCATGCCCACACCCAGCAAGCCAAAGGCCACGCAGAGCAGAGAAAGCCTGATCCCCATCGGCGCCATGGCCCCCCAGTCCCAGCTAGCATTGTGTGCCTCCCCCCATCTATGCTGGGCCTCCTGCCCACAGCCCCACCCACCAGAGACCCTCTGGATTTCCCCCAACCCTGCCTGGCCCCCACAGGTGTCTGAAAGGTTCACCACCACTGGTGTACGTCTATACATACATTGTATATAGTATGTTTAAATGTGTGTCATGTATGTGTACACTTTGAGAACAAGCAACTAAATGTTATTTTTAATGTGTGCCATTGTACCCACAGTAAAAAAAAATATGACAATAAAGGTTATCTGTCTGTCTGAATATCCTTTCATGTTCTGATATTGTGGATTCTTCTTAGTTTGTTACCAGGCAATATGCTAAACAGTGTTGCTGTTTAAATGCTGCAGGCAATCTTATTGAGGTCTACCACTTTCTACATATGGGCATAATAGGTACTCCTTGACTTACGATCACAATTGAGCCCAACCCTTTTGTTGCTAAGTGAAATATTGGTTAAGTGAGTTTTGCCCCATTTTACAACCTTTCTTGCTACAGCTGTTAAGTGGATCACTGCAGTTGTTAAGTTAGTAAGTAGGTTTTTAAGTGAATCTGGTTTCCCCATTGACTTCGCTTGACAGAAGGTCACAGGAGCTGATCATATGACCTTGGGACACAGCAACCGCCATCAATATGAGTCAGTTGCCAAGCATCTGAGTTTTGGTCACATGACCATGGGGGTTGTAAGTGTGAAGAATGCTCATAAATTGCTTTTTTTCAGTGCCCTTGTAACTTTGAACAGTCACTAAATAAATTGTAGTAAGTCGAGGACTACCTGTACTTGACTTACAACCATAATCGAACCTGCCCATTACAGTCATAAAGCAGGTCATCATGGGACCAACCCATGTTTACGACCTTTTCTTGCAAAAGTCACTAATTGAATCACCATGATCATTAAGTAAATCTGTAGCCACTAAGTGTACCCATTGTTCCTGTTAGTCTGGCACTGCGCAGTCACCATCCATGCTGAATCCGCACATTCATTCATTCATTCATTCATTCATTTCCCATTGCTGTAATTTATTTTAAATGGTAGATCTTATAGAACTGAAGGGAAAAGAAGAAAGTAGAGGATGAGATGGTTAGATAGTGTTATCCGTGTAATGAAGGTGAATTTGAGCAAATTCAGGAAGATGGTGGGGAGGGGGAGGCTGGCTTGCTGTGGTCCATGGGGGTTGCAAAGAGTCGAACATGACTTAACAACTGAACAACAACAATAGAGGACACATTTATTCTGAGTTATAAATGTACAAGAGACTAGAACTGAATACTGTAATTTAAAGGAATTTTAAATCTTTCTTTCTGTTTGGCAACCTTTCACTTACTGTAGCACAACGCCAATTCTGTCTCGTGCCTAGAATATCCAGACCTATGTGTTTTTCCCTCTCTAATTTATGCAGATTTTATATTCAAAGAAATCAGTCATTTTCGCCAAGGATTCTAGAGTTAGGAAGACTTCACCCAGGTAAATGACAATAAGAGTAGGAACAGAGGTCTTTGGAGATATAGGTGTCCACAGGGGGTAAGGGTGTGGTTTCAGGTAAGAAAGAACATGCATAACAACATAATCACTGAAATGCAATGAACTGTGTTTTTCTGTCACATGTCAGGTTGCAAGGACACAATCCATGCTGACATCTCCCCAAGTGTTATTTGAGTTTTATCACAGTAAAAGCACTGTCATTTATAGAAGTACTTCACTTTCTTGAAAACAAAAGCAAAATTCACTTTCAAAATTTCAGCAAAACAGAATTCTTCTTCTAGAGCTCATAGCAGTTGCATCACTTCATTGGATGGGGGGAAGGGGGTATCAGTCCTAACTATGTTTTTGAGGTGTTTGTCCCCATTTTGAGCTTGATCGTGAAAATTTATGGATCCTAGCTAATCAGCACAGTTTTAATGCATAGTTTTTAGATAAGGTAAAGTTAAAGGTTCCCCCGCACATGCGTGCTAGTCGTTTCCAACTCTAGGGGCCGGTGCTCATCTCTGTTTCAAAGCCGAAGAGCTAGCGCTTGTCCGAGGATGTCTCCGTGGTCATGTGGCCAGCATGACTAGACACCAAAGGCGCACAGAATGCTGTTACCTTCCCACCGTAGTGGTCCCTATTTTTCTACTTGCATTTTTATGTGCTTTCGAACTGCTAGGTTGGCAGAAGCTGGGACGAGTAACAGGCGCTCACTCTGTTACGCAGCACTCGGGATTCGACCCACCAAACTGCCAACCTTCTGATCGACAAGCTCAGTGTCCTAACCCACTGAGCCACCACGTCCCTGTAGTTTTTAGATACATAAGATATATTCTAATAATAAGGATTTTGTTACCTTAAGCTGTCACGGTTGAATTGCTAAGATGCCTGCTAACTTCTATTGCTACTCAACTTGCCATAGAAACAGGGGGAGGGCTAGAAAGCCTAGGGAAGAAATGGGATTCCAAGAAGCCGTCCATGGACCATGAGAGTCTACAAGAATGCCAAGGTCACTAACATAGTTGTCTGTCGGAGAAATGGACCATTCTCATAACAAACCAAAGACATATGATTGGGCAATGTGAACATCCAGTGGGTGGGGGTTAAGGGAAATTATTGTTAACTAGGCAGATTTTCACATGGGAAAACCAGAGGTGGTTTTGTTTCTTTAGTTCTGAGATGTGTATTCAATAAAGTTGATCTTTTATGGTGCTTCAAAGCCTTGAAAATTCCTTGATTTTGAGTTTGCTAGTCGGACAGTTGACATAAGCGTCTGAGATGATTAGTACCTTGGTATAGATTTTCTTCACAGACTGTAGGATTTTGTGGTCGTTGTTGGTTTTCCATGATGCAGATCATTCCATTATCAAAAAACATCTGGAATTACCACATAAAACAGGGTAGTTGGGAACTCCAATGGAGTTCAACAAAATAAAACAAAATAGGAGTTTCATTTTTCTCAACAAAGCAATTGGAACAGCATTCAGACAATTCATACCATGTTGTTCTTGGTTTAGGGTTTCCTGCCTAAGCAAGGGGTTGGACTAGAAGACACCCGAGGTTCCTTCCAACTCTGTTATTCTGTTATTCTTCAGAGAGAGATTTAGAGACAGGTTCTGCTGTCTGAATGGTGATACCTCATAACCTTGGTGTTGCTTACTTTGCTGATTTTCTTATACTTAAATTTTACGTTGTTATTTGTAAGTCACTCAGAGAATTCCAAAATGGCGTGGCATATAAGACAGCACAGCAAATAAATGCTAAATAAAAATGATGGGAGATATAATTATTTCTCAAGATTTAAGCCATTAAAAATATACCTCTCTTACTTGGAAAGAAACATCAATGTTTGTACATCACTGTGTCTTGTGATATCTCCAAATGTCTCTTAGATGTCACATGTGTGAAAATACGTTTTGGAGACATTTGCATTAATTTAATTTAATTTAATTTAATTTAATAATATTTATATACCGCCCTTCTCCCTGAGGACTCAGGGCGGTTCACAGGGCAGAATAAAATACTAAATACAAACGTTAAAAAGAGATTAAATAGTTGCCCATATTAAAACAGTTAAAATAGAATTCTAAAACACCAAGTTAAAAACTAAACCACCAAAAATAAAAAACCCCACCAATCCCCATCAGGCTAGGCCGGCTTGTACAAACAGAAAGGTCTTGAGATCGCGACGAAAGGAGCGAAGATCGGGCGCCATCCGGAGCTCTACCGGTAGCTGGTTCCACAGCTCCGGAGCGCCCACAGAGAAGGATCTCCCCCTGGGGGCCACCAATCGACATTCTCTGATCGGTGGCACCCTGAGGAGGCCCTCTCTGTGGGAACGCACAGGGCGCAGGGAGCTTGATGCCGGCAAGTTGCATTTCATTACAACTATGAAATGAATTCCTTCTGTTCAATTGAAAAGGTTTTACGAGCTATACATGCTTGTTTACTTGCAAGTTTTATCTATCAGTTTGATATAAGTATCATAAAACAAACTTTACTAAAGTGTTTAATTGCTTAGGGCTAATAGACCATAATTATGTGTCATTGCAGTTCTTAAGTTATTAGACCAATTTTCTTCCTTAAGCCCAAGAACATAGAAAGCCCTAAAATACCTCATTTTTCCTGTCTTATTACAGTTATTAATAAGATATCATTCTTATCACTCATTATGCAAAGGGCATTATAGATATGCCAACTCATTTTTTTTATTAATGGATAAAATGGATTTTTTTTCTTCTCATCATAATTAAAGGTTGTTTCCCCAGTTTCTGCAATTAAACCCTGTTATGAACAGAAATATGTTATTTGGAAAAAAAATCTTAATAAAAGGTTTATGGACTCTTAGTCTTTCTAACGCAACTTGTGAACTTTTGCCCTCTGGAAAAATTGAAGGATTTAATCCCAGTTCTCAGCTTTGAGTTATGAACTATAAGGTTAAAGATTAGCACTTGCCATTTTCTGTGCCTCTTAGGCAAAGTTTGCTAACGGCATCCATTAAATTACAGAAAGCTACACAATATGGGGATGAGAAAAATTGCCAGGGAGCTGGGGCTGAATCCAGCATGTTGTAACAACCAACATGGGTGTATTCCCTGGCTGGACTCAGGAAGAAAGTTTGTGTCATGAATTGAAATGAATTTATGTACAGGATACAGTGATGTTCTGATCCGTCCCCTTATTATCTTAAAAGTAAATAAATAAATAAATCAACCTCAGCCTGGCAGGTCTTCCCAGTGTCCCCTCAATGGGAAACGTAAATGATATCTAATGAGCTTCAACTTAGGGAATCCCTGTGCTGTAAAACAAATTGCAAGGGAAGTGTCAGTTAGCCTGACATTCTGTACTGAAATCAGCCTATCTTCTTCAAAAGTGCCTGCATAATGCATGCAGTCATTTATAATGCATAGCGTTATTACAATAAATACCCAAGGATTTGTAGTGGGAATGATGAGTCACTTGTAAATGGTTGCAAAGTGGATAAAGAAGAAAATGTATTTACATAGTGCTTAACTCCTGATACATTTGAAAGCGGTTGGCCTGATGAGAACAGCGCTGCCGTAATCTGAAATATACGGTAATTTTTCTGCTCTAATGTTTTGTTTTTCTTCCCCTTTCTTTCTTTACTTTTGACTTGCAGGTTTCTTGAGCACTGGGGACCAAGCAGCTAAAGGGAATTATGGCCTCCTTGATCTCATTCAGGCCTTGAGATGGACTAGTGAAAATATTGGGTTCTTTGGGGGCGACCCGCTGAGAATCACTGTTTTTGGATCTGGCGCCGGTGGTTCATGTGTCAATCTTTTGACTTTATCCCATTATTCTGAAGGTAACCGTTGGAGCAATTCAACCAAAGGTATTATTGCAGGTTGCAAATTTTGATGATTTTGGTGTCTGCATGCCACCATCATGCCTACTTTGTGACGCTCTTGCATAAATGTTCTTGATGTATCTAGATCAGACATGTCAAACACAAGGCCCGGGGGCAGGATCCGGCCCGCGAAGTGGTTTCATGTGGCCTGCGAAGCCATCCTGGAAACAGTGAGGGAACGGCCCCCACTGCCTTGCCCTGGCTCAAGGACCCTCCTTCTGCCAGAGACCCTCAGATCTGTCCCACTCCTGCCCAGGCCCCCATAGGCACCCTTGATGCGAACGATGTAGAGCTGGCCACACCCACCCAGTGGGCCATAAGCACTCTAGCCACGCCCACCCAGTAGGCCACGCCCACCCTGGCCATACCCACCCGGCCCCCTGAGGGCAACCGCAATGCTGATGCGGCCCTCAATGAAATTGAGTTTGACACCCCTGATCTAGATAATGCCCCCCCAAAATATGAGTCCACTTTTGGTTTGAGGTTATGTACCTACAATTTATGCAAATTAAATCTCTATGTATTTCTTCTGCCGTAGCAGTTTTTCTTCTCCTATACCTGTTTGTATATTTGTCTCTGTGTAATGGATTTAGTTTAGTTTAGTTTAGTTTAGTTTTTAGTTAGGCTACTTTAGTTAGGCTTCAGGTATGTGTATAATAATTACTATCACAAGTATTTCCACAAACAGAATAAGGGGGTATTGATAATTAAAACAAACAAATCTTCAAACATACTTCCAGAATGGGTGTGTATTGAATAGTGCAGATGCAAATTATAAGTAAGGTTTTTATTTATTTATTTAATACATTGCTTTTCTGTAGCAAAAAGTGTTTTACAATAAGTAGTAAGTAGGTAAAAATTTGTAAAAAAAATTTAATGCCATAATAATTGCCAGTTATCCATAAACTATATTAATATTTTCCAGATAGTGAGCAATAATTTGGAAAATTACCAACTGTAATCCACGATATAGCCTAACTAAACTGAACTGTATGTCACTATAGCATTTATTCAATGAAGGAAAGGTTGATGGTATTAAAAGACTCTCAATCCCTCAGTTGGGTTCTTCTTTTCATGGTTAAATTACGTATTGGGTATTACAAAAAAAAATTTTTTTAATTCCATCCCATATTGAAACCCACAATTATCTAATGAAACAATGTGGTGGGATTCAAAGGAGATATTTGGCAGTTTTTTACACAATGAAATTTGTTCCTCAATGATGTGGTGAGGTCATCAGGGTAAGGTGGCTTGAAATGAGGATTAGATGAAATCGTATTGATGCCTACTGTATCCAGATGTTTGTGATGCTTGGAATAAGCCTAGTCTTAAAGTTAAGGTTGTGAGCTTTCAAAAGTATTTCAAAAGCATTTGACACTCCATTAAAACTGTAAATTTTAAAAGATGCACTTTCGGTTTGAACCATCAATGCTTTCTAAAGTTCTTAAAAACATAAGTTGGAACTTGTTTTTCCTAGTCCGCATGGAATTTGATGGAAACACAAGTATAGGTCATGCTAGCAAAATATTTTCTTGTGAGAAAGTGGGTATATATTTTATTTCCATTTCTACATCTACGTCTATCAAGATATGTAATAAAGAAAGTTTTCTGGAGAGAAAGTTAGTGACATTTGTACCATTCAAACTCTGTTTTGTGATTGCACGCCTATTTATGGCACAATTAAAAGCAGGAGGGTAGCAAACTCATTTACTATGAAGAGATTAACCCATCTCTTTACTGGATTCTGTGCTGCTTTTTTATTCGGGGTGGCTATAAAAGAAAGAAGAGAGGCTAGAACTGTTGCCTTAATGTTAGTAACAGGAAAATATACCATAGAAACACACTGTGCCAGTTCTACTGCATTGTCAGCAACAGCACCCAACAACCCAATGAATCCAAGTCCTTGATTTACAACTTTCATTTATTGAGCGTCCAAAGTTACTGTGGCACTGAAAAAATAATAATTTATGACCGTTTTTCACACTTACAATCATTGCAGCATCCCCATGGTCAACTGATCAAAATTTGAACTTGGCAACGGGCCCCTATTTATGATGCTTGCAGTGTCCCAGGGTCATGTGACCACTTTTTGTGACCGTCTGAAAAGCCAGGTCAAAAGGGAAGCCAGATTCACTTAACAACTGCAGTGATTCACTTAACCATTATAGTGAGAGCTGTGTCATAAAATGAGGCAAAACTCATTTAACTTAGCCATGGAAATTTTGGGCTCAGTTGTGGTCATAAATCAAGGACTACCTGTTATTAGACTTTTTTTAGCATTATTCTTGAAGACTGAATCAGTAAGACACAGGAACATTGGTTTGATACCTACTGCATACCCCCCACATTCTAATATTAACAAACCAATAAAACATGTTTTCTATTAGTGCATTTGCAAAGACTATATAATTTACATTTACTTGTTGACCATATTCCAGAATCTACCCTGGGTTTTTGTTGCTAATGAACAGAGTACATTTTCAGATGTCAGTATTTAGGGAGATACCTAGAGATAGAAAGCTTGCAAAACCTTTCCCTTGCCATCATTCTTTTCCTTTTTCCTCTACCACCACATTGCAGAATAAATTAGCTGTTTGACACGGAGAAGAAAGTGGATGGGCAATGACCTTTGCTCAGTGATTTATAGGAATCCAGTCTATTTTGAAACACACCTGGCATTTCCAGATGAAGGATTTCTTAGAAGCAAATGTTTCCAAGTTCACTGTATCTACTTGGGGACCACTGCCATAGTAGATTTCAAGCATGAATCCATTCACTCTGGTGCTATTTAATTTTTTTAATTGCTTAGTATTTTGTCAGACTAGAAGCAGATGGTCATTTGTAAGAGAATGAAAGTTTTAAAGAAGTCAGCAGAGCCTATACAGATAATCCTTGACTTACATCCATGTGGCTCAACAACCATTTGAAATTACAGCAGGCCTAGAATTGGTTTTTTACAGTCCCTAAAGCACTTGTGGCTGTCATAAAACGTTGTGTAACTCAGCCCCCCCATACCCCATGTTCATTTTGGTCACTTCCAACTGTCTCATGACTGTTTGCAGAGTCCCTCAGTTGTGTAATTGCAATTTGCAATGGTTTTTGCCAGTTTCTGGCAAAAGAAAAGGCCATTCAGAAGAATGGGTTCAAACTTACAAG
Organism: Vipera berus; assembly: GCF_964194415.1. Lineage (NCBI taxonomy): Eukaryota > Metazoa > Chordata > Lepidosauria > Squamata > Viperidae > Vipera > Vipera berus. The sequence goes on along the minus strand of NC_138207.1, from coordinate 14,774,265 downwards.
CACAGTATTTGCTTAACAACAGTGAAGTCACTTAATGACAAAAAAATGCCATAAAATTGAGTTTGGTCAAGTGAGTGCCTAGATTTAAGTTAAATGAGATCCCAGTTGTATATTGAGGATTATGTGTATTGTATTAAAACTTATTTTTCCTCATAATAGCCTCTATTCAAATGTGTTGGGGTTTTGTTTTTTTGCAAATGTGGAAAGCATCAAAAACCTATGAGGTTATTTGCCAGAAGCAAAAATTGGTTTAGTAGCCCCCTCGCGGTCAGAGATCTTTTGAACCCCAATCACCATCACACAGACCTGCATGATGCCCAGCTGCAAATTACTCCAAATTCACAAGATCAGCACTACTTGTAAGATTTCTGCATCCTCCTCCTCCTGAAATATTCCAAGATCTCATGTGAAAAAAATGGGGGGAAAATAATGAGTTTTCATATGAGATTCCTGGATTTGTCAGTGTTGTCTCTTGTGTGAGATTACAGGCAATTTTGGGTGCTGAGCTTTCAGGAACCATCAGGAGAAGTGACAAGGTTTCGAAGTTTAGCCAATATTTAATAAAGCCCAAGTCTCTTGTACTGTAGTGTGTGGACTGCTCATCTGTCAGTCTTTTCAGTGCCATTGCAGCTTCAAATAGTAGCTTAATGAATGGTTGTAAATCAAGGAATACCTGTAGTTGCATAAAGTTTTGGGGAGCTTTTAAGCTTTCCACTGCCTTTAAACGATGCTGAGAACTATTAGGTTGCCTGATCCTGTGTTTCCAGAGAGACCATTCCTTATTCTTATTTTCCAATTTATTTTTTGCTTTTCACCTGTCAGGTTCTTGAAGTCCCATTCATTCAATTAAAGCAGCTTATTTTACGATTGCCTGACTGGCCTCTCCAGTTAATTGCTTATGCTGCACGAATCCTTTGAGAGAAGTGCTTCCAAATACATGGGGCTGTGCATAACACATGAATCAATAAAATAGTTGAATCTTCCTCTAGATCCACAACATTAATTCCTAATCTACTCCAGGTTGAGGTTTTGAGGTTTCACCTTGAACCATGGTTGTGTAAGAGCTTTTGAGTGCTCCGAAATGCCTCTGAAAAAGAATGTGTAGCAAACCGAGAGTGATACGACAAATGCATTTCCTGATAGATTCAATAGTAAGTTAGAAATTATTTAAACACACACATACACGTACACATACACGTACACACCAGGAAAGGAAGAACTGTTTCTATTTTTTTGTTTGTGCAAACATGAGCCTCATTATTTGGAAAAGTAATACTTCTACGGAAGACTATTCTAGTCCCACAAAGCCAGCTGAGTGACCTTCTGCCAGTCCCCCTCCCTCAGCCCTAGGAAGGAGGCAATGGCAAAACCACTTCAATGGTACTGAAAGAAGTGACTTACGACTTTTTCCCCACACAACTATTGCAGCATTTCTCTGGTTGTGTGATCAAAATCAGGGCTCAAAGCAACTGTCCTGTACTGATGACGTTGCAGTGTCCCAGGGACATGTGATCACCTTTTGCAACCTTCTGACAAGCAAAATCAATGGAGAAGCCAAATTCATTGAACAGCCCTGGTACTAACTTAACAACTGCACTGATTCAGTTAACAACTGTGAGAAGAAAGATTGTAAAATGGAGCAAAACTCACATAACAACTGTTTCATTTAGCAACAGAAATGTTTGGCTCAATGTGGTGATAACTCAAGGACTACCTGCAATATCTGTTACAGGTGCTTGGTAGAATAAGATTTTGAAAACAGTTCAACTTTTTGCTTACTCCAAACTTAGGAAACATGAAGGGGAAAAAACTCACTGAATGGTTTTCTATGGTTTATATTAAATTCCATGATATAAGTAACCAACAGAGAAGCAACAAACTATAAATAAAATAAATTAAGCAGAGATTCATGCAGCTTTCTGGTTAAAAAAGTACTTCCTGTAGCTTTTTGTATAACAATGTTTCAAAAATATGGCATATTCTTCCTGAATTATATCTTGAAAGAGAGCCACAAATCTTTCTGCATTAATCTTTTGCAACATGGTTTCAACCTGCACTAAATTGCATAGGCCATATGCAAAAATCTAGAATAACACTGTGCCATCAATTGTGCCCCATTTCACATGTTTATTTTTTTCTTTTCCCCAATTAAATATCTCAGAACTGGCACTTAAATACTGCAAGTAGATAGAGCGAAACTGTGTTAAATATCTCTGTGATTAAAAAAGAAGGAACTTGCAAAAAAAAAATATGAACTGAGATTGCATTCCTTGTCACACATGGCTTATTAGCAAAACTGTAGTTTACTCTATTTGTTTCCTTATTCAGTCTTCTAGAAACTGGAATTGAAGCCTTTTCATAAAATATGAATCCCCATTTATTTTTTTTACAAATTTGAAATGGGTTCCTTCAAATTGGATAATGAAGTGTGCCACAAAGCTGGGCTAAATGCACAATAGAGATAAAAAAAAAATCAGTACATTATGTTTGTGGTTGCTAATAGTTCTTTTTCAAGTTTTATATGGAAGCAGCCTTCCAATAGGTTTTGCTCTTTTCCATTATTATTTTACAATAATTATGTGTAGCTCATATTTGGACATAAGTATGTCACGTAGTTTAGCTGCCCATTTTTCAACCAATCAAGTCTTTCCTCTTTCTTCCCACTGTTCTCTTCCTTGTCCTTCTCTATATTTCTTCTTTCCTAATTACCCATAGAAAGAGTGAAGGATGTTAGAGTAGCTGTGACAGCCACTCTTGCCATACACAATCTCAGATGTCTTGAGAGCTCCACATTATACAAATTGTCCCTTATTTGCCAGTCTTCCCTTTCTTTGGCTATATGGTAGCAGTACTTGCTGCCACTGCTCCTAATTATTTTGTAATGCTGAAATCTTAATTCAGATATTTTAAGCATGTTATCTATTGTCCCCACTGAGTAACATTTTCCCCTAACTTTATCCTCTACTTTATCACACAGGTCTTTTCCAAAGAGCAATAGCTCAAAGTGGAACAGCTCTTTCCAGCTGGGCAGTCAGTTTTCAGCCTGCAAAATATGCCAGGATGTTGGCAACAAAAGTTGGTTGCAATGTATCGGACACCGTAGAATTAGTAGAATGTCTACAGAAGAAGCCGTACAGAGAACTTGTTGATCAGGATATTCAACCAGCCCGATACCACATAGCCTTTGGTCCAGTTATTGATGGGGATGTGATACCAGATGATCCTCAGATACTGATGGAACAGGGGGAATTCCTCAATTATGACATTATGTTGGGTGTTAACCAAGGAGAAGGGCTCAAATTTGTGGAAAACATTGTTGACAGTGAAGATGGCATATCTGCTAGTGATTTTGACTTTGCTGTCTCAAACTTTGTCGATAACTTATATGGGTACCCAGAAGGCAAAGACATCTTGAGAGAAACTATTAAATTTATGTATACAGACTGGGCAGATAGACACAATCCTGAAACAAGAAGAAAAACACTCCTGGCTTTATTTACGGATCACCAGTGGGTGGCACCAGCAGTGGCTACAGCTGATCTTCATTCAAACTTTGGGTCACCTACATATTTTTATGCCTTCTATCACCATTGCCAAACAGATCAGGTTCCTGCCTGGGCAGATGCTGCTCATGGAGATGAAGTTCCGTATGTATTAGGAATTCCCATGATTGGTCCCACTGAATTGTTTCCTTGTAATTTTTCGAAAAATGACATCATGCTAAGTGCAGTGGTGATGACCTATTGGACAAACTTTGCAAAGACTGGGTAAGTCCTGGAGGAGAACCTGGATGTTAATGTAGATCAAGGACTAAGCAAGGCAACAAAATCACGGTTCCCAATCACACCACACAAAATTACAGAGAGAGAATGAAAAAAAATACAGGTAGTCCTCGACTTACAACAGTTCATTTAGTGACTGTTCAGAGTTAAAACGGCAATGAAAAAAGTGATTCATGACCAATTTTCACATGAATGTTGCAGCATCGCCATGGTCATGTGATAAGAATTAAAATGCTTGGCAACTGGCATGTATTTATGACGGTTGCAGCGTCCCGGAATCACGTGATCCCCTTTTGCAACCTTCTGACAAGCCAAGTCAGTGGGGAAACCAGATTTACTTAACAACCATGTTAGTAACTTAACAACTGCAGTGATTTACTCAACAACCGTAACAGCAAAACTCACTTAGCAAATGTCTTGCTTAGCAACATACATTCTGGGTTCAGCTGTGGTCATAAGTCAAGGACTACCGGTATGTGTAGGTTGTTAAAGAAGTAGAGTGTAGAAATTGAATTGTGGACATTTTAAATAGTTTCAGGGAGTTTATAATGGACCTGGGCAACTCTCAAAATCTAATATAGATATTCCCACAAGCACTAGCACACACTGAAAAGAAAAAAAACTATTTCTAATGAAGAATCATTAAAATTTACAGATGATTGAATTTTTATGCTCTGACCGTTTTCTCCCACCTAGAAGAACTCCTTGTTTTTCTGCTTCAGGCAGAAAGGAGTAACAGACAGATGTCTGAGAAAGGTGGGTAACTCTCACTGGAAGGAATTCTAGCAGGATCTGATGATAAATGACTTTCAGCACATGCATCTAGTAAACATTAAGGGATAAATTGCACTAAAATTGATTAATGCATAGATATCTGCTGCAGCCCTTAGACAGTGAGCAAATATCTCTGCATTATAAGGTCATCGCAGGGATTACAATGAATTGACAAATTCAGAGTGTTCGACTATTCTGAAAATCCTTCTTGTTGTTATGATCAAGTATCATGAAAATAATTGGCCGATTTATGGCTGCAAAGACATCCATTGCTACTGCACTTAATGTAACGTTATTTAAAATGTTTTTTGAAAAGTATATTAGATGGATCATTAATGAAAGATCGAGTAAGGGAAATCTTCACCTTCAAAACTGTTATGTTCATCAAAATTAGCTCCAGGAGTGAAAGAAATACAAATACACCAAGAATGGAAATTGGCCCTACAGTATACCTTGCTAAACCAGATAGATGAAAAAAAAGTAGCTTGGAGAGGTGCATATATTTGGAGAATTTTTACAAGCACCAAAATATAATTTTTGCATAAAGATATATACCAATGGCTTAAAACATACTTTTGTGGAGATACGCAGGTAATAACAATTTCAGAATTTGTTAAATAGCTTCAGTAAAAATGGTCAGACCTAGCTAATATACAATGTGCATTGTAGACTGGATTTAGACTGAACTAAATTTCCACTGGAGATACCTAGCTAAATGTTATAGGAAAATGATTCTGAACTTGCTTGAACCTTGATTTTGCTAATGCAGTATTATATTATTGCACTCTATTATTATTGTGAAGATGATAATAACAATGATGATGTTGATGATGATGATGATGAATATAATATGAAACCTGAACTTTTCATTGTATTTTGCTCTATGCTTAGGAAAAAAAATGGATCTAGATTTAAGAAATATATATTCCAATGAATACGCTTTAATTTAGCAGTAAATTTAGTTCCATTAATGTCATGCAGTCTGTTCTTTTAATATGACTAAGGCTGAATGTTAATCATATTCTTAATTCATCCTAATTTAAGACTGTGTTTTGTGAAATGTTCTGCTAAGCCGGTAAAAAAAATACTTTTAAAAGAAACACCAATTTTCAAAAAAGCTTGACATTTCCCATTTTTCTCCTAGGGATCCCAATCAACCAGTTCCACAAGATACTAAGTTCATTCACACAAAACCTAATCGTTTTGAGGAGGTAGCATGGACCAGATACTCTCAAAAAGATCAACTTTATCTTCACATTGGATTAAAGCCACGAGTGAAGGAACATTACAGAGCTAATAAGGTCAACCTGTGGCTGGAACTAGTACCTCACCTGCATAATCTTAATGACATTTCACAGTATACCTCTACAACAACTAAAGTGCCATCAACTGATATTACTTTCAGGCCAACCCGGAAAAATTTGGTACCTGTAACATCAGCTTTTCCTACAGCCAAGCAAGATGATCCCAAACAACCGCCGAGTCTAATTTCAGGAGATCAAAGAGACTATTCCACGGAGTTGAGTGTCACCATTGCTGTGGGAGCATCCTTGCTGTTTTTGAACATCTTAGCCTTTGCAGCATTATACTACAAAAAGGACAAGCGGAGACATGACGGGCATCGGCGATGTAGCCCTCAGCGTACAACTGCCAATGATCTCACCCACGCACAAGAAGAGGAAATAATGTCCCTCCAAATGAAGCACAGTGACTTGGGTCATGAATGTGAATCCATTCATCCACATGAGGTGGTTCTTAGGACCGCCTGCCCCCCAGACTACACGCTAGCTATGAGAAGGTCACCTGACGATATTCCTTTAATGACCCCCAACACGATTACAATGATTCCAAACACTATACCTGGGATACAACCCTTACACACATTTAATACATTTACCGGTGGACAGAACAGCACTCTGCCCCATCCACATCCTCATTCACATTCAACAACTAGGGTATAGCCAAACAAGATGATATGAACTTTTATTTTTGGGGTGGATTCCAGTGGGTTATAATTGCTGAAGACTTAACTTGGCTTTCAACCCTACAAGACTCTTATTATTTAAATTTGGAGGAATATTATGTGAATATACATATCGAGAACTTGAGGGAATTGGGAAAAATGAATTGTACATATATACAAATGAACTTTTAAAAAAAGAGAGAAAGCATAACTTTAGCAATTGCTTGAAGCAATTGTCTTGAATGGTACTTTTTACATTCACACTATTATTTTTTTTGAGAATTTAAGTTACATGATGGAATTAGGCACGTGCAACACAGGAGTGGGAGAGAAACTACAACTGAAAAATTAAAAATTAAACGTTCTATAAATATGCACAAGGAACACATTGATGGAATGTCACATCATTTGCACCAGTTTTTATTTGGAATTGTTTTCTTATGTAGGCCATATTTACACCTTTGGGTCAGTATCCAAAGCATCAAAGCTGTTAAAGGCCTTAGACACAGGCTCATGTGCTGAGATCTGCCAATTTGTTTTGGTTTTGGTTTTTTAACAAAGTAACCATGTTCTGGAAATCTGGCAGCTTCAAGATTATCACACAAGTGCTGTCGGTATGAACATTGTGGGAATAAAAGAACTGAATATTTTTTCGCACAACGTGCATGATAATTTATTAAGCTTGGTGGGTGTGCTGCTGATTAAGCTGTCATTAAAATCTTTCTCATGCCATTGGAGTGTCCATCAGAAACTTATTTCCTTGATTGGCCTAACTGAAGAAAGGTTTGTTTTCTAGGGGAGGGGGGAAAAAAAGGAAATTACTCCCTTCTAGTAATGGAGGTCACTGAGGTAGCTTCCAGAAAGAATTGTCAGTTTTTCCCAACCTAATGTTCTTCAGATGCATTGGGCTTATTTTTGGTGGCAAATTGACAGTGAAGTCCAAGATTATCTGACGGGCAACATGTTGAGGAAAAAAAATCCCCTCTAAGACTTCAGCAGTGAAATAATGTGAAAGGTAAAAGCAATGGTAAATGAGAATAATTTCTCCCTACTCCATCACCACCGTGCTATTAAGTTACATTTAATAGGGCATCTTTTGATGAAGCAATCCCCATTTGAGTCTAGTTTCATTGCAATCCCTTCCACTTACATGAATAATAGTTCAGTGAACAGAACCACGACAACATCAAAAGAACAAGGAAGATTCTAAGAATTATTTGCTAGGAATACGTTGCCAGAGGTAAAAGTGACCTTTCCAAAAATGATCACAACAAATTTCAACTTTCACTTATTCATACGGCCAATTACATTGCATGAGAACAAATTCACTTTCACGATTCCCAAGGGACTCCCCTTTTTGCTTTGTGTATCACGAGTGAATCACAGAGTGTACAAGAAAGGAGATTCCTCTACTTTATTGATACTGCGATTAGAATAATGTGGAATAATCTGGAAATGTTTAATTCTGCATTTTGTTTAATATTGTCTGGATCTGAAAACAAAAGTCGGCTAAAATGGCAGGATGATCTTTGCCCTTTCGCCCTTGCCTCCCAGTTACTTTTATTTTTTATTTTTTTTAAAAAATGGTCTGTTGTGGTCATTCAAAAAAAAGTTTGTATGTATAATCATACATTTATATATTTAAAAAAAGAGGGGAAAAATAAGATGGACTAAAGAGCACAGCCCTGGTGATTACAGTTTCTCTTTTCCTGTATTATATTTCTATTAGAGTACAGTTATGTGATTTTTATTTTATTTTGCATTTTTTCAAATGACTAGCAATTTTGATAGTTTGTAAGATAACACGCAGAACTTTCTCTGACAAACTAACTGCAGTAACAGAAAATGTTTCTTTTTCAGTTACTCTTTTTCAAGATTGAAAGCTTATTACACATACAACAAATTGTATACAACTTGATGGGGGAAATTATTTGTACTTCTGGGCCACTAATGCTGGCTCTGCTGAGTGAAAAATAAAAAGCTAATCTGAATAATGAACATTATAATTATTCCAATACTAAGAGACCTGGTATCTGCTCATTAAAGAGCCGAAGTGTTTATTGCTGTTTTGTCATTTTTTAAAAAATGAAGTAATGGTAACTGTCTCAGAATAAAGAGTTATTTCTTGAGACCAATCTGGCTTTTGAAGACTTTTGTATGCTTCTACGAGATCAGATATATTTGTATAGACCTCACCCTACAGTTCTCTTTGGAAAATGTTCAGGTTATGAATGCCTAACTCATTAGCTATGATCCGTTGTATACTTACAGGGTAGAATCTGTCACCAAACTTTTATAGTGTATAGGATTAGGGTCCTTGATTTACCAATAGTATTTCCAAATATTGGCAAAAAAAAAGGTATTTTGCAAATTATTTCATGCACACAAACGCACACGAGATGGTTTCAAATCATATTTTACTGCTACCGCAAAAGAGCCATTTTTCAACAAAAAGAAAACATTTGGTCAAGCATAAATGTTATCAGCACACCTAGCAAATACAGGTAGTCCTCAATTTATGACCACAATTGAGCCCAAAATTTATGTTGTTAAGTGAGACAGGTGTTAAGTGAACTTTGCCCCATTTTACAACTTTTGTTGCCCCAGTTGTTAAGCTAATCATTGCAGTTGTTACATTAGAATGTGGTTGTTATGTAAATCTGGCTTCCCCATTGTTTGTCAGAAGGTCAGAAAAGGGGATCACATAACCCCAGGACACTGTGACCGTCATAAATATAAGCAGGGCTCTTTTTCTTTTACCAAAAAAGCACTGAATATAAGTCAGTTGCCCAGGGTCTGAAGTTTGATCACGTGACCATGAAGATGCTCCAAAAGTTGTAAGTGTGAAAAATGGTCATAAGTCACTTTTTCCAGTGCCACTGTAACTTTGAATGGTCACTAAATGAACTGTTGTAAATCGAGGACTACCTGTACATTTTCAAAAAAAAAATTCCAAACATTTATTTTAGCTGTGTTTAAAATTAGCGCAGAAAAGAATGGTCTCAGTGTTCAAAACGAGTCACCTTTTTGGCTGCCTGTTTCCCCTATCCCCCAGTAGAAGTTAAAACAGGGAAAGTCTTCAAAATTCAGGGTGGTCTCTTTGCAATTACTGCCTGATGTGGTTGTGACTGTGACCTGCCAAATGTAAACCAATAAAAAGAACTGTTTGCCATTGGATAACTATTGTTGAATTGGAAGGTTGTATTTTGAAATGTGATCAATGGAAGCAAACTAAAAGTGTGTGTGTATATATAAAATAAATTTGGATTGCTGACAAAGAATTAAAGGGAGACTGATATAATTCTTTGTCAGCAATCCAAATTTATTTAATACAAACAATTGTCGCAGTTGCGACTTGCTGCCTGTGGATGGCCCTAGTTTGGGCTGATACAGGCAAAAGATTTTGCCCATATTTGGGGCGACGAGGTGCTCATTTCAAACTTATTTGTTCTCATCAGTCAGCCATACCCTTCTGAGATTCAAACCTGGGCCGACTGCGTCTTAAGCAGTTGTTTTAACCCCTAGGCCACAGGCTCTCTCTCTCTCTTTGTTAGCTGAGAAGCAAGGGAGATATGTGTTAAATGTTTGTATTTAGAATGCACTTGCTTAGGTCCCAAAAACGGGACAAATCTTATTTCCTGTTTCAGCCTAACCCAAGGGCCATCTACAGGCAGTAGCCACAGTAGTGGCAGCTCATATTTGTGTAAATTTAACTAACAAAGTGTGTGTGTGTGTGTGTGTGTGTGTGTGTGTGTATGTGTGTGTGTGTAAGGCCATAAGCTAGAATGACACATTGAAATACATCCAAAAGCATTTGGTTCCAAATAAATTTCTATGCTAAGTTCATGCCAGACACATATCTCTTTATAGCCTTTTCTATATATACAATCCCTGATTTAGTTAAAATGATAAATATGAGTATGATGCCATACTAAACCTATGATTTGGGTGGGGTCTCTGTCAATCAGTCATTGCATTGTAACAGAATGCTGGAAATACCCAACTCTGAATTATGCCAGAGAATTTGCTGTTTAATAGTAAATAGCAGTGAAACAAAAGAGATCATGATTGAAAACATGGGGCAATCTCTTCACGTTATTTTCAATTAAATACAATTAGACTTATTTCCTGTGAGTGCTGCTCAGTTCTCTGTATTATCCCCTCCCAAATTCCAGCATAAAGCTCCCAGCAACTCCATTAAAAGCTGAATGTGTTCTTGAACCACACCTCTGCATACACAAAGTTATACACATCAGTTTGATAGGTTTTGTTATTCTTTTCACAAAAACAGGGCAGCAATTTCTCATTCTGGTCCTGTATAATTGGCAGCGGAAGTCAATAAGTGCATCAAAGCTTTTGTAGTCATATCTCAGATGGGGGTGCTGAGTTTAGAATCCATTCTAATATATAAATGGAGGCGTTGAACTGATTTTGATGGAGAGAAGATTTATCTCACAGACGTGATGTGGAATGTGAACACCATTATGAACAAAAGAGTTACATATGCAAAGTTGTAGAAGCCACCGAATCAAATGCTTGTGTGCAACAGAACTCCATCATATAGAACAGAAATTAAAGCCATCACACCTCCATAGAAAACCCATTATTTTTTTCCTTCCACTTTATTTATTTATTAAATATATATGTCATTTAATATATGTCACTATCCAAAGTGACTCTTGTTACTTACTATTAGTATTGCTTCAAAAGAGTAGAATGCCTTACATAAAGTAAGACAGTTTTGAAATGTCTAAACTAGAATTTAAAAATAAATCAACTTGAAACACAAACATGTAAGAAATAGTACAGAAAATGTAACACAGAGAGATTTGGATATGATTTTCCCCTTCCTTTTCAAAACCTAGCCATTTGGAAAATTAAATTGAAAGTGATGCTATTTTCTTTCATGCATATTTCTATAAACAAGGTTTGAAATGGATCAAAGAAAGTTTACAGTTATTATTTCTTGTAATATCTATTTTCTTCATATGCCTATGCACACATACATTTTTGTACTTATTGAGGAAAAAACAATGCATCTCCGTAAGAAAAATAATGCTGTGGACCCATACATTATCCATTTTCCTAATGCATCTGGAAAATGTAGACCATTCAGAGAATACATCAGCAAGACATTTGATGGAATACAACTCAAGGAAAAAAAATCACTCTATTCCTTACTTCTGATGACATATATCTCAGTGTCTCCCACAGCAGAGCAAGTGTTATATTGTCAGTGCCATGCAGGAAGAGGAGTCTTATAGCCTGGAACTCTCCTTTCTGTCTTTCAAAAGCTCATTGGATTCTCCTTCTCCCCATCCAATCATAAATTCCAATTAAATCACTTTACCTACATTGTTTTGATGGATACTGTATATAAAATAAAGGATTAAGACAGAGCTATAATTTTAAGCATGGTGGAAACACTAGCATCTTTGCTGGTCTATATGTTTTGCTGTTATGAGACAAGCTCTAATGTTCTGAAATTATTTGCATTAAAACAATCGGCTTTACTATCCATTTATGCAATTGCTATGGCGGATGCATGCTGCGGGTGGAAAAAGCAATACTATGTTCCCTGATTTCTGAACAGTAACATGTTGCTGAAATTGCTTTTGAAGGAGCTCAGTTGGCACAGTGGTTAGAATGCAGTATTGCAGGCAAACTCTGCCCACAGCCTGGAGTTCAATTTTGATTAAGATTGATTAATCCTTCCATCCTTCTGAGGTCAGTAAAATGAGGACCCAGATTGTTGGGGACAATATGTTGACATTGTAAAACATCCAAAGAGTGCTATAAATCACTATAGGGTGATCTAAGTGCTATTGCAATTGCTGTTCTAAAATTAAGAAACTTCTAGAAAGTGAATTAACATTAAGCATTTTCTTCTCAAAAGATTGATTTCAGTTGAAGGGATGTGGAGGCATAATACAACACAGCAGTCAGTGACTCCATACAAAAACCCTTAGATTTATATTGCAGACAAAGTCTTGCAAAATAAGATGTTAAAAGCTTTGTACTCTAAATGAATTATCTAGGAAAGTTGTAGTGAAAATTAAAGATACTATCTAGGAGACACATTGAAATATAAAAGATGCCATGAAACCCCATTTATAAAGATGGTCTGACAGCCTGATTTATCCAAACTTTGCTTGGGAACCCAATGCACATGTGCATCCTAAAACGCTTTAAAACTAGTTCAGGCAAATCCTTCCATTTGAGGAATGGAATATTCTGGAGAACTATGGAACATTCTCTTTCTTTCCTAAGCTAGACTGAACCAGACATTTAGAAATGTGAGAGTGGTTTTCTGGAAGTTAATCTTCTGAATAATGATTTCAAATACGCCAACATTGTGTTTTGGAAACTTGACCATACTTCTCAATGTCTGTCGGTTTATATGAAACCACCAGAAACACCGTTACTCTCTTTGATGAGGAAGATACCATCATATTTCTTGTTATCCAACAATTCTGCATATTTTGCCTGAGGTACATTTTTTAAAAAAAACTGATATGGATTGATTTTAATGTGTTTTTGGAGAGTGAAGCCCCCTTTACAGTGGTGGGATTCAGGCAATTCACACTAGTTTGGTAGAACTAGTAGCTAATTTTTTTTGAGTTCAGGAAACTGGCTAGAGGAGGCATCCCAGGCCTAGAATGGCCCACCTGAAGTGTGTAGGACATGGAAGTCTGTTCTAGGCCTTGGATGCCCAGGCCTGCATCCACTCAGAGAACCAGTTGTTCAAGTATTTGAAGCCCACCACTGCCCCTTTCCTATTGAGTTCTGCCCAACAAAGATCATATTTGGCATTGAAAATACTAAAAATATATGCTTGTTTGAAATTGAAATCATTTTCTGTGACAGCTTTGAAATCATATTTGGGGATGGCTTCCATACTAAGATTGCTCTTAGATGTCAATGAACAGGAAAAAGATCTCTCTTTCCCTGAAGCCTGTCCCAGGAACACCTGGTTTAGTTGGGCCTCTCATGCAGGCCACCCTTTCTGTCTTTTGCTCAGCCGAGAAAACAGCAAAGGCAATCTGTCTTCCCAGCAGGAAAACCACAGAACAGCTTATGTTCCATTTCCATGTGATGTTACAAGGCCTCCAATCCCTTTTACGGTATTTTGAAAATAAGGCCCTACAATCCTTACAGGAGAAAATTTAAGAACAGGGTGGAAACCCAGTTTTCCAGCTGCAAAAAAACAAAACAAAACACAAAGATGAAAATTAAATGCATATATGATGCACACATAAAGGTAAAGGTTTCCTCTGTCCAGTCATGGCTGACTCTAGGGGATAGTGCTCATCTCCATTTCTTAGCCGAGTGGGGTCAATGTTGTCCTAAGACATTTCTATGGTCATTGGCCAACCTGATTATATGCCGAGGCACATGAAATGCTGCTACCTTCCCACTGAATTGGTACTTATTTATCTATTTACATCTGCATGCCTTCAAACAGCTAGGTGGGTAGGAGCTGGGGCAAGTAACAGGAGTGCACCCCATCGAGCAGTGCTTGGATCTCAACCCGAACTGTCAGCTGTTTAACCACTGAGCCACTGCACCCTCTTGATGCACACGTACTGACACACAGACAAATAAGGGGAAAAAAACATGTATGGAAGGGATAGAAGACTAACTGGACAAGTTTAGAAAGGAAGCAAACGTCTAAACAAAATTCTTTCCACCCCAGAATGAGACAAACCACCAAAAAAACAAAAGTGTAAGAAAACAGCCCAAAATCTTTTTTGACCAACCTCTTTCTCACTGCTTCTATTCAAATGGATTCTATCTCTCTGAGACCTAACAGGCTGAAAATGTGATAGAGACTAAAGGAACCAATTCTTTCTGCCGCTGATGACAAAAACAAGCTGAATCAGTACAAATGAATCTCTGCCACCACCATGGTGATTCACACTGATGAACACTCATCATCGTGTAGTAGCAGTGCAAAATGGGAGTCACAATATATCAGGAAACCCCTGCCTATGTGGTGTTCACCCATCCAGAAACACCATGGCTACTGTTTCACATTTCTCTATCCGTCTTGTGGTCTTCAAGCCATAAACTACTATTGACTGGTTGCAGCCTTCTCAGTTGCTTTTCTGGCTGGTCAACCTGACACCAGAAAGTTGGATGAGACGGGTGTCAACCTCCAGCTTGAATATCCAAATAAAGTCCAGGATTTCTTTCATTTCTGACAATCTTACTGGTTTATTGAATACATGACATGGTATACATGGAAAACTAATTCTAAAATCCCAAGACATCTAACCAATCTAACCAATAAAACAATGACATTCCCAGACAAACCTCCCAGATATCCATGTAGCTCTTGTAAATAAATTCTCATTGTTATGAGAACCGTCTGCTATCTTCTTCACACCAGCTAGAATGTCCTTGAAAAGTTTCCATACATCCTTTTTCAGCAAATGTCTGCAGAACTGGAGAGGTTTTGTTTCTCTAACTAACCATTCAAAGCCTTATCTCTTTCCCTCTTACTCTAATGAAATAATGATATTGAAGTAAAGAACCTATGAGCATGTTGACATTGTACTTATATTTGTAAGGCAGAAATAATGAAAAACAACTGCTTTATAAGCCACTGAAGATCAAATTACTACATTAGCAGTAGGCAACATATAGCAAGATAGAAATCATTTTTGTTTTACTAGCTTACAAAAGTTAGTGATGAACACTGGAAAGATAAGAAATAGCTGTTCCTTACTTATTTGCTACCTGTTTCCCTAACAAAAAAGAGAAGTTTATAACAATTAGGTTAATCAAGTAGCCTTCCCTGTCATTCCTCTCCAAAAAAAAAATCTGTTTGAAAGTATGTAAGGGAATTTTTATGTTCATTGCAAGATTATGGAAAATATGGGCCATGGTGTCACAGTGGTTATAATGCAGTATTGCAATCTAACTCTTCCCACAGCCAGGAGTTTGATGCTAATTGCTCAAGGTTGACTCAGCCTTCAAGCCTTCCAAGGTTGGTAAAATGAGGACCTAGATTATTGGAGGAAATATGCTGACTCTGCTAACTGCTTAGAAGAGGCTGTAAAGCACTATGAAGTGGTATATAAGTCTAAGACATCTGCTATTGCTATGGTAAACAGTAAAAGATTTGCTTCCAATAGTTCTATGTCACCCTGTGTGAAATTGGGTTCATATCATTAGATAAAATGAAATGGATGTGAGTGCTGTTGTATGCAAAAAAAGTGATTAAACATTAATGAATAACCCTCACCAATGAACTGAGAAATGTGCAACATGGATACCACCTCATTTGATTCTGCTACTTGCTTTATTGTTCAGTTGAACTGGTTTTGACCAATGCTCCACTTAGTGACCAAACTAAATGCTTTCAAAATTACATCCAATCTATCTCATGGCTTCTAGCACAAGTGAGAAACACAGGGTATAAAGGCTTCCTGAGTTTTCACATCCAGGAAATCAGTATTTAGTGTCTAAGCTTATAAAGAAAACAAATATCTACAGGCACTGTGGCCTAGAGATGAAAACACTCACCTCCCACTTGGAAGGCTGTGGGTTCAATCTAGGCAGCGGCAGAAGTTTCTCTATCAGGGCGCAAAGAGAAAATATCTGCTGTAAACTCCACATAGGAATCAGAAAGAGCATCCAGCCAGCTCCATTCAGTCGCCCCCGACTCCACCCAAAAAAGGATTGTGGGGTCATAAAAAAAACCCTTTAGCTATGATACAGCATGGTTATATACTGTAAACAAGAAATTTCAGGTAAACATGCTGGGTTTGTCTCTGAGTAAATTGCATTTTAGAAATTTTAAACAAACTGAAATTTTAATAGCATTATTTCTCCTGCAAGGGTGGATGGACTGGGGATGACCTGGAAGATCTAATTCTCCATAAAGGTATTCAGAAATAGAATCCTCGCAATTGAACAGTAGACTTTTCTTCGTGTGCATTTTATTCAGCATTCCTAGAAAAATAGGTAGACAGACTGATAGATTAGGGTCTTGGAATAAAGGATTACTTCAATGTATGCAAAGAGTTTTAAATACACTGCAACAGAGACAATCCTTTGGTTCAACATGAAATTTTAACAGAAATATTTTGATAAGGAGAAGGATTCTCCTTATCCAAAGATGTCCACCATTGTTGTGATTTAACTTTTCATATTCTGTAAATGCTTTTTTCCTGTTCAAAATATTAGCCTTTAGTTGGTTTACTTGTGAATATTATGGCATCATAGATGTTTGCAATCCAATGTAGATACACATTAGATAATTTGATGATCTGTGTGAAAACAGCTGTTCCAAAATAAATATCAAAAGTATGGAAACTTCCTAACCGAGCTGGTGTATAATATAAGGTTGCATGTGTTAATCTTATTCTTTCTGCTAACTCGTCAAGATTCATGCTACAACTATGGGTGAGAATTATGTTTCTTCTTTCACTTTAAATTAAAAATATCATTTAGCCCTCCATCTGTGGTCTCCAAAGAATTTTTTTCTTCTTTGAAACATAGATAATTGAAACTGATTTTTTTTTCCTGATTGGATTTAATTCTCCTATAGTGCTGTCCAATAATGGATTCCAAAAATCAGCTACTGTATATTGACAAGTACTGTAGGTCACTAACATATTACAAAGAGTCAGAGATAAACAGAATAACAGAGTTGGAAGGGACCTTGGAGGTCTTCTATTTTAATCCCCTGCTCAGGCAGGAAACCCTATACCATTTCATACAAATGGTTGTCCAATCTCTTCTTAAAAACCTCCCATGTTGGAGCACCCACAACTTCTGGAGGCAAATCATTCCACTGATTAATTGTTCTCAATGTCAGAAAATTCCTCTTTAGTTCTAACTTGTTTCTCTCCTTGATTAGTTTCCATCCACTGCTTTTTGTTCTGCCTTCAGGTGCCTTTGGAAAACAGGTTGACTCCCTCTTCTTAATGGTAACCCCTTAGATATTGGAAGACCATTATCATGTCACCCTAGTCCTTCTTTTCATTAAACTAGGCATACCCAATTCCAGAAACTGTTCTTTATATGCTTTAGCCTCCAGTCCTCCAATCATATGTCATGCCTGTTAAGCTTTTCCTGCCCTGGATATTTGTTAATGCTAGCACGTAATGTATTTTATTGATTTATTTGCAGTATCTGAGACTGTGTGTAGTGTGATCTGCACAGAATGTTGTATCTAAAGCTGATACAAGAAAAAATAATAATATAGAAAATCACCCAGGAATTGGTGTTGGGGTTTTGTTTGTGCAACCATTACCTTGACTTTTCTGACCAACATCCATATACACCTCTGGAAGGTACAGTAACTAACAGAGCAAATACTAAATAACTAACCATAGTATTTTTGAAATTATCAAAACACACATGAGAAGCTGAGATCTATGTGCACATTTCCCCATCAGAAGTTTAGACCATTGTCCGGTTTTACTACTTGTCTTCCATTAAACATGTTGCATGATTAATATTGATGTGTGTTTCTTATTCATGACTGCAAAATTGTTTCAAGAGGACAGAATAGATGATCAGGATTCCAGATGGGTCAGATAATCATGCCAAGTATTATGTAGAGGGTTACTCAGATATGTATGAACTGCTTTTCTAAAAGTCAAAGCCAAGGTTATGCTTAAAGCAGGCAGAAGTAGAAAATCACTCTAAGCACATTAAGCCTTTTAAAAAGAAAGAAAGAAAGAAAGAAAGAAAAGAAAAGAAAAGTTAATTTGAATCCTGCACTGCTGTAAGGCTTTTTCTAAATATACAAGAAGTCTGAACAAACTGTTTAAAACTGAAGTGGCTTGGAATAAATGCCAAGACTGTTGCAACGAAAAGAGCTGAGAAAGCTCTTGCTTTCCTTAAAACATGACAGAGCCCTTTTTGAAGACCTCAGAAATATGGCGATTTGTAATAAAGCATTTTCCCCTTATAGAGCTCCTGTTAAAATATTCAGGGAGAGGGGGAAAGCTGTTCTCTCATTACAAAAGTTGCTTTAGGCAAGACAGATGGTAAGACTCCTTTGGTGTGCTTCTTTGGAACAGTTCTGCTTTATTTTGCATCTCTGCTAATAACATTCCCAAAATGTTCTTAGGCTCAGATACACACTTAAGACATCTCCTGTCATAATGGAATAAGATAATAATTAGAGATGAGCTGGAACCTATTTATTCTCATGTCCATTTTTCATGTCATTTAGGATCAAACCTGAATGTGTGGAAGCAGCAGTAGGTCCTTATTATCTTCCCCTTCTCTCCCCACCACCCCCACTTTTCCCCCCAAAAAATAATGACTTGACAATGGGAGCACTGTAGAAAATTAATACAGCATCTGCACAGCACAGATTGGGGATAGGCCATACGTCGCTTGGAGACATCCCTAGGTCTATTGTCTCCTTCTGTTTCTCCGTAAAATCTATAATGATTTGGTGAGAAGATTTCTTCTCATCTTCATAGCTGGGCAGTGAGTCTGGTGTTTTCATAAAACCACAGGCAGTTCAACAGCAAAGTTTCTCACATGCCCAGAGACATGTTTGTGAGAAGGGTAGCTATGTAACTCTGATAGATAAATAAATAGAAAGAAGGAGGGCAAAGGAATCCCTGCTGATTTTACTCTGCTAGCTATTGCTGACTCATCTCCATTTTCAAGATGAAAGACATTTCCACATTCGTGCGGCCAGCATGGCATCATGGATTCAGAATCAGAACAGAGTTGGAAGGGACCTCGAAGGTCATCTAGTCCAACCCCCCACCCCACTCAAGCAGGAGACCCTATACACCATTTCTGACAGATGGCAGTCCAGTCTCTGCTTGAAAGCTTCCAGTAATGAAGCTCCCACAATTTCAGAAGGCAAACTGTTCCATTAATTAATTGTTATCATTGTCAGAAGATTTCTCCTTATTCCTAGGTTGAATCTCTCCTTGGTCAGTTTCCATCCATTATTCATTGTCTGGCCTTCAGGTGCTTTGGAAAATAGGTTGATCTGCTCCTCTCTGTGACAGCGCCTCAAATATTGGAACACGGCTATCATGTCTCCCCTGGTCCTTCTCTTCACTAGACTACCCATCTTGAGCAGGGGGCTGGACTTCTTCTAGTTCAGCTCCCTGCTTAAGCAGGAGATCCTATACCATTTCAGACATATGACTGTCCAGTCTCTTCTTAAAAACCTCCAGTGATGGAGCACCCATGATTTCTGGAGGCAAGCTGTTCCACTAGTTAATTGTCCTCACTGTTAAGAAGTTTCTCCTTAATTCCAGATTGCTTCTCTCTTTGATCAGTTTCCAACCATTGTTTCTTATCCTGCCCTCTGGTGCTTTGGAGAATAAATTGATCCAAAATGGTACCTATTTATCTACTAACATTTGCATGCTTTCAAACTACTAGGTTGGCAGGAGCTGCGGTGAGGATGGGAGCTCCGGTCTCAAATCTAGGCTGCCGGCTTTCCAAATAAATTAAAAAAATAAAATAAGTAAATATCCCTGGCAGGATAGTTGTTGCTTCCACAGCCTGTCTTGCTCAAACTCCATGTGAAATAGGGCATGAAAATTTCTCTGGGCAGCAAATATTCCCTGCTTTCATTTTATTAATTCTTCAGGGAAACATCCACTCATTTTTGATTGAGTAACAAGGCTTCCCTAAGATCTATTAATATGTCAGATGGTATTATTTCTCATCATTGTTTGATGTAGTTTAATCTTACCTCATCACTACATTGTCCTCAGAGAAGCTCCATTGTGTTTTGCATTTTATTTACCATCAGTGGGAAATAAATGGTGATGCCCTTTCAAATATCAGCGCTACCTGAATTCTACCTGGGTTTTTACTTGTTGCATCAGAAAGTTTTACAGGCAGAAAATGGGGGAAGCTAAAAGCACCTAAAGTGGTGCTATACCTCTTCAGCTTCTAGGATATCTAACTAGAATAGATAGCATAATTTACATCATAATTTAAAACATATGATTGGAAATATTCTGCTATCATCTAAACTGGCCTATAAAAAGCTTTATCCTATGGTTCATATATGACTCTCTCTCTGGAGGTTCCCCAATCAAGGCCATAGGTTTCTTATTTCAGTCCACCATCTTTCCCTGGTCCTATCAACATTTATTTATTTTTTTATTTTAATCCCATTTATATCCCGCCCTTCTCCGAAGACTCAGGGCGGCTTACAATTTAAGCACAAACCAATGTGCTTAGCAATAGCCTTCATTCTGAAGGTGAAAGGGAAATAAAAATGCAAAAACTTTTTGTCACCTTCTTAAATGCTTATTTTGTGAATGTTTGTGCTGGGGAAGGAAGGGTTATAAATTAATCCTCTGCTCCTCTCATGCTGTGATCTCTCTGGAATTCATCTAATGATGTAGAAATTGGATTTAAAACAGAAAGCCTCTCCCATCTTCCCAGTGGGAAATTTTAAAACCTTAATGCTGTGCAGGGTAGATCATTTATATATGAAAATGTGTGCACTGACACTGCAGGAGAGTGGCAAAGAGGTTTAGTGGGATGCATCTCTAAAGATATCTCTGTACATAAAAGGGTTTTGTAGATATCTCTCTAGCCTTGGAAATAAACTTTTCTCTTTAGTTGTCACTTAGATGCTGGGATTGTCGACTGGAAGGTGGGCAGTTTGAGATCCAAGTACCACATCCAAGTGACAAGTTCCTTACCCAACTGCTGTCAACCTGACAATTTGAAAGCATACAAGCACAAATAGATAAATAGGTACTACTTCAGTGGGCAGGTAATACCATTCTGTGAGCCCCAGCATATAGACAGGCTGGCCACATGATCACAGAAATGTCTTCAGACAACAATGGCTCCCTTGGCTAGGAAACAGACATGAGCACTGCCCTCTACAGCCAGACACAAGTGGACAGAGGAAATTTTTACCTTAATTTAAAGGACTTGCTTAGTAAAACTTGATGCACCTCAAGGATGACCATCTGGATCAGAGGTGGGCAGCTGTGGCTCCTTTATAACCTGAGGACTTCCAACTTCCAGAATTCTTGAACCAGCATGGCTGGCTCTGGAATTCTGGGAGATAAAGTCCACAGGTTGTAAAGGGGCCATAGCTGCTCACCCCTGACCTGCAAAATGGGCAATAAGCAAATGCAAACCCAGGAAAATATTTCTAGATGAAATATCTTTCATTCCTGCTCAATATAAGTTTTAAGCTTATCACCTGATTATCATTAGATATGGGGAATGAGCAGTGAAAAGTAAAAACGTTAGCAAGAAATCATAGCATAGATGAGCCTAACTATAGACTTGGCACCTGGGAAGGTGCTATGCCCATGCCAGCTTCAGGGTCTGCTATCATTCCTGGCAGTTCTTGAACTGGCCAAGAATAAAGTTTGCTTTGTTTATTACTGATATTATTTTTCAGTTTACCTTTTCTATACTTGTATTGCCTGTGAATCCCAGATCTTATGAGTCCCCAGCTGGCAAACAATGTGCATGTAAAAGCGAATGAACATGTGTGCAAATGAGCCTGACATCGGTCCTCTCTGAAGAGTATAAATGGAGTGAAGATACTGCATTGAGTTATTTATAAAAATAATAAAGCCAGGATACAAATAAACAAATAAATAAATACTTGCAGAGAGAGGTGATTATTGGAATGACATAAAAAGCATTTTCTCGTCCTTCAGAATACCCTTTCTTTCCTATACAATACTTTATATGGATGCATTGCATATGGACAACTGATAGTACTGTCTTTAATACCATGTCCTATACAAGAGTCAGGGGCATGATGGCTCAGTTGTTAAAGACACTAAGTTGACAAAGACACTAAGTTTGTCAGCTGGAAAGCTGACAGTCTGGGTTTGAAACCCAAGTGCTGCACAACAGGGTGAGCTCCCAGCAAGTAGAGTTATAGGTACCACTTCAGTGGGAAGGTAACAACATTCCACCCTTTTTTTTTGGAAAATGTCTTTGGACAACTGCTGGTTTGAAAAAGGAGTCCAAGAGGCCATCTATGTCAAAATTGACCAGCTCTTTCTCAACAGTGGGGGAGGGATCCGACATCATATATCTCCAGTCTACAACACAGTCCTTTCAGCAGTTCCAAGAAGGCTCCATACCCATTAGCACTACTCAGGTGACCCCGAAGACACAGATAAGCCTCCAGGTAGCTATAACAACTTGCTAGAAGAATGCAGATGAACATCTGTCTGCAGGAGTATAAACCTTTCCGTTCCCCACCATCCATTCAGAGCTGAAGAAGCTTCTTGGATGAGAAGCAAAACGTATTCAGAGAAAAGCAAGAAAGTCCAGTTGCCTTGTGAAAAAGCATATTTGGGATAACTATGACCCGGAGGACTGAGAATCTTCATAGACAAACAGAGGTGAGCACCATGCCCCAGAGTCAGACATGACTGGACAGGGAAACCTTTACCTTTACCTTTATACATAAGCAAGACTCTGATTTTCATTTTTCCTCGCTGGGTTTTCGAAGACTTTTGGAGAAAGTTTCCTTTTGACCCATTTCACACATTTTTTTTCCGCTGGTCAGAGAAAAGTAGCTTCAATCCCTAACTTTCCACAATAGTCCTAGGGGGGAGAGGGAAGCTCCTCATAAAGACACTCAATAGAGCCTTGGTGGAGCAGTGGGCTGATGCCTCCTTAAGTAACACCAGCTGCCTGCAATTAGTGCAGGTTCGCATCCCACCAGGCTCAAGGTTGACTCAGCCTTCCATCCTTCCCAGGTAGGTAAAATGAGGACCCAGATTGTTGGGGGCAATTAAGCTGACTTTGTAATAATGCCGCTTGGGGGTGTGTGTGTGAAAGCCCTAATAAGCAGGCATATACACAGAATGAAGGCTACTGCTAAGCTTGTAAGCCGCCCTGAGTCTTTGGAGAAGGGCGGGGTATAAATGGAATTAAAATAAAAAAAATAATAAAAAAAAATAGCCATTATCCACCCCGTGCTCTTTGTTTTTGGGTCTTCTTCCTCAGAATGCCAGGAAACTGCTTGACCAATTTTGGCAATGTGCATCTGTGAGGAATCAAATGATGCATGCCATTCATCTCCACAGCTGAAACTGTTTAGGAGAAAAGTTTAAGAGTTAAGGCGTGGGTAGATAGATGACAAAGGGCAAGTTGCAGGTACTGAAAACTCAAAGACAACCAAGAAGGGAGAGAAGGGTGGTGGTGGTGAAAGAGAACCGGAGAGAGTAAAAAAAACAAACAACGAAAACAGTAAAGGGAAAACAATTGTAAGTTGAGCCAGGCAAGGAAGCTGAGAACTCAGAAGACCTGTGAAGTTAAAACCTTTCCAGTGAGATTTGAAAAGGGAATTAGTTCTGCCCTCAGTTAAGATGAAGACAATTACGGGAGTGTTAAAAATGTCACAGCAGATAGATTTGTTTTGCATTCTACTACACGCAGTGCTTTTTTTGTAAAAGAAAAAGGTGCCGGAACTCACACACGTCATACAACCCACCTTGCATCCAAAAAAGGTGCCGGAACTCCGTTCTGAGCGTTCTATGAGAAAAAAAGCCCTGACTACACGTGATGGTCCCACCTTCCATCTTTTTAACCCACACAAACAATCTTAGAGGTATGATGGACTAAGAGGGCTTGAAGCTACCTAGCCAATTTTTTTAGCACTAAAGGGATCTTTAATCTGAATCTCCTTGAATTTAGAGATAGCAAATTAAACAAAAATGCATAATGTGTAGACTTCAAATAGGCTACTTTTAGGAAGAGGAACTTCTGATGGAATCTAGATTACAGACTCCAGTATGAAGAATTAAGAAAAGCTGAAAATCAGAGCTGATTGATACATTCAATCTGCAGATAAGTTTTTTTAAAAAAAACCAACTGTTTGTTTATTTATTTATTTATTTATTTATTTATTTATTTATTTATTTATTTATTTATTTATTTATTTATTATTGGGACTTATATGCCACCCTATCTCCCAAAGGACTCAGGGCGGCTAACAACAATAAAATACAATGATACAAAAGTTAAAAAAGAAATTGAATTAATAGCCCCAATAGAATAAGTTAAAATTAAAGTTAAAAATTAAAAAAACATTTTAAAATCCCTGTCAGTCCAGGTCAGCCTGATGGAAAAGAAGTGTTTTGAGGCCGCAGCGAAAGGACCGGAGATCCGGGGCCATCCGGAGCTCAAGGGGAAGTTGGTTCCATAGGGCTGGCGCTCCCACAGAGAAGGCCCTCCCCCTGGGGGTCGCCAGCCGACATTGTCTAGCCGACGGCACCCTGAGGAGGCCCTCTCTGTGTGAGTGTACTGGGCAATGGGAAGTCGTTCCCGGCAGCAGACAGTCCTGCAAGTATCCCGGGCCTAAGCCATGTAGGGCTTTAAAGGTAAGTACCAGCACCTTAAATCTCACCCGGAGGACAACCGGTAACCAATGCAGCTCACGCAGGAGGGGTGTAATATGGGAGTATCGGGATCACTAACCGCGCGGCCGCATTCTGCACCAGCTGAAGCCTCTGGGTGGTCTTTAAGGGCAGCCCCATGTAGAGAGCATTGCAGTAATCTATACGGGAGGTTTCCTAATTTTCCATTTAATTCAAGAACTTGGATGGAAGTCAGGTCACATAATTGGTTCCATACTTTTAATTTAGTTCTTCTGCTGATTTTCTCTGTCTATTTCTTAGCATAATAAACAACTGGTGTAGAAAGTCTTTATATGTCTTTTTGGAGAGGCAAAGTGAGAATGTGCAATTTAACAGAGCAAGTACCTCACTTAAAAACCTTATTTGGACTGATCCAGGGGGTAAAGGTTGACTGAAAATTGCATCTTGTGATAAAACATTAACTTCATCACACATATGATTTTCAATTTTGCTCCTGAAGTGAAGAAACTGACTTTTTCTTTTTTTCCCCCTTGATTTTTCATTTGTTCTCTCTCACATCAACTCCATCCCACCAACACACAAAAACCTTTGAAATATACAATTATATAGTAGTTTGTCTTCAGGGTCAATGTGTGCTTATTTTGGCTGTACTATTGATAGGAATTAAGGACATTAACAGCATTTTTCACAGAATTGCATACATTGCAAAATCAAAATCAAGCAACATATTCCAGATTGCACACTAGCCTCATTTATGAGAACTTCCTGTTAATCTGTTCAAAGAGAAAACATGCATTTAATAAGAATGCAGAAGCATCCTATTTTTGCATCGGGAAAACATGTTACTCCAAACGTTAGAGGGCAACAGGTTTTAAGTGCATCTGAAGTTAATTCAATTATCACTTTGCAGAAGAGTTCTCCAATCCCATTAAGATACAATGAACCACAAGAATAAAAATGAGTTGATGTTTGATATTATTGCAGGATGTAAGCCAAATAAAGTCAACTTTTGCAACTGACTGATGCTGAATTTGTCAGGGTTGATGGTATTCAAGTGGTGCTCCAGTTGTTTAAATACATTTTACAAGATCTACATTGATCTCCTATCAAGTACCAATATACACTCCACTCTATGACCATTGTTATTGACTGACATATAATTCTTTTAAAAGCAGGCATGCATTTTGAGTGTTTCTCTGCCCTTCACTTTGCAAGGGTACTGTCTTCATGGGAAGACTGGGTGGTACAATAGGCTGCTAAGAAAATGTCAGGCACGTATGCTGCCTTCCTTGTCTTCTATTTCAGCCAATTTCAGCATGGCATAGTGGCTTGTAAAAGTTGCAACCTTGAAGCAGGTGTGGGTGGAGATAGAGGGAAATGTGTGTTTTGGAAGCTCTACAGCAGGGGTCCCCAGCCTCCGATCTGTGGACCGGTACCAGGGCAGCAACCAGTCCACACAAACAAGCAAAGTCCCATCCGTGGGATGCAGGCAGCACACAAAACCATGCACTCTCTGGTCTGTGGAAAAAACTTTCTCCACGGAACCAGTCCCTGGTGCCCAAAAGTTTGGGGACCTCTGCTTCTACAGCCAGCAACAAGCAGAGAAACCAATCAAATTAAAACAAAGCTAAACATTTTTTCTTCACAGAGACATGGCTCAGAGGAAAAAAAAAAAGAAGAAGAGGCACATCAAAGCACAATGTGGGAAGGTGCAATGGATTTACATGCTACCCACTAGCAAAAAACAAACAAACAAACAAAAAACAGTAGAAGCAATGCCAGAAAGAGAGAGAAAGAAAGAATTAAAGACAGATTTTCCTTCCACAAAGTGCCTGCCATTGCCCTCCATTACCCCTCCCTCTCGCTTCACAATGGCAAAGCTGATAAAGATTCCAGGAAATGCTGGATTCTCAGGAATACAATTTGAGCAATATTGAAATAACATCGGAACTGTTTGTATGGATACACATGCATCCATTAAAGACACTGAGAAGCATCCTTCCGACTAGCATTCCTTCACTTGATCAGTTCCCGTAACATATCGCTTAGCAAATGATTCAGCTGCTCACACATGGAGCCAAGCCATGACTCTCCTTACAAGTGTTTGCTTTCCCTGCCAGCAATCATTTTCACAATGCCAGCTCAGAGCAATATGAGAAAACTAGCATGTTGTACAAAGTCATTCAGAATCCCAGTTATTGCTGCTGCTGTTGTTTTAAATAATCTTTCTAATTATATCAGTCATTGATCAGAGCTTTTGTCTGAATGCTAAAAAAGCGATGAAATCTGAAGAAGCACCAAGTGTTCAGGAGCAGGAATTTTTGTTCCGGGCGTGCATGTTTTTCTTCCAGAGTTGTCATGTATAATTTTGCTATATAAAATATTTCCAGGTTCATCCTGGTCAGTACTGTCTAGGCAGAATAGCACTGTGTGGTTCTCAGGCCTGTTCTCCTATATTCCCAGAAGGATATCCAACTCAGATCTACTTAAAAATTAGGGAGCCTGAATAAAAGACTTCATTCACACAAATAGCATTAAGAGAGCCAGTTTGGTGTAGTGGTTAAGGCAGCAGGCTTGAAGCCAGGAAACTGTACGTTCTAGTGATACCTAGGCAGGAAAGCTGGCTGGGTAACTTTGGGCCAATCACCAGGAGATTGTGAGTTCTAGTTCTACGTTAGGCATGAAAGCTGGCTGGGTAAATTTGGGCCAATCACCAGGAGACTGTGAGTTCTAATTCTATGTTAGGCATGAAAGCTGGCTGGGTAACCTTGGGCCAATCACACAGAGACATTGAGTTTCTAGTCCCATGTTAGGCATGAAAGCTGGCTGGGTAACTTTGGGCCAATCACACAGAGACATTGAGTTTCTAGTCCCATGTTAGGCATAAAAGCTGGCTGGGTGACTTTGGGCCAATCACCAGGAGACTGTGAGTTCTAGTTCTGCATTAGGCATGAAAGCTGGCTGAGTAACTTTGGGCCAATCACCATGAGACTGTGAGTTCTAGTCCCATGTTAGGCATGAAAGCTGGCTGGGTAGCTTTGGGCCAATCACACAGAGACATTGAGTTTCTAGTCCCATGTTAGGCATAAAAGCTGGCTGGGTAACTTTGGGCCAATCACCAGGAGACTGTGAGTTCTAGTTCTACGTTAGGCATGAAAGCTGGCTGAGTAACTTTGGGCCAATCACCAGGAGACTGTGAGTTCTAGTCCCATGTTAGGCATGAAAGCTGGCTGGGTAACTTTGGGCCAATCACCATGAGACATTGAGTTTCTAGTCCCATGTTAGGCATAAAAGCTGGCTGGGTGACTTTGGGCCAATCACCAGGAGACTGTGAGTTCTAGTTCTGCATTAGGCATGAAAGCTGGCTGAGTAACTTTGGGCCAATCACCATGAGACTGTGAGTTCTAGTCCCATGTTAGGCGTGAAAGCTGGCTGGGTAACTTTGGGCCAATCACACAGAGACATTGAGTTTCTAGTCCCATGTTAGGCATAAAAGCTGGCTGGGTAACTTTGGGCCAATCACCAGGAGACTGTGAGTTCTAGTTCTACGTTAGGCATGAAAGCTGGCTGAGTAACTTTGGGCCAATCACCAGGAGACTGTCAGTTCTAGTCCCATGTTAGGCATGAAAGCTGGCTGGGTAACTTTGGGCCAATCACATAGAGACATTGAGTTTCTAGTCCCATGTTAGGCATAAAAGCTGGCTGGGTGACTTTAGGCCAATCACCAGGAGACTATCAGTTCTAATCCTGCCTTAGACATGAAAGTTGACTGAGTGTTAGAGAGCCAGTCACTCTCTCTCAGCCCAACTCATCTTACAGGGCTGTTAATTTGGAGAACAGGAGGAAGAGGGAGTATTCTGTGTGATTACTGCCTTATTTGTAAAAAAAATAGAAAATAAAGACAGTATATTAATTATTTAATTAATCCCATTATTGGGAGATGTTATTGGAAGATGGGAAAAGAGTCTCTGCTATTCTTTGGATTATACAGACCCATATCACATTTACAGTATTGTGCACAAATACTTCTCTGTAGGAGCATTTCTCCTAACAACAAAAATAAAAAAGAAGATAAAAACATCTAAAGATAGTCATATAGGAGAGTTTTCTGATATTGTTATCTTACTGTGATTTCAAAACCAATTTAATAAATAAAGAAAAGGTTCTTGGGACATTTTTGTAGAACTATTCTCAAGTGTAAGAGTTCAGCCAGAGGTTGCATATAGTTTAGAGAACTGGAGGCAAAGAGCAAAAGACAGACATATTATTCCGGATATTTTTGCTGTTAAAATAATGCCAACATACTGTGATGATTGAAAAGCAATAATACGGATGTTATTCTACTCACTAATCTGACATTATTGGTTCAACGATCTGTTTCTATGTGTAGACCATTGTTAACTGCAAAAATAAGATAATTTACTGTACGGGAGGAATCTCTTGAATATATAACAAGCCAAAATTCATTGCATGAAAAAGACATCAGTATGGAGACAACTATCTCGGCTGTAAATTACAGCAAGACCAGACATGTTCTATATTCAGTGATTCCTCAAATAATTCTGATTTGCTGAAAAAATATGCCAGATGACATCCTCTCTCATTTAACACATTTGAGATTGAAGTCAGGAAACTAAACAAACAAATGCAATTGGCTCTGCTTTATCAAACAGAGTTCATATTCCATTATCTGATATGGAAAATTATTCGAAATCACTCTATCATCCCCTCCCTCCCCTGGCAGGCAGCCATCTTTCTGCAAGCAGTGGGCAATTTAAATGTGTTGGTTGGTTTCTTATTAGATTTATAGTTTGTTGTGTCAGTGCAGCTCACCATTTGAAATAATGGCTGACAACTTAATAGATACACTGCAAGGACCAAAGGAGAGGCAGAAGTGAAGGTGAAAATTATTGGGCACATTCAAGCATCATGAGCCTTGGCTAAAGCAGAGCCAAGCATAAGCCCATCCAAGGGACTCAGTAAAGGGGTGTGTAAACTTTTCCCCACTAGTTATTCTTTACAATTCCTACACTTTTCCTATTTCTTTACTATTCTATTCCTTCATATATCTATGTTAAAGATATAAGGCACTTTCAAAAGACCCAAAGATGATTTGGAATGAGGTGGAGTATGAATGTAGCCGCTGCCTGTGAATCCTGAAGCCAAATCCAGTTTTTTTTTCCTAGAATTAGGATGCAGCCACAGAGGACAGTGATATAAACCCAGGAAAAGATACAGCTCTTTTAAGGAACTACTGGCAGGTGCTTTAAGCACACACCCACGTGTGCCGAAGCACCTTCTTGCTTTTGAATCCAAAGCTGTAATCTTGCTGACCTAATGACATAGAATTCTAGCCCTCTTGGCTGTTCTGGATAGCAACCAAGGGACTTGTCTGTATTGGTGCAGTTAATATGAACACTGCAGGTGAAGATTTATAGACAAATAAACGGATAACAAATAAATGCAACGGCATGCATTTTATGTAATGCCTTAAGAAATTCTACAGAAGACAATCAAAATGGATCTTGTCACATTAATGCAACTTGCTGAGAGCTTGGAAAAAGTGTAATAAAGTTTATACACCATGACACAGTAGCAACTTAAAGCAGGTGTTTTCCAGAAAACAAAGCAGTGAAATAAGCTCATGTAACTTCTAGCTTAAAAATAAGGATAATGAGTTTGCAGGTCATTCAAAGGGCAATAAAAGTCAAATCAGGGCAGTGTATATGTAAAGACCCAAGTGTTCCTTAAACTGTTCTGAAGGAACCCCAGAAAGTATGGTTTAAAATGTGATTTATTTTATCATTTCAAAGTACTTAACAGGAAAAAGCAAGAGCTTCAACAATATTAAAAAGTAATGTAACAATCACACATGCACACATACACTGTGTGTGTGTTTATATGTGTGATTATACAATTATAATTATGCAATACAATTATGAACTATAAAATTCATAAAATGCTATGAACAATCCATTGTTGCAGCTGAGGGGTAGATTTCATCTTCAATGAATTGCATAATCATTCTTTTTCTGCCTGATAAATCCACAATTACTGATGATTTGATATGCTCTGAAAAAGATATGTGCATTTTAAACCCCAGTGACTGAACAAGTTTCATATTAATAATTTTACACATTTCAGTCATGAGAGTGTTGGTAACACAAGAATAAAACATACTGTCAACCTTGAAAGGTAGAACTGATGGAGAAGCAGACACTATGTGAAGCTAAAACGAGTAATATTAGAGCAGCTGTAGTAACAATCTTGCAACTCTGAAATTGCTTCCTCTCATGTGTGTTGATAAATCAGGAGACTGTCTGAAATGTTTTATAAATCTCTTTCTTGATCTTTATTATTTACTATTAAATTTATATACTGCCCATCTCACCATCAAGTGAATCTAGGCACCTTACACAATCATAAAAGCAAGTATGAATGTTAAAACATTAAAAACATTAATGCTATGGGTTCAATTTATTATATTGTTGTTTTCAAAATGGTTCTTCTTTCTGTCTGTGAGGGCCATCCTCCAAAAACTTTCCCCCTATTTTCCCTCTCTCTGCATATAAATTATTTTACACTAAAAAGTTATCATGATAGCACTATAGATCTAAGACATCTCGCATCAAAACAGGTACAGATCCAGACAACTTATTTCCAAAAATGTACAATTCAAACATATTTGACTGGTTTATATTTTACCATATTTCAAACCTACAATATTTAATAAACATTTTACGCACGTGCACCCACATTAAAACCTACTTACCTTTCCATAAGTATTTATTTATAAAATATTTAAGTAGCTTCCTAGGTCAGACAATGAGGCTTTTGTGATGCACAGAGAAAAAGAAAGACAAAACTTGCAGAAACAAACAAACAAAAAAAGCATGTCATTAAAAGCAAGCAGCAATCAATGGGAAAAAATGGCCAAAATATATCATAAACCTTCCTCCTTGTTGCAACATATAGGATGAGCCCCCAAAGTGCTTTTTTTAGGAGGCAGCTGGACTTACTTGTTTTTCTTTGAAGACATTTCACTTCTCATCCAAGAAGCTTCTTCAGCTCTGACTAAGTTGTGGGGAGTGGAAGGATTTATATTGCTTGCAGACAGCTGGTCATTTGCATTTTTTTAGAGAGTTGTTGGGGCCATCTGGAGGTTTACCTGTGTCCTCAGGGTCACCTGAGTAGTGCAAATATGTGTGGAGCCTTCTTGGCTGCAGGATATTTTCTGTCCTATGTCCCTTTACTGTTGAAGACAGGAGCAGGCTGTGGGGATGAGTCTGTGTTGTCTGAATCTCAAACTGAAACACAAATGGTTCCTGTGGTCTGCAATGTTTTCTGTAAATCTGTTCATACTCCTGCACCATTCAAAGAGTATTCATCCCAAAGTGCATAGCAAAATGTCTATGGAGATTCTCAGTCATCCAGGTCATGATTGTCCCAAAGGTGCTTTCTTAGGAGGCAACTGGACTTAGGATGAGCTGATACCTTTGGGAACTTTCAGTCTCATTAGGTAGAGCAGACCATAAAAACCAACCCCACCGGAAAATGAAAACTATATTTTATTATGATAGTCACAATAACAAAATCTTATAAGCCTCATTGTTCTGTACCTTTCTTACATCCCAATAAATCAGGGGATTTTTTTTACTGTATACTGTCGCCCTGCTATTTAACTTATATGCAGAGCACATCATGAGAAAGGCAGGGCTAGATGAATCAAAAGTTGGAATTAAGATTGCCGGAAGAAATATCAACAACCTAAGATATGCAGATGATACCACTCTAATGGCAGAAAGTAAAGAAGAACTAAAGAGACTCTTGTTGCGGGTGAAGAAGGAGAGTGCAAAAGTTGGGTTGAAACTTAACATTAAGAAAACCAAGATCATGGCATCTGGCCCTCTCAATTCTTGGCAAATAGATGGGGAAGAAATGGAGGTAGTGACAGATTTTATTTTCCTGGGCTCCAAGATCACTGCAGATGGGGACTGTAGCCAAGAAATTAAAAGACGCTTGCTGCTGGGGAGGAAAGCCATGGCAAATCTAGACAGCACACTGAAAAGCAGAGACATCACCCTGTCAGCAAAAGTGCGTATAGTCAGGGCTATGGTCTTCCCAGTTGCAATGTATGGCAGTGAAAGCTGGACCATAAGAAAGGCTGAGCGCCAAAGAATTAAGGCCTTTGAACTATGGTTCTGGAGAAGACTCCTGCGAGTCCCTTGGACTGCAAGGCGATCAAACCGGTCAGTCCTAGAGGAGATCAACCCTGACTGCTCTTTAGAAGGCCAGATCCTGAAGTTGAAACTCAAATACTTTGGCCACCTAATGAGAAGGAAGGACTCACTGGAGAAGAGCCTAATGCTGGGAAAGGTTGAGGGCAAGAGAAGAAGAGGACGACAGAGAATGAGGTGGCTGGATGGAGTCACTGAAGCAGTAGGCATGAGCTTAAATGGACTTCAGAAGATGGTAGAGGACAGGAAGGCCTGGAGGAATGTTGTCCGTAGGGTCGCGATGGGTCAGACATGACTTCGCAGCTAACAACAATAATTCTTCCAAATATTACCTTCCTTCCCAGGACTTAAAAAGTATTTTTTAAACTTTCTTTATCTGAATGATTCTTGCCTATTCCCGTCAATGTCATCTCCCTTATTCTATAGGAACAGGTGACTGTCCCTCATATCACTTGGTTCTATGCCATGTGGAGTTTTATACATGATAAGCAGCACCCTCAATTACATCTGGAAGGTTGCTCTAAATCAGTGCAGCTTATAAACAATGCAGGAGACATCCATAAGAACCTGTGATTTTTGCATTCTGGGCTACTTGTTGATCGTCAAGGACACGCTACACAAGGCACATTGCCGTAGTACAATTGTGAGGTGATTAAAGCATGAAAAAGCATAGCAGGGCCTCACAACCTACTAATTATTGATATGCTACTTAAATTTCAAAGAGATGCAATGTTTAAGTGCAATTTACTAAGCCTTAATTAGAAGCCTCTGATAAAATTTTAAACATCTCCACTTCCTTATTTTATTAACATTTTGGTTAGTAAGATGAACTATGCTGCAAAACCTTATTACCTTTGACTAACTTTCTTGCATAGACTTGTAACCTTTATAGACTTCACTCCTCATCTTTATGTTTGTCTTCATGCTATCTGAGGGAATTTGTCTAAAAATATTCCCTTCATTGGAAAAACATCCTCTAATGATTATGTTATTCTAATGAAGTGATTAGGTCTTCTTATCCCTGCTGTGGATGCTATTAAACCAAGTATAAATGTTTAGCCTGCTGGGGCTACTCTCTAGGTGAAATTCAAATGACCCTCTTGTGAGTTTAACTATTATTATTTGACTTTCTTTGCCCTTGGTAATTTCCCAGCTATTTCAAAAGTACGCCTTCACTGCACAAGGTCCAGTAGAACAAACATAGCTCAATAGAAGAGAACATTTGTAGCTCAGGTTTGAACTGTGGATCCTTGGTGCTCTCTTGTTTTCATGAAATAATATCATCAGTGCTGTAAGACAGTGGGAATTCCTCTCTGTTTAAATACATTGCCTTTTCAATGTTGGTGGGAGTGTTTTGGGGGGTTCCTTGATTAGGCTATTTTTTGCTGAGTTGGTATATTCCTTGATTTGGTTATAGTTTACTGCTTAGTGTTCATTTCTAGTTATTAGGTTGATTGCTGGCAGGAAGTGTGATATCTTACCTTTTTTGATTGTCTCTTTTGAATGGTATGTAAAGGTAAAGGTAAAGGTTCCCCCGCACATGCGTGCTAGTCGTTTCCAACTCTACGGGCCAGTGCTTATCTCCGTTTCAAAGACAAAGAGCCAGCGCTTGTCCGAGGACATTTCCGTGGTCATGTGGCTGGCATGACTAGACGCCAAAGGCGCATGGAACGCTGTTACCTTCCCACTGTAGTGGTCCCTATTTTTCTACTTGCATTTTTACGAACTGCTAGGTTGGCAGAAGCTGGGACGAGTAACAGGTGCTCACTCTGCTATGCGGCACTCGGGATTTGACCTGCCAAACTGCCGACCTTCTGATTGACAAGCTCAGCGTCCTAACCCACTGATATATGTATCTATTGATGGCTGAGTTGTCTGTGCACTAGACTTCCAAGAATTCTCTAACATTTTAAACTTAGCTCGGTCTAAGATGCTCACCATCTCCCAGTTGAAACTATGATATGGAGAAGATTGACAATGTGCAATCAAGTTTTCATCAGGTCTTCTGACTGCCAGTTGGTGTTCATAGGTGTACTCTGCTAGTCTTCTCCCTGTTTGTGCCAAATAGTGTCTCTTGGACACCTTAAACTGTATATTGTAGATTAGTCCTTTTTTCTTCTTCTTCTAAAGCTACTGGGTTTTGCACTGACAGGGCAGGTCAGTTATATATAAACAGAGAGCAAACCACACTCCCTTGTAGTGCTAATGATGTTACCTAGCTGGGTAATAAATCATCTGCAAGAAAACAACCAACCTCACAGAACGTCAAGAACCCCACAGATATAGCTCACTGCTTGTAGTACCAGGCTTATATTGTTTTCTTGATTGCTATGTGATGTGTATCTAAGAATAGTGCTAAGTACTGAATAGGCCACAAGAAGCAACTGGTATGATGATATTGTTTGGTAGATCACAAGTGTGCAGGTCTACTCTACAGCTTGCATTTTATTTCCTCTCTTAGTATGATATTCATTGGACATTATTTTTGAATGTATGTTATGGAATGAGCTCAATGAGTCGTTGGCGCTGTTTGAATTTTTTCTACCAGCAGCAAGATCTGACTGCTGGCCTAGTGATGGATTGTATTGCAAATCAGGGCTGTTTCCAGAGGAGGCAGAGGAGGAGAGGACCTGGAGCTTATGGAGCGAAGGAACTGGATGAGGCTGTCGGCAGGCCCAGAGGAAGAGAGAGAGGCTTTTGGAGGAGTTGGTGGCGGTGGCAGTAGCGTGCTCCAGGGGCGAAAAGAAGCAAGGCCTCTTTAAGGAAAGGGTGGAAGAGTCAGGATCAGAAAAAGGAAAGAAGGCGAGGTTGTCAGAATACAAGCTAACTTGAGGGCTAATCCACATGGAGCCCCATTTCCATCTGTCCTGTTTTCCATCGTTCACTCCCTAGAGACTAAAATGGACAATGTGAAATTTGAGCGGGCCACAAACAAGGAGTATATATCAGAGGTGGTGACCCTTTGAGAGCTGTATGCAACGAAATTTCATTTTGATGTATGCCAATTGGTGTACATTCAAAGTGACAATAAAGTTATTATTATTTTCTCAAAAGACTAACATAATTTAGAAGTCTTTAACTGTGTTTTGGAAACACATATATAGTAATGTGAATAGAGGATGGTGTAGAAGAAATTAAGTAATAGGCTTCCAAAATGAAAATAAAATTGTAATTGGATTCTTTAAAAGAAGGTTAAAAAAATTAAAAGTTCAAAAATAACTTGGTCCTGTCTTTTAATGACTAACCTGTTTGAGGGATATATACAAACAGACACACAGACACATCTTTCTTTTTGCAGATAAATGTCCAGTACATATAAAAATAATAAAAAAGATTTTGCTACTGCCAAAACTCTTGAGAAGAAGCAAGATAAAATGCCTTTTCTACAAAAACTGTAAATCAAATTACAGGATATGTTGGTAATCTTTAAATTGACAAACTACTTGTAGGTTAAGGAAGACAGAGAAAAAAAAAACTTACTTGAAAAATTGGCAACTTTGCTTCCTCTCTCCAGTAAATGGATACTGGACAAAAGAGTTATTTTGCTATGTTATAAGACTGATTAGCTGCTATCTTTTTTATAGTTTCCTTTGAGAAATTCTTGGTAACTAAGAGGTAAATCGCATTAAATTGAAAGGAGCTTACTCTAGGGTAACTGCATCTAGAACTGTAACTATGGTTACTCAGAAGATTTCAGCAAAATTCTTTGTACTTATTCAGCTATCACACTGTGTTCACTAGGGCTTAAGTCTGGTAAATTTAGAATTTCAGTCTTCAAAAGTGGTTATTTGTAGGAGTAGACATGCACACCATAGTGTAGTACTTAATGACTCCTTAATCGTGGGAAAACATTGGATACTTTGGGCCACTCACTAACTGTCAGTCTGACCTATGTCATAGGGTTATTATGTGGTTATAAGGAAGAAACCTTCCTGTCTAAACTGTCTTGAGCTTCTGAAGAAAAGGCGGTATTATACATCTGATAATTAAACAAAGAAATAAAATACTGAAAGGTTAAAAATACTTTCTTCTCTAGCACTTCTCCAGAATATAAACAAGTATTTTTCCTTCTGACTTCACTTCTTTTTAACCCAACTGTCTCCTTGCTTTGCTTAAAAGTTACCTACCTGCAAATATAGGAATAGTAAAAATGGGGATTTTACTTAAAAAAGACCTACCTTGTGAGTCTATCCAAGAGGTCTTCAAACTTGGCCCTTTTATGACTTGTGGACTTCAACTCCCAGAATTCCTGGCTGAGGAATTCTGGGAGTTGAAGTCCACAAGTCATAAAAGGGCCAAGTTTGAAGACCCCTGGTCTATCCCAATGCTCTAATATTAAAGCCTGCTGAACAATGTTAGTTTAGATAGACAATGATTCAGCCTGGAATAAGGCAGCTTAATGGGACTTCTCTCTTGTTTTTTAAGGGTTTGGCCCGTCCTTTGCTGGTAGGGATGAGCATGAAATGGAAGATGTAGTTCAGCTGAGAGACTGGGGCATGGCCACATTTTTTATTCTGGATTTTGGCCAAGAAAAACTCTGGATAGTCATAACAATACAAAAAAAGTCTAAGATTCTAGAAAGTGTGCAGAGAAGAGGAACAAAGCTGATTAGAGGACTAGAGGCTAAATCATACAATGAATGGTTGAGGGAGCCAAATATGTTTGAAGAGAGGATTAGGGGGGGGGGATATAATAGCAGTCTTCCAGTACTTGAGGTGTTGTCACAAAGAAGATTGTGTCAACCTATTCTTCAAAGCACCTGTGGGCAGGACAAGAAATAACAGTGGAAGATCATTAAACAGAGATCCAAGTAAGGAGAAATTTCCTGACAGGGAGAACAATCAGTGGAGCAGCTTGCCTCCAGAAATTATGGGTGCTCCATCACTGGAGGTCTTCAAGATGAAATTGGACAACCATTTGTCCAGGGTTGTATAAGGTCTCCTGCCATGGGCTAGAGGTTGGACTAGAAGACCTCTGAGGTCACTTACAGTTCTATGATTCTATAATGTTCTATATTCAGATACTTATGACATGATCCCTCCTCTTCAAAACTAGTCGCATTCTATTGAACATTCCTACCCATTATATAAATAAATTAAGTCACACAACGATCTTTTTACTATACAAATAAGTCCTATGGGGATGAACAAATTCACAAGTTGTTGTTGTTAGTTGTGAAGTCATGTCCAACCCATCATGACCCCAAGGACGACATTCCTCCAGGCCTTCCTGTCCTCTACCGTCCATTTAGGCTCACGCCTACTGCTTCAGTGTCTCCATCCAGCCACCTCATTCTCTGTCGTCCCCTTCTTCTCTTGCCCTCAATCTTTCCCAGCATTAGGCTCTTCTCCAGTGAGTCCTTCCTTCTCATTAGGTGGCCAAAGTATTTGAGTTTCAACTTCAGGATCTGGCCTTCTAAAGAGCAGTCAGGGTTGATCTCCTCTAGGACTGACCGGTTTGATTGCCTTGCAGTCCAAGGGACTTGGAGGAGTCTTCTCCAGCACCAGAGTTCAAAGGCCTCAATTCTATGGCACTCAGCCTTTCTTATGGTCCAACTTTCACTGCCATACATTGCAACTGGGAAGACCATAGCCTTGATTATATGCACTTTTGTTGGCAGGGTGATGTCTCTGCTTTTTAGTGTGCTATCTAGATTTGCCATGGCTTTCCTCCCCAGGAGCAAGCGTCTTTTAATTTCTTGGCTGCAGTCCCCATCTACGGTGACCTTGGAGCCAAGGAAAATAAAATCTGTCACTACCTCCATTCCTTCCCCATCTATTTGCCAGGAATTGAGAGGGCCGGATGCCATGATCTTGGTTTTCTTAATGTTTAGTTTCAACCCAACTTTTGCACTCTCCTTCTTCACCCGAAACAAGAAGCTCTTTAGTTCCTCTTCACTTTCTGCCATTAGAGTGGTATCATCTGCATATCTTAGATAGTTGATATTTCTTCCAGCAATCTTAATTCCAACTTTCGATTCATCTAGCCCTGCCTTTCTCATGATGTGCTCTGCATATAAGTTAAACAGGCAGGGTGACTGTATACAGCCTTGCCGGACTCCTTTCCCAATTTTGAACCAATTAGTGGTTCCGTGTCCAGTTCTCACTGTTGCTTCTTGACCCGCATATAGGTTTCTCAAGAGACAAATAAGATGGTCTGTTACTCCCATCTCTTTAAGAACTTGCCACAGTTTCTTGTGATCCACACAATCAAATACTTTAGCATAGTCAATGAAGAAGAAGTAGATGTTTTTCTGGAACTCCCTAGCTTTCTCCATGATCCAACGTATGTTAGCAATTTGATCTCTAGTTCCTCTGCCTCTTTGAAATCCTGCCTGTACTTCTGGTAGTTCTCGATCCACATACTGCTGGAGTCTAGCTTGTAAGATTTTAAGCATAAATTTACTAGCATGTGAAATGAGTGAAATGGTGCAATAGTTTGAACATTCTTTGGCACTGCCTTTCTTTGGAATTGGAATGTAAACTGATCTTTTCCAATCCTGTGGCCACTGTAGAGTTTTCTAAATTTGCTGGCAACTTGAGTGTAGCACTTTTACTGCATCGTCTTTTAAGATTTTGAATAGCTCAGCTGGAATACTGTCACCTCCACTAGCTTTGTTGTTGCTCAGATTTCCTAAGGCCCATTTCGCTTCACATTCTAGAATGTCTGGCTTGAGGTCAGTGACCACCTCATTGTGGCTATCAGGGATGTTAAGCTCATTCTTGTATAGTTCTTCTGTGTAATTTTTCCACCTCTTCTTAATCTCTTCTGCCTCTGTTAGGTCCCTGCCATTTTGGTCCTTTATCGTGCCCATTTTTGCATGAAACGTTCCCTTCATCTCTCCAATTTTCTTGAAGAGATCTCTAGTTCTCCCTATTCTATTGCTTTTTTCTATTTCTTTGCACTGTTCATTGATTTGTGCTTCTTAGATTGTAAGCCACCCTGAGTCTTCGGAGAAGGGCGGGATATAAATGGGATCCAGCTATTCTCTGGAATTCTGCATTCAATTGGGTGTTTCTTTCTTTTTCTCCCTTGCCTTTCACTTCCCTCCTGTCCTCAGCTATTTGCAAAGCTTCCTCAGACAGCCATTTTGCTTTCTTGCATTTCTTTTTCTTTGGGATGGTTTTAGTTGTTACTTCTTGTACAATGTTGTGAACCTCCATCAATAGTTCTTCAAGCACTCTGTCTATCAGATCTAATTCCTTAAATCTATTTGTCACCTCTACTGTATATTCATCAGGGATATGATTTAATTCATACCTGCATGGCCTAGTACCTTTCCCTACTTTCTTCATTTAAGCCTAAATTTTGCAACAAGAAGCTCATGATGTGAGCCACAGTCAGCTCCTGGTCTTG
Source organism: Vipera berus (assembly GCF_964194415.1). Lineage (NCBI taxonomy): Eukaryota > Metazoa > Chordata > Lepidosauria > Squamata > Viperidae > Vipera > Vipera berus. The sequence goes on along the minus strand of NC_138207.1, from coordinate 14,733,824 downwards.
TTTTTACTGACTGTATAGAGCTTCTCCATCTTTGGCTGCAGAGCACATAGTCAATGTGATTTCTGTGTTGACCGTCTGGTGATGTCCATGTGTAGAGCCGTCTCTTGGGTTGTTGGAAAAGAGTGTTTGCTATGACAGAAAGGAAATGGCAACCCAGTCCAGTATCTTTGCCATGAAAACCCCATGGACAGTACCAAAAGGAATTCATAAGTATCATCTGTTTTTAATGCATTGGTACAACAAAGGAACAAATCTTAATCAGCCATACCTTTTGCTGTATCCTTAGCCCCAGAAAGAAAAACAAATCGTGTTACAAGTATTACAACTTGAGTGAAATTGTGGGAAATTACTAAATGACCTTCATTAACCAACCAATATCAGATTTGGAGATTCGATTAATTCCCAATGGGATGTTATAAGAGCCTCCTGCTCCTCTGTTTTTCTCAGATCGTTTCCACATTTCATTTGCACCATCTGGAAACACAACATGTCTCCAGTTGCCAATCCTAATACTCTAAAAGAAGAGGGAGAGGGGTGTATTTTAAAGCACACATACCTTCTCCCAGCTCACCATCAGCCTGGAAGCAATTTGTTATCTTGATGGTTCCTACAGTATGTTTTCTGCCAAGGCCAGAACAAAAAAAATCAAGTGGGATTCAGACACCAGCGTCCTCATCTAAATAGCAATCGCAGAAGTGTGCTTGAAATTATAAGGCTTTAATAAGAGTTCAATTGCTTTAGACTGCATCAGGATCACCGAGTCAGGATAGAAACTCTTGGGGGTGGGGGGAAGAAACCCCAACAGATTAAATTGACTAAACTACCTTTTAATTTTGGCTGGGGAAGAGAGTGACATTGGGAAAGGGCAATGAAGGAAAGGAGAAAATTGAGACTTGACATGTACAGATCCAAGTTTAATAAAGTTGACAAAATTGGAGTCACTTCCACCAGTTTGGCCTCTAAGGGCTTTGGCAGGAAGTGATTATGCATGCCATAGAAAAGATGTAAATGCCAATATTCGTTGCTGAATGCATGAAAAGCATCTCTGGCTGATGTTTAAAGGGAGTGACTTGAAGCAGTCAATTCGCCCCAAGGAATCTGTTAATGCTTATGTTGAAGTTGAGTCCTTGTAAATTATCCTGAATAAAAAGAGAAAACAAGGTGAGGATTGTCATTGGGCTAGAAAAAAATTCAGACATGAAATGAGAGGTGGGAAGACTATATGGATCATAGTCCAGAATATGTGTTCTTCAGAGAAGAATACAGGCAATCTTCGACTTACAGTGACTCATTTAGTGACCGTCAAAGTTACAATGACACTCAAAAAAGTGACTTACAGCCGTTTTTCACACTTATGACTGTTTCAACATCCCCATGGTCACGTGATTGAAATTTAGGAGCTTGGCAACTGGTTCACATTTATGACCATTGTTGTGTCCCAAGGTCACGTGATCACCTTTTGCGACCTTCTGACAAACAAAGTCCATGGGAAAACAGATTCACTTAACAACCGTGATATCAGACTAACAACTTTAGTGATTCACTTAATAAATTTGACAAGAAAGATCGTAAAATGGAGCAAAATTCACTTAACAAATGTCTCATTTAGTGACAGAAATTTTGGGCTCAATTGTTGTCATAAGTCAAGGACTTTCTATAACATGTCATCCTTCTCCTTATGGTGGTCTCAGGTAAGTTGAATTACAATTCCCATCAGTCCCAATTAATATTTATTTATTTATTTATTTATTTATTTGTTCTTATATACCGCCCTTCTCCCGAGGGACTCGGGGCGGTGTACAGAGTAAGGTAGGTATACAGTTGAACAATAGTAAAAAACAGTAGTAAAAACAACTGAGACCCCAAGAGCTATCAGGCCAGGCTGGACTGCTGGAACAGGTAAGTTTTTAAGTCGCGCCGGAAGGTGCGGAGGTCGGGGGCCATCCGGATTTCGGTAGGCAAGCAGTTCCAGAGGGTTGGCGCACCCACTGAGAATGCCCTCCCCCTGGGGGCCACCAGTCGACATTCTTTGAGCAGTGGCACCCTGAGGAGGCCCTCTCTGTGGGAGCGCACAGGACGGAGGGGTGTTGACGTTGGCAGAAGGTGCTCCCGTAGGTAGTCCGGACCCATGCCATGAAGGGCTTTGTATGTCATTGTTAGCACCTTGAATTTCACTCGGAAGGCAACCGGAAGCCAGTGCAGCTCACGGAGGAGAGGTGTGATATGGGAGTATCGGGAGGCCCCCAAAAGTGTCCGTGCAGCTGCACTCTGCACCAGTTGAAGCTTCCGAGTGGCTCTCAAGGGCAGCCCCATGTAGAGAGCGTTACAGTAGTCAAGGCGAGAGGTCACAAGTGCATGGGTGACTGTACGTAAGGCATCCAGGTCCAGATAAGGTCGTAGTTGGCGCACCAGTCGAACCCGGGAGAAGGTCCCCTTGGTCACAGCTCCTATGTGATCTTCCAAGGATAGCTGTGAGTCTAGGAGGACACCCAGGTTGCGGGCCCTATCAACAGGGGGTAATAACTCATCCCCGATGTTAAGGGATGGAATGTTCTGAGTATCCTGGCTTGCCGGTATGTACAGCCATTCAGTCTTGTCCGGGTTGAGTTGAAGCCTGTTCCTCCCCATCCATTCCCGGACCGCTTTCAGGCAACGGGACATCACGTCGAGGGCATCACTGTTGCTGTTTGGAGTTGAGATGAAAAGCTGGGTGTCATCAGCATACTGATGGTACCCTACTCCAAAACCACGAATGATCTCACCCGGCGGTTTTATGTAGATGTTGAACAGGAGAGGCGAGAGAACCGACCCCTGAGGGACTCCGCAAACGAGAGGCCTCGGAGTCGATCTCTGCCCCCCTGCCAGCACCGACTGCGAGCGACCCAGGAGAAAGGAGGAGAACCACCGCAGAACCGTGCCTCCCACTCCCAGTCCCCTGAGGCGCCGCAGCAAGATACCATGGTCGATGGTATCGAAAGCCGCCGAAAGGTCTAATAGGACTAGGACAGAGGAATGGCCTCTGTCCCGGGCCCTCCAGAGATCATTCATCAGAGCGACCAATGCCGTCTCCGTGCTGTAGCCCGGCCTGAAGCCCGATTGACACGGGTCAAGATAAACCGCTTCATCCAGGACCTGAGGAAGTTGATGCGCCACCACACTCTCAACAACCTTCACAAGGAAGCGAAGGTTGGAGACTGGACGAAAGCTATTCAATGAGGTTGGGTCCAAGGTGGGCTTCTTGAGGAGAGGTCTCACCACCGCCTCCTTCAAGGAGGCGGGGAAGTGACCCTCACTCAGAGAAGCAGAGATGACCGCCTGAAACCAGCCTCGTGTCCCCTCTTGAGCTGCATAAGTCAGCCAGGAAGGGCACGGGTCCAGTAAGCATGTGGAGGAGCTCAACCTCCTCATAATCCTGTCCACTTCCTTTGGAGTCACAGGATCAAATTCCTCCCAGGTGACGTCGACAAGACTGTCCATGTCTTGTTCCTCCAACTCTGCCCAGTTGGAGTCCAGGCCGGTTCGAATCCGAGCGATTTTAATATGGTCACATAGGTCTGGAAGATAACTGGAAGAAGTCTAATGGTCCAAAATGAAGCTGGGGAAAAAAGATATACTAAATCTGAATCTATTTAATCCTACCTGCTGATGATGGACATACAAGGTGGGCATATTCACACATCATGAAAGTTTACTTTTTAAGAAACATGTTGTTTCCATTATATTGCAAGGGTGGTCTATGTATCATGCCTTCTATTTGTTTAGAAACAAAAGCAATTTCTCATAACATGTGGCATTGATTTATTTTAAATATTGTGCCAAAATGAAGGTTTGCCTCTTAACCATAAATAACACGGCATCAGAATAAGCTAGTTTACTAATGATAATTTTGTAAGCTCATAAATGTGCAATGTATCATTGAAAGTAATAGGTGTTACTAGGGGTGTTTTTGCTTTCTGTTAAGCAATTTTTCATCACTTTGTGGTTTTCCTCATTGCCTACATATCTCAGTATGGAAAGTCCCCAGTGAAAGGAGTTCTCTTTATAATGTCATCAGATTTAAGGAAGGAAGGGCCAAATGTTGCATATTGCTAATGAATTCAAAATTATGGTTATGTAACTCTGCCCTTTGGTTGGCACATAACTAAATAAGAGTAATTGAAAGAACACAGAACTAAAAAAAATGCAGAATTCTATTCCATGCCATTTCACACACCAAAACAAAAGCATTGTTGTGTTGCACGCAAACTGGATAGGCCTTTTTAGCTTTCGTGTCTCACAGAGGAAATACCAAAACAATTGTAGAATATATAGAGATGCTTACTTTGAGTGAGCATCTTCTACCTACTTCATTGGAGTTCTCTCAATGGTAAGGGAATCCAGCTTCTTACCTCAGGATATATTGCAAAATACATGATGACATTTTATAATATTTATGTTTATTTTCTTTGTATACTCTCCTTCATGAAAATCATCTTTTAAATATCAATCAAGAGGTGAAAGATCTGGATTGTTTTTCTACTGTCCCATACTTTTAGAACTTAATATTTATTATAGAAATATCCCCTTAAACTTTGTGATTTTCTATTTGTATAAAACCCAACTGGAACAACAGAAGGACAACAATTTAGATAGGCAGATAGACATTAAAATGTCACTGATGAAATAGTTTGATTTTTTTTTCGGTACCACCTCACTGATTTCATTATTACAAATAAGTACTACCGTCCCAAAAGAATCACAAAAATAAAGCAGAATACTGAGAGATTTTACTTGGTATGAAAAATTTATCACACTATAATTCAGATCATTTGTTGGGGCTTATTTTTAAGTTTTTTTAATCCCATTTATATCCCGCCCTTCTCCGAAGACTCAGGGCGGCTTACAATTTAAAGCACAAATCAATGTGTTTAGCAAAGTTGCTGTTGGACTATAGTTAGTTACAGTATTAAAAACTTTAGGATTAAGTAGCTGAAGAATTCAAGTATATATTGACATGAAACAACAGGAAAATCAGTTATTGATAAACATAAAATTTAATTACATTTAGAGAAAATTGACATTTAACTGATGGCATATTGCTCCAGTATTGATTCCAAAAACAGATAATTCATTTCCTTGAAATTGTTGGAAATGTAGCAATCAAGTAAGATCAGTTTTTTTTATATTGGTGACAATGTTATAAAGCTCAGCAATATTGGAAATCAATTTATAACAGTCTGGAACCTACTGTAAAAGTGGATTTCTCTTTCAGAGTGTGTTTTTTTCTGATTAAATATTACCAAACCTTATATTTCTATGATGATTACAGAACTGGCATGGTATGTAGTAAATTGGAAATTATGAACAATATCTTCTCAATAAAAATGACAAATTATGGAATATGCATCAGAAAACTATCTGATAAAAAGAATCTGATAAAGAAGTTAATTATGAAGAAGCAATTTTTGAATGACAATCTTACCAGATTTCTATCATAAACAAAGTTTCAGTTTTCCCTAATTTAAAATTACAATATTCTGGACTTTTTAAAATGATCTGCAAAACTTACAAAACTTTCTAGATTAGACAGAAATTACTGCAGTTCTTTTATCTCAGATTATAGCATATTTTAGGTAACATATTTATTGTATAATAACCTAACTTTAATACTGACTTACTTTAGTGCTGACTTAAACTTTAAGCTGATATGACGTCCTGATATACAGATTTCAATCACTGCTGTTCTGAAATTTTGCAGTAAAGTTTATAATTTATTTATTTGGTATTTATTCATTAGATTTTTACCCCATCTTGACTGCTTTTATAAGTTACTCAAGGCAGTGAATATATCTAATATTCTTCCTTCCTCTATTTTCCCCACAATTTTGTGAGGTAAATTGGACTGCGAGTGACTAGCCCAAAGTTACTATCTGGCTTTATGCCTAAAGAGGGACTAGAACTCATGGTCTCCTGGTTTCAGAAGTGACCTTGACTACTAGACTGAATGCCTTTTTGATGCTAGTAAATTCCTTTCAATCTTTTAAAACTCCCCCCCCCTTTCATCCCATTTAAAATTTCTTCTTTCATCTTTCCTTTAATTCCATCTGGAGAATTAATAAACTGTAAATAATGTTCTTAAAACGTAATCTACATTCAGCTGACCCCTGCCTCTCCTGAGCTTTCTGCTCTCCCTGACCATCTTTTAATTCATATTGCTGCATTTTCATTATTTATTTTTATTATTTTATTGCATTACTATTTTTACATTTACATTGTTATCATTTCCCCCCACTTTTACTGTTGTAAGCTGCCCAGAGTAGCCCCAGGGCAAGATGGACAGCAAATAAATTTAACAAGTTAATAAACGTGCTTTCAAAAATTGTAAAATGGACCCAGCATCCCAAAAGGTTACTTACAGCACTCCAACACAAAGTCATAATGTTATATGTTTGCAATGTATATATTTAGCCATTGGGGCTTGCAAAATTGTGTTTTAGAGTCAATTAGATTTGCTCAACCAGCCATAGCCAACTCAAGCCATGGTTTATAATGTATAATCCCAGCCATTCAATTCATACACTTCTTCAGAGGCATTCCAATCTAGTAAATGACAATTCTCAGATACTCTCTACAGCATCAGTGATATATTTCCAGCTAAACTTACCCAGTCATATTGTACTACTATATTTTCTTATCATCACCAAAACACAAGCAGGTTTTATGCTTCACGCTGAGCAACAATTTGTTATAAACCCTCTTTGTTAAATAAGCCAGAATCCATGGTTTACAATAAATCATAAACCATTGTTTATGAATTACACTGGCTAAAGTCCTAGATGATGAATCAGAAGTACAAAGCACAGTATATGAGCTCTGTGACAGAACTGGAAGGGACTTTGAGACTTAATTTACTTCAAATCATTTTTTTATTGAAAGCAAATATTTTCTTGGCAATTAGTCGCACAAAAATCAATAATTCATCTTTTTATTAGGCTGTAGGAACAATACATTTCCCAAGTTGTAGACAAGGATGATTTTAGTGTAATTTGCTAACTCCATCACTAAAGTATGTGTATATTTGTCTCTGTGCTTGAATGGGAACAGGGAGGTATCACAAGATATTCCAGTAACTGGAACTTCATACTAAGGTTTAATGCACCAGTTATGTGAAACTAGACAAGTCAAGAAGAGTGGCATTCAACTCCAGCCAGGCTGAAATTAAAGATTAAATGCTGCACTTTCTGTGATTAAGTTTACACAGCCCACGTGGCCTAAGCACTGGAAGGTTTGCAGCATTTTAATTCTACAGATATACTTTAATTCCCTCTGATCCTGCACAGGGTTCATTTTGCAATTTGCAATTTGCAATGATGCTACCAAAAGCACATTCTTCTATTAAAGGACACATACTGTCTTTTTAGCATTAACAGCTAAACAGTCCTTCAAAGTTTTGTCCTTTGTCCAGTTTTCATTCTCTCCCTCACTCAAGGGATTATTTCAAATTAGAAATATCTGTTTGATTATCTTTTACTGTACCAATGAAATTTAAGCTGGGTCCTTTCCGTCAGTGAAACAATAGGACTGAACAATGGATTTTTTTTTTTAGTTTAGTGTTTAAATAAATTGGGGGACAGGGAGAACACAGGTGTGTTCACATCTCTCTGCCCAAACTGAGGTTGCTAGAGAAGATTGTATTCTTATTTATTTAATTTGATTGCAGAATATATTGTCAGAAATTCTGGAATAGAAGAAACAGAAATTAGATTTAAATTTAAATTTAAATTAGAAGAAATAACAGAATAATAGAGTTGGAAGGTACCTTGGAGATCTTCTAGTCCAACCCCTGCTCAGGCAGGAAACCGTATACCCTATACCACGGGTGTCAAACTCACAACGTCACGTGACGTGCAGTGACATATTGTAACTTTTTCCCCATCATTGGCAAGGGGTGGGCATGGTTTTGATGTGACACATCCGTCCCATGGGCCGGCAGTTTCACACCCCTGCCCTATACTATTTCAGACAAATGGTTGTCCAATCTCTTCTTTAAAACCTCCTTAATTTCTGCAAGTCATTCCACTGATTAATGGTTCTGTCAGAATCTATCCTTAGTTCTGGGTTGGTTCTCTCCTTTATTAGATTCTATTCATTGTTTCGTATCCTGCCTTCTAGTGCTTTAGAGGATAGGTTGACACCCCCCTCTCTCCTCTGTGACAGTCTCTCAAATATTGGAACAGTGCTATTATGTCACCCCTACTTTTCATTAGACTAGACATACCCAAGTCCTTCAATTGTTCTTCATATCAACAACCTCCAAGATGCTGATGGCTGGCAGTGATGAAGACTTAGAGAATGTTTGCTTTGCTGCTCAATTAAAAAAAAAATACCCTAAAATTATTTAATGGTAATAGACTTTCTTTTTACAGGTTTAGAAATTCACAAGGACAGTGAGAAGTAATCGTAAACTAAAGATAAATCTCTTTGAGAGAATGAGTCTGATGTTTATTGTCACGGCCTAGTTTTCTCAGTTGGGCAAATAATTGACAAAAATTCTTGGTCCCTTGAATAACATATCCAGTTTTCTTCGTCACTTTGTTGTTGTTTTTATATTGTACATTCTTTACATAATTACTTGAGCCCTTTTTCCAAGAAACTAATTTGTAACATTCATAAACTCATTCTAGGTCAGCTTCAGAATAAATATGTGTGGTAAATTTTCCAAAATTTAAACTGTGGCTCATTAGAAATTAAAATCTCAGTCTTTCAGATTCAAGTCCAAAAGTACATACTGAGGCAGTTGCTTTCTCTTGTCTAAGGAATTGTTTTCTCCTTGAGAAATAATTCAATTATTCCTCATCATTCTAATTTCCTTCTTTGATGTTATTATTATCATATATACTGTTTTTTATTTTCTCTTTTCCCCCCAAATCTATGGCTTAATTTGGTTAGTAACTTTGTGATTAATGTATTGCTACCTACCCAAAGACCTTAGAAATATGGGATGAACATCTGTTTCTAAAATTTAGCCATATGTAACCAAGATTTATTCGCAGTTAATGTGTCAACACTTGATATTTATGGGTTTGTATTCCAACCCCTTTGCCTTATTACACTTCTGTGACAAAATTGGATGGTTCATTGGAATTACTACATTTGTGATATATGGCAAGAGGCAATCAATTAGGAGACAGGTTTTAGCTTAGTGATATATAATGCAATGAGGTAGATACCTTGAATGTCTTGGAAGTTTGTCAATAAACGTTGCCTTCTTTTAGAGGTAATTCTACATATTGTAGGCACATGAGTAGAACCCATAAGGAATCACACCCCCATCAGAATCCTTAAATTCCATCTGCAATGATGGCAATCAATCAGCAACCAGAATATCCAACCATCCAAGACTCTATGGATTATGTATGGTTTCACGATGCTATAAAATGCTACATGTTTCATTGCTGAGCAGGAATTCCCTTAATGTCAGTGTATAAAATGTGATCTTGAATCTAACAAACCCTATTATAGCACGCTCCATTTGCATGAAAAGAATTTCCTCAAGGCAGATTAATGAAAGTATTTTGTCATTCACTCCTGCCTGAGTCTGCAGTTCCAGTATTTGAACTGAATGTGTAAGATAGAGTTCAGCAGCCCCGATGAATGAAAAATGAAAGCTGTTTTTTTTCTATCTAGAGAGGTTAGCTGAGAATTATTTAACTGTAAAGAACTAGTATGAGATGTCAACTAAAAAAAAAACTCCAAAGAAAGTTTGGAACTTTCACCTACAGATAAATCTGAAACAAGCAGCTGATGTTGCAGAAAAGACATTTAAAAAATAGGCTTTACAGAGCAAGGAGCAAACTATTTTATTTTTATCTAAAATAAAATAGTGAGTCATACCACAGAACAACAAATGAAGATTAATAATAAGGTAGTCCGTATCTTTGCACCTCTACGATGCAAAATATAATATTTAGATGTTGAAGGGAGAAGAAAAAGAAAATAAGATGAAATCATGTCCTTTCCATGAACAGAAATAAAGGTTACAACTGATTGGTGTTTATATTGTTTTTATGGTGTGTTACGTATTTTATATAACTGTACTTTTTAATAAGTTTTAATTGGCTGGTCACCTGCCTTTGGTAGTCAACTTTCAGTGATCTCCAAAGGTAAGCAGGGTCAGCTCTGGTTTATAATAATAAGAGACCACCAGAAAATCCCAAGGCTGCACCCTAAACTGGGAGTAAAATTTAAACTGATAAGTAAACATCCTCAAAGAAGTTACTGTCAAACTATTTCTATAATGTTGATTGATGCGGTACTGATGCAGTCATTAGGACCCTTGTCCAAATCAAAGGCAACTTTAGTTCACCAAGAGAATCAATAATTTGGACATATAATAAGAACCATATATTATTTGATGCTAATCAGAACTATGTTAGGAACTAGAGTTTCCCAGGCCATATATGTAGAGATTATAAACTACCGAACATCACTCATAAATGATTATGGAAAATGCAAAATGGGATACATTGTTCAGTGCAAATTTAAGTCAGGAGGATATAAAGTGAAGCTTCAGCCTTAAATTTCAGATGCCATCAACAGTTATTATAAAGATTCAGTTAAAGCTGTACTGGTATTGGAAAGCTTCTAATCCATCTAGCAGGGCTTTTTTTGTCATAGAACGCTCAGAATGGAATTCCAGCACCTTTTTTGGATGGAACCTTGTAGGGTAGGCAAGGCAGGTTGTATGACATGTGTGAGTTCTGGCACCTTTTTTCTTTTACAAAAAAAGCACTGCCATCTAGAAAGTCTAATAGGTAAAGGTAAAGGTTCCCCCGCACATGCGTGCTAGTCGTTTCCAACTCTAGGGGCCGGTGCTCATCTCCGTTTCAAAGCCGAAGAGCCAGCGCTTGTCCGAGGACGTCTCCGTGGTCATGTGGCCAGCATGACTAGACGCCAAAGGCGCACAGAATGCTGTTACCTTCCCACCGTAGTGGTCCCTATTTTTCTACTTGCATTTTTTTACGTGCTTTCGAACTGCTAGGTTGGCAGAAGCTGGGACGAGTAACAGACGCTCACTCTGTTCCGCGACACTCGGGATTCGACCCGCCAAACTGCTGACCTTCTGATCGACAAGCTCAGCGATACATAATGTCCCAGCCAGCTGGTCTTTGCCTATACTAATTGGAAATTTTGAAAATGGAAGCTCAACACATCTAAATATGCCAGATTGGAAAAGGCTATGCAGTAATGGGCCTGCTTTCCTTTGTTTGGTTTTCTGTGTCTCCACGTTTGTAACTCAAATCATCCTGCTTATAGTAAGGGGTACGATCCTCTCTAATTAAACATCTCTATGAAGCTGCTGAATGAGACTATCCAATGGTTTAGAATGAGTTATCATCTGTATATGTTGGCCTTGCAGGGCAGATCAGATAGAAGACAACAACCCAAAAGATGGGTTAATTTTACTTTATTGTGAAACAGAATCTGGCTAGTCTAAAAGTATAATTCTCCCCTCCATCTGTTGTATAGCCTGAGAAACTTGGGAGGATCTCTTCTGAGTCTTTTGCCCCATAGATATGGCCTACACTGTCTTTTACCAGACTTGGTTGTATCTTTTTGCCCAGTCTCCTAATGTCATTCCAGCATTTCTTTATAGTATGCAGATGATATCTCCATCCTGGACTATCTGATGATGCTATGGAGGTCCCATTTCAATGTCTGTTTAAATTCACTCGGGTTCTGGGGACCTGGCTTTGAGTTTTAGATGCCTTGGATCTAGGGAACGTCCATCTTTTCTTCTGGATAGGACTGTATGAATTACTGAATAATATCTGTGAGCAATTTGAGGGTGTCCTTAGACTCATGGCTCCTGCTCAAATAGCAGATGGTAGCCATGTTAGGAGGGCCTATGCATGCCTGTATATTATATGCAATTTATGCCTATTCCTAGACCAGGAGAGGCTGTCCATTCATTTATGCCATGATTATTCCCCAATTAGACTATTGCAACAGGATCTGTGGGGCTGCCCTTGAAGACCATTCAGAAGCTTCAGCTGGTACAAAACGCAGCAACACAGGTGGTTTTGGGTGCACATTTTGTTTGGGGCACATGACACCATTACTCTGCAAGCTGCATTCATTGTCAGTATGCTTCAGATTTAATTCAAGGCGTTGGTGGTGAACTGTAAAGTCCTACATGACACAAGAGTGGTTTTCTTGGACAAATGTATCTCCTCAGTTGTACCTTCCCCTCATGTGAGATCTAGCAGAACAGAGATGTCCCAGAGCCTGTCCATTAGGCAGGTTCAACAAAAGGGCTTCTTCTGTGCTGCCCTTTGGAATTAAAGATTAGACTTAACCTAACCCTACTGGTCTTCTGTACAATCCTAACATTGGATTTTGTTGCTGATCCTAGGGCCAAGGATATGTGGTTGAGCCCCTATTTGGTTATGTTGACTGTGTTGTTAGTTTTATGTTGGCTTTTATATTTGTTATTCTTTTATTTTTATTTTTTGCTATAATGGTTTTATCATGCTGTTTTAATCTCTGTTAGTGGCCCTGTTGTGATTCAGGGTCAGCCTGTGGGTTCGGCAGTTGGGTCGGACGACTCAGAGGAGGAGGAGGGGGGTGTTGAAGAGCTTGCTGATGAGAGCCCTCAGCCAGGCCCCTCCCACCTGGTCATGACGGAGACCCAGCTGTGTGAGCCTGACAGCATGGATGAAGATGACCCACAGCTGGCCCTGTTCAAGGACGCCCGACGCAGGAGGCAGTCAATCAGGAGTAAACAGAGGAAGGCAATGGGGCACCTCGGAAGGAGGCAGAGAGAAGCCACGCCTTAAACTGTTTAAAAGGGGAATGTGTGGGAGGGCTGGTTTGCTGAAGGCAACCGCTTGAAAAGCTCCTGTTTCTTGGTTCGTGTCTTGTTTGTTTTTGTATTTATAAATTTGGCAGGCTTAATTCCAGCCTCTTGCCTTCTTGTAAAAGGGGTTGTCCCTGCCTTTCCTGCAGGGCCGGTAGCAGGCTGGTACAGAACAGGCCCAAAGTCATATGTGTCATACATCTCTGGGCGGAGAGATGCACAGCTGTTTAAACTGAATGAATAAATACACAAAATAAATAAAATTCTTGCTAACAGTTAATAAATATACTGCAGGGAGGGTTGCTATAATAGTATAAACATTCCTGCATTTGCTTCTAAGCCTTGTCTAACCTGGGTGACAATTGATTAATGGGTAATTGATTCCAAATGAAGAAAGAAGCACTGTATTTTCTGTCAGCCTTCAAAGCAATTGAAGAGATTTTAACATTCCTTAGCTCGACTTAGGTTTCTCTGAGCTGAAAGCTTCTCTCCAGCTGTTTTGGCCTAAGAAGTGATAAATGCTGGAGACATGCAGGTTACATTATTGTAACATTGCTTTGTTTCAGCAACAGTTGCCGGAGTGGATATTAGGTTTTAGAAAGCCATTAAGGGCTCAGTTGGAATGGAGGTGCTGCTTCCTACTAAGTCTCAGATAACAAAATATCATTTTTGAAACTGTGCCACGGTTAATTATTGATATTGCAATCGCTCTCTTTTCTACATTTGCACTTTGTAAAAACAAAGCAAAACAAAAACCCTTCCCAGATGTATCATTTACACATGAAGCTTCGTTACAACAAAGCAGATCATAGATTCATCCAATTCAGTTTTGTTCGTAATTTCTGGTTTTTCCACCCTGACAAAGAAACGTCTGCTAGGCAAAGCATGTGTTGTGTCCTTGTGTTTCATAACAGAATAAAAGAGTTGGAAGGAACCTTGGAGGTCTTCTACTCAAATCCCCTGCTCACACAGGAAACCCTATACCATTTTAGACAAATGATTGTTCAATTTCTTCTTTAAAACTTCCAGTGAAGAAGCATCTTTCCACTGATTAATTGTTCTGTCAGGAAATTTTTCCTTAGTGCTATCATGTCACCCCTAGTCTTTCTTTTCATTAGACTAAAGGTACCAATTCATGCAACTATTCTTCATATGTTTTATGAGTTCCAGTCCCCTGATCATCTTTGTTGCTCTTTTCTGCACTCTTTCTAGAGTCTCAATATCTTTTTTTATATTGTGGTGAACAAAACTGGTTCATGCTAATAAGCTTAGGGGTGGAGTTTTGGATCCTACTGTGTTCAAATTCTACTTTTGTACCTATCACATGAAACTAAGGACTTCAGTCCATAAAAACATAAATGGCAAGAAATTTATTACCAAATAAATTATATTTAAATATCTTTGTGGATAGTGGGAACATGTTTACTTTGTTGGCAGTGTCTATTATCTTGGAAATGTACAAGTAACTGCAGGTAGACTTCAACGTATGATCATAATTGAGACTGGAACTTTGGCCACTACCTGATGTGGTCATAAAGTGAGTCACAACAGATTTTATGAGGTTTATTCTGTCAAGGTTATTAAGCAAATCATTCACTCATTAATTGAATCTAGCTTCACCCATTGATTTGCTTGCCAGAAGTTCCCTGGGAAATATGCAAATAGTGATCACAACCTGGGACACTGCAACCATTGTATATATGTGGTTCATCAGACCAGCCAGAATGTTCCCAACTGTCTCGCACTTCAAAGCATCCAAATTTTGATCATGCAAAGGTGGAGATGTTGCAATGGTTGTAAGTAAGAAGACTGGTTGTAAGTCATTTTTTCCAGCACCATTGTAACTTCAAAGAGTTATTAAATGAATGGTGGTAAGTTGAGAATTTCATGTAGGCTGAAAAAGTCTCTTGTATTTCATAATGAAATTTCAAGGTGAAATTCAAGGTGCTAGTGATGACATACAACGCCCTACATGACATGGGTCCGGATTACCTATGGGAGCACCTGCTGCCAGCATCAACATCCCTCCGTCCTGTGCGCTCCCACAGAGAGGGCCTCCTCAGGGTGCCACCGGTGAGAGAATGTCAGCTGGTGGCCTCCAGGGGGAGAGTGTTCTCGGTGGGTGCGCCAATCCTTTGGAACCGCTTGCCAGCTGAAATCCGGATGGCCCCCGACCTTCGCTCCTTCCGGCGTGATCTAAAAACTTATCTTTTCCAACAAGCCGGCCTGGCCTGAGGGATTTGGGTTTTAATTTTTTTTATTTTTATTGTATTCTTACTTTATTGCTCTGTACACCGCCCTGAGTCCTCCGGGAGAAGGGCGGTATATAAAAACAAACAAACAAACAAACAAACAAATAAATAAATAAATAAATAAATAAATAAATAAATAAATAAATAAATAATATACTAGTATCTAGGTTGAACCAACAAGGGAGATGAAAATGTAGTTCAAAAGATAATTTCATTGGGTCCAAGTTCTGATCAATTTGATTGTTTGCTGTTGTGTTTGGGTGTCTGTAGTAGAAGGATATCAGTATTACATCATTGGCTCCCTTTATACAATAATCCCACATTCAAAGTCAGCTTGAATTATTTCTGTCATCACCCTGCACTACTTTCTTATCTTATGGAACTTCAAAGATTACCCGTAGGTAATCTAGAGTCAGGGCTATCCAAGAAGACATGCTTTCCTTATGTTTATTAATTTCAATCCTTAGTCCTTTTCTTTAAAATTAAATTTCTGTTTAGAGCATGTGTTCTCTTCTCAGAACTGAGTTAAATAAGAGGACTTCCTGCTTTTCTTTGCAATTTCTTAGCATCTTTCTCTTTTGATGAGCAGCTGGTATACCTACTATTTCTCTCCTTTTCGTTTTAAAATGTTGTTTTTATTATTCTTCATGAACCTCAGCTCATTTAGCTTTCCAAACACCATCTGTACAATTCCAGGCTTCTTGTCTACTTTTCCTTGGAGATCTGTCCCACTTTACATTATCTATACTTTGTTGCTGTTTTTTTCATTTTCAGAATTTTACTAAATGTGTTTGTGATGTCATTGGTTTCTTCTACTGCTTTCCATTTGTCTTCACTGAAAGAATTTATAATTTTGCTTTTAGTGCTTTCTTTTTAAGGAGCTTCTTTCCAGGTTCCGTGGGTTTTTTCCTTCTAATTTTTCCCCCATATAATCTTCTTTATGATTGCTTTGAGTTTCTTGAACTCCAAACATGTATTTAGCTACACTCAGTTTTACTTTTCTTCAAAACTCAAAAACTCAAGCATAATACTTTCCTTCACTGTGTGAAAGACAAAATTTGTCGGTAAGAAAAGCAAGAATTTTTTGAAGATTTCCTGGCAGACGGGAGATGTCAAGGCAATTAAATTTTCCTACTGCGATTTCATACTTCTTTGCTTTTTGAAAGTATTATTTACAACTTCTCCTTCATTGAGAAGGTGATAAAACACACCAACAACACTGTTTCTATTTATTCTTATGGAGCCACTGGAATAGAATCAGGATAGGCCATGCCAGAACTAAGGCAGAGTTCTTTTAAGTGGGGAATGGTCAAAAGGGTGCAATGTGACTGTGATGCGCCAGAACAAAGTATAACACTTATAGTTTGAGAATATCTCCTCAGGAAATTTCAAGGTACCTGGGATGATCTCACTGTAGCTACAACAGAAGCAGTTAGATAACAACAACAGTGTTGGAAGGGACCTTGGAGTCCAACCCGCTGCCCAAGCAGGAAACCTTATACCATTTAAGACAAATGGTTAGCTTCCTTAGATACCAGATGATAACATCTATCCCACTGCAATTCTATGGTTCCATATTATGGTGATATTATGCTTTTATCTTAATGTAATATTTTATCTATTGTATTGTATTGTATAGTACTGTATTGTATGTATGTGTGTGTATATATATATGTGTGTATGTGTATTATACACACACACACACACACACACACACACACACACACTGATGCTTTCTTTAAACTACATTTGTATATCAGGGATTGGACCTCTGTAGATGTCATCCACTAAATAAATAAATATTTATTCCTCACATTTTGTTAATTCAAATGTCCTCCATATTAACGTTCGCAGGGAACCAATCAATGGTGAAAGTAGGGTTTTTCCTTCCCTGCTTATTTTCCAATATATGCAGCAAAGAATACTTTTTAAATGGTGGATGTAGAGTGCTAAAATCATTTAATAAGGCTTTCCAAATTTCCTATCATTGACAACTGTAGATACATTTGGTTACTACATGAAGTTAGGCGTCTCTAAGCACAAAAGAGATTTCATGCTGGGCACACTGTTAACGCTCTTCTTTTGGCTATTTTTGACACAAGACATCAAAAGATCCCTTATTTGGATCATTGGATGCCCCGCGAATCTGGAAAGGCTGAATCCACTGAATATATCCTTCTCCAGTTCTTCAAATTTCAAAGCACTCTGATTTTTCCATGACTTTCAAGGCTGCCAAGTTCTCCTTTTATAATATATAAGATTGCCAGGTTTTTGCAGTAATGTATGAAATGAACTGCTCTCTATGATAATCAGAATAAAGGCTATACTCATATATTGTATTATTTGGCATTATCTTAGTATTTTGTACTGTCAACACTTTAATAAATTTCTCCCTTTTTATTAGTATATAGTTTTCCAAAGATTTATTACAGTGGTACCTCAGTAGTCAGGTTAATTCATTCTAGGAGGTACAATGGGTACTAAAAAGGACGAGCCCCCCCCCTTTCTATAGTAGTGCAATGAGTACTAAATAAAGGCTGAGTACTGGGACATTTTCACGTGAAAAGATTTATTACAGTGGTACCTCAGTAGTCAGGTTAATTCATTCTAGGAGGTACAATGGGTACTAAAAAGGACGAGCCCCCCTCTTTCTATAGTAGTGCAATGAGTACTAAATAAATGCTGAGTACTGGGACATTTTCACGTGAAAATGCATCAAGAACCAAATTTGAGGTGTTTTGAAGCAATTGAATACCGAGGTATCACTGTATTCCGTTTAAAATGTATAGGCACTTCTACAGTATTAACATGAAGTTTATATATATATATTAAAATTGTTTTCTAATTTTATATCACTGTAGATCACTGTAGATGGGGACTGTAGCCAAGAAATTAAAAGACGCTTGCTCCTCGGGAGGAAAGCCATGACAAATCTAGACAGCACACTAAAAAGCAGAGACATCACCCTGGCAACAAAAGTGCGTATAGTCAAGGCTATGGTCTTCCCAGTTGCAATGTATGGCAGTGAAAGCTGGACCATAAGAAAGGCTGAGCGCCAAAGAATTGAAGCCTTTGAACTATGGTGCTGGAGAAGACTCCTGCGAGTTCCTTGGACTGCAAGGCGATCAAACCGGTCAGTCCTAGAGGAGATCAACCCTGACTGCTCTTTAGAAGGCCAGATTCTGAAGCTAAAACTCAAATACTTTGGCCACCTAATGAGAAGGAAGGACTCACTGGAGAAGAGCCTAATGCTGGGAAAGATTGAGGGCAATAGAAGAAGGGGACGACGGAGAATGAGGTGGCTGGATGGAATCATTGAAGCAGTAGGTGTGAGCTTAGATGGACTCCAGAAGATGGTAAAGGACAGGAAGGCCTGGAGGAACATTGTCCATAGGGTCGCGATGGGTCGGACACGACTTCGCAACTAACAACAACAACAATTTTATATAGACATTAAAGTCACAACTTTATAGCTTTGTATTACTACTTCTCATTTTTAGCTTTTTTCTTTCATATTTTTTATTTAGCATTTTCGTACTACTTTAGTACAGGGTCCAATATCACAATATCTTATACTGTCAGGGTGCTCAATGCTTGTAGCGATTGATGGGTTAAGAGATCTCTACCCCTTGTCCTTTTAGTGTTTTATTTTTTTCTTAATTTTTAATTGTTTTGTATTATCTTTTTGTTATGCTGTAAACCAGAGGTCCCCAACCTTTTGCGCACTAGGGACCAGTTCCGTGGAAAGAGGTTTTTCAATGGACTGGAAGGTGCGTGGTTTTGTGTGCTGCCTGCATCCCGTGGATGGGACTTTGCTTGTTTGTGCGGCCCAGTTGCTGGCATGCCGGGGCCTGATACTGGTCCACAGACCCGGGGTTGGGGACCCCTGCTGTAAACTACCTGGAGTCACTGTTACAATGATAGGAATAGCATATTAATAATAATAATAATAATAATAATAATAATAATAATAATAATAATAATAATAATAATAATAATAATAATAATAATAATAATATCTCACTTAAAACCACCTAGCAAACTCCTATTAATATTCTTACTTCAACTGTTCCTTTGAAACAAACTGTCATAGCCTTGCGGCAGCCTCAGCTTGCTAAGCAGCTCCACAATTGACAATAGGATAGGGAGGACAATCAGCAGCTAACCAGGAAAGGACATTTTCATTTCTCACAGTGAGCACATAATGTAATCCCTAAAAATATATTGCTTTTTCGGGTCACACGTCTGTCCCTTCCATTTATTGAATTCCGTTGTCAAACTCCACTGTTCAGTCTCATTGTTCCTTCAGTCCCTAAGAACCTCCTTTTTCTCAAAGGAACGTGAATTCCAGGATACAACAACACACTGTGATATCCAGTGATTAGTCAGCCAGTTGTTTTCAGACAAGAAAGAATATACTGGTTCCTTGGAGGCAATTAATTTTACAAATAAGAATGCCTTATTTTAGCATGCAGTGAGAAATTAATCTGCTTCACTGAAATCAATGTATGTAGGTAGTTTTTTTTAAAGTATTGATTTAGTTATATAACTGTTCATTTTACTTAAACGTGTCCCATTGTGTCACTCAAAATTTAAGGTACATTATAAGTAGCAAGTTTGAATAGCAACTTTAGCAGCAATGAATGAAATTTATAAAACAGAAGGCATTCGGAATTGTAAATCAAGATCCAGTAAGTTGAGGTAGTTCACAATTTATTTTAAAGCAACTGCATTTACTTGGGAATAAATTTCACTGACTCCAAAGGAATTTGCTCTTACATTTAAAAAAATGTTTTGCCTCAGAGCACCACATATAGCCATTTTCCATGATTTTTTATTATTTTTTTCAGAGTTTGAAGAAATTATGGGCCGTAACAATTATGTACAAAGATTTTAAAACAGACTGGAGTATGTAGGAGACAGTGGCTAGTACATGAGAAAGAAAAGGAGATGAAGAAATAGTATCTGAGCGGGGAGTAGCAAAACAGAAGTTGAACTTTATTGCGTGCTGTTCCAGTAATTGAAACATTTGTCTGTGTAGTATTTTTTTCTCTGTCAAATATCGCCTTTAAAGTTTGCATTTATTCCAGTCAGATCTGATGATTTGATTCTCAATGTTGTTCTTTCCAGAACTGACACATTCTTTTCAGATATTCTCTTCTCATTGGATTGGATTTGTAATAGCACGTCATTATTTTGTTGTTATTTATTTGAGACGGATAAACACTTTTTTGTTCCAGTAGTCCTGCAGCTCCTAAGTCCAGTAGCCTGGTCTTTGTTGCCTTGGACAATGACCATCCAGTATGAGTTTTTGTAAATTACTTTTCACCATATTGTTTATGGGAGAGACACCCTTTTCCTGGCTCTGTTGAGACCTATCCAGTATGGTTGACCCTCTGGCACAATTCTCATCTTCCGCAGAGCATGCAAGCCTGACAACCATGTTAAGATAGTGCCTCACAAGAGTTCATAGAATCTTTTTTTATTGAAAAGTTTTAAGATACATTTTTAATAACATAAACTCCCTCCCTCCCCCTCCCCCCCCCGACTTCCCAGAGCTGAATACAGGGTATTAACTTTACAAACTTAAGCTAAAATATGCTAACTAACTAAAAAAAACACATTAAATTCTATCGCACTTTTAACTCCCCTTAAACATAACTAAATTACTAACAAATAATGAATAACTAACAATACATCATATAAAACTAATACTTATTCAAATGCTAAATGAAACTTTTTAGTCCCGTATTTATTCTGAATATATTCGATCCATCTTCTCCATTCCACAATGTATTACTGAGCCTTGGTGGAGCAGTGGGCTAATGCCTCCTTAAGTAACACCAGCTGCCTGCAATTAGTGCAGGTTCGCATCCCACCAGGCTCAAGGTTGATGACTCAGCCTTCCATCCTTCCGAGGTAGGTAAAATGAGGACCCAGATTGTTGGGGGCAATTAAGCTGACTTTGTAATAATGCCACTTGGGGGGGCTGAAAGCCCTAATAAGCAGGCATATACATAGAATGAAGGCTACTGCTAAGCTTGTAAGCCGCCCTGAGTCTTCGGAGAAGGGCGGGATATAAATGTAATTAAAATAAAAATAAAAAAAATCTCTGTTGCGATTGTTCTTTCAAATATGAAGAGTTCATAGAATCTTATGAAATTCATAGAATCATAGGGTTGGAAGGGACTCAGAGGTCTTCTAGTCCAGCTCAAGACAGGAGTCTTATACTATCCCAGTCAAATGGTTCTTCAGTCCAGTTTTGAAAACCTTCAGTGGTGGAGCACCCACAACTCCAGGAGGCAAGCGTCCATTAATTCTTCTCACTCCGAAAATTTCTCCTTGCTTCTAGGTTGGATCTTTCATTAACAGGCTTCCAGCTGTTAAATGTCCTGCCTTCTGCAGCTTTGGAGAATAAGTCAATTCCCTCTCCTCTTATGACAGTCCCTCAAGTACTGGAAGACAGTTTTTTACGCTGCCCCCACCCCCAATTCTACTCTTCAATAGGCCAGACATAGCTAATACCCTCAACCGTTCCTCATATGTTTTAATTTCCACACCACTTACTGTATTTTGTTGCTCTGATAATAATATCAAACAGACCACCTGCTTACCCCAGGTCCTGGAAAGGACTTGATAAGATGGACAAAAACGCTAGATCCGGTCTAAACATCCTAGACGATGCTGTAACCAACAATAATAATAATTTGTCCTTTTCTTTTACCAATCCGAATGGGACTCTATGCTACAGCTGTGTCGATCCAATACAGGTAAGGATGCTTCATAGCAAAGACACACTTTTTTTTTTAGAGCAAAGTTCCCCAACTTTTTCGGCCTTGAGGACCAGTGGGGGGGTATGAGGGGAGGGGATGGGATGGTTTTGTGCTTGTGGCAGGCGAGCGGACATGCCACTTTATTTGTACACACCAGGGGTAGGCAACCTCGGCTCTTTTATAACTCATGGACTTCAACTCCCAGAATTCCTGAGTCAGCTGACTCAGGAATTCTGGGAGTTGAAGTCCATGAGTCATAAAAGAGCCGAGGTTGCCTACCCCTGGTACACACCCTCACCTGCCACTTCTGAGGGCCAGTTCCAAAAGGCTCAAGACCTGGTTTAGACAGTTTCCTTACAGAAGCCACGTTTATAAATCAATCATTTTAAAAAAAAAAATAAAAATAAAACAAATAAAATTAAAACGGAAAATAAAATAAAATAAGATGATGATGATGATAATAATGATGATAATAATGATGATGATAACTTTATTGTCACTTTGAATGTACACCAATCGGCATACATCCAAATGAAATTTCATTGCATACAGCTCTCAAAGGGTCACCACCTCCGATATATGCTCCTCCTTGTTCGGGGCCCGCTCAAATTTCACATTGTCCATTTTAGTCTCTAGGGAGTGAACGATGGCAAACAGGACAGATGGAAATGGGGCTCCATGTGGATTAGCCCTCAAGTTAGCTTGTATTCTGACAACCTCACCTTCTTTCCTTTTTCTGATCCTGACTCTTCCACCCTTTCCTTAAAGACAAAATGAAATAAAATAAATAAAAAAATAAAGGCGGGATATAAATAAATAAATAAATAAATAAATAAATAAATAAATAAATGATTTTTTTTAAAAAATCCCACCCGTCCCCCGTATCAAGTCGTCCCCCCCCCCCCCCGCCTTCCGAACATTCCCACGTTAAGAATCAACGTGTTCCATTTTCAAGAGCCAAGGCTTTGCTACTTGGGGCATCTTCTTTCCCTTGCTCCGGCCACCGCTTTGCTCCGCAAGCCGTTCCCCTCCCTGCTTTTCAGCTTCTCCCTTCTCCCGGCTCGCTGAGGAAACTTCCCCGCTGCCGCTCGGCCCCTCGCCGCGGCTGGGCTTTTTCCTGCCAATTCGAGCCTCCGTAATAAGCACGGGGCAGCGGCGGGAGGGTGAGCGAGGGGAGAAGCGCATCTTTCACCCTCCCCGCTTTACGGCTGCTGAAACCCCTTTCCTCTGCTTCCCCCGCCTCCTCCTCCCTTGCCCGGAGAGCCCAGTGTCGCCGTACCGCGTCCGGCCTCCTTCCTTTTTAAGGTAAATGCAGCCGACCCCGAGGGATGGGAGGGTGGGAGGGAGGGGGGCAGGGAAGAGCCGAAGACCGTAATTGGCGGGCGGAAAGTTGGAAGAACTCCAGGCGAGGCGCGCGCTCGCTCCCTCCCTCGGCAAGGGCTACGCAGTAGCGGCGCGCGACGTTCCGGGACTGGATCGGCAGGAGGGCGCGCGCGAGACGCTGCTGCCGTTTGCTGCTGCAGCCGCCGCCGCCGCTCTTCAGAGGCAGCCACATTTTTAGATAGATAGATCGATAGATAGATAGGTAGGTAGGTAGATAGATAGATAGATAGATAGATAGATAGATAGATAGATAGATAGATAGATAGATAGATAGATAGATAGATAGATAGATAGATATAGAGATAGAGATAGATAGATAGATAGAGATAGATATAGATAGGTAGGTAGGTAGGTAGGTAGGTAGATAGATAGATAGATAGATAGATAGATAGATAGATAGATAGATAGATAGATAGATAGATAGATAGATGATAGATAGATAGATAGATGATAGATAGATAGATAAAGAGATAGATAGATGATAGATAGATAGATAGATAGATAGATAGATAGATAGATAGATGATAGATACAGATATAGATAGATAGAGATAGATGATAGATAGATAGATAGATAGATAGATAGATAGATAGATAGATAGATAGATAGATAGATAGATAGATATAAAATAGATAGATAGATAGATAGATAGATAGATAGATAGATAGATAGATAGATAGATAGAAGCGTTTGCAGCCGGGGCTTTGGCACAATGGGGCTGGGTCGTCTTCCCCCCCCCCTTTCTAGAATGGGCTGACCCGGTCGTGAGAAGGAGGGGAAAAAAAGAGAGAGAGAGAGAAGGTGTAGATTCTGAAGAGCTCCCCCCACCCCCGCCAATGCAGGCGGCGGAACTCTTTTGCACAGAGGGAGGTCCGAGGGCTTTCTTGCGAAGACTTTGAAAGAGAGTAAGGTTTTGAAGTTTCCTCTTTGTGTGGATAGAGCCAGGCAGTGCACCCCCGACTTTTTAACAAACTGCTTCTGGATTTTACAACGCGTCTCTTGTAAGCCAGCCTTCCGCGACCAGGCGCTCTGCGAATCCGGACAGTTAGGGTGGGAGTTGTCCAGCACACCGTAGAAAACTAGATTTGATTAGAGAGGAAAAGGCACGACTTCTGGACTTAATCGAGCGCTGAGATTACTTGAGACTCTCTTGGCCAAACCGAGGCGCGATTGTGCAACAGAATTCGGGAAAGGAAACAGTCCTCTAAGCTGATCTGAGCTTGGTTTTCCAGAGGTTAACTCCCGATTTTCCTACCCCCCCCAAAAAAAATAAAAAAATACAGGTCCTTGCTTAGCAACAGTTCAGAAGTAGTTGTCTGCTGGACTCTTCCGGGATATCTTTCGACTAATTTATATCCCGAGGTTTCTTAGTGGTATTCCATCAAAAATATTAAGCAAGGCTGGCGCTGCACAACTTTCTTGAGATCGACCAAGGTGGGCAGGTGCTGCCACCTACTGTAGTATAGAGTAGACCAAGGATTACCGGTAGGTACTATGGATGGAAAAGAAAAAGGCTTGCTATTTAAATCCGATACTCCAAATAGCATACAATTACCATTATAATCACTCCGCTAAAACAAACAAATAATAGGAACAATGTCCTCTTGTGGGTTTTGTTCGTTTAACCAGCCTTGAACTGGACCATGCCGGTTACCCGGTGTCACCTTTATTTTTTATTTAAAATACAAATTTTCATTTGTATAGATATAATAGGGGAAAAAATGGGAAAAGAAAAGTGCAGGATAAAAGAGAAAAAGAGAAGCATAGACTTCCAACGTTTTCAGCATAATAGGATCAAGAATAAAATTACAGCCTCTGGTTTTTACTTTTACATACTAGCCATTTCCGTAACAACAAATCAATGGGCAAATCCCAAAGTCAGGGTTTCATTTTTCCCCGTCTCTAGCACAAAGTTTAGAAAGAATTTCCAAATAGAAAGGAAAAAAACCCCAACTAGATATATTCTTTAATTATAACATTTAATTTTGCCATCTTTCCTAGCTCCATTACTTTTTCCATCCATTCTTTCCATGTGAGGATGGATCAATCTTTCCATTTTTGCACATAAAAGAATTCCTGCTGCAGTAAAGGTGAATTTTTTTGTTTCACTTTTACAGGAGCTGCAGAAAAATCTTCCTGGGGAAGCTCTGGTTAGGTTTAGTTCGACAACTTTGGGCAATCCGCTGTGATCCTGGGCATTTTTTGATAGGGATTTTGATTGCACACGACCGGTTTAAGTTGGGTTCACTCAACATGCCAAACCACAGAGGGATTAAAATTTTATTAGATTTTGAGAATCTATCAATGGTGGCTTGCTAGCCATATTTTGTGATTTAGTGGGTTATGGAAACCAAAACGTTTGTGGTTTATCGAATTCCCAGTGGAACCATGTTTTGCCATGCCTTTTGTCCAACACAATTGCTCTTTGCATAATACATTAAACTGTAAAGTAGCCAACAACAATTTAGCATTTGGTGTACAGATCTGTGGCTAGTTTATGATTGAATGTGACAGTATAAAAGACAGTTTTATCTGGCGTAGATGATATTATCATATGAACATATTTAGGTAAAAGTAATATAAGTAGACTTCTAGCCTGACATGACTGTACAGAAATAAACCTGACACTGGATTCAATGGTTCAGTGGAAGCTTTATTAAGCCGTAAACCCAACTAAGCTCAGCAAAACCATTTTAGGAGCATATGCAGCAATAAAGCTATACCCTTAAGGAAATTTATTTGGGAGTAACTTGATATCAATTAGAATATAATGAATTAGTACCTAATTTTGAAGAAAATTTAACAGATCTCCAAAGGAATGTGCTTTGGGAGTGTGTAGAGAGTAAATTTCATAGAAATAAGGTGAGTCAGTTTACATAGTTGATCCTATTTTTTGATTGAGATATGAAGTAGGGTCAGCTAATACAGGTAGTCCTCAAATTAAGACCACTGTTGAGCCCAAAATTTCTGTTGCTAAGTGAGAGAGTTGTTAATTTTGTGAATTTTGCTCCAGTTTACGATGTTTCTCACCACAGTCGTTAACTGAATTACTGCGGTTGTTAAGTTGGTAACATGGTTGTTAAATGAATCTGGCTTCCCTCCTTGACTTTATTTGTCAGAAGGTCGCAAAAGGTGATCACATGACCTTAGGACACTACAACCATCATAGATATGAGTCATTTGCTAAGTGTTGAATTTTGATCATATGACCATGGGGGGGGGGTTGCTGCAATGTTCAAAAGGACCCAGATTGTTGGGGGCAATAAGCTGACTTTGTAAAAATGCTGCTTGGGGGGGGGGAAAGCCCTAATAAGCAGGCATATACATAGAATGAAGGCTACTGCTAAGCACATTGGTTTGTGCTTCTTAGATTGTAAGCCGCCCTGAGTCTTTGGAGAAGGGCGGGATATAAATGGGATTTTTTAAAAAAGTGAAAAATGGTCATAAGTCACTTCTTTCAGTGCCGTTGTAATTCAAATGGTCACTAAATGAACTATTATAAATTGAGGACTACCTATATATGTGAATAACCTGTTTGTACCTACTTGTAATGTGCTTGGAATTTGCATTTCCTTGTGATTGAAATAGTCTCATTAAATGTGGTTCATAAGCTCCAGTTGATTAAATTTCTGCCTATAGATTGGTTTAATGACATGGTATTGGAATAGCAAAGCTTTTAGTTTTCAGTGGAAGTTTATTCCCAAAGTAAATACTGATCTGAGTGCAGTTAAAGCTACTCCTTAATAAGAACACTTACCGGTAAGTCTGCAAGATCCTGCTCTTAAATGCTTGCAGCATTGAGAACGTGATTTACTACCAAGTTTTGTTTGCTACTGACACCAACTTGCTATGTAGCTGGCTTGGTTCTGTTTCATGCTCTATTAAATTCTGAGAAAACTGGAAAATAATTGGTCTGACGTATTAATCTGCGTAATGCAAATAAATGTGATTCATCCTGCACAAAGGCATGTTATTTTTAATATGGTATTTCTTTTTTTATAAGCTGGATTTTAATATGGTCCTGCATTCATTAAAATTAGACCGTATAGCTGACAACTTACAAATAGGCTTCATGGTAATATGATTGGTGGGTTTGTCGTAATAATTTTGACTTTATTTCTTTACATCATTGTCTTCAGTTAGTCATCCAGAAAAGTATTTAATTACCATATTTGTTTTCAATATGTTTGGGTTATGGTTTTTAAATGTGTGTGCAAGTGATGATCAAATAATGATCAATTGATAATGTAGCCTTTTACATTAAATATTTTGCAGGTATAGTGTCAACGCTGCTATCATTGGATGTTCCCGCTCTGACAACTGATGAAAATGCAGCCATTTTCTCTATTCCTTTAATATGCTTTCTTGCTTTTAGAAATCAGGTGGTTGGTTGGGATGTAAGCTCAGCTAGTCATAATAATAATTCTGGCTGCCGTGTCTCTTAAAATCTCCAGTGATGGAGCACCCAAAACTTCTGAAGGCATGCCATTCCACTGGTTAATTTCTCTTTAGTTTTAGGTTGTTTCTCTCCTTGTTTACTTTTCATCCAGTGTTTCTTGTCTTGCCCCTCTGGTGCTTTGAAAAATAGATTGATCCCTTCTTCTCTGCGGCAGCCGCTCAAATGTTGAAACACTGCTTTCATCTCACCCCTAGTCCTTCTTTTCATTAAGCTAGACATACCCAATTCCTGCAACCTTTCTTCACGTGTTTTAGATTGTAGTCCTCTAATCATCTTTGTTGCTCTTCTCTGTACTCTTTCCAGACATCTTTTTTATATTGTGATGACCAAAACTGGATGCAGTATTCCAAGTGTGATCTTATTAAGGCTTTAGAAAGCTCTATTAATGCTTCATATGATCTTGATTCTATCCCTCTGTTAATCTAGCCTAGAATTGCATTGGATGTTTTGGCTGCTGCCGTGCACTGTTGGCTCATATTTAAGTGATTGTCCACTGGGACTCCAAGAACTCTCTCTTATTGAGCCAGGTTCCACCTTTTCTATACCTATTCTTTTGGTTCTTCTTGCCTAAGTGTAAAACCTTACTTTTCTCTACACTGAATTTCATTTTGTTAATATATATTGTGGCATAACAAATATTATAGATGAGGTTAAATTTCTCCAGGCTGCTACCCTCCAGATGTGTTGGACCACAATTTCCAGCACTCCCAAACAGTATAGTAGTTACAGTCCAACACATCTGGAGGGTACCAAGTTATGGAAACATAAAATGGGTCTTGGAGATTTTCTAGTGCATCTTCTTGCTCAAAATAGAATCTTCATGTGGACCAGACAAATGGTTGTCCAAATTTTACTTGAAAACCTCCAAATGATGATTTTAAGAGGCGGACAATCCCATGGTTTAACAGCTGCAGTGGGAAGGTTTATTTGTTGCATTGTGTGTTTTTTGCTTCCCTTTTGGATTTGTACATACTGCAGACAGTCTGAAGATTGAATTAACTCATTTTGTTTTGGGTTCTCAAGAAAAAAACGTTGGGGCACAAACTAATCCAAGCAATGGGGTTGATGAAAGTTTTATTGTAAAAATTAACAAACTAACCTTCCCAACTCCCAAGTTTGATACCAACTTTCAGGGCTGTACAGCTTGATACTCAAAGGCAAAAAGATACTTTGGAGTGTGTGAGAGTGCTCAAATAGTCCCTGTGTGCAACTTTTAATTTTTTTTCAGAATTGCATGGCAAAAGTTCTTAAGAGTGTACAAGAACATTTATGTTGCATCTATTTGCAACTTCTTAGACCAGACACAAATAGTATATCTACTGAAATAAATGCAAATGCAAAGGTTTAGGAAATGTATTTTGAGAGGGCTATTATTTTATAGCACTGAATGTGCTGAAGTTTTGCAAAGGAAACAAATGCTTGTTGCAATCTTCTCAGCATTTACCTCCTCTTCCCATTTAAAATTCCCACAGCTGGACCTGTGGAACACGGCTTGGATGAACAAGATTGAATCCTTCTTTTGGTGAGGAAGGAAATTAGACTCTGCATTGTTCAGCTCCTTTTACTTATAATAGGTATGAACTGCAGGTTGCCAGAGTAGAAAAATAATTCTAACTCTTTTCAGCTAAAGTTGCAGAGATAAACAATTGCTAGAATTACCAGTCATTTTTTCCTCATTTTGTACATATCCAAAACCCCAATCAACCTCTCCTTCACTGTTCACATGGACACTGATTCCAGTTTTGTGCACCTGGGTGATCTTTGACCACAACCAAGGTATTTTGTAGTAGTAAATTCAAACTTTTCATCATGATTGTCACCAAAATCCAATATGGAATATTTTACCCTCCACTCTGTTATTAAGAATCTATTCCTAGATTCTAATATTATCATTGCAACAGTATGTTTATGAGAAAAAGCATAGTTGCAATATTTAGGCAGGTTTGTCCCTCAGAATTTTTAGTTTTATAGAGATAATGTATCAAAGATGCCTGCTCATATTAAGGCTTTCAGAAAGTGCTTTTGATTCAGTATGCTTTTGATGCCTTATTCTGCAACATGTTAGTACATACCCAGTGCACTGATGATGTTTCCTAATTTGGGTAATGAAATGTCTGCAAGAAAATAACCAAGCTCAGCTCAACTTTGAACTACAAATATTCTTCTGTATCAGTTTTTGTTTTATCTAGAAAATTGCAGAACAGCAGTAGAAAAATGTTCTTCCTACTCTGTGGTCTTCCTACACACTTCCTATTCATTATTCTTTCCTGTGCCACCAGTACATACACAGATTCATTACTTCTCATAACGGCTGGGTTTATATAACAGGCTAGGCTAGGCAAAAATAGTATTATGTTCAGCAAGCATAAGAGAATATTTCATCAAACAAGCAACCCTATTAAGTCATAATACAGGTACTCCTCAACATACAAGCAAAATTAAGCCTGGCAATTCTAGTTGTATGTTGCAAAGGTTGTAAAGTAGGTGAACACATGACCAACCTGATTTTATGATTTTTCCCCCCAGTGGTTATTAAGTGAATGTGGCAGTTGTAAAGTGAACACCATCAGGGTGGTTAGGCAAATGCTGCAGTTGTTAAGCAAATCCATTGTTCGCTGTGGGTCAGATTTTGCCGGAAGTAAACACTGGTAAAAATGTCATCAATTGTATTCATGTGACTGTGGCACACTGCAAATGACTATAAATACAGGCCTGTTGCCAAGCACCCTTATGCCCGGTTACTTGACACGCTATCAAAACCAAAACTGGGTTTTAATAGCTTTTTTTGGGGGGGGCAGCTGTTATAACATTGAATGCTCTACCCATTCATATAAGATATACAGATAGTATATCTTATTTGATTGGGCAGAGTATATTTTGGGAGCACTGCAATTGTGTTTTTCTTAACCTAGATTTACTCTGTTATCTGAATCTGGCCAATGCTCTTCATGGGCTTTTGTACACTCCTCTAGATGTCAATCATCCTGTGTATAATACTGTACAACAATCTAGAGGCAGGCATGTTTGTGTGAATTCACTCTTGACTGCATTTCAGTTCACTACTTTCAAGAACTCTTGGATTTTCATATATGTTAGGTTTATCCTGTTGCTTCATGCTATGCCTAAACAAGGAATGGGAAAAAAGTAAGCTTAGATTTGTTTGTTTGTGCTATTCATTGGTTCCTTCAATAGGCAGTATTCCTGTTATTTATACAACTTGAGTCTATTACATCCAAAATCCTTTTATCTTCTGCAGATAGCTGTTACATATTCTATTTTGTTGCAGGAGGATTCTAAATTGATGGGAGAAGGTACGTGTGAAAATATAGGTTCTTCAAATGATATGAACAGAAACATTTTCTATCGCAGTGCAGAACACTATTGAATATAGCCTCAATTCCTACGGCTAGACTAGAGGGTAGGCATCTTTTTCCAAAGTTGGGTGATGTCAAAGTGACAAAATGTAGGTCGTGACATCATTGCCCTGTTGCAAGCCAACTGCAAACACATGCACACAGATAAGGCTTAAAACAAGTACAAGCAATGGCAGGCAGAGTATTTGTGCAACCAACACATGCTTCAGTAAAGTCCCAATCACACGTGAGCTGGCCTGCAAACAAGCTCCAAGTAGCAAGAGTCCAAAGCAACAAATGTAGCTAGGGCATGTACTGCCAGCCCCACTGGGTAGACCAGACCAAGAATCAATTTCACAGACAAACTAAGACTTGCTTTGGTTATGTACTATCATAGCACTGTTTCTGACTCATAGCAACCTGTAGGACGCAAGCTAACAGCATAACACATTTAATGTTCAAGCTAACTGCTCTTTGTCCCCAGATACTTGCCTTCCTTTGAGAAAAGCTAGATAAAACTTCATAGAGCTTGTGTGTGTGTATCATTCTTGGACTTCTTGCAGCTATGAAATGATTCAAGGCTTATTCCCTGCTTGAGTCCTCCTCTATCTGGCTGAG
Organism: Vipera berus; assembly: GCF_964194415.1. Classification (NCBI taxonomy): domain Eukaryota; kingdom Metazoa; phylum Chordata; class Lepidosauria; order Squamata; family Viperidae; genus Vipera; species Vipera berus. Next base: position 14,702,148 of record NC_138207.1, on the reverse strand, counting down.
TTTTTCCCAACACAACCGTATAGATTTTCTCTATGGTGCTTTATCCCTAGTCTGATCTTTCAGGTCTTCCAACAATGTTGGAATCTCCATAGTTCCTAAGTCTATTCACCTTGCAGCTGGTTGTTCTTGTTTCTTTGCTTCTATCTTCCCTGCATTAGAGCCATTTCTTGAAAATGGCTGTAGCAGCCAAATCTTGCCAGTTGGAATATGTATTGCCTCCTATTATTGTTAAACCCATTTGAGGTTTCTGTGTGAGTTGCTTATGCTTACAGTTGGTACTCAACTGCTTTGAAGCTCATCAAATTTAATATTCAACACATTTTGAAGCAAAAATGTTCTAATACTCATAGTTCGTTTGGTAATCAACGCACAAGCTAGAACTTGTCACTGCCGGTTGCCTTGTAACTTAGTAAATTATTACTCATGGGAAAAATTGTTTGGTACTCATTGGTTTTGGTATTCATCGTGCCTCTAGAAACCAATTAACAATGAATACCAAGGTACCACTGTGCTTTCTAATTGTGTTAGACTTAAGCCATGTTTTTCTTCTTCTTGGTTTGGTAATGGATCTTACCCCTCTTAGTCAAGGTCATGTTCTCTCTACATGTACAAATGTGTTTTGGATTACTCATCAGTCAGTGTTCAAAGTGGCAAGGTTTTGGTAGACAAAAGATTCAGGGCTTTGTGCATACAGAGTTCAGGAGGCACGGTTGTTCCGAAAGGAGTTAAGCTGGTCTACAGTGGCTGTTAAGTAGAGCCTCTTCCAGGTAGGATCCAATCAAGGTGAGGAATGACCTTGCTGAGAAAATAAATGCACAGAGTACTTTTGTTTTACCTCACAAAGCATGGCATGTTCAAGGGCTGTGTGGTCACTTGAAGTCCTGTCATCTGAAAAGAAGTGCAGCTATTTTTCATAATTACTGATGGAGCCAGTCTTGTGTGCTAGATTGCTTATTGCCTCTTGATATATCTTGTGATTTTGGCCACTGTTCAATGTTGTGCATAGAACATAAGGAGAAGACTTTCTCCCCACGATGTAACCATGCTTCCTCTGTTGTTGCCATCTTGAAATCCACAAACTGGATGCAGGACTTTGTATTGCAATGTGTTTGCCATCAGTGGTTTCTTTTCACTTTACCTATGGATGGATGGATGATACGTAAGTCCATAGCTGAGATTTCCTAGCTTCTTACTTATTTGATGCATTGTTAAAGTAATGTGTTCCATCTTCTCCATCCATAAGCCTTGCAGATGCAGCAGTGACCATAGTGATGATGAGTCAGGAGCATCCATTGGCTGATTGCAGCTGTAGTGCACATACATATTTGCCTTAATCATTCATATGACAAAGTGGCAGTGACTGAAGCACAGGGTTCTTTTCCCAGCACCTGTCAATAGTTTTCCCACCACAGATCAACAGAAAGTTCTACTTTCTATCCATGGAGAACTTCAGCCATTTAGAGCATACGTTATTGAGTGAATGGATGGGTGGGAGGATGTATTGTTTTAGTAGTAAAGAACTTTCTTATTTTTTTTAGAAATAGTTTGTATTCTTAAATCCCATAAATCTAGGAACCAGATCTTCTAAGCATTCAGACACTGAATTGAACTAAGGGCTCTCAAAATTTTAGCAAACAAGGTATCGGAAACCCATCTCTGTTTTGAGCTACATCCATTTGTACATACCTTTAGCACACTCCTAGGAGAACCTTTCACTTGGTGGAAAGTATGAGCAGAATTAGGAAAAAAATGAAGGACTGTGAATAAGACTCACTAAACTACTTCTTGACATTTAAAGTTTGACAACCAGAACAGAAATCAAGCTGAAAGGTGAAGTCAGATAAGCTGTTAGGTGTCTTGTATGAATTCTTCACTTTTCTCTGGAGAGGACTTTTAGCAGCCATAGTAAAGCAGAAGAAGGTCATTGAGATAAATGAAATATGCCTGGGTCATTCCAGATTGCTAAGTGATGCTGACATTTTTGTGTTCTGAGCTCTTAAGATCACAAGGCAGTGATTGGAGAAGGCTGATTGCACAGAAATAGTATGCGGGAGTTGGTCAAAAGAGCAAAAAGAATGACTTTTTAGATGTGTTTGACAAGGGCTAACTGTAGCTCCCTTTCAAAGTAATGTTAAAAGAAGGTATGCTAAAAAAAGCAATGACTGTCCTTGTCTTGGGGAAATATATTCAATATCCAGATTTGTAGCAGTTTCCTGGGTGAAGATGGGTTAATCTTAATGCCATTGCTTTCATTTACTGTCTAATCTTTACCTAACAAACAGGAAAAACAAGTCCTATTTATTTCTGTGACATTCTAAAAATCCACCCAGAATTCAAATCAAATGATTTTTCATACCTCTTTATCAACGTTTGTATTTCTGAAGATTTTTTTCCTAGCTTGCACAGTTGGTGAGAGTTTGTGCTTGCACTGCCATACTATATTTATACGGGATATTTTTTATGAGTTGTAAAGCATGTCACAACTTTCTGGAAAGAATGGATTTCAGTATGTGTGTTTTTAATTGTCCTGAAAATTCAGAGATGTAAATTAGCTCATTAACAACATTGGGTTGAAAGGGAAACCACCTCTGTTGTGAAATAAAATGTAGAGTTATATCCATGTAGTCATTAGGAATCAAAGTCAACTTGAGGGCATCTTTACCATTTGACAAAAATCAGACCCTTCAAGGACCTATTAGAACTCTGCTTTATTGTAGTAGATTATAATAACAGAAATTTGGAAGAGAATTTCCCTCTGCTTCACTCTTATACCACAGAGAATCGATGGTATTATTTTGAGTCTCTTTCTTATGCTTACCACTTTCCCAGGACTGAGATTTTGCCTCCTGTCTCTTTTATCTTTTAATGGCTTTTGCATTCCTTTGCTATCTCTGCCTCCCTCCATAATATGTGACAAGGATTACAAAAAGCCTCGGATGCAAGCTTCTGTTATGGGACAAACTTTCATTTTTACTGTGGTGGTGCAGTGGTTAGAATGCAGTAAGGTAAAGGTAAAGTTTCCCCCGCACATGCGTGCTAGTCGTTGCCGACTCTAGGGGCCGGTGCTCATCTCCGTTTCAAAGCCGAAGAGCCAGCGCTTGTCCGAGGACGTCTCCGTGGTCATGTGGCCGGCATGACTAGACGCCAAAGGCGCACGGAGCGCTGTTACCTTCCCACCGTAGTGGTCCCTATTTTTCTACTTGCATTTTTACATGCTTTCAAACTGCTAGGTTGGCAGAAGCTGGGACGGATAACAGGCGCTCACTCTGTTACACGGCACTCGGGATTTGACCCGCCAAACTGCCGACCTTCTGATCGACAAGCTCAGCGTCCTAACCCACTGAGCCACCGCGTCCCTTTTAGAATGCAGTACTGCAGGCTAATTCTGCTGACTACTGATTGCCAGAATTTCGAATCTCACCGGCTCAAGTTTGACTCAGCCTTCCATATTCTGATGTCGGTAAATTGAGGACCCAGATTGTTAGGGGCAATATGCTGACTCTGTAAACTGCTTAGAGAGGGCTACAAAGCATTGTGAAGCGGTATATAGGTTTAAGTGCTATTGCTACTGCTAAGTGCTATTGCTATTAATGAAAATTTACCTATGTCGAAAAGTGTTTCTCTTCAATTCTGTACTATTATTTGGCCTTATGAATTTCCAAAACTGTGGGTGGGTGGACTTGAATCTGGGTCTTCTTCAACTCTTCATGACATGGGTTTTACAGGACTTTGTTATCATGGTCTCCTAAATTTCTGACCATAATGGCTTATTTGAGCTAACAAAGAATAGGTCAGAGCTTGACTGGCTTTATACAAGAAATGGTGAACATATCTTTGCAATATGGAATTGAATGACATCTAAGTTTGGGAGTCTCCTGATAGGGAGATACTGTTGTGATACAGGGTCAGCCTGTGGGTTCGGCAGTTGGGTCGGACCACTCAGAGGAGGAGGAGGGGGATGTTGAAGAGCTTGCTGATGATGGCCTTGAGGCTCCGCAGAGCCTTCAGCCAGGCCCCTCCCACCTGGTCACGACAGAGACCCAGCTGTGTGAGCCTGACAGCATGGATGAAGATGACCCACAGCTGGCCCTGTTCAAGGACGCCCGACGCAGGAGGCAGTCAATCAGGAGTAAACAGAGGAAGGCAATGGGGCACTTCGGAAGGAGGCAGAGAGAAGCCACGCCCTGAACTGTATAAAAGGGGAATGCGTGGGGGGGCTGGTTTGCTGAAGGCAACCGCTTGAATAGTTCCTGTTTCATGGTTGGTGTCTTGTTTTGCTCTGTTTTTTGCTCATATTCCTTTCCCGCCATAATTCCAGCTTTTGCTTCAAATAAAGTTTTTAGAGGATCTCTTCTTGTCAAACAGCACCAAAACTCCATTCCAGTCCCTCATCATATTAACAAATTTATAATCCAGTTCGATTAGTCTCTGATGTATAAATTTAGAGAATTTTACTATTGTTAACTTGGAGCATATCAAAAACATCCCCATCTCTGATGACCATGAGCCTTTGGAGCATAGCCTAAAGATCAGCTATTGCTCTCTTCAGACATACTCCCCCCACAAGCTCAGAGGCAACCACATCTTGCATAACTGGACCAATTACAGGCTTTTGTTTTTGCTCTTTTTCCATACGCTTATATGCAGCTCTTGTCATCCTCTGTTCTTTTGGGTCTTTCTTTAATGCCAAACTCTGCTCCGTAGACTTCACCTGCCGCATCTCCTCAAGAGGCAATGACATTGCCCCTTCACTCAATTGTTTATCTTCTTGTACTTTTATTCTTTTGATTCGGGGAGATGGTGGTGAGCCTGCTTTCAGGACCTTAGTATAAAAATCTTTTGCTTTTAAAATTGTGTCCAATCTATATCTGGTCCCTGCATAATTTACCACAATTCCAATAGGTATATCCCATCTGAACTGGATTTGTCGCTTCTTTAGCTCATCAGACAGAAAAGCAAAATCTTTCCGTTTTCTAAGAATTTTTTGAGGTATCTCCTTTAAAATCATAATATCTTGGCCTGCAATTTGAAATTTTTCCCGATAAAAAGCCTGGATAATAGAATTTCTGGTTAGTCTCCTGGAAAAATAAATCACTACATCTCTAGGTAAATTTTTTTGTCTAGCAATCCAGGAGTTAACCCTGAATGTCTTATCCATTTCCTTAAGTAATTCTTCAGGTTCACATTTCAAAACAGGAGCCACTGCTCGTGCCACTTCCCATTCCAAGTCTTCTTTAGGATTCTCTTTGAGGCCTCTAATACGCAAAGCAAACTCCATATTCTTATATTCTAATATAGTAAGCTCATCTTCTATTCTGTCAATCTTAGCCTCTACTCTGTCAATCTTCTGTTCAGCATCAATAATTTTATTTTCCAAATTCTCCACATGCTCCATAGCTGAGTCCACACGGTCATCCAGGCGATCTATATGTACGGCCAGACCCTGAAGTGCAAGCACTATATCTTCCCTCATCTGGTTATTTCGATTAAGAAATTCTTCCCTTATTTCCTTCATTTCCTGCTGGAAAACCTGTGTCACAACTCGCTGAATATCTGTCAGTGTAAATGCAGGAGGTGGGGGGGAGGATGGTTGTACTGTAGGTTTAAAGATTGGAAACCCTCCCCCACGTCTCGCAGCCATCTCTTAAGTTTCGATTTCCTCTTTCAAAGTTCAGAGAGAAAAAAAAGAAAAAAGAAAAAGGAAAAAAAAGAAAAAGAAAAAGGGAAGAAAAAATAAAAATTCTCACAAAGTTCTTAACCTTCGATAACAGGCTTTCAAATAAACAAAATCCGATGCTGGGTAAAGTCAGTTGCAGATTATATCTCTTGCATTATTGCCAAATATAACAGTTTTCACTTCTCACAGGAAAGAAACATTCCAGCGCCATTTTACTCCATTTCAAGCTTGAAACTTGAAGAAGATAATGAAGCTGAGTTAAAGTTATAATCCAACTTAAAAATTCAGATCTTCCTGCTTTGCTCTGCCTGCTTCTCAAAGAACAAAATACTCACAGTCCCATCTAAGCAGCAGGTGCAGTTGTCGCGTCTGGTTCCGCTCCTTTTGGAGCGAAGACGTCCTGAGAGCGGAGAAAGCTTGGGCTCTGAGGGGGCTCACCCTGTTATCCCCCAAACTACTTGGGAGAACCACAGGGGAGCTCTACCTCTACCCAGGCAGGCTCGCCTCTCCCTCTTCTCCCGAGGGAGAAGCTCCAGCGCTGCGGAGCAGCTGACTTTCGCTGCCTCCGGGCGCTTTGACGCTTCCCAGGATCGGGCGGCTTTGAAACACCGCCATTCGGCGCAGCAGCGCTACCGGAAGTCCACAAGCTAGCATAATCTAATAAGATTTTATGGAAAGAAAGCAAAATTTTAGCAACTCTTCTGTATTGTACAAGACGCTGTGCAAGGCATATATTATAAAGATAAATGTACAATTCCTGCTGAATAGTTAATGGTTAGAAAGGTTTATTTTGACAAAGCTTTAACTAGGTATCTATACAATATAATTAGTGAGGAATGGGATTTCCTTTTGATGAAAAACTCATGCGCGTTAGCAGTTTTCATGTCGAGTTTAGCATATTTTATAACTTTTTGCTTGTCTTCTTTAAAGAGATGTGCTTGCTTACTAAGCACAGTGCAAGGGAAAGTTTTATGTGGCTGTAAGTTATCTTTACAGTGGTCTTTGTGTTGAGTATATCATCCTGTTCCCTAGAAGTGCAATTGTTTGAGAAGGATGATGGGGGGAAGAGTTATAGCACCCTATCTTCCATTCTACCACAGTATTGCTTTCATTTTTTCTTTATTCCTGAGCACATTGCAAGTGAGCAGGTGGTATTTGTGGAAAAGGACTTCGGCTACATTTTTGGGGATGAATGAAGTTGTAACACTTTGCTAAAAGTGAGAATAAGTGAAGCTTGTAGATGATAAATGGTAGGTCTGTATTGCCAGAAATGCTTTTTCCCGTATAGGAGATATCTGTTCTTCACTTACTGGTTTGGTGTCAGTTTTTACTGTTTTCATTCATTCATTCTTTATTTAATAAATACCGGCTTACTTTACAAAAAAATATATAGTAGTTTAGGGACGCGGTGGCTCAGTGGGTTAGGACGCTGAGCTTGTCGATCTGAAGGTCGGCAGTTTGGCGGGTCGAATCCCGAGTGCCGTGTAGCAGAGTGAGCGCCTGTTACTTGTCCCAGCTTCTGCCAACCTAGCAGTTCGAAAGCACGTAAAAATGCAAGTAGAAAAATAGGGACCACTACGGTGGGAAGGTAACAGCGTTCCGTGCGCCTTTGGTGTCTACTCATGCCGGCCACATGACCACGGAGACGTCCTCGGACAAGCGCTGGCTCTTCGGCTTTGAAACGGAGATGAGCACCGGCCCCTAGAGTCGGAAACGAAGAGCATGCATGTGCGGGGGAACCTTTACCTTTACCTTTATATAGTAGTTTAAAGTTTGATTGGCTGGTAAACTTTTGACTTACTTAAAAAAGTAAAAAAGTCTTCAACTTTTTAAAAATAATAACTCTTCTCAGAATTATTTTAAGGTGTATATTTTGAATATGTCACATTTCTGGAGATGTAAAGAGAACACTCAAGGTTTAGAATGTTTTGAATAAGAGAAAACCAGAGATTTCATTTATTTATATCCATTTGTAGAGAGAATGATTTTCACTAATTTGCGGTCCCTGTTTCCATGCTAATTTCACTTGAGTATGATGATGTTATTCATCCAGTGGTGTCCGACTCTTGGCAATTCTGCGAGCCAGGTCTCTGCACATCTTCTGATCTTGCACTACATTTGAATATGTACCCTATTAATTTGTTGACAGCAAATAGCGTTAAGCAATATATACTAGGTCAGTATTTTTGAAACCTGGCAACTGTGTGGACTTCAACTCCCAAAATTCCGAGCCAAAAGTTGCCAAGTTTGAAAAACTCTTTACTGTATTAGGTTCTTATAGGCAGACACATTTCTTTTGCCTATACAATTCTGGCTGCTCTTTTACACCCTGGCATGAATGTAAAAGCCCCTGTGTGAATAAGAGCCTGCTCTTTCAAGTAAAGGAAGTATGAACAGAAAATTCTTCAGAACTTAATCTTTCTCTTCCACAAAATAAGGTGAGCAAGGAGAAGAAGAGCTATGGCTTATGGTCCTTGGCTGATTCCATAAAATACTGTCCTTGTGCTGAAATATAAAACCTGTACATACAAGCACACATAATTTGGGTGAAGCTTGTCAACTTGCCTAAGCTTGGATGGTTGATCACCTCCCAGTTGTCTTCTACTAATAGCTTTCATTATAGGGAGGTCGTCCATCCATCTTGAACTATGAGCCAGAAAGGCTATCTGGTAACTTACACAACATGATAGGAAAGCAATGCAGCCACAAAATGTGGGAGTAAGGAATATTTGTGCTCATGTTTCAAAGTATGTGGGTCCCTTTTCAAGTCCTTTACTCAGCAAGCTGGAATAAGTAGCAACCTGTTGAATAATGAGACTTGTAGGATCCAATCTGGGTTGGTCACTGAGACCAGAAGTTTAGTCTTCTGAGCTTTTGAACTTGTGTTGGAGCCCATCCTCGGGGAACTTCTCTCTCACTAGACATTCTGGTGAATATATGATTTTATTATCATAACTGTAAAAATGTGATGTATTTCAGATGAAGCTGTGGTAGGGAGGAGGGCTTGCAAATGTAAATAGCTCTTTTAGTCTTCGCAGATACAGAATGCCTGTGTAAAATAATTCTATTCCTACTTTGAATCGATGCCACTAAATGCCACTTGTAACCATTGTGTATGTCACCAGTTGAAGGTCTGCTTTCCTGGGGCAGGGACAGAATGTCCTTTGGTAGATATTTCTTTTAATCGGATTCTTTAGGCACACGGAGACATACATAAATGGGAATTAAAACAAACAAGGTTAGGAGGAAGGGTGTGAGATGAAACTGAGACCCTGAAGTGACAAAGTGAAGATGACAACAGCTTCTCACTTTGCAGACCAAGTGGTCTCAGTCCATTATGAGGCCAGGAGAAGAGTAATTATCTGAACCTTTAGACATATAAATGGCTGGAATCCTAGTTTGTGGTAGCTACCTTTCTCCATAATTAAAAGCTCTCCTATATCTGCAGTAAACATACATTATCACAGAGTTGTGTCCTTCAATCTCTGACAAGGGAAGTCTGACCCTATGGTTGTGACCCATGATTTATTTATTTCAGACATACTTATTGTGCAATGAATCTCAGTGTGGTATTCAACATTTTGAAGAATACTATACAAAAAAGGTAAAATGCAGTTCATCCAGTAATACGCCTTTGGCCCTAAGTAATGCAATAGTATCTTCGTAGGATTTCAAATGCTGGAGTGGATAGAAAGGCATGTCAATTATCAGGGTCCTTGGGATATGCTTTATTGGAGGAATATTCTATAGAGCATTAAGAGAGTAAATTTACAAGATCAAGGGAACACACCATGATTGAAAAGTTCCTTTGATTCATTCAAATGAAATGAACATCTTAAGATTAAGCATCTTTAATGTCAGCCACACTTGGAGTACATTAGGGGAATTTGATTCATTCACCCTGGAAATCATTAGTGCATAAATATCTGTTAATTTTATAATGCCATCTTTATTCTGTTTTTCTTCTTTTCATTTTTGTACCTGGTTGGTATTGTCTTTATTGTGCCTATTGTGAAGTTTGCACCATGGATATTCTAAGTGGCTTTTTATGTTCTTTGCAAGCTGCTAAGAATCTTTAAGATTGTGGCTGGAGAAAAATGTGTTTAATGAATGAAATAAAGTATCTGAAATATGCTTCAGTTTTCAAGATATGGACAAAATTGGTGTGGTAAGTGGTATATTATACAGGATACAGGTATACAGACTTTCTACCACGTTGGTAGAAAGCAGTTCTGTATTCTACCATCATATGGGTTTTCCCTAATCATTCTAAACTTCAGGTGATTGTTAAACTCAGTTTGGTTTGTTCACTAGCTGTACAGTTTTGTGAAAAGGTGAAGCTGCTTTAAGATACTGGAGATTGAGGCTATATTTGTATTTTGGAATACTCCAAAGCCTTTTTTTGTGTGTGTGTGACTGAACCTGCCATCCCTAATAAAATATACAGTAGTTGCTGGGACTCAATCAGCATGTGCGTTGAAATAATAATATTAAAAAAATCCAATATGATAATATTTAAAAAAAACTTGAACATTAACAAACTCACCATAAGTCAGTCAATTGCAAAAACCAACTTTACTTGCAAAAGCTTATGTTCTTTAACACATCATACAACAACATCTGCCTATCCCAGGAGTTTGGGAAAAACTTGGTAGGTGGACAAAAATGCCAAATCCAGTCTAAACATCTGGCTGGCTCTGCAACCAAATATAATTAGAGTTGAAGCAAAAGGAAACTGAGTAGGAATTTATATTATTTATTTATTTATTTATTTATTTTATTATATTTGTATACCGCCCTTCTCCCGAAGGACTCAGGGCGGTGAACAGGGCAATACATGTTAAAAAACAAGAATACAAAAGTTAAAAAAGATTAAACAAGATGCCCAAAAACTATAACAATAAGTTAAGTTAAAATACATAAAAAACAATAAAACCCAAACCCATCACCCATCAGGCCAGGCCGGCTTGTTCAAACAGGTAAGTCTTTAGATCGCGCCGGAAGGAGCGAAGGTCGGGCACCATCCGGAGCTCAACCGGAAGATGGTTCCATAAATCCGGTAAACCCACAGAGAACGCCCTCCCCCTGGGGGCCACCAGTCAACATTCTTTGACCGGTGGCACCCTGAGGAGGCCCTCTCTGTGGGAGCGCACTGGGCGGAGGGAAGTTGATGCCGGCTGCAGGTGCTCCCTGAGGTATTCCGGACCCATGCCTTGAAGGGCTTTGTAGGTCATTACCAGCACCTTGAATCTCACTCGGAAGACAACTGGGAGCCAATGCAGCTCATGGAGCAGGGGTGTAACATGGGAGTATTGGGAGACTCCCAACACAACTCTCACGGCTGCATTCTGTACCAGTTGGAGCCTCCGAGTGGTCCTCAAGGGCAGCCCCATGTAGAGAGCGTTGCAGTAGTCCAAACGAGAGGTCACGAGCGCGTGAGTGACCGTACGCAAGGCATCCCGGTCTAGATAGGGCCGCAACTGGTGCACCAGGCGAACCTGGGTGAAGGCCCCCCTAGTCACATTTACTATATGGTCTTCTAAAGAAAGCTGTGAATCTAGGAGGACTCCCAAGTTGCGAGCCCTATCTACGGGGGGTAATAACTCACCCCCCATAGATATTATTATGTTTACTGCACCCCTTTTAATCCATTCATATTATGGGAAATGTGTGCTAAGTATTCTTTTCCATCCTTTCTCAATCTTGAAGTTTAGGTGTTCTTTTGAAATACGTAGAACTTTCTACAACTCAAAAACCAAAAGTAAGCAATTCACTGTGTCCGGGCTCTACGGCAATTTTAAACATGTAAATTTGACGTAAATTGGTCCATTAGCTTTTAAATTATGAATATTTAACCTTAGCAATTTTAGTGATGCATATTACATTTGCTAACTTTCTTTTTAAAGAAGGAACATTTCTAATATATCTTTACCCCCATTTCTAATGGCCTAAGATACCTTTAAATAAAATGCTAAATAGGAAAAAGTGTGAGTGGCGAAAAGATAATATTCTAAAAAAAGGAATTAATTAAAATAAGGAATCTAACTTAAATGGAATAAGTTTTCTGAGGCGACTGAATTATTTTATACAAGCAGAGTTACTGATTCAGCTTCCTTCATCTGAAGTTACAAATATCTGTTAAGCAGTTGGTTGATTTGGATTTCACAGAAAAGCTAACTTTTCCTTTGGTGATAATGATGACTTTCAAAATCATTTCTGTGTTTGCTTAACTGTGGCTTTTCCTGCCATCTGAATTAAAAAATAATAATTCACAAGTAAACCAAGAGCCCTAATGGCACAGTGTTTAGAATGCAGTAGTGCAGGCTGACTCTGCCCACTGCCAGGAGTTCAATTCTCACCAGCTCAAGCTTGCCTAAGCCTTCCATCCTTTTGAGGCAACCTTAAAAGCTATCATCTCAGCTCTAGTCCTTCTTTTCATTAAACTAGACATACCCAACCTTTCTTCATATGTTTAGCTTTCAGTCCTCTAATCATCTTTGTTGCTCTTCTCTGTACTCTTTCTAGAGTCTCAACATATTTTTATATTGTGGCGACCAAAACTGGATGCGGTATTCCAAGTGTTGTTTTACCAAGGCATTATAAAGTGGTACTAACATTTCACATAATTTTGATTCTATTTCTCTATTCATGCCATCTAGGAATGTATTGGCTTTTTTAGCAGCTGCAGCATGCTGCTGGCTCATATTTAAGTGATTGTCTACTAGGACTCCAAGATCCCTCTTGCAGTTAGTACTATTGACCCAGGTATCATCTGTGGATTTTCTGTTAAACCAGAGTATAAGATTTAACTTGTTTGGGAACCCAACCAAAATAAAAGAAGGGGAAATGTGATTCTGAGTGAGAATCTAAGAATCTCTGATGGATTATGGGAGAATCATTAGTTAATTATTTGCTACATTTATTGGGGAAGAAATGGAGGTAGTGACAGATTTTATTTTCCTGGGCTCCAAGATCACTGCAGTTGGGGACTGTAGCCAAGAAATTAAAAGATGCTTGCTCCTCGGGAGGAAAGCCATGACAAATCTAGACAGCATACTAAAAAGCAGAGACATCACCCTGCCAACAAAAGTGTGTTTAGTCAAGGCTATGGTCTTCCCAGTTGCAATGTATGGCAGTGAAAGTTGGACCATAAAAAAGGCTGAGCGCCAAAAATTGAGGCCTTTGAACTCTGGTGCTGGAGAAGACTCCTCCAAGTCCCTTGGACTGCAAGGAAAGCAAACCGGTCAGTCCTAGAGGAGATCAACCCTGACTGCTCTTTAGAAGGCCAGATCCTGAAGTTGAAACTCAAATACTTTGGCCACCTAATGAGAAGGAAGGACTCACTGGAGAAGAGCCTAATGCTGGGAAAGGTTGAGGACAAGAGAAGAAGGGGACGACAGAGAATGAGGTGGCTGGATGGAGTCACTGAAGCAGTAGTCATAAGCTTAAATGGACTCCAGAAGATGGTAGAGGACAAGAAGGCCTGGAGGAACGTTGTCCATGGGGTAGTGATGGGTCGGACACGACTTTGCAGCTAACAACAACAACATTTATTTTATTTATTTTTCTTTTTATGACTCTGTAATCCTTTAATTCAGGGTAGAGTCAGGATGACTGGATGGAACTGAACATTTAGTTGCCGGATGCCGTCCTGATGCATACATGACATCTTTGCATTCCAAGAGAAACATCTGCTGCTATCTAGGATTGAACTCTCAAACTTCCAAGTGGCAGGTGAGTATCTTCACTACTAGGCCACCATGCCGCACTATTTCCTACATTTGTGTTCCCTTTAATTCAGGAAGCTCAAGCTAGTTTTCTTTTTCTCCTCACAAGCCCCACTCTGGGAGGTAGGTTAGAATGAGAGAGAATGGTGATTGCACAGTTTTCCTAATTCTAGTCCATCCAGTTACCCACTCTATTGGCTATAGCATGACTGGACCACCAATGATTGTAGCTCTTATGCTCTGAGAGTTTCCATGTGGCTGAATATCAAGAGAGACTTTGTAATAAAGTTGTTGGGCTAATTCTGAAATTTAGTTTTATAGTTCAAGATTTCAGTTCCAAGTTCTGTTGGGCAGAACTTTCCTTTCTTTTTGCTTCAGCATCTTTGGATCAGGATGGATAATATTATGTAGGATTTCAGAGCATTGGATTGCTAAAATGCTACACTTCAGTTACACTTCAGTTACTGGGTGCTTGAAAACTCTAAATCCACAAAACGTTTGAATGCAAACGTTGGAAATGAGAATTCGAACGCAAAGCACCACAAATAATAAATGCTTATTTGCTTTGAAGAGGAAGAAAAGGACCTTTGTTTTACAAAGTGTTCTTTTGTAATTATAATTTCCTTTTACACATACACAGAATGATACGCAGCTGTTTTTTTATTATTATTATTTCAGAAGTTTCAAAGCTGGTTATAGAGATAATGTGCAAAAAGTGAAAAGGAAACACTGCACTTTGAAATGCTTGTTTTTATTCTGTGCTTGAATTTAGAGCTTAAACATCTTTGCTTCAAATCATAGTACTTGTTGTGATTCAGGGTCAGCCTGTGGGTTCGGCAGTTGGGTCGGACGACTCAGAGGAGGAGGAGGGGGGTGTTGAAGAGCTTGCTGATGATGGCCTTGAGGCTCCGCAGAGCCCTCAGCCAGGCCCCTCCCACCTGGTCACGACGGAGACCCAGCTGTGTGAGCCTGACAGCGTGGATGAAGATGACCCACAGCTGGCCCTGTTCAAGGACGCCCGATGCAGGAGGCAGTCAATCAGGAGTAAACAGAGGAAGGCAATGGGGCACCTCGGAAGGAGGCAGAGAGAAGCCACGCCCTGAACTGTATAAAAGGGGAATGTGTGGGAGGGCTGGTTTGCTGAAGGCAACCGCTTGATTAGTTCCTGTTTCATAGCTCCTGTTTCATGGTTGGTGTCTTGTTTTGCTGTTTTATGTTAATAAATTTGGCAGGCTTAATTCCAGCCTCTTGCCGTTTGTAAAGGGGTTGTCCCTGCCTTTTCTGCAGGGCTGGTACAGAACAGTACTTAACACTACTAACTTCTCTACGAGTTAGGTGGGACTCAGTTTTAGTAGATATTTAGGACTTCAACATTACTTATTAACTAGGGTGCAACATCTGATGATAGCAGTAGAACTGAATGGACTGAATATGGGAAGTCCTTGACTTACGATCACAATTGAGCCCAAAATTTCTGTTGCTAAGCAAGACAGAAGCTTATTAAGTGAGTTTTGCCCCATTTCTTGCCACACTTAAGTGAATCGCTGCAGTTGTTCAGCTAGTAACAGATGTTTGTTCCATATTTTTAATTAAGATTTTTGATGAAAGTCGCCAAAGATTTTTTTTTCCTTTTTGTTAACTGGCTCATTCTGAAGACCCACCTTTATTTTTCCTGTGCAACTTAATCATTGCTTCCAAAAATTGTGGTTCATGAAATCATGAGTTCTCAGGGTCTGTGCAGTGATTGAAAACTTTACCGATGTTTGTAGAAAATTTTATTGATCTCCATGGTTAGCTTGTCTGGAGCTTGGGAAAAAAAATGTAAGTATGCTTTCATTGTGCTTGAACACAGTGGATTTCTCCTTGAAGTGACACAATTTTAATTAGCTAGAAATTTAATTAAAATGAGAATGTTTTTGCTGATTGGCTGAAAAATCATGGGAATTTCAAAGAAAGAATAAGTTTTGAGTTGACTAGCCACTGCTTAAAAAGGTTCTATACCTTATATGTGTGTGTTATGCACAATATTGTTATCTGTTTGTTGATCTTGGTGGAGCAGTGGGCTAATGCCTCCTTAAGTAACACCAGCTGCCTGCAATTAGTTCAGGTTCGCATCCCACCAGGTTCAAGGTTGACTCAGCCTTCCATCCTTCCGAGGTAGGTAAAATGAGGACCCAGATTGTTGGGGGCAATTAAGCTGACTTTGTAATAATGCCGCTTGGGGTGTGTATGAAAGCCCTAACAAGCAGGCATATACATAGAATGAAGGCTACTGCTAAGCTTGTAAGCTGCCCTGAGTCTTCGGAGAAGGGCGGGATATAAATGGAATTAAAATAAAAATAAAAATAAATAAACAATTCAGGAGAAAAAATACCCTGTCCCAGATAGACTTTTCAGATTGGGTTATTATGCTATGAGTAAAATTGATTCCAAGCAAGCACTGTGTCTAATTTCAGTGTCAGCTGCCTTCCCAGAGAAATTGCTGTTTGACTTGAATTCCCTGGGTGAATTGGTGATAATTCTATGCATAAATAATAATTTGCAATTAGCTTTTCTTAAAAAAATGAAAACAAAACACCAGCTTCATTGATCCTGAGCATGGATGGCATGGTTTTAAGTACACCCTAGAGGATGCTAACAATTTTACAACCCTTGTCTCATGCTGGGAATATATATATAAAAAGAAAGGAAGAGGGAAAAATAATAACCATTCGAACGCATATCTTTTCTTTAGTGCTATGAAAGTTGTCTTCTGCCTTCTTGCCTGGGGATTTACAGGCACCTAATAAAATTTTGAAGATTTGGGGAGATGGATTTAAGAGTCAACTGCTGGGAAAGGATAAGATGCAGAGTTCTATCTAACTGGGAAAAGAAATGAAACCCAGAGGGGATGAAACAATAAAAGTACTACTTTTTGTTTATCCTTCCTAACTGCAAGAGCAGAAGTAAAAGTAGTCTTTAGGAAGAAAAATAGTAAGGCCTGAAATTAAGCATGACAATTATTGTTGAGGTTGGTCTCATGATCAGCCAGATGTTTAGACTGGATTTGGCATTTTTATTCACCTATCGAGTCCTTCTCAAGGACCTGGGATTGGCTTATTATTATTGATCATCGCACAGTCAGCCAGATGTTCAGACTGGATTTGGCATTTTTGTCTACCTATCGAGTCCTTACCAAGGACCTGGGATAGGCAGATGTGGATGTTTGATAGTATTACAGATATCGTCGCAGGATGGAAGCAGTTCCTAGTAAGGCCGCCTTTTGCAATTGACTAATGGCGAATTTATCAATACCAGTGGTGTTCAAGTGGTGCTCCAGCTGTTTTGGGATTGCACCCAAGGTGCCTATTACTATTGGTACTACCTTTGCTTGCCTTTGCCACAGTCTTTCTATTTCTATTTGTAGGTCTTTGTATTTTGTTATCTTCTCCAGTTCTTTCTCATCTATTCTGATGTCTTCAGGCACTGCCGCATCCACTCTCCAGACTTTTTTGTCTTTCTTATCGACAATGGTTAAGTCTGGGGAGTTATGTTGCAGGTGCTTTTCTGTTTGTATTCTGAAGTCCCAGAGCAGTTTAATTTTATCATTTTCTATGACTTTCTCTATTTTATGATCCCACCAGTTCTTGCTTACAAGCAAATTATATTCCTTGCAGATGATGATGATGATGATGATGATGATGATGATGATGATGATGATGATGATGATGATGATGAAATGGTTAGAATGCAGTATTGCAGGCTACCTTTGCCCATAGCCTGGAGTTCGAACCTGATGGGGCTTGAGGTTGACTCAACATTCCATCCTTCTGAGGTTGGTAAAATGAGTAATCAGATTGTTGGGGGCACTATGCTGACTCTGTAAACCGCTTAGAAAGTGCGGTAAAGCACCTGAGTGATATATGTCTATTGCTATTGCTACAGTTAGTGTCATAATCCAAGAATCTAATAATTCAGGTCCAAAACAAGGACCTAAGAATTATTAAGTAACCTCTAAGAATATAGCTAGTTCTAAGCGGGGTGGTTTTTCAGTTAATTTAGGATGTTCAGGTCTGATAAGTTTAATATTTCCAGATATTGAGAAAATCATTTAGGTATGTCTCCATGGGCTCCAGTCATGTTTGGTATAACAATGAATTTCCTTTTCCATAAATGTTCAATTCAATCTACATTTTGTAAAAATTTTCCAACTGTTTTTTTTCCTGAATCCTAGCATCGCCCAGAATTGCAACATCAATGAACCAGACTTTCTTCTTTTCAATAACTGTTATATCAGGCATGTTATGGATGCCAGTTTGGCTCTTAAAGTCTAATAAGATCTTAACCCACTAATTTTACAAACCCTTCTCAACTTTATGGCCCCAGTACTTTACACAACATTGAAAATTCAGACCAGTTTCTAATGAATAATTCTGACAACTTGGTCATGAATCTGTTTGTAGTCAGTTTGTGAAATTTTGTTGCAGTCACTGATCAAATGGCCAATTGTTGCATCCTTTTCGCAACAAAGGCCATATTTGTTGTTGCTTACATGTTACATTTTAGCCTTCATGCATTTTGTTAGTAAACCTTGTTCAACCATCATATCTGTTGCACTCTTGCTTGTTCTCACTTACATGCTTCCTCCCAGTGGTTGGAACTGAAAAAGTTCATTGGAAGCTACTTCTGTGGTTTGCTGAGGATGGGGTCCAGATTGAGAACTCTGATGTGTTGCTGTACTTGGAAAGTAGAGGTAGGAGCAATGACCAAATATACCCTGGACCTTTGCTAACAAAATCAGAATTGGAACCTTAGAATAGACCATGGTTTTAAAGTCTGGCTTATTAGTAGTTGTACAAGCCACTATTACAGGTTGGATGTCACACTAATCACACTCCTGAAGGAACCCAAAGGTGCTTTATCAGGAGGCAACTGGACTTTCTGAATTCCTAAAAAAGCACCTTTGGGACAACCATACCTGGATGACTGAAAATCTCCATAGACTCCTGAAGGAACTTTTTTGATTTGTACAGCAGCTCTTGTACGCAGGAGAAGCCACAGTATCCTCCTTTTGCCAAATCAGAATTCCTAACAATTCTGATTTATCAGGATATCCAATTGGACAGAGTTTTCAAAGGGCAATAGACTACAACATTAATATCACCACCCATGTACAAAGTTGTTTCTCTTTTGGAATTTCAATGTCCTATATGGAATTGAGAGGCTTCAAAGTCATTGGTGGAGTACTTGCTGGAGGGGTTTTTTTTGGTGGTAGGTGGAAGCAAGTATCTATATGGATGAATTTACTTTTCTGGAATTACATAAAATTAACAAACACATAAATAAATGCAATCTATTGTGAGTGTTACATTCTAAGCTGTTTAGTCTTAATGGTTCATATTTGGTTTCTGATTACAGTCAGGTGCAAAAAATCAGGGTCATCCTTAAGATTGCATCATAAATGAGTTACACACAAGAATCTAGTTAACTAAAGGTCATCACTAATTTGGTGCTAGACAAGAGTCAATGTGTGAGGGACTTGGATCTCTTGTGACAATGCAATGATTCCAAACTGATGATGCATTTGACTCCACCCTCTAGCTCTTGTCTGCCGTACTCTTCTCCTGCATCTATCTTATTGGTAGATTTGACCATGTTTCTCTTCTTGACTGATGTCTATTCCTCCCCTTTTTTTCTCCTTCTTGAATTTCTGAGAGTTCTTTAAGCAATACAATGAATTTGACTGCCTCCAGTTTTAATGCCTTGATGTATTGAACTTGAACTCCTGTTAAGTTTGGCCATTAAGAGAACTGAAGTTTTATTACCTCTTCCAAAATCAGATGGTGCAAAATTGGCCTGTACAGTGAAATTAGTAAAGATTTGCTCAAGGAGTGTAAGTGCTGAATGTTAGGGGGGGAAAAAAAGATGGGAAGGCTATTGCTTTAAATATTAATGAAATTCTATAAATTGTTTGATGCCTGATCATTTGGATGGTCCTAAAGGACGTGCTGTATCGTATACTGAAACATGAGTGTTTTAATGTGTCTAGTTGTTTTAAGCAGTTATGGGGAAGGCTGAATATAAATAAGAATAAACAAACAAGGTAATATCCAGAGGGTAGAGTCCCAATAAAAAACATGTTTTTTTTATTTGCTATGAGTGCCATGGGAAGGAAATTTATCAACGGTAATAGGTTTCCCCCCCCCCTCTAGCAAATAGCAGAATTATATTCAGTGAATGGAAAAGAAAGGGGAAAAGATCTCAATCCTGTTTTTCCCACCTAAACAAATCACATGTGATTATGCACTTAATGTATTGTGTAATTTGGCCCTCAGTAACAATCGCTGATGAATTAAATGGTGCTTATTCCTCCCGTTAAGTGAACAGCCATAATCACAAATGTAACAAACATACAGGCTTTTTTTTCCTCTGATGAGTGAATGGCAGCGGAATCTGTACTATGAAATATTAGCCTCCTTTCCAAACCTTTCGCTACAGCAATGGACTAAAGTCCTTGACTTTTGAACCATCTTTAAAATTGAGACCCTGTTCAGTGATTTTTATCCCCTTAACGATAGAAAGAGGTGAAAAGTATCCGCTGCAAAATAACCAAATAAATAGCTGAAAATATAAAATAAAATAAATCAAACACCAGATGCTATCTCCATAATCTCTAGTTCAATGAGCTTCATCCAAGTGCGAAAATGAAAAATTTTAACCTGCCAAGCATGGGTGGCAGACTGAAATGAAAATAAAAATAAAATAAAATTGCAACTTAATAACAATAAAGGCTTCTAAAAAAAACCAACGTGTTGGCCAACTGAGTATTTTTTTGTCCAAGGTCACATTTAAGAGGTTTTTTTATTTATGGAAAGTTGAGTGTAAAAAAAATGGCAGGGACAGTTTGAATAGTCAAGGTTATCTGATGTGTAGAATGAGTGATGCTTCCAGCTTTATTTGCTTAAAAGTAAGCAGAGCTTTCCTTTTTGACTGCAATGGAGAAGAAAGTCTGTGCTATTCTTTAAGGTAAGGATAAAGTCACTGGAACAAGAGGGAAAGAGGGGACAAAAAAGGGAAATATCTGAAATGTCTTTGAAGACCATGTTTCATCTTTGCAATGGACATTTGGTAATATGTTCTTGATAGCATACTTTAGAAAATACAAACTCTCCAGGCAGAGCAGAAAGTGATGTCCTACTTTGTAATAAAATGGGTCACCATTCGGAGACAGCATTAATTCTGGCATCTGAAATGCACTAAAATCCAAACAACTTTGTGCCAGCGAAAAATCCAAGGTGATCATTTTATGCTTTACTTTTCTCCCAAAAAAAGTGTTTTAGGTTCACGTGCCGCTTTTATAACCCAAGGCTTAATGAACAAGCCACAATTGGCACAATGTTCAGCAATTAATTATGATTTATCAAACCATACTAAGATTAAATGCAAAATATAATGGCTTGTATTCAGTGCTTTTTTTGTAAAAGAAAAAGGTGCTGGAACTCACACATGTCAGGCAACCCACCTTGCCTACCCTACAAGGTTCCATCCAAAAAAGGTGCCGGAACTCCGTTCTGAGCGTTCTATGAGAAAAAAAGCCCTGCTTGTATTAATACATGAAGCAGGGTTTTTATGTGAGATTACAACAAGGTTTTTCAAGCATGGTTTGTTTATAAACCACATGGTTTTATTTGTCAGTCAGTCTAAGCCACAAAGACTAGAATTCTGTATCGTTCTAAAACAATAGCAAGTCAACGATTTAATGACTTAAATCCAATGTTGCAGGATCCAATCAGGGTCAGTCACCAAAACTTTTGGACCTGTGCTGGAGCCCATCTTCAGGGAACTTATCTAGCAAGTTCTCTAGCACAGAGGTCCCCAACCTTGACAACTTTAAGACTAGTGGACTTCAACTCCCAGAGTTCCTCAGCCAGCTTGGTTGGCTGAGGAATTTTGGTAGTTGTGGTCCACAAGTCCTAAAGTTACCAAGGTTGGAGACCCCCTGCTTTAGCACACAGAACAGCATACACTCTTCTAGAGAGAAGTTCCCTGAGGATGGACTACAGCACAAGTCCAAAACCTCAGTAGAAAAAAACCACTGGTCCCAGTGACTGACCCAAATTGGATCCTGCACCATTATCTTGGGACAAATATATTCACATTCATTCGTAAACCCAATATGTGAACCATGGCTGATTTTCTTTAACAGTCCACGTTTGGTAGCCTTGTGCAATTCCAAAAGTGCAAGTACCAACAGTGCTTTCAGCCATCTCCCCAAAACTCAGGTGTCACTTTATCTGTGTACAGAGCTTCATGTCCACACAGCCAAGGGTGTGCAAACGTTGTTATGCTGCATTTTTTGAAGCTTTTATGCATTTTTCTAAGGGAAAGGTTTAATTCAGAATAACAGAATTGGAAGGGGACTTGGAGGTCTTCTAGTCCAACCCCCTGCTCAGCCAGGAAACCCTATACCATTTCAGACAAATGGTTGTCCAATCTCTTCTGAAAAATCTCCAGTGTTGGAGCATTCACAACTTCTGGAGGCAGGTTGTTCCACTGATTAATTGTTCTATCTGTCAGGAATTTTTTCCTTGGTTCTAGATTGGTTCTCTCCTTGATTAGTTTCCATCTTTTGTTCCCTGTTTTCTGTTCCACAGTCCACAATGCAATCCTGTTTTTGTTTCCTTGTCCCATGGCCCACAATCCAGACCTCCCATGCTATAGTTACTAAAGTAATACCTTGTTCAGGTGGAATGGAGTGAAGGTTATGAAGATCTGTATTTTGATGAAAGCTTGGCCTGATATTCATATTCTTTCAGCTAAGACTTAATGTTGAATTAATGTTCAGTGATTGTGTTCAACTCACATGCTTAATTAAGTCAGGAGAGATCTAGAAGAAAATCAAGTAAAGAAGGTCAGGTAGAGCAATATGGACAACCCAGTTAGTATGACCTTTGTTCGTTTTTGCTTTAAGTGAATGCATTTTGAAAACTCAGAAAACAGATTAATTCCAGGTTAATTAAGGGGTGAAATTCGGTCACTTTGTAAATGAAGGTCAGAACCTGTCTGCCTGTTGTTATACCGCTTCTGTACCACTTTTTTCTTAAAATAACGGCAAGAGATACCCTATTGAAAAAGCTGATTAGAGATTGATCACCGTGGAGAAAACTCTGGAAGGCAGAAGTCCTCAACTCCTGGTCCGCACCCCGGGCTGTGTAACTGGTGGGCACGTGTGCAAAAGCTACGTTTGCACAAGCGGCATGCCAAAGCATAGTCTCTCCCTGCCCTGCCACCACCGCCGCTGCCACAAGTCTGCAGAGCCAGAAAAGTATAAGGTATATCACTAACAGTTCACACTGACTTGATGGCAACTTGATTAAACTCCTTCTTAATGTAGCTTCTGAAATGCATTCAGTTGGAGGGAGTAAAGGTAAAAGTAAAGGTAAAGGTTCCCCCCCACATGCGTGCTAGTCGTTTCCGACTCTAGGGGCTGGTGCTCATCTCCGTTTCAAATCCAAAGAGCCAGCGCTTGTCCGAGGACGTCTCCGTGGTCATGTGGCCAGCATGACTAGACGCCAAAGGCGCACGGAGCACTGTTACCTTCCCACCGTAGTGGTCCCTATTTTTCTACTTGCATTTTTACGTGATTTTGAACTGCTAGGTTGGCAGAAGCTGGGACGAGTAACAGGCGCTCACTCTGTTACGCGGCACTCGGGATTCGACCCGCCAAACTGCCGACCTTCTGATCGACAAGCTCAGCATCCTAACCCACTGAGCCACCGCATCCCTTGGAGGGAGTAAGATACTTAAAAAAAAATGCCGGCATATTTGTACTTTTTCAGGTGGCCCTGCTACTTGGCTAGTTGGAATGAGGAAGAATTCCCAGCTCTCTTTTTTCTTTTTCTCAACAACATCTGGCCCTCTAAGCAACTTCCCTGCTCTGTTTTTAACATGCTTTAGTTTGTTTGGCTTCAGAGACAGGACGAGATCACAGCTTGAAGGCTTTTAATTTTCTTAGCTGTCAGATCATGGGGCACTTCAGGTCAGTTCAAGCGCTCTTAATCTAATACGTGCTGCAATGAAACTGTGAGCATATCAGTCAATATGAGGTAAAAGTCAGCGGTGGGATTCAGCCGGTTTACACCACTTCGGCAGAACCGGTAGCTAATTTTTTGTTGCCCAGGCTCAGAATGGACTTTCGGAAGCAGCATCCACACAGAGAACCAGTTATTCACATATTTGAATCCCACCACTGATTAAAGTGTTTGGCAAATGGTGAGTGAGAGGATACAGATAATCCTCGACTTTCTAACACTTCATTTAGTGACCAATCAAAGTTACAATGGAACTGAAAAAAGTGACTTGCGTCCATTTTTCACAGTTACGACCTTTGCAGCATCCCCATGGCCACGTGATGAAAATTAAAATGCTTGGCAACTGGTTCATATTTATGTCCGTTGCTGTGTCCCAAGGTCACGTGATCACCTTTTGCGACCTTTTGACAAGCAATGGGGAAGCCAAATTCACTTGCCAACCGTGTTACTGACTTATAAGCTGCAGTGATTCACTTAACAACTGTGGCAAGAAAGGAGGCAAAATGGGGCAAAACTCACTTATCAACTGTCTCGCTTAGAAACAGAATTTTTGGGCTCAACTGTGGTCGTAAAGCGAGGACTACCTGTACTGGTAATCTCGCAGCAACCTCTGTCCATATTTAATCTTTGCCCTTTTATCCTACATCCCCTTGAACTTTTGACGTCCTTCAGGCTTAACAAAAGTTGTCTTCAGTCCTTACATCAGCTTAATGACAGCAGCTTTTTTCCTTGCAAAGAAGAATTCTTTCCAGTTTACACAAACACAGAAAGAGCTACTTCAGGTAGTCCTCAACTTACAACAGTAACAGCCCAGAATTATGGTCATAAGCTGTGGTGGTGGTGGTTGTTAAGCTGGTTGCCATGTGACTGTGACTGTTTTTGCAAAGTCACAAAGCCACGGTTGTTAAGCAAACCGGTTTTCACCACTGGGCATTTCTTTTTCTGCCAGAAACTAGAAGCAAATACAAGAAACTGGCAAAAACAAACCCTACCAAAAATTGTGATCATGTGACTGTGGGAAACTGCAAAAGGCCATATAGTTGAACACCTAAAATAAGATCACGTGTGATGTGTGTAGGGCCATCGGAACTTTGAAAACAGGTTGTAAGTAGCTCTAGGGAGGTCCGTTGTAACTTTGAACGGTTGCTAAATAAGCGGTTGTTAAGTGAGGACTATCAGGACTTTACAGGTAGTTTTCATTTAGCAACTCCCTTGGACAGTGTGACCATTCACAGTTACAGTATTAAAGAAAATACAGTTTTGCGGACCAATCCTCACATTTCCAATTTTGCAGGTCTGTAAAGTAAAGGTATGCCAAAGTAAGATCATAAGCACAATTGCAGTTTCGCTTAGTGACCACTTCACTTAACAACCAAGTTGCCAGTCCTGTTTGGGTTGCTACACAAAGATTTCCTGTAGGGTGCTGTGGTTAACCACTGGACTAGGATTGTTAAACTCCATCCCATGAAAGGATATTTATTCTCTCTTAACCGGTCCTATCACAAAGGGCAACTGTTATGTGAAAAAAGAGAGAGGAGAGAATGTAGTATGCCCTGTATTTTGCTCCTGAAGGAAAATAAAAATCTAGATACCTGAAAACACTTTTGTACATTCTTTTAACTTTGATCGTAACTGTTAATTTTAACTAATAATGTTGCATGTTCGTTCTAATTGCGCTTATATCTGTTCGAATGTCTGGATTTTGAAAGTTACTTTGATAAATCAGCAAAAGAGGTGCTCACTACTTGAGTACAAAGCTGGCAGATGTGATTGGGGTCTGCCATGGTCATGTCAGAAACTCTTTAAAGGAGCTACATCTTTTTTCTTCTTACATTTTTATAGAAAGGGTAAAGAAGCTAAATAAAACTCATGGCTGGTTAATACTTGGATGAGAGACCTTCAGAGAATACTAGGATTCTAAAGGTAAAGGTAAAGGTTCCCCCGCACATGCGTGCTAGTCGTTTCCGACTCTAGGGGCCGGTGCTCATCTCCGTTTCAAAGCCGAAGAGCCAGCGCTTGTCCGAGGACGTCTCCGTGGTCATGTGGCCGGCATGACTAGACGCCAAAGGTGCACGGAGCGCTGTTACCTTCCCACCGTAGTGGTCCCTATTTTTCTACTTGCATTTTTACGTGCTTTCGAACTGCTAGGTTGGCAGAAGCTGGGACGAGTAACAGGTGCTCACTCTGTTACGCGGCACTCGGGATTCGACCCGCCAAACTGCCGACCTTCCGATCGACAAGCTCAGCATCCTAACCCACTGAACCACCGCGTCCCTTACTAGGATTCTAAGCAACACTAAAAAATTGAAAATCAAACTTCCAGAAGAAATAAATAGAAAATCATCTATGTAGGATTGTCGATAAATATGCTTTGATTGTCATGGAGTTGAGTTTGCCTCTGATGAGATTCTTTGTTTTCAGCTGGAAATACCCAAGCAGTCTAGAGATTTTGAATTCAATTATGGCATTGACCTAGTAATTGAACTGGTTTGATTTCCATCTTCCTTTTTTCTTTCTACTGTGATTTCAAGTGCCTCAGTCTGAAGGGGGAACTCATTAAGGTAGTATATAAGATGGATCCACCAGTAAATTGCCTCACCTCCAGTTGTACTCTTCTGATAATTTGGCCTTTTCCTCTTGCTCCCCTTATAGAGGCCATTTGGTTAAGCATGTTTGGGGAAGGATACGTTCTTCTTGATTACAATGGCTGTATTTAAAAACTCCTGTGAAGAAACATAAGATGATCATGTTCCAATATGTAAAAGCAAAGGAGGATTGCCAACATGTTGTATAGTCAATGGTAAACAAAAGTCAAAACTGAAATGTCCAAATGATTATTATTGGTACTGATGGAAAAGAATATTTGTAGCTCAAGACTGAACTGGGGCGTCCTTGATGCTCTCTGAACATTTCATTACCAGACTAGGTAACATCATCAGTGATAGAAGGGAATGGGGTTTGCTCTCATTTTTTATGCACTTGTGGCTTGCCTTGTCAGTGTTGGTGGGAGAGTTTATGGTGGTTCTTTCATTTAGGCTGTTGTTTCCTGTTGTTTGAGTTGGTGGTTCCTTGATTAGGCTATTTACTTTGTGACTGTTGGTATCTTGGTGTTCATCTCTGCTCATCTGGGTGTTGATTGCTGATAAGGAGGTGTTTTGATCTTTTTATTTCCTTTCTGGCTTTTTGATTGTCTCCTTTGAATGGAATCTAGGTGTTATTTATCTCTGTGTATCTGTTGATGGCTGATTTGTCTTGAGTGTAAGGCAAATCTCCAGCGTTTTTGGATTTAGCTTCATTCAGGATGCTCAGAGTTTCCTAGTTAAAACTGTGGTGAAGTATGCCTATGTGTGTGAAGTTAAGGAGTTTTCATTATGTCTTCTCATTACTAGTTGGTGAGAGTACAGTGGCTAACAAGATTAGAATGCTGGGCTGATGATCATGTTCAAGCACGTTCAGCGTGTGTTCAAGACTGATTACTGCCGTGACGTGACATCCCATCACACACTCCAGTTCCTGCTGTCCCATGGTTGACTGCAAGTAGGTAAATGGGTATCCAATTCACTAGGCAACTTCACAGGGATGCAAAAGGATTCCCCAACTGGGCATCCTCCTGGCAATGGTGATGTCACCAACAAATCCTTTCAGAAGTATTTCAGTGCTTCTGAGATGGAAATATTAGTACTGCTAATACTGGTATTCACTCAGAATTTTATGTCTGCATCTGGTTAGGGTTATTCAGATTCATATTTCCCTCAGTGTTATGCTTTGGATTCTTCTTCAATTGAAAAAAATTACTGATTTTTCTATATGTGCCAATTTGGGTTTGTGTGTTTGTGTTGGGGGAGAAACGAACCATAATATAATAAATAAAAAAGGGAAATCATTTGCTGATTTCACACTAGCTCAGGGGTGTCAAACTGCCGGCCCACGGGCCGGACATTGCATGCGGAAGCTGTGTCCACCCTATTGGCGGCAATGGCAAAACAATCCTGATACGTTGTGTGATATCACATGATGTCGTGAGTTTGACATGTCTGCACTAGATTATACTGTGGAAATAAATATTTTTTGTCAACAGTGACATAAGGTAATTTTTAATTGTAGTGTTTCCATATCCATGCCTTTGGATAACTCATTTTCAAGTTGCTGGGATTTTATTTGCTTGTTCAGTCTAATTTAAAAATGTTTTGGTGTAATAATCACTGCATTGGTCTGATGATGCTTATGAAAGAGTGGAGCTCTTTCAGTGATTTTAGAGGAAAACATTTTTACACACTGATTACCAGTTCTGTTTTGCATCTTAACTCCCAACCTTGAAATGGAATCTTTTACTTGAAAATTAACCTTGAATCTCCCAATGAGTTTCCAATAGTCAAGATAAAGCTATAACATGATTCACCACACACAGGCTACATTACTAGTGATAAATGTAGATCAGGCTTGTTTTTTCTTTTTTTTCACCAAAAGAAAAATAAAAGGCAAGGGGGAAGGATTTTGACCAATTAATATTCTGTAATAATGCTCTATTAGTTTCTATGGATGAATGCTGCATTTAATGAATGGATGTTGATTGAACACAGTTTTTTTTTTTAAAATAATGTCTGTGACCTACACAAAGAAGGAAAATCAAGTTAAGTTTCCGAAAGACTAGACTGTCTTATTTGGGTTTGAATAATTTCATTTGAGATCCTCCCTTTGTATTTCTTGATAAAGAGGTCTATCAACAATCTTTTGCTTGGCAAGGCCTTAGCTGCTGCATATTGAGATATGGAAAACTGTATCTCCAGAGCTTGAAAAAGAGAGAATATGCAGTGTCAAAGGAAAAGGTTAAATATATTCATGAATGCAAAACCAAAGAAGAAACTTAAACTTAATCTTAAACTGATTAACTTAAATCGGGTACATGTGTGACTTTTTGTCTGAGATGGAGTAGAGTGTGGATCGGCATGGTAGATATGTCCTTTGTTAAGTTAAAATGGGTTCAGATCCAATTTTGAAGCATGACAAATGACTGTTGTTGAAGAAAACTTTCGTCTTTCTTCTTTCTTCTTAACACTAGGAGAGTTTCCCCCCCCCAGTTATTCTACAACTATTCAAACCTTTAAGTATCATCAACCTACAGGAGATAAAATTTTTAATGCCTGGTAATGTGCATGCAGAATTGTACATAAGAATCAGTATGATGTAAATCAGGGCTTTTCAACCTTTCCACAGATTGTACCACTTTTAGCACATGACAACATTTGAGTACCACCAGTGCTTAGCAAGGGGTCAAAAACTTAATGACTAAAAAAGAAAGGGGGGCGGGTTTTGGGTTTTACTGATTAGATTCATTTGTTGTTATAAAAAAGGCTAGTTTATAATATTATGGAAAAGTAAGAAGTTGAGGTTCAGTGTTAATGCTTCCTTCCTACTGCAACAGTGGAACTCAGAAGTCAATGCCTTTTCTTTTCTTTTTCCCCTTCTCTCCCTCACTTTTTCCTTTTTCTTTAATCTTTCACTCGCAAACCCCCCCCACTCACCCTGTGCTAGCAAAAGCCCCTGGCTTGCTCTCATTCACTCACACGTTGCTTGCAAAAACTTCTCTCTCTATTCATTCACATGTTACTTGCAAAAGCTTTTCTCTTGCTCCATTCACTCACACATTGCTTGCAAAAGGTTCTCTCTTGTTCTCATTCACTCACACGTTGCTCGCACTAGCTTCTCTCTCACTCCATTCACTCACACGTTCGCAAAAGCTTTTCTCTTGCTCTTTCACTCGCCCTTCACTCGCTCCTCATTGCTTCGCTAATAAAAGCCTCTTATCTCTCTTTCTCCCTGTTTTTTTTCCTCTCCCACCAAAACCTGCTCCTTTTCTGGGTGCACCAGAAGCTCCAATCAGCATGCAGCCACAAGCACAGATCCTGGGGCTTCTGCTGAGCCCTGGGGCTATTGCCGAGCTCCAGCTGGTCTCCTCCAGTTCTGTGCAGCACTGCTTTAGCTGGATCCCTCTCCTATTTATTTATTTATTTATTTATTTATTTTGGGACTTATATGCTGCCCTATCTCCTGAAGGACTCAGGGCGGCTAAGAACAGTAAAAATACAATAATACAAAAGTTAAAAAAAAGAATTAAACTAGCAGCCCCAATAATAAGTTAAAAACATTTTTAAAAATCCCTGTCAGTCCAGGTCAGCCTGATGGAAAATAAGTGTTTTAAGGCTGCAGCAAAAGGACCGGAGATCCGGGGCCATCTGGAGCGAAAGGGGAAGTTGGTTCCACAGGGCTGGTGCTCCCACAGAGAAGGCCCTCCCCCTGGGGGTCACCAGCCAACATTGTCTAACCGACGGCACCCTGAGGAGGCCCTCCTTGTGTGAGCGCACTGGGCGATGGGAAGTCGTTCCCGGTAGTAGATGGTCCTGCAAATATCCTGGGCCTAGGCCATGTACACTTGGCTAGGGGTTATAAAAATTTATTGTAAAAAAAGTCTCTACACGAATCTGAGCTAACGGTCAAAGCAATTTTGTGATAGATAAGTAATTCATGGTGGGCTGGACTTAGATCTCTTGTGGGAATGAAGGGATTTGAGACTGATGATGTGTTTGATCCCTCCCTCAGGCTCAGTCTGGTCACCTCCTACACCTCCAACAATAAAGGAAGCTTAAACATTTCACCAAAATTCTTAAGAACTTTGCATATAATAGCAGCAGAAACCTATTCTACAGAGTAAGAAACTTTTGATAAATGGTCAGGCAGATTTCAAAACAGTCTTGCTAGCCTAGAAGGAGGCTAAACTAAATCTTCCTTTTTCTTCCTTCCTGATATGATCTAATGAACAAATTTGTATAAAATTAGCTATTGGTGATTTCATACAAATGGACACTAGACACTCTGTGCCTGCTGCTATTTATTTCGACTGGAAATGATTGAGCCTCAAAATCAAAGGTACTTGATTGATGTGTCGAGCCCCGCCGGCCTCCCGTCCGCTCGGGCCTCAACACTGGCTGTGCCGCCGCAGCCGCAGCCGCGCCGAGCAGCTGTCCGGTCCCCAGCTGATCGGCGCGCCCGAGCGGCACATCCCTCCTTCCCTGGACGGCGTGGCTTCATCCTCCGCCACATCGAGCCGCCGCAGCTCCGCCGAACAGCTGGCCAGTCCTCGGCTGACCGGCGCGCCCAGGCAGCACCTTCCCCGGACCTTGGAGGGCGTGGCTTCGTCCGGGCTACGCGAAGCGCGCCGCCGCGATTCCGCCGAGCAGCTGCCCGGCGCACAGCTGTTTAGCGCGCCCGGCCCCGGACGGTCGGCGGGCGCGCGTTCACCTCGTCACCGGGGACGACGCCAAGCGCCCACCGGCCCGGTGCCGGACCCTGGACTGCGGCAGCCGGACCCTGGACTGCGGATGGCGCCCGGGCGGCAACAGGCTGCACCCAACGAACAGTTGGACCCGCCCCAGCAGATGGGCACGCCCCAGCAGTTGGGCACGCCCCAGCTTACTGCGGAGGGGGGTGCGACTGTGCCTGCTTTGCCACGCTCTGTTACTGGACATGGGGGGGGCTTAACGACCGCAACGCCAGCACGGCATGGGGCTCGCGAGGGAGCGGAAGGACAATACTTACCTGGAAGGGGGCTTGACAGGCTGCAGCAGCGCACACGGTGGGTGGTGGCTATGCACGGTGATGGGTGGGGTTTTTATGGGGAGGCGGGCGGATGCCGGTTTGCTTTGAAGGGGTGGGGTTAGGGTGTGGTACAATGTTAAAAGAGCGGTGAGGCTAGGAGCCTCAACGCTGACTTTACCGCGGTTTGTTTTGGAGAAGGAATAAACCTTGTCGCCCGTTCCTTTGGAAGTGCTTTTGTTTCCTGGCAGAGGACGTCGTGACAGTAAGTCAGCGTTGTTCTAGGATACCTACTGCTGTTACTCACGCTTTGGGCATGGCAGAGGATCCATCGGGGCTTGATCTGGCAGCCGAGGAGGAAGGGGCTGTTGGGGCTGCAGATGTAACTCCCCCTGATCCCGGCGAGCCAGAGGGGCCAGCAGTGCGGCCGAAGACCAAGGGGGTTATAGCCTCGGCTGAAGCTGGTGACAGCTGGGAGGTAGGGTCTCTGGCTCAAAGCGGGGGAGGGTGGCAAAGCCCTCCCTTGGAGCGTTGGGACCAAGACCGTGGTGAGGGCCGTCCACGGGCCGGTGTGCCGGCTTGGAGGGAACGGCGGCTGATGGAGGAGGAAGGCGAGGAGTGGAGCTACTCTACGGCCCCAGGGGCCTACACGATGGACGTGTTGCGGGACCGTTTTGGGGAGTTTGGCTATCAAGACACTGCACCTTGGTCACCTGCGGGACCGGCTCAGGAGTCGCGGCGCTGGTCACTACAGAGGCTGACACCCGGCCAGGCGGGCCAGCCCAGTTTCCGCCTGGCAGGCCCAAGGTTTCGGGCCCCGCCATCACGGCTGACGGAGGTGGGAGCTGTTCAGGCCGAACGACAACGCCCCGGGGTGTCAGACCGGGCAGAGGCCACCAGGTGGGCAACAACGGCCGGGGCTTCCGCCCGGCCATGGAGCGGGCGGCACCAAGCGCCAGGTACAAGGGGGCCCAGGGCCCAGGGGGACCCCTGGGGCCCGGGAGTGTTCTGGGGCCCTCCACCACTGCCGGTTACGTACGACGGCCATCCTGACCGGCTTGCCATGTTCCTAAGCCACACCATCCACCACCTGGACCAGTACGGTGCAGCCTATACCTCCCAATGGGCCATGGTGGTGGCCATCACAGCAAGCCTGCAGGGAGAGGCCGCGGCATGGGCGGCTGACCTGTACGGCGAGCATGCCCGGGAGCTTGCTGACGTCGGGTTGTTCCTGGAGTCACTGCGGACGCAGTTCGAGGATGTGGCCCGTACCCACAGAGCCGAGGCGGAGGTGGTGGGGCTGCGACAACAAGGCAGGCCCGCAGCGGAGTATGTCGCTGAGTTCCGCCGGGTGGCTCGTAAGCTCCGCTCTTGGCCGGAACGCTTGCTGGTTCACCACTTCCAGTCGGGGCTGGACGGCGCGCTGCGGAGGGCGTGCGTGGTGCGTGGAGTGCCCGAGCGACTGCTGGAGTGGTACCGGGTCACCGTGGAACTGGACGTCCGGCTGCGCGAATGCAGGGGTAAGGCGGAGGGGGTGGTCGGGACCCGTAGGACCCCCGAAAGGCCGAAGGAGGAGGGCCGAAAGGCCGTGGCCCCAACGGCTAGCCCACCTGTGCCGCCTCCAAGACCGGCTATAAGGTGTTTCCGGTGCGATCAGCCGGGGCACCGAGTGGCCGCTTGCCCCCTGCCGGCACCTCGTGCCGCCGCAGCAACTCCCACCGGAAAAGGCCCTACCGCACGGAAGTCGCTGGAGCGATCAAGAGCAGCTCACCAGCTGGCATCCCTGATGACCACAGCGGCAATCGGCACAGAACCACCCGAGGCCATCGACCCAGAGCCCTACGAGAGCCTGGAGGAGGAGGAGGACCCTATGGTGAGTGACCCAGTGGTGCCCTTCACAGTACCGGTCGTACTCATCAACCCGCGTACGGGACGTAGGGAGGCTTGCCCAGCACTGATCGACACAGGCAGCACCCGGTGCCTTATCAGCCAAGTGGTGGTTGCTCGGCTGGGATTGGAGGTACGCCGCCTGCCAACTCCTCTTCGTTTCCAGCAAGTGGACGGATCCCTTTTGGGGGGGGCTCCAGTCACTCGGGTGACGGGTCCTATTCGATTGGAGATGGGGACCCACTGGGAGACTTTGCGCTTCCTTGTCGTACCATCAATGACGGAGACGGTGATTCTGGGACTGACATGGCTCGACAAGTGGGGTCCCACAATCTGGTGGGGGGAGGGTTGCCGGCACTTGCGGTTGGGGACAGGGCCACAACCACCACCTCACGCATATGTGGGCCCTGCAGAGCGGCCTGGTGGTGAGCGGGTCCAAGGGGCAGAGGGGGTGGCGGAAGCCTGCTTCCCACAGGTGTACGCCGACCTAGCAGAGGTTTTCGACGAAAAAGAGTGCGACACTCTGCCTCCCCACCGAACGACGGATTGTGCTATCGAGCTGGAGCCGGGCGTAAAACTACCGAAACCGCGCATGTACGCGCTGACGCCTCGCGAGATGCAGGAGCTACGTCGTTACGTCGACAAAAACCTCGCGAGGGGGTTTATCCAACCTGCCCGATCCACGATAGCGGCGCCAATACTCTTTCGGGAGAAGAAGGATGGCACGCTTCGCTTGTGTGTCGACTTCCGAGGCGTCAACGCGGTCTGCGTTGAACATCTGTATCCGCTGCCACTCATGAAAGATCTTCTGGCAGACCTGTCGACGGGACGCATCTTCACGAAGCTAGACCTACGGGAGGCGTATTACCGGGTGCGGATCAAAGCTGGGGATGAGTGGAAAACGGCGTTTAACTGTCCGCTGGGCAGTTTCCAGTTCCGTGTCATGCCGTTCGGACTCCAGGGGGCTCCAGCCGTTTTTATGCAGATGATAAACCAGGTGCTTCACAAGCACCTGTACCGCGGGGTGTTAGTGTACCTGGATGACATTCTGATATACACTAAGACTATGGAGGAGCACGTTGCCCTCGTGCGCCAGGTGCTTCGAAAGCTGCTGGCTGCCCGCCTCTATGTGAAGCTCACCAAGTGCGAGTTCCACAAGACGAGGCTGGATTATCTGGGGTACCGCGTGTCGGCGAGCGGCATAGAAATGGACCCTCGCAAGGTGGAAGCCGTCCTGCAATGGCAGGCGCCGCGGACGCGGCGACAGCTTCAGAGTTTCCTGGGGTTCGCGAACTTTTACCGCCAGTTTATTCCAGGTTTTGCAGCAACAGCCCTGCCGCTGACGGACCTGTTGCGGACGCGGGACTCCGGGGTGAAACCACGTCCAGGGTTGAAGCTGGCATGGACCACCACGTGTCAACGGGCGTTCGAGACATTGAAGGCCCTGTTTGCGAAGGAGCCGGTGTTGGTACATCCTGATCCCGGCCGTCCGTATGTGGTCCAAGTTGACGCCAGCGATGTCGCGGTAGGGGCTGTGCTGTTGCAACGGAACACGAAGGGCGTGTTGCAACCCTGTGCCTATTCTTCCAAAAAACTGTCATCGGCGGAACGTTCATGGGCGATCTGGGAGAAGGAGGCGTTCGCTGTGCGCGCGGCCTTGGAGACGTGGCGACACCTTCTGGAGGGGGCTGGCCATCCCTTCGAGGTCTGGACAGACCACAAGAACCTGGAGGTTCTGCAGTCCCCGAGGAAACTGGCGCCCAAGCACGTCAGATGGGCTCTCTTTTTCCGGCGCTTTAATTTCGTCCTGAAGTACGTACCGGGGGGGCGGAACTTCCTTGCTGACGCACTCTCACGGCTGCCGCAATACGACACCAAACGAGAAGCGGTTATACAAGAACTCATTCCGCCCAGTGCATCCCCGAGCGTGTCCCAGGCAGTCTGCAGCGTGGGGGACGATTTGTCCCGTGCCATGGACGAGGCCTTAGCTACAGACGCCTGGCTGAAGGAGCATCCTGGACTTCTGACTATGCGTGACGGCTTGGCCTGGCACGGGGATAAGCTGTATGTGCCTCAGGCACTACGCCCCGCCATTTTGCGCCGTTGTCACGACGCCAGGCAGGCCGGTCACTTCGGCTTCCTGAAAACGTTACACTTAGCACGCCGTCAATTCTGGTGGCCGTGCATGAAGGCGGATGTGGAACACCACGTTCGGGGATGCCACGTCTGCGCCACAGCAAAACCCCGCGTTGGGAAGCCATTGGGCTTGCTACAGACGGTTTCGGACCCCGTACGACCATGGCAAGACATCGCCATGGACTTCATTGTCGGGCTGCCGGACAGCAGAGGGTATTCAGTAATCTGGACGGTCATCGACCTTTTTTCCAGACAGGCGCACTTCGTTCCCTGCAAGGGGTTGCCGTCCGCCAAACGGTTGGCACGACTGTTCATGACTCACATCTACCGGCTGCACGGGGTTCCCCGACGGATTATTTCGGACCGCGGGGTCCAGTTTACAGCACGGTTCTGGCGAGAGTTTCTACGACACATCGGCTCTACCCAGGGCCTCAGCTCCGGTTACCACCCAAGCACCAACGGGGCCGCTGAAAGGGCCAACGCCACGGTGGAAAGGTTACTCAGGAGCTATGTGTCGTTTCAGCAAACAGACTGGGCAGACCTCCTGGTGTTCGCGGAAGTCGCCCACAATAACGCCGTGCATAGCAGCACGGGTTTGACACCATACCGAGTGGTGGCGGGGTATGATTTTGTCCCTGTTCCGGAGTGTGGACAGGGATCGGCGACACCCACCGGGCTTGAGGAGTGGATGCACCACATGGGGGCCGCCTGGAAAACCGCTAGGGAGGCGATGGTGAAAGCGCAGGCACGGGTGAAGGAGCAGGCAGACAGGAAAAGGGAGCCCTTCGCCACCCCCAAGGTCGGGGAGTGGGTGTATCTGTCAACCAAATATCTGCGCTTACGGGTACCAAGCAAGAAGCTAGGCCCCAAGTTCCTTGGCCCTTTCCAAGTGATTCAAGTGATCAACCCCGTGACCGTCCGTTTACGGTTGCCAAAATTCCTAGGGAAAATCCACCCTGTCTTCCATAGCAGCCTACTAAAGCCCGCTAGGGGAACAACAGAAAAGGCGGGTGAGAACGCTCCGGGGCCTGTGCACGGGGATCAGTATGAAATACAGGCAATTTTAGATTCCCGGGTACGGAGGGGCCAGGTACAGTATCTCGTAATGTGGAAAGGGTATCCCTTGGCCGAGGCGTCATGGGTAAGCAAAGGGGATGTTCAAGCAGAACGTTTGGTCACGGCGTTTCACCGCACACATCCCTCCAAACCGGGGGGTAGCACCGGGGACGCAGCGGCTTGTATACGTGGGGGTCTATCTTGTCGCTCTTCTTTTGCAGGAGGACAGATGGTAGGGGGAGCCGACTGTCGAGCCCCGCCGGCCTCCCGTCCGCTCGGGCCTCAACACTGGCTGTGCCGCCGCAGCCGCAGCCGCGCCGAGCAGCTGTCCGGTCCCCAGCTGATCGGCGCGCCCGAGCGGCACATCCCTCCTTCCCTGGACGGCGTGGCTTCATCCTCCGCCACATCGAGCCGCCGCAGCTCCGCCGAACAGCTGGCCAGTCCTCGGCTGACCGGCGCGCCCAGGCAGCACCTTCCCCGGACCTTGGAGGGCGTGGCTTCGTCCGGGCTACGCGAAGCGCGCCGCCGCGATTCCGCCGAGCAGCTGCCCGGCGCACAGCTGTTTAGCGCGCCCGGCCCCGGACGGTCGGCGGGCGCGCGTTCACCTCGTCACCGGGGACGACGCCAAGCGCCCACCGGCCCGGTGCCGGACCCTGGACTGCGGCAGCCGGACCCTGGACTGCGGATGGCGCCCGGGCGGCAACAGGCTGCACCCAACGAACAGTTGGACCCGCCCCAGCAGATGGGCACGCCCCAGCAGTTGGGCACGCCCCAGCTTACTGCGGAGGGGGGTGCGACTGTGCCTGCTTTGCCACGCTCTGTTACTGGACATGGGGGGGGCTTAACGACCGCAACGCCAGCACGGCATGGGGCTCGCGAGGGAGCGGAAGGACAATACTTACCTGGAAGGGGGCTTGACAGGCTGCAGCAGCGCACACGGTGGGTGGTGGCTATGCACGGTGATGGGTGGGGTTTTTATGGGGAGGCGGGCGGATGCCGGTTTGCTTTGAAGGGGTGGGGTTAGGGTGTGGTACAATGTTAAAAGAGCGGTGAGGCTAGGAGCCTCAACGCTGACTTTACCGCGGTTTGTTTTGGAGAAGGAATAAACCTTGTCGCCCGTTCCTTTGGAAGTGCTTTTGTTTCCTGGCAGAGGACGTCGTGACATATTTAACATATTTCAGAAAAAATATCTTCAGCACAGGAGAAATGGCAATGCTATTCTGGGAGTTGGGTACATTATGGATGATTGCAGTCAGCCAGGTGTTTAGACTGGACTTGGTATTTTCATCCACATATTGACTTCTTCCCAAGGACCTGGGATAAGCAGATGTTGTTGTTTGATGGTATTAAAGGTGTCACAGGATGTAAGCTGTTCCAATGAAAGCTGCCTTTTGCAATTGACTGATGGTGATTTTTTTTCAATGCTAAGTGTATCCAAGTGGTGCTCCAGTTGTTTTGGGATGACAACCAAAGTGCCTATTACTATTAGTGCTATCTTTGCTTTCTTTTCATTTAGTCTGGCAAGACTAATGTCAGGCACAAGAAACTAGAAGACACCATTAGCTGATCAGAGAAGTTTATTTATTGCTCCTCGTCTGTTTACAAGAATCATGCCAGACCAGTTGAACTCTCCTGAGAACAGCCAGATAAGAGCTCCAATAAGTGTGTGTGTGTGTGTGTGTGTGTCTGTGTCTGAAGTTTTTACCACTTCTTCCCTTGCAGGGATTCCTAGCTAGCCAACTTCTTAACTCCACCCTTTATGACATATGCCTTGTCTAACCTATTTCTTCTGGACTTTTGAAAGATTGTGCTTGGGACAATAAATAGCTAAAAGCTGTTGGAATCCACAGAATTACTTCCTTTCCACATCCAAAGCAAATCTAGAAATTCAACAAAATGGTATGCTAAAAGTCATTTGTTGTCATTTGAAGGCATTATCTCCAATCTTATGCACAACTCAGTCTTTTAAACTGTGAGTACGAAATATAAAAGGAGTATTAATTTCAGCTATGTTCTTTAACTCCCTCAGTCTTTGGAATAAGGAATGATTACCAGTGCCTTATTCACAGGTATTCATGACTTAAAATTACTACTCTGATAATTAAATGAAATTGCTCTTTGTTCAGATGTCTGCAGTTGCTATTTATTAACATATAAAAGCTCTGTGCTGTGGTTATATTTCAGTATGAGGAATTAATTAACATTTCTGAATCATGCTTAGCATTTTATTCTATAATTTTAAGTCTTGATTGGAGCCAACCTCATCTAAATGGCTTAGACTAAAACACTGACAAAACTGACTTTGTCAATGACTAAAACATCTAGAAATTAAGCTTGGGCTTAGGGTTAGGCTCAAATTTATCCAAGCATTTATTTTAGTAAATTTATGACCTGATTTTTCCATAAAGACGTCAAGCAACCAGAAACTTGTCCGCATAAACAAACAAAGCCCCATCTGTGGGATACAGGCAGCACACAAAACCAGGCACTCTCTGGTCCATGGAAAAACCTTTCTCTATGGAACCGGTCCCTGGTGCCCAAAAGGTTGGGGACCTCTGGTATACTCTTTCATTTCACTCTACAATCATTCTATGAGGTAAATCAGTTTCAGAAAGTGACTGGCCTGGTGACATCATGGAAGTTTCCATGGTTGAGGGTAGATATGAAGTTGGGTGTGCAGGTTCTAGTCCCAAATCTTCATCACTAACCCACACCGTGTCCCACAAAGGTATAAAGTGAAATAATTTCCAAGTGGGTCCAATGGAAGCACTTGTCCATGGTCAGATAGGTGTTGTTGTTAGTTGCGAAGTCGTGTCCGACCCATCGCGACCCTATGGACAACGTTCCTCCAGGCCTTCCTGTCCTCTACCATCTTCTGGAGTCCATTTAGGCTCACGCCTACTGCTTCAGTGACTCCATCCAGCCACCTCATTCTCTGTCGTCCCCTTCTTCTAGTGCCCTCAATCTTTCCCAGCATTAGGCTCTTCTCCAGTGAGTCCTTCCTTCTCATTAGGTGGCCAAAATATTTGAGTTTTAGCTTCAGGATCTGGCCTTCTAAAGAGCAGTCAGGGTTGATCTCCTCTAGGACTGACCGGTTTGATCGCCTTGCAGTCCAAGGGACTCGCAGGAGTCTTCTCCAGCACCATAGTTCAAAGGCTTCAATTCTTTGGCGCTCAGCCTTTCTTATGGTCCAACTTTCACTGCCATACATTGCAACTGGGAAGACCATAGCCTTGACTATATGCACTTTTGTTGACAGGGTGATATCTCTGCTTTTTAGTGTGCTGTCTAGATTTGCCATGGCTTTCCTCCCAAGGAGCAAGCGTCTTTTAATTTCTTGGCTACAGTCCCCATCTGCAGTGATCTTGGAGCCCAGGAAAATAAAATCTGTCACTACCTCCATTTCTTCCCCATCTATTTGCCAGGAATTGAGAGGGCCAGATGCCATGATCTTGGTTTTCTTAATGTTTAGTTTCAACCCAAGTTTTGCACTCTCCTTCTTCACTCGCAACAAGAGGCTCTTTAGTTCCTCTTCACTTTCTGCCATTAGAGTGGTATCATCTGCATATCTTAGATTGTTGATGTTTCTTCCGGCAATCTTAATTCCAACTTTTGATTCATCTAGCCCTGCCTTTCTCATGATGTGCTCTGCATATAAGTTAAATAGGCAAGGCGACAGTATACAGCCTTGCCGCACTCCTTTCCCAATTTTGAACCAATCAGTGGTTCCGTGTCCAGTTCTCACTGTTGCTTCTTGATCCGCATATAGGTTTCTCAAGAGACAAATAAGATGGTCTGGTACGCCCATCTCTTTAAGGACTTGCCACAGTTTGTTATGATCCACACAATCAAAGGCTTTAGCATAGTCAATAAAGCAGAAGTAGATGTTTTTCTGGAACTCTCTAGCTTTCTCCATGATCCAGCGTATGTTAGCAATTTGATCTCTAGTTCCTCTGCCTCTTCGAAATCCTGCCTGTACTTCTGGTAGTTCTCGATCCACATACTGCTGGAGTCTAGCTTGTAGGATTTTAAGCATAACTTTACTAGCGTGAGAAAGGTCAGATAGGTAAGAACCTGCAAAAATGGATTTCCCAAGTAAAAAAAGAAGTTGGTTGACTGGAGAAAACCCTAAAGAAGCCATTACAAAAGAACTCCGGAAGCTGCTGTGAATCAAACACAAGGCCTGGTTAGAGTGAAATCAGCATTCAAATTATTTTCTCTCTTTCTTTCCACTTGCCCAATGGGGAATTAAAGCTTTGGCAGCTGACTGATCAGGTAGAGAAACATAGAAAACTGAAGGCAGGAAAAAGAGCTAGTGGTCCGTCAAGTCTGCCCCTTGAGTTTGTTTTTTGTTTTCTTTTTAATTAATTTCTTTTTATATTTTATTAATTCTTACTTTATTCTTATTATTTATTTATTTATTTATTTATTTATTTATTTATTTATTTATTTATTTATTTATTTATTTATTTATTTGTTTGTCAGATGATAGACGTGTTTATCCCAAGCATGTCTAAACTCAGTGAATTGATGATTGACCCACTAGCTCCACAGTTGCTTCCACTGTACTTTCTAACGTTTTGAACTTCCCTCCTTTCAGTTTGAAGTTATGTCCCCATGTTCTATTAACAGGATCAATCTCAGGTCTGTCCCAGATTGGGTGTTTAGGAAAGAGAGACCCTTGACTCCATTGGTAGTGAAAAGTAAACTTTTACTAAAGCCAAGTGGTTACAGCGTTAGAAATCCGGATCTGAAGATTGTTGCGTAAGCCCAGGTTACTTTTCCTCCTGTTTCATGTCCTCCCCCTGCTCATCTCTCTAGTGTCCAATAAGTTCAAATTAGTTATTTTGGTAACAGTTCTGAGGATTGGGGGTTGCATTCCATTCCCATGCCTGTGTCCTTTGATAGTTCAACCAATGTGTCTGGTGGGCTCTTGGCATGGTTTCTGTTTTCTATCATCCCCGCTCTCTACAACTCCCTCCCCCCATTTTTTATG
The DNA here is from genome assembly GCF_964194415.1 of Vipera berus. Lineage (NCBI taxonomy): Eukaryota > Metazoa > Chordata > Lepidosauria > Squamata > Viperidae > Vipera > Vipera berus. Next base: position 14,661,009 of record NC_138207.1, on the reverse strand, counting down.
GCAGGCTACTATCAAGCGAAGAGAGACTGAAGCAGCAAGATGGCAGATCTGACAATCAAGCTATATTTTGGTAGCTGCTATTTAAGAACTGACATTTGGTTAGCAATGCCTATAAATGTATGTTATACATAGGAATAGTTATAGTAAACAGTGATATAGTGGATAATCTTTAAGATTGAAATTGCATCCAGTCTTGTATGATACACAGAGCCACAAACTAACACTGTGCATAACTATAAAAGGTTACTTAAGCCAAATATCATTTAATAACATTTAATTAGTCTCAAATGTTATTAGAAAAAAAATTCCAACAGCTGGAGTCTCAGATAGCTTTTCTTAGTTGTATGTGAACTCTCTGAAACATTGTTCTTGGTTATTTTGTGGGTTCATGAAGGGACTATCTGTTGGCTTGTTTTGAAGTTTCTTTTACCTTGAAATCATATCTATTATCATATTTTAGAACTCAGTATTGTAACGTAAAGTGGAATGCTTGGGAACTCAAAAGTCATTTGAATCCTATCACTTCCTGTCTGATTTGCTTTCTGACGTTTACACCAAGAATAACTTTCTGGTACTGTAATATGGAATCATCCATTTCAAAGGAAGGATATAGAGCTCTTTCATTCTCATTCTCTCCCTCTCTCTCTCTTTCTTTCTCTCTCCCTCCAAACAAGCACTTGACTTTCCACCAGAGCTTTTGATGGCAAAGTTAGGAGGCAGTATTAGATTTGAAAACAAAGCTCGGATGCCAACAGTAAGTGAACATCATCAAGATTGACTACACTGAACTTGCTGGATGAGGCAAACCCGATAAGATACTAATCCCATCTCATGGGGTTTCACTCTCAGCTGAAACTAATCTCATTACGTTAAAACTACCTGAGGCTTAAGAGATATACACTGCCCTGAGAAATTATATTTATCCCAACCAGGAGAAGCAAAAGGGGGAAAGAAAAAAAAACAGTTTATACCTTGCTTTCGACTTTGTCGGTTTTGAATTACCAGGTCATTTGTATCCCCGGGGAAAGTTATTAGCTCATCTGGCTCTACAATTATGTACCTTATCTAATAATCAGTTACGCAGACCTGCTCCAACTTTGTGGATCGCCCTTTCTTTATCCACCAATTTGAAATCATTCCTGATGGGAAATAATGTTCAAATGGCAGTTGATTACTTGGGGGTTAACTGACCTCTTTTGGTGCTTCAGAAATAATTTGTTAGATTGCACATGGAAGCCCCAACAGTATTTATCTACGGCTGTTTAAAGCAATGATGGATTTTTTTTCAGGATGGCACAGTTGCCCTCGACAATTATCACATAGTCCTAGGAAAAGATGTGGCTGCTTTAAAATAGGGGTCTTGAACAGAGATTTTATCAATGCTTTTAACCTGCATGCTCCTTTTAAAGTTAGTTGTAACCTTTTCTTGAGTGGAGAAATGAGATATGCAAAATCAATCGTGATCTGTCAGCCTGTCACTGTGAAGAAAGAGATGGGATGGGGGAAAACTGTTATATAAAATTATTATTATTGACTTTAATATTGTTGAAAGAAAGCTAGGTATTAAGCTACAGCTAGCATTTATTATTTATCATGGGCTCTTGTATTCTGCATTTAAATGACTTTCTTTTTGCTGTGTATTGCTAAAAAAAGCATACCTCAATTTCCATCGTTTAAAAAAATGTATTTGTAACATTATCACTGGGAATGATGCTCTGCAAAACATAAGATAAAAGATCTTTTTTGAATTGTTGACAGCCTTAGAATCATTATCAGTGATGGCAGATGCAGTCACCTTCATTTCTCTTAGGAAATTCTTCTCTGAATGCATTATTTTCCAACTTTTATTGTCATCCAGAGTTATCTTGCTTTCTTTAAAAAGTGTGGTCCATTCTCTCTCCTGCTCTCACATTTGGCCTGTTTGATGTCACCTGCCTTGCTTTCTTCAACTCTGGTCTCAAAGCCACCTTTTCAGTGCAGTCTATGAATTTCAACACCTCTCTGTAACTTAAATCCCGTGAAACTTGAGTATAGATTCATTGTACAGTAAGTCCTGATTCTTTTGTTCTTACTCTATCATTTCTTCCATATCTGAATGTAAATTATTGTACTTGCTCTTCAAACCAAGGCAGCATATCAGCTTCAAATGAGGTTCATTCCTATATAATATTGCTATAGATTGGATGGTGGTGGTGATGATGGTTTGTTGGATTTAAAATAGAATAGAGCTGGAAGGGACATTGGAGGTCTTCTGGTCCAGCACCCTGCTCCAAGCAGGAGAACCTATAGCATCTCAGACAAGTCCTGTTTCTTCTTAAAAACTTCCAGTGATGGAGCGTCCATGATTTCTGAAGGCAAGCTGTTCCACTGGTTAATTGTCCTCACTGTTAGGAAGTTTCTCCTTAATTACAGGTTGCTTCTGTCTTTGATCAGTTTCCAACCATTGTTTCTTGTCCTGCCCTCTGGTGCTTTGGAGACTAATTTGATCCCTCTTCTTTGTGGGAATTCAAATACTTTATTATTGCCACCCACCCCAAAAGATTCTCTGCTAACCATAGGACTAAGGAAGAGGTCCACAATTCAATATCTCACCCAAATTCTGGATGTGGCTTCTAGTGCTCTTCCAATGAACTGGTGATATGGTAAAGTAGCAGTAATAGCTTTAACTTGTCCTTGAAGTTCAACAGATAACTAGACATAACACACAAACTGCAATATTTCCCATCATATGCAAGTTAGAGTAGAAATTACTTCTCAACAAATCATGGTAATAGCAAGCCTAGTTCCATACTCTAAAGTTCAACTGACACAACAAACACAACTAAATGATAAACAGGCAAATAAAAATCAGCAACCAGCATAATACTCATAACCCATTTTATTTTTCTCCTAATCGCCACTACCTTCCACAAAATAATAATACACATTTCAGTGATATTGGAAGTTTGGAATGAAATAATGACAAAAGTGCCACTCTTTTTGGCCATTGAACAACCTTGCTGATAGCCCCTTTTAATACAATTAACTCATGCTCTATTAAAGCTATTAAGTGCATCCGGGGAAAGTCATACTCTGTATTAATTTAATTCAGATGAATCTTTGTTTTTGCCCTTGTTCTGTCCTGTCTCATCCCTACCTCTTTTGAAGTGCAACCACCAGCATGCAGTTCAAAGACTACATGTGATCCTCAGCCTGAAAAACATTACCCACCGCTAGCATGGAAGGAGAAAGAAAGAAAGAGCATCAAATAATAGTGCCTCATTATTTAAAAAAGTAACATTTTCAAAAGCCAACACACTGGGTTAATAGCTTGCCCTGTAGGGACAATAATTAGTCAGGAGCAATTGTAGACCAATTAAAGTAATAATAAAAATGTGAACTGAAAACTCCTCCTTTTTGTCTCAGCTTTGTGCTTTCTGAATTTATTAAAAAATAAAAGGGGAATATTAAGACAACCCGTGGACACAGTACCATTGATTTATTGGACGTTTTTTTATAATGAATTAAAGATAATTTAGCTGCTCAGATAACAAATCTTTTGTATGATATTAACAAAAAGTAGTCTCTGTATAGTTCAAAAGATTTTGGCTATATTGAGCAAAGCTTGGTAGGAAATTGGAGTAAAAAATATCTTTCAATTAAACCCACAATGGAAATCATAATTACAGCAGAACATTTGATTGTTGTATTATTTTTTTCTATTTTCTTATGAAACCATCTTCTACCTAAGTACATCTTTACATGATACACTGTTGGAAACCCTGTGAAGAGTTCCACATGTTTGAGGATTTTGTATTTAATATGTGCCCAACTCATTCTGACCTTAGCTGTTTTTCAGATTGAGTCATGAATATGAGATGGGCAGCCAAATACATCTAATTAATTAATTAATGTCCATTGGAACACACTCAACTTGTCATTTGCATTTGAGGGATAGGTAAATTCTTTGGAAAAACTTAAGTTTGTAAAAGTAACAACAATAATAAATTTTGCAGATCAATATCTTTGATTAATTTCCAGAAAGAATGAAATGTAATTTTTCTCAAGGAATTCAATTCAAGGCAACATATAGTAAATATGTGCACAACACTTCAAAGCCAGAGAGTACACGAGAAAGTGTTCATTGTGCAATGATGTTTGTGGCAATGCGTTCAACTAGGCAAATTGGAATTCCAATTTGATGTATGTTCCCTTACTAAGAAAAAATAGTTTTAATGGGAGGAGGGCGAATTGAGACTGCTCAGGGACTTAGGTTGCATTTTTTTAAAAAAATGTTGCTTGTATTTTGTTTTGTTTTAATCCTAATTACAGAAGAGGAATTGTACATTGTTCAAATTTGGTTGTGATTGGAGTAACCTACAAGCCTTGTATAACAAAACACAACACAAAACATGCTATGGAGTGCTCCAAAGTTCTAAAATCCCCACCTGCTTTTATATTTTGGACCATTTCTGCTTGGTAAAATTTCCCATGTGTCCTGTGCCATTGCCTTATCCAGTTTACCTGGAAGCTGTCTGTTGTCCTGAGAACCATCTTTGTTTGGTCTTCTTAGAGGATCCCATTCTGACCTTTTTCTGCACAGGCTGCTTTCCAGGGGTCTGCTTTGAGTGTCTTTCATGTACTCCATTGTTTGTACCAGTCCATTCATAACTTCACATAAATGCTGGTGGAACTTATAGAACCCATCATCTAGGCAAGAAAAATCAAATGCACAGGTATAGAATAGGTGCTATAGCTCAATAGTAATAAGTGTGAGAGGGATCTTGCAGTCCTAGTGAACAATCACTTAAATGTGAGCCAGTAGTGTGCTGCAGCCACCAAAAAAGCCAATGCAATCCTAGGTTGCATTAACAGAGGGATAGAATCAAGAACACATGAAGTGTTAGCACCACTTTATAAGACCATACTTGGAATATTGCATCCAGTTTTGGTTGCCACAATATACAAAAAGATGTTGAGACTCTAAAAAGAGTGCAGAGCAGAGCAGCAAAGACAATTAGGGGACTGGAGGCTAAAACATAAGAAGAATTGTTGCAGGAATTGGGTTTGTCTAATTTAATGAAAAGAAGGATTAGGGGTGACATGATAGCAGTTTTCCAATATCTAAGGGGCTGCCACGAAGAGGGAGTCAAGCTGTTCTCCAAAGCACCTGTAGTCAGGACAAGAAGCAACGAATAGAAACTAATCAAGGAGAGAAACAGCCTAAAACTAAGAATTTTTCTGATAGTGAGAACAATTAATCAGTGGAACAACTTTCCTGCAGAAGTTGTGGGTGCTCCAGTACTGGAGGTTTTTAAGAAGTGATTGGACAACCATTTTTCTGAAATGTTATAGGGTTTCTTGCATGAGCAGAGGTTGGACTAGAAAACTTCCAAGGTCCCTTCCAACTTTGTTATTATCTAATTCTGCTATATGCGCTCGTGACCTCCCATTTAGACTATTGCAATGCTCTCTACATGGGGCTGCCCTTGAGGACCATTCGGAGACTACAACTGGTGCAGAATGAGGCCGCGCGAGTTGTGATGGGGGTTTCCCGATACTCCCACGTAACACCTCTACTCCGTGAGCTGCATTGGCTTCCGGTTGCCCTCCGGGTGAGATTCAAGGTGCTGGTGATGACCTATAAAGCCCTAAATGGCTTGGGTCCAGGATATTTGAGGGAACACCTGCTGCCAGCATCAAGTTCCCTTCGTCCTGTGCACTCCCACAGGGAGGGTCTTCTCAGGGTACCGCCGGTAAAAGATTGCCGGCAGACAATACCCAGGGGGAGGGCCTTCTCTGTGGGTACGCCTGCCCTCTGGAACCAGCTGCTCGTGGAGCTCAGGACTGCCCCTGACCTACGCTCATTCCGCCGGGACCTGAAGACTTGGCTCTTTGAGCTCTCTGACCCAGGCTGAGAATTTTAACTGGGGTTTTATTTTCAGGGATAATTTAATCTTTTAATTCTTTTTTAACTTTGTATTTTATATTGATGTGATTTTAAAATGCCCTGTAAACCGCCCTGAGTCCTTCGGGAAAGGGCGGTATATAAATCTAATAAAATCTAAATCTAAAATCTATAAGCACACTCAGAGTAACTTTGAGGGTGCTTTACCTATCAGTAATTCCTCATGAGAGAAATTCCATGAGGGAAAATATACACTCCCTGGTAACAAGCCAGAACAATGCAAAACACAGATACTTAATAGTAACAGATGTTTTGGCAGGCATTTTAAAAATTCAGGGTCATATCCAAAGTGGAGTGAGAAAGCTAAACACTGATTATGTTATAAGGTGAGCTTGTATGCTACTTATTAATTCTGAGTGACAGGCCAAAATCCCTATTTTCTTTAACAGAATTGCTTACTGAGTAAGATAATTCACACATCAGCAATGTGGCATGGTGCCAGAAAATTATCCATGTTCTGTTAACTTTTGAGCAAAAATGCTTTTGTGAGCATTATTATTATTATTACTCTTATTGTTTGAGCTGGGTTAAAAATAAGACACAATGACCTAGGAAGGGATGGTCTTGATAAAGGACAAGGTGAGGGTTTTGTACATCAAGTGCTTTGTTGCTGAAATTAGAAGTGTGTGTGTGTGTGTGTGTGTGTGTGTGTGTGTGTGTGTGTGTGTGTCAGGGTGGGAGGAGGGATGTGTCACAGTAGTCTTAACACAGAATCTCATTAAAGCAGCTGTCAGTGTTCTTCTATTTTACCATCACTTCCTCAATTCCATAAGATGCAACTGTCATTTTGAGTGAACGTTGTGCCAAAGAGGCATTTACAAATAAATGAAAAATGTCACAACTGATTTTCCTGGTTTTGGAATATGGGATGTCAGCTTTGTCACCAACTGTCTTTGTTACTTCCCTTTTTCAGATTTCTCAGGTGGACATCAGGAAATACTTTTTGATAGTTGTGGACCTTTTCCCCTTGAATTTTGTGTCTGATCTTTTGCTCCTTTTTGGGGTAGTTATTTGGCCAGAGTCTCTGCAAAGAGACTCCCGTGGTTTGTCTCTCTGTTTTTGTCACCAGGCGAGGAAAAGCAATCGTGATTTTAGCATGACAATTGTTGCTGCGGAATTGTTAGCAAAAAGATGGTGATAATTCACAATGGTTTTCTCCCTCCCACTCTCATTTTCAAGCACTTACAAGGATATTGCACACAGCATCTGCTTGTTTATAGACGTCATTTGTTTTCTTGCCTGTATAACATTCCAGTTCTTTAAATCTACTTGTTGGTGATTCTTTTAGGGTGCATTTTCCTATCGAAAGAAAATGTTCCTGCATGTTTATGTCATTAGAAAATTATGCAGAAGGATAGGGTTGTAGGAAACTGTTTATGGAACAAAACAATAAACAAATTAAAATATTGTACATTATATATTTATACCGTAGATTCATTTTATAGAACTCCTTTTTGCTCAGGAGTTTTTATTCGTTATTTATTAAACAAAATTTATACCACCACCCAACTCATTCAAAGATGACTCGGGGGGGGGGGGGCTTACCGCATTTAAAAATCAACTGTCCATCCCTCATGACAGCAGCTATACAACCAAACCAGCCACTTGATCAGCTCCATCTCCATTTGTGGTCCTCAGGTCTGCTGACAAAACTGTGTTTTTAGGGCCTTTCAGAAAAGCAACAGAGTGAGGACCAACTGCGCCTCGGCAAGAATGATGTTCATAAAGAAGGGGCCACCACCAAGAAGGCCCTTTTTCATGGTCCCACCAGATGTACATCTCTAATCGATGGGATCTCTAACATGTCCTGCCTTCCCACCTTGATGGGTTGGGTGGATGTAATAGGGGAGAGGTGGTCCTTCAAATATTCTGGCCCCAAGCCACATAGGGATGACTTAAAGATGGCCTGCAGAGCACTCCCTCTTCTCATTATTCCTTCCCACCACCAACAAAGCCCTGTAAAGTAGGTGAAGTTGAAGGAGAGTGACTGGCCCAAAGTCAGTTTCATCCCTAAGACCTGGATCTCTGCAGTAACAGTTTAATACCTTATATCAGGGGTGTCAAACTCAATTTCATTGAGGGCCGCATCAGCATTGCGGTTGCCCTCAAGGGGCCAGGTGAGTATGGCCAGGGTGGGCATGGCCTACTAGGTGGGCGTGGCTAGAGTGTGTATGGCCTACTGGGTGGGCATGGCCAGCTCTACATCATTCGCATCAAGGGTGCCTATGGGGGCCTGGGCAGGAGTGGGACAGATCTGAGGGTCTCTGGCAGAAGGAGGGTCTCTGGGCCAGGGCCAAGGCAGTGGGGGCCATTCCCTCATTGTTTCCAGGATGGCTTTGCGGGCCGCATGAAACCACTTCATGGGCCGGATCTGGCCCCCGGGCCTTGTGTTTGACATGTCTGCCTTATCTCATGCTGCCTCATTGGTATATGGATTATGATGGTTAGATAGGGTTGTGCAACCCTTCAGATAAAAAGGCAAAAAGAAGTATTTTCCAGCATGGGTAAGACAAATGCTGCTTGCAGTTCCTCAAACCAACATAAGCCTGGGCAAGTTTTTATTATTCATTAGAAGTGCTAAATGGCCAAAATCCAGACTTCTGCTCAATGGGAGAAAGGCCTTTGCTGCCATCAGTTGGCCATTCAGATTTTTGCAGGTGTGATGGCTCTGCTGTAAGGAGTTTCTGCATTTGCACTCTTGCACCTCCGAGTAAGACCTCTTTGCATTTAATTTTGAAACACTGCCCTGCCCTAATGATTACCCTGTTCATGGGGACTTAGAACAATAAGAAATCAATATAACAATTAAAAGCATTTATACAGTCATCAAAACAGAGCAAAGCAAAATGCCCACAATAATTAAATGAGAAAAAAGATCATATGCCAACTTTGTTCAAATATTTGCAGGGCTAAATTCACACACACACACACACACACACACAGTATCCCATCAGATAGAAGAGAACTTTCTTTCTGCTTGGAAAAGAGAGATCCATAGATATCTTCTCTCCCTAGGAAATCTAAATAACTTTTTCATGGATCTTGCTGGAAGCAAATTTGAATGCCAGCACAATACAATACAAAATTAATGCTAGGAGAATCAGAGCACAGCTAGTGTTCTTCCTTTCTCAGAGAACAAAACATGATGGATATCAATGAAGGAAGCAATTGCTGTTTTCAAACGTACAAAGCAGGAAAGGCCTATCCAACTTTTTTAAAAAAAAATAAAATTATATTACAGCAAAACTTGTCTGTAGCTTGATCTCAGCAGATGGGAACATGATAGCAATTGTCTGATCTTGTTCATGCTTGAAAGCTAAATAAAATCAAGCTTGGTCAGTACTTGATGGACACTCTGGTAGGGCATCAGTTTAGACTTGGAAGCACACACACACACACACACACACACACAAAGCAGTAGGAAACTGTATTTGCATGGCTGCATGGACTTGTTCAAGTGAAATCATGTGGTAAAATAGACTACCTCTTACTTGCAATTTGCAGTCTACAATATTCTCCCTCAACGCTTACTGAATTGGTTGAACTGATCATTCCAGGAAGGGCTGGAGAGGGCAAGAGGTTTCTCTTTTAAAAAAAAGTGGCATTATTGTAAGCAGGTTGTAGTTTTTATTTATTTATTTATTTTATTTTAATTCCATTTATATCCCGCCCTTCTCCGAAGACTCAGGGCGGCTTACAAGCTTAGCAGTAGCCTTCATTCTATGTATATGCCTGCTTATTAGGGCTTTCATACACCCCCCCCCAAGCGGCATTATTACAAAGTCAGCTTAATTGCCCCCAACAATCTGGGTCCTCATTTTACCTACCTCGGAAGGATGGAAGGCTGAGTCAACCTTGAGCCTGGTGGGACGCGAACCTGCACTAATTGCAGGCAGCTGGTGTTACTTAAGGAGGCATTAGCCCACTGCTCCACCAAGGCTTAAGCAAAATTGAAAGAGGTCCCTTGGCCATTAGTACATTTTTAAAAGTAGTATGTTATTCAACCTGAGGAAAGGAAGGAAGGTAGGTAGGTAGGTATTCAGGTCTGAAAATTTTAATCTTTCTTCTAAGTGGACCTTTTTTATTTTTCCCTCCAAGTCAAGTTTGACTCATGTTGACTACATGAACAAATCCATGCAGTTTTTTAGACCAGATTTTTCAAACTCAAGAATCCTTGGGTTCCATGAAGATTTGAAAAAGGTTTGACAGTGTAAAGGGGGGAAAAATCCCTCTCTGTAAAAGTCTAAAGAAGGAAAACTCTACAAACGTTAGATAATTTTTCTCCCTTAGTTTCTTACAGAGAAATTTTTCTTAGTCTTTTGTTCAGGTTTTTTTTCCCCACCTTAGGTGAAAACTGTCCACAAGGGAATTGGGTGGGTGGGTGGGGAGAAGGGTGGGACTTGTCAGCTGACATTCAGAAGCTTTAGCTTTCATTATCAGAGATTATTGAATTTTTTCTTCAACCTGAAAAAGTTTGAAAACCCTTCTTCTAGGCATTATTTTGAGAAATAGTATGCCATTGCCTTCTTCCTACAACACAGTGAGAGAGAGTGACTGGCCCAAGATGACCTAGTTGGTTTTTCATGCCTAAAGCAGGACTACAACTCAGATTACTCTCAATCTCGTTCCTAAAGTGACTATCCTGTTGTCAGCCAATTGAAGAAGCTGCTAACATGAAATGAAGGGACAAATTACCGGTATTCTCCCTTTTATGTTTTCCAGCGTGCCCCCTCCTCCCGCAGTACTCCTCCTGGGTAAACCAGACAGAAATGACTAGCTGAGCTAAATCTACTTTATTGTAAGTTTACATCCACACAATCTTGCAAGTGTGATGGTACAAAATTCCCACTACCACTTTTAATTGATCAATTTGAGTGAGTCCTTCCTAAATTTCTTTCTCTGACCATTAAACTATTGGGGTTTCCTGCCTCTATGATCTGGTTGTTTTCATGCAGCAAATCTTTCCATGAATCAAATCGTCCCCCAAAGTCATCAACAGATGCATTATATCTCTAGAACAGAAAGAAAGGAGTACTGTAGTTCAAGCCTTGGAGATGGTAAATTTACTTACATTTTCAATCCAGAAAAGCTTTCATGTTGCTACTGTAAATGCAGGAGTACTATGACTTTAACCCAGGCTGTCCTTCCCCTCTCCCTCACTCAGGACAAGAAAATACTGTCTTTTCATTTCTCTTTTATTGTATGAAATAAGATGCCAAGAAGAAGATCATTTTAAACCCAGATTACCAATTTTCAGGTAATAATGAAGGAAGATCTAGAGCAGGTGCAATTACCTAATTACCTCAAAGTTACAGAGAAGGGACTGTTTTCCATCCTCATGGACCCAACCATAGAAGCATTTTAACGTTCAAAATGTAGCAGTTTCATCTGAGTTTGGAAAGTAATTGGCATCTAGTAGAGCTCCTCCATTTAACCATCAGCAGCTTTCAATCATTCCTCAACAACAGCTTTTGGTAAATGGTGTAACAATAAGTTAGTTTGGAGTTGATCAAAGCTGTTCTTTATTATCTGTAAAGTTTCTTATTTTTTTCTTAATAGCTTGGAGGGGGGAAAAACTAAATAGAAAAAAATCTGAATGCTAAACATTCTGTTGCTATATATATATATATATATATATATATATATATATATATATATATATATATATATATATATATATATATATATATATATATATTGGTGGAGCAGTGGGCTAATGACTCCTTAAGTAACACCAGCTGCCTGCAATTAGTGCAGGTTCGCATCCCACCAGGCTCAAGGTTGACTCAGCCTTCCATCCTTCCGAGGTAGGTAAAATGAGGACCCAGATTGTTGGGGGCAATTAAGCTGACTTTGTAATAATGCCGCTTGGGGTGTGTGTGTGAAAGCCCTAATAAGCAGGCATATACATAGAATGAAGGCTACTGCTAAGCTTGTAAGCCGCCCTGAGTCTTCGGAGAAGGGCGGGATATAAATGGAATTAAAATAAATAAATAAATAAATAAATAAATAAATATTTGTTGCTGAGTTTAAGCTTAAAGTGATTGTTTGGTTCCTGTATTTTTAATATTATTGTAAAAATCTCCGAGTTGTAGGAGTTGGGTGGCATAGAAATATGATGAAAATGACTAAATAAATAGGTAAGCAAATAATGCATGCAATCCTATGCATATGCTATTGCTTTCTTGGCAAGAAGCTATGCATCACCATAAGTTGCAAAATGAAGCATGCATCTGATACCGTGAGCTGCTGCTCACAAAATTTTATGCCCCAATAAAGTTGGTTAGACTTAAAAGCGCTCCTAGACTTTGTATATATTTTGTACAAAGTAAAAGATATTCTCCTCCCCACCACCTTTGCAAGAGTCAAATGTTTTATTCTATTAAAAGAAATGGAAGGGAAGAAAACACCTAAATTTAATTAAACAGTATAAGAGTTTTTTTTTCCTGTAGTATTTGCTATGCTTGCAGTAATAATACTGGATTTAAATTTTAAATGGAAAATATACATGTAGATATTGCCCTGCTTGTAGGGAAGTACACCAGTCTCTCACCAGTCAGCTAATTTCTATTAATGGTGGTATCACTTTGTAAATAGGGTATTTGGTTAGGTCTACATAATATTGCATTTAAAACAGTTGTTCTTACAAGCAGAAAGCTTTGAACTGAGATCAGAAACCCAGACTAAGACAGCGAAAATAGCCCTTTAAATCTGTTGCCTAAAAGGGTTTAGGTTATGGCAGAATATCTTTGAACAAGCAGATGGAGTCCAGTGAATTAACTTGACAAATCTGAGTGGAAGTACCAATGAATCATTATTATTATTATTATTATTTTTAAAAAATCTAGGCTGATTCCTCAGGTTTTAGAGCAAAATCCTTCCTACAAATTACAGCTCTTATCACACTATTTGAAAGAAGGTAGGATCACAAACAAGCTTTGGGGGGCTCCATTCAGTGGCTAGGCAACATGTTTGCAGGTCTGCTAATCTGGCCAACACCTTGATTAACCCTTTATAAATCTGGAAGGAGAAATAAACTGTACTTGCTTACGTGATCTCCCATCACTGTCAGTACAACTTTAATGGGAGACATGGCCCACAGTTTACAAACTGAGTCTATACATAACTAAAACTCTTGTTGTTATAACCTTTAACTGGGCAAAACGGTGCATCTGTGCTAGCAAGAGGTTGCACAGACAAGCAAGAGTACTGAGCAGTAAGAGTCACACAGTAACCACAAGAGTACACTGAGTTGTGAAAGCAAAAAGTATTTTACTTTGAGGTGGTGTAAAAACAAAAATGCATGGTCAAAAATAAACAGTCCAGGTCATAAACAATAGCAACAGTCCAAGGAGTATTCCAAATACAAAATCTTCTTACCGGTCCAGAGGTCAATACACAGTTGTTCAGGTTTATTACAGTAGTAAACCAACAGTACAGCAAAACAGTAATAGTAGAAAGAGCAGTGAATTCAGAGAGAGAGAAGCTACGTTCCTAGCTCCCTCTTATGGCCATGAGAACACTTACACACCCATCAGCCAATTAACATCTTAAAGACACAACATCATAGTTTATATATTTTCAATCCAACTATATAGGCTATCACCATATGCCTAACAATAGGTCAACAGTTTTTAACCAAATGGGCTAATTTACAAAATGTGTCCATAATTATGACTGCAAAGGAACTGGAATTTAGGAAAGTTGTGCCTGCTCCAGTGCTATTGGCTTTTGACATAGTCATGTGATCTGCATTTTTAATATTCTGTGACAGTTTCCCAGCCATTCTCACAATCCTGTGCTCCTTTCCCTACCCTGTAGCAGTCACTAATCTGCCTCCTTGGTGAAAGGAAGGAAGGAATGGATTTGTGAGCTATTTGAAAGAATATAAAGATAGAATTATGTAAGGTATTTTTTATTCCAAAAATTAACATTAACAAAGCTACTACTCTTGACATTTTAGTCACAGGTTATAGTTTTATATGAAGTGTATCCATGTGTAAAACCATTAGAGATAAAACAAGTGGAAATTTAGTAGAATTAGCACAAGGTGATATGATATATTTGTTCTTGGAAGGGAATTCCAGAGAGGTAAACATAGCTTTTAATGAGATTGCCATTAAAAAAAGAACAAAAAAACTAGGAGGAAGATGTTTGGTAGTTGCTCTACTTTGGGATGCTTGTCTTATCTTGTTAATTAACATTCTTTTAAAAAAAAGCTTGTTCAAGGGTAATTTTTAATTGCTTATAAAATACATTCTAAATGCTTTTATAGCAACCATTCATTTTTCACAGCCCATTATTGCTTTCAAATAAAGTGCTAATAAAAAGAACTACTGAAATACTTCTTGATAGCTTTAAACAAACATCCACTATTCCTATCAGTCTCAACCAGCAGGCATAAGATTACAGGAATTGTAGTGAACAATGGATTTCATTTCCCTGGTTTTCCTGCTCTGTAGGAATAATTTATCTACCACAATGCAATTCTGCCTTTAAAAATAGGATCACCAAATCTATTTTTAATCAAGCAGATCTGCTTCGTAAGTAGCGCTCTAGTCAATGTTCATGAGAATTATCTCAGAAGGAGAAATTGCTGTATCACTCATGTAGCTGACCAACCAATCATGCAGTTATTGCATATTCATTAATGTTAAGGAAAGTTAAATATAAACCAGTAAAATGTACTGTTGCTTAATTGCAGAAGGGGATCAGCAACTGGAAGAAAGAGTTAAACAATAAACATAAACTGTAGATTTTTCATGTTGCTACCTATTGCTGAAATGATGTCTCGTTCATGTCATTTGACACGATATATATGCACTGATCTTTTATTAGTCATGCTTTGTTGTCAGGATCTGAATCTGAATTTGGCCATAGATAGTAATAGAGCTGAACCATCTATAGTAGTGTTTTTCAACCTCAGTGACTTTAAGCAATGTGGACTTCAACTCCCAGAATTCCTCAGTTAGGAATTCCTTAAAGTCATTGAAGTTGAGATACACTGCTCTATAGGATAAAGTTCTGGAGGTCTCACACTTTTTTTCTCACAGAGATCCACTGAGTTTATACCATGGTCTCATTTCAGACTTAGTTTACCAGTTTGGTTCCAACACCAGTATTCTAGTGAGATGCCTCACTTGGCATTCTCTACCTTGCAACCTCCAGCAAAAATGTATTCATGAAATGACTTACCTCCAGAAGTTGTGGGTGCTCCAACACTGGAGGTTTTTAAGAAGAGATTGGACAACCATTTGTCTGAAATTGTGTAGGTTTCCTGCTTGAGAAGAGGGTTGGACTAGAAGACCTCCAAGGTTCCTTCCAACTCTGTTAATTCTGTTAGTCAGGCAGAATTTAAGAAAAATAGTTGATCTCACAACATTGAGGTATATGACTAGAGCTATCAGCCTTCCCTCCCTCCAAGACTGTCACAAGAAAAATAAAATGTTATTAAAAAGGAATGCATAGACACACACTCTAAGTAATTGCATTTTGTAAAAGATCTCTTCTAACCCTTATGAGTAGTATGTGATCTCCTCAATCTTGGATCGTCTACTAGAGTCTTGGGAATTTGAAAGTTCCTAACAATGCAGTCTTCAGTCACGATCCTGGTGACCTCATCATTTTCTCTAGATTTCTGTTCATTGATTTCTCATGACTTCAGGAATTTTATTTTATTGAGATAGAATTTTATTAAGTGCACAGTGCTGCTTCTTTGGCTTACTCCTTCCAGTTCAGATAGCCCTTGACTTAACAACCACAGTTGAAACCAAAATTTCTATTGCTAAGCAAGACAGTTGTTAAGTGAGTTCTGTCCCATTTTATTACCTTTCTTGCCGCAGTTATTAAGTGAATCACTGCAGTTGTTGAGTTAGTAACACAGTTGTTAAGTGAATCTGGCTTCCCTTTGCTAATGTGAAGGTCACAAAAGGTGAGCCCATGACGACGGGGAAATGCAACTATCATAAATATGTGACCAGTTGCCAAGCATCTGAATTTTGATCACGAGACCATAGAGATGCTACAACAGTCATAAGTGTGAAAAACAGTCGTAAGTCACTTTTTTTAGTGTCTTGTAATCTGTTCACTGAACGATTGCTTGTAATTTGAGGACTGCCTCTATGCATATCTGTGAAATCAACAACAGTGAATCTTCCACTGGCACATTGATAAATAGTAGCGTAACATCAAAACTGACCAAGATGGAATTAATAGTGTTAAATGTTTCTAAGCAACTTTTTAACAATGGATGTTGGTTTTCCAATGAAAGATTTCACATTGTTGGTTATTCAGTGCTGCTGAAAATGAGGGCACAGTAGACTGTCTTGAAAAACATGTGTAATCTAGGTTGGTTGGACAGTGAGGGTGAAAAAGCTTCACTGTTTGCCTTTCGGAATATGGGATTGTTTGATAATGCCCCATTCTTGTATCTCGGTGATAGCAGTGGAAATTTTCTATATGACTCAGGATACACCAAGATTAAAATTTTATTGTTGCCATTTGTTGTGTTTATTGCAACTCTGTTATTCATTATGTCTGCCCTGAGAATAATATCTTCACTTCTTCTCAGCTCTCTAATGATGCTTCCTCCTATTTTGGAGGTATTTCATATTGATAATATTGATATTTTTAATGTTCTGAGATTCCCTGTATTTACAGTTTAGAACTTCTAAGTGTCTGTCTCCTCTTGAAATGATTTCTTCCCTTTGCATTAATCTTCTCGGAAATGTAGATACAGAATGGTTGGAAAATTGATTGCTTGAAAAAGGTATTTTGCAGTATTTCTGAGGTTCAAATGGAGGGTGAATAGTCCCTCTGGACCTTTATTATATTATTTTCCTTTCTTCATATGTTAGTACTTAGAAATAGCCAAGATCAGGAAATAGGAATCACTTTGTGTCTTGAAATGGGGTTAGAATTTTATAGGCAGAATTTGGAAAGAATGTCAAAATCCTTCTCTACTTCAGTTTATACCTGACACAATCAATGCAGAGTTATTTTGACTTTCTCATGCTTTTCTACTTTACCAGGACTCAAATATTTTCCTGTTCACTATCTTTATGCTTCTCTGAATTAAAATGTCATGCTATTGGATCATATAACCTCCAGACTGAAGGTTTTTACAGTAAATGGTGCTTTATTTTAACTATTACTTTCAACAGTCCCAGTAAAGAAAATTCCAGTGAAATTACCATGGGTGATTATGGGTTTAAAGTTCTCATCATAGTTATAAAATGTCTAGGGCAGAGGTCCCCAACCCCCAGTCAGTGGACCAGTACTGGGCCACGGCATGCCAGCAACAGGTCCGCACAAAGTAGGAAAGCCTCATCTGCAGGATGCAGGTAGCACACAAAACCACGTTCCCTCCGGTCTGTGGAAAAACCTTTCTCCATGTGTTCTGAACCAGCCAACTACCGGCCTTGTAATAAGGCAAACCCCTATTCAAACAGTAGAGACTGGAGAGCGTCCAAGGCTGAAAAGCGTCTGCCAAGATTTATTAGTCAATTAACAGAACAAGAAACAAAAACACTGGAACTTGAATCCTCAAGCAGAAGGGTTGCTTTCAGCAACCAGCCCCTCCCCAAACACTCCTTTTATTTAGAGTTCAGGGCGTGGTCTCCCTGTGCCTCCTCCCGAGGAGTCCCACAGCCTTTCTTTGTTTGTTCCTGCTCGACTGCCTCCTGCGTCGGGCGTCCTTGAACAGGGCCAGCTGTGGGTCATCATCCTCCGCACTATCGGGCTCACGCAGCTGAGAAGAGGGCCCCGGCTGAGGGCTCTGCGAAGCCTCCAAGCCATCATCAGCCGGTTCGTCTTCCACACCCTCCTCCTCCCCCTCATCTGAGTCATCCGATACATCTGAACCGGCTGCCGGACCCACCGGCTGGCCCTGAGTCATAACACCATGTAACCGGTCCCTGGTACCCAAAAGGTTGGGGAACCTCTGGACTAGGGGGTTTATCTAAATATCTTTTTTTCCCTTCTGGATCACCCTGTCCATTAACCTGCAAGTGCTGGGCTTCATAGAAGATATATCTGGAGTAAGAATATAATAAAAGAACTGAAGGAACTTTTCAAAGAAGGCTTTGCAATTTGGAGAAGGACAGCCAGGAGGTTGAAACATGGTGGGAAAAATGAACGGAATAAAACTAGTATGCTCATTTCTACATGATAGCTCAGCAGTTGAAGATGCTGAGCTTGTCAACTGGAGAGCTGACAGTCTGGGTTTGAGACCCGAGCTCCGCCAGTGGGGTAAGCTCCTGTTACTTGCCACAGCTCCTGCCCAAACCTAGGAGTTTGAAAACATGTAAACGTGAGTATATTAATGGGTACCACTTCGGTGGGAAGGTAACAGTGTTCCGTCCATCTTTAGCATATAGCCATGCTGGCCACATGACCATGGAAATTGACTTTGGACAACCCTGGTTCCCTTGGCCAAGAAACAGAGATGAGCACCGCGCTGTAGAGTCGGACACAACTGGACAAGGAAACATATGCCTTTATTACAATATAATAAATTCAAATGTACTATAGGAGATAATGTAAAATAAATTTTTAATCCCCAAGAAAACAGAAAGAAGATTCTTTCAAAGGGAAAAAAAAATAGAAAAAATAGAGGGCAGAGTCAGTTGTACATTTTTTTATAATGATTCTCTCCCTTAGTAGTGAGATTAACATTTTTTTCTCTTTCTTTTCTGATACTCTTATGTTTATTTTTTCCTGAAGTTTGCAAAAAATCAAAACAAGATTTAAATCTGGCTCAGAAGTTGCAGAAAAATCAAACTAAGGTAAGGATTAAAATTGGAAGTCTCAACTCATGAAGACACAAACTTACGCACACCCACTCTCCCACCCCCCCACCCCCCCACACAAACACACACTATATTTACCATATATTACATTATGTGTAAAAATATTAGAGAGTTGGTCTAGTATTACTGTACATATAAGTTCATTCGCAGACTTATTTTAGAGTATTCAAATTAATTCATTTAAGCCCTATAAATATGGATTTATTAAGCAAGTCAGAAAGAAGCTACAGCCTTAAATGCTACAATGGGATATCTTAAAAGGGCTCATAAGGCAACAGAATATTTTTAAGTAGTGACTATTTTCCAGTAGAGATCAAAAGTAATTAAAAAGAACTGTAAGTAATCCTTCGGCATTGCACGTTAATTCCAAAAAGAAGTCAACTAATCTTGTCTCGTTGTATGGTAATTCACGACTCAGCCTGTTAATTCTAAAAGACTGTACTTTAATCCTGTAGAATAATATAAGGTCCCCATACATATAGGTATCACAGCTTCTTTCCTTGCCTAATAAATAAAATAAAACTCGGTGATGATTCCTTTAGGCAAAAATAATTGCCTTCAGAATTAACTGAAATTAATTCTGAGTCTGACTTCATTGTATCCTGACTACTGGGTTTGTTTACAATGGGTTTTTCCCCCTTAATTATATTGTATTTTAATCATTGTATATATTTTACCACCCATTTATTTAATCCATGCCGGCCACATGACCACAGAGACATCCTCGGACAAGCACTGGCTCTTCAGCTTTGAAATGGAGATGAGCACCGGCCCCTAGAGTCGGAAACGACTAGCACGCATGTGCGGGGGAACCTTTACCTTTTACCTTTTTATGAGATATAAATTCAAATTTAGCAAATGAAGTAAATGAATAAATAGATGTGCTGGTTATCCTGACAGCCAGAATCAGGTCAGCTGGATATGGATGGATAGGATGAATTATATTATTTTATATATAATTATATATACTCAGATCATATCAATAGTACTGCAGTCATTGCTCTTATGTTGTTTTTTTGTTTATCTGGGAAATTTTAAAGCAAAGGAAAAAAGGGTGGGAAAGTAAAAAAAAAATATGACCAAGAGTTGATCCTCTTTGCTGTCTAATGGAAATCAAAGGGTGATGAGATATATGGACATAAATTAGATCTTGATCTCTTCTTAGATTTCTGTGGGATTTTTTTTATCAAATTGGTAAATATTAATTTCCCATTTTTAATTAAAAATAGTCATTCAATAACTCTTCCTGCTGTATTGTGATAAATCACATTGGTGAAATGGAGAAGGTTGTGTTCACCAGGCTAGAGTAGGCTAGAGATATATTTAATTTGTAGTGACAAAACTGAATTCTAGACTTAAAAATGTTTTAATTAAGTTACGTACTCTTGTACCAGGCTCTAAATCTGGATTTTTTAAAGTTTAGATTTCTTTTTTTTAAAAAAAAATGTGTAAGTGTTGTTCACAATAAAACTTTATGAGCTTTTCTAGAATCAACAAGCCCTGTTTAGCTTTACTACCAATGCACCCTATCAAAAGCACAGTGTAGACCAGGGGTCTTCAAACTTGGCCCTTTATGTATCCTTTATGACTTGTGGACTTCAACTCCCAGAATTCCCCTGGTGTAGACATTATGTCATAGAATCACTGAATCATAAGGTTGGAAGGGACCTTGGAGATGTTCTAGTCCACCCAACCACCCAAGTTGCTATATATTTTTTATTTTGGGGAGACTGTTTTGATATTGGGTACCATGTGTCTCAACTGGTCTGCATGAATTTTTGTGTTGGAGGAATAATAAGCAGTGTTTCTCAATCTTGGGAACTTCGTGATGTTCCCAAGACTTCAACTCCCAGAATTCCCCAGGCAGCATTCTGGATGAGGAATTCTGGATGTTGAAGTCCACCCATCATAAAGTTGCCAATATTGAGAAACACTGACTTAAAGTAACTACTTTAATGAGCAGCTGAAGATAAAAGAGTTGAGAATTCCAAACTTGAAATATAATTCTATTGGCTTGATTTAAAAACAAAACAAATCTTGTAAGTGTGTTTATTTTTCTTTTATTTGTCTGAGAAACCAATACTAGCTTTATAACTTTCTTTAAAATGTGTACAAACTCAACAGGAATTAATATGAAAAAGAATAGTGAAGCTAAGTTGAATTTTAGGTCCACTTGGCAAAGCCTTATTACAAGGCCTTTGGGATGTGTCTGCACATGTAATCCTTTGAGAGAGTGAAGGAAATTTCCCTGTAAATTTTATGTAACTCCTGGAGTGCTTTGAATATGTCTCTTCAGTGATCATTCTGGTTGCCTTAGTATCAATGTTTTATGAGAATTAACAGTTTCAAATTTATAGAAGACAGTTGTGCACTAGTATATTAAATTTATGTTATTGCAGGCTTGGAAGGAATAGTTTATAATATCTGTTTTGCAGACTCAATTTGAAAAATATTGAAATTGTATTTCTTCTGTATCATTCCTGGTGAATGAGATCCTGGTTTTACAATCTAAATCTTGATATCTGCTGTTACAGTTTTTAATCTAAGCCTAAAGATAACTGACCCCTTCATGGATTACTGCCTTGTCGTGGCGAAGGGGCTTGCGTAATTCAATGAAGCTATGAGCTATGCCGTGCAGGGCCACCCAAGACGGACAGGTCATAGCTGAGAGTTCTGACAAAACGTGATCCACTGGAGAAGGAAATGGCAACCCACTCCAGTATCTTTGCCATGAAAACCCTATGGACAGTACCAAAAGGCAAAACAATATGACGCTGGAAGATGAGCCCCTCAGGTCGGAAGGCGTCCAATATGCTACTGGGGAAGAGCAGAGGGCTAGTACTAGTAGCGCCAGAAAGAATGAAGCGACTGGGCCAAAGCCGAAAGGACGCTCAGCTGTGGATATGTCTGGTGGTGAAAGGAAAGTCCGATGCTGTAAAGATTTTTTCTCCATAGGAACCTGGAATGTAAGATCCATGAATCAAGGAAAGCTGGACGTGGTCAAACAAGAGATGACAAGACTGAACATCGACATCTTAGGTATCAGCGAACTAAAATGGACAGGAATGGGTGAATTTAATTCAGATGACCATCAGGTATACTACTGCGGGCAAGAATCCCTCAGAAGAAATGGAGTAGCCTTCATAGTCAATAAAAGAGTAGGAAAATCAATACTGGGATACAATCCTCAAAATGACAGAATGATCTCAGTTCGAATCCAAGGCAAACCATTCAATATCACAGTAGTCCAAGTCTATGCCCCAACCACCAGTGCTGAAGAGGATGAAATTGACCAGTTCTATGAAGCCCTACAGCACCTTATAGAAGTAACACCAAAAAATGATGTCCTTATCATCATGGGGGATTGGAATGCTAAAGTAGGAAGCCAAAAGATAACTGGAATAACAGGCAAGTTTGGCCTTGGAGTACAAAATGAAGCAGGGCACAGGCTGATAGAATTTTGTCAAGAGAATACGATGGTCATAGCAAACACTCTTTTCCAACAACCCAAGAGACGGCTCTACACATGGACATCACCAGACGGTCAACACAGAAATCAGATTGACTATATGCTCTGCAGCCAAAGATGGAGAAGCTCTATACAGTCGGTAAAAACAAGACCAGGAGCTGACTGTGGCTCAGACCATGAGCTTCTCCTTGCAAAGTTTAGGCTTAAACTGAAGAAAGTAGGGAAAAGCACTAGGCCACTCAGGTATGAATTAAATCATATCCCTGTTGAATATACAGTAGAGGTGACAAATAGATTTAAGGAATTAGATCTGATAGACAGAGTGCCTGAAGAACTATGGACAGAGGTTCGCGACATTGTACAACAGGTAGCAACCAAAACCATCCCAAAGAAAAAGAAATGCAAGAAAGCAAAATGGCTGTCTGAGGAAGCTTTGCAAATAGCTGAGGAAAGGAGGGAAGCGAAAGGCAAGGGAGAAAAACATAGATATGCCCAATTGAATGCAGAATTCCAGAGAATAGCTAGAAGAGATAAGAATGCCTTCTTAAATGAACAGTGCAAAGAAATAGAAGAAAACAATAGAATAGGGAGGACCAGAGATCTTTTCAAGAAAATTGGAGAGATGAAGGGAACGTTTCATGCAAAAATGGGCATGATAAAGGACCAAAATGGCAGGGACCTAACAGAGGCAGAAGAGATTAAGAAGAGGTGGCAAAATTACACAGAGGAACTATACAAGAATGAGCTTAACGTCCCAGATAATCACAATGAGGTGGTCACTGACCTCGAGCCAGACATCCTAGAATGTGAGGTGAAGTGGGCCTTAGAAAAGCTGAGCAACAACAAAGCTAGTGGAGGTGACAGTATTCCAGCTGAGCTATTCAAAATCTTAAAAGACAGTGCAGTAAAAGTGCTACACTCAATTTGCCAGCAAATTTGGAAAACTCAACAGTGGCCACAGGATTGGAAAAGATCAGTTTACATTCCAATTCCAAAGAAAGGCAGTGCCAAAGAATGTTCAAACTATCGCACCATTGCACTCATTTCTCATGCTAGTAAAGTCATGCTTAAAATCCTACAAGCTAGACTTCAGCAGTATGTGGATCGAGAACTACCAGAAGTACAGGCAGGATTTCGAAGAGGCAGAGGAACTAGAGATCAAATTGCCAACATACGCTGGATCATGGAGAAAGCTAGGGAGTTCCAGAAAAACATCTACTTCTGCTTCATTGACTATGCTAAAGCCTTTGATTGTGTGGATCATAACAAACTGTGGCAAGTTCTTAAAGAGATGGGAGTACCAGACCATCTTATTTGTCTCTTGAGAAACCTATATGCGGGTCAAGAAGCAACAGTGAGAACTGGACACGGAACCACTGATTGGTTCAAAATTGGGAAAGGAGTCCGGCAAGGCTGTATACTGTCGCCCTGCCTATTTAACTTATATGCAGAGCACATCATGAGAAAGGCAGGGCTAGATGAATCAAAAGTTGGAATTAAGATTGCCGGAAGAAATATCAACAACCTAAGATACGCAGATGATACCACTCTAATGGCAGAAAGTGAAGAAGAACTAAAGAGCCTCTTGTTGCGGGTGAAGAAGGAGAGTGCAAAACTTGGGTTGAAACTTAACATTAAGAAAACCAAGATCATGGCATCTGGCCCTCTCAATTCCTGGCAAATAGATGGGGAAGAAATGGAGGTAGTGACAGATTTTGTTTTCCTGGGCTCCAAGATCACTGCAGATGGGGACTGTAGCCAAGAAATTAAAAGACGCTTGCTCCTGGGGAGGAAAGCCATGGCAAATCTAGACAGCACACTAAAAAGCAGAGACATCACCCTGTCAACAAAAGTGCATATAGTCAAGGCTATGGTCTTCCCAGTTGCAATGTATGGCAGTGAAAGTTGGACCATAAGAAAGGCTGAGCGCCAAAGAATTGAGGCCTTTGAACTATGGTGCTGGAGAAGACTCCTGCGAGTCCCTTGGACCGCAAGGCGATCAAACCGGTCAGTCCTAGAGGAGATCAATCCTGACTGCTCTTTAGAAGGCCAGATCCTGAAGCTAAAACTCAAATACTTTGGCCACCTAATGAGAAGGAAGGACTCACTGGAGAAGAGCCTAATGCTGGGAAAGATCGAGGGCAATAGAAGAAGGGGACGACAGAGAATGAGGTGGCTGGATGGAGTCACTGAAGCAGTAGGTGTGAGCATAAATGGACTCCAGAAGATGGTAGAAGACAGGAAGGCCTGGAGGAATGTTGTCCATAGGGTCGCGATGGGTCGGACACGACTTCGCAGCTAACAACAACAACAACAAAGATAACTGAGAATTTTCTTATTTTACGATTTTCAGATATTGGGAAAAGAACCAAAGTCTCTCTCTATTTATTATTTATATATTTTAATATTTTATTGAGTTTTTAATTTTTTAATACTGATTGTTTATATTTTTATTATGAGTGTTTTATAATGATTGGTTTTATACTATAGTTTGATTTGGTTGTTGTACACCATCCAGAGTCACTTCTGGTGAAATGGGCAGCTTTATAAATTTGTTTAATAAATAAAATAAAACAAATAGATAATTTTTATTGGCCTAGGCCAAAACGAACTAACACACTTTGAAATCTCATTATTAATCACCCAAATGTTTTTCTTCCCTTGAAATGAGAGTCATTTTTAAAATAGTTTTAATGTAATTCTAGTTAAACTGTAAAAGATGAATTCTTAATAAGTCATTTTAAAATGTCATATTGTCAGTTGTAAATGACTGCAAAACCATAACATTTTGGCCTTCGTGAATGGCTTGCTTACACTAAGACTCAGAATCATGGGGATAATTTCAAAGCAATGAATGAATCATAAAGGAAAAACCACTTTGAAAAATAATTAATGTCATAAATATTATTGTAAACTTGTAATGGTGAAAATCCCTTCACCATATCATTTACGACAGCATATTTAGCACAATCGATTCAAGAAATTTCACTGGAATTGCACCTCTAAGTAAACACTTATTATAGGTACTGTAAATGCTTTAAAAGAGATAAAGGAAGCATTTTGTTAAAAGCCTCTAGATATTATTTGACTATAAAGACTAAATTATCTATTAGTTGTGACAGTTAATGTTATGTTTGCCTGAAAATGAGAATGAATAAATAAGAGAAAATAGTTGTGGAGTCCTTGGTGTTCTCTGAACTTAGTTGTTTCTTGCAGATATTTCATTACCTGGCTAGGTGTTATCATCAGTGCTAATGAGTGTGGGGTTTGCTCCTTGTTAGTATACAATAGGTTCCCCTGCCACTGTTATTTTCTCATTTTTTATTACATTTTATTGAATGATAGAGTAAAATACAAAATACAAAGCAAATAGTAGGACACGGTGAGGAGGGAAAAAGAGCCTTGGTGGAGCAGTGGGCTAATGCCTCCTTAAGTAACACCAGCTGCCTGCAATTAGTGCAGGTTCGCATCCCACCAGGCTCAAGGTTGACTCAGCCTTCCATCCTTCCGAGGTAGGTAAAATGAGGACCCAGATTGTTGGGGGCAACTTTGTAATAATGCCGCTTGGGGTGGTGGTGGTGAAAGCCCTAATAATAAGCAGGCATATACATAGAATGAAGGCTATTGCTAAGCACATTGATTTGTGCTTAGATTGTAAGCTGCCCTGAGTCTTCGGAGAAGGGCGGGATATAAATGGGATTTTTTAAAAAAGAGGGAAAGGAAAATGAGGGAGAGAAGAGAAAAAGAAAAGAAAGGCATTGACTTCCAACTTCCTCTGTTGCAGTAGAATAAAGCATTAACATTGAACTTCAACTTTTTACTTTTTCATAACAGTATAAACTAGCCATTTCTGTAACAACAAATCAATCTAATCAGTAAAACCCAAAATCAAAGTTTCATTTTTTTTCCACCTCAAGCACAAAGTCCAGAAGCGGCCTCCATGTAGAAACAAAAGTACTTGTATTCTTAATCAAAACAGTCAATTTAGCCATGGCTGCCAACTCCATCAACTTCTGTAGCCATTTGTTCATAGTGGGGATTGAAATGTCCTTCCATTTTTTAATAGATATTTTATTGAGTTTTTATAGTTACAGATCTTTAGTGCTTAATAAACAACGTGTTGTCTGGGTTCACAAATTTACCATTCACAGTAATACAACTTCCATTTCTACTCTATTCTGCTTTTCTAGCCATTTTTAAAAATATTTTCCCGTGAGATGTTGAAATTGATTGATTAAACTTTTTTTTTTGCACATAGCAGCGGAGGCCTAAAGTGAAAAGGTTTTATAAAACCCAACTGAAGACCTAGGACTGGGGCGATGGCATGCATGCCCACAGAGAGGGCTCTATGTGCCACCTGTGGCATGCATGCCATAGGTTCGCCACCACAGTCCTACACCCTCTTCAGACTAGCAAAAGACACAATAGCCCACCTTATTGCACAACCCAGAAACATTCCCTCAAAATTTCAGAGCCCTATAAAGATCCATCCACTCTCAACTCCATTTGATCAGCTGTTCCAGAACCACATGCTACTGGTGGTTCTGCTCATCATTAAATCTTCTTTCCAAACAGCCAGCCTGTAAGGACCCACTTCAAAACCTCATCCCAAGAAAGCAGGACTCTTCAAACAGTTTCATTCCAGAAGAAACGTTTATTAGAAGAAGCTGGCAGCAGGCATAGAAGGCAAGATCACCTTTCTCACCCCAGGCTGACATCAAGGGAAAACAGTTCAAAGAGCAAGCAGTTAGAAATAGCAGAGAGGATATATTGTACTGAACCGAAAGGAGACATAATGCATCCCATAGGGCCTCCCCCCTCACCCTCAGGAGAATGACAGAATCCACAGAAAGAAACCAGAAAAGGATGAATCAACCCCTCCCCAAACACAGAAATGGATTCTGACACAGCCTCCATTTTTATTTCCAGCATCTTAGCCTCCATTTTATTTACTTCCAACTTGGAACTGGACCTGATAATTTTTCTTTCAATACCAGTTTTGTCTTTCCTATGGACAAATAGGCAAAATACCAAACAAATTCTCAAGCTAGAACAAACCATTTTTGTATGTCTAATAATATTCATAACCTACTGGGTCAACATGGCCCAGAAACATTCTTGGATGCTAACGTGATCCTAGGCTACCCTTTTGCTTTGAAGATTCCAATATGACATTTTTTATATATTAAAAGGAACCAACAGTGAAGGCAGATGAAACAGAGAGTATCTACACAAGATTGTCACTCTCTTTTAAGTATACAATATATTTGGCAATCCCTCTTGCTTCCTGGCACATTTAAATGGCAGTGGCTGAAAAAGGGATTTTTCCATAGCAAATGTCATAACTCCATGGCATATTTCTTCTGTTTCTAAATTCCAATAAATGCTTCATACCTTGATTTTCTATTCTCCCTTCCTTCATAAATGGTTTTGTCCTTGCGCATGTGCAAATCTGAAAATGAGGCTGCATAAGCAAAAAAACTTAACCATGTTTTATTCTTCCGAAATAAGTTTATTTGCCAGCTTTCACACTAAAATAATATTATTTAAACTTTATTATTTTAATTCCATTTATATCCCGCCCTTCTCCGAAGACTCAAGGCGGCTTACAAGCTTAGCAGTAGCCTTCATTCTATGTATATGCCTGCTTATTAGGGCTTTCACACACACACCCCAAGCGGCATTATTACAAAGTCAGCTTAATTGCCCCCAACAATCTGGGTCCTCATTTTACCTACCTCGGAAGGATGGAAGGCTGAGTCAACCTTGAGCCTGGTGGGATGCGAACCTGCACTAATTGCAGGCAGCTGCTGTTACTTAAGGAGGCATTAGCCCACTGCTCCACCAAGGCTTAACACAATGTACTGTATTTAACACAATGTACTGTATTTGATAGTAGGATGTCTTATCTTGTGTTCCCTTTATTTTTTTGAGCAGTATATAATGAAATAATTGAGTGAAAAAATACTGGTTTTTTTTAATCTGCTGTTGCTCCCTTAAGGAGGAGATGCTGCCACAAAAATAGCAATGAAAGCAGTGGAAAAATCCTTAAAAAAAGATCCAATGTTTTTCAACTTTGGAAGCTTGAAGATGTAGGGACTTCAACTTCTAGAGTTGAATTCTGGGGCATTCTGGGAGCTGAAGTCCATACCTCTTCAAGTTGTCAAGGTAGAGAACAATGCTCTAGTGTTAGGCTTTCTAAAAGTTTTTTTTTTAATCAAGATGTTTTCTATAGTTTTGTACCGTGTTATTTTCCATTATTTATCAAAGTTTATTTCCAGTCTGGGGCCACAGATAAATGTCTTCGTTTAGCATTCTCCAAGCAGACTTTTCATTTTGGAAGGGGAAAATACATTCTCATTCTTTTCGTCTAATATAATCTTGAAATTTGTAATCAGATTTTTAAGAGAAAGAGAGAAGGGGGGAGAGAGAGAAAGAGAGGGAACATGTACTAGTGATCATCTTTGTTACATTATGAAAGGCATCTCTCCCAGGAGACATATCAATTCCTACCTATTAATTAAAATTATGCTTTCATATAAGAATAGGAGAGTTCCAGGTTTTTTCCTCAAGCTTCTGGATAATGTTAAAACCAAAGCTGGAGATAATTAAGGGGTGCAGTCAGTGGTGGGATTCATCCGGTTGACACTAGTTTAGCAGAACCGGTAGCTAATCTTTTGTTGCCTGGGCCCAGTATGGACTTCCGGAAGCAACATCCACACAGAGAATGGTTGTTCACATATTTGAATCCCACCACTGGGTTCAATAAATATCCCTAACCCATTTTAACCCATTATTATTTTCCCCAACTACCACTTTGAATCTTAAAATAAGCTTAGCATTTAGAAAATTGGTTTGGGTCAGAGATCTTACAGAAATCTAGGAAATAAAATGATTTTCGTTGGATTTTGCTTGTCAAAATTTCCAAAATCTTTTGGTTTAGCCATAAAATAGTTTGAACAATTAATTGAAATTTGTTATATATTCATGTTTTATATTGCTTTTTTTTTGCTGTTTTAGATTATTTTTTTCCTTGTTTTAGTGGGAAAGAATGTTATTCATCACAAATAAATGAGAACACATTAAATGTTGTAGGCTTAGGTGGCTTTAATATGATAAAATTTCCACTGAGAATCACACACACACACACACACAGACACACACGGACACACAGACACACACACACACACACACACACACACAGAGAGAGAGAGAGAGAGAGAGAGAGAGAGAGAGAGAGAGAGAGAGAGATCCTTACTTAAAATAAAATGTGTCTCCCGTTCCACTATGAGTATTTTAATTGCTTTAAATGTATCAAAAAAACATTCATTTGTTTTGAAACAAATATTTTGTACCTCCTTTTTCTTCCACAGAGTTAATTTATCTGGTACCAATTTAGTCATAAGTAGAAAAAAGAAAAATAATAGAAACATTGCTCCAGTTTATCCCCATGTATTTACTACTTACCTCTATTATTATTTTTTTCCTTTGGATTTGATTACTGTAGAAGATGCATAACTACTATTTAAGTTTGTATTAAAAGAAAGAGTAGACATCTGAGTAGAACAAATATTGAACTTTTATGGTTGTAGATAGAACAATTATGAAAAATTCAGATTCGGGTTTAGCAAATTAAACAGAATGGATTCTCTTCTGTCTGAATCTATTTGCATTTTAATAGAAATAAAAAGTTTCTTGATCTCCAGTAATCTGTTGGTAACTTGTGATCTTTTATTTTGCATGTTCCCTTCTTCCACAGCTATAATTGTCCATCAAAGAGATGCCTAATTTTATATTAGATGCTTCTTAAGTGAAATGATACACATGGCAACGTAAAGTTCTCATCATATGTCCACCCATATGGCATAGAAAACACAAAATTCAAATTACAATATTTCTCATTGTTCATTGTCTCTGGTTCAAGAATTCAAATATTTACAGTATAGTTATAGAGTCTTGGCTCTGGAATATCACTAACTCCTTCCACATTTCATGTTGATGATGAACAGTTTCCTCATTCAAAACTCATAAGCTCAGTTGCTGCAAGAATTTATGTATTTTATTAGCTGTTGCAATCATCACTCAACTTTGATCAGCTCACAATCTTATATATAAACAAGATTAAAACAGAAAAAGCTGAACAATGAACCTTTCATTAAAAAATATCTCCCCACGTTTCAGAAACATACAGCTCATATAATTGTTTACTCCTACACAGAAATAATCCTTTGCAAATCTTCTCCCGTCGATGGCCTGTTGAAGTAACCAAGTTTTGATTGCCTTTTTGAATCCCTAGAGAAATTCCAAAGAATTTCCAGTGAAGGGGAGAAGTGATCAAGATCTTCAAGTAGAGAAGCACTGAATTTTAATGTAAGACTTATGGGTTCTCCTGTCCTCCTTGATAATGGAGGTACTTCTCTATTGCTTCTTATGATCTGTAGAGTCACATTGAAGACTAAATAAAACAAATTTAATGGCAGCATTTCAAAAAGGTTGAAGTAACCTCTCCAAGGCAGAAAATGTGACTGTTGTCAAAGCCAAGGATATGGCATTTCGCTGAAAGTAAACAATAATCATTTGTACCTCTCTCAAAACTTGAGAAGTACTACTTCAATCTCTCTTTAGATGTGTTATCACTAACAAGCTCTCCAGAGACAGATGGCAGAACTACTTAGCTATTGGCTCAACTGCTGAATGGCTATGTTCCCAAGGGGTTACTTGTCTTAGATTAGATGGGGGAGAATTGAAGAAATATAAGACAATCTAGAGAAGGCACTACAACATAATTTCAGTAGTCACCATCTCACACAAAGAGAAAAAAAGCAGACCATTAATCCAAGTATGAATAGTATTATAAAACAATTTCAATCAGATGTGTCAGCTTCAATCTTTTAGGAGATTGGCTTCTTGCCAATGGACATGAGAAATGGATATGGTGAAGTGCAAACTTCCTATTGTTCCTCCCATTTCATACACGTTTTCATGTCGGAATAACAGAGTTGGAAGGGAGATCTTCTAGTCCAACCTTCTGTTCAAGCAGGAGACCTTATACCATTCCAGACAAGTGATTGTCCAGTCTCTTCTTGAAAGCCTCCTGTGATGGAGCACCCACAACTTCTGAAGGCTTTTCTTCCTGTTCCTCAGGGTTATCCCTTCTGCCCATTACACAGATTGGGAACAATGCTGTAGTTTTTCTTACCTCTCCGTGTATATTCCAGTGATTCTTTAAAATACAGGTAGTCCTCAACCTACGACCACAATGGAACCCCCATTTTTTCTTGCTAAGTGGGTTTTATTAGGTGTACAGTGCTGCTTCTTTCATTTAGTCCTTCCAGTGCAGATAGACCTTGACTTACAACCACAACTGAGCCCAACATTTCTGTTGCTAAGTGAGACAGTTGTTAAGTGAGTTTTGCTCCATTTTATAACCTTTCTTGCCACAGTTATTAAGTGAATCATCGCAGTTGTTGAGTTAGTAACATGGTCGCTAAGTGACTTTGCTTGTCAGATGTTCGCAAGAGGGGATCACATGACTCCAGGACAGTGTAATCAACATAAATATGAGTCAGTTGCCAAGTGTTCAAATTTTGATCACGTGACCATGAGGATGCTGCAACGGTCGTGAGTGTAAAAAATGGTCATAAGATACTTTTTTCAGTGCTGTTGTAACTTCAAATGGTTACTAAACAAATGATTTTAAGCCGAGGACTAACTGTAGGCTAAGGCTAAGATGCAAAGAGGGATTTCCAGAGGGTTGTGTGACAAAAACTGTGTCCCATTTTATATACATTAATTTAATGTATCAGGCCATTTATGAATATGTAGGGATGAAAGTTTTATTTTTTAAAAAATGTAACACCTATTGTCTGTTCCAAACCATGACAAACATGTGAGTAATTACCATGAAGCAAACAGTGCAATTATCTATTTGAGTTATGTCATCACGCACATATCATGTGCCCCACCCAACATCCATTTATGAACAGTGTTTTACAGACACAAACACATGTACACAAGAAACTCACAACAAATTAACACTCATAAACAGTCTTACCAATATATTCATATCATGTTATGCAATCAAATTGTAGGAAAATGGGGAAAATATAAACGACTATGTGGAGTTCATTTTTTCTTTTTCTTCTTGTTTTATTTTTGCATATGAAATGCAATTTATTATATTTTTTTTAAATCTCTTCTACTGGATGTCATCATACCACCTACTCCATCCATTTGTTGGATGAAATGGTTCTTGCCTACAGAAATGTGTGAGTTGTCACCAAGGAAACCCAGCCCTCTATGTCTTTCCCCTCTCTAAATATATTAGTCTTCATTAAAATCTGATAGATTTTCTCAAAAATTACAAAGCAGAGGAAATTATTATCACATCTTTGAGTACCTATAGAAATGAGCTTTTACTAAATGATAATAAATGTTATTAACCTTGACTTTCGGCTCCACTCCTAATAACTGGTTATATACACAAACGTGAGACTGTAATTTGTGTCACCATGCTCTAAATGGACATTACAGTTTTTAATCTTTCAGCCAGTTAGGCTTTGTCTCACTGCCAAAATCTGTGTAAAAATTGTAGCGGCAGAAGTCTGTGGAATTAGCACCATGCAGATTTGTAAAAGGAATGTTCACATTTGAGAAAAATTCCCAAGTCAATTCAGTAATGCATGGAGTATATGAACACAGTATTCATACACAATCTCTTAAGTGAAGTAATAAAGTGATGAATATCTAAAACATTGCAAACGGATGTGGCAGAAAAGACTTCAGCTCAGTCCTAGCAAGTGGCTGCAAGTGGCTGCAGTTCTTTGATCCCTGAGGATCAAGGATATTGTTATCTTTGGTTTTGGATAGGGCTGGACTTACCCAGTTTTGGGCCTTTCTACACTTGCAGCTACTGTCTGAAGAACAGGTTACAGCTGTGGCTAGGAGGGTGTTTGCACAGGTTCATCTTAGGCACCAGTTGCACCCTTTCCTCAATCAGGAAGTCCTTCAGATTCGTGCCCTGGTCACCTCATGTTTGGTTTATTGCAACACTTTACATGGGGCCACCCTTGAAGACCACCAAGAAGGTACATCTGATTCATAATAGAATGGCATGAGCAGTAATGGGCTCCTCTCGGTGGGCCCTTATGTCCCCACCACTAGGCAAGCTGCATTGGCTGCTAGTCAGCTTCTGAGAGCAGTTTAAGATCCTGATTATTACCTATAATAAAGCTCTGTATGGCACGGGGGTCTAGATATCTTGAGAGACCCCATGTCTGTAATCATTTCTGCCCACCCAGCATGTTCCAGCACAATGCTTGTGCTCCAGAGGTCCCTTCCAATAGATGTTACCATTTCGTGGGATTAAAGAAGTATGCCTTCTCTGTTGTGTCATCTGCCCTCTGGAACAGTGTTCCCCAGAGATAAGGAGGGTATCCTGTCTCCTAGAGTTCCAGAAAGCTTTGAAAAGGCTAAAATAATCTGATAAACAACACAATCAACAAAACAAAACAAGGGTCTTAAATCATAAAGAGCAACTCCAAACCTAGGACCCAGGCAAACCCAATTTTGGTCCCAGGTTTGGGTTTGCCCTTTTATGATTGTTTTGTTGATTGTGTTGTTCATCAGATTATTTTAGTCTGGCCTATCTATCTGATTGTGTGTTTTTTAGCTAGGTTTGAGCTTTTTTTTTTTGAGTTTATCAGTCAAAGTGATCCAGAGAAGTAGCACATCCAGACGTAGTAGCTCTAACTTTGTTGTAAGGTTACATTAAGACAACCTTGTAAGTCTGAAAGTATATCTCTTCCCAGTCTCCTTTACAGTCCAAGAAACTAGGAAGTGTTCCTGCTGAGTTATTTGAGTCACACCCCCATTCCTTCTGCAGACTCAGCTATAGTCTGTGTGATTATTGTCTAGTCAGAGGCTCTTCCTCCGAACACCCAAGAGCATTCCCCCATACCATTGCATGTTCTCCACCTAAAGTTGGGTTAAATTTAAATGCAGGTAGTCCTCGACGTACAACCACAATTGAGCCCAAAATTTTTGTTCTTAGGCGAGACATTTGTAAAGTAAGTTTTGTCTCATTTTATGAACTTTCTTGCCACAATTGTTCAGTGAATCAGTGCAGTGCATAAGTGAATAACCCAGTGGTTAAGTAAATCTGCCTTCCCCATTGACTTTGCTTATCAGAAGGTCTCCACAGGTGATCATGTGATCTTGGGACGCAGCAATGGTCTTAAGTATGAACCAGTTGCCAAGCATCTGAATTTTGATCACATGATCATGGGGATGCTGCAAAGGTCATAGCTGTGAAAAATGGTCATAAATCACATTTTTCAGTGCTGTTGTAACTTTGAATGGTTAGTAAGTAAACTGTTGTAAGTTGAGAACTACCTGTACTTAAAGACATAAATAAAGTAGAAATCTAGTGCAGTGGGAGCTGACATATCCCTGCAGTGCTAATTATTTAACACCTCGGTTTTCTCATTATAGGTTGTGAAGTGAGGTGATAGAAGAGTCTACAATATGAGCTATGGATCTTTGCATTCACAGATCATTTATTCTGCTACTCTACCTTCCATACTACCAACTGTATCATCCAAAAAATAATCACAACAACCTACCCAGTGGTGGGATTCAAATATGTGAACAACCGGTTATCTGTGTGGATGCCACTTCCAGAAATCTATTCTGGGCCTGGGCAACAAAAAACTAGCTACCGGTTCTGCCGAACTGGTGCAAACTGGCTGAATCCCACCACTGAACCTACCTAGTTCAGTATATCTGCATTGTACTGGGATGATTTATATTACCATTCCAAGCCTCTGTACAATGTTCAGGTAATGAAAGGGAGTTGGAAACTATTTTTTTTAAAGGAAGAAATTGGCAAAGTTATGTTATTTCCATAGAGATAGTAATCATTGCTCCATAGCTGATGTTAACACATGTGTTTGGAGAAAATTAGTATTAATTTAATAATACTCAGAAGGCCAGTTCAACTACAGTAGAGAGGCAAAAATCAAAGAAAAGTAGCTCAGCCCAACATTCAAGAAGGCTGTTATATTACACTCGTGGATGAAGGACTTCATTCAAATAATTCCCCAAAAGTGTGCTTGAACTTATTAATTGATCTGTGGGGCATAATCTGTTATTCTGTTATAATTGCGCTGTGACAACTGTTGCTCTTAGTGGACCACTGTTTTCTTTGTATGCCAGGGCCAGCAGTTTTGAAATAACAACAAAAAACCTGAGTCCATATTCCCTAGACATCTTGACTGTGTGTGATTTAGTCAACAATTATGCTTGCTACTGGTAGCACACTGCATTTGGCTGGAGTAGCTGGCCAAGTAAAAGAGCTGCCAATTACGTCTTGTTTGTGTTTTATGCAAGAGAATGATCAACTCACAAGAATGCCATGGATTATGGAAGGTGTGTGCCACTGGAAATGTAATAAAAAGGCTGATGGGAAGAATAATAACAGAATTGGAAGGGACCTTGGAGGTCTTCTTGTCCAAACCCTGCTCAAGCAGGAAACCCTATACCATTTCAGACAAATGATTGTCTGATCTCTTCTTAAAAACCTCCAGTATTGGAGCACCCACAACTTCTGGAGGCAAGTCATTCCACTGATTTATTGTTCTAACTGTCAGCACATATCTCCTTAGTTCTAGGTTGATTCTCTTCTTGATTAGTTCCCATCCGTTGCTTATTATCCCACCTTCTGGTGTTTTGGAGAATAGGTTGACCTCCCCTTCTTTGTGGCAGCCCCTTAGATATTGAAGATTCTGCACAGCTTTTAAGAGTTCCTTTGGAGACGCAGCTACATTGAAACTGTAAGTAGTGCATTATCTGTAGAGAGTTCCTTACTGTTACTTACTTATAATAACTATAGTTATCAACATAGCTCAAATCCTATTATACAAAGAAAGAACGAAGGTAGGGCACACAAGCTTGCTGTCTACGCAAGTCTATAAAATGAAAGGAAAATCTTCATATTACCTGTGGACATGAACTGACCAGAAGCTAGCAGTATGCACTCATTTAGTAACAAAAGAAAAATGAAAGTTGAGAGGAAAGGCATTTTTCAATTGTTATAGCAAAGAAATGAATGCAAGATGCACTAATGAGCAAATGCCCTACATTTGTTTCTTATCTGAGTGCTACTTATTTGGCAGTCTTTTAGTTTCCCTTAGCAACCAGAACAGGTCAGGTGGAGATTACCAGGAAGGTATGGGAAGAGAGAGAGAGAGAAAAAAAAGATTGTTGTGATAAACTGTCAATTTTCCAAGTACATTTTAGCAGAAGTGGCAGAATATTTAGCAACATTCTGATAGGTCTTGCAAATAAGAAACCTTGTATATATAAAATAGCAAATGAGGGGTTTACAGAAGCCTACACAATCTGTGAAAAAAGAATCGGGGAAACCTACATTAAAAAAGTTCTGTTTGTCTTAAAAAAAGTAACAGCACCTAGCTGATCTCAGTGTAAAGCAGGATTAGACTTAGTTAAGTACTGTAGAGGGAAAAATCTTTATCAGGGTCCAGTCCAAGTTGGGAATAAACAACATGGTGACTGCTTTAGAAAGAAGCTTGTAATTTATTGAAGAAGAGAGCCAGACAGAAAGATGGCTCTGGAAAAAGAGAGAGAATGACCACATGTAGTAGGGAGTTTTTATACCTTCTGGGGCTCTTGAAGTTGTTTCCTGTTCCTGTTTGAGGTTTTGTATTTCCTGTGTCATATACTTTAACCTGGTATTCTGATGGTGATGGGTTAATCATATTATGTTTCCTGTCCTTAGAATTTGGGTGGGATATGTAGATTTTAAGGGTCTTTGTCTTCCTAATTTCTTCAGTTTCTAGCTGGAAGGCTCCAACCTTCCTGAATGGATTATTACACCTGCATTTCTAAAATGTCTGGCTGGGTGTGTGTGTGTGTGTGTGGAGGAGTTTCTGCCTTTTTAAAGATCATCTCCAATATTTCTTTGGGGAAATATATTCTGCTTTTTTAATATCCTCCAAAATTTCTTTCTCTGGATTCTTCCCACATACCAAATGGCAAATCCCATTGCTGTAGAATGAATCGTTGGTACACAAGCTTTAAGAAGGGACTTGTCTGAAATGATATAGGGTCTCCTGCTTGAGCACAGGGTTGGATTAGAAGATCGCCAAGGTTCTTTCCAACTCTTGTTATTCTGTTATTAAATTGAAAAGCTGAAGGTGGTAAATCACTTCTGTACATTACTAAGAAGACAACATGGTCACATGCAGATAGACATCAGGAATGAAACTGTAATGAAGGAAGCCTTTTCTTTAGATTTTATTGGTTGCATGGCTGAAGTTAGGAACTATTCTTCCATGCAGATAATGCTATGTGGAGGGACAAAAGAAACATGAAAGTGAATTCTATTATTTCTGTCTGTGTACTCTTTCACAGTTGGCAGGCAATATAATCTGTTGTGCTTGTGTCAACTTTTTGCATGATGTCAAACTCTTCTTCCCTGTGGGCAATTCTTATTAAGAGAGTTCATTCACCAAGTGGTGCTTGATTATGGCATTCTTCATATGGTTCAGCCTTTGTCGACAGTTAGCACCAGATACCTGCATACTGCACAGAATAAACTTTTCCATTCTTTGTTCTTAAGTGACTTAATTTAATTAGTGCCATCAGGTTAAGGTCAACACTTGGTGTCTACATAGATCAGGGGTCTCCAAACTTGGCCGCTTTAAGACTTGTGTACTTAAACTCCCAGAATTTCTCAGCCAGCACATAGATTGTTTCTCCCAGAACAAACTGCCCCTAGTCTGGTCCTTCAGATTTTCAGCAGCGCGCCTCGCTGAGTTCTTGAGTTCATTCTTCTCATTTCCTGTCATCCTCTTATTCGCTTTCTTTCCAGTTTTCCAAAAATGACAGACTTCCCAAGAGAGCTGGATTATTATTTATATAATCTGACTAAACTGTGATAATTTGAGCCTGACAATTTGCATCTCTTGTGAAAATTGTGGACTGATTTGTTGATGACTCATTTGTTTGTTTTCTTGGCTGTCCACGGTATTCTCAAGACTTTCCTCCAAAGCTTAAATGTGTCAAAACCTTTTCTGTCTTGCTTCTTCAGAATCCAACTTTCACTTTCATAAAGTATCACAGGGAAACCATGGCCTGTACAATTCGCTTTTTTATTTTTGTATCCTGGCATCTGAATATTTTTTCCAAGATTTTCAAGGTTATTATATCAAGTGCTCATGTGATTCCTTCCTTCCTTCCTTCGATAGTTGATCCTAAAAGGTAAAAGCTGTCTACCACTTCAGTATCTTTGCTATCAGTCCTAATGTCCTTAGTCAATAAAAAAATGAAATTTAAAAATTAATCTTGACTGTCTGTATTTAGGTGCTTGTAAACAAGAATAAAGGTACAGGGACGCGGTGGCTCAGTGGGTTAGGACGCTGAGCTTGTCAATCAGATGGTCGGAAGTTTGGCGGGTCGAATCCCGAGTGCCGCGTAACAGAGTGAGCATCTGTTACTCGTCCCAGCTTCTGCCAACCTAGCAGTTCGAAAGCACATAAAAATGCAAGTAGAAAAATAGGGACCACTACGGTGGGAAGGTAACAGTGCTCTGTGCGCCTTTGGCATCTAGTCATGCTGGCCACATGACCACGGAGACGTCCTCGGACAAGCGCTGGCTCTTTGGCTTTGAAATGGAGATGAGCACCTAGAGTCAGAAACGACTAGCACGCATGTGCGGGGGAACCTTTACCTTTACCTAAACAAGAATGTCATTGTCCATATATAGAATTTTACAAGGTTTTCTTGTTATTTTGTAAATGTTTTATGGTTTTCTACAGCTCTTTCCATTGTCTTTCCACAAAACAGACATTAAGAAAAGAAACACCTTCTGTCTGGTTTGTAAGAATAATATGCATGACGCATATTATTTAAACAGGAAAGAAGAATTACCCATCTTCTCTCCAAATAACTTCATAACTGACTGCATACAGAGGCATATGTATGGGTGCAGGTATGTAAACACACACACACACGCATACACACAAGACAACATTCTGACTTTTGTACATGGCATCTGAATATAATCTCTGAAGAAGGAAAGGGACAATGGATCTATGGGCAAAGAACAGCATGGATAAAATCTATATGCCAGCAAGGAAATAGTCTCGATGCTCAACCTAGCATGCATACATATTGGGCAAATGCATTTTAACCTCTGGCGGAATCATGCAGAAAGTTATTTAATGTGCTTTTTTGCATTATATAAATAACCTGTTTGCTCATGAGCAACTAATACAATTATTCTGTCTCTCAGACAGACTCAGAATTTGAACTGTATACTTTTTTATCCACTCCCTCTCCTTTTCTTGCCTTTCTCTTTTTTGTTTCTGAAGTTCTATTGATCAAGATCGGCTTTATTTCTCACAACCAACACATTAGATTTGTTGGGCTCTTTCATGTCCCTTGTGTTTTTAATTAACATTTCAAAATCTCAGCTTCTTTCACTATTTTGAATAATCGAAGCTCATCTGCATTTCAATAGCATACCTCCAAAATTGTACACGTTTCATATTAAACACCAATTAACATTTTCCTTTCTCTGCCTCAGAATGGTCTAGTCTCCCTGAAAAAACTTTAATAATAACCTTTGGGTTCATGCGACACTTAAAATATTTAAACAAAGGATATTATAAGGGAAAGAAATTAAAGCCAAATAGCTAGTCTGAGCAAAGAGTAATGAATATATAAAGCTGAACATGGCTTTATTCTTTATAATGACTTTCGACAGTCATGGTTCATTCTTTATTTAGATACATATATATTGGGATTCCAAGTGGTTAAGCAAACATAATATATAAATTTATAAACCTTAGAATCAGTATTCCAAAATTTGCTAAGTCTTTTCTTTTGTGAAAGAGAAAATTTGTATATCTCTAGTATATTATTTTAAACACCTGACCAAGGCCCCTTTATTTCTGGATCACTGAATATTCTGCACAAAGAAATGAGTTTAAGATTATTCTTCCAGCTTTTGTTGATAGTTGTGCGTGGAAATTGGAGGAAGGAAGGAAGGAAGGAAGGAAGGAAGGAAGGAAGGAAGGAAGGAAGGAAATTCAAAAAGATGTCAGCTGCTATTCAAGCCTGTTAGTACATTTTGGCTTAGCCACTTCTGTGTTTGTCTTTTTTTTAAAAAAAAAAAGTTTGTTTTCCTTACAGGCTACTTAAAGATTTGTTTAGATCACATGGTCATGTCTTCATGTCAAAACATGAAAAGGGGCAGGGAAATAGTGATTATTTCCCCACTTCTGACTGATGAAGCTTTCATAATATTTGTGGAAAATAACAGTTGGAAGAGACCTTGGAGGTCTTCTAGTCCAACCCCTGCTCAAATAGGAAACCCTACACCATTTCAGACAAATTGTTGTTCAATCTCTTCTTAAAAACTTCCAGTGTTGGAGCACTCACAACTTATGAAGGCAAGTTGTTCAACTGATTAATTTTTCTAGCTATTGGGAAATTCCTCCTTAGTTCTAGGTTGATTTCCTCCTTGATTATTTTCCATCCAATGCTGCATGTCTTGTCTTCAGGTGCTTTAGAAAATAGGTTGACCGCATCTTCTGTGTGGCAGCTCCTTAGATATTGGAACACTGCTATCATGTCACCCTTCTTTTCATTAAACTAGACAAACTCAATTCCTGCAACCGTTCTTTATATGTTTTAGCCTCCAGTCCCTAATCATCTTTGTTGCTCTTCTCTGCACTCTGCACTCTTTCTAGAGTCTCAAAATCTTCTTTTATTTCAAAACTGGATGCAATATTTCAAGTGTGGTCTTACGAAGGCATTATAAAGTGGTATTACCACTTTGAGTGATCTTAATGCAGCCTAGGACTGGGTTAACTTTTTAGGCAACTGCAGCACACTGCTAGCTGACATTCTGAAGTCAGAAGATGGGATCAGATGTTAACGCTGAGATTAGATGATGTAGCCATGTATTTATGACCATAATGGAGCCTGGAATTTTTGTTGAATGTCATGATGGTCTTAAGTCAAGGAACCTACATGACTGATCTAATTTTATGATACTGTTTGAATGTTTGTTAACTGAATACAAGAATTGTAAAGTGAATGCTATGATTGTTAACCAAATGCTGTTGGGCATGAAGCAAACCCATTGTCCACAAATAAGTAAGTCCAGAAATAAATATCGGTTCCCATTATTGCTGTTAGTTGTGACGTCATGTCTGACCCATCGCGACCCCATGGACAACGTTCCTCCAGGCCTTCCTGTCCTCTACCATCTTCTGGAGTCCATTTAGGCTCAAGCCTACTGCTTCAGTGACTCCATCCAGCCACCTCATTCTCTGTCATCCCCTTCTTCTCTTGCCCTCAACCTTTCCCAGCATTAGGCTCTCCTCTAGGACTGACCTGTTTATCACCTTGCAGTCCAAGGGACTCACAGGAGTCTTCTCCAGCACCATAGTTCAAAGGCCTCAATTCTTTGGCGCTCAGCCTTTCTTATTGTCCAACTTTCACAGCCATACATTGCAACTGGAAAAACCATAGCCTTGACTATACGCACTTTTGTTGGCAGGGTGATGTCTCTGCTTTTTACTGTGCTGTCTAGATTTGCCATGGCTTTCCTCATAAGGAGCAAGTGACTTTTAATTTCTTGACTGCAGTCCCCATCTGCGGTGATCTTGGAGCCCAGGAAATAAAATCTGTCACTACCTCCATTTCTTCCCCATCTATTTGCCAGGAATTGAGAGGGCCAGTTGCCATGATGTTGGTCTTCTTAATGTTAAGTTTCAAGCCAATTTTTGCACTCTCCTTCTACACCCACAACAAGAGGCTCTTTCATTCCTCTTCATTTTCTGCCGTTAGAGTGGTATCATCTGCATATCTTAGGTTGTTGATATTTCTCCCGGCAACCTTAATTCCAACTTTTCATTCATCTAGCCCTGCCTTTCTCATGATGTGCTCTGCATATAAGATAAGCAGGCAGAGTGACAGCCTTGCTGGACTCTTTTCCCAATTTTGAATCAATCAGTGGTTCCGTGTCCAGTTTTCACTGTTGCTTCTTGATCCGCATATAGGTTTCTCAAGTTACAAATAAGATGGTCTGGTACGCCCATCTCTTTAAGAACTTGCCACAGTTTGTTGTGATCCACACAATCAAATGCTTTAGCATAGTCAATGAAGCAGAAGTAGATGTTTTTCTGGAACTCTCTAGCTTTCTCCATGATCCAGCGTATGTTGGCAGTTTGATCTCTAGTTCCTCTGCCTCTTCGAAATCCTGCCTGTACTTCAGGTAGTTCTTGATCCACATACTGCTGGAATCTAGCTTGTAGGATTTTAAGCATAACTTTACTAGCATGTGAAATGAGTGCAATGGTGTGATAGTTTGAACATTCTTTGGTACTGCCTTTCTTTGGAATTGGAACGTAAACTGATCTTTTCCCATCCTGTGGCCACTGTTGAGTTTTCCAAATTTGCTGGCAAATTGAGTGTAGCACTTTTACTGCATCGTCTTTTAAGATTTTGAATAGCTCAGCTGGAATACTGTCACCTCCACTAGCTTTGTTGTTGCTCAGTTTTTCTAAAGCCCATTTCACTTCACATTCTAGGATGTCTGGCTCAAGGTCAGTGACCACTTCATTGTGGTTATCAGGGACATTAAGTTCATTCTTGTATAGTTCTTCTGTGTAATTTTGCCACCTCTTCTTAATGTCTTCTGCCTCTGTTAGGTCCCTGCCTTTTTGGTCCTTTATTATGCTCATTTTTGCATGAAACGTTCCCTTCATCTCTCCAATTTTCTTGAATAGATCTCTGGTCCTCCCTATTCTATTGTTTAATAATAATAATAATAATAATAATAATAATAATAATAATAATAATAATAATAATAATAATAATAATAATAATAATAATAATAATGGTGATGATGTTGGAATGGACCTTGGAGGTCATCTAGTCCAACCCTCTGCTCAGGCAGG
This sequence comes from Vipera berus, assembly GCF_964194415.1. Taxonomy (NCBI): domain Eukaryota; kingdom Metazoa; phylum Chordata; class Lepidosauria; order Squamata; family Viperidae; genus Vipera; species Vipera berus. The sequence goes on along the minus strand of NC_138207.1, from coordinate 14,617,791 downwards.
AAACCCTATACCATTTTGGACAAATGACTGTCCAGTCTCTTCTTAAAAACTTCCAGTGTTGGAGCATTCACCACTTCTGGAGGCAGGTTGTTCCACTGGTTAATTGTTCTAACTGTCAGGAAGTTTCTCCTTAGTTCTAGGTTGCTTCTCTCCTTGACTAGTTTCCATCCGTTGCTTCTTGTCCTGCTTTCAGGTGCTTTGGAGAATAGCTTGACTCCCTCTTCTTTGTGGTAGCCCCTGAGATATTGGAACACTCCTATCATGTCACCCCTCACCCTTCTCTTCGTTAAACTACACATACCCAATTCCAGCAACCATTCCCTATATTTTCTTCTATTTCTTTGCACTGTTCATTTAAGAAGGCATTCTTATCTCTTCTAGCTGTTCTCTGGAATTCTGCATTCAATTGGGTGTATCTTTCTTTTTCTCCCTTGCCTTTTGCTTCCCTCCTTTCCTCAGCTATTTGCAAAGCTTCCTCAGACAGCCATTTTGCTTTCTTGCATTTCTTTTTCTTTGGGATGGTTTTAGTTGCTACCTCTTGAACAATGTTGCAAACCTCCATCCATAATTCTTCAGGCACTCTATCAGATCTAATTCTTTAAATCTATTTGTCACCTCTATTGTATATTCATCAGGGATAAGATTTAGTTCATATCTGGGTGGCCTAGTGCTTTTCACTACTTTCTTCAGTTTAAGCCTAAATTTTGCAATGAGAAGCTCATGGTCTGAGCCACAGTCAGCTCCTCTTTTTGTTTTTTACTGAGTGTATAGAGCTTCTCCATCTTTGGCTGCAGAGCACATAGTCAACATGATTTCTGTGTTGACCGTCTGGTGATGTCCATGTGTAGAGCCATCTCTTGGGTTGTTGGAAAAGAGTGTTTGCTATGACCCATCGTATTCTCTTGACCCATCGTATTCTCTTGACAAATTCTGTCAGACTGTGCTGACAGTTCATTTTGTACTCCAAGGCCAAACTTGCCTGTTATTCTGGTTATCTTTTGGCTTCCTACTTTAGCATTCCAATCCCCCATGATGATAAGGACATCATTGTTTTGGTGTTATATAAGGTGCTGTAGAGCTTCATAGAACCGGTCAGTTTCACCCTCTTCAGCACTGGTGGTTGGGGCATAGACTTGGACTACTGTGATATTGAATGGTTTGCCTTGGATTCGAACTGAGATCATTCTGTCATTTTGAGGATTGCATCCAAGTATTGCTTTTCCTACTTTTTATTGACTATGAAGGCTACTCCATTTCTTCTGAGGGATTCTTGCCCGCACTAGTACACCTGATGGTCATCTGAATTAAATTCACCCATTCCTGTCCATTTTAGTTCGCTGATTCCTAAGATGTCGATGTTCAGTCTTGTCATCTCTTGTTTGACCACGTCCAGCTTTCCTTGATTCATGGATCTTACATTCCAGGTTCCTATGGAGAAACAATCTTTACAGCATCGGACTTTCCTTTCACCACCAGATACATCCACAGCTGAGCATCCTTTCGGCTTTGGCCCAGTCGCTTCATTCTTTCTGGCGCTACTAGTACTAGCCCTCTGCTCTTCCCCAGTAGCATATTGGACACCTTCCGACCTGAAGGGCTCATCTTCCAGCATCATATTGTTTTGCCTTTTGGTACTGTCCATAGGGTTTTCATGGCAAAGATACTGGAGTGGGTTGCCATTTCCTTCTCCAGTGGATCATATTTTGTCAGAACTCTCTGCTATGACCTGTCCGTCTTGGGTGGCCCAGCACGGCATAGCTCATAGCTTCATTGAATTACACAAGCCCCTTCGCCACGACAAGGCAGTAATCCATGAAGGGGATCGGTTCCCATAAAAATGTCATAAATTGTGGTCATGTGACAATGTTAATATTGCTATAATTTAAATATGCATTTTTTCCTCTCTAAATCTTTCCCCCCCCAAAAAAAATTTGCATTTCTAAATCTACTGTATTCCTATTTATACATTTTAATTTTGAGTACAATCTTATTTGGTTGGGATACCCAAGTATCAAAATCTGCAGCTTGTGGAATTTCCAAACTTAGGGGATAAGGTTTGTCTGCTTAAATTGCAGACATAAGAATTAGGTTATGTTTTATTTTATTTTTATTTATTTATTTTTGGGACTTTTTATATGATATTGCCATTAAGTCCTCAAATATTCCTTCTTTCCAGTAAATATATGTTGTATTGAAGCCTGGACAACCTTACTGGTTTGTTGCACTACCCAACATGTGGAGTCTGTTGTCAACTGAACTAATTATAAATTGTGTTTAAGAGACTTGATAAGTGATGATTTTGTTTTTTATTTTTTTTATTTTGCGTGTGTACATCTGTCTTCCTCTACGTGGTAATCTGAAAGCAGCCAGCATTAGCACTTTATTAACAAATGAAAACTGAACATCTTTCTCTTCTCACGATGTCTGTGTTTCAAAGCTAGTGCAAGATGAATTGGACTTTTTTGGATGCAGATCCCAAGAAGGGCGTTCATAAGGAAGTTATGAATAATTATCCACTTCTAAAAGGGTGGGTTTAGAACAGGACCATCTCTTTACTCTAACTTGTTTCTGTGCTAAAGGTTTAGGATTCTTTAACATACTCCTTCTCTCTTTCTCAAACAAAAGCTGAATTTAGGCAACATGCTTTTGCTATAAGTGGAAAAGTTTTTTTCCCCTTCTTCTTTTCTGCTAAAGGCCACATACTCACAAGATCATCTGTTGAGTGGGCGCATGGTAACATTTCAGCATCAAAATTGGCAGAATCAACCTCTCTCTTTCACTCTCACTCATTTTTCTCTCTCAAATGCTCATTTCTTTCTCTCCTCTCTTTCTTTTTCCGTCTCTCTCTCTCTTTCTCTCTCTCTCTCTGTCTTTTTTTCTGTCTCACATTTCTCACTCTCTTTCTCCTCTGCTTCTTTCTCATTCTTGCTTTCTCTATCTGTCACTCTTTCTCTCTCTCTCTCTCTCTCTCTCTCTCTCTCTCTCTCTCTCTCTCTCTCTCTCTCTCTCTCTCTCTCTCTCCCTTTCTCTCTCCCTCTTTTCTCTCTCTCTCCCTTTCTCTGTCTTTATCCTCTCTCACTTCTCTCTTTCATTTCTCTTTATCTCTTTCAGTCTTTCTTCCTCCCCTTCCTTTCCAGCAAGCCTCTGAGTATTTTTTCCCCCTTTGAACTGATTCTTTGTGGAAGATATTTGTAATTAGACCACCATCAATAGGCACTCATCTGTTATTTGTATTCTCAGTCATATTTAGGACATGTGGCACTCTCTCATTGAAGGAAGAAGGTTTCAGAGATGCAGTGTTAAAATCAACTAGACATCAGGAAAATGAGTAGGCAATTGCAGTGTGTCATATCAGGAAATGGGCTGGTTGAAATTTGTTTTTTCCCCAACTCTGTCTTGCTTGAAAGTGATGGCATATACAGTATGCTCCCCAGAGATAAGCTGTAAAGACATACTCATTTTTTTAGAAAGGACTTTAGTGCTGGAAAAAAATTCTTCCTCTCCCTATGACTGAAAATATCCTCTGTTAATCATATAAATGGCTCTTTCTTCCAATTCCATTTGTCTACTTTTATCATAGAATCATAGACTTGGAAGCACCATTGAGCCCAACCTCTTGCTCAGTCATCCAAAGAGGTAATGGAGAATATGTAGGAACCCAAACTAAGGCATCTTTGATAGACTTCTGTAGGAGCTGTGATGGCTCAGCGGTTAAAGATGCTGAGCTTGTCATCTGGGAAGACCCAAGTACTGCACAGTGGGGTGAGTTCCTGTTCCTGCCCCAACATCTACCCCCTAGCAGTTTGAAATCATGCAAATGCAAATAGATAAATAGGTACCTTTGGTGGGAACATAGCTGTGTTCCATGCGCTTTTGGCATATGGCCATGCTGGCTACATGAGCACAGAAAATGTCTTTGGACAGTAATCTCTCCCTCAAAACAGAGGTGAGCACCATGCCCTAGAATGAGACATGAATGGACAGGGAAAGCTTTACCTTTTTAAACAGATCTCTGTGGAATAGATCTAATGAAGGAAACCCCACCAGGTGTGGTGGAATGTGGTACAGTGTCACAGGAGGGAGAGGGTGTTTGTTGTTGTTAGTTGCGAAGTCGTGTCCGACCCATCGCGACCCTATGGACAATGTTCCTCCAGGCCTTCCTGTCCTCTACCATCTTCTGGAGTCCATCTAGGCTCACGCCTACTGCTTCAGTGACTCAATCCAGCCATCTCATTCTCTGTCGTCCCATTCTTCTTTTGCCCTCAATCTTTCCCAGCATTAGGCTCTTCTCCAGTGAGTCCTTCCTTCTCATTAAGTGGCCAAAGTATTTGAGTTTCAACTTCAGGATCTCACCTTCTAAAGAGCAGTCAGGGTCGATCTCCTCTAGGACTGACCGGTTTGATCGCCTTGCAGTCCAAGGGACTCGCAGGAGTCTTCTCCAGCACCATAGTTCAAAGGCTTCAATTCTTTGGCGCTCAGCCTTTCTTATGGTCCAACTTTCACTGCCATACATTGCAACTGGGAAGACCATAGCCTACCAAGGAGCTAAGAGGCAAATCGGCCTGGAATCCTTGGCATGCAGGAAGAGGTCCAGAGTTTCACAGGATATATCTTAACAGTTGTTCAGAATGTTCTTTAATCTGGGAAGATTATTATCTATGGGCAAACAACAGAAAATAAACTCCTCATGTTGTTTTTGGTTCTTTCTGTTTGACATTGCCACAGTAAAGTAAAGCAGTAAAGTGGAAAAAAATGACTCAATCAACTGTGATTTAACTAGAGGAGTAACTTTCGGTTCAATTTTAGCCCTTGTCTTATGATTTCTGGGACCATCAAATTCCAGAAATCTAGTTTTTACTAGTGTAACAATCATTGATCAGTATAATAGATATATTGTATTCATTGCATTTTATGCAAATTGGAAATAGCAGGCTTGAAAGGAGAATGTCTGCCAAACTCTACAAAGAGAGAACTGCAGTTCCAGTTGGCCTGATGAATTGGATTGAGAATTGGTATTCATGACTACAAAAGAAAAATTTTGTACATGTAGCTTAATTTGAAGCATTTGTTGACAGATGTATCACTGTTCATAAGGAACAGCCAAACCATTGCTATTTTCCCCTTCATCCTTTGAAATATGTATTACTATTATTACAGAGATACTAATGGATTTCAAGAAATAGAGTTAAAGACAGAATAATAGAGATCTATAATTATGCTGGATGGATAAACTCAGCAGTTTTGTAAAGCTGATGAAAAAATTGCTAGTTTTGTGGGCAGGCTGAAGGGCAATTTATTATTCCAAAACCAACTTGCAAAAACATTATATCATACCATACTCATACCATACACATATTGTCTAATAGTTATTTGATAATTAGGAACTATTTTGTAAATAGTTCTGATGAAAGTGGTGAAGAAACTAATCCACCCTTAGAGTCATGGAATGTAGATTCCATGGATGGAGGTGTAGGTATTTGTAGTGATATATGAGAATGACCTTGGGAGTATGGTCACAAAGACACTGACTACGGAACATAGTCTGCAGCTAGACAAAGGGCAGAGATTCAGAAGAAAGTGTCCCTATTTCTGAGAGTGTAAAGGAGAGAAGGACAAAACTGTAGTTTCAGGCTTACAAGATTCTGTACATGTAGCCTTATAATAAAGTAGAGTTAGCCCACCCAGTTGTATTTCTTGTTTGATTCACCTGATAAGGCTGATAGTCCCAAAACATGCAGATTGTAAGCAGACGGTCCAAGGTATAATTGTAATAATTTTGGAAGATGGGAAAGAATCCAGCTTGAAATCCTGGATAGTGTTACTAACTGTTGCCAGCTATATTGGAGTAAATAAAAGAGCGGCATGGTGGCCTAATACAGTGGTGGGATTCAAATATGTGAAGAACCAATTCTCTGTGTGGATGCCCCTTCTAGAAGTCCATTCTGGGCCTGGGCAACAAAACAATTAGCTACCAGTTCTGCCTAACTGGTGTGAACTGGCTGAATCCCACCACTGGTCTAATAGTGAAAATGCTTGCCTCCCACTTGGAAACTTAAAGAGTTCAATCCTAGGCAGTGGCAGATGTTTCTCTCCTACTGTGTTTCTCCAAAAATAAGACTAGGTTTTATTTATTTATTGCCTCCAAAAGAGGTACCAGGTCTTATTTTCAGGGTAGGCCTTACCTCACCTCCAGCACCAAGAGCCCCATCTTCTGGGGCCAAAGTTTTGCAGCTACATTTGGGCCTGCATTTTGCAGTCAGGCCTTTCCAGAAAGCCTAAGCAGCCAAGTACCAAGCTTGGTGCTCAGCTGCTGAGGTCTTGCAGAACCAAACTATGGATTGAATCCATAGCTCAGTTCTTGGCTGCACAGGCCTTCTAGAAAGCCCTGTGACTGAGAAATGCAGGCCTGGCTGCAGAAGAGGCCTCAGAAGAAGAAGTGGGCTGGCAAGGAGAGGCCTGGCTGCAAGGTAAGTGGGTGCAAGGCGGGTGAGGCAGCTCCACACCACCACCACCCACCCTAGCTTGATTTTTAGGTGTGTGCCTCGCCCCAAAACTAGGGTTTATTTTTGGGGTAGGGCTTATATTAGGCCCATCCCAAAAAATCAAGCTAGGGCTTATTGTTGGTGTAGGCCTTACTTTTGGGAAAACATGGTAGGTACAAAGAAAAAAAATTGCTGCAAAATCTGCTGTGTAGGCATCAGGAAGGACATCCAGCCAGTAAACATTCAGCTCCATCCAACTCTACTCTGAATTAAGGGATTTCAGGGTTGTAAAAAAGGGAAAAAGGGCTTCCAGTTTGTGTCTGTGGTGCTTTCATATGGGCAGAGAGAGCTCCCTCCCTGCCGTCCAATCTTTCTTCATTGGAGGACCCTGAAAAGGGTCGAAAGTCACCCTGGAGGGGTGACCACCGCAAGGAGGCTCTCCTGTGATTGTGGAAGGGTGGCAGCCCTCCGCTTGAATCCGGAGCAGCTCTTTTTGGCCTGAAGAAGAAGAGACCGGCCATCAACATGGCCGATCATTAAGCCGTTCCTTGCCGAAAGCCAAAAGCACCATCTAGCACAACAAAGCAATCTGGAGGACTTGGTTGAGATCTTTCCTTTCTTATCCCGCTAACTGCCTGCCTGTGGGACTTTTCTGAAAATTTTCTCCCCCACTTTTTTAAAAAAACAGCTTTTGTATACTTGGGGGAATAACATTTTAAGCCTTAAAGTGAAGAAAGAAAGAAAAAACACCATCTGATTAAGCAAAGAAACTAAGTAATCTCATTCCTACCTATTAAAAAGCTCATATTTTTGTGGGGATCTACTACCCTATTTTCTGTTTAAGATGTGAACTAAGGAAAAAAAAAGAATGGACTAATTATATAAAAGCTTTATATTAATTTGGAAAAAAATACAACTTATTCTATATGCTACTGAAGACATCCTGTGGCTAAGCTTGGAATTGCAAGTGAACCTTTTGCTTATTCTGACAGCTGACTGAATAACAGAGTTGTCCTTGATATTATCTTCAAAGACTAGTGTGGGAACACCTGGCACTGAAAACAACTTTTAGGAGGATTGGAGGTGGAAAATTACTGACTTCTATTAAAATAGCCTCCATGGAAGACTTAGCTGTAAACACTAACAAAATGGATGACTATATCCCACCACTTAACTACAAATTGATATTGGACACAATCTTGGCTATAACTGAACAAATTAAAGCCAAATTGCATGATAAACCTGACAACTCAAAGCCACCAGACCAGACTTTGACCTTCAATGATGAACTGACAACCCAAAAACAAGTAGAAGAATTGTAAATTAACACTGAAATAGGAGACGTCAAAGAGCAAGAAACGCAGCCTACAGAGAACTTTGAAGTCCAAACTGTAACTTTAACTACAAAACTTACAGTTCAAAAAACAACAACGCCCAAATAAAGCAATATTAAGAGCGAAGATATCAAAAGCCTTCAAATACAGTATGTTGAGGATTCAGCTAACGATAACATTAGCTACTACGTTCTACCTAACCCAGATGGAAATGGAACAAGAATTACATCAAACATCAAAAACTGAGCTATTAAAGCAATATCTCAATTATTATAAAGGGGACACCAGCTTGGCAAAACTGTCATTTGGATGCAAATAAGAGGTGGAGGAAGAAAGGGAGACACATTTGAGAATTTAAAGACACTAAATGGAAGCCTGATTGGCACAAAAGGAAGGCGAGAGTTAGATTTAAAGATTTAGACTTGTCTTTTTTTGGGGATTTGTAAGGACAGAACTTAAAAAATCTTTTTGGATGGACCAAGGGGAATCTTAAAAAAAACAAACTGATTTCATATTTAGGTTTTAGATTTTTAAAGGAAAACAAAATTAAGCTTTTAGAATAAAACTTTGAATTATACTATAGAATTTAGAATCTTATAATATAAGATAGTATTTTAATAAGTGTTGAATAGTTAAGACAAAAAATCTTTTGTAACAATTGGTGATTTGTTAAGATGAAAACTAGAATTTACTATTAAATCATAAGAATGATTTGTAATGAACAATGTAAGTTTTGTAGACAAGAGAATTATTCTTTACTGAAATAGGGAATTGTAGGTTACCCAAAAAGTAAGCTTTCTTCTGTATATTGTAGGCCACTTTAGAGTATTTTATTGCAATTAGATAAAACTTAAAAACAGGAATTTGATATGTATTAGTCTAATTACATTGAAAACTTCCTTAATTGATTAGGTCATATCTAGAAATGTATTAACTTGATCACTTTGACTATGTGAAAACTAAGGGAATCAGAGAGGAAATCTTTATTGATGCAACCTGAACTATTTACAAACAACTTGATATTTGTTACTTTGCACTACCCAACCACCATATTGCTTCACCAATACATGTATATGTAAATAATGAAAAACCAATAAAACTTGAATTAAAAAAGGGGAAAGGGATTGGAGTAGCTAGATGGTAGAGTGTTAACTTAATGTCTGGGAACTCCTTATATTATAAAGAAATATAAATAATATATATTATAAAGAAATTTCAAGTTGCACTATTGCATCATAGCTCCTGGTCTCATCTTTTATATCTGTTTTCAGCTTTAATATAGAACACATCTGTCCATCAACATGTCTTAGTATGTTCACACATAGTCATAATTTTATTCTCAAAATGATTCAGCAGAACTTGATACTCGGCAGAATATAGTTAGAAATTGCAAGGATTGATCTGGGTTTTTTGAGGTGGGGTGGAGGCAGTGTATTTCCCCTCTCCCCAAAAAGACTGTATCAACTCATCAATGAAGCAATATTGTATTTGGAGTTAAAAGTAAATAAGTAGAATGATATTATGGAACGATATAAAATTGTAGATTGACAAAATAAAAGCATATGAAATTATGTATCATGGAGATACTGTAAAGTAGATGGTTTTCTTCCAGTGTATCAAATGAAAGTAAATGGTGGGAAACTCTGCAAAGATTAACTAACATTTCTTCAGCCTCTAGAATTAGTGAGCTCCAAAATATCAGCCTTTTGTTGCCTATTTGGAGTTTGGGTAAAAGTTGAAGGAATATTTTAACCATTAAAGCTTCCATCTCAGTAAAAGAAGTCCTGCCTCTACCAGTTTTGGAGTGCAGATCCTGATATGCTGCACAAAACCTAGCGCAGTTGTTGAGCAAACAGAATTTGCATTATAAATTCCTGGCTTAAAAGAAGATCTTTGTAGACTACATAAAATGAAATAAGGTAAACACAAGGCAAATTTGGCTGAAGTATTCATGATTGTTTCTGTCTTGTGTATCAGATTCATTTTTCCTCTTTCCCTTCTATATTGTGCTATATTTAATTTAACACTGCATATCCTGTCCTCAATATATAGACCTAGTAATAATGCAAAATTATGTTTTTAATTCCCAGCATACTTAATCTAACATTGCATTTACTTCCCTTCTTACTAATCTTCTGCACTCCTGAGCAGACTTGATTAAAAAGGTTGCATTTATTAAAGAAAGAGAGAAATGGCCACCATATATCAACTTGAATAGAGCAATGCATAATATTCAAGTAATTCTTATTATAATGTTTAATATGCTTGCTTTTTGTCAGGGGAATACCCATTCACATCGTCTTCTTTTGTGCTCTGGTACATTTACACCCAGTTTATATTAACCAGGTGGTGCCTAACTGCTTTAACTTACTAATCCAAAGATACATGCATATAGATCAATCATATAATCACCGTTTAAGACAGGGATTGTAGAAAATTCTATGAATTACAGAAAATGCAACATAGTGGGTCACGGACTATCATCTCGCCTACATTTCTCCACTGTCCTTATTAATGTGGCCTTTCTTCAATTACCTTGAATATTTGAAACCTTTTGACTGCCTTTTCAAGAAGGTTCAGCAATTTACAGAAAGACACTTGTGCACATGTGGAATTGCATGCACATAAGCTTCATTTAGCTATTAGACCCATCCAAAGAAGCAACAGGAGTAACACAAACACCCAGCTTCACCTTGTTTGTATATTCATCCTGCCCAGTGATTTTTTTCCATAGTATTAAAGCTGCTTTTCTAGGTCCCTCGATCTTATCTCCTCATTAGCAGTGCACACTCCATTCTGTCCTCAGGCTTCTTGTACAGAAAGAAAGTTCAACTGTTTATGAATGTTCTCTAGCATCTAACAGCCCGCATAGCATCTGTGGTATGGAGAGACATAGTACGTGTCAATTCTTAAGGCAAAATATAAAACATAAAATGGTCTTTCTTATTTCATTTTACTTCATGGTCAGTACTGGAGACCACTGTAAGTTGTCGTAGAGAAACATGGCACTTATTTTAATCTTAAGCAGGCATGTTCTATTGAAAGATATATTTATTTATTTATTTATTTATTTATTTATTTATTTATTTATTTATTTATTTATTTATTTATTTATTTATTTATTTATTTATTTATTTATTTGAGGGAAGAATAATACAAACAAATGTCAGGAGTCCCAAAGGTGCTTTTTTTCAAGAGGCAACTGGGCTTTTGTTTTGTTTTTTCTTTGAAAATGTTTCACTTCTCATCCAAGAAACTTTCTCAGCTCTGACTGGATGGTGGGGAATGGAAGGATTTATAGTCAGCTGGTCATTTGTATTCTTTTAGAGCAGGGGTGTCAAACTGCTGGCCTGCAGGCCGGATGCATCATAGCGAAACCGCGCCCACCCCATTGCTGGCAATGGCAAAAAAAGTTGTGATACGGCATGACACGTCACCTTACATTGCAAATTTGACACCCCTGTTTTAGAGAGTCGTTGAGGCTGCGGAAAACATCCTGCAGAAAAACAAGAAAGTCCAGTTGCCTCTTGACAAAGCACCCTTGGGAAAAACATGACTGAGAATTTCCACAGACAAATGTCAGGAATGTACATTATTTTTCACCTGAAGGAAAGACTAATACTAACTGCAAATGCATTAATCTTGACCAGGCCACTGCATTTTATACAGGTAGTCCTCAACTTAAGAGCACAATGACAATGAGAATTTCTGTTGCTGAGCAAGGCAGTTGTTAAGTCAGATGTGCCAGGTTAAGTGAATTGTTGCAGTTATTATGTGGATTATTAAGCGAATCTGGATTCCCCTATGGACTCTGCTTGTAAATTGAGGACTACCTGTATTGTCAAAGAGAAAAAAGTGGAAATAAAGTAGGGTGATATATAAATTTCAGCATTTTTGCTCTCTAGAATAGAATTAGAATTAGAATTAGAATTAGAATTAGAATAGAATAGAATAGAATAGAATAGAATAGAATAGAATAGAATAGAATAGAATAGAATAGAATAGAATAGAATAGAATAGAATAGAATAGAATAGAATTACAGAGTTGAAAGGGACCTTGCAGATCTACTATGATGATGATGTAATCCATTCAGTCGTGTCTGACTCTGGGCGATTCGATGGTCCAGGTCTCTCCACATCTTCAGATCTTGCACTATTTCGTTGAGTTGTTCTATGCTCTTGCTGGTGTCAGCTCTGATGGTTGTCCAGCCACTGTGTTCTTTGGCAGCCTGGTTTCCTTTTACCAAGAACTTTTCCAAATATAATTTCTTTCTGCAGTGAATCCCTCTGCACGATGTAGCCAAAGTAAGTGAGATGCAGCTTTGTGATTTTGTCTTCCAGTGACATGTCTGGTGTGATTGCACTCCAGTACTTGCTTGTTGGTCACCTTTGTTGTTCAAGGATTTCTGGTATATAATACCCAATATCTGGAATGGAGAATTGTCATAGCCTTGGTGGAGCAGTGGGCTAATGCCTCCTTAAGTAACACCAGCTGCCTGCAATTAGTGCAGGTTCGCATCCCACCAGGCTCAAGGTTGACTCAGCCTTCCATCCTTCCGAGGTAGGTAAAATGAGGACCCAGATTGTTGGGGGCAATAAGCTGACTTTGTAATAATGCCGCTTGGGTGTGTGTGTGTGAAAGCCCTAATAAGCAGGCATATACATAGAATGAAGGCTACTGCTAAGCTTGTAAGCCGCCCTGAGTCTTCGGAGAAGGGCGGGATATAAATGGAATTAAAATAAAAATAAAATAAAAATAGCCATCACATCCCTCTCTTTTAACAGTCTAATTAGCAAAGCACAAATATGTTGTGATTTCATTCAATCCCATCGGTCTCTCCAAATAGATGCCACTGAAAAGACTTAGAAAACTTGCTGCTCATTTCAAACCATTTTAATAGGATTGCTGCAATTAATTCTGGGACAAAGAATACCAACAAACAGATAAACCTTAGAGGAAAAAAGAAAGGAGGAAATTAAAGTAGAAATAATGAGATCAGTATTAAATATACGTTTATTTTCTTTTTTGTCCTCATTTAGGAACTTCCTATTGTTTTTCCTGTTGATTGAATAAGCTAGATGAAAAATATGGTCCTCTGAATATTACTGTATTGCAACTGCCATCATTCCTCATTGATAGATATGCTGACTGGTCTGACCTAAATTGTAATTTTCAACATCTGGAAAACCACAGGTTTCTTGCTCCTCCTCTTAAGCCTTGATTACCTATACCTGTTAAGTATGCTGAGATAATGAACATTCTTTTATTGGATATGTTCAAGTGACAATTAGATAGTCACCAGTGGGAAGACAGAACTATAGCTATAATACTGCAATCAATCTCTAAGCATTCCAACCCAATTTTGGAATTCATGTGGGATGACAAGCATGACAAGTAGAATGCAAATAGTCCTTGACTTATGACCATTCATTTACCAATTGTTTGAAATTACGGTACACCTAAAAAGTAGCTTATGATGGATCCTTGCACTTACAATGGCCGCAGCCTGCCGGTGGTCACCTGATGAAATTTGGATGCTTGGCAACTGACATGTATTTATGACAGTTGCAATTTCCCAGAATCATATCGTTTCCATTTGTGACCTTCCCTCTTGATTTCCAGCAAGCAAAGTCAATGGAGGAAGCTGGATTTGTTCAACAACCATGATGAATTAATTACTGCAATAATAATAATAATAATAATAATAATAATAATAATAATAATAATAATAATAATAATAATAATAATAATAATAATAATATCATCTAGAATGACTCACTTAATGACCATATTGCTTGGCAAAGTCAATCTAGTCCTGATTATGGTTGTTAATTGAAGACTATCAATAATAAAAATTATTGCATGAGGAAGACTATGATAAAGATGAACATCAGCTGTCACTGCAAAAATGGCTCCTTGCAGGACTGAAATTCTATGAATTTTAGGAAGCGTACAAATGGAAGTATGTTTTCTTCCATAGATTTCAGTATAGTGTTGTTGTGGAAGATAGGATAATCTGGAAATTCATTTGGAATTGATCTTCTAGTAGCTCATACGAAACATCTCAGAATGTATATTTCCTGTTGGAAATGAGAGTCCTCAATATTGTCTCCATAACAGCAATATAAAATGCTAAAGGAACTAAAGAAAGCCAGAAGAAGGCATGATAAAATCCTTGTGATTCTGAAAATGACAGCATAAAGAACTAGGAAGATTCCTCTATGCTTTGCCATTTTTGAGGACATTAAAGATTTGAAGGGCTATCAATTCTGTAATTTTATTTATCATGCCCAAACATAGATTAATCATTTTTTACTTACAGGAAGGCCAATGCTAGTTGATTGCTGGGAAAAACTTTCTGACTTTGTTTGTTTGTTTGTTTGTTTGTTTGTTTATTTATTTAGCATATAGCATTCAATGTCAGGGAAATCTAAACAGGCTAGATACTCAATGCAGTCCTGACAGCCTAGAATGCTAGTGCATTCTGTTCAGTGCTTACACGCCTATCCTTGGTACACCGTGGGAAGTGAACTAACTTTATCTCAGTTATGTAGCAGTACTTGGATTGCTGGTTCTTCCAGGCTTCTCCACCAGTCCTCATGTCATGATGCCTCTCATCCAATCAGGTCCGATGCCAGCTTCTGCTCTCCGCACACATGGATGCAGCTAGGTTTTCCCCACCAAAGTGATACCCATTTATCTACTTGCAATATGGCATGATTTTGAACTGCTGGGTGGGTAGCTTCTCACGGAGCTAGGCTCAAATTGCCAGAGTGCAGACCATTTCTGGCATGAAATTCCAGTGTCATTAAGCTTCTGCATCACTGTGTCACCCACTTTATGACTGCAAGGCCAGGCACAAGTGGAATCATGTATTGATGGACATTTGCTGGTTATTTCAAAAGAAGCTGGGTGTGAAATGCATCAATTAAAATGCTTTGATTTGGCATCATCCAACTCTATGATGGGTTGTGAATGAAGAGATTGGATTGTTGATCTTTTATTCTTACAAGTTTTGTCTTTCCGTTTTGTCTTCCTTCATTTAATCAAGCAAACAATAATTTGATACATTACCATGACAGTTAGACAATCAAAGGCTGTTTCATGTGTGATTTGTCAGATGGCAATCAGAGCAAAGTTTAGTTTAAATATTCAGGATGCAACAATCAAATATAAAAGAGAATATTCATCAGACAATTTTTAGCTAAACTTTTAAACAGTAAAATGGATCCTGACAAACTGCACCAATCTGGAAACAATGTTTTTTCATTAAGATGTAATTGAGTGGCATTATTAAGATCTACTTTTATTCCCTGGCTCTGATGCATTTCTTTAAAATGGAATTAAATGTGAAAAGGAACATGGGAATAGGGAACATTTTCTCCATAACAAATTTTTAATTTTTTGATATTATTCTACATAAGAATTTTCATTTCTAATAATAAGCAGAGCCTGAGGTTTGGCAGTTGACATATTTAATTTATGTAACTTCCATGAAAAATGATATATATCATCATGTAGAATTATGAAAATAGTCTGAAAAACAGCAGTTAGTATAAGTAGTTTGTGGTCATCATTGCCACAAAAGTGGACAAGGGGAAGTTATTCCTAAAGCTGGTTTTATGAGCAGATTTTGATCTACAGATTTTTTTAGTTCATCGGATCACTGTTCAAAAATAGTTCTGAATAAATAAAAAAATACCACAGATTAAACAATGAGCTGTTTTGCCTAAGCTAATAGGAGTGCGAGGGGAAAAAGGCATTTGTAAAATAAACCTGTTCCAATAATAATAAAAAAAAAAAATCAGCGTTGATGGCCTTGTTTATTTTTTGTAATGGAGAATTTTGTTGTTGTGGAGAAAGGTATGTGAACTTCTTGTTGTCCGATTAATTCCCAGTGCATTCTCTTCTCTCTTGAAATATTTGCTATATGTTTCTGCATGGTTTCCCCAAAGTGCCAGTGGTGTATTATCAATTAATTGTTTGGACTAACTCCTGGCTATTGAGATTTAATGTCATAATGGGATGCTGCATAGCAGATGCATAGCAACTGAAATTTCAAGGACGTTTGCATTGCTATAATACTAGAAGCACGTGCGGTTAATTGTGTTTGTCGCTCTCTCTCTGCCTGTGTGTGTCTCTGTGTGAGAAAAATTGTCATTATTATTTTCATCCAGTCCCACTTCACTTGTTTATATGTTCTATAATACATATTCAAATATTTCTGGAGAACTGAAGTGGTGCTTAGCAAGGAAGGTGCTGTACAATTGATAGCTGTGAGGCACAGATCTTAGAATCATAGAATAATAGAACTGCAAGAGTTGGAAGGGATTATTTAGGTTATTGAATCTGACTCCCCTGCTCAATGCAGAATCTAAATTAATTCCATTTGTTGTCTAGCCTTGGCTTGAACTCATCCAATGAAGTTCCACTTTTCTTGATAATTGGTCCTCCTGTCAAACTTCCGCAAATGTCAGGACTTTTTTTCCCCCTTACGTTTAATTAGAATCTATCTTTCTGTAACATAAATACAATATTGTGTGTCCTCTAAAAGGACTGAGAACATTTTTTTTAACCTTCTTCCATGTGACCTCAGTTTTCAAGAGTGCATTTGTGTTCTCCATGAGCTTTCTTTTCTCAAAGTTAAGCATGCCCAGTTTTTATCTCTCAACTGCACTTTTCTACAATTAGAAACCTTCTCTACTTTCTCTGAAGGAGTATGGTGTGGTATGCCCAGAACTGGATACAAATCTTGAAGTAGGATTTGTTCAATTCAAAATACAGGTAGTCCTTGACTTATGACCACAGTTGAGCCAAAAATTTCTCTTGTAAGGTGGGACAATTGTGAAGTGAGTTTTGTCCCATTTTATGGCCTTTCTTTCCATAGTTGTTAGATAAATCAATCAGAATAGAGCTGGAGGGGACCTTGGAGGTCTTCTAGTCCAGCTCAAGCAGGAGACCGTATACCAGGGGTGTCAAACTGCTGGTCCGTGGGCCGGAGCATCACGGAGAAACCGCGCCCATCCCATTGCCGGCAATGGGAAAAAGTTCTGATATGTCACGTGACATCATGTGACGTCACGAGTTTGACATGTCTGCCCTATACCATTTCAGACATAAATATTTTCTTAGGTTAGTTTCCTGGTTTGGGCTGAAGGCTCTCTCATCTGCTTTGGTAGCTGCTTCTCCTATTTGTTTTATGCCCTCTGCTTGCTGATGAAATCACTGAATTCATGGGTGATTCCAGTGTGTCCTGAGGGTCTGTTAGAAATGAGAACTCTGGTTATCTAAGTTCCTTGGCATGGAGGCAATGCTGAGTCATTTATGCAGCAATTCTTCGATGTTGGCTGTAGGCAGGCTGAGCAAAAGTTTGTGTATTCATAAGATCTTTCAAGTCCCATGGTGCAAAGAGATCCAAACTCTAATATATAATGCATAAGTAAAATACAGATCAAAGAATATAAGAACAACAACGGCGTACAATATTCAACCAACCTGGTTCAGAAGTGGAAGTTAACATCCTCAGGCCATCTTGAAAAACAAACAGATAAAAACAATGTAGCTCTCATAGCCACTATTAGCTAAGCACCAAGAAACAGCTGGGAGGAAATTTCAGGTTTTTAATTAACAGTGTCAAGAGCACTGATCTTTGCTCCTTTAGGTGGCAAAGAGAAGTAGAATAACATGTGCAAACTAAAAAAAAATAATCAATTTTTTCTTTACCGATACAGAGAATATACCAATCAAATACCTAACTGCAGAAAGTTGTGTTGTGTTGTGTTAACTTTTCTTTTGTAACAAAATGTATGCAGATCTGACTAAAGGAGTAGCACCACCCAAGTATATTAAAACTGCAGTAAATCTCCAATAGCATTGAACAAACTCTTTGATTCATTATGAGACATAATGAAAGTAATAATATGCACTCAACGAATAGTCCTTCATGGAGCTACATCTATATGGAAGGAAAGAAACAGTGGAGTACCCCAAGGTTCTGTTTTAGGCCCAGTATGCTTTAATATCTTCACAAACACAAATGATTTGGATGAGGAAATAAAAGGAAAACTCATCAAATTTGCAGATGACACAAAACTGGCAAGAATATCCAACACCTCAGAAGATAGACTCAAGATCCAGATGGATCTCAGTTTATGTGTCATGGTTCCGACAGATGAGAACCAGTAAAAACAGAACTCCACGGCAAGAGGTTTCCTTAAAGGACATATTTATTGGCTACAAAGTATCGACATGGTCAAAAGTGAAACCAAGACTGGAGTTCCCTCCCAAAGGTTACAATGTTACAAAGTTGAACTTCCCACCTAAACACTATGTCATAAATCACATTCCCCAATAAACTACTTTGGTGGGCTTTCTAACAGAAGTCTCAGGCCGCCAAAATCCAGGCAGCAATGACCTTGATTACCATGGGACAGTTTATTGTTTAGTCTAACCCAGGGGTAGGCAACTTTGGCTCTTTTATGACTCGTGGACTTCAACTCCCAGAATTCCTGAGCCAACTATGCTATGCTGTGCTATGCTGGCTCAGGAATTCTGGGAGTTGAAGTCCACGAGTCATAAAAGAGCCAAGGTTGCCTACCCCTCATCTAAATTTAAACACACTCATCCCCCCTCCCATTACTGTGGCAACCAAAAACGAAGCGGAAATGGCTTCAGCGTCGACATTCCTGGGGATGAAAAATGCATATAAAATACATATGAATGCATATTGAAAAAAAATCATGTCTTAGTACTTTGGTAGAAAATTCAAGGAGTCCAATTCTGTCTGATGACAGGGGAAATGCTGTTCTAGAAGAGAAGGAGAATAACAGAACACATGGGGTTACACTCTATGATTTGGAATAGGAAAAGACAAGACATACATGATGGTGAACCATAGAGTTGTTTAGTTAGAGATTTATTTATTCTTTCTAATGTGTATGTATATTAATCCATAGAGTGTGCTTGTAACATTATACTTTTATTATCTCTTATTTCTCCATTCTACTGATGGCACATTGTTGTTGTTGTTGTTGTTGTTGTTGTTGTTGTTGTTGTTGTTGTTGTTGTTATTATTATTATTATTATTATTATTATTATTATTATTATTATTATCTCTGTTGTTTTGCAAGTACACTGAGTGTTTCTGTACCTGAGACAAATTAATAGAATAACAGTGTTGGAAAGGACCTTGGAGGTCTTCTAGTCCAACCCCTGCTCAAGCAGGAGACCCTATACCATTCCAAACAAGTGGCTGTCCTTTCTCTTCTTAAAAGCCTCCAGTGATGGAATGCCCACAACTTCTGAAAGCAAGTCGTTGACTCTCTCTTTCTTATGACAGTCCCTCAAATATTGGAACACTACTATCATGTCACCCCTAGTTCTTCTTTTCATTAGACTAGACAAATTCTTTGACTCTAGCAGTGAGCCGTGATGGCACAGTGGTTAGAATGCAGTATTGCAGACCAATTTTGGTGACTGCCAGCAGTTTGATTCTCACCAGCTCAAGATTGACTCAGCTTTCCATCCTTATAAGGTCATAACATGAGGAACCAGATTGTTGGGGGCAACATGCTGACTCTGTAAACCACTTAGACTGGGCTGTAAAGCACTGTGAAGCATTATATAAGTTTAAGTGCTATTGCTACTGCTAAATAAATACTTGGCTAAATAAAAGCTCTTCTCTTCTCTTCTCTTCTCTTCTCTTCTCTTCTCTTCTCTTCTCTTCTCTTCTCTTCTCTTCTCTTCTCTTCTCTTCTCTTCCCTTCCCTTCCCTTCCCTTCCCTTCCCTTCCCTTCCCTTCCCTTCCCTTCCCTTCCCTTCCCTTCCCTTCCCTTCCCTTCTCTTCTCTTCTCTTCTCTTCTCTTCTCTTCTCTTCTCTTCTCTTCTCTTCTCTTCTCTTCTCTTCTCTTCTCTTCTCTTCTCTTCTCTTCTCTTCTCATCCCTATCCCTATCCCTATCCCTATCCCTATCCCTATCCCTATCCCTATCCCTATCCCTATCCCTTTCCCTTTCCCTATCCCTATCCCTATCCCTATCCCTATCCCTATCCCTATCCCTATCCCTATCCCTATCCCTATCCCTATCCCTATCCCTATCCTATTCAAATTTCTACACCTCCTTAATTGATTCTAAGTCTCTAAGACATACTACCTTATATTATTCAAGCCAGTTTAAAAGGATGGAGGATGGAGACATGGCGTAATAGGTCAATGAGCAGTATATATAAGCTGAATTTGAAATCCAGTTGAGATTGTTTCTGTGAACTCATGATAGTCTATTACATAGCAAACTCCACACCTAACTACGTGAGGTTTTGAGCAGGTTGTTTGGCTAGATTATGTGTTACAAGAATATAAAACAAGGATTTGGGGCATTCTAGCACACATTTTCTATTCTGCATCTGCATCTGCATCTGAAAGCTTAGCATTTTCATAGTCATTTAACCTCCTTCTGTTAAATAAGATTCACCTTGCTGAGACAGGAGGTTGAATTGCAAATAACAGGAATATTTCAGGAAATGTCATCTCTAAAGCCACCAGGACTTTTTATTCTGACATTTGAGCATATGGAAAAAGAGAAGCTTCATATCTCTGTCCTTTTCAACTCTGACCGAAGCATTATTGCTACTATCTTAGCCAGCCAGATCTCATTGGAAGAAAAGAACCAAAGATATTTGAGGGATCAAGAAGTTGAGTGAGCAGTTTCAGAAGTGGAATTTGCGTTGGAAGAAGTGATCTCCGGTCATTTTTTTTTCAATTTGATGTTATGCAAATCATGAGAAAAATAATTAACCTCTTTAAGTTATTGCTACTTTGAATGCTTATTCATGAAAAAGACAAGTTTTTTTAAAAAACCCTAACAAGACCTACTGCCTATTTTTCACTGGCTACTCATCGTAATTTCTTTCCCTGACTTCTGTCTTCCTAAAATGCTTGCAGCAGTTCACATAATGCACAATAGCAAGTACTGGCATTGGAAGAAAAGGTTGATGGCTTTTTGAGTTCTTTAGTAATTGAGATTCTGGAGCATATGGATGCATTACAGCAGAGTTGACAATGGAATGCAGTCTTCTATTCAATACACCAGACTGTGTATAGTCAATCAGGCTCAACTAATAATATCACAAAGACAGATGAAACTCAGGAGCAGTGCCTTTACTCTGCATAAGCTTTCTGAAGGTGTAATATAATCAGTCAGGTCTGAATACCAAGTACAGCTAGTTCTCCAATTATGACCACAATAGAGCAAAAATTTCTGTCGCTAAGCGAGGCATTTGTTAAGCAAATTGTGCCACAGTTACTAAGTGAACCACTGCTGTTGTTCAGTCAGCAACAAGTTGATTAAATGAACCTGGTTTCTCCATTGACTCAGCTCATCAAAAAGCCGCAAAAGGGGATCACACAACCCTGCAACCATCATAAGTACATGCCAGTTGCCAAGCGTTTCAGATTTCGATCATGTGACCATGGGGATGGCTGCAATGGTTGTAAGTGTGAAAAATGGTCCTAAGTCACTTTTTGGGTGCCATTGTAACTTTGAACAGTCATTAAATGAATGGTTGTAAGTCGAGGACTACCTTTATCATCATAGACTAAATCAGAGTGTTACTCAGATAGTCCTCAATTTATGACCTGGAATTATGGTCGTAAATCCAGCTGGTTGTTAATCAGTCTTCACCTGACCACACCCAATTTTACAACTTTTTTGTGGCAGTAAACTACTTCTTCAGGCTAAGTATACCCTGATCTTCTAAACATTTCTCATAGGGCTTAGTTTTCCGACCCCTTATCACTATTGGCTTCCTCCAAACTCTATCCAGTTTGTCATTATCCTTTTCAAAGGGCAATTGACACCATAATGAGGACTATACACTTTATTTCAAATGGGGTCTGACCAAAGCAGAATAAAGAAAAACTTCCTTTCCCTCAAAGCCAATTTATAATCCACTAACTCTCATTTAGTTTCAGCTGTAATGAATATACTTATTAACCTAAAGGAAGCAAACTAAATGCCACATTCTAATGCTTTTTCTCTGTCTGGAAGAAGAAAGAAGGAAATATAGGTAAAGCTCTGTCTACTTTTGACTTAGTCCCCGCCTTACTATTTTGATTGTGCTTCAGAAAATTATTTAAAGAAACATTCTCATTGGTGAAACACTATAGAAAAAGGACTGTTATGCAGATAGTTTTACGCAGCACAAAGGATGCATAGAGAGAAAAGTTAAGCATACAGCTTTTATAAGAAGTATTCTTGAGACTGGTGCTGCCATGAAATCAAGCTTTAGTTCATATAAATAATAAAACATGGAGAATTTCTAATGCACTGCTCAACTTGGGGAAAAAAATATCACAGCAATTCAGAATTAATGTTTACATGAGAGACATTCTCCAATTCTCAAATGACATTCTTTACCTCTGCTTTAATGAACCAGTAACAATTAATACTTAGAAGAATAATGAATAATACTGTATTTAGGAATGTCATTCTTATGTTGTCCAACATAATTAACATAACTAAAAGCCACATTGACTGTTTCATTTATTTATTTGTTTGTTTGTTTATATATTTAATATCCCCAAATATGATGCATACAGTTTTTATGAACTGTTGTAGGAAAATGCAGCACTATTGTTATTTTCAAGGGAATTGTATGAAGTAGAATTCTTCTCCATTTTCATGGAATAATAGGATATGTTCTCCGGATGATTGTTGTTGTTGTTGTTGTTAGCTGCAAAGTCATGTCCGACCCATCGCGACCCTATGGACAACGTTCCTCCAGGCCTTCCTGTCCTCTGCCATCTTCTGGAGTCCATTTAAGCTCATGCCTACTGCTTCAGTGACTCCATCCAGCCACCTCATTCTCTGTCGTCCCCTTCTTCTATTGCCCACAATCTTTCCCAGCATTAGGATCTTCTCCAGTGAGTCCTTCCTTCTCATTAGGTGTCCAAAGTATTTGAGTTTTAGCTTCAGGATCTGGCCTTCTAAAGAGCAGTCAGGGTTGATCTCCTCTAGGACTGACCGGTTTGATCGCCTTGCAGTCCAAGGGACTCGCAGGAGTTTTCTCCAGCACCATACGTAGTTCAAAGGGCTCAATTCTTTGGCGCTCAGCCTTTCTTATGGTCCAGCTTTCACTTCCGGATGATTAGAAGTCCTAAAACAGTGTTTCAGAGTGCCAGGAGCTGAAGTCTTCACATGTTAAAGTTTTGAAAAACACTTCTCTGAAACAATTTTGTGGGTCACTCAGAAAGTTGTGCCGCCATACATGTGAACGGCAGTATAGATTTCCTACAGACACTAAGGGATCTTTAAGCAACAGTCAGAAATAGCTCTGATGCCTTAAATCGTCTACAGCTAGAGATAATACAACTTTCTCTTCCAAATAAAATAACGTCATCATCATCATCATCATCATCATCATTATTATTATTATTCATTATTCATTATTTTGTGATGCAGCAAAACCAGCAATAAATACAATCAAAGCTCGTGATTTTAATAGGGCAAAAGAGTTAGCTGCAGCTTGAATAAAATTTCCAAATCAAGGTTAGCTGTGCAGAGTCGGTGTCTTTATGTTTTTGATCCCTTTAGTCTGCCTGGGAGCACATGTCATGTTTGAGAAAGACTGGCTGTAGGGGAGAGAAGGAACATGATAATTGATAGATGCAGTACGGTGATGGAAAGAATCTTAAAATGGGTGAATAAGGAACACTTGGCTTCTCCTAGGAAGTTTTGTTTTCTGCTGTTAAGAAAAAGAAAATCAGGAAAAGGCAAGCTTGCCACTCATTTCAAGGTGACTGGGAGGAACCGTAAGGAGAGCCCAGTTTGGAGATGGAAATCCTCATGGAGACAGAAAATTACTGTTCTTAAGAGTCCTGCTGACAGATTTATAGTGCAATTGAAAAATAGGTGGCCTTGATCTCTGCCACAAGATAATAGAAAAGGCTCAAAACACTACAAAGCTCCAAGATCTCTTTTCCTTTCCTTGGGCCTCACTGCTTTCATAGGGCTTTGCTCTATGGCACTTGAAAAATCTTCTCTCTGTGGAAGGATGAACTGTCATGAAACAAAAAAAAGAAAAAAAATGCTACATGTGTCTGTGAAGGTTAAAGGCTTTTTTTTTTTTAACAGCAGAGGTCATACTGTCAGCTGCCCAGCTTAAGCAGATGGTAGTGAAAAGACAGGGAAAATTTGAATCCCTTAGAATCAGGAAAGGGAAGGAAGGAAGGAAGGAAGGAAGGAAGGAAGGAAGGAAGGAAGGAAGGAAGGAAGGAAGGAAGGAAGGAAGGAAGGAAGGAAGGAGGAACAGAGAGGTGATTAGGTGTATTGGGAGATGCTATGCTGCTGGAGGGAAATGAGTAGATGGGAACTAAGTACAGGATGAGTAAAAAACAAGCAGCTAAGAATTGTAGGAAAGGAATATTAATATCATTTAGTTAACTCCGTTAGTATGCCTTATATTTTGTTAAGGTTTACAGTCATGGTTTGCATTCTCCTAAATAACACTCCTTTTTTTGCCTACAACACAAGGCAAAAAAGGGACTCCTTATAAAAAAGCCATTTCGTGACTTATGAGTGGGTCCAAGGGTTTTTCTCCACTTGTCTCTTCCTGTTGGTACAAACATCCACTGTATCCTGTCATCTGACATCGCCTTAAGCCCTGGTTAGCTATACTGATGCCATTTCCCCCTAAAATGACAGCAGCAATTTCAACGGGTATAGAGTCTGGACATTGTGCCACCCAGCAGCAGGCTCAGGTTGCCTGTACAAGGCGGGAATGAACCTATCAACTTTAAGTTGGTGTGCAGATGCTCCTTCCTTTAGGATGGTCCCCATTCTTCTCCCCCTAAACTCCATGGGGGAAAAAACATATTTAATATTTAAGGGGCTGCCACAAAGAATCTCAGACAAAGAGCTGTCTATTCTGTGAACACACTCAGCAAAGAGGAGCCCACCTCTACTCTGGGTTTTATTTTTAAATTGTTCTTGCTAGTTTGAAGTTCTAAGATTCATTATGAATCTGCCTTCATATGACTTTGCTTCATTGTTTTGTATCCTACACTCTAGAACAGGGATAGGCAACTTCGGCTCTTTTATGACTCATGGACTTCAACTCCCAGAATTCCTGAGCCAGCATGGCTGGCTCAGGAATTCTGGGAGTTGAAGTCCATGAGTCATAAAAGAGCCAAGGTTGCCTACTCCTGCTCTAGAACAATAGAAAACATGTTTTGCCTTCCAAATGTAGAGCCATTATAGTGTAGTGGTTAAGGTGTGGAACTAGCAGTGGGGAGATCCAAGTTCTAGTCCAGGGGTCAGCAACCTTAAACACTCAAAGAGCCACTTGGACCCATTTCCCAGAAGAAGAAGAAAAATACTGGGAGCCACAAAACTCGTGCGTGCGCACGTGCACATGTAAGAGGGGGGGAGCTTGATTGAAGAGTTTAATTAAAAAGAAATAGAGGCTGCTGTGCATGAGTTTTTTTCTCTCTCTCTTTCTCCATCTCTTTCCCTCCTTCTCTCTCTTCCCCCTCTCTCTCTCCCTCTCTCTGATCTTCTGCTCACCTGGCAAGCTGGCTTCAGACTGTTCTTGGACAAGCTGACACACATTCTTATTCGGCTGGCTCTCCTGCCCTGCTTTCTGCTGATTCCTGCTTCCTGTGGAGACGCAGCAAAGGCAGGACCCCCACCCAATAAGCTTGTCAGCTTCTCAGAGAACAGCCACTCTCTTTTTTTTTACACACACACACACACACACACACACACACACACACAGAGAGAGAGAGAGAGAGAGAGAGAGAGAGAGAGAGAGAGAGAGAGAGAGAGAAGGGAGGGAAGCACAAGTGCCTCTCTCTGTCTTTCTCTCTCTCTTGGAGGACGACTGGGAGCTGCAGGAGAAGGCTGAAAGAGCCACATGCGGCTCCAGAGCTGCAGGTTGCCGACCCATGTTCTAGTCCCTCTAGTCCCTTTAGCTCTGGGAATATCATTGGATGAGTTTAGGTTAATTGTTATTTTGAAATCCAACTTACCACTTATGGGGGAAAAGAGGAGGAGGGTGCTTTGAGTTCCTAATTGAAGATGGGCAATTCAGTACATCTAATGAACAAATCATCATTTTAAGTGAGCTATTATATTTTTCTCTTCTCATGGCTGTACATTCCAAATTCATCTTAACTGTCTTCAAGTGGATAAGATACTCTTGAGAAGCCTTAGGATGCTTCCTTGTGGTTATGTTAACAGACTATTCAGATTAAGGACAGTACATTATGGAGAAATCTTATCTATACGATTGCTAACAATCAACACCAACCTGATGACATGTAATCGTGATAATAACAAAAATCATCTAATAGAATGGGTCAGCAGAAAAATAAGTTTACATAACATAAAGGAGTCAAGCTATTCTGCAAAGCACCTGAGGGCAGGACAAGAAGCAATGGATGGAAACTAATCAAAAAGAGAAGCAACCTAGAACTAAGGTAAAATTTCCTGACAGTTAGAACAATTAATCAGTGGAGCGACTTTCCTCCAGAAGTTGTGGGTGCTCTAATACTGGAAGTTTGGGCAACCATTTGTCTGAAAGTGTATATAAGATTTCCTGCTGGAGCAGGGGGTTGAACTAGAAGACCTCCAAGGTCTCTTCCAACCCTGTTATTCTGCTAAATTGGCTTAAGATGCCAGGAAAACAGGAGAGCCTTATTTGGGCAAGTCCTGCACTCCATATAATAGTCAAATTTAGATTGACTGTGAATATGATGCTCTTCTGAAACTGCATTAAAACAAAACCTGCATGCTAAAAACAAAGATATAGAATAGGTATAGAATAGGTATAGGTATAGAAATATTATTAAATAAATAAATAAACAAAGCCACAGAACAGTTGACTTATGTCCTTTTCCATCAGAAGTACGTATACATGTGTGTGGGTATGTATACATGTGTCTGGGTATACAGAAACACACCTATGTATGTATGTATGTATGTATGTATGTATGTTTGGCACTGTGGAGTAACAAATGAGCTTGCAGGTTTGTTGCAAAGATTCCAACTTCCCAGTGCCAGAACTAGCGACAATAATGTGTGTTTAAGTTTTGCATAAAATATTGGTAATTTTTTTAATAAGGTATGACGTCTGGGACCAAGGTGCAAACCACTAGAGAGGTAATTGTACAACGAAGAAAGGATTTTTACACTGACTTATCCACTCATAATTAAGGAAGGTGCCACCCCAAATATTTCAAAAACAGCTTCTTTTGCTGCAAATTAAAGGGAACTTAAAATTATATGTAGAATAAATTATTAGTACACATCAGTATGAGCCAAAGCAATTTAAAAGTACACGCTGTTTCTGCAGGTTTATGCATTCTTTTAAACAAATGAATTAAAAAAGGCCTAAAGCTTGTAATTCTTCCTTATAGAAGGATGCTTCTGTCTGCTTGATTATTTTGCTTGCCTCTTTCTGTACCTTTTTTCAGTTCTTCAGCTTCCTTTTTGATTTGTGGTGATCCACACTATAACAAGATGTCGTTATTTCTGCCAACTTGAAGAACTTTAAAGGGGATTATACCAATTGATGGATGATAAGGTTAAATAGCTCCTGGTTAGGGCAACATGTTTGAATTACAGTTTAGGGGAGATGAGCAGGTAAGCCTTCCTTGCAAGTCTCCCTTCTGCATTTAAACAAATGTGGGACCATATACTGTAGCTCTTTGAATTAAACAAGCATAGCTCTTCTTCAGATATGACTGGAATAGTTCTTAATTAAGGAATTCTCCATTGGGCTTAGTTGGTGAGGCAATAGATGAAAGGGATGTGTGCCTTTCATGAGAAAATGCACGGTATGTTGTGGCTTTCTGCTCCTTTCAGCATTTGGGCCATAGAAGAAATTCTGGATAAATTCAGGGACTATTTTTCATAAAAAGATGATTTCCAAATTTCAAGACAGGATATAAATTGGGACAAGAAAGAACCCCAGAAAAAGTTCACTAGGGTGGGTAGGTAACCATGGAGATTTGGTGTTGGGGAACTGTTTCTTGGCTACTTCTTTGCTAATACATATTGAATGACTTCATGATAAACTCCCAATACCTGAGCAAATGACCAAAAAATATATACAGAGCATTAGTTATATTGAATAAAAGCAAACATTTAAGTTCTTTGACAGGCAATCAGAACTTCCCTCTCATCCTGCAGAAAAAAATTGAGATCCTTGCTATTACCAAGTAGGCACCTATTATGGGATGAGATCAGCCTTCTCCTTCTGAATGCCAAGTGGTGACTGATAACTCAACTGGAGATTTTTGAGGGCCTGGGCAGGAGATCATGAGAACTCTTATCAGAACAGATTAAAAAATATTTATAGTATCTGTTCTTTGTTCCAGTCATAACATGCATTTACTTGCCCACTGTGGAGGTCAACTGAAATCATACAGCAGCTAGAGTGAGGGAAAGAGGGAAATGCTCACTCTAGCTCAGAGGTCTTCAAACTCGGCCCTTTTATGACTCATGGACTTCAACTCCCAGAATTTCTCAGCCAGGCATGCTGGCTGAGGAATTCTGGGAGTTGAAGTCCATGAGTTATAAAAGGGCTGGGTTTGAAGACCTCTGCTCTAGCTGATCCCACAGTTGACCAGTTGTAACATGCAGAGAGTCCTGATTTGACAGAAGCCACAGCAGCACAATCAACTTAACTATGATCCAATGGTTGGATCCCCAAACACTTTACTTCTTCCTATTATTGGTAACTGCTGTTCAGGGACTTGAGTTGTTACACCATGCCCCATAGTCCTCATCTATTCTTCTGTAACAATTAATAAAAAATGATATTTGTAGCTCAGGGTTGAAATGATTGGTTCTTGGTACTCTCTGAGCTTGATTGTTTCCTTGTAGATGTTTCATTACCCATTAGGTAATGAAACATTGATGATGTTACCTAGTTTGGGTAATGAAAAATCTATAAGAAAACAACCAAGCTCAGAGAGTACCAAGGACCCCTTATAACAAATAATTCTAAAGTGCTTGTCCCTGGTGATAGTTGATACTTACTCTCTCTCTCTCTCTCTCTCTCTCTCTCTCTCTCTCTCTCTCTCTCTCTCTCTCTCTCTCTCTCTCTCTCTCTCTCTCTCTCTCTCTCTCCCTCCCTCTCTCTCTCTCTCTCTCTCTCTCTCTCTCTCTCTTGTACATGGAGCTTAGATATCTCAACAGTGCTTGTATTAAACAGCCAGAGCCTTATCTCTATTAAGTTTTTAAGAGACATGTTGATACTGGCAGAGATGGTGAGAGTTGCTGGCTAATCTGCTACAGATGGTTGGGCTGGTTAAATCAGGGTTGCTAGACATAGGACAGATAGAATATCCCCCCCAACACACACACACACACACACACACAAGCAAATGCAGTGACTTCAAAGCTAAATATTAACTGCAAAAGACAAGAAATAATTTTACTTTAGAACAAGTCTTTTAGGTAATGGAAGAATGGCAGAAAAATAGGATAATTTAGTAAAAAAACCCCACACTTTTACTGCTGTTTAGTTACACATCACATTCAGAATAGGTATTTTCAGGGAAATGCAATTCATTATATAATGCTAATAGAAAACATATTAAAAATATAGACCTGTATATAGACAAAAGGTCAATATCTGATCTTGGAAGGGAGATTTATTTCTAGGTTGTACTAGAAAATTATGAACTAAAATACTGTGCAGATAGGAAGCATCTCAAAACAGATTGAAAAGGATTGTGTATATTCAGAGTAAATTTGACTGTGGATTGAGGAATAGTCACAGATGAAAATATAAAATGGAGTATTTTGGAGAAAGAAAAGAACTATTGGCAGCCTACCTGCAAAATATACTACCTGTAATTGTTTAAGAGCAAATATAGGTTGTGTGTTAAAAAGAGTTGGGAATGTGTGATATGTCAGGTTTCAGTAATTATATCAGCATATTATTTTCAAGCTAATATTTTTAGGTTGTGTGAAATAACAACCCACCTGAGCAGGTATGATCACCTGTGCTGCTCCTTTCCTCTTCCCTTCTCAGCCTTCCCCCATTGTCAGGATGATCCAACTGTCAGTCAAACAGCAGCTGCCAATAATATAAAAGGGGAGGAGGAGGGAAGACAAGATGGCTGTCTGGGAACTGTGCAGCCACTGTCCTTATGAAGAAGAGGCTGAATAAAGAGCCACAACTTGGAAGCAGCCAGAAAGAGGTAGCAGATGAAAAGTTGGAGAGAGAGGAGGGATTTTGTTTTCTTATCCTCAGATTGGCATGAGAGAAAGATTCTTCAAGCTATATCCCTCAGATGGAACCAAGATAGGGAAGAAGCGAAGGCTCAAGAAACCCAGCCAGGCACAAACAAGGCAAATAAAAAGCCAAGACCTTGACAGTATAAGAATAGAAAAACAAAAATTGAAAAAGGTAACAGGTAACTTAGTAGAAAAAAGGTAACTTAGTAACTTACTAGAAAAAGGAATATAGCTCTAGAGCAGGGGTAGGCAACCTCGGCTCTTTTATGGCTCATGGACTTCTCTTTTACCGGTCTACCATAGAGAGCGTCCTCTCGTATGGTATTGTGGTTTGGTATGCTGGTCTGACAGCCGCGGATAGGAAAGTATTACAGAGGGTAGTGAGCACAGCACAAGACATTGTGGGCTGTTCCCTGACACCACTGGATGACATCGCCAGGGCTCGCTGCCTTGGAAGAGTGAGGAAGATTCTCAGGGATGACTCACACCCTGGACGGTATCTCTTTACTCTCCTACCATCCGGTAGGAGATATAGGAATATAGCCAGCCGTACCAACAGGCTGAAAAATAGCTTTTATCCGTGGGCTGTTAGGCTTTTAAATGGGACATAATCTTATGCAGAACTGACTTGGGAGGCCGGTGTGTGGTGTAGTTGGTTCACATGTTGTGGTGGGATGGAGGGTTTGTTGTCACTGTGTGTTGGGGGGGAGAGAGCACGGGGGGGGGGAGGCTCAGCTAATCTCAATGTACATATGTTGTACTTTGACAATAAAGGTTTATTAATTATTTATTTATTTATTTATTATTTTAACTCCCAGAATTCCTGAACCAGCTGGCTCAGGAATTCTGGGAGTTGAAGTCCATGAGCCATAAAAGAGCTGAGGTTGCCTACTCCTGCTCTAGAGTAACTCTTTTCCTCCATGCTTAATCTCCCTTTGGATAGTCCTACCCATTGTCCATTTGTTTACATTCTTGAAATTTAAATCCTATGTGTATTTCTATTTGCCTGTATGATGTCAGGCACAAATAACCAGAGCCATTTGTTGGTGTTTATCTTCTCAACATTATCTTCTTTTAAAAATATAAGTGTTAATTATCAGTTCTACCCAAACATGTATTGATTTTTATTTCAAAAATATTCCAATGAGCTATGACTTTCCTCTTGATTCCATAATGAAATTTTAACATGGTTCAAAGTGGAATGTACTTATTTTTAGCCATATTCTTGCTTTCCTAAATAACATTGATGAAATATTTTAATATATAACATATTTTTGCTACTGTGCATGGGATACAAAATTACAATTTAAATAAAAGTAAATTTAAATAAAAGTGATACCCAAAAAAATTGCCATGTGACATGAAAAAGCTACATGATTGAGGGCACTAAGATTTTGCTTTTTTACAGCTCCTAAATTACTTAGGTGCTCTTGATATTTTACCACAGTCTCATAAATTAACTAATTAATCAAGCATTAATGGCCTTGTCAAGACAGATGTTAAATCCAGATGCTAAACAGAGTTTTAATGGTTTTTTTCTCATCTTTTTTTTTACAAAGCCAATTAATTGCAGGATAAACTTATACTCCTGGGGGAAGGACATGTACTATTTGTCAACCAAAGAAAACAGTATTTCTATCATGATTTAAGGTCATTTAGGTAGTTATTCGTTTTAGCTAGGAGTATGCCAGAACATTCAGTATGGAACACTTTGAACAAATGTTTATGTGTGATGAAATGGAAGAAATTTGGCAATTCAATTCAGTGTTAGAATTTATTCAGCCATTTATTCAGATATGTATATCTTTGGTTATTCGGGTTTTTCCCCGCGTAGAACTAAAGGTGTAGGGGCGACGTTTCGACGGAATCCCATCTGTCATCATCAGGCTGGTGGCTTCTGCTTCCTTCTTCTGGGAGGAATATATGTATATTTGGACTTACAAAACAGGCTTGT
Organism: Vipera berus; assembly: GCF_964194415.1. Lineage (NCBI taxonomy): Eukaryota > Metazoa > Chordata > Lepidosauria > Squamata > Viperidae > Vipera > Vipera berus. Next base: position 14,585,775 of record NC_138207.1, on the reverse strand, counting down.
TAAAGCTTTGAAGACTGTTGTGAAAAGGGACAAAGAAGAAATGAAAAGAAATCATATCCTGTGATTTCTTTAAAGTTTATTTGAACAGACCAAAGATTAAGGCTGTTAGAAGTAAAAGGAAGAAATATAAAAGTTTTTTTTTAATCAAAATCTTCCATTTCTATTGTCCCATTCTTTTCCCTTAACCTTGCCAAATGCCATTTTTCTAATCTAAACTATCATATGCTCATTTTGCATTCCAAAATTTGGCAAGGTTTACTTGCAAATAGTCCTATCAATTGATTGGATCCAGAATTTCTTGACTACTGTATTACTTAGTAATCATTTGCCTATCCCCCCTCTCTCCCTACCTTCATTTTATACGCCATTATAATCCATAGGGTATCTGGATAATTTAAAAGAACTTCCTATCTATCTCTGGATCCAAGTTTCACTATCACACTTTACTAATGTAAAGAATATTACTTTTCTGATTGTTTATTTTTGAAATGGCTTTATGCTTCATGCCCTTCCTAACTATCAATAAAAGCTTACATATTTTGCATAAAAGTCTCCAAAATAACTGGATTTATCTAATTAATAACTCAATTACTTAAAATAAGTTATTTTTAGGAGGAATGTAGGAGGATTTTTTTAGCAATCCAACAGACATGATTTTTGTTTAAGATTATCAATATAATTTACTACTATTTAGTAGGGTTATATTCTTAAATAGTCATTTTAGAACTTTTACCCATGCTCATACCATATCCAAACATATCTTAAACGCCTTTTACTTTCCACAGAACATGTATCCTTTAAAAAAAAAATCCCTACTTAATATATGCAATCTGAAACTCTCTGTGCAGAAATGTGTAAGCCATAAAGTGACATAAGAAATGTATTCTTCAGATAACATGTATAGAAGAGTGGCAAAGATATAGAATAATTTATGTTTCTTGACTTGGGGGAAATAAAAATGAATGAAGTTGCAAGATTTTGTTGTTGTTAGTTGCAAAGTCGTGTCTGACCCATTGCAACCTCATGGACAATGATCCTCCAGGCCTTCCTGTCCTCTACCATCTTTTGGAGTCCATTTAGGCTCACGCCTACTGCTTCAGTGACTCCAGCCATCTCATTCTCTGTTGTCCCCTTCTTTTGCCCTCAACCTTTCCCAGCATTAGGCTCTTCTCCAGTGAGTCCTTCCTTCTCATTAGGTGGCCAAAGTATTTGAGTTTCAACTTCAGGATCTGGCCTTCTAAAGAGCAGTCAGGGTTGATCTCCTATGGGAGTGATTGGTTTGATCATCTTGCAGCCCAAGGGACTCACAGGAGTCTTCTCCAGCACCATAGTTCAAAGGCCTCAATTCTTTGGTGCTCAGCCTTTCTTATGGTCCAACTTTCATTGCAACTGGGAAGACTATAGCCTTGACTATATGCACTTTTTTGGCAGGGTGATGTCTCTGCTTTTTACTGTGCTGTCTAGATTTGCTATGGCTTTCCTCCCCAGGAGCAAGCATCTTTTAATTTCTTGGCTGCAGTTCCCATCTGCGGTGATCTCCAAGATTTTGTAGTGAGACTTTGTAAATTGCTGCAAGATTTTAGAATGAAAAAAGAGGATTGATTTTTTATTTATTTATTTTTTTTGATTGAAGAAAATTGGGTGCATTGTTGTCTGAGATTTGATTGCAGGTTTCAAAACAATGTAAGAAGTTAAAACTGATTACATTTTATTCATTATATAATACACTGATTTTGAACTTTGCTTTCTTAAGGTGCATTTTTTTGACAATATAAAGTCTGTCTCTAATCACTCTGGCTCTAAATCCTCCCTCATAATTACTTTAAAAAGAAAACAGAACTTTGGTTTATACCAATGACACTTTATTTGATGCTATGGGAGCCCTGGTGGCTCAGTCGTTAGAATGCAGTATTGCAGACTAATTGCCCACAGCTTGGAGTTCGATCCTGGCCCGGCTCAAAGTTGACTCAGCCTTCCATCCTTTTGAAGGAAACATGAGGGCTCAGATTTTTTTTTTTGGGGGGGGTTATATGCTGACACTGTAAACTGCTCAGAGAGTGCTGTAAAACACGATGGAGCAGTGTATAAGTCTAAGTCCTATTACTATTGCTAATGAGTGTTCTACATTTTTAGAAAACTTGCACCATAAGTTCAGGAATGAATATGTGCTAGAGTCCTGATCTATATTGGCAACTTGCATGCACTACCCGATCAAAATTTATTTCTGGTTAAAAAGTACCACAAAGGTTATAGTTTGTAAATAATCCCACTCAGGAAATAAGCTTTTTACTTTATCGTGGATATGCTTCATAGTGCTTAAGGTATGTCGGCAAGGAGATTCTTGTACAAAATCTTGCTCATCCACAAATCCCATGGATTAATCTCTTTGAACCTAACCTATTTCGCAAGATTCTTGTAAGTGTAAAATGCACCCAACAAAAAGTATGTTTTCTTTGGAGAAAAAGCAGGATGGGAGCTTAGTAAAGAAATCTCACCCAGGGAGAAACACAGATGGCAACTACAACTTTTCTAATTAAATCAGGGTTCTGCGCTAATGTGAAACAGGGAATCTGCCTTGCTATGATCCTATGCAAACATTGAATCCCATTTTTCTGGTCTGAGAGTTTTGTTTTTTTCAAACTATGATTGCTGAATTCCATATTGCCCAGCCATTTATGGCAGGAAGCATATTAAAGTTGAAGTATAAATTTTAAAAGGGACGTGGTGGCTCAGTGGGTTAGGACGCTGAGCTTGTCGATCAGAAGGTCGGCAGTTTGGCGGGTCGAATCCCTAATGCCGCGTAACAGAGTGAGCGCCTGTTACTTGTCCCAGCTTCTGCCAACCTAGCAGTTCGAAAGTACGTAAAAATGCAAGTAGAAAAATAGGGACCACTATGGTGGGAAGATAACAGTGTTCCGTGCGCCTTTGGCATCTAGTCATGCCAGCCACATGACCACGGAGACATCTTCAGACAAGCGCTGGCTCTTCGGCTTTGAAACGGAGATGAGCACCAGCCCCTAGAGTCGGAAACGACTAGTACGCATGTGCGGGGGAACCTTTACCTTTTTATAAATTTTAAAATAAACTGAACCCAGTTCAAACTCATACATCCCCAAGCAACCTATGAAATTCTATCATCCCTGGTTTTATTCACTTAGTATTGTGATCTTCTTTGGCTCCTTCCCCCTTCAAGAAAATGTAAGTGTATCCCTTGAAACCACGGAAGGATGGTCTTTTCCTGATATGTAAACATGACTACTTGGCAAAGATAATTTGGCTCAGTTGTGTAATTCTGGAACAGTCGTAACACAATTTTTGTTGGCTCCATGTAGACCTTGAAAGTTAATTAGCTGTTCATATTAGGGCAACAATAGAGGAAAATAAAATGGAAAGGATTACACATTTCTCCCTGTGGAGCAGAATGGTAAAACCTGCTGAATTCTATAGGCTTTTATTAGTCTTAATCACCTACTAATTTATTTATTTATTTATTTTATTTATTTATTTGTTTTTATATACCGCCCTTCTCCCGAGGGACTCGGGGCGGTGTACAGAGTAAGGTAGGTATACAGTTGAACAATAGTCAGAAACAATAGTAATAATAATAACTGAGACCCCAAGAGCTATCAGGCCAGGCCGGACTGCTGGAACAGGTAAGTTTTTAATTCGCGCCGGAAGGTGCGGAGGTCGGGGGCCATCCGGATTTCGGTAGGCAAGCAGTTCCAGAGGGTTGGCGCACCCACTGAGAATGCCCTCCCCCTGGGGACCACCAGCCGACATTCTTTGAGCGGTGGCACCCTGAGGAGGCCCTCTCTGTGGGAGCGCACAGGACGGAGGGGTGTTGACGTTGGCAGAAGGTGCTCCCGTAGGTAGTCCGGACCCATGCCATGTAGGGCTTTGTATGTCATTGTTAGCACCTTGAATTTCACTCGGAAGGCAACCGGAAGCCAGTGCAGCTCACGGAGGAGAGGTGTGATATGGGAGTATCGGGAGGCCCCCAAAAGTGTCCGTGCAGCTGCACTCTGCACCAGTTGAAGCTTCCGAGTGGCTCTCAAGGGCAGCCCCATGTAGAGAGCGTTACAGTAGTCAAGGCGAGAGGTCACAAGAACATGGGTGACTGTACGTAAGGCATCCAGGTCCAGATAAGGCCGTAGTTGGCGCACCAGTCGAACCCGGGAGAAGGCCCCCTTGGTCACAGCTCCTATGTGATCTTCCAGGGATAGCTGTGAGTCTAGGAGGACACCCAGGTTGCGGGCCCTATCAACAGGGGGTAATAACTCATCCCCGATGTTAAGGGATGGAATGTTCTGAGTATCCTGGCTTGCCGGTATGTACAGCCATTCAGTCTTGTCCGGGTTGAGTTGAAGCCTGTTCCTCCCCATCCATTCCCGGACCGCTTCCAGGCAACGGGACATCACGTCGAGGGCATCACTGATGCTGTTTGGAGTTGAGATGAAAAGCTGGGTGTCATCAGCATACTGATGGTACCCTACTCCAAAACCACGAATGATCTCACCCAGCGGTTTCATGTAGATGTTGAACAGGAGAGGCGAGAGAACCGACCCCTGAGGGACTCCGCAAACGAGAGGCCTCGGAGTCGACCTCTGTCCTCCTGCCAGCACCGACTGCGAGCGACCCAGGAGAAAGGAGGAGAACCACCGCAGAACCGTGCCTCCCACTCCCAGTCCCCTGAGGCGCCGCAGCAAGATACCATGGTCGATGGTATCGAAAGCCGCCGAAAGGTCTAATAAGACTAGGACAGAGGAATGGCCCCTGTCCCGGGCCCTCCAGAGATCATTCATCAGAGCGACCAATGCCGTCTCTGTGCTGTAGCCCGGCCTGAAGCCCGATTGGCACGCGTCAAGATAAACCGCTTCATCCAGGACCTGAGGAAGTTGATGCGCCACCACACTCTCAACAACCTTCGCAAGGAAGCGAAGGTTGGAGACTGGACGAAAACTATTCAATGAGGTTGGGTCCAAGGTGGGCTTCTTGAGTAGAGGTCTCCCCACCGCCTCCTTCAAGGCGGTGGGGAAGTGACCCTCACTCAGAGAAGCAGAGATGACCGCCTGAAACCAGCCTCGTGTCCCCTCTCGAGCTGCATAGGCCAGCCAGGAAGGGCACGGGTCCAGTAAGCATGTGGAGGAGCTCAACCTCCTCATAATCCTGTCCACTTCCTTTGGAGTCACAGGATCAAATTCCTCCCAGGTGACGTCGACAAGACTGTCCATGTCCTGTTCCTCCAACTCTGCCCAGTTGGAGTCCAGGCTGGTTCAAATCCGAGTGATTTTATCCAACAGATATTGACCAAATTCCTCGGCTCGACCCTGTAAGGGTTCCTCCCTCACCTCTTGGTTCAGTAGGGAGCGAGTCACTCTGAACAAGGCAGCCGGGCGATTATCTGCGGACGCGATGAGGGTGGAAAAGTAGTTGGATTTCGCCACCCTTATCGCTGCGAGATAAGACCTGGTGAGGATTCTTAGTCGCAATCGGTCGGATTCGGATCGACTGGATCTCCAACGGCTCTCTAGGCCCCGTCTCCGACGCTTCATCTCCCGGAGCTCCGTGGTGAACCATGGGGCTCGCTGGGATCTGCGCTGGGTCAGGGGCCGCAGGGGTACAACTCGGTCCAGCGCCTCCGTGGCTGCCCTTTCCCAGGCTTCCACTAAGGCGTCCACCGAGCTGTGAGCAGGGAGTGCAGGTGGGTTCCCAAGCGCTGTCTGGAACCTGTCAGGGTCCATTAGGCGCCTGGGGCGGTACCATCTGGTTGGCACCGTGCACCCACGGTGGGGGGTGGCAAAGGGGAAGTCTAGCCGTAGGAGGTGATGATCGGTCCATGACAGGGGCGTAACGGTCGTGGAGCCCCCACCGATATCATCACGCCACCGTCCAGATAAGAACACCAAGTCAGGGGTGTGGCCTCCCTCATGAGTCGGTCCAGAAATTATTTGCGACAGGTCCATGGCCGCCATGGAAGCCATGAACTCCCGAGCTAGTTTGGACGATCCTCCCAGGGACGGTAGGTTAAAGTCGCCCAAGACCATGAGTTTGGGGAATTCAACCACCAACCCTGAGAGGACATCGAGTAGCTTAGGCAGGGCTGCCGCTGCACGATTAGGTGGAAGGTATGCCAGCAGCAGGCCCAACTGCGCCCCCGGACCGTATCTCAGGAAGAGAGACTCACACCCGACTATCTGAGGGACGGTGGTCTCCCGCGGGCTAAGGATCTCCCTGATGATTACTGCCACTCCTCCGCCCCTACCATGGGCCCGAGGCTGGTGCAGCACCTGGAAACCAGGCGGGCAGAGGTCAACCAGAGGGACATCACCCTCTGGGCCTAGCCAGGTTTCCGTGATGCAAGCCAGGTCTGCGTGCTCAATCTCCACTAGGTCACGAACAAGGTGAGCCTTGTTAGCAACGGACCTGGCATTTAGGTAGACCAGCCTGAGCTTAGGAGGCTGCACATCTTCGCTCCCGGGTCCTCGGGGGAAGTACAGAGGGTCGGAGCGTCTCACCGCTTGTACAGAGCGGAGATGACCCTCCCGGTGTCGATACGGCCCTCTGCTTGTGCACCTTCTGCCATTCCCCACCATCCTGGGAATTGGTTGTTCGTCAGCTCGCCACTGGGCTTTGTCGGCGACTGGCCCACGTTCCTCACCTTCGTGAACGGTCGTAGGCCTGGCCTGCGCTATGGTAGTTGGAAGGCCCCCCTTCACCGAACAACCATAGTCTTTTCCCGCCCCCCTCCCTAACCCGACAAAGAACTTAACTAGGAACTTAACCAGGGGCCTCTTGTTGGACTAATGTCTTGGGCAGAGGGGAAAGGCATACTAGTAGACACAGTGAAGTGAACAGGTTTAATGAAAGATCATGATATCATACAAGATGGTGAAATGAACCTGCATTTACATTACTGATATGGACGATTAAAGAGAGTACAAGTTATTTTTGAAGCTATCTAACAAGCAGACATTCATGGGGTAATCCAGGGGGTTTAACTGTGGCTGTGCAACCATTACTAACATAGTATTTAGATGTTCATTTGCACTGTGACGTATTCCAATTAAATGTCCCCTATAGACAATAAATTTTGGTGGAAAATACGGTGGGTGGCTCTCTTTACAGGGAATCCAGACCATATTCTCTCTCTCTCTCTCTCTCTCTCTCTCTCTCTCTCTCTCTCTCTCTCTCTCTCTCTCTCTCTCTCTCTCTCTCTCTCTCTCTCTCTCTCTCTCTCTCTCTCTCTCTCTCTCTCTATCCTTATCCCTATCCCTATCCCAGGGGTAGGCAACCTCGGCTCTTTTATGACTCGTGGACTTCAACTTCCAGAATTCCTGAGTCAGCTATGCTGACTCAGGAATTCTGGGAGTTGAAGTCCACAAGTCATAAAAGAGCCGAGGTTGCCTACCCCTGCCCTATCCCTATCCCTATCCCTATCCCTATCCCTATCCCTATCCCTATCCCTATCCCTATCCCTATCCCTATCCCTATATCTATCTATCTATCTATCTATCTATCTATCTATCTATCTATCTATCTATCTATCTATCTATCTATCTATCTATCTATCATCTATCTATCTATCTATCTATCTATCTATCTATCTATCTATCTATCTATCTATCTATCATCTATCTATCTATCTCTATCTATCTTATTCTGAAGAAATTTCCTGGGAGAAAGATTTCTATTTGTGTCTTCTCTTTGGCTGTTGTCCAAATGTCCAAATAGATCTTTCTGGGTTGCCCAATTTTGCACTTTTACCAGTACTATCTTCCTCTTTGGGGATCTGGAACTTTTAAAATCAAGCTTCCTTCTTTTTAGTTTTATATAGTTCCTCTTCATTTCTACCTGTGCTCTTTATTTTTGATTGCTGACTTTATCACCATGACAAAGATTTGACCTGAAGTCCTCCCACATCCCTTCCAGTCCTATGATTCTATGGTTTTTATCCAGTTTCGAACCATCCCATTCCAGGAATCTATCATAAGATAAAAAAGTTGTTTTTGAATGTGTTTGAAATGCTTCAGTAAGTGTTGATTGAAAATTGCAGTATTCAAATCCTTTTCTTCAGGATTTCAGAAGCTGTTCTCCCACCTGTTCTCCTTTTGGAGAGACCGTTAGAATTTTTTTTTAAAAAAAGAAACATGATCATTCAATGCTAAGAGGATTTTTTTTATTAGGAAGTGAACTTTAGAGCACACACTCATTTCAAAGAAGAAAAAAAGGGGAATCAGGGTCCAACAGTTCACTCTAAGGTTAAAGTGCTTACCACAGAGTTAAACCTATTAACTCAGGGTTCAACTTTTTCTCTGTCTCCTATGTATAAAATGTCACAAGAAGCTATTCATCTTTGTGTGTGGCTTCCTTGTAAAAAAAATGCTTTGCTGAGCAGAGCTTTAGGTTAATTTCAGATATACGTAGAGTCAAGAATAAAATTCCTGTAAATCTGAGAGCTTGGCATGTTTTCAAATGCCCTCTATAAAGATTCCTAATAATAGGTCCTCGACGTACGACAGTTCATTTAATGACCATTCAAAATTACAACATCACTGAAGAAAGTGACTTATGACTGTTTTTCACACTTACGACCGTTGCAGCATCCCCATGGTCACTTGATCAAAATTCAGATGCTTGGCAACTAACTCATATTTATGACCGTTGTGGTGTCCTGGGATCAAAGGATCACCTTTTTGCAGCCTTCTGACAAGCAAAATCAATGGGGGAAGCCAGATTCACTTAATAACCGTCTTACTAACTTAACAGTTCCGGTGATTTACTTAACAACTGTGGCAAGAAAGGTCGTAAAATGGGATGAAATTCACTTAACAAATGTCTCACTTAGCAACAGAAATTTTGGGGTCAATTGTGGTCGTAAGTCGAGGGCTACCTATACATGCTCTTTTCTTTTTCCTTTTTCTTAAAAAAAAAAAAGACAGATTCCTCTCATGCACCCTTTTAAGTATGCAGTTTTTCCTCAATTTATTCTTCATTATGTCAAATATACAGCTACGAATTTGCCATTTGTTGTCACCCATCCATAAGATAATCCATTATACGAAGTTTGCTGTTTCACTCTCATTGAAATCCCTGGCAGATTTCTTCGGCATCCTCTGTGCATTGTGTTTGCTGGGGTGGGGGTGGGGGAAGAGGGAAGAACTCTCTCTGGAAAAAAGAATTGAAACCTGAACACAATATTGGTCTTGGAAATTGGCTCTCAGCTCCTGTAGATTTGGGGGGGGAGAATATTGCATGGTGACATAAGTACATTATAGAGCAGGGGTGTCAAACTGCTGGACCCCAGGCCGGACACGTCATCCCAAAACCACACCCACCCCATTGCCGGCAATGGAGAAAAAGTTCCAATACGTTGTGCGACGTCACGTGACGTTGCGAGTTTGACATGTCTGTTACAGAGCATTTGCGTAGCTAAGAAAATGATAAGTGATAAGTTTTTTCCCCTGGCTAGGTATGCATTCCTCTATCTATTGTCAGGGGGAAGGTAATATTTTATACAGTTTGTAGAAAAATGGTGCAAATCATCTCCTAAACAAATACTGATCAAGCTATTTGCAAACGCTTGCCCAAGGATGTCAGAGGATAGTCTGGAGGAATAGCAGTTTTGCCTCGCTGACAGATTTCAGGGGCTGATGGCTTGCTATTACGATAATGCACATCTGCTGATGTGTGTCAGCAGTGAGTCAAAACAGCTTTTGAGATTATGTTGCTAACATGCTGAGAGAAGGGACTGAGTCAGTGGCTAACCAGCGGCTGACTGTGCCAGGGGCAAGAGAAGTTCCTTTGATGTGAGTTGCTGGTAGACTATGTAAAAGCACTTAAGGCAAATCAGATTCTCTATAAGAAGCTTTCTCTTGGACAACCGTTTTTTGCTTTGACCGAGGGCAGATGTACTAAAATGACTTTCAGGGAAGAGTGAAAACGGCAAGCAAAAAACAGCTTACCACACAGAGAACCCGCTGGGAGTGTGACACACAGAAATAACAGGTAGGGCGAGTTGAAATAAAAGAGTTATTTGAATGGGACAGAATGAGTCTTCAAGGGGGCAGGAGAACAGCGTGAACCTGATAGGTTGATAAAAATCACACAGATCAAGAGGAGTATCGCCACCTTTTGGCTAAAGCAGAGAATGACTGGATTTGAGCAATTGTGATGGTGCTTAGATGTAAACTAGATTTACCTTTGCATAGTCAATAATAATAATAATAATAATAATAATAATAATAATAATAATAATAATAATAATAATAATAATAATAATAATAATAATAATAATAATAATAATAATAATTGTCCCCTCCTGGGACGTTCACAGTCGGTGTTGGCAGGAGGGCAGAGGTTGGCCTCGAGGCCTCTTATTTGTGGAGTTCCTCAGGGGTCGGTCCTCTCGCCTCTCCTGTTCAACATCTATATGAAGCCGCTGGGTGAGATCATTCGTGGTTTTGGGGTTGGGTATCATCAATATGCTGATGATACCCAGCTTTTCATCTCTACCCCAAACCACCCCAGTGATGCCCTTGATGTGATGTCCCATTGCCTGGAGGCGGTTCGGGTCTGGATGGGGAGGAATAGGCTTCGGCTCAACCCCGACAAGACTGAGTGGTTGTATGTGCCGGTATCTCGGGAAATTCAGATTATTCCATCTCTAACCATGGGGGGGTGAGATATTACCCCCCGTAGATAGGGCTCGCAACTTCGGTGTCCTCCTAGATTCACAGCTCTCCTTGGAAGATCATATCGGAGCTGTGACTAGGGGGGCCTTCGCCCAGGTTCGCCTGGTGCACCAGTTGTGGCCCTATCTGGACCAAGATGCCTTGCGTACAGTCACTCATGCGCTCATGACCTCCCGTTTGGACTACTGCAATGGTCTGTACATGGGGCTGCCCTTGAGGACTACTCGGAGGCTTTAGCTGGTGCAGAATGCAGCCGCGCGAGTGGTGGTGGGGGTTTCCCGATACTCCCATGTAACACCTCTACTCCGCGAGCTGCATTGGCTTCCGGTTGCCCTCCAGGTAAAATTCAAGGTGGTGGTGATGACCTATAAAGCCCTAAATGGCATGGGTCCGGATTACTTACGGGAGCACCTGCTGCCGGCATCAACTTCCCTTCGTCCAGTGCGCTCCCACAGAGAGGGCCTCCTTAGGGTGCCGTCGGTCAAAGAGTGTTGACTGGCGGCCCCCAGGGGGAGGGCGTTCTCTGTGGGCACGCCAGACCTTTGGAACCATTTACCAGTTGAGCTCCGGATGGCTCCCAACTGGCTGGGTAACTTTGAGCCAATCACCTGTCCTAGTCCCACCTTAGGCACCAAAGTTGACAGGGTGACTTTGGATCTACCAGTGCTTCTCTTTCAGCCTAACTCACTTCACCTCAGGATTGTTATTGTGGGAACAATTGGAGAACAAAGGAATGTTAGGTATATTTGCTGCTTTGGGTTAAAAAAGGTAAAGGTTCCCACGCACATGCGTGCTAGTAGTTTCCGACTCTAGGGGCCGGTGCTCATCTCCGTTTCAAAGCTGAAGAGCCAGCGCTTGTCCGAGGACACCTCCATGGTCATGTGGCCGGCATGACTAAACGCCAAAGGCGCACGGAACGCTGTTACCTTCCCACTGTAGTGGTCCTTATTTTTCTACTTGCATTTTTACATGCTTTTGAACTGCTAGGTTGGCAGAAGCTGGGACGAGTAACAGGTGCTCACTCTGTTACACGGCACTAGGGATTCGACCCGCCAAACTGCTGACCTTCTGATCTACAAGCTCAGCGTCCTAACCCACTGAGCCACCACGTCCCTTAATAAGTAACCTTTGGGTTGCTTATAAAGTAATAAAGGCAGATAAGAATAAATGAATCATTAAAGGAAAAGGGGCAGGACAATTCTGAAGAGTTATGGATGTTACAACATTTGCTTTCTTTTTTTCTCCGTTTTTGTATATATAAAGTATATGTGTACAGACACATGCGTGCACATAACACACAAATAATAATGAAGTTAATACAAATTGCAGATGAAGCTACTAAATTTCATCAAAACGATGTAACAAAAATATTTTTGCTACTTTTTTTCTATAATAAAGGGCCCAATATATGTATTAGTGATGTAGTGACATGGCATGGTGTTAAATTTGTTTTTCATTCCATCCATAGGCCTTTCCTTTGTCACAATTTCCAATTATATTTCTTTTAGAAAAATACAGAGAAGGAACAAATGACTAATTGCAAATCATCCATCAACATAATTATTCCATTTACAAGCATATGTACTAATGTTGAACATTACTTGTTTACTTCATAAAGCCAAATGGCAAACAGAAGTATATATAGATAATTTGTGAACCTATTTGTCTGGCATTTGACAAACATCTTTGCTAAGAAAGCAACACCATCCCTTCATATTCAGCCCATATTAAAAGAAAAATAGTAGAAAAACAAGTAACAGTAGAAGGAAATGAAGCAAGATATGTCCATGAAGAAAACAAATTTAATAGTTTCTAGAATGATCTGATAAATTTGAAGCAAATTTATATTTATTACTTTCATAACAGGTGTAGTACACATATAAGCAGTTTTGAAGCTTATAAATAACATGTTTTTACATGTGCATTCATGCATTCAGTTGTTAGTAGGGTAATATGTCAACATTTATTAGAATTCATGTACAGAATGGAATTTATGGTTTGGCCTTCCACATACATGCATCTTTATCTGTATTCTATGTATTGTGGGTAATGCAGCATCTTCATACAAACATGTATGAAATACAGTTATTCTGTGTTTAGTATTGCAGATTTTCACATATTTGTCCTTTTACCACTGGAAAAAAATGGAACAACTGCATGTGGTACCAGATTGTGGAGTGTTGTAGAAAATGTAGCCTAGCATACACTTTAAAATATCCCCAGTGATCACATTAGTTTCACAGTTTCTTGCTTTCTAGCCTAGTACCTTAACCATTAAACCAAACTGTTTATACTTCGTGTATGCATGTGTGCATTCTTGCTACTTCAAAGGAAAGATCATCTAGATTCAAGAAATTCAATCAATGCCAGCTATTTCTGTGAGACTGGCAGTTTGGAAAAAATCTGAAGAATTCTATATCATGGTTTGTGTGAATAAACTAGTGACGAGAAAGAATAACTTGTAAAGTAATTGCCAGCAGAAAACATTGCGATGAATTTTGAGATCTCTGTTTTGATATTGGTATGTACACCTACCACATTTTTTACTTGACCCTCTTATCCTACTTCAAAAGCTTGAAAGGGAAACTGCAAAGTTCAGTAAGCAATCTAGAGTTAAAAAGAACAGTCAGAGTAAGTCTGGAGAATGAAAGGGTAGCCAAAGGTAATTGCTACAGAAGAAAATAGATACTACAAGGCAGTGGTGGTATATTCAAATAATTTAAAAACCAGTTCTCTCTGAAATCACAGAACCCTTTAAGAGGTGCACGCGTAAAAACTAGGGCAGGGGGTAGGTGCCCCACGCATCCCGCATCTGCTTACTTCAGGGTCCCCCTACCCAGGCCACTGCCTGCTCGGTGACCTCCCCCTGGCTGCCCACTCACCTCTTCCATTTCACTCTCCACCTGAGCCAGACTGCCATGCTGTGGAGGATGGACCTTACCCAATCCCCTCCACCTTTTCGGACCCGGGGGGGAGTGATGGCGAAAGTCTCTGCCACCACTGTGCAACAGCTGCATCTGCCACTGGAGGGGCTTTCTTTGATCCCCGCCCATCCCGCTTCACCCCATTTCACCCTGGTGGCAGCTGCTGCCTCCTTCTCTGCCAAATTCTCCCATGGCTTGCGTTGTGACTGGGGGGCACAATCCTCCTCTGCTGGCTCCTTCCGCCAGCCCGGGTATCCCTCTGCCATCCCTCCATTGCTGCCACAGCACACTAGCTTGCACGAAGCAGCAGACCATGTGGGCTGCCTTCTTCCCAGCCAAGAAAGAGAGAAAGGGAGAAAGGCAGATTATGGTAGCTTCCTTTGCCTCTCCGGGTGTCCTTAAGTCTTCCTTCCTTCCTGCTGATCTGCACTTTCTTGCTGCCCTGCTTTGGCCACCATCTCCCTTCTCCATCCTGGAAATGGCAGCCCCATTTTCTGCTGCTTTCCTCCCGGCAGAAGGAAGGAGGAAAGGAAGGAGGCTTCGTATAGAAAGATGCTAAGCTCCGGGAAAACTACTCCAGCTGGAGCTGGGCCCGGAAGGCCAGGCTCCCCTTCCCCAATGGTTCTGCAAAGCCCTTGAGGAGTGGGTCTGTTTTCCTCAGGTTTAGCCTCGGTACCCGCTCCAGATGGCAAACGGAAGAGCTTTGCTCTTTTTCTCCAGGAGGCCCTTTGAAATTTGCCGCCCACCCCTTCGCTTTTCTGCCTTAAAATCCAGAGCAGACACTCAGCTTCTTACAAAAATCACACTGGTAGCTACTGTATCCTCAGTTGATCAGGAGGAAAATGTGTCTTCTTTGGATTTTACGGCAGAAAAGCGAAGGCAGGGCGGGGGGGGGTCAATTTCAAAGGGTCTCATGGAGAAAAAGAGCAAAGCTCTTCTGTTTGCCATCTGAAGCGGGCTAAACCTGGGGGAAACAGATCCACTTCTCAAGGGCGCAAGAAAGTGTGGTGGCAGTGATGGAGGGCTGGTGGAGGGATACCAGGGCTGGCGGAGGGAGGCAGCAGGGGAGGCTTGCGCAGATTTATCATACCCAGTTCACCGAACTCAACAAAAAAATAAGTATCGGTTCTGCCAAACTGCTGTGAACTGGCTGAATCCCCCCGCTGCAGGTCCTCATGCAAAAATAAAATAAAATAAAATAGTCCAGAAATCCAACATCATTGAAAACTGAAACTGAAACTGAAAATATCTGCAGGTAACTAGATTGAAAGTGATGGTGAAGTGGCTGACAGACCACTCAGAGACAGCAGGCTAACATCAACTGGTTTTTTTGGGAATCGGACAAACAGGTGTTAGGGGTTCGTACTTTTATAGCCGGCAGCCGGCCGGCTAGTCCAATCAGCGGCCATTCTTCTCCTGCCGGGATTCCGGAGCCAATCCGCTATCAGCTGTGTTTGACAGCTCCTTCGTCCGCGTGGCTGGGCGCGTGCGTGGTTCTGTGCTTGTGTTGACAGCAGAGAGCTGTCAACTGGCTGCGCCTGCGCCTTCACTGGGGAGGTTTTGACAGCTGTCAAAACTCCCGCGTGTTCGGCTGTCATGGTGTTTACCTCATGGATAATACAACTGTTTAACTAATAACATTAACGATCTTACATATAATACAGATGGCTGCAAAAGCACCCCAGATTTTAACAGAATAAAAGAATTGGAAGGGACCTTGGAGGTCTTCTAGTCCAGCCCCTGCTCAAGCAGGAAACCCTACAACATTTCAGACAAATCGTTGTCCGATCTCTTCTTAAAACCTCGAGTGTTGGAGCACCGACAACATCTGAAGGCAAGTCTTTCCACTGATTAATTGTTCTAACTGTCAGGAAATTTCTCCTTATTTCTTGTTTGGTTCTCTCTCTGATGGGTTTCCACCCATTGCTTCTTGTCCTGCCTTCAGATGCTTTGGAGAATACGTTGACCCCTCTTCTTTGTGGCAGTCTCTTAGATCAGACATGTCAAACTCGTGATGTCATGTGACGTTGTTTATTTATTTATTTATTTATTTAGTTACATTTATATACCGCCCTATTCCCTGAGGACTCAGGGCGGTTTACAGGAAATTAAAAATCCACCATACAAAAGTTAAAAAACCAAATTAAAAAATATTAAATTGACCCTGTATACTTAAAACTCCAATTAAAAATTTCTCCTCAGCCTGGGCCCGAGAGCTCAAAGAGCCAGGTCTTCAGGCCCCGGCGGAATGATCAGAGGTCGGGGGCAGTCCTCAGCTCCACCGGCAGCTGGTTCCAGAGGGCAGGCGCTCCCACTGAGAAGGCCCTATCCCTGGGTGTCACCCGCCGGCAATCTCTCACCGGCGGCACCCTGAGCAGACCCTCCCTGTGGGAGCGCACTGGGCGAAGGGCGTTTGATGCCGGCAGCAGGTGTTCCCTCAAATAGCCCGGACCCAGGCCATGTAGGGCTTTATAGGTAATAACCAGCACCTTGAATTTCACCCGGAGGGCAACCGGAAGCCAATGCAGCTCGCGGAGTAGAGGTGTTACATGGGAGTATCGGGAGACCCCCATTACAACTCGCGCGGCCGCATTCTGCACCAGTTGAAGCCTCCGAGTGGTCTTCAAGGGCAGCCCCATGTAGAGAGCGTTACAGTAGTCCAAACGGGAGGTAACAAGCGCATGAGTAACTGTGCGTAGGGCGTCTCGGTCCAGATAGGGACGCAACTGGCGCACCAGGCGAACCTGTGCAAAAGCCCCCCTGGTCACGGCTCCTATGTGGTCTTCAAAATTGAGCCGTGAGTCCAGGAGGACGCCCAGGTTGCGAGCCCTATCAACGGGGGGTAACACCTCACCCCCCATCGTTAGAGGTGGAATAAGTTGGTTAACCCGAGATGCCGATATGCACAGCCACTCAGTCTTGGCGGGATTGAGACGAAGCCTGTTTCTCCCCATCCAGACCTGGACCACCTCCAGGCACCGGGACATCACGGAGAGGGCATCGCTGGGTTGGTTCGGGGTGGAAAGAAAAAGTTGGGTATCATCAGCGTACTGGTGATACCCCACCCCGAAACCACGAATGATCTCGCCCAGCGGCTTCATATAGATGTTGAACAGGAGAGGCGAGAGGACCGACCCCTGAGGAACTCCACAAATGAGAGACCTCGGGGCGGATCTCTGCCCTCCTGTCAACACCGACTGCGAGCGGCCCTGGAGGTAGGAGGAGAACCACTGTAGAACGGTGCCTCCCACTCCCAACCCCCTGAGACGCCGCAGCAGGATACCATGGTCGATGGTATCGAAAGCCGCTGAGAGATCTAATAGGACCAGGACAGAGGAGCAACCCCTGTCCCTAGCCCTCCAGAGATCATTCACCAGCGCGACCAATGCCGTCTCCGTGCTGTGTCCGGGCCTGAAGCCAGATTGGTACGGGTCCAGATAATCAGTTTCCTCCAGGAACAGAGGGAGCTGATGCGCCACCACACTCTCAACAACCTTCGCCAAAAAGCGAAGGTTGGAGACTGGACGATAGTTGTTTAAAACAGCTGGGTCCAAAGCAGGCTTCTTGAGAAGGGGCCTCACCACCGCCTCCTTCAAGGCGGCAGGGAAGACACCCTCCTTCAAAGAAGCAGTTATTACTGCATGGAACCAGCCTCGTGTTCCCTCCCGAGCCGCATAAGCTAGCCAGGAGGGGCACGGATCCAACAAACAGGTGGTGGTGCTCAGTCTCCCCATGATCCTGTCCACATCATCAGGGGAAACAGGGTCGAACTCAGTCCAGATAACATGCTCAAGACAGCCTGATTCCTCCACGTCAGACTCTGCCCAGTCAGACTCCAGACCGGTCCGGATCCGAGCGATTTTGTCCGCCAGATGATGACTAAACTCCTCGGCTCGTCCCTGCAAGGGATCCTCTCTCACCTCCTGGTTAAGGAGGGAGCGAGTCACCCTAAACAGGGCGGCCGGGCGATTATCTGCGGACGCGATAAGGGCGGCAAAGTAGTTAGACTTCGCCGTCCTTATCGCCGCAAGATAAGACCTTATAAAGGTTCTTAACTGCAATCGGTCGGATTCGGATCGGCTGGATCTCCAACCGCTCTCTAGACCTCGTCTCCGACGCTTCATCTCCCTGGGAAACGGCTGCCACCAGGGCACTTGACTGCGTTGTACCCATGCGACCTCTGACCCGGCGCAGATCCCGTTGGGCCCCATGGTTCTCTGTGGAGCTCCGGGAGATGAAGCGTCGGAGACGAGGTCTAGAGAGCGGTTGGAGATCCAGCCGATCCGAATCCGACCGATTGCAGTTACACTCCTATCATGTCACCCTAGACCTTCTCTTCACTAGCCGTGCTCAATTCCTGCAGCTGTTCTTTTTTTTTTTATCCTCCAGTCCCTTAATCGTTTTGTTGCTCTTCTCTGCACTCTTTCTAGAGTCTCAGTATTTTTTTTTATATTGTGGCAACCAAAATTGGATGCAATATTTCAAGTGTGCTCTTACCAAGGCATTATAAAATAGTACTAACTTTTCACCTGATCTTGATTCTATCCCTCTGTTAATGCAGACTAGGACTGTTGGATTTCTTGGCGACTGTAACTCTTCTGTACAGAGATTTTTGTTGTTGTTGTTGTTGTTGTGTACCACTTATGGGCAACTCTCCCTCCTTCCCTCCCTCCCTCCCTCTATTCATTCCTCAATGCTGGTTTCTAAATTATAGAAATAATTCTATATTCTGCTGCAGTACTGCTTTGTTAACTGCTTTGTGACTGTAAGGTACAGTACATGAATATTCTAAATAGGATAGGCTCCAGGAATGTCAATGTCAGATTTGAAAGTAGAGGAATATTCCTTTCGGGAGATTAGGACAGACATTTCCCATTTGCAAATATGTTCCAATTTAGCCACTAATGGCCAAAGCTACAGAGCAATTTGTGCTTTAAAAGAGAGTTGAAGAATATTATTAAGAAGCGTCTATTTTACATTTTGTGAATTTGTGGGTGGGGGAAGAAGCTTATTTCTAATGCGATACACATGTAAATGTGTATTATTAGGAGGAGTAATTTGTTGGTTTCCTGAGAAAGAGAAAGCTCTGCCTGCATTTGGAATTGCATGTAAGCTTGGCTACCTTGTGTTCAGATACTGCTTAATCTGCTAAAAGGAATGATAGAGCCATTGTACTGATAAATGGTTGCATTCTGTAGCATTAAAGAAAATTTATGTTAAAGCAACTGTCACTAAAAACATTAATTAATCAAAGACACTTGCACACTAGAATTTAATTTGATTTCTATTAGTGAGACATCAATACTACATTAGCTAATCTTTAGTTTAATGACAATCATTAAGTGGCCTCTCCACCCCTAATTCTCTAAACTTTGTCATTTGTTTTAGTATTCTGGCTTATTTGGAGATATGATGGTATTCCTGCGGATTTATATTTATCATCCTCAGGACAAGTTTATGTCTATAATCATCAAATGAAATGCTCTAAACTGAGCCCATTTTTAATTGTGTCATTGTAGTCATTTGTTGTTTTTCGTCTGTTTCAAGCTTTAAAATGAATTTATGTGCTGGTTTTGTGCAGGCTGGTTTGGCAGATGAAGATTGATTCAGTTACGCATCATAACAGGAAGTGATTAATCAATGGAAATTAGAGTTGGACAGGTAAGTAGAGACATTGGATAAGTGTTTCTAGCAGGGTCTCAAGGCATCTTTAATAGCGATGGTAACAGGGCTGCTGAAAACAGAGACCAGAAGAGAATAAATATCCATGGGAATCTTAGATCAATTGATCAGGGTATAAAGGTAAAGGTAAAGGTTCCCCCGCACATGCGTGCTAGTTGTTTCTGACTCTAGGGGCCAGTGCTCATCACCGTTTCAAAGCCGAAGAGCCAGCGCTTGTCCGAGGACGTCTCTGTGGTCATGTGGCCGGCATGACTAGACGCCAAAGGCGCACGGAACGCTGTTACCTTCCCACCATAGTGGTCCCTATTTTTCTACTTGCATTTTTACGTGCTTTCGAACTGCTAGGTTGGCAGAAGCTGAGACGAGTAACAGGCGCTCACTCTGTTATGCGGCACTTGGGATTCGACCTGCCAAACTGCCGACCTTCTGATCGACAAGCTCAGCGTCCTAACCCAGTGAGCCACCATGTCCCTACTGATCAGGGTACAGCCTATATTAAATTAGAATGTAAACAACTAAAATTATATTAAATATAATAACTTCTAAAATTGCAACAAAGTAAAAGTATGTAAAACAATATCAAGTAATATACAAAATTTAAATGAACTATATTTATAAAGAATGTATTGAGAGATATATATGTGAGAATTAAAATAACAACAAAAACAAACAGCAATTAAGACAATATTGCAGTGTCTACATTTCCATCATTAGGAAGGTAAGGACACTTTGAAGTATAGTTTCCTTCAATACTGGCCTGGTTTTGTCATTCCAACAAGAACTAAGAGTGTGGTAACCAATTGTGGTAACCAGTGCTTTTTTTGTAAAAGAAAAAGGTGCCGGAACTCACACATGTCATACAACCTGCCTTGCCTACCCTACAAGGTTCCATCCAAAAAAGGTGCCGGAACTCCGTTCTGAGCATTCTATGAGAAAAAAAGCCCTGGTGGTAACATTCTAAGAGTCTTTGTGTCCTGCATCAAGCCTTACCATGTGGTTCCTGATTATGGGGATAATGTTCAAATATATTTCATTGAGTTGTCAAAAGAAGAGAGGAAAAATTACTCATTATAGATTATGATTTGTGGGTAATCTACAGTTAGATTTACAATCTGGTGGAAACTTAATAATTTATTTAGAACCTAAGAATTATTAAGGTAGATTAAGAGAAGTTCAAAGCACGTCTTTTCGTAAAATTAGGAACTTCAGGTCTGATAAATTCAATATTTCCAGATATTGAGGAAGTATTTTTGGTATTATTCCAGGGGGCTGTAATCATGATAGATATTATAATGGAGTTCATTTTCTATAAGTGTTCAACTTTAATCAGCAAAACCTGATATTTCATATTTTTTTAATTCTTTTTACTCAATCCTAATATCACCCAAAATAGCAACATCAGTGAACCAGACTCTTTCTTTTCAATAACTGTTACATCTGGCATGTTACGAATAATATGCTTATTTGGAACTGAAAGTTCCTTAAGAACTTAACCTACTCATTTTCGAAAACTTTCTCAACTTGAGAAAGGCAAAGTAGATTAAAAAGGTAAAGGTTCCCCCGCACATGCGTGCTAGTCGTTTCCAACTCTAGGGGCCGGTGCTCATCTCTGTTTCAAAGCTGAAGAGCCAGCGTTTGTCTGAGGACGTCTCCATGGTCATGTGGCCGGCATGACTAGACGCCAAAAGTAGATTATTTGTATTATTATTTTAAATTGATTATAGCTGCCCATACTCATATCCTTTGGGTGGCTTAGAAGTACAAATATAAAACCATAAAATAGTTAAAATATTTGGTAATTGCTCTGAGAACCTTTCCAATGACTAAGACTGATGCAGCTGCGTTAGCTAAGACTCAGAACTCAAAGTCTTGGACTTTAAGATAGCTAATTTCAATAAACTTAGAGAGGGCTTGGGAAGGATTCCATGGATGAGAATCCTCAAGGGGAAAACAACTCAAGAAGCTTGGGAAATTTTGAAAAGTGAGTTAATAAAAGCCCAGTCTAGCACAATAACAATGAAGAGGTAAAATAACAGCTCTCAAAAGAAACCAGCGTGGCTGCATAAAGAACTCTCTAACAAATTGAAAGATAAAAAGAACAAGTATAGAAAGTGGAAAGAGGGGCACATAACTAAGTCAGAATATCAGCAAATAGCCCGAGCCTGCAAAGATGAAGTGAGGAAAGCTAAGGCTCAAAATGAACTAAGGCTTGCGACCAAAGTCAACAATAACAAAAAAAGCTTCTTTCAACATGTAAAAAACAAGAAAAAAGTGAAGGAAACGATTGGTCCATTAGTGGGTGAAAGTGGTAAGAAGGTTTAGGTTTAGGTTTAGGTTTATTAAATTTTTATACCGCCCTTCTCCCGAAGGACTCAGGGCGGTGAACAGGGCATATCATAAAACTACAAAAAGACGGTGGGGAAATTACCCTCACTCAAAGAAGCAGATATCACCACCTGGAACCAGCCTCGTGTCCTTTCCCTGGCTGCATAAACCAGCCAGGAAGGGCACGGATCCAATAAACATGTGGTGGAGCTCAACCTCCCCATAATCCTGTCCACTTCATCAGGGGTCACAGAATCAAACTCCTCCCAGATAACATTGACAAGACCGCCCGTGTCCTGATCGTCAGACTCTGCCCAGCTGGAGTCCAAACCGGTCCAAATCCGAGCGATTTTATCTGACAGATGTTGACCAAACTCCTCGGCACGACCCTGCAAGGGATCCTCCCTCACCTCCTGATTAAGGAGGGAGCGAGTCACCCTAAACAGGGCGGCTGGGCGATTATCTGCGGACGCGATGAGGGCAGAGAAGTAATTGCACCTTGCTGCCCTCATCGCTGCGAGATAAGACCTAATATAGGTTCTTAACTGCAACCGGTCGGATTCGGATCGGCTGGACCTCCAGCAGCTCTCTAGGCCCCGTTTCCGACGCTTCATCTCCCGGAGCTCCGCGGAGAACCATGGAGCTCGATGGGATCTGCACTGGGTCAGGGGCCGCAAGGGTACAACTCGGTCCAGTGCCTCAGTGGCTGCCCTTTCCCAGGCTTCCACTAAGGCATCCGCCGAGCTGTGAGCGACGGAGGCAGGTGGGGATCCCAGCGCTGCCTGGAACCCGTCAGGGTCCATTAAGCGTCTGGGGCGGTACCATCTAGTTGGTTCCGCATCCCCACGGTGAGGGGTGGCAAGACGGAAGACCAGCCGCAGGAGGTGATGATCGGTCCATGACAGGGGCATAATAAATGGAGAGCCCCCACCAAGATCATCCAACCACCGTCCAGATAAAAAAACCAAGTCAAGGGTGACAAGCAACAGGAAGAAAGCAGAACTATTTAACTCATTTTTTGCATCTGTCTTTACACAAAGGGAAAAAACCAGACCAACCTATCAAAAATAGTGCCATAAAAAACAGAATAGAAACGCAAGATAAGATAGGCAAGAAAATGGTAAGTGAGCACCTGTCCAGTCTAGACGAGCTCAAATCACCAGGACCAGATGGATTACATCCCAAGGTTCTCAAGGAACTGGCAGATGTGATCTCAGAACCACTGAACTATATTTTTCAAAGATCCTGGAGCATTGGGGAACTACCAGAGGATTGGAAAAGAGCTGATGTAGTTCCCATCTTCAAAAAAGGGAAAAAAATGGATCCAGGAAATTACAGACCTATCAGCCTGACCTCAATACCTGGGAAGATTCTGGAAAAGATAATCAAACAATGAATCAGCGAGCACCTAGAGGCAAACAAAGTCATTACTAAAAGTCAACATGGGTTTGTCAAAAACAGATCATGCCAGAGAAATCTTATTGCATTCTTTGACCAAGTGACAAAATTAGTGGATCAGAGGAATGCTGTGGATATAATTTACTTGGACTTCAGTAAGGCATTTGATAAAGTACATCACAACCTTCTACTCGATAAGATAGAAAAATGTGGGTTAGACAGAATCACCACCAGATGGATTTGTAGCTGACTGACCGGCCATACTCAGCGTGTGGTCCTCAATGGAACCGCATCTACATGGAAGGAAGTATGTAGTGTGGTGCCCCAGGGCTCTGTTCTGGGCCCAGTGCTCTTCGACATCTTCATCAACAATTTGGATGAAGGGATAGATGGGGAACTCATCAAATTTGCAGATGACACCAAGCTGGCAGGAATAGCCAACACTCCAGAAGACAGGCTTAAGATACAGGAGGATCTGGACAGACTTGAACACTGGGCGCTATCTAACAAAATGAAATTCAATGGTGAAAAAAGTAAGGTTCTACGTTTAGGCAAGAAAAACTAAATGTACAGGTATAGTATAGGGGGTACCTTGCTCAATAGTAGTAACTGTGAGAGGGATCTCAGAGTCTTAGTGGACAATCACTTAAATATGAGCCAGCAGTGTGCTGCAGCTGCCAAATAAAGCCAACACAGTGCTAGGCTGCATTAACGAAGGAATAGAATCAAGATCACATCAAGTATTAATACCACTTTATAATGCCTTGGTAAGGCCACAGTTGGAATACTGCATCCAGTTTTGGTCACTACAATGTAAAAAAGATGTTGAGAGAGTACAGGGAAGAGCAACAAAGATGATCAGGGGACTGGAGATTAAAACATATAAGGAACAGCTGCTGGAATTGGGTATGTCTAGTTTAATGAAGAGAAGGACGAGGGGGGACATGATAGCAGTGTTCCAATATCTCAAGGGCTGCCACAAGGAGGAGGGACTCAAGCAATTCTCCAAAGTGCCCAAAGGCAGGACAAGAAGCAATGGATGGAAACTAGTCAAGGAGAGAAGCAACCTAGAACTAAGGAGAAACTTCCTGACAGTTAGAACAATTAACCAGTGGAACAACCTGCCTCCAGAGGCTGTGAATGCTCCAACACTGGAAGTTTTTAAGAAGAGACTGGACAGTCATTTTTCCAAAATGGTATAGGGTTTCCTGCCTGAGCAGGGGGTTGGACTAGACGACCTCCAAGGTCCCTTCTAACATCATCACCATTATTATTATTATTATTATTATTATTATTATTATTATTATTATTATTATTATTATTATTATTATTATTATTATTATTATTATTATTATTTATCATCTCTCTCTTGATAGCTTTAATCCAGACTATAATCTCAGACCAAAGGAATTGCTTCATTAATAAGTGATTTGAGGTAGGCTTTGGAGATTAATATGAGGCTATACTGCTTGCATTGTTCAAATACATATTTACAATAATTATAGTTGCATGTATAGTTTAGTGGTCAGTGGTTGTGTTGCACACTGTGTTCCATTCAGCATTCAAATGGAGCAGGATGGTTTGCCACAAATGCTGTCGACATGGCCCAATATTGGTAAAATGTCAGCTAGTTTTGATCCTATTTTTTCTATCTACAGTATTTTTACACATGCTGTATTTCTGTGATCTATTTTATATCTATTTTATTCACTCAGTGTTGAATGATATATAGCTATAATTTGTAGGTGCTTCTGACACAAATACAAAAATAAAAATCAATAGGCTATCAACAATATATAAGATCAGCAATGTCCATTCCATTTGGGGAATATTGTATGAGCATGACACAGCCATAAAATACCCTGTTTGAAGCAACATCCATTGAATCTTTTAGGAAAGATCACACAGAAGAGCCGCCAATGGACTTTGACAATAATGGAGCTTTAGGTAAAGTCATAACTAGTCTAACTTTTCTATGCCTTTTTATTTATACTATTTATATATTTATTAAATATATTTGCTATTTGTTATTAAAATATGCATTTTGTGGCTTTTATGCCAAAGACACATGAACAAATTCCATACATTTGAGCATTCAGATCTGAATCCCTTCCTCTTAAAAGAAAAATGCTAAACAATTATCTGAAAGATGATCCATCTAGGGCAGGGGTCCCCAACCCCTGGTCCGTGGACTGGTACTGGGCCACAGCATGCCAGCAACCGGGCCACACAAACAAACAAAGCCCCATCCATGGAATGTAGGCACCACACAAAACCACGCACTCTCCGGTATGTGGAAAAACCTTTCTTGATGGAACTGGTTCCTGATGCCGAAAAGGTTGAGGACCTCGTATCTAGGGGGCAGGAAAGAACATCTGTTTTGATATAACAATTGGGTGGAATAAAATTTCCCTGGCAGGAGACTTTTACTGCTACATCCAAACAGACCTATGAGAACTTTATCAGATTCAGCTGATTTCCAATATATTCAGCTTTTTCCATGTGATGAAAGCAAATAACTCTGCTATGGTTGGTTCCACAGTAAGGAATGAGCCCGCTAACATGCACTCAGGATAGGTTATGCATATGTGCTACAATGTCCAAGTCATTAGAATTGCTTTTGGGCGTTAAATGAGCTATCTGCAAGAAGCACAGCATTGCTGTGGGTCAAAATACCAAGTTCTAAATGCTTCAAATACATGGTGATAAAAGAATAACCTTAAAGAAAAAGGTTTAGCGATACCAGTGAAAAATATAGACTGTGAACATACATTTTTGTTGTTAGCTGAGAAGTCGTGTCCGACACATCGCAACCCCGTGGACAATGTTCCTGTAGGCTTTCCTGTCCTCTACCATCTTCTGGAGTCCATTTAAGCTCACGCCTGCTGCTTCAGTGACTCCATCCAGCCACCTCATTCTTTGTCGTCCCCTTCTTCTCTTGCCCTCAACCTTTCCCAGCATTAGGCTCTTCTCCAGTGAGTCCTTCCTTCTCATTAGGTGGCCAAAGTATTTGAGTTTCAACTTCAGGATCTGGCCTTCTAAAGAGCAGTCAGGGTTGATCTCCTCTAGGACTGACCGGTTTGATCATCTTGCAGTCCAAGGGACTTGGAGGAGTCTTCTCCAGCACCATAGTTCAAAGGCCTCAATTCTTTGGCGCTCAGCCTTTCTTATGGTCCAGCTTTCACTTGCATACATTGCAACTGGGAAGACCATAGCCTTGACTATATACACTTTTGTTGACAGGGTGATGTCTCTGCTTTTTAGTGTGCTGTCTAGATTTGCCATTGCTTTCCTCCCCAGGAGCAAGCATCTTTTAATTTCTTGGCTACAGTCCCCATCTGCACTACCTCCATTTCAGGGCCGGATGCCATGATCTTGGTTTTCTTAATGTTAAGTTTCAATCCAACTTTTGCACTCTCCTTCTTCACCCGCAACAAGAGGCTCTTTAGTTCTTCTTCACTTTCTGCCATTAGAGTGGTATCATCTGCATATCTTAGGTTGTTGATATTTCTCCCGGCAATCTTAATTCCAACTTTTGATTCATCTAGCCCTGCCTTTCTCATGATGTGCTCTGCATATAAGTTAAATAGGCAGGGTGACAGTATACAGCCTTGCCGGACTCTTTTCCCAATTTTGAACCAATCAGTGGTTCCATGTCCAGTTCTCACTGTTGCTTCTTGACCCGCATATAGGTTTCTCAAGAGACAAATAAGATGGTCTGGTACTCCCATCTCTTTAAAAACTTGCCACAGTTTGTTGTGATCCACATAATAAAAGGCTTTAGCATAGTCAATGAAGCAGAAGTAGATGTTTTTTCTGGAACTCCCTATCTTTCTCCATGATCCCGCATATGTTGGCAATTTGATCTCTAGTTCCTCTGCCTCTTCAAAAGCCTGCCTGTACTTCTGGTAGTTCTCAATCCACATACTGCTGGAGTCTAGCTTGTAGGATTGTAAGCATAACTTTACTAGCATGTGAAATGAGTGCAATGGTGTGATAGTTTGAACATTCTTTGGCACTGCCTTTCTTTGGAATTGGAATGTAAACTGATCTTTTCCAATCCTGTGGCCACTGTTGAGTTTTCCAAATTTGCTGGCAAATTGAGTGTAGCACTTTTACTGCATTGTCTTTTAAGATTTTTTTTTTATTGAAAAGTTTTAACATACAATTTTCCTTTAAACCCCCCCTCCCCCTCCCTTCTCCCTCCCCCCCTACCTCTCCCCCCTCCCCCCCTCCCCCCCGACTTCCCAGAGCTAAATACAAGGTATATAAAAAAAAACAATCATAAACAACCATATACTAACAACTATAAACTCTAAAATCCATCACTCTCTAGCTTATATAGGATAAAACAAACCTTAGTAATATTGAATATATATAAAAAAAACTAAAAGAAAAAAAGAAAAAAAGAAAGAAGACTCATTCAAATGCTACATAAAACTTCTTAACCCTATACTTGTTCTGGATAAACTCAATCCATTTTCTCCATTCCATAATATAGCGTTCTTGCGAGTGATCTTTCAAATAGGCCGAAATCTTCGCCATTTCTGCCAGGTCGGAAACCTTTAAAGTCCACTCTTCTATGGTCGGCAGTTCCTCTTTCTTCCAATACTGACCTATCAAAAGTCTTGCTGCCGTAATAAAATTCAACATCAACTTAGTGTCCACAACTGTAGCATCTGTAATTATTCCCAACAAAAAAAGTTGCGGACAAAACTTTATCCTCTGTTTAAAAATCTTCTGCATGTTCCACCAGACTTTTATCCAAAAAGCCTTAACCTTTTTACAAGTCCACCATATGTGAAAATATGTTGCGTCTTCATCACCGCACCTCCAACATTTAGGCTGATAATTCGGATACATACTTGCAAGCTTTTTAGGATCTAGATGCCATCTATAAAACATTTTGTAAAAGTTCTCTCTTAGATTTTGAGCTTGTGTGAATTTTACGTTCCTCACCCAAATCTTTTCCCACGTGTCCATTGTGATAACTTCCTGGATGTTTTGGGCCCATTTTATCATACAATCCTTAACAAGTTCTGTTTCCGAATCAATCTCTATCAGCGCAAGATATATCCGTTTAATTGTCTTTTAAGATTTTGAATAGCTCAGCTGGAATACTGTCACCTCCACTAGCTTTTTTGTTGCTCAGCTTTTCTAAGGCCCACTTCACTTCACATTCTAGGACGTCTGGCTTGAGGTCAGTGACCACCTCATCGTAGTTATCAGGGACATTAAGTTCATTCTTGTATAGTTCTTCTGTGTAATTTTGCCACCTCTTCTTAATCTCTTCTGCCTCTGTTAGGTCCCTGCCATTTTGGTCCTTTATTATGCCCATTTTTGCATGAAACGTTCCCTTCTTCTCTCTAATTTTCTTGAAGAGATCTCTGGTCCTCCCTATTCTATTGTTTTCTTCTATTTCTTTGCACTGTTCATTTAAGAAGGCATTCTTATCTCTTCTAGCTATTCTCTGGAATTCTGCATTCAATTGGACGTATCTTTCTTTTTCTCCCTTGCCTTTCGCTTCCCTCCTTTCCTCAGCTATTTGCAAAGCTTCCTCAGACAGCCATTTTGCTTTCTTGCATTTCTTCTTCTTTGGGATGGTTTTAGTTTGTACTTCTTGTACAATGTTGCGAACCTCCATCCATAGTTCTTCAGGCACTCTGTCTTTCAGATCTAATTCCTTAAATCTATTTGTCACCTCTACTGTATATTCAACAGGGATATGATTTAATTCATAACTGAGTAGCCTAGTGCTTTTCCCTACTTTCTTCAGTTTAAGCCTAAACTTTGCAACGAGAAGCTCATGGTCTGAGCCACAGTCAGCTCCAGGTCTTGTTTTTACTGACAGTATAGAGCTTCTCCATCTTTGGCTGCAGAGCATATAGTCAATCTGATTTCTGTGTTGACCGTCTGGTGACGTCCATATATAGAGCCATCTCTTGGGTTGTTGGAAAAGAGTGTTTGCTATGACCATCGTATTGTCTTGACAAAATTCTATCAGCCTGTGCTGAATTTTGCACTCCAAGGCCAAACTTGTCTGTTATTCTGGTTATCTTTTGGCATCCTAGTTTACCATTCCAATCCCCCATGATGATAAGGACATCATTTTTTGGTGTTAGTTCTATAAGGTGCTGTAGGGCTTCATAGAAACGGTCAATTTCATCCTCTTCAGCACTGGTGGTTGGGGCATAGACTTGGACTACGTGATATTGAATGGTTTGCCTTGGATTTGAAGTGAGATCATTCTGTCATTTTGGGGATTGTATCCCAGTATTGCTTTTCCTACTCTTTTATTGACTATGAAGGCTACTCCATTTCTTCTGAGGGATTCTTGCCTGCAGTAGTATACCTGATGGTCATCTGAATTAAATTCACCCATTCCTGTCCATTTTAGTTCGCTGATTCCTAAGATGTCGATGTTCAGTCTTGTCATCTCTTGTTTGACCACGTCCAGCTTTCCGTGATTCATGGATCTTACATTCCAGGTTCCTATGGAGAAAAAATCTTTACAACATTGGACTTTCCTTTCACCACCTGATACATCCACAGCTGAGTGTCCTTTCGGCTTTGGCCCAGTCGCTTCATTCTTTCTGGTGCTTCTAGTACTAGCCCTCTGCTCTTCACCAGTAGCATACTGGACACCTTCCGACCTGAAGGGCTCACCTTCCAGTGTCAAATCATTTTGCCTTTTGGTACTGTCCATAGGGTTTTCATGGCAAAGATACTAGAGTGGGTTGCCAGTGGATCACGTTTTGTCAGAACTCTCTGCTATGACCTGTCTGTCTTGGGTGTCCCTGCACAGCATAGCTCATAGCTTCATTGAATTACGCAAGCCCCTTCGCCACGACAAGGCAGTAATCCATGAAGGGGAACATGCATTAGCTCAATGAAAAGACACTGCAACTTCAAGAAAAGTATTTGTTAAGGTCACAGTTTCTTCTCATTGCTCTCATTGTTAATCATCAGTAGTTGTTTTTTTTTAAAGTGTCATCTATTTTTTTTAAAAAAAATTCAGCCACTAGGAAATATAATAAGGTTTAGTTTCAGGGGATAATAAAATGTATAATAAGCAACCACAAGCATATTGGAAACTTTATTTATTAAATTTAGATGCCACCCATCACACTCTGAAAAGCAACCTTTTTTCAAGAATACACCAAAGTCTTCAGCAAGAGATAGCAAAGATATTGGGTTTCACTATTCTAAAAATAAATAAAAATAAGTGCTGCCTTCCAGGCCCTTCAAACATTTTGTTATACTGTATCTTGAGAACTGTGGATATACAAGAAGACATGAAGTAGAAAAAAATGTGCTGAGTCTCATATACGACTTAGATTTTGGTTTTTATATGTTTCCTACCACAAATCGGCAAGAAATTGCACTATTGATTTACCATAAGCTTGTTTAAAATTAGGCTCCAGAGACCAATGTAAAAAAAAAAGATATTGAAGCATGATATTGTCTGAGGTCCCAGTATAGAACAGCAGTCTAAATCTCCAAATAAGCTTGCATAGTTGTATTACAGTGTATATCCCATAAATAATTTTGAGAATCAAAAAGTCTTCATTTAGCTTTCAGTAACTATATTGCTTGACTTGGTTTAGGAGCTAAATCATACATATGTGCATCCCACACGATTGGGTTTATGTGATAATACTACTTAATTCGCTATCTTGGTTTCATTTATGGTCATCTGCTTGGTTGGTTGAACAGCGTCTCAATTAGATAACTTTTCAGTCCAGTAGCATCTCCAGAGAGTTACCAACCTATTTCATTAATGGTATAAGCACAAGGTGTGTTTTTTTTTCTTCCCTTCCACTCAACTGGAAGCAGAAAATAAAGTTTCTTACTGCTCCCCAAAGATTTGCCTTATGAGATGCAGACAGCAAATTGACCGTTGGAAAGGCTACAAAAAGCTGATAGACTTTTTGTAGCCTTTCAAATGGGTCAATAGGCTGTCTGCATCTCATAGGTAAATCTTTGTGGGTGGGTGGGTTAAAATAAGTGTGTATGGGGGTAAAGCTGGTAACAATGACCATGTTTAAAAGTTGAGAGTGGGTACAATAAAACAGAAGTGTACTAGGTTCATATAAAGCTGCTACTTTTAATCCTTTTTACTTAGCCACATTAAAGCTAAATGAGACAAAAAGAGGTTTTCTGACAAGCTCCGTCTCTCTCTCTCTCTCTCTCTCTCTCTCTCTCTCTCTCTCTCTCTCTCTCATTCTCTCTTCACTATCAAAATAGATGCTGCTATTAGAAGAAATTTTATCTCCATTTGCCATCCTCCAAATCTAACTCAAAACAAGGTTTTTCTGGAGATAAAGAGCAGACAAAAAGATTGCAGAGTGATTGGAGAAATTAGGAATGAGCCTTGTGTACTCTTTCAGTGGTAGATGAAATGGATGAATAATCACATAGCCACATTGTAGTGTTTTCATGGCCATCATCAATCTAACAATTCGATATAGTCAGTTTGTTTTAATTGATTTCAATTATTAATGATAAAGTGGAAAAACATGTCAATAATGTAATTATGATTCTTCATTATGTTGAGTTAGGTTTTAGCAGGAGGTAGCTGAAGTTCAGCAAATAAAATGAAGACTGTCCTTTTCCCCTTTCTTTTCTTTTCAAATAAACTGTTTGGCATCTTGTGTGCATTATCCCTTACCTCTTGAATAGTCCCATGAAAGATTGACCAAGGTTGTGTTTTCTCCTGGTGGCCCAACAATTATATTCCCTCATGATGTTCAATGTACATATTGAACATCGTATCTTAGAAAGAACATTCTCCCTGCGTGTCAGAATTATTATTATGGTTGGTTGTAGAGATAACCAGATATTTAGGCTGGAGTGGAATTTTTATCCATCTATTAAGTCTTTCCCAAGGATCTGGGATAGGCAGATATTGTGAAGAAACGTCTTGGATGAGAAGTGAAACATTTTCAAGGAAAAAACCCCAAGGAAGTCCAGTTGCCTTTTGGAAAAGCCCCTTTGTGATGAGTTCTGGCATTTCAGCTTCCTATATATTTTTACTTGCTTCCTTTATCCAATTTGTATTCTTGTTGTTATTTCTTTGGGTTGTCCCATAGTTGTGCCCAGAACTGCACTGATTCTTCTTTATATGTGTATGTATGTTTGTATGTATGTGCATACAGATACATATACATATACATATACATGTACATATACATATACATATACATATACATATACATATACATATACATATACATATATATATATATATATATATATATATATATATATATATATATATGTACACATACATACACACACACACACACACACACACACACACACACACACACATATATATATATATATATATATATATATATATATATATATATATATTTTCAAATACTTTGGCCACCTAATGAGAAGAAAGGACTCACTGGAGAAGAGCCTCATGCTGGGAAAGATTGAGGGCAATAGAAGAAGGGGACGACAGAATGAGGTGGCTGGATGGAGTCACTGAAGCAGTAGGCGTGAGCTTAAATGGACTCCAGAAGATGGTAGAGGACAGGAAGGCCTGAAGGAACATTGTCCATAGGGTCGCGATGGGTCGGACACGACTTCGCAACTAACAACAATATATCCATGCATATAACTGCATGTATATATGCAATATGTACAGATAAAAAGGGTATGACTGACTGATGAGAACATAAGAAGTTCGAAATGATCATTTCAGCCTCCCTAAAAAATTCTTTATTAGCAATTTGAATAATTTACACAAATAATGAGCTGTCATAAGTTGCGACTATATCCTGTGGATAGCCTTGAGTTAGGCCAAACAGGAAAGAAAGAGTTAATTAGCAAGGCATATTCAAATGACTTGACAAATATTTAACGCAATAAGTACATGCATATACAAATTATGTATCTGGAAAATGACATTGACAAGCTAATCTAAATTCAGAAAACTCAATATTAGTACTTTTATACTACCAATCTCTCTTTCATATAACAATTACAATTCAGGACCAGTTTTTTGGAGAGACTCGAGCCTTTTGAAAACAAGATTTTGATATTTGGACACCATTTTCGGGGGCTGTTTTTGGATTGAGATAGCAGTTATCGAGATACTAGACCTTTCTTATTATTATTTGCAAAATATATTAATGAGTATCTGAGATGTGCCTGTGTTAGTGTGTGGGAGAGGCAGAGAGAGAAAAAGGGAGACGGTGAGAGAGGGAGGGAGGGAGGGAGGGAGGGAGGGAGACAGAGGAAGTGAAAGGGAGGGAGGGAGGGAGGAAGGGGGGGTGGGGAGAGAGAGAGAGAGTTTTCAGTTCAGAAATTCAGTTCAGAAATGTAATATCCGTAAAGTATATTACAAATAATCCCCACCAAAAAAGAAAAAAAAGAAATTCTGGATGCCAAGCAAAGGCCATTAAGTATAACAAGCAGGATTTAAAGCAAGAAGTGGGTGGAGGAAGTTGATTGCCAGATGCAAATTGGTCAGTGGAACAGCAGGAGTAAAGCTCATTCTTTGAAAGCAGTTTTAAAAACCCAGTCCATTGGCAGTGATTTGCAGATGCTAACACAATCATTCAGCTAATTGCTAGAACTACAGTGTTCGAAAGGGAAGACTTTTTGCAATAGGGTGAATATAGTATACAAACACTATGAAAAAGCTCATGAGAGATTGTGGTGGGGTGGATACATGGAACAATTATTCTCTTCAGCTCTTTCTTTAATGCAGAAATCATTAAATTGTTACATACAGAGCAAAAGTATCCTGACTTTATATGTGCCTTATGCACATTTTGGGAACAAAATGGTTAAAAAAAAATAGGTATACATTCCTCTGTTTGCTTCATTCCAGAAGCTTTTGGCCAGTGGTCTGGAGCATCATGTTGTTTATGAATAATGTATGCAAATGACTTTCCATAGATATGTGATATCCTAGGAAGCCTATGGCAGAATTTTCCATTTATATTTAATTACATTTTAGTGATGAAGAAGCTTGCATATCCCAATTATCCTGCCCCTAATATGACTTCATTAGCCAATACTAACCCAACGCAGATTGGCACAGAAGTTGAAGTAGTACCGGTAACTTGTAGGATTAAAAGTTCAGAAGGATGGGAAACCTAGACATGAAATAAACATATGCCCAGTATTTGGGAGAAAGACTATGATAGATCTAGATAAAATTTCCAAGTCCAGAGACATCACAATGACAACAAATGTATCTCAAAGCCTTTGATTTTTGTAATTGTAATGTATCATTGTGAAAGCTGAATTAACATAATGAAGGCTGATGTGTTTGAGTTGTGGTGCTGAAAAGTTTGAGAATGCTTTGGACAACAAAAAGAGCAAAGCAATTAATACTAAATGACTTAAAACCAGCCTGCCCAGTGGAAGCACTGTTAAGAAAACTATTATTGTTATAAAAAATCTGTATGCATAATGCAATGGCAAAAGTCATTGGAGAAGATCCCAATGACTGAAATAATAATAATAATAATCTAAGAAAAACTAAAAGAGAAGCTGATAAAGACGATGTGGTTTCAATATTATCACATAGCATTCCTGAAGCAACAAGGAGGAAAACAGAAGTCTTAATTAAATTCAGGTTTTTTTTTATTTTTCACTCAATTATGTTTAAGTTTTGCTTAAACTGGGTCTTCATGTGAGATGCTACAAATTGATTAAAAATGTATTTGCAACTAGAACAAAGTGAAACATTCAAATTCGTAAATATCAGGTTTATTTAATATCCAATTAGCATTTGCAAAAGTGCATTTTGCATTTTTAAAAAATAGGTACATTGATTTTCCTTCAAGCACTTTCAGAAACCCAACATTTGGAAAATTGAAGAGTGAGCTCCTTAGCTCAACTCTCATATATTCCCTCCCCAACAATGCTTCTGTTCATTTGATATAAGGGTGGGTTGTTGTGTTTTTTTGGAAAGTTTCTTGTTTGTTCTTCTTTACAGTAGCCCAGTTATTTAGGTCACAATTATTCCAAAAAGAGAACTACACTTGTGGGAATAAGGATTTCTCAATACAATTAATTTCTCAGTGTAACTCACTGCATTTATGGTACCTACAACCCTCTCTGATGAGCTTTCATAAATAGCTTTTGATGTGTTTTCCCTGCCCTCGGTCATACCACTAGAATATCTTCCTTGAAAATAACCAGGAATTTGAGCGTACAGTTCTTGGTGGAATGATTTTTTTACAAGCCTGAAGAGAAATTGTTACAACAAAGTACTTCAGGTATGTCTCTACAAGAATACGAAACAAACTTTGTGTGTGTGTGAGTGTGTGTGTGTTTGTGTGTGTGTGTGTGTGTGAGAGAGAGAGAGAGAGGGAGGGAGAGAGAGAGATTTGTTTAGAGTAATTTGTTGACTTGTAAAGCATAATTTTGAAAGTGTGGCCTTAACCTTCCTCTGTCATTTGTTACATTGATCCACTTCCATATAATGTGAAAAGACAGCTTTTGTGAACCTTGATATTGGGGAAAAAATACAGTATAGCTCCAGAGAATCATCAGGGAAGCCAAAGACCCACAGCCCCATAAAAAGAGCAAGTCATGACTAACATTTTTGTTAAATCACTTTTACATTCATAGAGAAGACAATAGGCTCCAAACAATGGTAGAATCATTCAAATACCTTCTTTCTCTAAAGTGGGTCAGCACCCTAGTCAGGGAATCCTTGACTTACAACAGTTCATTTAGTGACCATTCAAAGTTATAACAGCACTCCAAAAAAAAAAGTAACTTATGACCATTTTTAACACTTAGGGCCGTTGCAGCATCCCCATGGTCACATGACCAAAACTCAGACACTTGGCAACTGACTCATATTTATGATGGGTACAATGTCCCTGGGTCATGTGATCACCTTTTGTCACCTTCTGACAAGCAAAAATCAGTGGGAAAGCCAGATTCACTTAACAATTGTGCTACTCACTTAACAATTGCAGTGATTCAGCTAACAATGGTGACAACAAAGGTCATAAAATGGGGCAAATTTCACTTAACAACTGTTTTGCTTAGCCACATTGGGCTCCATTGTAGTCATAAGTCAAGGACTCTCTGCACTATGTGATAAGACCAGTCAAGAGGACTGGGAATAACTCGGTTTTTAAATTCAATCCTTTCTCCTGAGCTCTCATCTGTCTTTTGGAAGCCCAGCTCTCTGCATCATCTTTTTATGTAGACCAAATATATTTCTTTCCAGCAGTTTGGCACAAGGGTTGATTCTCAGAGCCCTGATGTTGCCTCTTAACAGACTGGCTTTGGATTTGTGACTTTGCTGGGCAGACTCCTTGTCTCTTGTGTAGTACCCTTAGGCCATACATCCTGCAGTTGGTGATAGACTATAAAAAGGTCTACTCAATAAATAGCTCTAGATGCACAAACATACCCCCTCAGACAGACACACAAATTTAGTACATGACATTTGTTCAAAAATCTCCATACTAGCCATACTTACTTTGTTTGTCACAGGGCACTTCCTGGGGATTAATGGTTTCTGAGGTTAATGGCCCTAGGCTATGCTCTGGGCCATCAACTTTTCAAAGCTGCTCATTAATTCACACGAAATGCCAAGCATCAAATTGATAATAGCTTTATTTGGGTTCTCTTTTTAAAAAAATCCAGTTCAGGAGTCCTACATTTAGAACTTAATGACACTGCATCTCCTACTGTTTGCTGATATTTCCACTCAATGTCAACTCAAGAGGGCCATGCTTAACAGCATTTGAAGGGGGAAAAAAGTGTGCCTGGGGAGCTGTTGGAAGTTGAACACTCTTCCTGAATGCAAGATGCACAACTGACTGGGAAACTATGCTATTGCAGGCAACATCTGTTTGCTAGGACTCACAGATCGTCTTACTTTGATTTGCACACAAGCCAAAAAATGTAGGAACATCACAGACTTGCTGTTGACTTTTTTTTTCTTCCAAGAAGAGAAAGAAGTGTTGTTTTGTGTTTAGATAATTGGGTTTCAAACATTATGCAGATGTGAAGTGCGTTGTTATATCATTGCCAAGCCCCAAAGGGCTGTCAGTTAAATTATTCTGAATAATGCTAACTGTATTCTGATGTAGAGCTGCTCCAAATTAGCATTATGAGAACCTCCAACTATGAGATCAAGGTTTCAATTTTCTCTTTCCTCCTTTCCCAGGTACAGGGAAGAAATGTTAAGCTTCTAGTCTCATTTCTTAACAATCCACCGTTTTCTTGTATTTTTTTCCAAATATGAAATGATGATTTGCACACTATGGGTCCAGGATATCTGCGGAACTGTCTTTCCCCAGTGGGTTTGGCCTGCTCCACTGATGCTGGCAGAAGGACCTACTAGAAATCCCATCAGCCAAGGAATTTTGGCAGGTGGGATCCAGGAAAAGAGCCTTTTCTGCCATGATTTCTGCCCTTTGGAACATCATGCCAAAGGAGGTGTTGAAGGAAAAAATCTTCATCAGGGTCCAGTCCAAGCCAGGAATATACAACATGGCAACTGCTTTAGAAAGAAGGTTGTAGTTTATTGAAGAGGAGAGCCAGACAGAAATATGGCTCTGGAAATAAAGAGAGAGCACATGTAGTAGGGAGTGGGTTTTCTTGGGGTTTTGTTTGGAGTTGTTCCTGTGTCATGAACTTTGACCTGAGTTTGAGTGTGCCTTTCTGGTATCCTGATGATGGTGGGTTATTCCTATTATGTCCTGTCTTAGAGTTTGGGTGAGGTATGTAGATTTTAAGGGTCTTTGTCTTCCTGATCTCTTCAGCTTCTAGCTGGAAGGCTCCAACCTTCCTGAATGGATTATTACACCTGCATTTCTAAAAACTGGTTTCTGCTGAGTTGTCTGGCTGGGGGTGTGTGTGGAGAAGTTTCTGCCTTTTTAAAGATCTTCTCCATTATTCCTTTGGGGAAATATATTCTGCCTTTTTAATATTCCCAAAAATATTTCTTTTATCTGGATTCTTCCCACAGAGGTAAGATCTACACTTTTTCCGTTAGCCTTCAGGAAATGCCTTAAAACCTGACTATGCCGCCTGTTATCAGGTCCTGAAGGATAAGCTGCTGGCTGGGAGTGATTGATACACTAACAGAGAAGGCACCTCAACTCTCCCCTCCAAACCCATGTTTTCTTTTAATTTTTGTAATTTTTAATCCATTTTATATTTATAATCACTGAATGTTTGTTTTATCTTGGTGTATGCTGCTTAGAGGGACGCGGTGGCTCAGTGGGTTAGGACGCTGAGCTTGTCGATCAGAAGGTCGGCAGTTTGGCGGGTCGAATCCGGAGTGCCGCGTAACAGAGTGAGCGCCTGTTACTCGTCCCAGCTTCTGCCAACCTAGCAGTTCGAAAGCACGTAAAAATCTTGTTGACACAATATTGTTTTTATAGCTTTCTTTAATTAAATGAAAAATAAAAAACCCTGATGTTAAAATACATTCAATGTAATGTATTTACTACCCTAATACCCTAGAAATCAAAGCAAATGGAAGAATGCAACAAAACCTAGAAATAAAAGCAAATAATTCCTTAGAAATAAAAGCAAATGGAAGAATGCAACAAACACAAACACACACATACAGACACCCCCCCCAACGCACACAGAGTCACACACACACATACACACACACAAACACACACACACACACAGAGAGAGAGAGAGAGAGAGAAGAGTGTTCTTTCAGTTCGAAAAAGACATTCTATTTTGCAGGTCATCTGTGAACATGGAGAGAGAGACAGAGAGAGAGAGAGAATAAAAAAAATAAAAAAATAAAAAAAGAAAGAGGGTTCTTTCAGTTTGAAAAAGACATGCTGTTATGCAGGTCATCTGTGAACATGGAGGTGGTTCTGCATTCCCAGTTTGGAAGTGCAAAGTCAAGTGCAATGGAGGCACTGAAAGTCCATTTAGTGATACTGCTCACAATTTTCTATCAGTTCTTGGCAGTGCCTGTCTTCAAATCCAGTGGAAACTTCACAGTACAGGGGCTTGCTAGTAGATTCTGTCAGCAGCTGCAGCTTCTAGTTCCTTTGGTTGGGTGTCCCAGTGGCAATAGGGTTTCTTCTACAGCAACTTTGAAGTGCTTGCATGGTTAACCTTGCGGTCTATTCCCGTACACTGTAGAACAACTGGTGAGGCATACGGTTATCCATTCTGACCACTGCATGCCTCGCCAGTTCCATCTGGCCTCTGATATTTGGGGAGTCAATGCTGGCGGACTCCATATGATCCAAGATCAGGTAGGAGTCATGCCAAGGAGGCAGTGGAGAGCGCAAGAGTGAAATTTGATTAATCTCTTTCATTCAATTGGCCAGGGCCAGAGTTCACATGCTGGGATAAACAAATCCCCTATTTCACCCAGAATAGAAGAGCCATCAACTATGCTCACCTGATTTGGCCCTTCTGCTGAGATGGTTTAACAGGATGTGGCCATTGGGTGTGTTATAACAACAGAATAACAGAGCTGGAAGGGACCTTGGAGGTCTTCTAGTCCATCCCCCTGCTCAAGTAGGAGACCCTACACCATATCACACAAATGCTTGTCCAATCTCTTCTTTAAAATCTCCAGTGGAGGAACATCCACAACTTCTTGAGGCACGCCGTTCCACTTATTAATTGTTCTAACTCAGGAAATTTCTCCTTAGTTCTAATTTGGATCTGTCCTTGATTAGTTTTCATTCATTGCTTCTTGTCCTGCCTTCAGGCACCTTGGAGAAGGCCTCTGCGTCCAGGTGGGAGTTGGGAACCAAAGGTGAATAGGACATGGCAGTGCTATCCTCCTGAACAAAGTTCTTGTGATTCAAATATAGTAGCTTGGATAAATAAATATGTCTTCACTAATTTGGAGGGGGAAAAAATCCAATAAAGAGTATGGTTCAGGGAGAAAGTCCAGTGAATGAATTATCACTTATACTTCCTATCCATTCCCAAAATCAAAATTCTGAACAGGACCTGAGGCTAAAAAAGGCTGTGTATTTTTTCCCCCAAGTTATCTATAATACAGGATCTTTTTTCAATTCTCACCAGGTCTCTTAGAACATATTTACTTATCTTTGCCAGGCATGATGG
Organism: Vipera berus; assembly: GCF_964194415.1. Taxonomy (NCBI): domain Eukaryota; kingdom Metazoa; phylum Chordata; class Lepidosauria; order Squamata; family Viperidae; genus Vipera; species Vipera berus. The sequence goes on along the minus strand of NC_138207.1, from coordinate 14,545,691 downwards.
GGAGATCAATAAACAGAGCAGTTCTAATAGTGAATCCTGGATGTCAGAGGCTTAGATTTCACAATATAGAATGCCTCCTCAGATAATTAAACTTTAGATGGGCTTCTTTACTTTCCTGGTTTAAAAACAGATTGCCTTGATATCTGTCCTATTTAATTCTTTTGTTAATACAACAGTGGCTTTTCCAATCTCATGCGCGTTTAATGAACCATTAAAATCAGATGATATAAAAGGGGAATGGTAATACATATTTTAGAAGGTACCTTAAATTATTAGCCACATACCATGCATTTGATGATGAAACTTTCCACAAACATTTCACCCTGAAAGACACAAAAATACTCTTCCCATCTTTCTAGTTTTGGCTTCACAAAAATGCTTCTCTCATCTTTCAGCTTCAGCTGTGGGATATTCACAACACCTAAAAGGAAATTCTTCTTAATGTGATGATAAATTTTGACACTATGTGAAATCGGCATGTCCCTCCACTGGGAGAATTTGAAAAGAAATCAACAAAACTCAGAGTTTAAGGCTATCGGTGGCTTCTAGCTACAATGAGCATGCATACTTTCAGAGTTCATATGAACTTGACTGGAATGCTGCTGTCATGTCTTATTTTGAACTTGTAGTGTTCATCTTCCTCTCTTCCACTCAAGCAAACAAGCAAACTGGCTTTTAGTCCAATTTGCCAGAGTTTGTTGTATTTTCTCTGGCTGCTATTACGCTAGATAAACAGATATGTGTAAAGTATTTTATCTCCATCCACTGCAGCTGCTTCTTTCTTTTCTATAAGATGCATTTTCATATTGTGCTGGAAATACACAGTAGTATGCAATAGCATGCTGCAATGGCATACTGCAGTAGTATGACTGTACCATGTCATACTATTCCATGTTATATAGAATTGCTTTTAAGGCTGTAAAGCATTGAAAAATGGTTCTTCATAAAACAAGGTGGTGTGAACGAAGAATTAAAAGAACTCTGGGAAGTTCATGAAGGTGCTTTGAAGGCTGTTTTTGGCTGTCAGTGTCTCTATAAAATAGAATAGAATTACAGAGTCAGAAGGGACCTTGGAGGTCATCTAGTCCAACCCACTGCTCTAGAAGAAAACCCTATACCATTTCAGACAAATGGTTGTCCAATCTCTTCTTAAAAGCTTCCAGTGTTGGAGCATTCACAACTTCTGGAGGCAGGTTGTTCCATTGATTAATTGTTCTAGCTGCCAGAAAATTTCTTCTTAGTTCTAGGTTGCTTCTCTCCTTGATTAGTTTCCATCCATTGCTTCTTGTCCTGCCCATGAATTTTGGGAAGTGCATGAAGGTGCTTTGAAGGCTGTTTTGGTTGTCAGTGTGTCTACGTTTATGCACAGAGAAAAATTTCTGCTGGAATCGTAGGTGGAGTATTGTGTCTGTATGTCTATGGAGATTCTCAATCATACAGGTCATGCTTGTCCCAAATGGGCTTTTTTCAAATTCAGAACTGAAGAAGTTTCTTGGAGGAGAAGCGAAATGTTTTCAAAGGGAAAAAAAAAAACACCACACACACAACAAAGTCCAGCTGCCTTTTGAAAAAAGCACCTTTGGGACTATTGTGTCTGTGTATACACAAACATGCACAGATACCTAGGAACAGGTATTTGAAAGAGCCAGATGAACTTTCAAGGACATAAGTGTTTTAATATCTCAGAGACAAGTTCTTTGACAATACACTTCTTTCTAATGTTTTTCATAGTGGTATTTTTCATTGTCCCATGTTGCAAATGGGTATTTTAATTTCTCAGAGAAGAACAGTCTAGGCTAACTTTTCTCAGGTTAGGTAAAGGTAAAGGTTCCCCCGCACATGCGTGCTAGTCGTTTCCGACTCTAGGGGCCGGTGCTCATCTCCGTTTCAAAGCCGAAGAGCCAGCGCTTGTCCGAGGACGTCTCCATGGTCATGTGGCCGGCATGACTAGACGCCAAAGGCGCACGGAACGCTGTTACCTTCCCACAGGAGTGGTCCCTATTTTTTTACTTGCATTTTTACGTGCTTTCGAACTGCTAGGTTGGCAGAAGCTGGGACGAGTAACAGGCGCTCACTCTGTTACGCGGCACTCGGGATTCGACCCGCCAAACTGCTGACCTTCTGATCGACAAGCTCAGTGTCCTAACCCACTGAGCCACCGCGTCCCTTTTTCTCAGGTTGGTTCCCTGGTTATCCTGAACAGGAAGAATATAACTGGACTTCCTGACTCATTGTGACTTTTTTTTTAAGCTCATCTACAACTTATAATTGATGGGTAGAATTTGTCAGTTTCTTTTATTTCCTGCGGTTCATTTATTACTATTTTTATTATGATTATTTCTGACTGTTTTCAATTGCATCTTTTATGACAGGTTTGATGATACTTTTCTACACCGCTGGGATAACCTCGGGGAGGATATTTATATATTTGTAATATAATGTTAAGGGACGCGGTGGCTCAGTGGGTTAGGACGCTGAGCTTGTCGATCAGAAGGTCGGCAGTTTGGCGGGTCAAATCCCAAGTGCCGTGTAACAGAGTGAGCGCCTGTTACTCGTCCCAGCTTCTGCCAACCTAGCAGTTCGAAAGCACGTAAAAATGCAAGTAGAAAAATAGGGACTACTACAGTGGGAAGGTAACACCGCTCCGTGCGCCTTTGGCGTCTAGTCATGCCGGCCACATGACCACGGAGACGTCCTCGGACAAGCGCTGGCTCTTCAGCTTTGAAACGGAGATTAGCACCGGTGTTCTGTACCAGCCTGCTACCGGCCTTGCAGAAAGGCAACCCCTGTACAAACGGCAGAGGCTGGAAAGCGTCTGAGGCTGGAAAACGTCTGCCAAGTTTATTACACAAACAAACAACAAAACATGAAACAAGATACCGGAGCTTTGATCCTCAAACGGAGCGGTTGCTTTCAGCAACCAGCCCTTCCCCAAACACTCCCTTTATTAGAGTTCAGGGCGTGGCCTCCCTGTGCCTCCTTCCGAGAAGTCCCACAGCCTTTCTCTGCTTGCTCCTGCTTGACTGCCTCCTGCGTCGGGCGTCCTTGAACAGGGCCAGCTGTGGGTCATCATCATCCGCACTGTCGGGCTCGCGCAGCTGAGTCTCCACCAAGTAAGAGGGCCCTGGCTGGGGGCTCTGCGAAGCCTCCAAGCCATCATCAGCAAGTTCGTCTTCAACACCCTCCTCCTCCCCCTCGTCTGAGTCATCCGAGTCATCCGACCCGGCTGCCGGACCCACAGGCTGACCCTGAATCACAACAACCGGCCCCTAGAGTTGGAAACGACTAGCACGCATGTGCAGGGGAACCTTTACCTTTACCTAATATAATGTTTATATATTTTAATTACATGTGATAAAACTTTGTAGACAGAACTCCTTGAGCATTGACCTGTGTTGTATTTTGCGTTTCCTGGGCTTTTCTCAAGTCTTAACTTTCTGCTTCTACTTGGCCCTTTGAACTATTTTCTTCATCTCTTTACTGACTGTAGCATATCTTAGTACCTTCCAGATGATCGGGTGGTATAGAAGGAATCGACCACATTGGACCAGGATTACACAAAAAAGCATCCAGAATGTACAGTAGATTCTAGCTAAGATTCGACTCTCTTTTCTCTCCAAACTAGATGTTTTCTTTTGCTTGTAGGCTTCAGTTATTTACACCTGTCACTCATTTACGTGCTGGTTTCTCTGTTTAGCAGCAAACTTCTCTTGGATCAATAAGGATGTTTCTGATCTTTGGAGTGTCACCGAGTATGAAATTCAGATACAGCAAGCAGTACACTGAAAACTATCAGACCTAGGAAGCGCCTGATGAAAATTGTAATAGTGAATAGAAGGACAAAGCTTGGTGTTTCTTGGAATGCTCACAAGACGCACCTAATTATGTGACACCATACCAGGTCACAACAATTTGCACTTTAGGATAATTAATACTATTTTGAAATCCCGCATTCCCCTTGTATGTCTTTCTGACTGGATCCATAGATCTGGCTTAGGTATATTTGCGATTTTATGCAACGTTTGATCCATTCATTGGTGTTTGTGAACCACGTGCATGGCTCATTGTGAGGTGAGAACCTGTCCTGATTAACACAATGAGTAATGCATAAACCTAGTTTCTTTCTCTACATCATGATTTTCAAAGCCCTCTTACTTTATGCACCCCTACTGAGAATAAAATAACATTTAACATCAGATGTCTTAATTGGCTCATGCTTCAACTCAAGAAGGAAAAAGAGATCAGATTCAACTTACTGGTTCCAAATGAGTAGAAAAAGAAGAAACAGAGCAGAGATCTCACAGTTAATTATTGTTCATGTGGAAAGATTATTCTTGGATATCCTGAGTTTCCACCTGAGCTTCTTGACCTTGTGCTGATCTTATAATATTATTAGACCATTGCTGTTGTGGTTGATGTGTCTCAATCTGGTGGCATCAATACTGATAATAACAAAATGTTGGAAAAAATGAAAGGAGTCTTCTAGTGACTCCTTCCCAATGTAGCAAAAATAACTGAGGTTTGCAATTCATGTGAATGGCTTTGTTACTATCCCTGAGAAAAAAGCATTCTAGTATAGGTATACGTAAGTCATGTGCATCTTTTGGGCCTCCAGCTTTCTTCCCCTGCTTTTCATATAACTTATGACTTGGAAGGAAGAAAAACTTTCCCTTTGGTCATAGTTTTACCAAATCTTTCAGATGTAGCTGATCACAATTTTCATTTTAGCACAAGTATGAAGCAGTGTATGAAAAAGGGCAAACCATTAGAACAGTGCTTTTCAACCAGTGGTACGGGTACCACCTGTGGTACATTGGCACCTGGCAGGTGATATGTGACCATCCGAGAAAAGTGGTAGCGGGGGAGGGGAATGAGCTGAACCAGTGGCAGCACCGCACAAGCCTGAGTGAGAGATGGCTGGAGCTGCAGGGCTGTCAGGGCTCAGCGGAAGTGCCAAGATCAGTGCCACTTTTCAGCTGATCGGCGCTTCTTCGGGACTGTCAGCTGGAGCTCGGCACGGATCCTGGTGCTTCTGCTGAGCCCTGAAGAAGCACCAATCATCTGGAATGTTGCAGCATTTCCAGGGTCGGGTGATTTACATTCAGATGCTTGGCAACTGATTCATATTTATGACGGTCACAGTGTCCCAGGGTCATGTGAAGTGACCAAACCCTGCTGTGACCACCCAGCAGAGGGGGGGAAATAAAAACCAAACACCCCACCCCCACCCCACCCCTGCTGCCAATCCTCAACAGAGATGCTCACAACAATGAAAACCTTGAACAGGAGGAAGAGTGCCGCCAGGTGGGCAGGCTGTTGTCTTGCTCGGCTGTGGCTTGGGGGATACTTTTTTCAGTGCCATTGTAAATTTGAACAGTCCTCTTTTTTTTTGGTCATCAAGTTTTTGACACTTTGCTAGGCGACTGGTGGTACTCGGATGTTGCCATATCCTAAAAGTGTACAATGGGTGAAAAGGTTAAAAAGCCCTGCATTAGAAAGTCTCAGCTCCAACCTGTTGCCTTCAACCCCTAATTTTCTCAGCAATGTGGAATACTTAAAGTTGGTCCATGCATCTGGATGGTACCCAGGCTTGTCAAGATGACCATAGGGGAAAAAAACAAAATAAAAATGTTTTTATATTGCATTAATTTAGTCTTAGCTTTATGATAGTCCAATTAAAGCTCTATCAGAATGGCTTTAATTTACTAATAGCTCACTTATTTTGATGATTTCAACTGATTTATCAAAACTATAATTATGTATGGATCCAAATGACTGCAATAATTAAGCTAAAATTGTTAAAGAAAACACTAAAACTTCACAGTAGTAAAATTTAACAAAGAAAGCCTGTTGAAAAAGGGTAAATATTTTAACAGCTAACTGAAATATGAATTCTGTGATGTATTACGTTAATTTCATTATTTTAAAATAATAATAATAATAATCATAATAATAATAATAATAATAATAATAATTAATAACAATAAATAATAATAATAATAATAATAATAATTAATAACAATAAATAATAATAATAATAATAATAATAACAATTAATAATAATAATAATAATAATAATAATAATTAATAATAACAATAAATAATAATAATAATAATAATAATAATAACAACAATTAATAATAATAATAATAATAATAATAATAATAATAATAATAATAATAATAATAATAATAATAAATGCAGCTTCCTACAATAACTCCAGCAAAGCTACAAAAAACTGTGCTACTCGGAAGATCTTACATTTTAAGGAGATACCTGGTTGATACCTAGGATGCTGGCAACAACCTGTATCAGCCATTAGTGCCAGTCAATTTGAGTGTTCAGTTGACTGAGGTTCATGTTTAATAATGAATAAAAGTTTAATAGTAATAATAATCCCAAACTATATCAGGTCTTGAAAACCACAAACTATGATTTCTAGGGTTACAATTCTCTAATAGCTATTTATTTTTTCACTTTTGTTATTTTAGGGCTTCTCAATCTCCATTTTTAAATTGTCAGATGTCCAATATTCTCATTAAGGGGTTGGAGATGGTAAATTTATTTAGAATGATTAGATGGTAATTTTGATACATCTGTTAAAAGCTTTTTATTATTATTTTTTTGTGGGGGGAGGAGGAAGATGCAATTCAGGTGATATAATAGGAGGTGTAAATGCAAAAAAGAAAGTATTTGAAGAGAAGGTTTGTACTGAATTAGAAACTATATGAGAATTGTTTAAATGAATAACCTAATAAGTACATATAGACAGAAGAGGGTTTTCTTGAGCTTCAGATAGTCCTGATCCTGTTGGCTTTAGGAGCTTCATGAAGAATTGGTTTTCCTTCCAGTTGCTTGTGTAGAACCCATTTTTGTTGTGTGGTATGTGAGTTATTTTTCCAAGGTGCAGGTCTTATTGATTCTTATTTGTACTGTGACATTTTTTAAAACCCTAATATTGATCCTGAAGAGACACTACATGAAGGATGTTATACTTTTCAGGTCTCACCTTATTGCTGTAGCAATAAGGATTGATGAAGTCCAGTAGTTACATACTGTATTCTGGTGGTCAATATAACTCAAAAGATCACACAGGATAAACGTAATGTAAACAGAAAAACTCTGACCCCCAAGAAGACTAATGGTGGATGACATGTAAAACCTTGTGATCAGGGTGTGGCACAATGTAACATCTGTGCATCTCTGGGAGCTTAAGATAGAGTTGGCTGTATACAAGTTAAAAACTATACCTTGTTAGCCAGCCAACATCAGTTGATGAATTGGTGGCCATAAAACTTCATAATATAATGAACAGATCAGGAAGCAGAACACCACTTCATTCCCTTCAGTGCCACAAATGAGATCACCTTTTCATGTCTTTGCTTGATCTTCTAGGTATGGAAAGAGAATCTTATTTTTGTTCCAAGCAATTTTATTAGGGTTCCTTGGATGTTATGAATCAGAACATATAGTTTCATCCATAGCATTTTCATTAGGGATTCCTTGGATACTTTGAATCGGAATATATAGGTTCAGCCATGCAGAATAATGGAAAGTGCAAACCAACCTTGTATTAAATCTGCTGCATTTTCATGTAACCATTTCTAACATTTTCAGGCTCAGTGTCACAACAATTCAGTGTTCTAGAAATAACTAAATTTTGCACTGCTGTGATCCAATAAACTATCTAGGGAATTTAGTCCATCTGCAAAGTTATTTTCCTTGATTTAAAAACAACAGATGAAAATAGATGAACATTTATTTCCCAGATAATGATATAAAGGGGAAAAAGGGGAAAAAAAGAAGAGTATGTCATGAGCAAATCATGATACAGAATAAAAAAATGTATAATATTTTTTTATTGCAGGGCATCTACAGCAGTGCAATTCGACTAAATTTACTCACAAGCGAGTTCACTGAATAAAATAGTGGTTGGGTTTTTTTTTCAAATTAAGTGTGTATAATATTGCAACTTAAGATTCCAAAGCAGGAAGGAAATGCAGCTTATTGCTAAATAAAACTTGCACGAAAAGATCTATAATTTAATAGCAATTTCTCATTCATTGTTAATCTTTGCTCTTGGCCTGTAATCTGTCCAGAACTATTTTTATGAAAGGAGTTACAATTTCAGTACAAAAATACTTTTGGGAGATCAATAGTCTGAGCTCTTGATTTGTGAGGCATAAGAAGGGCTGGACATGAAATTGGAGAATCAGAACCACCAAAAGCTGTTCCATCAGACATCATGGAGAGTGATTATGGCTGTTTTCCTACTACTGTCCCACATTAAAATCAGTCCTTGTCCTCCAGGCTGAGACGCAGTTCAGGTAGTCTTATTTTGTGAGCACAATTGGGACTGGCAACTCAGTTGTTAAGTAAAGTGGCTACTAAGTGAAAATAGAACTGTGCTTATGAACTTACTTCAGCTTTTCTTGACTTTGCAGACCTGCAAAGGTTGTAAATATGGTCATTGCTTGCAGAGTTATACTTTCATCACTGTCATAACTGCAAATGGTCTGTCCAAGGTAGTTGCTAAATGAGGAGTGGTGTAAATTATGTAAGCATACTTTATAGAATAAAATAGAATAACAGAGTTGGGAGGGATGTTGGAGGTCATCTAGTCCAACACCCTGCTCAGGCAGGAAACCCTATACCATTTCAGACAAATGGTTGCCTAATCTCTTCTTTAAAACTTCCAGTGTTGGAGCATTCACAACTTTTGGAGGAAAGTCGTTCCACTGATTAATTGTTCTCACTGTCAGGAAATTTCTCCTTAGTTCTAGGTTGATTTCTCTCTTTGATTAGTTTTCATCCATTGCTTCTTGTCCTGCCCTCAGGTGCTTTGGAGAATAGCTTGATTCCTTTATGTTATGTAAACTTATTTTTCTGCTGACCCATTCTATTAGATGTTTTTTTATTAATTGTTATTAATTGTTATTTGTTATTAATTAATTAATATTAATTTTTTAATATTAATTGTATTAATTTTATTGGAATTGGGCTGTATTATTTAATTCTTTTTTAACTTTTGTACATTGTATTTTTACTGTATTTGCCCTGTACACCGCCCTGAATCCTTTGGGAGAAGGGCGGTATAGAAATTAAATTATTATTATTATTATTATTATTATTATTATTATTATTATTATTATTATTATTATTATTATTATTATTATTATTATTATTACATGTCATCAGGTTGATGTTGACTGTTAGCAATCGTATAGATAGATTTCTCCATAATGTACTGTCCTTAATCTGAATAGTCTGTTAACATAACCACAAGGAAGCATCCTAAGGCTTCTCAGGAGTATCTTATCCACTTGATAGATTAGATGAATTTGGAATGTACAGCCATGAAAAGAGAAAAATATAATAGCACACTTAAAATAATGATTTGTTCATTAGATGTACTGAATTGCCCATCTTCAATTAGGAACTCAAAGCACCCTCCTCCTCTTTTCCCCCATAAGTGGTAAATTGGGTTTCAAAATAACAATTGTGCTAAACTCATCCAGTGATATTCCCAGAGCTAAAGGGTGAGGGACTAGAACTTGGATCTCCCCACTGCTAGTTCCACACCTTAACAACTACACTATAATGACTCTATCTACATTTGGAAGGCAAAGCATGTTTTCTATTGTTCTAGGGCAGAGGTTCCCAACCGGGGGTGCAAGACAATATTCCAGGGGCGGCAAAAACGTGGGTTCAGGAATTTTAAAATTATAGTGTATATGCATAACCAGGTATTACTTTTGTAAGGGGTTGATAATATATCAAAAGTGTTCTAGGCGTGTGCGCTCCTCTTTGCTGAGTGTGTTCACACAGAATAGACAGCTCTTTGACTGAGATTATTTTACTTAAATTCCTGCATTGAGCAGAGCAGTGTTTCTCAGCCTTAGTACCTTTAAGATGGAATGGCCTTCAACTCCCAGAATTCTCTAGTCAGACTGTGTGTAAAATGTGCTCACACATTTTACACACAGACATTTGACAGCTTAAATGGTCCTTTTCACTTTTGTGATTCTTTTTTTTCTTTTAAAAATTTCTTCAAAATTCAGGATAAAATAAAACTTTCTATGCATACATGACTTAAAATTGCATCTGAGGTGCTTTTTTTTAAATGCAAAATTGCTTCATTCCTTTGAAAAAGTTCAGATTCTTATATGTAAACAGTACCTTATTACAAACCCCAAGATAATAAGAGAACTTGCTTGCAGTTTTAAAGAAGAGAAATAGTGTCAGGAAATTTAGGTGAGAGTGGACAAAGAAAAAAAGATGGTCCCAAGCAAGCAAATAGGACAGCTGTATTCTTTAATTGTGCCAGATTAATAAAATATAATTTTTACAGCCCGTTTGCAACAGGCCACTGGGGAATTCATTTTATTACTGTTTTGGGTGTCTTCTAGTTAATAAATTCATGTCTTCTGAGGATAAGCATTCAAATCCCAGATACAAGTTTATTAAAATTGTAATAGTTCTTGGAGACTATAAAAGGAAATGAAGTGCACAAAATGTGCATTTCCAGAGCATGGCTTTCAAGCCGTTTTTTACATGACTAATTTTCAACATTTCCACCAGAGGCTGTGCAGTGTGGCTGAAATTAAATAATAAATATTTAACCAACTTCAGTTCCTTATTTACACGCCTTCCAAATGTTGCTGCTTTTGTCCTTAATCCTTCATTAAATCATAAATGTTACAACATTATTGACATGTTAACTAGAGTCAGAATAAGCTTTCAAATGGTTTTTTGAACAGCGATTGAAAATTAAGGGTAACTTATTGTGCGACGTAAAAGGTCACTCTATATGTTTTACAAGAGGAGTTAGCCCTTCTCAAAACAATTTTTAGACATGGATAGCACATGCATCTAATAAATAAACAAGCAAGCAAGTAACGAACTTTTTCCCAAATAAGTTGTACTTAAACTTGATAGTAGTCCTATTTTCCACAATATGATTTACCCAGTCACAACCCCTTATTGATAACTCTAGTAGTATACCTCACAGTTGGGGGCACTGTGGTGTGTGTGTGTGTGTGTGTGTGTGTGTGTGTGAATTATGTCAAATTGTTGTAAGTTGTGAAGTCGTGTCCGACCCATCGAGACCCCATGGACAATGTTCCTTCAGGCCTTCCTGTCTTCTACCAATGTCAAATTGGCAGACACACAAATTGGCAGTGCCATATTTTAACAGATGTGCAAGGCACATAAAAAGGGGGAAAGAGAGTTTACTGTGTAGTAATTTTCATATTTTCCCCCTGCTAGCACAGATGTTCAGACTAACTAGATCAAAAGACACAATTTAGGGGGCACATTTATTTATTTGTTAAGATTATTTTGACCATGAGACTCTTGGTGATTAACAAGAATAAGATGTCCATTGTGCTATAATATACTCAATAGAATATGCTAATATACTATATTAGTATACTAATACAGGGCTTTTCAACCAGTGGGACGGGTACCACCTGTGGTACATTGGCACCTGGCAAGTGGTATGCGACCATCCTAGAAAAGTGGTAGCGGGGGAGGGGAATGAGCTGAATTGGTGGCAGCACCACACAAGCCTGAGCGAGAGATGGCTGGAACTGCAGGTCTGTCAGGGCTCAGCGGAAGCACCAAGATCAGTGCCAGGCTCCAGCTGGAGCTCAGCACTGATCCCGGCACTTCTGCTGAGCCCAGAAGAAGCACCGATAAGCTGGAATGTTGCAACATCTCCAGAGTCTTGTGATTTACATTCAGATGCTTGGCAACTGATTCATATTTATGATGGTCACAGTGTCCCAGGGTCATGTGAAGTGACCAAAACCTGCTGCAACCACCCAGCAGGGGGGGAAATAAAAACCAAACACCCCCCACCCCAACCCCACTGCCAATCCTCAACAGAAATGCTCACAACAATGTAAACCTCGGACAGGAGGAAGGGCGCTGCTGGGCGGACAGGCAGGTGTCTTGCTCAGCTGAGGCTTGGGGGGCACTTTTTTCAGTGGCATTGTTACTTTGAACAGTCACTAAGCAAACTGTTGTAAATCAAGGACTACCTGTACTTCATCACTTTTTTTCCTTTTTGGGAGGGGGGGTCATCAAGTTTTTGACACCTTGCTAGGCAACTGCTGGTACTCGGATGTTGCCATATCCTAAAAGTGGTACAATGGGTGAAAAGGTTGAAAATCCCTGTACTAATATACTAAAAAATATAATAAGATGATAAGAACTTTGTTTCAATATCCTTTCGGAACATTATCAACTTTGAAGTAAGCTGGGTATTTCCACAAATGGATGCCACAATGGAGAAACATCCCTTCCCAGCCTCCTCCCACTGGTGAACTACCATCATTTTTTCCTTATGTTGTTAGTATTGGATGGGCCAAATCCTTCTTTCTTCAAAAACTGACTGGCATCACATGAATCTGACACAATAGTGGGCAAGATATCATAAACTCTTAATAATAATTATAATAATATAATTATTAATTAACTTATATTAATAGTATAATAATTCTGTGTCTGACACCGATAACATACAATAGTATCTATCTTTCTCCTGATCTCTTCCTTTTCTGCTATGACCATTCTTCAGAAATTTGAGTGTGGGAATGGATGGGTTAAGTCATGAAGGTGTATTTGGAATTAACTTGTAGGTGACAAGATATTTGTTCAAGAATATGTGGAACCACATGCAAGCTTGGGTCTCCCAAGTTGGAACTGGAGAGGAAGAAAATTTATTATCTCTGAAGAGACAACATTTTCTGGGTTCTTTCTAGAAAATCATCATGGTATTATGAAGAACATTGTCATGTTCTTCCCTATATTTAGATTCTATTTGGATTACGGAATTTGTGGCTTTCCAGATGTTCTTCTATTTGAACTTTTAGCAACTCTGGCTAGCAAGGCCAATAGTAAGGAATACTAGATATATAACACAGCAGCATCTGGAGATCTAAAGACAGCTTTATGGCAAGAACAGATATTTTGAGAGTACATAAGAACAAAATTGGATTAAAAGATGGAGGAAGGGGACCATCAAGCAAGGAATAACATTAAAGGAGGATGAAGGATCTGACCTTATACTACTTGGAGGACCCTGAATAGGCTGAGAGTTGGAGTGCCTAAATATAAAACGAACATGCTCAATTGGTGGCTGTGACTGGTTAACAATACACTATGTAAATGTGGAGAGAGACACAGTTCGGCCCGTCTGCTGGTATGTTGGCTACTACCTGCAAACATGTACTGATAATGACCTATTTTTGGCCAATGACAAAGCCAAGAAGGTGGCTTCATTCTGGCAGTTTAAAGTTTGATCTAATCACAGAAAAAGAAGAAGAATCTGGAGGATGGCATAGCTGTTCTAGACATATATCTTATCTGTCCCGATGATGACCTTTTCACTAATAAGGTTGGTCTTGTTCAATATTTAGAGAGATTCTAAAATATATCTCAGTATCCAGACATAATTAGTGTACTCCTACTGACAGAAAAAAGGATAGCTACACTTTGCTAATTTCTTCAAGATGAGTCAGTCAATAGCTTTTTCATACTGATGGGCTTTTAGTGTCAGATAGCTTTATTTCTGATCACTTCTGGTAATATTCAGATTTGTTCATTCATCCATCCATCCATTGCATTTGCCTATTAATTTATCATTTTAAAACCTCCATGGTAATTCATGTGTAAATGTGTTGTCAGAGATTATATCACAATCTTATTTCTGAAAATAATTTTTTAAAAACATGTTTTGATGTTTTCTGATTTTTCTTCAGCGAAGAATTGTATATCTGTATTTGTGGTCCAACAGTCATGAATCAAGATAAATTAGAGCAGAATGTGCAAACATAGATTAAATGGGACTATCATTACCTTTTTCCTTGCTTAGGTAATGCTGCTAATTTTTGAGATATTTTGTGCTTATGCATTGGGCTAAGTAGTGCTGCTCAAGGGACCTATAATAAGGTAATCAAACTAAAATTGCTTATGAGAAGTGATAGGTTGGAGTTGAATCATATTTGAAACTCATGCCATATAACTAAGAAGATGCCTTTTTAAATAGGCAATACTTCACCTTGGGGAACTCTAAGCAGGACAATTGTCAGAATCCATTTATATCACATTTCATAAATGTATAGGTAGAATATTGTGCTTATTCTGGGGATTCTGCCATCTCTCCAAGGGGGGGGGGAGAGGATGGTTACTCAGATTGCAATAGGCTGTCTTCAAACACCAGGGAAGCTTTTGATCTGGGGGGGACCGTGGGAGAGAGAGATCTGGATCGCATCTCCATTTACAACTGAAAAGGAAGAAGCAATAACAATAAACACAAGGAGAGTTCCCTTTCCCACGAAAGGGCCTGACACCTAAGTAAATGATGGGAGCCTGACCAAATGGATGAGGGGAGGGGGTTGAAATGGGAATGCTTTATATAGGATTGAAATGTAACTCTGTTAGATCCCGTCTTGTATTGCCACAATCGATCTCATCCTAGTAAACTTTTCCTTTTTGGACAAACTTGCATCCAAGAGTTCTTATTTCCTAAGATGTGGATTGAGGTGGGTCCTGACAACAATATTGATTTTTTTCTTCCTTATTATGACTCACATTCCAGTCTTGTGCTACATGCTAAATATACAGAAATCTGGATGTTGAAAATACTTGCCTTAAAATTCATGCATATATGCTCTTTCATAAGAAAGTCCTGTCCTCCAACTACTGTATAGTTATATTAGAAAAGAAAGGACATTCTATGTCAGCTTCGAAATAATTGTTTCAAAATTAATTGGCATTAAGGAAGACAGAATAATTGAAAAGCTATCCTCAAGAAAATTAAGATCATGACTAAAACCTGGTTGATGGGAAGCCAAAACAGAGTAGATTAAGCATCTGATCAAAAGACAGCTATAGAGAACCAGTTTGGTTAAGACACCAGGCTAGAAACTGGGAGAGTGTGAATTCTAATCCCACCTTAGGCACAAAGCCAGATGGTTGACCTTGGGCCCTCTCCTCTCTTGGTATTAGGAACAAAACTTTGCCAAGAAAAATTCATTGACTTGTGTAGGCAATCTCCAGGTGTCAATACTGATTCAAAGGCACAAAGAAACAAACATAGAGTTATAGTGAATAGATGGGCATGCTCTGACTTCTCATTGATGGCAAGTAAGACATAACTAATTTTAATTCATATTTACTACTGCAACTACAACCGCATGAAGGACAGTTGCAATCCCCCCTTTTCCTGTTGGACCAAAGGAGTGTTTTTTTTAAAAAAAAGCAAAATTTGGCAACTGAGGGTAAGAAGAGATGTGGCATTTGTTTTCTATCTCCAGTCATCTCAGAATTAACTCACTAGAAAGTTTTAGGATCTGGCAGGGAAATCTAGCAAAACTAAAACAGGGGTGTCCAATCTTGGCAACTTTAAAACTTGTGGACTTCAACTCCCAGAATTCCCCAGACAGCCATATAGCTAACAGTTTTCCTCTGTCAGTAGGACTATCCTAATAAGATCACGTGAAGTACTAATACCACTTTACAATGCCTTGGTAAGGCCACACCTGGAATACTGCATCCAGTTTTGGTCACCACGATGTAAAAAAGATGTTGAGACTCTAGAAAGAGTGCATAGAAGAGCAACAAAGATGATTAGGGGACTGGAGGCTAAAACATATAAGGAACGGTTGCTGGAATTGGGTATTTATTTATTTATTTATGTATGTGCAGTTTAACGAAGAGAAGGGTGAGGGGTGACATGATAGTAGTGTTCCAATATCTCAGGGGCTTCCACAAAGAAGAGGGAGCCAAGCTATTCTCCAAAGCACCTGAAAGCAGGACAAGAAGCAATGGATGGAAACTAGTCAAGGAGAGTAGCAACCTAGAACTAAGGAGAAACTTCCTGACAGTTAGAACAATTAACCAGTGGAACAACCTGCCTCCAGAAGTGGTGAATGCTCCAACACTGGAAGTTTTTAAGAAGAGACTGGACAGCCATTTGTCTGAAATGGTATAGGGTTTCCTGCCTGAGCAGGGGCTTGGACTAGATGACCTCCAAGGTCCCTTCCAACTTCTTCTTCTTCTTCTTCTTCTTCTTCTTCTTCTTCTTCTTCTTCTTCTTCTTCTTCTTCTTCTTCTTCTTCTTCTTCTTCTTCTTCTTCTTCTTCTTCTTCTTCTTCTTCTTCTTCTTCTTCTTCTTCTTCTTCTTCTTCTTCTTCTTCTTCTTCTTCTTCTTGTTATTAATTATTATTATGTCTGGATACTGACATATATTTTAGAGCAGGGGTCTTCAAACTGGCTGAGGAATTCTGGGAGCTGAAGTCCACAAGTCATAAAAGGGCCAAGTTTGAAGTCCCCTGTTTCAGAGTCTCTGTTAATTGTTGAATTCCCCACAGGTCTTAAAGTAGCCAAGATTGGACACTCCTGAACTAAAACTTCCTTAAAATCTGTTTCAGGATAAATAGCTGTTTCGAAAGCAATATCTATCAAGCCCAAGAGCCAGTTTGGTGTAGTCGTTGAGACATCAGGATGGAAACAGGAGAGAGTAAGTCAGGGGTCAGGCACACTGGCTGAGGAATTCTGGGAGTCAAGTCCACAAGTCATAAAAGGGCTAAATTTGAAGAGCAGGCAATGGCAAACTGGTTCCAAAAGTTCAGTAAGAAAACTGCAAGGAAATGACCTTGAAGGCATCTTCCCGGAATCTACCCATCCCCAATTCTCATGTTAAGTGATTTGACCTCCAATGCAGAGATTGGAACTGAAATGTTGTTATCAAGTTCTCAGACTTTCCTGTTCTTTTACAAATGTATCAACAGGACTTTTAAAAGCACATATCGAAAATGCAGGCCTTTGTTTCAAAAGTATGGAGGCGTGTAATATAAGAGAATGTGCTGAGATTAAGAAAGAAATAGGAGCGTCTCTAAACACAATCAAGAGATGAAAATTCCACTTTCAGGCTTATCAAATAAATGGATTCTTAATGCAAGAAAGATGTTCAAAGAGAGTCCACCATAATGAACTCATTCATACAGGACGGCTAGAAGGTTGCCATCTCAGCTTAAGATTCTGTACTCTAACTCCTACTTCTTGGCATTAAAACCCACAAAAGGATTTTTTTCTGTGTGTGAATCCTGATTGCTTGATTATCTTCAGGGCTTGACATGAGGATGGTTATCAGATCAAATGAAGAAACAGTAAGTGAATAGACCCTTAGGACAGCAAAACATCAGGGGCTGAACATTTTGTCCAGTTGCCTTTGACAAATGAATTAACTGTCAGAAATTTGCTTCATTGGGGGGAAAAGAAATTATTGTATGCAGATTTTATAAGGAAAGGTCCTTATATTCAGTTTTGCTCCATTTATTATTTACTTGACCGTGAATCCTTCTCCCACAAGAACAAGTCATGAATAGCATAGATTTTCTATTGTAACTGTTAAAAAAATAATCCTTTTTCACCCCTACGGGTAGTATGTGTCTTTCTCAATCTCATATCCTTTATCAGAAATTTGGGAATTTAAGGATTTGTGGTAGTAAGAATTATCATAAGGGCTCTATTAGCATCTTAAGAGTTGGCTGCAGATAGTTTATCCATGATCTTATGCCTCGTATTAGCTACTATGCTCTGTAATAAAAGAGAATAGTTGTCAAGATTGAAGCATTGCACAATGTTGCCACCCTTACTGCTTCTTAGCTTGCCAAAGCACTAGGGGGGAGGGGAGGAGGAAAATGGTATGCAGATTCCAGACAACAAGAAATCTGACCGTGTGAACCAAGGACGTTTCAGCAGGTATTTGCCAACTCATAGAGACACTTTTTCATAATAAACTTTTGACACTTGATTGGACAATGTGACACACACTAATAGGGGGAGGGAGAATTGTGTGTTTTCATTATAATGGTTCGCATGGGAAATAACCAGAGCTGGTTTTGCTTTCAATCGTGCTGAAATGATGTACTCAATAAAGTTTTGCATAAGGAGATTGGATCGTCTTGTTGGTGCTTACTTGGTTGGGTTCGTTAGTCGGAACCTTGACAATAGGTTACACATGCAGCTGTTTCTCAATTAGTGTGGATGCAGGTCTGCTCTCCGTTTATATGTTTCATATATCCCCTCTCTGGGGTTTAAGTATACTGTTGTAGAGTTCCTCAACAATGGATGTGGACCCTGATCATCTGGGCGACATCTAAACTGGCATGACTCTCATAGATTGTGTCATTCTCATACTTGAAGTAGGCAGTTGAAACATTAGGGGGCCTTTGTCCATGGTTTCCTACTGGTAAGGTAGATACCAGTTAGGATTTGAACTCTGGTCTCTGATATCAGAAGCGTCTCTCTCTCTCTCTCTCTCTCTCTCTCTCTCTCTCTCTCTCTCTCTCTCTCTCTCTCTCTCTCTCTCTCTCTCTCTCTCTCTGTGTGTGTGTGTGTGTGTGTGTGTGTGTGTGTGTTTCCATTTGTCTTTGTATTCAAACTTCAAAAAATTTGCCAAGGCTTTTTTTGCTGTGCATATACAGTTTTGTATGCACTGTCTTCCTTTAATAAACATGTTTTCTACCATAGCTTCTGTTTTTCAGCATTTCCAGTACATAGTTTTAAATTGCAAAAAATGCCACAGCATTCTGCACAACACAGATGATGGAATATAAGCTCATTCTAGTTCATTTATTGCAGAGATGGGGAACTTACAATTCTCTGGCTACTGCTGAATTATAATGGACTGGAAATAAAAACACCATTTTACTATGGCTTAGTTAGGAAACACAAATAAACAAATGCTGTTCAATCCAATTTGCTTCAGAATACTCATAAAGAAATCTTTTGCTAACCAATCAACAGCACTTAGTCATTTGCTAACATTATGCATGATTTCTAATTACTGGTCTGGTTTGTCACTGTTTAAAACAATCACAGCTAATTGCTCATATATAGATTTTCTTGTGGGCTGCAGTGATATTTTTAGTTGTATTGTTCCAGTTTCTTTTTAAACACCCCAAACTTCTCTGAACCATTACATCTTAAATTGGATTTTGAAAACAAGTATATTGTATTAAAATAATTAAGGGGAAGAGAACTTTCTATCCAACATTGTTTTAAAAAATACAACAGCAAAGCTAATGTCACGGTCTTTATTTCATGATTAGCAGAGATTTTTTAAAATCAACTTTTTGTTAATGAAACTTCGATTTAAAGAAGCATATCATTTCTTACAGCCTTTTATATCAGGAGCAAGGTCTGTATTTGAGTAGATATTTGCTGGCCTTTTTAGTTAAAAATGTAATGTCTGAATACACTAATGAATATAAAACAGTTAATGGGCTATGCAAATATCTTGGTAGTGAGTAATTTGTAGTCATTTTATTTGAGATGTATTTTTCTTCATTTGGCTGTTTTACATATTCCACCCTCATGTCTCTTTCCTTCCTTCTTGTTATGGAAATTCTTCCTATGTGAAGCTTTATATAGATTTTTAAATTGAAAGACAGTAGAGAAGGAGGAACAAAGTTGAAAGCTCAGTGGTTAGAGTTAGGTCTATTCCTCTTTAGAAGGAAAAAATAGCATTTTATTACAGGATTTCAAGAGGAACTGATGCCACTAGAATTGTGCTGTTTGCTTTCGTATCCTCCCTGCCAAATTCTTAATAAAATATGCATATTAAAACATCTGCATGAATGCTTTTGAACCTGCTCCTTATCTGAGAACAATTGTCTCTGCTTTCTTATAGTTTTCAGAGACTCTTCTGACCTTGAGCATGCAACCTCCTACACGATTGCTGCTCAGAGCTGCTTGTAGGTTCAATGGGAATACTATTGTCCCAGAAGAATTCTTATACTTTGCAGAAAATATAAGATGCCTGGTCTAGAAGAGTTGTATGTATCAGTTATGGTTACTTCTAGAAAAAGATGCTCTAACCTATAGCTTGGTTATCATTTATTTAAATTATTGAGTGTGCTGTACATAGGTTGTCTTTGTATATGTGGAACCTAAACCTAGTCCCGAATGCAATGGCTCAAGTACTCATGGAGCCTTCTGGTTTTACCCATGTACTATAACTGACTGCAGGGTTCAATTTGAGATGTTGTTTGTCACCTATATGGCTAAAGGCTTGGTATCTATGGAACCACTTAGTCCCAACATTTTCTTTAGCTCAGGAAGATCAAGTAAAAGTGACTCTTTCCATGTTCCCTTGCTCAGCAGTAGCCTTGGAGAGGACTTTTCAATCACTACAAATAAAATTGGTTTGACCATATATAATTATGAATGAGGACTATCTTGTAAAATAAATATTTGGATAGAGGGATTGAGAGTAAGAGAAAGACTGAGAAAGTGATGGTTGGATGGAGTTGATAAGAACCTGAAAAATAGAGAATGGATAAGTTTAAAGAATGGAAAAAATGTATAATGTATATATATGGTGGAAACAATGATAACTTACAAAACAAGAAAGATTATCTATCTATCTATCTATCTATCTATCTATCTATCTATCTATCTATCTATCTATCTATCTATCTATCTATCTATCTATCTATCTATCATCTATCCTAGCTAATCTATCCTCTATTGTTATGTAGGTATGTAATTCAGTTGAGTTCAGCTCTTAGTGATTTCTTGGCAACAAAAAGGAAGTGGTTTTTCATTTGCTTCTTCTAATTTGGTCTTTTGTTTTGTCTTTGGAATTCTGATCATGACTTAGGTATAAAGTCAACTGGGTGTATTTGGCCAGGCACTCTTTCTAAGCCCTAGGAAACAGGCAATGACAAATCACTTCCACAAAATCTTGCCAAGTAAATTATAGGGACTTATCCGGGAAGTCATCAGGAGTTAAAACTGACTCGAAAGCTCAGGAAAACAAAGTCTACCCAACAGATATGGAACTTTCCGCTGGTTTCCTATCCAACTCCAATTCAGTCTGGGCCCTACATTGTTCCAAATCCAAGTGATGTTAACGAAGTGCTGTTGACACTTATCAAATGAAGTTTAAGAATATGTTTTTATGTAATGCATTTTATCATGCTAATAATCCCTGAAGCTTTTGTTCAAGCTTCAAGTCAGAACTGGTTCATGGACAGAAACATGGCTGGGGAATTTTGGGAGTTGAAGTCTCCACATCTTAAGTTACCGAATTTGAGAAATATTTTTAGAGATCATGACTCTGAGTTTTGGCATTTAATTAGCTAAGGAGATATTTAAAGAATAATGAAGAAGGCTATATAAATAATGAAGAACTGGGCATAGTTATGAGATTCCCCCTTCATTTTCTTTAAAAAATTGCATATTTATAAAGTTGCCATTCACAGACTGTCGCTGTTTTGCTCTAGGTCATACACGCATCTTTGTTATATTCTGTCATGCTCTATTTAAATTGCACAGAATGCTGAGACCTAAGAATAAACAACTGTGAGTTTTATTGTTGCTAGTGAAATTTTGCCTAAAGTTAAATTTGAAGTGAATTTTGGATTTCCTGCTCATAACTAAGAAGGCGAGGGAACATTTATGAAACTTGAAAAATATCTCATATTTTACACAACCTTAGCTGTTTTTTTCTTTTCTCTTCCTATTATTGGACAGCTTTTGTTAATATGATGATTATGCTAGAATATTCTTTGAAATGCACTAATTACAGAAGTTTCAAAAATTTTGGAGTAGGAATCATTTATTGAATCCTGCAAAAGCCTTAAAGGGCAAAGCTATTTATCTCCTCATAGACATTCTTTCTCTCTCTATCATGCAGAGGCACTTATGTGTGCTTAATGCAGTTATCTGACATTTGCCCCATTTTGCAACCTTTCTTGTCACAGATGTTAAGTGCATCACTGAAATTGTTAAGTTAGTAACGCAATTATTAAGTGAATTTGGCTTTCCCATGGACTTCGCTTGTCAGAAGGGCGCAAAAGGTGATCACATGACCCCCGGACACTGTAATCATCATAAATGCAGGCCACTTGCCAGACACCTGAGTTTTGATCATGTGACCCTGGAATGCTGCAACACTTGTAAGTGTGGTTATAAGTCACTTTTACCGTTGTAACTTTGAATGGTCACTGAACGAATGGTTGTATGTTGAGGACTACTTGTTGAAGTAATATTGCTGTGAAACGTTTGTCAGTTTGTCAGCAGAATAATTGGGGCAGCAAAATAAGATCCCACTATCACAGGTTATTCTCCCCAGTTATCACAGAGTACAGGAGATTGTTGTTAAAAGTTTTTTTTTAAAAAAATAACACCTCTTATCAGGTTCGCTAAGATCAGTAAATGAAAAGCTAGCAGTCTGGGTATCTGCCTCAGGGTTGATCTAATGGATCCTACAGAAAAAAGTTATCTGGTCTCCCTGCAGTTCTGTAAGCCACAGAGGATGTGAAAGGCTTGTGTTTGTTCCCTAAATTGTGACTTGTGCAGTTCAGTGCTATGAAGACCATTTTCTGTGTGCTTTCTCAATGTATGTACCACGTGTTAAACCATAATGTCCACTGGTATCAGTTTGAAAAGTACTACATAAATTTTAGGAAAATCAGACTTTAAAATGTTTACTACCTCTTGAATCATTGGCACCAAATCTGAAATACCAGTTGCTGTAAAGCAAACATGGAAGAGTTATCACCCTGTTGTCCATGTTACAGTTCCTTAGATATATAACATTGATCACTATATGAGAAAGAGCAGGGCTGTCTTGAATGCTTGTTGAGTTAACTGGGACTTATTCCCAAAATGGATGTAGCCCTCAAGCTGAAGGTGATCAATTTATACTTAAAGCGGACAGACTTTACAAAGGATCTTGGGACTTGGAGATTAATGTTAATTTCTTTTTAAAAAAATAATAATCAGGCAATGTTTTTGTCAGGTATTTATAGAAAAGAACATTTACAACCTTTAATCTTGGTGTCTAAAATAGGAAATTCTCAGAAGAGCAGAGAATACGATCAAGATATTAGTAACATTTTCCTCTTAACAAATTCTACTTCCACCAATAAAACTTACCATTCAATCAGGAAACTGAAGGCTTGAAGGCAGTTTGTTGTCTGCTTCTCCAAGAAATTTGCTGAACCTTTATAACTGTGTGAATACTCTGAGACAATTAATCTAGAAGAACAGGAAGAATATTTATGAAGGCTATATAAATGTTAATATAAGTGAGAGTCTTGTGTACATGAAGCAAAAAGGTCAGATTTCCCCAGTGATCACCTGGAACAATCTGATAATGAACATTTAATAATGTTGGAATTGTATTATTCAGCAAAGATATAATATTACATATACCACATGATATTTCTAATGTGGAAAACCAGATATTTGCTATAATTTATTGACAATTTAAGATGGATTGAAATTTGAACCAACCTTCCTTCCTTCCTTCCTTCCTTCCTTCCTTCCTTCCTTCCTTCCTTCCTTCCTTCCTTCCTTCCTTCCTTCCTTCTTTCCTTCCTTCCTTCCTTCCTTCCTTCCTTCCTTCCTTCCTTCCTTCCTTCCTTCCTTCCTTCCTTCCTTCCTTCCTTCCTTCCTTCCCCATAACATCCTTTGCCTTATAGATTTCCTCAAATTTCATTCCAGTGGGGGAAAAAAAGAAGCTTCTGATTTACTTTCTTTGGAAGGTGTTTTGGAATCATTTTCTTGCTGAAAAAGTATTTTTGATGCAGAAGTATTTGTACAGGGTTTATGTTTTCAAAACACTCCAGTGTCACTCCCTAAATTTTCCCCATAATTTCACCAAAGAATGGGAAGCCAAAGAGAAGAGATCATTGCACTCATAAGAGATATAATTCCAGGATCCCTTTATTCTACCAGGGCAATCGTTTTGAAATGTTCCTTTATTTATTGAAAATAAATACCAGAAGCACTTTATTTTCCATCACATTGAAAAAATGATAAACATCATGGTCAAAAAGAAAATGGCACTAACATATCTTTTAGGATACTTGGGACTAGAGATATGTAGATGAGGAAGAAAATCATATAAAATTCACTCATTCTGTTTATATGGTTAGGTGACATTGCAATTATGTATTGTATGAGAGTGCCACAGAAATGGCCAAAGAACACGCATTTCTTTCCTTAGACCAGGGGTGTCAAACTCAATTTCATTGAGGGCCACATCAGCATTGCGGTTGCCCTCAGGGGGCCGGGTGGGTATGGCCAGGGTGGGCATGGCCTACTGGGTGGGCGTGGCTAGAGTGCGTATGGCCTACTGGGTGGGCGTGGATAGCTCTACATCGTTTGCATCAAGGGGGGCCTTGGCAGGAGCGGGACAGATCTGAGGCTCTCTGGCAGAAGGAGGCTCTCTGGGCCAGGGCCATGGCAGTGGGGGCCGTTCCCTCACTGTTTCCAGGATGGCTTTGCGGGCCACATGAAACCACTTCGTGGGCCGAATCTGGCCCCCGGGCCTTGTGTTTGACATGTCTGCCTTAGACGTTCTCGGACTTACAAGTAGTCCTTGACTTATGACCATAATTTAGATCAGAATTTCTATTACTAACCAAGGAGGCTGTTAAGTGAGTCACACCAGATTTTATGACTTTTTGCCATGTTTCTTAACTGAGGTTAAGTGACTCATGCAGTTGTTAAGTGAATCTGGTTTTCCCCATTGACCTTGCTTATAGGAAGGCAGCTTGGAAGGTTGCCAGTGGTGATCACATGACCCCCCCCCAGGATGTTGCAACCATCATAAGTACATGCTGGTTGCCAAGTGCCTAAGTTTTGATCATGTGACCATGGGGATACCATGTCAGTTGTAATTGCAAGGACCAGCTGTAAGTCACTTTTTTCAGTGTTACAACTTCAAATGGTCTTTAAACAACTGATTCTAAGTCAAGGTCTAAAGGTAAAGGTAAAGGTTCCCCTGCACATGCGTGCTAGTCGTTTCCAACTCTAGGGGCTGGTGCTCATCTCCGTTTCAAAGCTGAAGAGCCAGCACTTGTCCAAGGACGTCTCCGTGGTCATGTGGCCAGCATGACTAGACGCCAAAGGCGCACGGAACACTGTTACCTTCCCACCGTAGTGGTAGCTATTTTTCTACTTGCATTTTTACATGCTTTCGAACTGCTAGGTTGGCA
Source organism: Vipera berus (assembly GCF_964194415.1). Taxonomy (NCBI): domain Eukaryota; kingdom Metazoa; phylum Chordata; class Lepidosauria; order Squamata; family Viperidae; genus Vipera; species Vipera berus. The sequence goes on along the minus strand of NC_138207.1, from coordinate 14,520,663 downwards.
GAAGCTGTAACAGGCACTCACTCTGTTACGCGGCACTCGGGATTCGACCCGCCAAACTGCCAACCTTCTGATTGACAAGCTCAGCATCCTAACCCACTGAGCCACCGTGTCCCTATAATAATAATAATAATAATAATAATAATAATAATAATAATAATAATAATAATAATAATAATAATAATGACTTTGCTTATCAGAAGGTCACAAAAGGTGATCACATGACTCCAGGATCCTGGAACCATCATAAATAAGAGCCAATTGCCAAGCACCCAAATTTTGTTTTCATGACCATGGAGATGCTGCAACAGTTGTACATGTGAAAAATGGTATTGTCACTTTTTCCAGTGCCATTCTAATCTTGAACGCTCACCAACAAAAAGTTTGTAACTCAAGAACTACCTGTAGACTGTAACTATGAATTCTTTTATCAGAATTTATAATTGATATATTGGCCAAAAATAGTCATGTAAAATGATATATTTTTTACTATATTTTTTGGTATTTTATGTCCCAAGAATTCATTGTTATTTCTGTTTAGAAGAAAATAGAGAGAGAGATGATGATCTTTTCTCTGGCATTAAAGTCTTCTATATGATAACAGAACAACAAGTTACAAAAACAATCACAATCCATCTAAAGATAAGCAGTTCTGAACCCCAGTTCTTAAGGCTTAAGGCAAATTTTAAATCCAATTGAAATCATTTGGATGTAACTAGATAGAATGAACAGACAGAATTTTGTCCAGTCAAAATCAATGAGTCTCAGATTAATTGTACATATTATGCTTATTGTTGTTTTGTTTATTCTTATCAGAGGAATCTGCACTAGCCAAGATGATGAAAAAAATGGTGATGTGCATGATGTGTCACTATGCAAACCCCACTCTTCCACACTCTCGCATTCTGATATCATGGGATGCCTTCAAGATGATGCCAAATACAATTTTAAGCAGGGCCAACCAACAAGATCAATGGGTAAGGATCTTGTGATACAGCAACATCTGGAGGGTCGTAAATTCTTCTTTTAGCCTTCTGTAGAGAGCTATACCTTGGGTGGCTTCAATTTTCAAGATACGAAGAGCTAGCTGTAAGGTTTGTGTCAAGACATCATGATGCATATTTTGTTACTTGTGCCCCTTGCCTCAATGAAAATGTATAAAGATTGGTTTCGTATCTGATGCAATACTCATCTTGACGTCATTTACTGGTTTTATCTACTATCAGCTTCTGCTTTTGCACAATTCCTTTATTGTATCTTGAAAGTTGAAGCCATCCATGGCATTACTCAGCAGAATTTCCAGCCCTCCAAATGTTGCTGGATTATAATTCCCAGGATCTTCCCACTGATTTTGTTGATAAAACCCGCAAAACTGTGTTAGCATCAACTTGAAGGCCACCCATGATATACATGTTCATCTGGAAGATACATACAATTTAAAACATATTTTTTAGGTTTCTGCAGTGTTATTGTAATTAATTATTGGTGCTAAAAAATTTCCAAAGGAGAGAACACAGCTGTTTCCCAAAACTAAAAGAAAAACCAATAATTGCTGAAAATTCATGAGAAACTTAAAGTCATGTATGACTTGGACCATAGCCGCTACAATTTTTGCAGGACAGGTAGTCCTCAACCAGAATATCTATTGCTAAGCAAGTTGCTTGTTAAGTGAGTTTTATGACCATTTTTACCACGGTTAGTAAATGAATCATGGTTGTTAAATCCAGATTCTCCATTGATTTTGCTTGTTGGAATGCTGACTGGGAAGGTCACAAATGGTAATCACAGGACTGCAGGTTGTTGCAACCATGTGAATACATGCCAATTGCCAAGTGCCTGAATTTTGATGCTGTGACCACGGGAATACTGTGACAGTCATAAATGGGAGGACTGGTTGGCGGACACTTTTGCAGTGCCATTATAACTCTGAACAGTTGCTAAACAAATGGATGTAAGTCAAGGACTACAGTACTCCAGGTAGTAGACATTTTTTTGTATATATTAAAGGTAAAGGTAAAGGTTCCCCCCGCACATGCGTGCTAGTCGTTTCCAACTCTAGGGGCCGGTGCTCATCTCCGTTTCAAAGCCGAAGGGCCAGCGTTTGTCCGAGGACGTCTCCGTGGTCATGTGGCAAGCTCAGCGTCCTAACCCACTGAGCCACCTTGTATATATTACTTATACTTAATTGCGGTATGATCAAACACAATAAATTACAACAAACCCTCGATAGCACTAAATCAGTGAATTTGTGTGCATGTTTGTGTGTGTAAATACACAGGCACATGGTAAATCATGAGCCTGATCTGATTCCTCCATCTTCAGAAAGGACCTGAGAAAAAGAAATGCATCAGGAATCTTTTTGAAACTTGTAAGGTCAGATTCAAACCATAGTTTAAGAGGAAATTGTCCCAAGGAGGAGGAACAAAGTGGGAGGCCTCTGAAACATATGGATGTCCATTCTGGCATACGAAAAAACTTAGCAGCACCAATCACATAAATTAAGTTGTCATTAAAAGCAGCAGTTCTTTCCCTCCATTGTTAGCATTCTAGCATACATTGACACGATGCCCACCACAATTTGCTAATTTGGGAACTTGAGTAAATGACACAAATTATTTAGCCCAACTCTGCTGGACAGATGTAAAAGCTCAACCAGGGGATTCCTTTTGCAGAAGCAGTGCCGTGTCAACTCTGTTTTGTATCCTGTCTGAGCAAACCTATGTCATTTATCTTCCCACTGATGTTGACTCATCTAACTCATATGGGTTTGCTTTTAATATTTCAACTCAGATTTTGACAAACTATGTAAATGGAAGCCGATCCAGTGGCGTATACTCCATTCCTGATTGTGCTTTGACCCAACAAGTCGGTCCTTTATGTTGTTACATACACAGGGCTTATTAGCAAGACACCCACAGCTTTCCATATTGATTGGCTGCATAACAAAATGCACATCAGGCTTGTGAAAAGATCAGGGGGAAAAAAAAACATTAGCAGCAGCAGGAGCTTAGAGTCATTATGCAGTTAACGTCTGGCTTTGATCCGAAATCTCATTCCCACCAAATTTACATCGGTGACTTTAAGGGAAATTGTCCTTTAATTAGGCTGAAGTAAATGAGAGATAGAAACAGATTCTTTTGGTATGTATTTCACTGTGCAAAATGATTATGACTCACTCTTCCATGCCCTTTTAATAAGTCAAATTGCATTCAATGTCAAGTTAAATGCACTTTTTCCCCATATAGAATGAGGTTGGAGGATAAATGCCTCAGGTTGTTTCTCCATTCAAAATAGCATGCTCAGAAATATTCATTTCTTGTTCTCGGTTTTCTATTTTTATTTTGGGAAGTCGTCCCCCACTTCTTATATTTGTTATGAAGTTCTGAAGTCATCTGTGCTCCACTCCCTGAAATATTGATTTCCCCCCCCCCAGAGCATATGCTTGGAAAAAAAATCAATATGATTTATATTGGCAATTGCTAGTGACATTACAGTTAAAACTTGGGTAGCAGCTGCTTCCTAGCAAGCCTTAAAAATAATGCTAATATGTCATGGATTGGAAATCAAACTATGCATGATTAGGATACTTGGGACAGTTATTGCCTTTTACTTGGTCTAAGTTTACTTTAATTGAAGATAAAATGAAGGCAACGTCAAGTGGAAGGCAAAATTCTGACTCGGAGAAAGTTGAGTGGCTGATAAAGGAACTGCAGACTATATCTCTGCCAAAAGAGCAGGACCAAGTGCTGCATGTTAAATTAAAGAAACAAGTAAGTAATATTTTATCCTTATTCTGTTTTTTTCTTCTCTCTGAGCTGAGTTGGGCTGAGGGAGAATGACTAGCCCAAAGTCACCCAGCTGGCTTTCATGGCTAAGGTGGAACTTGAACTCATCGTCTCCCCATTTCTAGCTTGGTGCCTTAACTCCTCTGAATGACTCGCAACCAGTCCCCCTTATGGAATCCTATTCTCATTACCAAAATATTCCATCAGCAAAATGAACCACTGGTCTGATACAGATACTGTCTCGGTTCAATCCTCTATTTTGCTGCTATTCAAAACAGCAGTATCTGAAGTGAGAATAATAGAAAAAAATATTCCTTCTGAGGTAAATCAGCTCCCCAGAGAAGGAAATATTAAAAGGGCATAAAAATATATTTCCTAAAAAGAAATTGAACCAGGAAAGCATGCTGAGTTTTCTTAATGGCCCCACGTCTCCCTCCCCCAAGCAGAAACCAACTCTATAGAAATGCAGATGTAAACCATTCAGAAAGGTTGAAGCTAAGAAGACTAAGACATCTAAAAATCTACATACCCCAGCCCCAGGGAGGTGGGCTGGGATATACAAACATCAAGATCCCTAGAGAGGCACACCTGGACTAAGGACACACAGAAAATACCCCCAAACAGGAACCGTAAATCACTCCAAACAATAGAGTCTAAAACGTAAAGGTAAAGGTTCCCCCGCACATGCGTGCTAGTTGTTTCTGACTCTAGGGGCCGGTGCTCATCTCTGTTTCAAAGCCGAAGAGCCAGCGCTTGTCCGAGGACGTCTCCATGGTCATGTGGCCGGCATGACTAGACGCCAAAGGCGCATGGAACGGTGTTACCTTCCCACCGTAGTGGTCCCTATTTTTCTACTTGCATTTTTACCTGCTTTCGAACTGCTAGGTTGGCAGAAGCTGGGACAAGTAACAGGCGCTCACTCTGTTATGCGGCACTTGGGATTTGACCTGCGAAACTGCCGACCTTCTGATCGACAAGCTCAGTGTCCTAACCCACTGAGCCACCGTGTCCCTAATAATAATAATAATAATAATAATAATAATAATAATAATAATAATAATAATAATAATAATAATAATAATAATAGAGTCTAGGGAGTATGAAAACCCACTACCCTAGGATACATACCATGGAACTGAGGCTCTGCTTTGTGCTTTGGTCAAATGTCACACAATTATCAATACAGGATATATAGATGGAGGGTCCTTTCTTGTAACTAAAGTTTTAAAAGTAAGGAATATGGCGTACCTAGCTAGTGGCTAGTCTATATGTAAAAGATAATAGGGATGTGATGTAAGGAGTAAATTTAGGAAATTTTGCCTCTTTGTTTGTGCTCCTGATATTGTAGTCATGTGGTGCTGAAATCAAAGTTTGTTCCTGTTTGTCTCCACAAGCATATTCATATGAGGCCATTTTGCTTTGATGGAAGAGAAGAGGGCTGGGCCTATACATGTTTGCACTATTTACACAATAGATGTGCAAACCTGTCAAAGACATATCTCTCTTATTGACCAGAGCAGTGCTTTAAATCTGGTATGGAATGTTGTGGAAATACATTTTTTTGAAGGATTTATCAGGCTCTGTCTGATAAAGGTGTTTCCTATCAGTGATTTTTGTGTGTGTGTGTTCCTCCTGGATCATGTGCCCTTAAATTCTAGATCATCATCACTGTCAACTGCTGCTAACATCGGATGTTCTTGCTTTGACAACATATGGAGATGCAGCTTTTTTCTTTCCTATGCTTTATTCTTAGAATTACATGATACTGGGGGAGGAGGAGGAATGTGATGTGAGTTAGTTAGACAACAATATTGTAAAAGTGTATGAACTCATGGGCTTTTGAAATAAGAAATGATAAGAGATGGCGGTCTAGAGAACAGGAGGGAAAACCTGCAATTCAAACTAATTGGAGAATGTTATTTATGACTGCTAATTAGAGGAGGGAATTGTGTTTGATACTATGCGCTAAGGGGAGGAGAATTCAGATTTTGGCTTTGACCATGTATGTGCCGAAGCTATGTTACTTAAATAAAGATTCTTTAAGATAAACAATGCCTTGAATTTCTTTGAAGAGTTGCATTTGTCGGAACCATGACAATCACCCCAGTTTTTATCCTGCCTATGTAGTTTAACATTTTCTGTTATCCTTGTCCTCCATTATTTTGTAATTCCAGTTCCCTGGAACAGCTGTAACCCTCTATATTTCATGACTTTTGTTTCATCACAAGCTAAGGATACCATGAATAATCTTTTAATAATGGAACAGTGGAACCTGTAAGTGAATAATGCAACATTAAAGGTCTAACTAAAATAACCAATTAAAATCAATGGAATACATAAAACAAACCTTTAACCTGTGCCATCAACTGATCCATTTGTTTCTTCCTTGACTTCTCTAGCTCATCAGGATGCAAAAAGACACAATAAGGTGCAAAAAGTACAATAAAGTATTCAATTAACACAACGCAGTAAAAATGTCCAATTACAAATTGAACTAAATAAAACATGCCACAAGTGATTCCCTGTTAAACGCTTTTAAAATGTTGCCACCCAGATCCAGCTCATGCAGAAAAGGTTTTATTAAACTCTTGCAGCAACTGTTCAGCCTTTCATCTTAGTGAGTTTCTAAGGGGGAAAAAAAGTTAACATATGGGCCTTCAGATAAACCAGATCCTCTTATGATTCGAGAAGGCCCTATCGGTTTCACTATGAGAGAATTAATCATCTTTACCTCTAGCTAAATGGAGCTCATTAAAAAAAAGTATCTGAGATATATATTTATGTGAGCTGGCTTTTAATGTCATTTTTTAAGGGTTTAGCCAAAATGCCTCACCTCCATTTTGATGATTTATGTGAAATGGCTATATCAGTTGATTTAAGTGGGAGAAATTTAAAGTTAGGAAGAGAAATGTAATTATTTGCCTCTACTCAGAGTTCCTTTTGGAATCTGACAGTTGCCAAAAAGCTGTGGGTAATATCTGGTCAATCTTTCCATTCTTAAGAAGAATCAAGAGCCCTAAACACCATAGAAGGATATTACAGTTGGAGATGAGGGCACAACTTTAACTTTTCTTTTGGAAGATACTTGATGATCTTCATAACCACATTTTCTTTTGACCAGTTAGGTGATTATTTATAAGTTTATGTCTTTGTGGCAGAAATCACTTAGCTTTAAATAAAAAAAGGCTGACTGATATCACTAATGAATGTAATAGGAATAAAAAATCCATCTAAAAACTATACTTTAAAAAGCTGGGGTGTTCATACACTAATCAGCCAAAATGGCTAGGCTGGTTGCAAGCATTTTCTTCAAATCCTACAATTTTTCTGAATTCTCTGCTCCCCAATTCCTTTTTCACATATGTCCAATTCAATAGAGACATATTGTTTTCATTGTTTTCTGTAGACAGTTGTTTATTTTTTTTTAAAAAAGTTGTAGGTTTGTACATCTAGATAAACTCCATTCATTGCTGAACTATAAATATTAGCGGCCTTAGGCAACATGGTCAATCATGAAGGATGCAGGGAGCTAGAAATTTAATCATGTCCCACCGATTTCTCACTCCTGCTTTATACTGACACTGAAGATCTACATTGACAAAATGCTCCAGGCATGAAAACTGGTTGGAGGGAAATCTTGAAAATCCTGTTTTCCCAGGGTTCTTGAACAACTTGTTATGACCACTTTCTGGAGCTGTAGGTTTCCCATCTAAACATATTTTCCCTTCCTCCAAGAATTATTTATTTTATTTATTTTTATTTTTATTCCATTTATATCTCGCCCTTCTCCGAAGACTCAGGGTGGCTTACAAGCTTAGCAGTAGCCTTCATTCTATGTATATGCCTGCTTATTAGGGCTTTCACACACACCCCAAGCGGCATTATTACAAAGTCAGCTTAATTGCCCCCAACAATCTGGGTCCTCATTTTACCTACCTCGGAAGGATGGAAGGCTGAGTCAACCTTGAGCCTGGTGGGATGCGAACCTGCACTAATTGCAGGCAGCTGGTGTTAAATGCATCTAGAATGCATTTACTCATAGTGTTGAGACCATGATTGTATTTTTGAGCTTTGAATGTTCACATTTTTTGTTCAAATGGTTCATCTTCTTTTCCCTTTTTCCTCCTCAAAGCCCTGACATTTTGGGCCCTGACTGTGTATTCTTTCTTTTCCCTCCCTTCAAAACCATCCTTGCATCCTGAAACTTCTAAGCTTCAGCTTCGAAAGACTTATGATGGTCCTACTGAAACTCTTTGCCCTTCAAATATTCAGATTTCCTGCTTGATCTTACCATTTTCATACTGAAATATAACTTACTCTCAAGTTGTGATGTCTATATCTCTACATGCTTTCTTTGTAGCTTTGCATCAAAGACTAAACAGTGACAAGAAACAACCTGACAGTGTTACCGTCCTTTAGAAAAAAAACAAGAAAGGAACCTTCTTGGACTTTATTAATACCAAAAATATAGGTAATACCTCCCCTTCTCTGGAATAACATTTAACTTTTTAATAGTAGATGCCAATTTTTCTTCCTTCATTTTTTGTTTTAGCAATAACACTATTTTTATCCCTGTGTTATCAAGGCAAAGCAGATGTATTTGCCCAATTGCTATTTAGATGTCACATATGCATCCCTACACATACACTTTTATGATTTTACAAGTATGAATACAAATTGTACATGATAAATCCAAACAATCAGCTAGTTTTGATCTACTTTGTAAGTCTCTAGAGAGCTAATTGTAGAGTTTACTCCTGAATCCTGTTATTTTGCTTTGTAAGTCACGATGACATCTTTAATGTTGCTCACAAAAATGTATAACATATTACAAATGAGACTAGATTGGTTCTTTTCATGATAGGATTAGTCCAAGGACTATTTTGGTCCAATATTTTGCTTTTCCCAGTGGCCAACCTGAAGCTTCGGAGATGTTTGCAAGCAGAAAATGGATTTCTGTCACTTTCCAACCATTATTCCCTTTCAACTGCTATTTTGAGGCACAACATGAAGTAGCCATGAGTCTTTAAAAGGAATAAACCCAGGTAGATTTATCCTTCATTAATTTACCCAGTGGACTTTTAAAGCCATCGTGTCTTGTGGTTATAAATTACATAAGTTAATTATGTGCTCTGTGCCAAAGGTCTGGTTTGTTTGAAACTCAGCTTTACAGAATGATCCTGGCTCCTTGTGCTTTGGAAAAGAGAGAGAGAGAGAGAGAGAGAGAGAGAGAGAGAGAGAGAGAGAGAGAGAGAGAGAGAGAGAGAGAGAGAGAGAGAATTTTCCTTATTCACTTTCTCCTTTACTTTCTCTGTACAGCATGATGTTACTCTTTAGTTGCATCTTCTTCCGCTTAGATGATTAAGCATTAATTGTGTTTAATTAAATGATCTTGACTTGTACCCATATTTTTTTGCCTTCTCATCTCCAGTTTTTGTCAGCATTTTGGAGTGGTGTCCCAAATGACTATTCAAGTGTGTCCCTAAATGGCCACGTATGCTAAAATACACTCAACATACTCTGCAACTCCTTTTAAAAAGTTCAATTTATTTAACTTATTAAAAGGATCAAGTAACAGTGATTGCTTGGGGCACTAGCCACAACCTTTCATGACCAAGGTCATGTCTGACATTTTCAGTCATGGTTGTTCAAAGAAAATTGTTTCCATAGATTGCTTCTCAATCTTAAAAGAGGGATCATGGAGGACACGGTCAGACACAAAACACTAATCAGAAGACATGGTGATAATTGTTACATTCCATGCTCTCTAGTTTACTGTCATTATTCCAGTAGACACAAGCAAAGCACCAGTCTTTAGCCATTCACCATTTTGATCTCTTTAAAAAAAATACAGCCAAAGGGAAATCCAAGGCATTCATTAAAATGAATATGATTTTGCAGGTTGGTGCTATCCTTTGAAGCCTGTTGCTGTCCTTTAATTATAATGATACTTTAGTTGAATGCAGCAGGGGACATGGAGTTCTCAATGGAGATGACAGGAAGCCTCTTAAAACTCACAAGTTAAGGTCAAGGTAAACCCTTTTTTTTGGTTCTTTTTAAATGATTCCTTCCTGAAGGGACAAAAAAGCAATAATGGAGGACTCCCTCTAAAATTGCTGGCTGGATTTGCTGCATATTCAGTAGTTCTAGAAGTATTTCTTATGTTGCAAATGTTCTTGGAATTATACAATCTGAATCTAGCTCTTGATTGAAGTTGCAGTACTTTCCTCAAAGTAGAATAAATAAGTTGGTTACTATTCTTCTTTCTGACATTCAGGGTTACAGGGAAAAAACCCAAATCAAATGATATTTTCAACAAGTACTTGTGTTACAACCACCAGTTTGTCCCAAGGGGGAAAAAAAAGATGAAGCTTTCAGTTGTACTGAATCTGTAGCTGTCTGCACAAACATATATACCAATTACAGTTTTCAGAAATATGAAATAACATTTTACCCATACCTGCATTCCCTAATATGCAGAAAGCCCCAGTGACATTTGGGAAATTGATGGAGAAAATTCATCACTATTAGACCACTACAGGTCCATTTAGTAATCAATAAAAAAACAAATAAAAAATTTAGACAGTCCTGAGTAAGATGGGGCAAAAGACTTAATGGAAAGCCAGTTCCGATATTTCCAGTCATGTGATAGGTTTTATTTTGATAATTGATGAGAAAAAAAATATGTTCAGATTTAGAAGCTGCTCAATTCCAAAACTCTACAGGTAGTCCTTGACTTATGATCACATTTGAGCCTCAAGTTTCCGTTGCAAATCAAGACAGTTGTTAAGTGAAATTTGCTCCATTTTAGACCTTTCTTGCCACAGTTGTTACGTTAGTAATCTGGTTTTTAAGTGAATTTGTCTTCTGACTTTGCTTGTCAGAAGATCTTAAAAGATAATCAAATGACCTCACGACACTTTAATCGTCATAAATACAGGTAGTCCTTGAGTTATGACCACAATTGAGTCTAAAATTTATGTTGCTAAGTGAAACATTTGTTAAGTGAGTATGTCTCATTTTAGGACTCTTCTTGCCATGGTTGTTAAGTGAATCACTGCAGTTGTTAAGTTGTTAAGTGAATCTGATTTCCTCATGGACTTTGCTTATCAGAAGGCCACAAAAGAGGATCACATGAGCCAAGGATGCTGCAACCATCAGAAATATAAGTCAGATGCCAAGCATCTGAACGTAAATCACATGACCATGGGGATGCCGCAATGGTTATAAGTGTGAAAAATGGTCATAAGTCACTTTTTTCAGGGCCGTTGTAACTTTGAATGGTCACTAAGTGAACTATTGTAAGTCAAGGACTACCTGTGTACGCCAGTTACTAAGCATCTGAATTTTTGATCATGTGACCATGAAGATGCTGCATCAGTCATAAGTGTGAAAAATGGTCATAAGTCATTTTTTCAGTCCTGTTTTAACTTCAAATGGCTGTAAGTTGTAACTTACATCAAATAAGAATATGAAACAAAGACAACAGTAGAAACAATAAGAAAAAATTCCAGGTACCCAGACCCTCTTTCAAAAATATCATCTCTAGCGTTTCACAAACCACTTATCCCAGGACCTCGGAGATCAGCCAGATTTTTAAGACCTTTATGATGAAGATAACATAAATCTCCACCATAATTCAAAACAACATAACCAATACTTCATAGGTTCCGTCATTGTTCTTCCTGAATTGTCTTTTACATTTCTTCAGCCCCATTGGATATGTCCTCTTTGAAAATCTCTGTAATAAGGACACTGAAAAAGTCATGGGTGAAAACTTTCTTCTGGCAAGGCACAGGGATGTGGAAATGATAGTCTCTTCCCAGTGTCTCCAGGGTGCAGTCATTAAACACCTGGCTCTGATCTATTTGAAGATTAATATCCTTTCATCCCTACACCCTATCATTAGCTTTATGGAGGCCCATTGTAATTACAACTTTGACGCAGACCCATAAACTGGACACTCGAGTCTCCAAAATATTTTTTCAAGAAGATTTAAAGTGATCCAGAAGAATCAGAAGTACTAATTCCACATGAAAGCATGGTAATTTTAATCATCAAATCAAGTCAAATCATCAAACCAAATCAAGTCAGGTCATCAAATCGAAACAGGTACAGACATTGGATCAAAGCAGGTAAAGACAGGTACAACAGATAGTTAGGATTTGGGGGGGGGGGAAACAACAACTCCAAGATCCAGTGGTAGATATTGGGCACCAGTGTTGCTTCTTGATTGTTTTATTATTATTTTTAGAGCAACTTTTCTCCCTCTGCTTCCTTTGTGCTGAACTACAATTTTCTGAAATACATTCTATACACGTTTCAGTTAATAATTCTTCAGAGTGAGAACAAGAGATTTCATTAGGGAAAAAAGGGGACTGTTGCAACACGACATTTCAGAGAGTTAAAACTAAGTTTCTTCTCCATAATAACATTAGAACAAATTGGGGATAAAATATTCAGTAAACTAATTCATAATTCTCTGCGCTCTCTCTCTCTCTCTCTCTCTCTCTCTCTCTCTCTCTCTCTCTCTCTCTCTCTCTCTCTCTCTCTCTCTCTCTCTCTCTCTCTCTCTCTCTCTCTCTCTCTCTCTCTCTCTCTCTCTCTCTCTCTCTCTCTCCCTCTCTTTTAGCTTTTTAATTTTGTTTTGTTCAGAAAGTGCAATGGGTTAATCAACTTCTTTCTCTTTCCTTTCCAGTCTACATTTGTTTACCTTTATTTGTGGGGAAGATACTTTGCTGGCTTCCAAAAAAAGAAAATGTTCCTGTAAAAAAGATGGGATACTTCTTCTTCCTCCTCCTCCTCTTCCTCCTCCTCCTCCTCCTCCTCCTCTTTTTAAAAAAGAGAATACTAAGTTGGTGGGTTTTTAAAGGAGCTGTCCAAATTCCCTCCTAAAGTTTTGCTGTCAGGCAGTACCTTCAACCCATCCTTCCAAAGATCAGCTCATTCACACAATCTGTAAGCCTTTTATTTCGACCCAACTAGACTAATCTATGTCCTGTCAGGTATGAAATGATGCCATTCTGTGAACTGCATGTTCATAAACTGGAGATGCTGTTGCGGTGGATTGTTACTGACAGGTGATAAAAGCTGTTCCCCTAGTCCGTTTCCCCCTCTTGTACGTTCCTGAATCCCAATATTCAGGTTGGCCTATTCTCTTTGGTTGTGTAACGTGAAGATGGTCTGGACTGAATACAGTGAAATCAGACAACTGCATTTCAATTAACAGAGATAATCTTTTTTTTCCAAAACTGATCTCTTTTCTGCAGACATTGCAGAGTAAATATCTGCAGAGTAAATAGCAGTAGCAACCCAGAGTCAAAATTTGTCATAGTTCATGTCCTTACATTGAAAAGTAAGTGCGTGGGAGAAAATATCATTCAATCTACGTGCAGTTCTGTCTGATGTACCAAAGCACTTTCAGATGATGGTCTCGTGACTCAGCATCCAAAGTACAAGTTTTTGGTGTGATAATTTTTTTTAGTAGTCCCAAATATTTGGTAGTAACCTCCCCCCCCAATTTCTCCAAATATCCCGTTAAATGAAAATTTCAGCCACATAAAAAGGAAAAGCAGGACCCTATTTCTGCCTCTAGATAAATTAAGAAAGAGAAATGTGAAGTTGATTTCTTTGTACTAAATTAGGCCACTGATTCATCTAGGGGCTATATAAGTCTATTTTAAAAGTAACATAATTGCTGGGAGATCAAAATTGTTCTCACTTTGCTTGCAGTAAACAAGCGACATGGTACATAGCCGTATATAACACCCTGACATATTGCTTGAACATAAGTATTTTTGTTAGCAAGGCTGTTTTTGGAAGCTAAAACTGAAGGGTCTCCATCTACTAGTAATGGTGTTCAAAGCCCTACATGGCAGGGGTCCGGAGTACCTCAGGGAACACCTGCTGCCGGCATCAACCTCCCTGCGCCCTGTGCGTTCCCACAGAGAGGGCCTCCTCAGGGTGCCACCGATCAGAGAATGTCGATTGGTGGCCCCCAGGGGGAGATCCTTCTCTGTGGGCGCCCCGGAGCTATGGAATCAGTTACCGGTTGAGCTCCGGATGGTGCCCGATCTTCGCTCCTTTCGCCGCGATCTAAAAACATACTTGTTCGAACAAGCCGGCCTGGCCTGATGGGGGATTGGTGGGGTTTTTTACTGTCATTTTATTGGGGTTTTAATATGTATTGATTGTTTTTAGTGGGCATGTATTTAATCATTTTTTAATTTTTGTAATTCTGTATTTTTATTCTTGCCCTTTTCACCGCCCTGAGTCCTTCGGGAGAAGGGCGGTATAGAAATATTATTAAATTAAATTAAATTAAAATTAAATCTTGGCTCAAAGAGCAGTTACTTCACTCCTAGATACTATGTGTATATAAGTACTCACACATAAGCAATTGCTTTGCCTATTGCAGTTATCTGAACAAAATAAAGAGGGAGATGTATTTTAAACAAAATAAAGAGAAATAGATCAGCTAAACAGTGGCAAAATGTTCAATAAGAGAGCAGGTCCCATAGAAAATCCCCATTAGATACCCTTCAAATGCATATGGAGATCCATAGCAAACAGTCTCTAGGTCTCTTGGTCAGATGGGAAAGGCAATTTCTTAGATAACCCAGCAATAAAAGAGTGTTAAGTAGCAACTGTTTGAATTGCTCTCAGAAACACAGTGGTAACCAGTGAGTTCTTGTAGCAGGACAGTATTGACCCCCTCACCAGTAAGCATGTGAGTTGCCACACTTTGGATCAGTTTCTCAGTGGTCCTCCAGGGCAGCCCCATGCTGAGTAAATTACAGTAATCTAGGTAAACACTGATGTAGGCATGAGATTTCGGTGCACTGTGTTCCAAGTAAGGTTGAAAAATAATAAAGCTTCTTAGCTGTGGCCTCTACCCTTCTCCTGTGGTAGGAGCTATGACACCCAGACTCTGAATTTGCTTTTGCTGGGGAAAGCATCCAACGTGCTAAAGAATGGGAATCAGTAAGCTTTTGTTAGCTTTTTGTCTTGTTTCAGTCGAGTTTAAATCTGTTTTTTCCCCAACTAGATTCTAACAGGCTTCATAAACTAGGTCAGGATTTTTACAGTATCTCCCATGTGGCTTGGAGTGGAGATTTCTTCAGTGTGTTGATGACACTTCATACTAAGTAATAGATTATTTCTCTTAATAGCTTTAAACAGATGTCAAACAGGATAGAAAAGAAAATCCAAGCTTGATGGCATTTCTTAGTGGAACATTCAGAGGGTCCACCTGTAACTCCTGCCATTAGTGATTAGACCTTCCCAGTCAGGTAGGACTAGAAAAAATATGCTTTCAGCTCTTAACTCTGCCACAGTCCAGAAAATCACCGAGTCATTTAGGATAACAATGATGCTCTATTGTTCTCTCCCTCCACGTCCTGCCAAGGATCAGGCAGTGACCAATGTGATTTGTCTGAGCTTGAATTCTGACTGCCACAGGCTGAGATACAGTAATTGGTATCCTCCGGAGTCTCTGTAACTGTAACCTGGTTATGTTCCCAACAAACATGCCACAAATGGGGTAGCTGGAGATGGAAACCTAATTGTTCATTTCTATGGGATCCATAGTTCATTTTTACAATCTCCTAAGGTGGTGATGGCGAACCTTTTAGAGACCGAGTGTCCAAACTGCAACCCAAAACCCACTTATTTATTGCAAAGTGCCAGGGCTGCATCACCATTCTGGTTCCCTCAGGGAGGGCGGTGTGTGTGGCCCACTGGGTGGGCATGTCCAGGGTAGTCACAGCAGACTGGGTGGTGTGGCCAGGTAGGTGTGGCCATCTTGATGCTCTAACACCTCTACTCGAGCTTGCTAGCTGGCTGTTTTGCCTGCTTTGTGCTGGGCAGCGCTGCTGCTCCGGGCGGTGGTGAGCTGCTTGTGCTGGTGGTGCGCATGCCCACAGAGAGGGCTCTGAGTGCCACCTCTGGCATGCGTGCCATAGGTTTGCCACCGCTGTCCTAAGGAATGGGTTGGGCTGCTGGATCTTTTCCTTCCCTCAAGAATCATGCATCTGATTTCCAGTCCTTTGCTGGTTACTTTCATAAAGGCTTCAATGCCCAAGTAGATGAGCTAAGTTCATAGAGAACTTTGTTCACTTCCTTGAGTTTCACAGGCAAAATTTTTTTTAAAAAATCCAGGAAATTTCACAAGAGGTGGCCCCATCATCTCAATAGATTCCAGTTCAGAACAAATACTAACCAGACAATTGCAATTTATACTAATGGGTTTTTCTGGTCCATCCTTTTAAAACAGTGCAGCTGATCCACATTCTGTAGATGCGGGGAGGGCAAATGAACCTAGCCTTTGAAGCAATCTATGGTTGATTAGATACCGCCACCAAATTATTGCATACCTGAGTGCGGATAATGCTGTCTTGCCCAATTGCTATATTGCATGTAGTTTCCAACTTTCACTGCAGTGAAAGTTGGACCATAAGAAAGGCTGAGCGCCAAAAAATTGAGGCCTTTGAACTATGGTGCTGGAGAAGACTCCTGCGAGTCCCTTGGACTGCAAGGCGATCAAACCGGTCAGTCCTAGAGGAGATCAATCCTGACTGCTCTTTAGAAGGCCAGATCCTGAAGCTAAAACTCAAATACTTTGGCCACCTAATGAGAAGGAAGGACTCACTGGAGAAGAGCCTAATGCTGGGAAAGATCGAGGGCAATAGAAGAAGGGGACGACAGAGAATGAGGTGGCTGGATGGAGTCACTGAAGCAGTAGGCGTGAGCTTAAATGGTCTCCAGAAGATGGTAGAGGACAGGAAGGCCTGGAGGAATGTTGTCCATAGGGTCGCGATGGGTCGGACACGACTTCGCAGCTAACAACAACAACAACAACATGTAGTTTCCATCTGCTCAGTTTTAGAAAATATAGAGAGAAGTTTACCTCTTTAAGATTTAACTTGGAATGAGTAAAAAGGCATAACAAAAGTATCTTCCACTGCATTTTGCTAAGAATTTGCTTAGGCTGCAATGTGTAAATGTTGGCACTGCTGGTCAAAGCTTTTTAGAAGATACTTTCTGTCAAATTCATTCAATTCCCCTTGCAGTAGAAGAGAAATCAATATAATATTTCTATTTTCTTGAGTGCGAAAATTATGTGGTTAGCTTTTCTCCCCCCACCAAAAAAAAAACAAAACCTCTAAAAGTTTTTCTGTCTTACATCACTGTCAAAACAGTTTGCTCAGTCCTAGGTGGTAAAACATCAGGCTCAAAAGAAAAACAAAGGTCAAATGGCATTGCTCCAGGCTGGGTGCAAAGTTATTTGTGCTGAGGAAAATTTCCCCCCAAATTGACTAAAACTTTAAAGACTTACGGTAAATAACTATTTTAAAGCAAACTTCTAGGTTCCAGATTGTAATTGTAGATAGTTGATCAAGCCTGTAGTTTTTTTTTAATTCCATTTATATCCCACCCTTCTCCGAAGACTCAGGGTGGCTTACAAGCTTAGCAATAGCCTTCATTCTGTGTATATGCCTGCTTATTAGGGCTTTCGCCCCCTCCCCCCCAGCGGCATTATTACAAAGTCAGCTTATTGCAGTTTACAGAGTCAGCATATTTGCCCCCAACAATCTGGGTCCTCATTTTACCTACCTCGGAAGGATGGAAGGCTGAGTCAACCTTGATATCCATTTGATGACAATCTATTTTCAAAAGATTATGAGGGAGAGATCAAGAGCGTCATCAGTCTTGAGTTCCTTCATGCCCACAAGAGATCTAAGTACAGCCCAACTTGAATTCCATGGACACCCAGTTGGGGGCTTCTTTCATGGCCCTGCAAGAGCTGGAGCAAAGTATGGGAACATTCCATTCCACAGCAGCCCTCGACTCTCAAACGCAGTCTTGCTAATGTCCAACCCAACATTCTAATCACGTGAGCCACTGTCATAGGTAGTTGGTAAGAAACTGAGCATTCCTGGTAATAAATGTGCCTACAACCATTAACATTTCAAAATTCTCTTATTTTAAAGAGACGAATAACAGGAAAGCAATCTCTACAGGCGCTTGTTTGTAGATGTGAAAAAAATATATATCCTTTTTTCCATCCGATGAAACGTACCTTTGCCTTCAGCACTTTCAACGCTTTCCATTTTTGTTGTCAACTTAATTGTCTTCCTGGGCTTTGAAGGACCCTGTGCTTTGAAGGGCAAAATAAAATTTCACTATTGCTTTGCCTTGGACTTTCCCTTTTCGAGATCACTGCCATATTTTATATTATGGGTTGCCTTGCTTGGCTGATCTCTCTTCAAATGAAAGTACTCAGTGGTGATTGAGTAGGTCCCAATCTGGCTACTTCATTTTCTATGGTTTACAAGTGATTTTCAAATATGCATCCAGGAGAATAAAAGGAATACTTCAGCTGATTGTTGCTTTAAGTCTGACTGCAAACATACCTTTCGGCCAGAGATTATCTTGCAGATAATGCAAGATATGCATAGATTTCCACCTAACAAAAATTCTTCCTTGATTTACTGCAGGGAATACAACATTGCTCAGAATGTTATCAGCACAATACCGGTGCATAGATGTTTTTTTTCTGATGAAATAAATAAGGTATTTTGTATACAAGCGATCCTTTGTATACAGATTATTACATGTTAATTTTGGATTAAGAGCTAGAACACATTGGTTTCCTTTGTCTCCCTGCTACTAAATTTTAGGTTTGGCCTGAGGAAAGCAAAGTAATCTTCCCAAGGTAGCTCGCGTCACACTTTCAGTTTACTCAGGGAAGAATGTCAGTTAGAGTAGAAACACAAATTTTGCCAGGGGAAATCCCAGCATCTCCTTCTGGAATCTTTGATTGAAAGAATCAGGTAAGCAGTTAATGTGAATGAGCAGCCTTGTGCTGCTAGGATACACATGGCAGTGTTGTGATTCAGGGTCAGCCTGTGGGTTCGGCAGTTGGGTCGGACGACTCAGAGGAGGAGGGGGGGGTGTTGAAGACCTTGCTGAGGGGATTGAAGATCTTGCTGATGAGAGCCCTCAGCCAGGCCCCTCCCACTTGGTCACCACGGAGACCCTGCTGTGTGAGCCTGACAGCGTGGATGAAGATGACCCACAGCTGGCCCTGTTCAAGGACGCCCGACGCAGGAGGCAGTCAATTAGGAGTAAACAGAGGAAGGCAATGGGGCTTCTCGGAAGGAGGCAGAGAGAAGCCACGCCCTGAACTCTATATAAGGGGAATGTGTGGGAGGACTGGTTTGCTGAAGGCAACCGCTTGGATAGTTCATGTTTCTTAAAGCTCCTGTTTCTTGGTTTGTCTTGTTCCGTCTGTTTTTGTGGTAATAAATTTGGCAGGCGTAATTCCAGCCTCTTGCCTTCTTGTAAAAGGGGTTGTCTCTGCCTTTTCTGCAGGGCCGGTAGCAGGCTGGTACAGAACAGGCTGCAACATCAGGCTTGCTAGTTTACAAATATTTTTCTCCTTTCTTGTTTAATAGTGGGTTGTTGTTGTTTTTTGCAAACTTTTGTAACTGGCCCTTCTCCTCAAAGCCTTAATATCTGTCAAGTTCTGATAGGGTCTCCCCGGGTTATTTCATGCTACCATTATGTGTCCAGGTTTTCAAGCTGATATTCATTTTCTTTGGTCTTTGCTCCTCTTTCTCTCTTACCAGTTTTCTTTAAACTAGAAATGCCTAACTTGTTCTGAACTATGAACCACACTGGTCTTTTAAATGACACTTCAAAATAGCCCATGGACTACAAAGTACATTTAGTTTAACCAAAATTAAATGTAGTGAATATAGTTATGATTCAGCTATGTACTTAATTCTTTTTCCCCTCCTGTCACATGAAAAATTGCAATTTGCTGATATATTCCCTTTTCCTTTTCCTTTTTATTTTATTGGATTTATTTAAGCTGGTATAGCTTTATATGGTGGTCGTGTTTTATAAATTCTGGTTTTGCAAGCTTTTTACTGTTATTTGTAGCTTTTAGATTATTTATTGTAAAATTAACTGTCATTTTATAGGTTTATCTCTCTATTTTTTTTTAACTGAGTAGCATGATGTCCTAGTAGTGAAGATGCTCATCTCCCACTTGGAAGGCTGAGTGTTCAATCCTAGGTAGCAGCAGATATTTCTTTCCCAGGATGCAAAGAAAAAGTATATGCTGTAAACTCCGTGTGGTGTCAGGAAGGGCATCCGGACAGCAAATGTTTAGGTCCATCCAGTTGCCCCGACTCTACTCTGAATTAAGAGATTACAGGGTCGTAAAAAGGGAGTTTATCTCATGTTTTCATTCCTATATTCTGTAGTTTTTTATTAATACTTTTATCTTTATTTTAATCTATCTATCTATCTATCTATCTATCTATCTATCTATCTATCTATCTATCTATCTATCTATCTATCTATCTAAATTTGTAATTGTAGAGTGATTGTTATATTTTAAGTTAAGTTATATGGCCTATGACTGAAATAAACAAATTATAATTTACTAACAACTTTTGGAAGTGGCTGCATCTATGGTTTTTCAAAATCCCGTGCAATTCTTGGGCCTGAAAATGTGTTTGTTACACATTGCTATTATATCATTTTTTCCCCTTAGATATAGTTAGTACCCAACCATTGAATTTAACTCAGAAGTTTGAAAGAGAAGCCCATGATTTCATTGGTTTGCATCATTGGCTTTTATTTATTTTTCTTTGTAAAGTAAATGTTTTGGTGTGAAATTATGCTTAATCCTTGCTAGAAGATTGTCTTTTTCTATTCATGGTAGTGTTCTGTTTTGTGAAGAAGGAACAATGACTACAAATGCTGTTCTAATTGATACAGTGAGGTGACTTTAAAAAAAAGAGAGAAACAAAAAAGAGAATTCAATGAAAAGGATGTCATCAGGACTGTTGATTGCTTCCAGAGTGTAGAATCCCACCCCAGTTTCAGCAATTGTGGGGGATGTAAAAGACAGATGGGAGATTAGAATGTAAAGTTAATTAGAAATGCAATGTGTGAAATATTAGAGGAAGTGATTAGTGTACCGATCTGGAATGTCATGCAGTTGCTGATGCGTCGGACTTGAAGAATAGTTTCGAAATTATGAAAGAGCTTCTCCTCACATGCTTTTATTTATCAAGCTGTCTTTAACAAGGGACGTTTGTGTCATGGGGCTGTAATGGATTATGATTTTGTAGATTGCTTCCACATGTGTGGTAAGAATGTAACCAGGAGTCAGAGTTGCTCCATATGGAACTGCAGGTGGCAGCTTCTCAGTAAGGATGAGCAGATCAGGGGTAAATTCAACTATTTATCTGCTTGCTTTGTGAGGGGCTGATTTCCAGTCTGGTTTTTTTTTCCTCCCCGTGGCTTTTTAAATTTAAAAAAAAAATCTGTTTGATGGTTAAAGTTAAAAAACTGTTTGATGGTTTCAGGAGCAGAAAAAGAATTGGATTTGTTGTTTCAAATGTCCATATACAGTACATGTAGTCCTTGACTTACAGCCACAATTGAGCCCAAAATTTCTGTGGCTAAGTGAAACATTTATTAAGTGAATTTTGTCCCATTTTATAACTTTTCTTGCCACTGTTGTTAAGTGAATCAATATCATTGTTATGTTACTGACATGATTGTTAAGTGAGTCTAGCTTCCCCTTTGACTTTGCCTGTTCCTAAGGTCACTAAAGGTGATCTCATGATCCTGGGACACTGCAAGTGTCATAAATATGAGTCAGTTGCCAAGCATCCGAATTTTGATCACGTGATCATGGGGATGCTGTAAGTGTGACAAATGGTCATAAGTCACTTTTTTAAGTGCCATTGTTACTTCAAACTAAATGAACTGTTGTAAGTTGAGGACTCCCTGTAGTTGGATCTTTTACTGTATCTATAGACAAGGTCAACATCTAGAGTAGGTTGAATGGTTTCCTTTTGTCCACCTTGTGGAATTACAAGGTACCCAGGGCATAGAGGTATGTATGTGTTAGAGCAGAGTAGACTAGAGTAAAGTTAATGCAATAGAATAGAATAGAATAGAATAGAATAGAATAGAATAGAATAGAATAGAATAGAATAGAATAGAATAGAATAGAATAGAATAGAATAGAATAGAATAGAATAGAATAGAATAGAAGGAAGGGACCTTGGAGGTCTTCTAGTCCAACCCCCTGTTCAGGCAGGAAACCCTATACCATTTCAGACAAATGGTTGTCCAATCTCTTCTTAAAAACTTCCAGTGTTGGAGCATTCACAACTTCTTGAGGCAAGTTGTTCCGCTGATTAATATAAAGTTGTTCCACTGGTTACAATATTCATATTTCTTAGTGCTTAAACCAATTCCCTAAACTGATTCCATCCATCCAAGCTGATCTCTAAATCCCCATGGATAGCGACACATGAAAGAGGGCTACATATTTCAGCTCTGCCTTTCTTAAATAGCAAAGTCTTCCAGGGAATTGTCATGTTATGTTACACTGATGCTTGTTGTTTTCTTCTTCATCTTATCTTCCTCATCTTTCAGACCAACTTACACTTTGATTCTGGCTTTATCCCAAACTTTCTTTGAGTTGAATTCAGTTTGTGGTATCTATATACTATATAATTATCTGGGAACAAGGTACAAAACAAAGTGGCTTTCCATCATCTTTTGACCTTATTCTAGACCATAGACTCAGGATTTCTGGTGGTCTCTCATCCAATATAACCTAGGTCCAACCCTGCTTAGGATTTGGAATAGCCAAGGTCACATGGCTTTAAATTCTATTTCTCAGATCCCAGCCAATGTCAAATTATCACCATGTAGACCTGACTACATTTTTTCAGCTCTTGATGTCATTAGTCATTCACACAGGGATATAAGTTTTAATTAGAGCCATCATGCTTTCAAGCATGCCCAAGAAAATTATAGCTAAATTCCAGTTTTGTTTAGTGAGCTACTGAAATCCTAGGGATTTAATTAATTTAGTTTAAGAAGTGAATGGCTTATTTAAAAACCAGTCTGCGATCTATTCTTAGAATATTCTAATATGAGTATTGCCCCATAGAACCTTAGTTCTTGTGAACTTTAAAAACTTAATAAATGAATAAATTCTTTTCAGTCCCTATACCTGCTCTTCCAGTGGAAGTCGTTCCTTAACTTTTCCTTTATTATGTATAAGTGTAAATAGTACACAAATTCTATTCACAGGCACACAAACCCAAATTAGGAATATATGTGCAATATAGCAGAAGCAATAGCACTTAGACTTATATACTGATTCACAGTGCTTTACAGCCCTCTCTAAGCAGTTTACAGAATTAGCATATTGTCCCCAACAATCTGTCTCCTCATTTTACCGATCTCGGAAAAATGGAAGGCTGAGTCAACCTTGAGCCAATCAGGATCAAACTCCTGGCAATTTTATTTTATTTTTATTTTATTAAATTTATATACCGCCCTTTCCTGAAGGACTCGGGGCGGTTTACAGGGCATTTAAAACAACCAATACAAAAGTTAAAAACAAATTAAAAAAGATTAAATCATCCCTAGAATTAAAACCCCAGTTAAAAATTCTCAGCCTGGGCTGGAGAGCTCAAAGAGCCAGGTTTTCAGGTCCCGGCGAAATGTGCGGAGGTCGGGGGCAGTCCTAAGCTCCACGGGCAGCTGGTTCCAGAGGGCAGGCGCACCCACAGAGAAGGCCCTTCCCCTGGGTGTTATCCGCCAACAATCTTTTATCGGCGGCACCCTGAGAAGACCCTCCCTGTGGGAGCGCACTGGACGAAGGGAGCTTGATGCCGGCAGCAGGTGTTCCCTCAGATATCCCGGGCCCATGCCATTCAGGGCTTTATAGGTCATCACCAGCACCTTGAATCTCACCCGGAGGGCAACCAGAAGCCAATGCAGCTCGCGGAGTAGAGGTGTTACATGGGAGTATCGGGAAACCCCCATCACAACTTGCGCGGCCGCATTCTGCACCAGCTGAAGCCTCCGAGTGGTCCTCAAGGGCAGCCCCATGTAGAGAGCGTTGCAGTAGTCTAGACAGGAGGTCACGAGCGCATGAGTGACTGTGCGTAGGGCATCTCGGTCCAGATAGGGTCGCAACTGGCGCACCAGGCGAACCTGGGCAAAAGCCTCCCTTGCCACGGCTCCTATATGATCTGCAATGGGCAGAATCACCCTGCAATAATGCAATCTAACCTCTATACCACCGAGACTCCACAGCAATATTCTTTTTCTTTCACCTCAGAAGTATATTGTATATTGTTAGGATATTTCTGAGAATAAAATATTTGGAAATCAATGAATTTGATACACGGATGAGATAAAATAATGAGAGTTGGCAAGAATAGGAAAATTGACCCACCATTTGACAACACAATTATTTCTCTTCCTTACAGTGCTTCCTTTCACCCTGGTAGAGTGGGGGGCTACCAGTTATATAAGGGGTGTGGGTAGGAGTCATAGTAAATTGGAGGTGGGATGAAGGAGGAGATCCAAGTAGTGGGAAATTCTCTTGCAGATGCTGAAGGAATAGGAGAGTTAATTGACTCAGCTTCCTGATTCCACACAAGGTCCACAATATTGAGAAAATGTAATGGAGAACATTTCTACTGCTTAGTTTTTATTTCTTAGCACTGAGAAGATATCTGCAGACCACTTACATCCTGAATATAAGCTGCTTCAACTCCTCCCATCAGGATGGTGCTATAGGGCCTTTCCAGTTTTGTGGACCAGTGGGGAGGGAGGGGGAGAGGGGATTGTTCTGCGTGAATGTTCAGCAAGCACACACACACATACAGAGCTTCATTTGCATGAGCAGCAGGCATGCACACCCACTACTTTCACAAATGGAGCACGCACATGCATGTGCCTGCTGCTTACACAAGTGGGGATGCGTGCACTGAGCCCCCACTTCTGCAGGCCAGTTACAAATAAACAGTTCATGGCCAGTAGTGGGCCACAGCCTGGTGCGGGTTGGAGACCCTGCTCTAGGGCACTGCATGCCAAAACAACTAGATACAGGGACAGTATTTTCTCTGTGCCCATCATTCTGCTGAACATCTAATTCTCACAGTGCCAATGTCTATGTAATATGGCTGCAGTATTATTTTTTATCTTTGTTATCTTATTTATTTCCCCCTTTTATTGAGATGATGATGATGATGGTGATGATGATGATGATGATTCTGTTGCTTTGTGTGTACACTGAGAGCTTCTGCACCAGAGATAAATTCCTTGTGTGTCTAATCACACTTGGCCTAATAAATATTCATTTCAATTCAATACAATTCAATTCCTGAAAAAAAAATTACACTTTTTTGCTATATATGAAACCCCGAAAAATCATTCTTGGTTGATGTTAAAGTCTAATATGTAAGCCTAACAATTGAGTTTCGGTTGCCAAGCAACCAGGGAAGTTAAACTGAAGTCCCTAAAGAATAAATAGAAGATTCAGCAAACGGGTCATTTTTAGAGCAGATGATGAAGAATTATTTGAACATGGTCTTATTGTGTATAACTTAATAATTTAATTGTAGATATGTTAATTTTATATATATATCCTTTTTATCTAGGCTTTGATGAAGGATGTAGGAAGGTAGACATTTTCATTATAAGAAAAATATATTTTTACTTTCTGAAACTAAGCTGGGACATCTGGGCGGGGTGTTAAAAAGGAGTAGGAACCTGTTACATATGCTATCTATGCATGTTGACAATCTTGGAGGGTTGGGATTTATAAAGTACTGGCCTAGTTTAGGAAGTACACCATAATATCGTAATTCTTTTACCTCACTTATGCCAAGGATTTACTATAAGCAATGGTGGAAGATTTGTATTTCCAGACTTGCAAGGTTCTGCTAATGTAGCCTAACAATAAAGTAGAATTAAATCATCTGGTAGACCTGTCTGGTCTACCTGGAAAGGCTGACAGAGGTAGAAGACTTCATGAGGACTTCAATTTAGAGTGGGGAAAAAATACATTTTCTCCCCATTGTGTATTTCTTCAAGAATAAAATTGTTCTCAGAAATGCTTCTTCTTCCAGCGTCTATTTAATCCCATACTATATGTCAGAAAGGAATTAACTGGTTTCCCCACTATAGGTACATTCAAAGTTATATAGGTAGAGATGGAAGTCTTAATGGAAGACCAATGCAGGTACTGCAAGATTGATAGGTGGACTTTCCAACTCTGTTTAAATCTTCAATGACAGACAGCCAACCAATTTCTAAGCTATACAACATTGTATAGTTGTTTGTAATGCTTATTTGTGCTCTCCTTTCTTATCATTTGAAACCATCAATTCATGTCTTACTATGTGGAGCAACAGAAAACAAATTTGCTTTCTCATTTCTGTGACAACTCTTTGGATACTTGACGATGGCAATTTAATTGCCTCTTAAGTATATCACCTACAAGTTAAATGGATTCTTCAAACTGTCGCCTGGTGAAATAATCTAACATGGCATTATTGATCAGGATCTTCCTTATGAGAGATATATATTTTACACAAATGCAGGTGTATGTGTAGAAGAGAAAAAGGTGAGTCTCCCACTCCAGAGGGCTTTGGAAGAAACAGATTATCTGGACTCTTTTTCAATCAGGTTTCAAACCAGGGCATAGCATGAGCACTATGAAAGCACTGGCTTGTTGGCTGCCGTTGCCAAGTTGGGAGTAATGCAGATGTTCTGGCTGCCCAACAGACTTTAATACAGTTGATCCTGGTGTTCTTCTGGATTGCTTATGAAAGTGTTCCCCAAGCTTTCTGGGTTTGAGGCCCAAGCGTATGGGGAGAGGGGATGGTTTTGTGTGAGGGGCAAACATATGTGTGCACACATAACTTCATTTGTGTGAGTGGGGCTGCATGCGCCAGTACCCGCTGCTCATGTAAGTGGTCTATGTGTGCCAGTGCTCTCCGCTCATGTGAATGGGGCTGCATGTGTACATGTGCTTACCCCCTGCTGGCACAGCCCAGTTCTGAGTGGGCCACACCCCAGTAGTGGATCACAGGCCAGGAGCTGGGGACCTCTGGATTAGAAGAGTTGAGTGGTGGTGCTGCTGCTTAGTGTTTCTGCACTCCTCCACCTTTCTTCATGAATGATTCAAGAGAGCAGAGGTTAAATATTACCAAGACACTGGTGAAACTCAACCCCTGACTGACTATGTGATGCAGTCAAGGTCTTGCCGCAGTGCCTGGAGCTTGTTGGATCTAAATGGGGAGGAACAGACTTAAGTCTTAGCAAGAACATTCAGGCTGAGGGATTCTCCATCTTTAATTCTGTATGGGGCTGAACCTTCATGGCAATGGGAAAGATTTTGCAGAGACTAGTTTTATGCTATTGCACCATTCCTGGACTGGGATACTTTCTCTTGCTCTGCAGCACTTAAGCCTTGTTTATGTTGTGTGTGAACTGATGCAGTATCCTCTTCATATGACAACCTTTGAAGGTCTTTCAGTAGTTTTAGCAGGTCTAGAAGTTATGGGTGAATTATAATATGCCCAGGTTAACATCTCTGCACTGTAAGTTCCAGTAGGTTCTGGATGTAATTCAAGATCCTTCTTGCCTCTTACAAAACCCAACATGATATAGGTTCTCTCTTTCATTTCTTTACATCCTCTAAGATGATATAGGTTCTCTCCTGTTATTTCTTCCCATCCTCTAGGACAGGGGTGTCAAACTCAATTTCATTGAGGGCTGCATCAGCACTGCGGTTGTCCTCAGGGGGCCGGGTGGGTATGGCCAGGGTGGGCGTGGCCTACTGGGTGGGCATGGCTAGACTGTGTATGGCCTACTGGGTGGGCGTGGCCAGCTCTACATCGTTCGCATCAAGGGTGCCTATGGGGGCCTGGGCAGGAGTGGGACAGATCTGAGGGTCTCTGGGCCAGGGCCAAGGCAGTGGGGGCCGTTCCCTCACTTTTTCCAGGATGGCTTCGCGGGCCGCATGAAACCACTTCGCGGGCCGGATCCGGCCCCCGGGCCTTGTGTTTGACATGTCTGCTCTAGGATTAGACATAATTAATATGCTTGTTTTATCTATTCTGAAATGTCATCTGATGGACCTAGGAAGCCCCCCATCTTTGTCATGATGCTTGCCCTCTGGGACACCATCCACCATGAATTAAATAGTGCTGACCTTGCTGTCTTTTAGACCTGGCTTTATCTCCAGTTTTTAGGATTGGGTAGGATTGACTTCCCACTGTAAGGTGCGTTGCAGACCATCTTCCTTTTCCATTTTCTTTGATGTTTTATATTTATATAACCCATAGTTATTAAGGAATTGTATACCCTTATACCTGTGAATTATAAAAGAATAAAATTAGTAAAAGTTAAGCTACAATTATCTCCTTGGATAAAAAAATCTTCCATAAGTCCACAAATGAACAGAAGGTGGGAGTAAACAGCAAGTGGGAGTTGTGCTCTTGAACTTCTGCCCAAACATAAGTGGCACTTGTATACAGTGATAGATATGGAACCATGAAAATTCAGGAATCTAAAGACACATTAAGCATCTCTATGCATAATTATGTGTATAAGGGCTATAGCATTGGGGTTGAGGGAGCAGCCTGTTGCCCCCTCAAGTGTGTCTTTTGAACAAATGAAAAGGTGTACTGAGCACATTTTAAGTGCCTTGGAAACAAGATGTCGAATTTTAAAAAATCAGGATGGCACATCCAAAGTGGAAAATGTGCCTTTTTTATGGTCTTCTGAAGAAGCTCCACAAAACTTATATTTCTTAAGAAAGAGCGAATATGATCTGTAGGACAAATAAGGAAACAAACATACAAGGGAAACTTTGGTAGCCATAGAAACACTATGGAAAACACAAATATGGCTCTGTTTATTCATTTACTTGGAACACTCTGTGCTTCAGAACAACAGGCAGAAGAGCTATTTAAAAGGTGATTCTGTTCTTGTTTTCCATAATGAAATTGAAGTTAATGCAAAATGCCTACAAAAGAATGTCCTGCTAAGGAACAGAATAGGTAATTATCAGAAGCTAAGGCAGAAATACAGAATAAAGGAGACACTCAGTGGTGGTGATGAAATATCATTTTATAGCCAACCTTTATCATATTAATTGTGTTAGAAGTGTTAACAAAAAATAAATGTATAATATGGCCATGAAACACAGTGAGGTTTAGTGTAAATAACTTTAACTTTGGTTCAGTCTACCAAATATTAGAGTCAGTTAATATCTTTGCTACCTAAGTAGCTGTAGAAGCTAGATTACTGTCTCTGAATTTAGAGGCGGAGCAGGGTTGAGTCTGATGGAGCCTACTGTGGAAACCTAGGGCTATAGCTAAGCCTGGGAAGCAAAGAAAACATCTCAGTGGAAGTAGAAGTAGAGGTAGAAGTAGAAGTAGAAGTAACCTTCCATAGTGAAAATTGCATTGTTGTTAAGAGATGAGCTGAACTCAGAAGGAACTAAAGTGCTCAACGTTGAAGTTTTTAAGAAGAGATTGAACAGTCATTTGTCTGACATGGTATAGGGTTTCCTGCCTGAGCAGGGGGTTGGACAAGATGACCTCCAGGGTCCCTTCCAACTGTGTTATTCTGTTATTAGAGCAAAGGTACATAAAGTTGTTTGTTCTGTTTCCAACAGTGGTGTTTTCTGAAGTTCATGACTTTTCTTTTGTTTCTTCCCAGAACCCAGTATTTGGGTTGAAGATCAATCACTATGAGTTGTCTGGCAAACTCACCTTTTGATGAGTAGGCAGGATACAATTTTTCATAGATAGCAATAGCACTTAGACTTATATACCACTTCACAACGCTTTACAGCCCTCTCTAAGCAGTTTACAGAGTCAGCATATTTGCCCCCAACAATATGGGTCCTCATTTTACCGACCTCAGAAGGATGGAAGGCTGAGTCAACCTTGAGCCAGTCAAAATCGAACTGCTGAATTGCTGGCAGTCGGGAGTCAGCAGAAGTAGCGTGCAGTACTGCATTCTAACCACCACACCACCATACATAAATAAAACCTGATTACTGTTTCTGTAGTTTTGCATTGTCCTCTCATGTACACTAGAAACTCAAACCTGACCAAGGCTCATAGATTATTCTATATCTGCAGTTCATTGTGCCCTGAAACGATCTCAATGAAAGACGAGTGAAATACAAGGTTGACATTACAATGTTTCCTTGATTTAGTTCAGTGTTTTCCAAAGTTGGCAAGTTTAAGATGTATGCACTCCAGTTTCCAAAATCTCCTAGTTGGCTAGGCCCACGTTTTGGCAGGGATGATTGTGCTTCTGAATCCACTCCTGTTGTAACCACGTATTCTGAGAATGGTCATCATCCCTCACCATTCTCACCATGATGCATTCTTGATTAGCCACTTCTATTGCTTCTGTGATCATGCCCCTGATTTTCGTTCGTTCTGCCAGGACCTGAAGACCTGGCTCTTTGAGCTTTCCGGCCAGGACTGAGAATTTTTAATTTTTAACTTATTGTAATTGGGTTTTTTTAATCAGAGTTATAGGGGTTTTAGATTTTTAATCAAGGATAATTTAATCTATTTTAAATTGTTATTAACTTTTTGTATTGTAATGTTGTTTTCATTGCCTTGTGAACCGCCCTGGGTCCTACGGGAGAAGGGCGGTATATAAGTTCAATAAATAAATAAATAAATAAATAAATAAATAAATAAATAAATAAATAAATAAATAAATAAATAAATAAATAAATAAATAAATAAATAAATAAATAAAT
Source organism: Vipera berus (assembly GCF_964194415.1). NCBI lineage: Eukaryota > Metazoa > Chordata > Lepidosauria > Squamata > Viperidae > Vipera > Vipera berus. The sequence continues at coordinate 14,490,237 of NC_138207.1, read as the reverse complement.
GTTTATATCAGCTGTTCTTCCTCAAGATCTTGCTTTGGGACAAGCTCTGTAAGAAGTAATAGGAACTTTGTCCAGCAAAGCACTTCTCATTTGAAAGATGGAATAGTAGGTTGATTCCATTCAGTCATAATTACATGCTTTATATGTGTTTACATTTATACTCCACTTTTTCTGTAAAGAGCTCAAGGAAGCATGTGGGGTTATTCCTTATTGGGTGACAGAAAATGAGTGGCTGTAAATCATGTAATGAATCTATGATGAACTTGAACTGAGGTTTTCTCCGGCCAACACACCCATTGTTAGCTCCATTAACCTTGGATGTCTTACATATCCTCCCAAATTAGTACACATAAAAATTTATAAAACAGCAAAGTCAAAATAAAACCTGCAATGTTACCTTTGAAATATAGCTTACTTAATGGCACATATATATTTTCTTGACATGAAATTAAAAAACAACACTAATACTATGGTGAAATCCAACAGAACCATAACAGAAAAACTGATAATAAAAGGGGTAAGCAGGTGTCTGTCTTTCCTCTCCATTCTTTTTAAACTCCAGGACATATTTTCATAACAATATTTTTTCAAGACTATTTACAACTACCATGCAGCCAAACTCAGTGGGACTAGTTTCTGAATACTTACATTAATATTGTTAGATTAATCTGTTAGTTATTGTAACTCAGATGTAATTGCCTGTCAGCCTTTGATGCTGTGTTGAAAAAATCTTCCAGACATCCTGAAATCTTGAACCATAAAATAACTTCAAGAAAGACATGAATTGTGGGCACAGAGCTTCTTATCTCAAAAAAAAAGTTTGTAGTTAAAAAATGTTGGTCTTTGTGATTTATAACTTAAAATATATGAGTGTGTAAACCAGATATCCTTTCCAAATTAAAAAAAAAAAGCAGAAAGCCCTAACATACAATATAGCAAAATGAGATACTCCCCTGTTAAAGTTTTTTATTATTAATTTTTGGGAGATAGTATATTTCCTATCTCTTGTAGATAGCACAATTGGATATTAAGTTATATAATATTGTTCTCTGGTGCATATGCTGCATATCAGTACAGAGTGAGGGTAACTCAACTGCCTGTTTCTAATTTTTTTGCAGATTTAGATAGATCACTGACATATGTTAAAGCTTACTTTGAAGAAAACAAAGTAGATTGATTCAAAAGAAGATGAAAGAGAGAAAAAAAAACTTGGAGTGAAATGGATTTTAAGAGAGTATCAGTTCAAAGCATAATAAACTTGGAGAAATTCAATTACTAATAATATTGTTATACCATTTTAGATGGATTACCACCTCTTCAGCTTTTTAGTATAAGAGAAGTCTTAGCAACTTTAATGGGACCCCAAGATAATTGAACAATCAACTGTCTGTCATATCAGCATTCCTTAATCTTACATTTGTGACAATAGCATAATGGGTTATTCATGCTATATCTAGTCCAATGATATCTTTATGTGGAGCTTGATGAGATTATGTAGTGCTTGAAAAGAATGTAGAAGTATTTTTCATTTAGTTTCCTAGAAATTTCACTGACTTGATCAATCTTTGTCTTGCATGGTTCCTCAGATGTTTCAGCCAAACTTTCAAGTGTACTTGAAATTTTACTATTGTTGTTGTTGTTGTTGTTAGTTGCGAAGTCGTGTCCGACCCATCGCGACCCTATGGACAATGTTCCTCCAGGCTTTCCTGTCATCTACCATCTTCTGGAGTCCATTTAAGCTCACGCCTACTGCTTCAGTGACTCCATCCAGCCACCTCATTCTCTGTCATCCCCTTCTTCTATTGCCCTCAATCTTTCCCAGCATTAGGCTCTTCTCCAGTGAGTCCTTCCTCCTCATTAGGTGGCCAAAGTATTTGAGTTTTAGCTTCAGGAGCTGGCCTTCTAAAGAGCAGTCAGGGTTGATCTCCTCTAGGACTGACCGGTTTGATCGCCTTGCAGTCCAAGGGACTCGCAGGAGTCTTCTCCAGCACCACAGTTCAAAGGCCTCAATTCTTTTGCACTCAGCCTTTCTTATGGTCCAACTTTCACTGCCATACATTGCAACTGGGAAGACCATAGCCTTGACTATACGCACTTTTGTTGACAGGGTGATGTCTCTGCTTTTTAGTGTGCTGTCTAGATTTGCCATGGCTTTCCTCCCGAGGAGCAAGCGTCTTTTAATTTCTTGACTACAGTCCCCATCTGCAGTGATCTTGGAGCCCAGGAAAATAAAATCTGTCACTACCTCCATTTCTTCCCCATCTATTTGCCAGGAATTGAGAGGTCCGGATGCAATGATCTTGGTTTTCTTAATGTTTAGTTTCAACCCAACTTTTGCACTCTCCTTCTTCACTCGCAACAAGAGACTCTTCAGTTCCTCTTCACTTTCTGCCATTAGAGTGGTATCATCTGCATATCTTAGGTTGTTGATATTTCTTCCAGCAATCTTAATTCCAACTTTTGATTCATCTAGCCCTGCCTTTCTCATGATGTGCTCTGCATATAAATTAAATAGGCAAGGCGACAGTATATAGCCTTGCCGGACTCCTTTCCCAATTTGGAACCAATCAGTAGTTCCGTGTCCAGTTCTCACTGTTGCTTCTTGGCCCGCATATAGGTTTCTCAAGAGACAAATAAGATGTTCTGGTACTCCCATCTCTTTAAGAACTTGCCACAGTTTGTTATGATCCACACAATCAAAGGCTTTAGCATAGTCAATGAAGCAGAAGTAGATGTTTTTCTGGAACTCTCTAGCTTTCTCCATGATCCAGCGTATGTTGGCTATTTGATCTCTAGTTCCTCTGCCTCTTCGAAATCCTGCCTGTACTTCTGGTAGTTCTCGATCCACATACTGCTGGAGTCTAGCTTGTAGGATTTTAAGCATAACTTAAGCATAGCATGAGAAATGAGTGCAATGGTGCTATAGTTTGAACATTCTTTGGCATTGCCTTTCTTTGGAATTGGAATGTAAACTGATCTTTTCCAATCCTGTGGCCACTGTTGAGTTTTCCAAATTTGCTGGCAAATTGAGTGTAGCACTTTTACTGCATCGTCTTTTAAGATTTTGAATAGCTCAGCTGGAATACTGTCACCTCCACTAGCTTTGTTGTTGCTCAGCTTTTCTAAGGCCCACTTCACTTCACATTCTAGGATGTCTGGCTAGAGGTCAGTGACCACCTCATTGTGATTATCAGGGACGTTAAGCTCATTCTTGTATAGTTCTTCTGTGTAATTTTGCCATCTCTTCTTAATCTCTTCTGCCTCTGTTAGGTCCCTGCCATTTTGGTCCTTTATCATGCCCATTTTCTTGAAAAGATCTCTGGTCCTCCCTATTCTATTGTTTTCTTCTATTTCTTTGCACTGTTCATTTAAGAAGGCATTCTTATCTCTTCTAGCTATTCTCTGGAATTCTGCATTCAATTGGGCGTATCTTTCTTTTTCTCCCTTGCCTTTTGCTTCCCTCCTTTCCTCAGCTATTTGCAAAGCTTCCTCAGACAGCCATTTTGCTTTCTTGCATTTCTTTTTCTTTGGGATGGTTTTGGTTGCTACCTCTTGTACAATGTTGTGAACCTCTGTCCATCATTCTTCAGGCACCCTGTCTATCAGATCTAATTCCTTAAATCTATTTGTCACCTCTACTGTATATTCAACGGGGATATGATTTAATTCATACCTGACTGGCCTGGTGCTTTTCCCTACATTCTTCAGTTTAAGCCTAAACTTTGCAACAAGAAGCTCATGGTCTGAGCCACAGTCAGCTCCTGGTCTTGTTTTTACTGACTGTATAGAGCTTCTCCATCTTTGGCTGCAGAGCATATAGTCAATCTGATTTCTGTGTTGACCATCTGGTGATGTCCATGTGTAGAGCTGTGTCTTGGGTTGTTGGAAAAGAGTGTTTGCTATGACCATCGTATTCTCTTGACAAAATTCTATCAGCCTGTGCCCTGCTTCATTTTGTACTCCAAGGCCAAACTTGCCTGTTATTCCAGTTATCTTTTGGCTTCCTACTTTAGCATTCCAATCCCCCATGACGATAAGGACATCATTTTTTGGTGTTAGTTCTATAAGGTGCTGTAGGGCTTCATAGAACCGGTCAATTTCATCCTCTTCAGCACCGGTGGTTGGGGCATAGACTTGGACTACTGTGATATTGAATGGTTTGCCTTGGATTCGAACTGAGATCATTCTGTCATTTTGAGGATTGTATCCCAGTATTGCTTTTCCTACTCTTTTATTGACTATGAAGGCTACTCCATTTCTTCTGAGGGATTCTTGCCCGCAGTAGTATACCTGATGGTCATCTGAATTAAATTCACCCATTCCTGTCCATTTTAGTTCGCTGATACCTAAGATGTCAATGTTCAGTCTTGTCATCTCTTGTTTGACCACATCCAGCTTTCCTTGATTCATGGATCTTACATTCCAGGTTCCTATGGAGAAAAAATCTTTACTACATCGGACTTTCCTTTCACCACCAGACATATCCACAGCTGAGCGTCCTTTCGGCTTTGGCCCAGTCGCAATTTTACTGTAGGCAAAATTCAAACCAACTTTGGAATCGTCTGAACTACCATACAGATGATAACAATCAAATATCTGTTGGCTTCATTGAAATCTCTCAAGCTATTTGGCTTCAATCTTTCCTCCAGATTTTAGACAGTTTTCCAGCCTTCCTGTCAGGGTCCCAAAGTAAGAAAAACACTTGATTCTTTTATATAGATTTCTTTATTTTTCCACACTTTAGACAGAATCTTGCCAAACTGAAGCACTTTACTGTCTACATCAAGCATATACTTTGAGAATTTTAGGGAAGAACTGTTTTCAACCTTTTTTTCTCACACAAAATAGCTGGACTGAGCTGCCTCTTATACCCCTGAAATGCACCCATATCTCAAGAGGATTTATCTCTTGTTGCCAAAAGTTTTCAGTACTAGGAAAAAATGTGTTTTTGCGATGAATCAAAGTTAGGAAAACTTAGAATTATGTTCTACGCTTGAGGTTAATTTGGTGGTAAAGAGAAAATTATAAAGCACCTAGTTTTTTTAAAAGCAATGAAAAGCAGTGCCACAACAGGTTAAGTGTTGCTATAGCCACACTATAGATGAATGATAGATATTAAATTCAATCTGTCAGAATGCATGGATGGTGCTTATTTGTTCTGCAGAAACATAGTTCCTTGAATAGACTATGCATTGTGAGTACTGAACAAATTGATAATAAAACACTTGGTGAATTATATTGAATGATAGCAAAACAATTCAATGTGCAACAGCATTAATACAAATTTCTACTGCCTTCCAAATTACAGTGTCATTTGCAATATGCAATTTGTTTGAACCAGTTTTGGAATTTAGATTTCGTCCTACATTTGTAATGTCAATAGCATGGAAATTATATACTTTCCATTTGATAAGTATTTTTAAATGCTCTCTGTGGAGGGCAACATGATGGGAGAAACTAGAGCTGTATCTTAGAAAAGAAGCATCCATTTTGAACGTTTCAAGAAGGGTAAAGGTAAAGGTAAAGGTTCCCCCGCACATGCGTGCTAGTCGTTTCCGACTCTAGGGGCCGGTGCTCATCTCTGTTTCAAAGCCGAAGAGCCAGCGCTTGTCCGAGGACGTCTCCATGATCATGTGGCCAGCATGACTAGACGCCAAAGGCGCACGGAACGCTGTTACCTTCCCACCGTAGTGGTCCCTATTTTTCTACTTGCATTTTTACGTGCTTTCGAACTGCTAGGTTGGCAGAAGCTGGGACAAGTAACAGGCGCTCACTCTGTTATGTGGCACTCGGGATTCGACCCGCCAAACTGCCAACCTTCTGATAGACAAGCTCAGCGTCCTAACCCACTGAGCCACCGCGTCCCTTCAAGAAGGGTAAATATGTATAAAACATTGAATAACTGAACTTTCTCCTGCTTGTGGTCTGCCACAGAGTCAAACAAAAATATTTTGTTGTATGATAGGAAATAGGACATGAAATATTTGTGGGTCTAAGACATGTAGGAAAACTTTTGGAGGGATGAAAGGTATATGTCCATGGTGGTGAACCTATGGCACGTGTGCCACAGGTGGCACGCAGAGCCCTCTCTGTGGGTACACACACCGTTGCCCCAGTCCTAGGCCTTCATCTGGGTTTAATTAAAATGTTTTATATGAGTGAGTTGATCCGCAACCTCAAACTTTGTGAAACAACATTGACTTGCCCCTATTTTAAAAAAGATATTTGGAGAGAAGCTAATCCAGAAAAACTACAATACACATTCTATTCGAACAGCCATAAATCCTGGTCCAGAATTGGCATGATTTGGATGACACCTGAATTAAGAACCAATATGCAGGAGATTGAGATAGAATTAGGCACATGGGCAGACCATAACCCTTTAAAAATGACATGGAAAGGAATACAGTTGGACCTTGAACCAATCCATATTAAAAGAAAAAGAATTTATAGAATTAGCAACAAAAAATGGAGCTTTCCTCTAAAGAAAATAAAAATAAGATACAGCATTGCAAAATGTATGGGATACAGCCAAAGGATATTTTAGAGGTGTAACATATATAGCAAAAAAAAGAAAGAAAAAAAGAAAACAACATATACTATTAAGGGAAGAATTCAAAAAACTAGAATTAGAACTACAAATAAATCCACAAAACAAAATACAGAAAAGACAAATGGAAATAATAAAACATATATTTAATGGAATCAGAAAAATTGGCATAGCAAATCATAAGAGCAAAACAAAACGTTTTTGAAAATGCAAATAAACCAGGAAGATGACTAGCCTACAAACGTAAAACAGGAGAAAAAACTGATAAATAATTTAGTAGATGAAAAAGGCTGTATACAATTTAAAAATGAAGAAATAAAAAAGATAATTAAAGAATATTATGATAAACTATGATATAGAAGAAATTTCATAGGAGAAAATGATTCAATATATGGGAAAAATAATTTACCAAAAGTCTCAGAAAACTTCAAAACTATGTTAAACGAAAAAAATAACAATGATGGAATTGACAGAGGCTATAAGAAGACAAAAAAAATGAAAAACAGATGGGCTACTAGCAGAGTTGTATAAATGTCTACAAGATACACTAAGTGTACCATTGAAAGATGTGTGTAATGAACTTTTGTTGCAGGCTAATGTTACTTTCGACACGGTGGCTCAGTGGGTTAGGACGCTGAGCTTTTCGATCAGAAGATCGGCAGTTTGGCGGGTTGAATCCTGAGTGCCGCGTAGCAGAATGAGCTACTAGTTACTAGTCCCAGCTTCTGCTAACCTAGCAGTTCAAAAGCACGTAAAAATGCAAGTATAAAAATAGGGACCACTACGGTGGGAAGGTAACAGCGTTCTGTGTGCCTTTGGCGTCTAGTCATGCCGGCCACATGACCACGGAGATGTCCTTGGACAAGTGCTGGCTCTTCAGCTTTGAAACGGAGATGAGCACCAGCCCCTAGAGTTAGAAATGACTAGCACGCATATGCGGGGGAACCTTTACCTTTACCTTTAATGTTACTTTAATACCAAAAGAAGACTTAGATTTGATACAGATAAAAAATTACAGACCAATATCATTACTAAATGTGGACTATGAAATTTTTACTTCAATAATAGCGGAGAGACTGAAAAGATTTTTAACTGAATTTATACATCCAGATCAAAATGGATTTCTACCAAAGAGACAGATAAAAAAATAACTTAAGAGTTATAATGGACATATTGGAATATTCAGAAATGCATCCACTACTTGGCACTAGTATTTCTACATGCTCAAAAAGCATTTGATAATGTTTCCTGGCAATATTTACTCAACAACTAAAAACAATGGACTTTGGACAAAACTTTATAAGTATGATTGAAACAACATACCACAAACAAACAGCAAAAGTGATTGTAAATGGAGATTATACAGAGTACTTTGATATGAGAAAAGGATGTCCACTATCTCCATTGTTATTTATCCTAATTTTGGAAGTTTTAAATAGAAATATTAAAGAAGACACAGAAATTAAAGGACTAGAAATAAAAGGTGAAATTTATAAACTGCAAGCATTTGCAAATGACTTGGTAGAGGAACCTTTAGAGATGATCCCTAAATTATTGGAAAAGATAGAACAGTTTGAAGAGATAGCAGGACTGAAGATAAACAGAGAAAAAAACTTAAGTTATTTATCCTAATTTTGGAAGTTTTAAATAGAAATATTAAAGAAGACACAGAAATTAAAGGACTAGAAATAAAAGGTGAAATTTATAAACTGCAAGCATTTGCAAATGACTTGGTAGAGGAACCTTTAGAGATGATCCCTAAATTATTGGAAAAGATAGAACAGTTTGAAGAGATAGCAGGACTGAAGATAAACAGAGAAAAAAACTTAAGTGATGGTTAAAAATCTTAGAGATAAACAAAAAACAACAAATGACAGAAAAAATAGAATTACAAATAGTCAAAAACGTTAAATACTTGGGAATATATCTAACAGCAAGATGTTCAACGATAAAAGAAAACTATATAAAATTACTAAATCAAATAGAACTGGACCTGGAAAAATGGGAAAAAAAAACTTGCAACTGTTGATGTTAGGAAGAATTGCTACGGTGAAAATGAATATATTACAAAAAATATTGCTTTTATTACAAACAATATCTATAAAACTACAGAATTTTTTTTGAAGATTTAAATTCACTAATTCTGAAATTTATTTGGCAAGGAATCAAATTGAAAATGTTACAAGAACCTAAGGAAAATGGAGTTTTTGGCTTGCCAGAATGGGTTTTATATTATCAAGCATCTGTACTAACATGGGTAAAAGAATGGATAACTTTTAGAAATAAAAGGTTGTTGTATTTGGAGGGACATAATTTACAACTTGGTTGGCACGCTTTGGTATGGGAAAAATAAAATTCATAAGTATTTTCAAAACCACTATATTAGAAACGCATTATTACTAACATGGGGGAAAATGTAAAATATACATGAAAATTCCAGGATGGCTTTCAACAATGGAAGCATTTGTACATCCAAATTTAATCAGTTTCGAGAAAATATGGACATATAAAGATATTCTAAATTCTGAAGGGAATTTAAAATCTAAACAAGAGATAGAAAATCAGGGTATTGATCTATCATGGTGGGCATATTTACAAATGCAAGTTATGATAAAGATGTTAAATTGTACAGATTTTATAAAGAGCAGACCTTGTTTGATCAGACATTATTCACCTCTGATGAGAAATTAATTAGGAAAATATATAACTTTTTATTGAATTTGAAAATAGAAAATGAACAAGTTAAAGAAACAATGATAAAATGGGTAAAGAATTTTGGATATAATATAGATTTAGGAAAATGGCAAAACCTGTGAGAAAGAAACTATAAATTGACAATGTCAACTTCTTACAGAGAAAATCTATATAAAATGTTTCATAGATGGCACTTGCCACCAAAAAGATTAGCCAAAAATTTTAAAAATATGTCAGATAGATGTTGGAAATGTAAACACAAGTCAGGTACTTATCATGTATGGTGGACATTTGTTAAAGCAAAGAGATATTGGACAAAAAGACATACTTGGCTAAAAAAGATGTTGGGAAAACATGTAGGTTTTAAACCTGAACTTTTTTTATTAGGTATAATGGCAGAAAAGATTGATAAACAAAGTATATACTTGATTCTACATGTGATAACAGCGGCAAGAATCATATCCACATAATATTGGAAAAATGAAGAAATACCACCAGAGGAAGAAATAATTTAAAGAAAAAAAACCTAGAATGTGTGTAAATGCATAGACTTACTTTGAGGTTGAAAGAAACAGAAGACTATCAAACTTGGGACTTATTTTATCAATAGCTAGAGAAAACAATAAAGGATTAGGAATAACATTTGTTTTAGTGAATGTTAAACTACATGTTTGTTGAACAAGTACTACTGAATTGTATGAAATAATAAATAAAAACTTTTAAATAAATAAATAAAATGTTTTAAATGAGTGAGTTGATCCGGAACCTCAAATTTTTAAAAACAACATTTATTTTATTTTATTTTATTTTAATTCCATTTATATCCCACCCTTCTCCAAAGACTCAGGGCGGCTTACAAGCTTAGCAGTAGCCTTCATTCTATGTATATGCTTGCTTATTAGGGCTTTCACACACCCCCCAAGCGGCATTATTACAAAGTCAGCTTAATTGCCCCCAACAATCTGGGTCCTCATTGACTTGCCCCTATTTTTTAAAAGAAGAATAATGATGCTGAAAGTATTTTTTTTTAGACAGTGCGAAAGAAGAAATGTATGACAGCGGAATGGAATCTATAAAAACATAAAGAGCTTTATGCTTTTTAAAATATAGACACTCAACTGTCACTGAGATGGAACTTCACAGACTGTTTTCAGTGAATATAGATGCTGTAATTGTTGGGGAAAATCTATTGCAAATGCCAGATTATATGTGAATATATGAAAATTTAATGTGTTCCAGCACAGCATGGGGCACCAAAGAAAATCCTAGATGTTTCTTATATCCATTTTATTTGACCTTGAGCCTGGAAGTTTTGTGCGTGAAGGATCTATAGCAAAAAAAAAAAAAAAAAAAAAAGAAGGACCCACCAGATTTCAAAATGAACCTGCAAAATACAGTTTCCTCCAACATAGGAATAATTTCAAATGATTAAGCACCATTAACTCAGTGGAAAACCTTATCAACAACCTAGGTTTTTTCCCCATGAATATCTATCCTTAACCTGGTCCTTCAGGTTTTCTTATATGTACCATTGCTATGATTACCGGTAAGGAAATTAAAGTACAGTACTGAACAGCTTCCCCCAAAATCATAATTCAATATAATTTTGAAAATAATGGCTAGAATCCCAATGCATTTCTCTATTATATATTTATTTCAAGTCAGTGTATACTGCCCATGCATGCAGCTGCCAGAGAATTTTACAATAAAACTGTTACCATGTTTAATGTAACTTGTTAAAGACATAAAGGTAAAGGTAAAGGTTCCCCCACACATGCGTGCTAGTCGTTTCCAACTCTAGGGGCCGGTGCTCATCTCCGTTTCAAAGCTGAAGAGCCAGCACTTGTCCAAGGACGTCTCCGTGGTCATGTGGCCGGCATGACTAGATGCCAAAAGCACACAAAATGCTGTTACCTTCCCACCGTAGTGGTCCCTATTTTTCTACTTGCATTTTTACGTGCTTTCGAACTGCTAGGTTGGCAGAAGCTGGGACGAGTAACAGGCGCTCACTCTGTTATGTGGCACTCGGGATTCGACCCGCCAAACTGCCGACCTTCTGATAGACAAGCTCAGCGTCCTAACCCACTGAGCCACCGCGTCCCTTTTGTTAAAGACATAGGAAATACTTAATTAAACTCATATTCAAGTATCTTAAGCAAAATAAAACCAAACCCAGTTTAAATAAAATCAAATCTAGCTTTTGTCCTCTTCCTTCACATTTTTCACAGCACATCTCTTGCCACACTTCTCAAAGATAGGGTGATTGCAGAAAAGCAGCGAGCTTCTCATATAAATAAAGTTTCCCAAATTCCACCCAACAAATTAATAACCAGGCAGCCTCTGTATGAAAGAGAACAAAGGGAAGGGAAGGGAAAACCAAGTTGGTGGTCTATGGTTCAATTGCCCAGATGGATGGAAAGTGGTGTATTCTGGTCTGACTGCATTGTGTTGGCATCTCTTCTTGATTTGGATTCATCTTTAGTGGTCCATGTTCTCTTTTAAACTTTTTCCTCTTCTTCTTCTTTTTTTAAATCACTCTCTACCCTGGATGAGATGGCTTCTCAAAAGTCCTGGTGGTGATAGTTGGGAAAGGCAGTTGAATGATAACAATACGTGGAACTGATTGCCCCCTCTCCATCCTTTCACGGGAAAGCAATTCCATATGTTCTTCTGGTAGCCAGTAGAAACAGAGGGACAGTTACCTATTGACCATCCCCATTCCTTAGCATTCATTGGCAATGTAAAAAGGAGCTAAAAGTCAGGGGATCATTGAGACAGAAGAGGCTACTTAGGTTCAGTGTGAGAATCTAAATGGAATTGTTTCCAAGAAATGGTTGTACAGGTTCCACTTGAACAGTGGCAATGGAGGTCAGCTCATCATCACTGTAGGTAATTGCTTCTACTTGCAAATTGTTCTTACTGTTAGAAAGCCAACCTTCAGGTGAATCTGCCTTCCTGTAAATCCCAGGACAATAGCTGCTATTTCACAAATAGGCATTCAGTGAAATGTATATAGACTCCTTCAGCTGGGCAAAATTGAAGGGATTCCCCTCATAGTTGAAACGAAGCATTGCAATTGGTTGTCCCAAAGGTGATTTTTCAAAAAAGCAAGATGACTTTGTTTTTTTCCTTGAAGACATTTTGCTTCTCATCCAAGAAGCTTCTTCAGTTCAGTCAGAAATGTCTTAAAGTAAAAACAACATCCAGTTGCCTTTTGAAAAGCACCTTTGGGACAACCATGACCTGGATGACTGAGAATTTCCATAGACATTGCAATCTGTTCCAATTCTCTGAAACCGTAAGCCTTCTGTTGACTTCCTGACCAAGCTCTTTTGCATTAATGATAATAAATGATTAACAAAAAACACAAATACAAAGACACTTGGAAATAACTTTTAATTCATCCACACAGAAAGATACACCCACTTTTTTTCTGTTTTTGCATGAATCATTGAATTGATGTCCATAGAAATGATCACAAGGCAGAATGTTATGAAAGAGTAAAGGTAAAGGTAAAGGTTCCCCTGCACATGCGTGCTAGTTGTTTCCAACTCTAGGGGCCAGTGCTCATCTCCGTTTCAAAGCTGAACAGCCAGCTTTGGTCATGTGGCTGGAATGACTAGACGCCAAAGGCGCATGGAACGCTGTTACCTTCCCACCGTAGTGGTCCCTATTTTTCTACTTGCATTTTTACGTGCTTTCGAACTGCTAGGTTGGCAGAAGCTGGGACAAGTAACAGGCGCTCACTCTGCTGAACGGCACTCTGGATTCAACCCACCAAACTGCCGATCTTCTGATCGACAAGCTCAGCGTCCTAACCCACTGAGCCACTGCATCCCTTTATGAAAGAGTACCTCCTGTCAATTATGACAATCCATGTTTCTGATACTATCACTAGGGGGCGCCATGTAGATTTTATGTTTCAAGCCTTTATGAAAGAGTGTTGTTGTTGTTGTTGTTGTTAGTTGCGAAGTCGTGTCCGACCCATCGCGACCCTATGGACAATGTTCCTCCAGGCCTTCCTGTCTTCTACCATCTTTTGGAGTCCATCTAAACTCACGCCTACTGCTTCAATGACTCCATCCAGCCACCTCATTCTCTGTCGTCCCCTTCTTCTATTGCCCTCAATCTTTCCCAGCATTAGGCTCTTCTCCAGTGAGTCCTTCCTTCTCATTAGGTGGCCAAAGTATTTGAGTTTTAGCTTCAGGATCTGGCCTTCTAAAGAGCAGTCAGGGTTGATCTCCTCTAGGACTGACCGGTTTGATCGCCTTGCAGTCCAAGGAACTCGCAGGAGTCTTCTCCAGCACCATAGTTCAAAGGCTTCAATTCTTTGGTGCTCAGCCTTTCTTATGGTCCAACTTTCACTGCCATACATTGCAACTGGAAAGACCATAGCCTTGACTATACGCACTTTTGTTGACAGGGTGATGTTTCTGCTTTTTAGTGTGCTGTCTAGATTTGCCATGGCTTTCCTCCCGAGGAGCAAGCGTCTTTTAATTTCTTGACTACAGTCCCCATCTGCAGTGATCTTGGAGCCCAGGAAAATAAAATCTGTCACTACCTCCATTTCTTCCCCATCTATTTGCCAGGAATTGAGAGGGCCAGATGCCATGATCTTGGTTTTCTTAATGTTAAGTTTCAACCCAAGTTTTGCACTCTCCTTCTTCACCCGCAACAAGAGGCTCTTTAGTTCTTCTTCACTTTCTGCCATTAGAGTGGTATCATCTGCATATCTTAGGTTGTTGATGTTTCTTCCAGCAATCTTAATTCCAACTTTTGATTCATCTAGCCCTGCCTTTCTCATGATGTGCTCTGCATATAAGTTAAATAGGCAAGGCGACAGTATACAGCCTTGCCGGACTCCTTTCCCAATTTTGAACCAATCAGTGGTTCCGTGTCCAGTTCTCACTGTTGCTTCTTGGCCCGCATATAGATTTCTCAAGAGACAAATAAGATGGTCTGGTATGCCCATCTCTTTAAGGACTTGCCAGAGTTTGTTATGATCCACACAATCAAAGGCTTTAGCATAGTCAATGAAGCAGAAGTAGATGTTTTTCTGGAACTCTCTAGCTTTCTCCATGATCCAGCGTATGTTAGCAATTTGATCTCTAGTTCCTCTGCCTCTTCGAAATCCTGCCTGTACTTCTGGTAGTATGAAAGAGAGACTCTCTCTCTATGAAAGAGTACCTCCTGTCAATTATGACAATCCATGTTTCTAATACTATCACTAGGGGGCGCCATGTAGATTTTATGTTTCAAGCCTTGGTGGAGCAGTGGGCTAATGCCTCCTTAAGTAACACCAGCTGCCTGCAATTAGTGCAGGTTCGCGTCCCACCAGGCTCAAAATAGAAGTAGGATGTAAATCCAATAAGCAGAAAAATAGATTGTGGGTGGTTTTTTGTGTTTGTGTGTGTGCGTGCGTGTGTGTGTATTCGGTATAATATTTAGGTTCATTTGCCAAATTGTGCCCAACTCCTCACAACGCCATGGACCACAGCATGCCGTCTTCCCATCCTCCACTGTCTGAAGGAACCTGTCCAAATTCATGTTCATTGTGTTGATGACATTATCTAACTATTTGATCCTCTGACATCCCCATCTTCTTTTCCCTTCAATCGTCATCAGCATTTTTTCCAATGACTCCTCTCTTCTCGTTTGGTGGCCAAACTATTTGAGCTTTAGCATCAGTATTTAGTACTTACAGTACTTTTAGGTATCTCTTGAATTTCATGGAAGGGAGATCAAGTAATCCACCCCAGCTTTTAGAGAAGAAACTAGTAGGATCCATTCTAGAGAAACTAAGGGGCTGCCACAAAGAAGAGGGGGTCAGCCTATTCTCCAAAGTACCTGAAGGCAGGACAAGAAACAAGGGGTGGAAACTAATCAAGGAGGAAACCGACCTAGAACTAAGGAGAAATTTCTTGATAGTTAGAACAATTAATCAGTGGAACAACTTGCCTTCAGAACTTGTGGGTGCTCCAACACTGGAGGCTCTTAAGAAGATATTGGACAACCATTTGTCTGAAATGGTATAGGGTTTCCTGTGCAAGCAGTGGGTTGGACTAGAAGACCTCCAACTGTGGGATTTGTTATCTCTAGATAATTCTGAATATGTGTTGTGGTCCTTCTAAACTGACTGCCATTTTCCTAGTCACAAAATACCCACCCAACTAGTCAGCTCTTCCAGTCGTCCCTCTGGACTCACTCTTAGAGAGTCTTTCAACCACTTCAATTGTGTTTTGTGGCTTGGAGGACAATAGCACTGTCTTTGAAACATAGAACAGATTTCAAGTGGTCCAGTTTTTCATTTTTTGAAAATGCTTCCTTGAATCTATGGGAGTTCTAGAGGAAGTAAGGCTGATGTTGAAAGCACGGCACATGTTTTCAGGTGGTATCCAAAATGTAAAAGAGGGAGGAATTGAGGGGGGAAAAAGCTTACAAGTGTAAAGAAAGTATTTCAGCTTTTCATCTTGGCCTTTTGTACATTATTTTTTAAAAAGGCAAAGATATATTTCCTTTCCCTCAACACCCAAAGCAGTAAAAGAAGAAGTAAAGAAGAAAGTAGAGGGAGATATTTTAACAGAACATTTCAGTAGCTCCATAAAAGCTCAAGGATAATCCAGAGGATAATGTGATAAGATTCCGAGAATAAAAAAGTCCCAGAGCCCAATCTGTAGCTGCTAAATCCCTTTCATATGGAATGCCAGAATTTAACACTGTACATCAATGTTTTCCACTGTTACTGGAAGAGCACATTTTTCTTTTTCTTTTTTCATGTGCATCCGTGCTCTCTCTCTCACACACACACACAGACATACCTGTGGCGGGGACATGTGCTTGTCTCTTCCTTTACCTTCCAGAATAGTTGAACAAATTGTAAAGATCTATGCATATGTGTTCTTTAGCCAACATTCAGGAATTGGGTTAGAAAGCAGAATTTAAATATTCTAATCTTTCAAAGTCTTGATGGTTATCGTATAAAAAGCAGGTGCATGTTTGTTTTTTGTCACATGTGCATACAAGTTAATTGCAAAAGACCTCAGGCATGGTTTGCAATGGAAAAAAATAATTTGGACTCAAGAGTTAATTGTTTTTCAGGGATTTTATCTTTTAACAGCGATGGAGTATTAATTCTGAAACAAACCATGTACTCTTTCTGTTAGTTAAAGTCCCTGCTCAGCTTACTACATTTTTGTCCAGGCAAAGTCAGTCTCTTTCTTTCTCTCTCTCTCTCTCTCTCTCTCTCTCTCTCTCTCTCTCTCTCTCTCTCTCTCTCTCTCTCTCTCTCTCTCTCTCTCTCTCTCTCAAATGGTCTTAAATACGGTAACTTTTTTGAGGAAATAATAGAAAAAGGAAGAAATGGGCACTATTAAAATGTGTTGTGAAAAGTAACTTTTAAAAACAATTACGTTTTTATAGAACATAAAGATAAAAACTAACAAGCATACATAGTCAGAAAGAGGGATTGATGGAGAGAATAAAGAAAAAAGGTAAAAGATAGGGATGCAGGGAAAAAAAACTGTAGAAAAAAGCAAAAGTATGAAAAGAATGTGATTTTAATTTCTTTTACAAATGATATACTGTATACACCAATAAGCAATAAGCAACACAGAAAATCATGTTTTTATTGTATTCATTAATCCAATAAATATAGCTGCTATCTCAACAATGGGTATCTCAGATATGACCAATATTTTAAATATTGCTTTAAGAACTTTTATGTTAAATTGGGACACTTTCTACATTGTTTCAGCCCATCTTTACAGAATCTTGCTGGACAATCTTGTTACAATACTGTTCTTTCCTTATCTTTGCAATATTTCCCTAGGAGAAGGTACAGAGAAATATTTCAGTATTTCTTGTGGAAACAAGTTACCTGGCTGAAACAGTGCAAAGTTAAAGCCTGTGAAAGCTGTAACATTTCTCCTATTTTCACCCCATTCTGATAAAAAATAGAGCGATCATAACAATTGTCTTGATATTTTAAACATTTTAAACATTTTATGATCAAATATTTTATCAGCTTGAAATTCAAATCAAGTGAAACCTTGAATTTTAGATCCCAAATTATATCATGTAACTTCAAAATCTCTCTCTCTCTCTCTCTCTCTCTCTCTCTCTCTCTCTCTCTCTCTCTCTCTCTCTCTCTCTCTCTTTTGTCCCCTTTTCTCATGATTGGTTGATCAGGGCATTCTACAGTAGCCTGGTTCCAATGTCAGAACTGGGGTAGGCAATTAATTTCCCTAAGAAATGAGAAACTGGGAATTATTGTGATGGCTGAATCAATAGACTGAACTTAATTCTGCTTAATATTAATGTTGCTGCTTTATAAAAAGCAGTAAATGATTGTATATGGTTTTGATCAGCTGCTCCTGGTAAGAATACATGTTATGTCTTATTTATGTTTGTTTTCTAATTTCTGATTAACCTGATTAACTGGGCTGGACAGAGACAGCCAAAGGCCTCGATGAGGCCCAGGCACTGTAAAATGCTCAGATCAAGTCTAAATGAAAATTAAAACAACACATTAAGAAAAAAAATGGAGTAACTTCAATGAGGGAGTTAATTAAGCCTCTGCTAAAATCACTTCCCACGGAAACTGGGGTCTCATGGAGCCAATAAATTTCTTCATTTTGTCTGCATCTCATCTTCTGCTTATGAGACAAAAGTGAATGCAAGACATTTTGCCCTGGATATGTCTAACAGTTATTTTCCTTTTGCACTGGGAAGATATACCATCTTCCTCTGGCATATGTTTCCCACAGCCTTCCAATTAACTCCTGCATAGTTTCAAGATCTGCATGCTTTGCAGAGGAATCTGATTTCGCGATAGAATGTAATCTTTCATCTGACACAACGAGAGCAGATCACACCTGAGCAGGTTTGAACAAGAGTGAATAGTTCCTTTTCTGTCGTATTGGCTTACAATGAATAATGGGAGGAAGCCAGCTCTTGTGTTTATTTCCTTACAGAGATTATTATGATTATGAGAGCCAGGAGAAGGAAGATGGTGGAAAATTGAATGAAATGTGAGGAACTCAAAATAGTCATTACATTCAGAGCTGGTAGAAAAGTTAGGTTGAATCTCTGCTTGGTTAGTTTCCATCCATTGTTTCTTGTCTTGCTTTCAGATGCTTGGAAAATAGATTGACCCACCCCCCTCCTCTCTGTGACAGCCCCTCAAATATTGGAATACTGTACTGTTATCATGTCACCACTGGTCCTTCTTTTCACTAGACTAGCCAGGCCCAGCTCCTGCAACTGTTCATATGTTTTAGTCTCCAGACCCCTAATTATCTTTGTTGCCCTTCTCTGCACTCTTTCCAAAATTTCTACGTCTTTTTTGTAATGTGGTGACTAAAACTGGATGTGGTATTCCACGGGTAGCCTTACTAAGGCTTTATAGAGCCTCACTAGTACCTCATGTGATCTCTGATTCTATCCCTCTAGGATTGTGTGTGTGTGTGTGTGTGTGTGTGTGTGTGTGTGTGTGTGTGTGTGTAGGGGGAAGAACATTACAAACAAACACATTCTTGCCTGGAAAACATTCCTGAATGTAAAATGTTGCTTAACAGAAAATGTGTTGATATTTTGTTACAAGAAGAATTTTCAAAGATTCTGAATAAGTAGAACTAAATATACTTCATTATGTACATTTTTTTAAAAAAGCTCCACCTAATGGAGAAACAAGATGACCTAAATTCATGTGAAATTGAAATTGGTCAGAAATTGAATGATTTGTCTAGGAAACCTGGGTATCTGGGGTGTATGACTGTATCCTAGAAGTCAAAATGGCTGTCACAATCATTCATAATTTGCCTTTTTTTTAACCTATATAAATTTTCCTGGCCTGGGCTTGATCATGAACTTATAATTTAATCTTTCCCAGGGGTGCAGGGCTTGTCCAACCATTTAACAAAAAATATCAGGCAGCAAATCCAAAGAGGAACATTGCCCTATAATTACTTTCTTGAAACTCTCTCCATTATCCAGCATCCATGCCTCAGAGATGGCACATATTTTTCATTACTGGATGTTTTGTATATAGTTGATGGACAAAGCTGTAGAAAATAAAATACATGGTACCTCAATCTTATATTTGGTGATAGGAGCAGGACTCATATTTGCTCAATGTTGGAAAGATTCTACTATATACTGACAATGGAAGAGTGGTTAATAAACTTGATTGAACTGGCGGGGAGGGCAACATTAACAGCTCTAACTAGAGCAATGACTGTAATGCTTTGGAAGATAACTGATTTATAAACGTACTAAAAAAGAGAATGTTGGGATTTTTCTTTATTTTCATTTTCCCCCCAAAAAGTGAGTGGCAAATACATGGTAATAAAATAATTAATCTTCCTAGAACCTAGGCAGAATAAAGCATCGTGCACGTTTCTGGCTTTGTGTAAGATGATAGCCTGGGAAAATACTCTCCATTTTTTTAAAACAACAACAACAACATCAACAACGCAGCAAGACAAAGCAACCTAAAATAGCTGTGTTTCTTCCTTATTTGCATATTGGAACATAATAACACTCAGCCTGCTTAATTAGATGACACTTTACCGAGTGTTCTAAATGGGAACAAATTACTGTCCTATTGGCACCTATGTATTGCTATATTTTACTGCATATATTAGTTTAATATGCAGGGTATTTGCACAATAAGGTTGTTAAGTCTGTTTGCTTTGCTCCAGTTGATAGCTCTGTAAATGCCAAAATAAAGTAAATCTTGGGGGCTTTAAAAAAAAAAAAGATTCAGTAGCTCCTTCCCAGTTTATCACTTACGGACCTTTTACTGGGTTACCCCCTTGCACGGTGAAGAGGAAAAATAAATATTTCTTCAAAATGAAAAGATATACCACAGATCATGTTGAATTCTCCTTTGTTGCTTAGAAGGTTAGGATACCTGATGTGATTTTTTTTTAACTTTCACAGTCTCACGCAGCCCTGGGTCCTTTCCTAAATGCTACATCTAAATCTGCCTTACAGTTAAGGGGCAAAAGTAAGTGTTGATTTTGGAGATAATCTTTCCAAAGGTTCAGCTTCTCCTGCCCAGGGGAGAAATCTGAGCCCATATAATATACAGGAGTGACACTGAGAGACAGGAGGAAGAACTACAAAATAGACAACAGGCAGATAAGTGGCAGTTGAGTCCACAGAAGAAATAGGGATGTGACAAGTATCCCAGACTAGACCCTGCTTAGTTTCTTGAAGGGGCAGAAATCAGAATCAGAACAGAGCTGGAAAGGACCTTGGAGGTCTTCTAGTCCAACCCCCTGCTCAAACAGGAGATCCTATACCATTTCAGACAGGTGGTTGTCTGGTCTCTTCTTAAAAACCTCCAGTGACGAAGCACCTACAACAGGGGTGTCAAACTCAATTTCATTGAGGGCCGCATCAGCATTGCGGTTGCCCTCAGGGGGCTGGGTGGGTGTGGCCAGGGTGGGTGTGGCCTACTGGGTGGGCGTGGCTAGAGTGCGTATGGCCTACTGGGTGGGCATGGCCAGCTCTACATCATTCGCATCAAGGGTGCCTATGGGGGCCTGGGCAGGAGTGGGACAGATCTTGGGGTCTCTGGCAGAAGGAGGGTCTCTGGGCCAGGGCCAAGGCAGTGGGGGCCGTTCCCTCACTGTTTCCAGGATGGCTTCACGGCCCACATGAAACCACTTCGTGGGCCGAATCCAGCCCCCGGGCCTTGTGTTTGACATGTCTGACCTACAACTTCTGAAGGCAAGCTGTTCCACTGGTTAATGGTGCTGGTAATGACCTATAAAGCCCTAAAGACTTGGCTCTTTGAGCTCTCTGGCCCAGGCTGAGAATTTTAACTGGGGTTTTATTTTCAGGGATAATTTAATCTTTTTAATTGTCTTTTAACTTTTGTATTTTGTATTGGTGTGATTTTAAAATGCCCTGTAAACCGCCCTGAGTCCTTCGGGAAAGGGCGGTATATAAATCTAATAAAATTAAAATTAAAAATTAAATTAAATTAAAGGGCTTGGGTCCGGATTATCTAAGGGAACACCTGCTACCGGCCTCAACTTCCCATTGTCCTGTGCGCTCCCACAGGGAGGGCCTTCTCAGGGTACCGTCGGTTAAGGAATGCCGGCGGGTTATTCCCAGGGGAAGACCGTTCTCTGTTGGCATGCCGGCCCTATGGAACCAACTTCCCACGCAACTTAGGACTGCCCCCGACCTTCGTTCATTTCGCCGAGACCTGAAAACATGGCTCTTCGAGCTGTCTGCCCAGACTGAGGGGTTTTAATTTTTAATTGGGTTTTAGTTTTAAATTTCGGGGACTTGAATTAATTAATTGTTTTAACTGATTTTAATTTTTGTATGTTATGCTTTTAATTTTCCCTGTAAACTGCCCTGAGTCCTACGGGAATAGGGCAGTATATAAATTTAATAAAATAAATAAATTGTCCTCACTGTTAGGAAGTTTCTCCTTAACTCCAGGTTGCTTCTCTCCTTAATTAGTTTCCATCCGTTGTTTCCTATCCTATCCTCTGGTGCTTTGGAAAATAAATTGACTCCCTTCTCTTGTACTTTCAGATTGGCAAGGTTGTGTTAAAGTAACCTTACCAAAAAATAGAGTTAGTACTTCATAAAATGTTGGACTCATAGGTCTACATAGGACCTTAGAGGTCTTCTAGTCCAACCCCTCCCCAAGGCAGGAGTCCTTGTATCATCCCAGACAATTAGTTGCCCAATCTTTTCTTGAAAACCTTCAGGAATGGAGCACCCACAACTGCAGGAGACAAGCTACTCTATTGATGAATTGCCATCACTGTCAGGAAAGTCCTCCTTACTTCTATGTTGAATCTAATGAGCTTTCATTTTCTATTTCTAAGTGTGTTTCTTGTCTGTCTGGACTACCTTGCATTCCTGACAGCCACTGTCATCCTATCTTCGTCTTCTTGGGTCATGCAGAAAAGACAGCAGCAGTGACAAACTGGCCCAAACATGCTGCAACTGACATGGTTGTTGCAACATTCTGCCTTTGCTTGTTAAAAACTTTTTTTCTTCTTCTGGGACACTTGCAAACACTCATTTATTATGTTGACTGCACAAGTAAAATTGCTCATTTGCAATAAAGTAGACAGTCTGAAGCATACTTGAATATTATTCTCCTCATTTGGATGGAGCTGAGAATTTTTTTAAAAAAACTTCCTTGAGTCAAACTCAAGTCCTGGTGGCTTTGTAAACTATACAAAACACGTAGTTTTCTTGTTGACAGGACAGAAGTAGTTTTCCTTTGTCGGCTTTTAAAATGTTATTCCTCTTTTCCCCCCAATCTAGTTTTAAATGGTAGGATTTCTTGGTAATCTCCTGTCCAACTAATTAAGATGGCGAAAGTCAGGAAATTGCTGGATCTTAAACTGTAGAGTTTGCATGTGCTCAAGAATATTCCCTTCTTTTTTATCACAGCTAACAAACTTGATGGCGTTGTTTCATTTTACACATGGAGGTAGACATTGTTATAAAGCATGACAGTGGAGGGAGAATGTAAATGGTGTAATTAGTAGATAAGTTGACTCATTTAGAGCTGTGGTCCACCTTCAATTCAGACACAAACAAAAATGATCTAGCTATTTCAGGTCTACATTTGTGGCTAGGATTGATATTCTATATCTGAACTTCTTCTTATAGCTGTTCCATTTCTGCTCATTGATCACCGCTTCCTAGAATTGCCTGTTCAGGTCAATAAAGGTTCAATGCTTCCTAGAAGCAATGAGCCTTTATTGATCCTATACAGGCAGTCCTTCATTTACAACCACAATTGAGTCCAACAAATTTGTTGCCAAGTGAGACAGTTGTTAAGTGAATTTTGCTCCATTTTACGACCTTTCATGCCATAGTTGTTAAGTGAATCACTGTCAAAAGATCACAAAAGTTGATCAGATGTCCCTGGGACACTGCAACAGTCATAAATATGAGTCAGTTGCCAAGCATCTGAATTTTGATCTCATGACCACAGGAATGCTGCAATGGTCATAAATGTGAAAAGCGGTCATAAGTCACTTTTTCCAGTGCTGTTGTAACTTCAAATGGTTACTAAATGAACTGTTGTAAGTTGAGGACTACATGTATTAATTGAAATATTTTTATTGTAGGCCCTTAGTACTTTTAGTGACTGTCTCCAAATCTGTAATTCATATCTTCACTCTCAGCATCTTAACACAGAGGTCCACAACCTTTTGGGTGCTAGGGACCAGCTCCGTGGAGAGAGGTTTTTCCATGGACCAGAAAGTGCATGGTTTTGTGTGCTGCCTGCATCTCACAGATGGGGCTTTGCATGTTTGTGTGGACCGGTTGCTGGCATGCTACAGCCCGGTACTGGTCCAAGGACTGGGGGTTGGGGACCCCTGTCTTAACATATTCCCTTTTGTAAATCAATCTCCTTCTCCTCCTCCTCCCTATTCCTATCCTTATCCTCCTCCCATGTCTTAAGTCCTCTGTCACTTTAAGTGTCTTGGAAAGCAGGGGGCATCAACCAAATAAATAACAATAATATTGATAATTTATTTTATTAGCAATAGTACATTAACCACAGTCATGATAATATTAATATTAGTAATATAATTCCAGTAAATATTTAGAAACTTTTGCAGAAGTGGCATTCTCCCTCCTCGCCATGCATCTGAGAAAAAGAATAATCACAGGGGTATTCTCAGGGAGAAAAGACATTTCTGGAGAACATATTCCCCCCTCTCTTTATATAAATATATCCATGGGCTTCTTCCAAATTCATTGATGAGTCCAAATTCTTTTCAGTTTCTTACCGAAAACCCAATATTTCAGTGTGGCAACTTAAAAAGGCCTTGAAAATTACAGGCTTTGAACAGGCAGCTTTCTGTGAAAAAGAAATAAAACCAGGGAAGCTTAAAAATGAGAGAGAGAGAGAGGGAGGGAGAGGGAGGGAGGGAGGGAAAAGACAGAGGGACTGGGTTGGATAGGTGGAGTCCAAAGTCATCCAACTGGTTATTCTGTCCGAAGAACGTGTAAATTCAGCTGGAGAGATCAAAGGAGGTGATGTCACTTTATAGCAAAACAGGTCAGGCAAGTCCAGGTAACTGAGGAAGGCAAGCTGCTAATTATTCCCAGGGGGAAAAAAAGAAGGTATACGGTTACACGCAGCCGTAGGAAATCAGGAGGTCAAACTTTCTTCTTCACCGATTCCACTACCTGGATCCTTCTTTCCACAAACCCAGTCACAAACCCCATTATACATAGAATGTGGCAGAGAAGGATGTAGGCTTCCCAAATTCTCCCTTGCCAGGTGAGTGAGTGTGTGTGTGTATACCTCTCTATGTGTGTGACAGATGAGATCATATTTGTAGTCTGCTCTGAGCAGGATTATATTTCAAGGCAGTTAATGGGCCATTTTCTGCATGGACAAGTATACCTGGCGTGGCTCTGCTGGTACATGTGAAAGTTCTTGGGAAAACAGGCGGAAAAACCCCACCCGTGCTGTTTTTGTGGGGTTTGTGCTGGGGGTGGGGTGGAAATGCTGCTTCTGTTCATAGGAGTAGATGAGTGGATTTTCCTGATGTTTTAAAAGGGTGAAAAGGTGCCACGAATGGATGGAAATTGGTGTGACATTCCAGGGACTTGGGAACCTTGCAGTTTTATTTGAAGGAGGACGTTTATTTGAGGAAGAAGAAAGGAGAGGAAAGCAAAAGTATGTTTCTCAGTGAGGAATCAAGTAAGTGAGAAGATAATATGTTATAACCAACAAAACACAGTAATTTGCTAGTTAACTGGCACTTTTATCAGAAGAAGAGATAAATTGGCCTGCAAAAATCTAACCCTTATTTAGAAGAACCACTCACTTTCCTTTATAGCAACGGCCACAAAGTTTGATAATGGTTATATTTCTATGCAAAGACACCAAGGCTGGGGGATGGACAAGGAAAAATGGGCTAGTTCAGATTGTAATTAGCAGATAGTTGATGCTTCGATCTGAACTTGATTGCTATAGAAAATTATTTTGTTTGCTGCTGTATAGTCCAGATTAGGCAGCCGGATGGTAGCCTACCAAACATTTTGTTTTGTTTTGTTTTTCTTAGTGGTAAGTGTTTTGAGAAAGATGTCATTTCTTTGCTAAACCTTTTGAATGCAATTTGCTGCTTAGCAATCATGGAATGTTTACAACATTGTTGTACTGCCATCTACTCACAGAATTCTTAAGCCAGAAATTACTAACATTATGCAATCCTTCTGAGCAGATATGGTAGCTGAAATACATTCTGATGGTATAATACAGGGGTCTTCAAACTGGACCCTTTTATGACTTGTGGACTTCAACTCCCAGAATGCTGGCTGAGGAATTCTGGGAGTTGAAGTCCACAAGTCATAAAAGGGCCCAGTTTGAAGACCCCTGGTATAATAGCACATGTCCCTTGAAAGGACCCCAGGGTTCAACATTTTCTGTGATGACCCCCTTCACCTGGACAGCTGACTCCATTATATTTGGGCTGTCCAATATTTCTGAAGTTTTTGAAAACCCAAGTTGGCTTTTCTGGAGTGTGGTGCAGGATGAAATGAAGGATCCTGTTACCTGAAAAGTGAAGGCACATTGGTCTAGATATTGTTATCAGGGGTTGTTTGTTTATGTGTGTGTTCTTTTATTCTTTTTTTTGGCTATTATAAAGTGGCTACAGTTTCTGGAATGTAATGGCATATAAACTACAGTAAATGTCTTATCAAATAAATGTAGGCATCTGTATGTATAGGTTTGTGGACTCAACAATCTTTTTAGTTCTTGATTTTTAGTTCTTGATTATGGCTCCATGCAGTGTGATTGCCTCACAATTTCTGGGTTGAAGCGATTCTTCTTGATTTAGAAAGAAAGTCTATTTGACTGACAGTCAGATGATTTTTTTAGGCATGCAAAATAGGTTCACACAATTTATTACGTTCATGCAGTTTTGGACAAGGCTTATGTCACTCCTGTTGCATGTCATTTCTCCCCCCCCCCTCTCTCTCTCTCTCTCTCTCTCTCTCTCTCTCTCTCTCTCTCTCTCTCTCTCTCTCTCTCTCTCTTCTCCAGAATTTATGAAACAATGTAGTAATATAACTTTCTGATTTTTTAAAAAATTACTTTATAGATTTGGATATTGAGATTCATAGTTACATT
The DNA here is from genome assembly GCF_964194415.1 of Vipera berus. Taxonomy (NCBI): domain Eukaryota; kingdom Metazoa; phylum Chordata; class Lepidosauria; order Squamata; family Viperidae; genus Vipera; species Vipera berus. Next base: position 14,463,847 of record NC_138207.1, on the reverse strand, counting down.
TTGTCTGGCTTAGCTTGAAGCCAGCAGGGTGTAATTTGTGGCACGGAGAAAGTGTGTAAACTTTTTGTTGGCTCCTTGATTCAGTTCACAGAGAGCCTACTTTCCCTTTACTGTTTGCTAGTAATCAGAATCTGGGCTGCAAAAATCTAAAGGACTATGAGATGGCAGCAAAGATGTACTATCAAGTGGCCATCTGAATTTTTGTAGTTTAGATTTAGTATCACTGCTTATTAGCCGTTAGTCCATTGCATCTGATCTCTTGTTGTTGTTAGTTGCGAAGTCGTGTCCGACCCATCGCGACCCTGTGGACAATGTTCCTCCAGGCTTTCCTGTCCTCTACCATCTTCTGGAGTCCATTTAAGCTCACGCCTACTGCTTCAGTGACTCCATCCAGCCACCTCATTCTCTGTCGTCCCCTTCTTCTATTGCCCTCAATCTTTCCCAGCATTAGGCTCTTCTCCAGTGAGTCCTTCCTCCTCATTAGGTGGCCAAAGTATTTGAGTTTTAGCTTCAGGATCTGGCCTTCTAAAGAGCAGTCAGGGTTGATCTCCTCTAGGACTGACCGGTTTGATCGCCTTGCAGTTCAAGGGACTCGCAGGAGTCTTCTCCAGCACCAGAGTTCAAAGGCCTCAATTCTTTTGCGCTCAGCCTTTCTTATGGTCCAACTTTCACTGCCATACATTGCAACTGGGAAGACCATAGCCTTGACTATACGCACTTTTGTTGACAGGGTGATGTCTCTGCTTTTTAGTGTGCTGTCTAGATTTGCCATGGCTTTCCTCCCGAGGAGCAAGCGTCTTTTAATTTCTTGACTACAGTCCCCATCTGCAGTGATCTTGGAGCCCAGGAAAATAAAATCTGTCACTACCTCCGTTTCTTCCCCATCTATTTGCCAGGAATTGAGAGGGCCGGATGCCATGATCTTGGTTTTCTTAATGTTTAGTTTCAACCCAACTTTTGCACTCTCCTTCTTCACTCGAAACAAGAGACTCTTCAGTTCCTCTTCACTTTCTGCCATTAGAGTGGTATCATCTGCATATCTTAGGTTGTTGATATTTCTTCCAGCAATCTTAATTCCAACTTTTGATTCATCTAGCCCTGCCTTTCTCATGATGTGCTCTGCATATAAGTTAAATAGGCAAGGCGACAGTATACAGCCTTGCCGGACTCCTTTCCCAATTTTGAACCAATCAGTGGTTCCGTGTCCAGTTCTCACTGTTGCTTCTTGGCCCGCATATAGGTTTCTCAAGAGACAAATAAGATGTTCTGGTACTCCCATCTCTTTAAGAACTTGCCACAGTTTGTTATGATCCACACAATCAAAGGCTTTAGCATAGTCAATGAAGCAGAAGTAGATGTTTTTCTGGAACTCTCTAGCTTTCTCCATGATCCAGCGTATGTTGGCTATTTGATCTCTAGTTCCTCTGCCTCTTCGAAATCCTGCCTGTACTTCTGGTAGTTCTCTATCCACATACTGCTGGAGTCTAGCTTGTAGGATTTTAAGCATAACTTTACTAGCATGAGAAATGAGTGCAATGGTGCGATAGTTTGAACATTCTTTGGCACTGCCTTTCTTTGGAATTGGAATGTAAACTGATCTTTTCCAATCCTGTGGCCACTGTTGAGTTTTCCAAATTTGCTGGCAAATTGAGTGTAGCACTTTTACTGCATCGTCTTTTAAGATTTTGAATAGCTCAGCTGGAATACTGTCACCTCCACTAGCTTTGTTGTTGCTCAGCTTTTCTAAGGCCCACTTCACTTTACATTCTAGGATGTCTGGCTCGAGGTCAGTGACCTCATTGTGATTATCAGGGACATTAAGCTCATTCTTGTATAGTTCTTCTGTGTAATTTTGCCATCTCTTCTTAATCTCTTCTGCCTCTGTTAGGTCCCTGCCATTTTGGTCCTTTATCATGCCCATTTTTGCATTGAACGTTCCCTTCATCTCCCCAATTTTCTTGAAAAGATCTCTGGTCCTCCCTATTCTATTGTTTTCTTCTATTTCTTTGCACTGTTCATTTAAGAAGGCATTCTTATCTCTTCTAGCTATTCTCTGGAATTCTGCATTCAATTGGGCGTATCTTTCTTTTTCTCTCTTGCCTTTTGCTTCCCTCCTTTCCTCAGCTATTTGCAAAGCTTCCTCAGACAGCCATTTTGCTTTCTTGCATTTCTTTTTCTTTGGGATGGTTTTGGTTGCTACCTCTTGTACAATGTTGCGAACCTCTGTCCATAGTTCTTCAGGCATCCTGTCTATCAGATCTAATTCCTTAAATCTATTTGTCACCTCTACTGTATATTCAATGGGGATATGATTTAATTCATACCTGATTGGCCTGGTGCTTTTCCCTACTTTCTTCAGTTTAAGCCTAAACTTTGCAATGAGAAGCTCATGGTCTGAGCCACAGTCAGCTCCTGGTCTTGTTTTTACTGACTGTATAGAGCTTCTCCATCTTTGGCTGCAGAGCATATAGTCAATCTGATTTCTGTGTTGACCGTCTGGTGATGTCCATGTGTAGAGCCGTCTCTTGGGTTGTTGGAAAAGAGTGTTTGCTATGACCATCGTATTCTCTTGACAAAATTCTATCAGCCTGTGCCCTGCTTCATTTTGTACTCCAAGGCCAAACTTGCCTGTTATTCCGGTTATCTTTTGGCTTCCTACTTTAGCATTCCAATCCCCCATGATGATAAGGACATCATTTTTTGGTGTTAGTTCTATAAGGTGCTGTAGGGCTTCATAGAACCGGTCAATTTCATCCTCTTCAGCACCGGTGGTTGGAGCATAGACTTGGACTACTGATCTGATCTCTAGCATTGTGCTATTTGAAATGAAGGGCTTGACAGGTGCAGCTATGATGAAAAGTAGATGGATGGGGTCATACTAAGCACTTTCATCCTATTAGTAGCATGTGGGAACTGACATGATGCAGTTGTAGGACATAACAATGCAAAATAGATGAGGTCCAATTAACTACCAAGGCTGGATCAGAATTTTTTGTGGGTCTTTCAGGGTGGAAAGTCTTGTGATGATGTTTGTAAGGGGTTTTTTTTTCAGGGATATCTAGGAATCAGAAAAGAAAAAGAAAAAAGGATAGGGTCTACATGCAGCTCTGGGAATTCTCAAAGCTCTAAGAATTCTCAGGACCTGGCTGGGGAACAAATTCAGGTCTCCAAATTTGGGGTTCATCCCACCTCTTAATGCATCCACCAATAAGTCTAATCTATTTCATTCCCCAATTCCTTTTTGAAAGCGGTCATGTAAAAGTTACATTAAATTATGCAGAATTTTTATCAAATTCTTCCAGAAAATATTTCCTTTCCAAGCATGTTGACATTCTGTGTCCTTGTTGTACTCTAGGGAAATATAGAGAGTGTGACTTAATTAATGGTCAAATGCCACCTTAATTTAGAAGTCAGGTCATTTTGTGTCAGAATTTGCAAAGGCCTTATAACACCAAGTATTCTTCCACATACTGTGCTCATACAACACATCTGATCAAGGCTGTGAAACACCTAATGACTCCATGTGCAGAGCGCACAAAGCTTGGTTCATTTTGACCTTGATTTTTTGTTGTTGTTTATTAGTTTTTGGGTAGCTTAATGTGTGGCCAACCCAGCCAATTTACATGTTGATGGCTTAATGTCTTGTGCAAATCAGAAAGTGGGTTATTTTACTACCCAGAGGAAATATGATGTACTAGAGCAGCTGCTGTGCACGCACCAATGCAACAGAACATGAATTTCAAGATGTGTGCTGTGAGAGAATCTCATGTGGGCCATGACAAGCAGATGAATTAAATAGTTGGAAATGGCAGGCACATAGTCTTGGAATCAATGACTACATGATTTTCAACCACAAGTAACAGAATTCAGGGATTCTCTCGTGGTGTGATCCACATTCTAATGTTCACATTTGAAATGTTGGCAGGTTATACACTTGTTCTGGGCTACTTTACAACCATCTTTGAATAAAAATGGAAAAATTGCTAATTGAGCTCTAGGGCTTTTTGACTTTCTAACAATTTCATAGGGAAATAAGGTCTTTGGCTCAATGGTGTAGGACCAGCACATTTTTAGAAAAAGAAAAATACAAAGGGACTATTTGTCTTCACCATCAATTATGTTTTCCACTAAGTAGTACATTATAGAAGGACTAACATATTGATCATTAAGCATATAGTTCATGTCCTAGTATCTCCAATTAAATCTGGGGTTAATCATTGGGGTTCCATGAAATATATCTATAGATATCTTTATGTGTCAAAACCACAAAACAAAATCTTCCTTAAAGACAGCCTTATCCAAAATATTATGCCAAACTGTCATTCCTGAAAGGTTTATGTATTCATTAAATTTAAGGAGATTTAAATTTAATCTCTTTGTTTATTCTGCAAGGAGATTATGTTGTAGAATAAAACTTCCAAGTACATTAAACATACTTATAAATCTTAATGCAGAATACCACAATGCTCTGTAGCTCTTTTTAAACTAATAACTATCTCACCATAGATTACAATGTCCATTATGAGAAGCACATAAATTGGCATCTGTCATGCATAATCAATAAAGGTGCACCAAACTGTTAGAAAATTATTTCCAGCTATACTCAGCCTATCTTTCTCTTTCTCTTTCTCTTTTTCTTTTTCTCTTTAAATTTGCCTCTCCCTCTCTTCCTTTCCCTTTCACCCCTCCCTTTCCTTGTCCTTCTTCCTCTCCCTCTTTTTCTCCTTCTTCTTCTCCGTCTACCTCTACCTTTCTCTTTGGACAATTTCATCATTGGGTCTGCTTGCCAGTATTGAATCCACAAGGAGGGTTTAGAAACTTGTTCTAGCTGTATACCAGATACTAGCAATACCAATTTATCATTTTTTTGCAAACGGGCTGAGTCTAAAGCTAACCAAGGGCCTGACACAATGTCTTAATTAATTGTTTTTTTTTTCATTTCAATGATTTTTTTTTTACTACCCAAACACAAGAAGATAGAAATAACCTACCTTCCTCATGAACCAGTTAATTTATAGGAACAGTCTGGAAAAGCACAAGGCTAACAAATCACAGCCAGAAGGTCTTCTTTTACAAGTGGTATTAGAAGAGGTGAGATAGAATCACAGACATGGTCACCCTGTACATGTACAGTGGGATTCAGCAGTGGGCAACACTATGACAACATAGCAAAGCAAAATCTTTTCACAGCAATGACTCTTATTAAGGTGCATAATGTTCTGCCAAAATAAATAAATAAATCCTTCCCAATGAAAGAGGCTTTTGTTTTATTCTCAACTCATTCTCAGAATATTTTAGGATTTTTTTTCTACAGTAAATATTGCTTGCCTTCTCTTGTTGCACGATAAGGCTGTTTCCCCCCCCCTGCAAGGATGGGATTTATTCTATTCTCTAAACTAACGGGTAACATTGATTGTGCATATGATTAATGATTATTTTCTTCATTTTTGGGGGGCAGTGTCCTCTTAGTTCAGTGGAATTTGTGTTGCTCTGCCTTGATTTTCATTGTTCATCCCCAGAATTGTAAGGAGGGAAACAAGTCCTTTAAATGAACAAACAAAACGTATTTTTGAAAATAGCAGGAAACCCTTTCCTCTTTTAAGATTCAAGGTACTGGTAATGGTGTTCAAGGCCCTACATGGCATGGGTCCGGAGTACCTTAGGGAGCACCTGCTGCCGGCATCAACTTCCCTCCGCCCTGTGCGTTCCCACAGAGAGGGCCTCCTCAGGGTGCCACCGATCAGAGAATGTCGACTGGTGGCCCCCAGGGGGAGGTCCTTCTCTGTGGGCGCCCCGGAGCTATGGAATCGATTGCCGGTTGAGCTCCAGATGGCGCCCGACCTCCGCTCCTTCCGACGCGATCTGAAAACGCATTTGTTTGAACAAGCCGGCTTGGCCTGATAGGGGGTGGGTTGGGTTTTTTATTGCTCTTAACATTTGTATTTATCGTTTTTACTTGGGCATTATGTTTAATTCCTTTTAACTTTTGTATTTTTTTGTATTTTATACATCTGCCCTGTTAACCGCCCTGAGTCCTTCGGGAGAAGGTTGGTATATAAATAAAATTAATAATAATAATAAATTAATAATAAGTAAGCTTCACATTGCCTGCAAAGCTAAGCCATGCTTATTATTTGCAAAAGCTTGCAAAGCAAACCTTAACGTATGGTTTTCCAGTGTGGGAAGTCTTTTTTTAAATAAATAAATAAAATAAAATAAAAAATAAAATAAAAAAATAAAATAAAATAAAATAAAATAAAATAATAAAATAAAATAATAAAATAAAATAAATAAAATAACATAATAAAATAAAATAAAATAAAATAATAAAATAATAAAAAAATAAAAAAATAAAAAAAATAAAAAAATAAAAAAAATGAAATAAAATAAAATAAAATTAGATAGAATGGCAAATAGATTGTCTGCTATTGCCCAATTGCATGGTGAGTGGACCATGCATTCGGCTAAAGCAAAGTCAACTTAATTGATGAATCACCCAGAAACCTAGAAATGTTGATTTTTGCAGGTGTGAAAACTAAAAGGGTGGCAGGGTTAAAACTGTTTTGCTTAAAATGGTACACCATGTCAGTTGGAAACAGAAGAAGAGAATTCCAACTTTCCATCTCTGGGCTTTCAATTCACTTGGATTTAGGAGACTTTCCAATTTTTCCTGGTGCACCTGCCTGCTTGTTGCATAGCATAGCAGCCTTTTGCTAATACAGCATGAGCTGAAAGTCTGTATTTTCCTGCAAGGCACAAGAGAAAAAGAAACAACCAGCCAAATGGATCTGAGGGTTGATTTTTATTCTTTCTCTGTTCAGATTGGTGGTGAGAAAGATCAAGCAATGTATAGAAATAAAGTGCATTTCAATGGAACTAGGGGTACAAAAATCTCCACCTTGTTCTTGTTCTCCCATAGAGACATAGATAAGGATGAAACCTTAGGAAATCTTTATATTCAAATTCTTTTGGAGATCCGGGTATATTTGAAAGATTGAGGATACGCCATGAGCCCTTTCTCAACTACTACAGGTTAGGACCATACTTAGGACCATACTTAAGCCAAGAATTATGATCATAAGTCAAGCTAATTGCTAATCAGGTCACCATGTGGCCAAGCTTGATTTTACGACTGCTTTTGCAGCAATCAGTAAGTGAATCACCAAGGTGGTTAAATGAGTTTATTCTCTCTCACTCTCTGCAAAATACCAATGTAAATTGCAGTCATGTGATTGTGGGATGTTGCAAATGGTTGTAAATGCAAGCTAGTTGTCAATGGCCCAAAATGCAGTCACAATCATGGGGGAGGGGGTGGCTGTTGGAATTTAGAATCGGGTTGTAAGTAGCCTTGGGAAGCTCCATCGTAACTTTGAACAGTTGCTAAATGACTGGTTGTAAGTTGATACATTGATTGGGGTTTAGTGATTCATAAAATAGCAGCTACCGTGGCATGAGTCCATAAATGCATTTACTAAAAAGCAATTTAATAAGGTTGCTCCTCGTCACTCTTTCTAAAATTCTGAGAGACTCTTGTCATCCTGATCCCAAAAGTTATTTTTCCGCAAAGGAAGACATGGTTCCAAGCAAAGTGTGGCTTGTAGCCAGCTTTAGTCATTATTTTTGAATTATATCTTCTGAATTGATAGGGGCAGCCTAGAGGCACTGTAGGAAATATGGGGGATGTTGCTGGATGGTGCTTGGCTTTCCAGCTTGCTGACTACCTGCTTATAGTTTATTTAAAATTGAAACAAAAAGAAAATTAGAAGTCTTGGTAAATGCCAAGGCTGCAGGCACAAATCTGGAACATCAGTTCCGATTTCTTGAGTTATGAAATACAGTATATTCAGCCTCTGCATTCTGAACTTTTTCTTACAAATACAAACAAGGGTGTAGCTTCAAATAAGGAGCATGAAGATATAACTAGCCTGAGGTAGTTAGGCAATTCAGTGGAATAATACAAGTGAAAGGGTGACCCAACATACCAACTAACAATTAGAATAAACATAGACGTATCAGGAATGATAGAACTTTGTTAACCAACACACTATTGAATATATGGTAAAATTTAAGCGACAGCATGAACACACCTTTGAATTATGATTAGAATCAAACCAAGCTTGCAAGTGCACTCTTGATTTTTCCTGAACATTCCCCCACCCCACCCCACCAGGAGCATTATATTCTTCTTTGAATACATGATGATTGCCATTATTAGTAAACAATTGGATTTAATTCATTGCAAATGTCTTTTCTGCTCATTCCTGATTTACGAAAACCAATTTGTTAAATGTGCACATTTCTAACATGTTAATAGTATATAACTTTTAAAATAATGTCAACAACATTACTACAACTAGGCACTCCTCCTTACAGATCAATGTTTTATATATCTCCAATCTCATCAAAGCATGGGGGTGGGGTTGTTTCTCAATCTAGGTAATTGGCCTTACAAATTCAATTTCCACACATGGATTGCACTGTTTATTTACTGTGTAAAGTAGTTTTGTGTTTTCATTATTTTCTCTTGTATTTCTTCTTTACAATGAAAATCTTTACAAAGGGTAATGGAAACTAATCAGTTTTATTTTACAAAATTTATTTATTTATTTATATTCTATCTTAATCATTTTTTAAAAAAAATAAGGCAGCAAACAATCCCACACAACTTCATGCCTAAGGCAAGATTAGGCCTTCTGATGATTGGCCCAAAATCACTGAAGCCAGCTTTCATGGCTAAAGTGGGACTAAAACCCGTGGCCTCTAGATTATTTCTAGATTGGTGCTTTAACCACTAGGCCCAGTTGGCTGTCATATTGGATGGAATGGTGGAAATATTCCACTCTGATGATTGTGAATGGCACTTTGCTTCATTTCACTGAAGCCCTTTGAAGACATCCCATATTCCTAATGTTTTTCCAAAGTTGGTTGCACTGCATTGTAAGCTATCCAGTTTCTTGTCAATAACTGAAGGACAACTACTCAATAAAGTGAGATTTTTCCATCCCCAAACTCAAGGGAAAAATAGAAACTACAAAACTATTAAACTTTCTCCAAGACTCTTGTTGAAGCACAAAAGTGAAAAATAACATTCTCACTATTTTTAACTCAGGATATTTGCTTTGTCTCAAGAGTTCCCTACACACAATCGTTTTCTGCATCTAATTTCTTTCTTGTTGACTTTCTGCCAAATATGACCGCTACTACTATTTGGGGGGGGGGGGGGTTGCATTAATGAAATCCAGTCTTTTCTATTATTTTTTCCTCCATTCTGAATTAAATATTTCATAACTCAGGTAAAAAAAATGCAACAGGGACAATTTCAGCCTCTTAAGTGTTTCCATGATTATTGCAAAGGATGCACGTGTGAAAAATGGTGGATTGGAATTAGTCACCCATGAAGATATTCTTTTTTTTCCTTCTTTTTCACAGCAAATTCCATAATTGTACTCCTAGGAAAGTTAGGACTTCTGGAAGTTTTAGTGAAAAGTTCATGAATGGGAAAAATGAGGCTCTCTAAAAGACAGAATTGCAACTCAGAATGCCTGATGAATTGTTCCCTTTTGACATAGAATAAGCTGTATAAATACTTCAGGAAATATAATACAGAAAGCAACAGTTTGGGAAGACTAACATAGTCAGGAGTCATTGGTCTGACCTGCAATTTGAAAGGCTATTGCCCTTTAGACATCAATATAACTGAAATTAAACAGGAAAACCAACAGTTTATGGAGAAATAAGTTTGGGCTTTATCAAAGGACAGAATTTAAAAAGTGATTTTAAATGCATGTTGTAGTATATACTGAAATTATTCATTGATAATTTGATTGCTCAGGGTACATGTCAGCCTTGGGCTTTTAAAGCCATACCCATAATACTATGTTCTAATAGGAAATAATAGTAATAATAATAATAGTAACAACAACAACAACAACTTTATTGTCACTTTGAATGTACACCAATCGGCATACATCAAAATGAAATTTTGCTGCATACAGCTCTCAAAGGGCTGTTGAAGGAAAAATCTTCATCAGGGTCCAGTCCAAGCTGGGAATAAACAAACATGGAGACTGCTTTAGAAAGAAGGTTGTAGTTTATTGAAGAGGAGAGCCAGACAGACGGATGGCACTGGAAAAAGAGAGAAAATGACCACATGTAGTAGGGAGTGGGTTTTTATACCTTTTTGGGCTTTTGTTTGGAATTGTTCCTGTGGCATGAACTTTGACCTGAGTCTGAGTGTGCCTTTTTTCTGGTATTCTGATGGTGGTGGGTTAATCCTATTATGTCCCAAAGATCATATCCTGCTTCCCTTGGCCTGTAGCTGATGACAGTTGGGTTTTTTGTGTGAGGGGTTGTTGATTCTAGAGATCTTTCTTTCCAATCCCAGCTTCCTGGCTCCAATCTTTCTGACAAGATTATCACATTTGCATTTCTGCAAACCTGGTTTCTATTTGGGGCAGAGAGACTTGGGGTGGTGGTGGTGCTGTTTCTGCCTTTAAAATCTTTTGGGGAAATATATTCTGCCTTTTTAATATTACCCAAAATATTTCTTTCTCTGGATTCTTCCCACAGGGCCACCACCTCCAATATATATTCCTTGTTTGTGTCCAGCTCAAGTTTCAGAACATCCATTTTAGTTTCTAGGGAGTGAACGATGGCCAACAGGACAGATGGAAACGGAGCTCCATGTGGATTAGCCCTCAAATTAGCTTGTATTCCTGCATGACAACCTCGCCTCCTTTCCTATTTCTGATCCTGTCTCTTCCACCTTTTCTTTAAACGGGCCTGGCTTTTTTTTTTGCCCCTGGAGCACTTTGCCGCCACCTCCAACTCCTCCAAAAGCCTCTCTCTGTTCTTCTGGGCCTGCTGACAGCCTCATCCAGTTCCTTCGCTCCATAAGCCCCAGGAGTCTCCTCCTCTGCCTCCTTTGGAAACAGCTCTGATTTGCAATTGAATCCGTCACTGTGCCAGCAGTCAGATCTTATTGCTGGCAGAACAATTTCAAACAGTGCAAACAACTTTTAACAGTCACACCAACAGTTCTTAAACAACTAAAAACTCGCCATACCAGCAAACAATTTCTCTATTTGCTTTCTCTGTGCTTTGCTCCTGATAAAGGCATCAATACACTGTTGGAATCTGGAACAGAAGTGGCTAATGTTTTGGAAGCAGGAAGGAAACAAGGAGGAACAATTATTTCTACAGTGTATGCACATGAGTGTATAATATACTGTATATATATTATCAATTATATAAAAAAGATGTCGAGACTCTAGAAAGAGTACAGAGAAGAGCAACAAAGATGATTTGGGGACTGGAGGCTAAAACATATAGGGAACGGTTGCTGGAATTGGGTATGTGTAGTTTAATGAAGAGAAGGGTGAGGGGTGACATGATAGCAGTGTTCCAATATCTCAGGGGCTGCCACAAAGAAGAGGGAGTCAAGTTATTCTCCAAAGCACCTGAAAGCAGGACAAGAAGCAACGGATGGAAACTAGTCAAGGAGAGAAGCAACCTAGAACTAAGGAGAAACTTCCTGACAGTTAGAACAACTAACCAGTGGAACAACCTGCCTCCAGAAGTGGTGAATGCTCCAACACTGGAAGTTTTTAAGAAGAGACTGGCCAGCCACTTGTCTGAAATGGTATAGGGTTTCCTGCCTGAGCAGGGGGTTGGACTAGATGACCTCCAAGGTCCCTTCCAACTTATTATTATTACTATTACTATTATTATTATTATTATTATTATTATTATTATTATTATTATTGTTGTTGTTGTTGTTGTTGTTGTTGTTGTTGTTGTTGTTATTATTATTATTATTATTATTATTATTATTATTATTATTATTATTTCTGTAGTTTTGTTATTAAAACAACATCCCTTCTCACTCTCATGGGTGGCATGTGTCTTCCTCAATCTCAGGTCCTCTACCAGAGGTCTGGGATTTTGAAGACTCTGCACAGTATCTTAACTGTTCTTAGACTTGAACTCTTCTGGATAGAGAGCTCTTATGCTGTTCCCGGACCTGTTGGAGCTTAGGACTCACAGCCCCAATTCTGCCACCACTAGGACCACTTTGGTGTTTACTTTCCACATCCTCTCTAGTTCCCCTTTCAGTCCCTGGTACTTCTCCAGCTCCTTATATTCTTTCTTCCTGATGTTCCTGTCATGTGGGACCTCTATATCAATCTTGTCTTGTCTTATATCACAATGTCTGGTTGACTGGTTAGTTCCTGCCTGTCAATCTCAATCTGGAAGTCTCGCAGGTTCTTAGCCCTGCTTCTCTCCATGACTTTCTATGGAATCTACCATGCTTGAGAGCATTTAGTCTATAACAGGCATTCTTGTATACGGTGCCAGCTACTTGGTTGAACTTTTCAATTATAAGCTGTTCTTGTACGGATCTTACATTCTGCCACTAAATGTTAGATTGTTGCTGTAGCCACTCTGTCTCTGAGGCCTCCCTGTAGAGTGGCTGAATGATCCAGATGTGTTTAGGGCACTGACCTTTGATGCAAGAGACCAGGATTCAAGTCCCGACTGGTACTTACCTCACAAGTAGAGATTCTTGGGCAAAGACCTCCAAAGCTTCACTTGCCCACTGCAGATACGTGAGTGAAATGTCATCTCAGCTCAGATGTCACCTAGAGGTCCACATCAGATGTGGGACAATCTGATAAGTATGCTACTGGAACAAACCATACATGGATGAGATAAGAGGACCTCATACTGTACATATATATTATGTATTTCTACATAGATTTTTGCAAATCCAATTTAAAATTATTTACTCACCATCCATCATAGTTCCATTATTGTCCCCCGTCCCCCAAAGTGCACCTAATGTTTTTCTCCTACGTTACATCTCTTTGACCTAGCATTTAGAAGATACTGCTAAACAACTATCCAAAGATGAGGGATGCTAGGAACTCAACAAATCTGGAATGAGTTCTTCCAGTCCATTATCGGTTTCAGCATTTCCATGTGAATATTGGCTTTGTGCAAGTGCCAGATAAAATATTTCTAGATCTTTGGTCCTCCCTATCATTTAGTTCTAAAATGGTACATTAGCAAACTGAATTGTGTGAATGTTAGAATTCTGAGACAGAATGACTCTGTGTCCTATCCTCAATGTGAGAAAGTCAGGTTGGCATGTTGCTGATAGTTATTTTGTCAATTCACTCTTTCTAGAGACACAATCCAACACTACTTTAATTGTTCTTATTGCCCAGACCTTTCTTTTAATGTTCAATCAAACCTCTTTTTCCTATACCTTACACTTGTTAAACACAAACTGTCTTTGTGAGAACCTAGAAACAGGTCTTTCCTCTTTGTATCTACTGTAACACGTTTTCAAGTACTTGAAGGTCTTTGGAGTTCAATCAAATACCTAAAATCAGAGACACGCTAGAAAGGAACAGAAAGGGTTTATCTGAAATAGCTATGAACTTTTGTTCACATATTCTGAATATTCTGGTGGGCTTGGGCAGACATACACGGTCCATAATTATGAAAGATGTAGCTCTGCATGACAGCACATATTTTAGTTGTTCAAAGTAATGCTTGTCAATCCTGGCAGCTTAAACCAACTAGCAGAATTATGAAACAATTTTTGCTTGGACAGCTGGAGTGTAGCCAGACATGAATTTCTGTATGCTAGTATAACTTTTTTAAACACCAAAGAGTTGTTTCCATTACCTATTCATGCATTACCTCATTTTTGATCTACAGCAATTTTAAATTAATTTTATCCCAAAGGGGTAAAATGATAGACCAGTATTTGAAGCATTATACAAGGATGTTGGATTTGGTTCAGTTTTTAAATCTATCTAATTCATGCTTCCCAAAGCAAGGAAATCTGGATTTCTTAGAAAAACCCTTGATAAAAAATAATCTTGAAGGATAGCATGAAGTGACTGAGACAGCTAGTATATCCTCTTAATTTCAACTGAAAGCATATTCTTAGTTTCTGTTTAACATTAAGGATTTCTTTTATTTAATTGAGAGGATTCCCTATGGTTTTTTTAAATCCAGTAGTATGCTATGACAGTTTATTTTGCATTTCTCAGCAGAAATTTACTGTGGGGGTTCTTCTTCCAGTGTTAAATTTTATGCTAGTTTGAATAGCCTGACAATTAGGCGACCTTATATTCGTTACGTCAATAACCCCTATTAACATTCTTATATCCAGGTACTGTCCAATTTAAACAACTTAGAATAATTTTAAACATCAGCAATAAAATTTGCAGCAAAAAGTTGCAATATCCAGATTTAGCAAAGTTGCTGAATCTGAGACATTTGCCCTTTTAGTTCAATTCTGTTGGTTTACAGGGTTCATGGGGAATAATTTGCAGGTTTTTTGTTTTTTTTTTTACAATTAATACTTTTGCCATTTTTTAAAAAACTGAAGACCTGTCAACTGATCAACTGATATCCCTAATCTGTTATGAATTGTAGCATGAGTAAGAAATCTCTAAAAATCTAATTAATCCATTCCTAGGTCTTTAGCTCAGCAAAGTGTCATTTTAGGGTCTTTGGTCTACAGGTAGTTGCTAAGCGAGGCAGTTGTTTTGCATCATTTTACGATCTTTCTTGGCACAGTTGTTAAGTGAATCACTGCAGTTGTTGAATAAGTAAGTTGGTTGTTAAGTGAAGCTGGCTTCCCCATTGACTTTGATTGGTAGAAAGTTGCAAATTATGATTACATGACCCCATTGGTAAGATTCAAATACCTAACAACCGGTTCTCTTATTTGATGCAGGCCTAGGCCTCCGATGCCTAGAACGGACTTCCAGAAGTGGGGCCACAAATATGTAGTAAATGAAAAAATAAGAAATACCAATGCAGAATAATATTGAAATAATCCTAGCAGCTCTAGGTCTTATAAAAAATTCTCTCTATATGTATATGTATATGTATATGTATATGTATATGTATATGTATATGTATATGTATATCTATATCTATATCTATATCTATATCTATATCTATATCATCTATCTATCTATCTATCTATCTATCTATCTATCTATCTATCTATCTATCTATCTATCTATCTGCAATATTTTAGAGCAGTTATTTTCTTATTTTCTTCCTCCTGAACATGAAGGTTAATGCCTCCCAATATTCCCTTTTTAATCCAAGGCAAACAATGTGGGCCAACTTTGTAACTGCTTGGATTGAAGTTTGATAAGGAAGAGGATCTATCTTTATCCAGCACTGTCTCTCTTTTCCCAAAGTTAACCTCACTGTGGTAGGGGTAGTATTTTAGCAAGGTCTGCATCTCCCTCCCTCCCGCTTTTTATCATCCAGAACATTGCTAGCACATAAATCCCAGGGAAATGTACTTGTCCAAGGTGTCAGAATCCATTTGATGGACTCATCTTGGTTGGTAACTTGTCTTGTACTATGCACTTGAGTGTCGCCTAAGATGCTTGCATACCCGCCAAATGAAATATCAGTGCATTTCCCAAGTGGTGAATAATTCAAAATGGCATAGTTGCAAGATTTCCAATGTCTCAAATTGCTGTCACAGGTAGAATTTATTATTATTAATGCCTGGCAGAGATATTCTCCTACACTTTTTTTTCTATCTGCCCTCATTGCATTAGATGAAAGAGAATTTCTTTCTAAAACTGTTTTTAAAACAGAAGATTGTACTTGCTTATATTTATTCCTTTACAAAGGAACTAAGTAGTGTTTATCTTGTTTTGTTGTTGTTGTTGTTGTTGTTGTTTTTAACTCTATAATTCTCTTTCTATCAGTTGGGAAACTGCTTGGCTTCCCAAGAGTCAATTAAATCTCAAGGGATCAATTATGAGGGTAATCCAGTGGTGGGATTCAACCAGTTCGCACCACTTCGGCAGAACCAGTAGCTAATTTTTTGTTACCCAGGTCCAGAATGGACTTCCGGAAATGACATCCACACAGAGAACTGGTTGTTCACATATTTGAATCCCACCACTGGGGTAATCCTTCTAATGGACTTTCTCTGCAGCATTAGTACCATCAGTGCTGGTGGGCAGGCTCTGTAATGGAATCTCCAGCTGAAGTAGAGAGACACGGTGGTGCAGTGGCTTAATGTTGCTGGAACTGCCAGCCAGAAATAGTCTGTACTCCAACGGTTCGAGTCCAGCTCCATGAGACGGGGTGAGCTCCCACCTCTCACTTTCTGGCTACTGCCCACCCAGACTTTAGGGAGCATGCAATGTTGTGAGTAGATAAATGGGTACCATTTTGGTGGGAGAGATCTAGCTGCATCCCTGTGTGCAGAGAGAGGAAGATGGTGCTGGACCTGGCCGGCCACAAGGCCACAAGGCCATGCAAGGTGGGGTGAGGCAAGGTGAGAGGAGCCTGGAAAAACCAGCAGTCCAAGCATCACTAGTCAACTGTTGTAAACTGTGGTGCACCAAGGATAGGCACGCAAGCACCAAATAGAATGAACTTGTAATTTAGGCTGTCAGGATTGCACATTTGTAGATTTCCCTGACATAGTATGCCATACACCAAATAAATAAAAATCCAACTGGAGTAGGCATGGAGTAATTGGAAAATTTGGAAATGTTCCAGGGGAGAAAGTGATGGAGACCAGAACTGCCCTCCACCATAAGATCCTTGAAGCCTTTACCTGTCATTATGCAGTTAATCTGGTGAAATTCTTGTAAACAGGATAGCAACAATAAATAAATAAATTACTCTGCTCTGCTCATGTGTGGTTCTCATTTCGTGTGCCTGGCATTAATCTTGGGAACAGGCAGATAAAGTCTTCAAAAGTCTGAAGAAGGGTCTTGCCTCTCTCTCTCTCTTCCTCACCTGGTGTGATTGACTTGCCAGATGCACCTCTGGATGCACCTCTGATTTCCTCTCCAGATGCTAGTTCAGAAAAGGAACATGAGCCAGTCCCTGGCACCTGCAGAGAAGACAGGGCAGAGAGCCCAGGGTCTGTTGGAGACATGGAACAGGAAGCACAGGCTCCAGCTTGATGGCACAACTGCAGCTGGAATGACTGGATGGGCAGCCAGCTGAACTTGGGCAGAGTGAGTTGCAGCTGCAGCAAGATAGCCTTCAGGCTGGAGGTGGGGAGCAAGCACAGCTGTCAGGAGCCTGCGCAGATGAGGAGCTACCCCATCTCCCCCACCCCACTGTGATCCAAGGGTGTGCAGGGCAGAAAGGCAACAGGAACAATGCCAGTCAGCCAGGCTACTTGTGGGTAGCATCCTTACCTATCATGAGGGGCTATACTGGCAATAAATATTTATGCCTGCCCAAAGAGAAGAACGTTGTCTGGTTGTCTTGCTTCGTATTTCTGCTTGCTGTGCTTCTTGCCTTGGACACATGATATGGACATCTGGTTTGTGCCTTGACCTCATGTCTTGCCCAGCGGACTAATTTTAGCCTTTGTTCTGGCTTCTGCCTAGTTTTGGCGATTGAAAGCTCTCCTCTTGCTGACTCATTAGAACCTCTGTTGGGACTCAGAGGAGATGTGTGGGTTCCTAGGGACTGTATATTTGGGCTCAGGCAGCTCAGTAAAGAAGTGTGAGTGGGGTAGCACACCTGGAAGGACTCCAGGCTCACCTGTCTCTACACCAGCCTTTACTCTAGCTGTAGACTCCACCACAGGTTGTCCTTGAGAACTTATTGGAAGAGTTCTTCTTCCATTAGATATACTTGAAAAACAATGCAAATTTCTCCATTCCCATGGTTTTTTTTGGAAAATTTCAAACTTGCGTCCGGTTGTACTGTCGAACTTTTGCTAAGCTAATTATTTACACTGAACTAAGACACCCTGTGTCTGGTTGGTGGATGTTATCATTATCATTGTCATCCTAGGACAAGACCTGTGTGGGTCTTGTTTTTCATGCAGAGTGAAAGTTTAGTGTCTGTTGTGAATAGAAATAGGTAGAGATGGCTTGTCTCTAGATTTAAAGAATATTGCGTACTATCCTGTATTTTCCCAAAGGTGTTTATAATACTACAAACCTTTTCCAGCTGAAAGAACTATTACATGACTCAGAACTTTTGAAATGACTATAATAGTTGTAAAAGAGGCTAAAAGAAGCTGGTACATCAGAAAACATAAAACTAATGCACAATCTGCCCCACTCTTGAGTGCTGGCAATTATTCATGATTTGACTTCAGAAAACTGGGTTGGGAAGAAGGGAATCTACATGTTTGCAGCAAAAGAAATAATCCTTGCTCATGTACAGGATAATTTGATTAGAATATCACTGAGCTATAAACAGACAAAAATAATGATGGTATTTTCACACTGTTTATTGTATAGTCAAAACAATTTTAGCTTGCTTTTTCTAAGCTTCTAATTTTATGCTTCTTCCCTTCATTTTTCTTTATTGCTGTTTTTTTCTTTGTCCCATTTTTTCTTCTTTTCCTTGCTCTTCAGAGTCAATATGTGTGGTCAAATTAAAATCCATATGACATTTGAGCAAAATGTTAAATAATAAGATGCTTGCATGCAAATAGTCATGCTATTTAAACTATTGAAAAACTTTCCCACTCTTTCGCTCAGCAGTTACACAGAAAGCTGTAGAGTTTAAATGAGTGCTTGGCTCATTTACACATCATTCTCCAGTAGATCAAAGAAGGTAAAAAGAGACCTGCTTGAGCTGACATAAAGAATGTCAATTCTCAAACATTTACTAAGAAGTATTTGGTAGCATGAAGCCTCTGTGCATAATTTTATAAACATTCCAGATAACCCAGATGCCAATGTGCCCTAAGTTTCTTTCTATTTCCATAACTGATTTGGAGCAAGCATTCCTAAAATGTCACTTTCTTCAAGATCAAAAGCAAACACAACTGTACATGGAATCATGTGTTGGAAACAGCAAACACATCTTTTCTTCTGCCATGCCCCTCTAATACTTGGATTTAAAAACAGTATTGATGTTCCTTGTCTGCCCTCAATAGTCTACATGTGGCTGTTGAACATTCAAACATGGTTGACTCGCTACGCAGTCCCACTTGCAACCAGACAACTGTAACAGGAGCGGGGAGAGAAGGCATTGGGACGTTTGGGAGGGAAATTTGGAATTGCAAGTGTGCTGACTGGAAGCCTGAGACAGACCCAAGACCTCAAGGTCACCAGCTGGGGAAGTCTGAAGCAGACAGATAGTTTCCAAAACAAAGAGAGTGCAAATGATTGGCAGACAATGGACAGTGGACAATGTGAAGAAACATCTTTTGTTTAACATTGGACATCCAACCATATCCTGGAAGAAGGAAATGTTGTACCTCTTTTATACTGTTGACAAAAAAGAGAAACCCTGTGATGAAATTACCAGAAGTTGAGCTTTACTGGAAGAATATTTTATCATCTTTCTTTCTGATATATAGCAAGTAACAAAAGTGTGATCTTATATCAAAGAACTGATATACAGCTCTTTTTATCATCCTTTCTTTGAGCACATCCTCAATTTTTTACAGCTTAGTTTTTCAGTATTTTTGATCCATGTGTATGTGTGTGTGTATATATATATATGTGAGTGTCTATCACACACAAACCTCTCTCTCTCTCTCCATACACACACACACACACACACACACAAGCATATAGAGAGATTAATACATTTAAAAAATAAAATCAAATAAACTCCTTATAAAAATACAAAACATATCAATCCTTTTTATAACTCCTCATGGAAATTCTCTGAAATTACTCTGGACTAGCTGCATTATTACGGTACATGGAATAATTGCTTTAAGAAATGCATTGTGAATATTATGTTATGTATATGGTGACCACATTTCCTTGGGAAAAAAAATAAAGAAAAAAGGGGCAAATCTGACAAAGGTTGATAAGGATAAAAAAAGTTGTTTATATTTTAACTTTTACGAAGGCAGATTGAAGATCAAAACAACAAGAATAAAAATGCAACACAACACATATTCTGATAAAAATATCTAAAATCAAACAGTATATGTAAATTTATTTTTAAAGAGACAATTCAGTTTTCATAATTTTCATGCAAATATGAAAGATTGTGAACTACAGTAAGTGGGATTATTTGCATGGTAAAAACTAAATGACCCAAATAAGGGACAAAAGTGAGTTTTTGAACAATAAATATAAAAGCTTTACTTAAATCTAAAGCCTCGTGAAATAAAGGATTGTCCTTTATATTAAAGAACATATGGTCACTGTACTTAACCACCGTGTCCAAAGTGGAATTGAATTACCTCATTGGCTATCCCTAAGGATGATGGAAGCAAAATCTGGAAGCATTTGACTTTTAAAGCACAAGTATTACAGCTTTATAAAGCCTTAGTAAGACCACACTTAGAATACTGCATCCAGTTTTGTTCACCACATTAGAAAAAAAGATGTAGAGACTTTGGAAAGAGTGCAGAAAAGAGCAACAAAAATGATTATGGGCTGGAGGTTAAAACACAAAGAGTGGTTGCAAGAATTGGGTTTGTCTAATCTAGTGAAAAGAAGGACTAGGGGTGACATGATATCAGTGTTCAAATATTTGAGGGGCTGCCACAAAGAAGAGAGGGTCAACCTATTTCCCAAAGCACCTGAATTCAGGACAAGAAGCAATGGATGGAAACTAGTCAAGGAGAGAAACAACCTACAACTAAAGAGAAATTTCCTAACAGTGAGAACAATTAACCAGTGGAATGGCTTGCTTTCAGAAGTTGTGAGTGCTCCATCATTGGAGGCTTTTAAAAAGAGACTGGACAGTCATTTGTCTGAAATGGTATGTGGTTCCTGCTTGAGCAGGGGGGAAGTCTAGAAGACCTCCAAGGTCCCTTTCAACTCTGTTATTCTATCTGTTATCCTCTGCTTATTTGACCCACTCACTTTGGTGTATAGAGTTTACTCTAGCGTACTATGCCCAATGATGTATATCCCAACTGCCCAGCACACATTGTGCATGCATCACTCAGTTTTGCAAAAAAAGTCATAAGTTACGAGTTATTCTCGCACACATTCACACTTTTAAAGATCAGAAAGCAAAGTAGCAATTTTGCCCAAGTTGCAGCTTATTCTGCCTCGTTCTTTCTCAACTTGTGAAATTACTTGTAAAACCCATAAAGCCTTTTGCGTCATTCATAAACAGTAAAAATGTTATATCATATTCTTTTGACTTGTTGATAATGCTATCCTTAGCCCGAAGCACTAAAAAGAAAATGATTCCTGTGCCACATTTTAATTATGCTATAAACTTGGGGCACTAGCTATTGATCTTCCACATCTGGCATAAAAAGATTGCCTTTTTCTCATCACATTAATTCAAACATATTAGAAGAACTTAAGGAACATGTGAAAATCAGAGCTTCCTTTTTGAAGAGAAGGATATGGTGATGTCAATGTTCCTTACATTTGTTTGATTATTATTGTGTTTTAAATAGTTGCCTGATAACTAGCTAGCTAATAATGTGGACATACAAATTCAAATTAGTATTAGTATTAGATTCTCTCGTGCTATGTAAGGGATCTCCAGTATTTTTGGGTTTGATGTTTAAATTGTCTTTAAATTGTCTATGAATGATCTTTGACATGTATTTTGAGGGCATCCTCTTGGTCATTGGGCATCAGGGAGAGTCCATCTCATTGCCATCTTGGTGATTTGATAGTTCTCTATATGGAGTATATGACCTGCAAGTCAAAGTCTTCTGCATGCAACTATGTTATGTAATTTGCAGGAAAAACTCTTGGTAGCAAATTGGTAGCAATTTGTCAAGAATTAAGAGGTACAAAAAGCAACAACGATACACTGTTGTTTGAAAATTAAAAGGGAGAAGCATTAGTAATAATAACATCAGCTGTGTATTGTGCAAGATTACAGGTAGTCCTCAAATTACCGCCACAAATGAGTCCAAAATTTCCATTGCTAAGCAAGACAGTTGTTAAGTGAGTTTTGTCCCATTTTATGACCTTTCTTGCCACAGTTGTTAAGTGATCACTGCAGTTGTTAAGTTAGTAACTGTTGTTAAGTGAACCTGGTTTCTCTATGGACTTTGCTTGACAGAAGGTCACAAAAGGTGATCACATGATATTCTGTCTTTATTATTTTTTACAAATAACTCAAGGTAGTGAATATATTTAATGCTCTTTCCTTCTCCCATTTTCCCTGTAACAACCATGTGACTGGTTGAGATGGTTCTTATGCCTAAGGTATGACTAAAATGCATTGCTTTCCTGTATCTAACCTGAAGTCTTAACCATTATACCAAATTGGCTTGATAAATATAGATAGATACAGATAAATAGATATATAATGTATTCTCATAAGAATTTAGAGTTTGGAACATTGATCTAATACAAATATTGCTGTGATGTGAGTAATGTATTTTTCCAGAATGTAATCGGCATATATTATAGTAGGTTTGGTTGATTTTTATTCATTTTAAATTAATGCAGTGAATTTGGCCAAAAACAAAACATAATTTCAAGATGTAATACAGTAACAGAAAATGTTTTACATATAGGTATGAAATAACATCAGAAATGAGTGTTTAGAATAGGATAGGCTGCAGTATCTTGTAATGGGGAAGTTGTTAAATCTTCTTATTAAGTCCTGAAAAAATAAGTTATCAAGTTGGTGGTGCTTTTAGTGTTCAATTCCAACTAATTTGAGGCCGCGCAATTTACTCATATGTACTGCTTTGAATTGAAATTTTTACATATCAGTAGGTGGGTGTTTTAAGAGTGTGGGCATAATGCAGTCACAAATTGAACAGTTACAATCACCATTTGCTTCCAGCCTTCCTCTTTCTTATTACCCTTTCTATCAAACAAAAGAGAAGCAAATGCTTAAAATTATAATACAACTGAAGACAAAGTAGCTAAGGTCTCTACTGTGTTTCTTTTCCCCCCCCAATTGTAGATACTGTAAGACTCCAGGGATGAGATAACAGAGTTATAATTCACTGAAATCTGTTAAAATATTTCCAAAAACGGAGAGGGAGAGAGAGAGAGAGGGAGGGAGGAAGAGGGAGGGGGAGGGAGGGACAGAGAGCGAGATGGTGGGGGAAATAGGGAGACTTTTTCCTACTTCATTCCTAAATGTTAAAAATATATTTCAGATTAATCTTGTTTTTGAGATCATTTTATTATCGGTAAAAAAAAATTGACTGTATTGCTATTGTTGGTCTACTCTAGAGCCTTCAATTAGCCCAAATCCTAGTATATCCCAGTACAACAATTTTTGAATCAAGGTACCTCAAATCCCCTAACTTAAAAAATGCACAAAATAATAATAATAATAATAATAATAATAATAATAATAATAATAATAATAATAATAATAATAATAATAATCCATGAACCATTACTTCGGTGGGACTGAAATTTCAAAGATCTTCAGACCACTTTATTTTGCAAAGTTGTGGCAGTTGCAGCATCCCTACAGACACAAGGTAGTGATTTCTGATGCTCCCTACCAGCATTTTACAAGCACAAGTCAATGGGGAAACTGGCAAGAAGTTGGACGTCGCTCCCCCTCTCACTGCTTTTTCCCCCCATCTGTGCTCATCCTGTTTATCTGTTTACATAAGTAGATATCGACTTATTATTGGTATTTGTTTGCCTCTGCATTTATTTTACTATTTATGCTACATACTCTTCTTAAATGATGACAGCATTGGGATAAGCTTATACGTATGGTCGACCCAAAATTTAATGTTCAGCCTGCTCACATCAGACTGTACTACTTTTATCTCAAAGGATGGTCCAAGAGGTTGTAGATTGTCCAGTATTGTCTAAAATCAGACAGCTGCGTGTTATTGTATTTTTCTGCGTTGGCTACAGGGCTCCTATAAACTACTTAGAGTTTCCTATAATTGAAGTAGCCTATACATTTTATGGTCTTCCCAGTTGCAATGTATGGCAGTGAAAGTTGGACCATAAGAAAGGCTGAGCGCCAAAGAATTGAGGCCTTTGAACTATGGTGCTGGAGAAGACTCCTGCGAGTCCCTTGGACTGCAAGGCGATCAAACTGGTCAGTCCTAGAGGAGATCAATCCTGACTGCTCTTTAGAAGGCCAGATCCTGAAATTGAAACTCAAATACTTTGGCCACCTGATGAGAAGGAAGGACTCACTGGAGAAGAGCCTAATGCTGGGAAAGGTTGAGGGCAAGAGAAGAAGGGGACGACAGAGAATGAGGTGGCTGGATGGAGTCACTGAAGCAGTAGGCGTGAGCTTAAATGGACTCCAGAAGATGGTAGAGGACAGGAAGGCCTGGAGGAACATTGTCCATAGGGTCGCGATGGGTCGGACACGACTTCGCAGCTAACAACAACAACATACATTTTATAAATAAATCTTCTTCAACTTTGCCATTTCTTTCTCTAGCCACTACCATCATATGCACCCGTATGTGTTTCTGCTTGCTGATTGCCATCTCAAGGGAGCATTTGGTCTGTATTTGACCAAAGACAAATGATTGGTCCTTCTTACACTTCTTACACGTCACTGCTCCTCAATGTCTAACTTTCATAGCTATTCATTAATACTGTGAAAACCTTTCCTTTAATTGTTCCAAACATTGTTACTGAAATATTCTTAGCCTTATTATCTTGTCTAAGTTTATCATTACCTTCTTCCACAGAATAAGTCTTTTATATATATATTTCAAACATAGGATACTGTGTTACACATTTCAGACAAATTGTTGTCCAATCTCTTCTTAAAAACCTCCCATGTTGTAGCACCCAAACCTTCTGGAGGCAAGTTGTTCCACCGATTAAAGACAGTTGGAACATTGGGCAAATAGCATGGAAAAACGGTAGGTGGAGCCAAAAGTAATGATTGGAGCTTTTAATTGTGTATTCATGGTGATTTATTTATTCATTTAAATTTGAGCCTTCTTATTGCTGTCTGCCACGCTACCTATTCATTATAGCCAGTAAGTTAGGGTCAAACTTAGAGTATGCTCTCAGTGGGGCCCTGCTTAGAATCATCCCCTGTATATTACTTGCAATGAAAAAAAATCAGTTTCTTTAAAAAAAACAGGTTCCACAATATTGCTATCCGTAATAAAGTTTGTGAGTTCAGGTTGAATTTCAGTTTGCAGTTGACCAGCATTGTGATAAGACCCAGCCACATTCTGGTTTAGGGACCAAATTTAAACTCCTTATTTAGCTTCCCCCTGCCTTTCAAGGTCACTACATCACATGCATCTTGACTCTTAATAACCAGTGATTGAGGCACCTGAAAAGAACTACTTTATGCCGAGAGTGGACTAAACATGGTGGATTCATAAAACATAATTATTATCTTCAGATAATATATCAAGGCCAGACAATACATTCCTACTTGGCTTAAAGGGAGCTTTATATAACTTGTGAATGATTCATTTGATGCACTGGGCCAAATGGATTAGAGTCTATTCCAGGTAAAAGTTGGATTTATTTATTTTTATTACTTAGTTTGCAATGCTTAGCAGACTTATCTGGAAGGATTGGATCAGAACAGAGCTGGACGGGACCTTGGAGGTCTTCTAGTCCAGCCCCCTGCTCAAGCAGGAGTCCCTACATCATTTCAGACAAGTGGTTGTCCAGTCTCCTCTTAAAAACCTTGACTGATGAAGCACCCACAACGTCTGAAGGCAAGCTGTTCCACTGGTTAATTGTCACTGTTAGGAAGTTTCTCCCTAATTCCAAGTTGCTCTCACCTTGATTAGTTTCCATCCATTGTTTCTTGTCTTGCCTTCTGGTGCTTTGGAAAATAAATTGACCCCCTGCTCCTTGTGGCAGCCTCTCAAATACTGGAATACTGCTATCATGTTCCCCCTAGTCCTTCTTTTCTCTTAACTGGCCATTCCCAAATCCTGCAACTGCTCTTTATATGTTTTCATCTCCAGGCCTTTAATATCTTAGTTGCTCTTCAATTTAAAAGGGAGCCGTTCAACTGTTCCACTCTATCATCACTTCTTGGCATTTGAGCACTTCCCATGGAGCTCCAGAGTAGCCTCTTATATTCCAGGGGGGGGGGGAATTCCTATGGACATTGGAAAAGCAAGAGTTGGAAACTGTTAAAAGTCACTACCCACTTTTGTTTTTTTTTTAAAAAAAGTTTTGAAATTCTTTCACAGAATTCTGTCTTGCGTTCCAGGATGGTGAAATGAAACCTCAATCTTTGGATTGAGATTTGGAAAAAAAAACATGCCTCAATTTTCATTAATGAAAAGGGTTTTATTGGTTTAACTAACAATTTCTGAGGAACTCCTTTTCATCAACAACCATTGGACGTCACTCTTTTTGAACTGTGTCATATCGGGCCGATGGTTTGGAACATGCGGTTTGCTTGATGCTCCTATAAAACATCTCCAACATGCTTTAGCGCAAAATATTTTGGTTTCTGATACCTCACCTTTTCTTTCATGCAGTGTTGCTACCCTCAAATTCTAAACTTTTAATTCTCTCTCTCTTTTAAATGTTAATGATGCCCCTTATTAAAAAAGAAGGAATGTTTCAATCCCTTTGAGGAAATTAACATTTACTTCATTCCCTTAAAAATGTTCCCAATAACTATTAAGACAGATTCACATTAAATAATTTACAATGGGGAAAAACTGTTTGCTTAGAGCAGAATTTTCAGTTGGCAGCTTTCTATATGTGCCACTTCAACTGCCTTGATCTTCGTAAGTAAGATATTCTCCTTTATGATTGTGGCATAATTCTTTGATTATGACCTTTGGATTTTCGTATCATTTACTTTTTTCTCTCCCAGAAGCTGCAATTACTTGGGTCTTTTAAAATATTCAAATAAATATAAACAAAAGTTAATGCTGGTAATTGGGAAATTGATGTTGGGAGAGTTATGGTAGGCATTTTAATGAACACACACACACAAACAATTAGGCAAATGTTAATTCATGCTAAACAAGCTTGAGTTCAGAGAAGAGCAACAATGTTACTGAATTAGTTATCTGAATATAATAGTGATGAAAAGAAGCAGGGTTGTCTACAGAATGTGATTTTAAAAAAGGATCAAGATGGTTGCCATAATGGTAGGCAAATATTCTATTGTATAATTGATTGAAGTATGAACTTACCTGCTAAAAGACAGGAGTTATGCAAAACTCTGAAATGTACTAGCCAAAATGTAAACGGTAAGAAAGCTGGTGAATGGGTTAATTAATACTACATTATAATAGTTTGTTCAAACAAATTGAAATCTTGCTGCTTCAGATCTGCAATAGTAAAACAATTATGATAATCATCATAATAACAACAGTGATAACAGCAACTGCAGAATGTGATTATAAAATACTCTGCCTGCAACAGACATGAAACCACTGATCTTCCAAGGATCACTGGACTGTTGCAGAGAGTCTGCAGCATAAGTTGGTTGTTTTATATCAGGAAAAAAATAAAATGTATATGATTTCATGATTGCAATTTTTCAGCCTTTCATTTCAATCAAGGGATAACAGTCAAGTTAATTAAGAGCTCTTTGGTACACCTCAGTTTAATTGAATTCTGTAGCCTTTGTTAATACGATGTTTCATGTAGGCATCAACATTTAAGTACTAATTAAAAACGGTTGGATACCGTAAAGGAATTTGATTCAAAAACAAATTCCTTTGAATAGATTCTGATGGGGGAAAAAATAACATAGGGGCATATCCTAATTCAGGTAGTTTTCAATTTACAACCACAATTGAGCACAAAATTTCTGTTGCTAAGTGAGTCATTTGTTTTGCTCCACTTTACAAATGTTCTTGCCACTGTTGTTAAGTGAATCACTACAGTTGTTAAGTTAGTAATACAGTTGTTAAATGAATCTGGCTTCCCCATTGACTATGCTTGTCGGAAGGTCACAAAAGGTGATCAGTCATATGACCTCGGGACATTGCAATTGTCATAACTATGAGTCAGTTGCCAAGCATCTGAATTTTGACCATGGGGGATGCTGCAGTGGTCCTAAGTGTGCAAAACGGTCTTAAGTTACTTTTTTTTTAGTACTGTTGTAACTTCGAACAGTCACTAAGTGAACTGTTGTAAGTCGATGACTACCTATATATTGGTTTATCATACACCAACCTTTGAATATCTACACTGCGATGTTTAGCATGACTTTTTCTTCTTCTGGGCATAGCCATATGAAGAGTTATCTGAAGGGCCTCTTGACAATGCAGAACACTTCAATAATTTCTATCTTAGTTTTTAAAGGATGGTGGTGGGAAGATCTGAAAGCAGGTGTAGTAAATTTTGGATTCTGATTTGTTATTTGGCAACTTAATACGGAGAAAAACACTCAGGCAACATTTACCAGATCCCAAAGAAGGATAATTCAGGTGGGGCCCCATCGCCTTGTAATGCTGACTAATTAAAACTAAGGAGGGAAAGTAGCTTTTAAAAAAAAAAGACATGATGATATATTGTGATATCCATTTCCAAAATCCAAATGAACAAGCTTGGAATTAGAACCTTAGCCTAAGTATGTCTGCATTTTTCTGTTTGATGTGTGTGTTTCTATAACTTTTTCTTTATGGTAGTTTGCTTACTCTCAATTTCAAAGCCCCAGAAATATGGTTATAGCCTAAAGGTGTTGTCAAATTGTAATTTAGGATGAGACAGAGGAGAGAAGATTAAGTATATGGAAATAATTGTGTAACTCTATTAATTCAATTTATTTTTAATTAAGTAAAGATTTATAATAGGCAACATTTCATTCTTTTCTTATTCTCACCCAACTGCATTCTAGTCTCACTGCTTGCAATGCCAGTCAATGCCTATTGTGGTTCTTGGCCTGTCCTACACCACGAATGCTGCTCTTTCTGCTTTTTATTTCTCATCATTCTACATTCAATATGAACCAGAGCTAATACATTGTAAAGGAGCTAAGCAGATCCAATATTTGATATTATTATATTATTCAAATATTCCAATATTTGAGGGGCTGCCACAGAAGAGGGAGTCAACCTATTTTACAAAGTACCAGAAATCAAGACAAGAAGAATGGATGGAAATGAACTAAAGAGAAATGTCCCAACAGTTAGAACAATTAGTGGCTTGCCTTCAAAGTTGTGGGTGCTCCATCACTGAAGGCTGGACAGCTACTTGTCTGAAATAGTATAGGCTTTCCTGAAAAGAAGGATTCATGATGACATGATGGCAGTGTTCCAATATCTAAGGGCTGTCATAAAGAAGAGGGAATCAAGTTGTGGGTACTGGGGGCTTTTAAGAAGAGATTGGACAACCATTTGTCTGAAATTATATAGGCTTTCCTGCTGGAACAAGCATTGGACTAGATAGAAGACCTCCAAGGTCCCTTCCAATTCTGTATTATTTTTTTTTTGTTACCCAGCAGCATCCCATTCAAAGCAAGTTTGGGTGAACTATGTCCATGATTTATGGAAACCAGCAAAAGGAAAAAGGTAATGGGAGAGGAAGGATCATCTCATTGTGCGTTAAGGAAGAGCAGGTCCCTAAAGGAATATATGGGTTCACAAAATGGCATCTACAAACCAGAAAGTTGACTTTTATTTGCTGCAAATGTTCCTCAAAGCCCAAGGAGGGTAACACAGGTGACTTCTTTCTTCAAATGAAAGAGCTGACTCCCTTTGTGAGAATAGATTCAGACTCACTGGTTAGACCAGGACTGAATGTTATCAAAAGACAGATAATAGCCAACTCTATTTCTCAAAGACAGAGGAGATATTGCAGGTGTTAGACTGGTGATGGACTCCTGTAATGGGTAGATGAGATTAATAGACAAAGAAAGCTGCTCCATATTTACACAATCATCTCAGCAGCGCTGTTGGCTATCTCACCAGCTTCAGCCCTTACAAGCTGAGAACAAAAGTGAAAGTACATGTAATAGCCTATGAAAAATGTAGAAGTCCTGAAGCATGGGGCTATACCACTACGGACTGCTTCAAAAGAGCTGCAAACATTAAGAATAAGATTTATAATGAGAGTGCCATTCCTTCAGATAGTTAGGTTTCTAAGATTTTTAGATTTGTATAATAGAGCCACCAAATCTGGTCAGCAAACAACTAGATGACAACAGTGGCCTTTGTTAGTCAATAGTTGTCTAGAATCCTTCAGGCCA
Organism: Vipera berus; assembly: GCF_964194415.1. Classification (NCBI taxonomy): domain Eukaryota; kingdom Metazoa; phylum Chordata; class Lepidosauria; order Squamata; family Viperidae; genus Vipera; species Vipera berus. Next base: position 14,433,820 of record NC_138207.1, on the reverse strand, counting down.
GATATGTGGCCCTGTTTCAAACATCAATGCAACTCCTTATATTGTATTATTGACAATCTATGCAGATACTAAAATTAGGTAAAGGTAAACGTTCCCCTGCACATGCGTGCTAGTTGTTTCCGACTCTAGGGGCCAGTGCTCATCGCCGTTTCAAAGCCGAAGAGCCAGCGCTTGTCTGAGGATGTCTCCATGGTCATGTGGCCGGCATGACTAGATGCCAAAGGCACACAGAACGCTGTTACCTTCCCACCGTAGTGGTCCCTATTTTTCTACTTGCATTTTTACATGCTTTCGAACTGCTAGGTTGGCAGAAACTGGGACGAGTAACAGGTGCTCACTCTGTTACTCAGCACTTGGAATTCGACCCACCAAACTGCCGACCATCTGATCGTCAAGCTCAGCATCCTAACCCACTGAGCCACCGCGTCCCTATACTAGCAAGCCAAATCACATTTTAACACCTCTGAATACATTTGGAAAGGCAAGATCAAATTGTGCCTCCTTCAACTTTCAGTTCTTCAACTGAATGTGGATCAGGGTTAATTTGCACATCTCTGCTAGACCTATTAAAGATATTACTAAGGCGGTTTGAAAGGCTCTGCATAATCTAAATGCTCACTGTTACCGAGATACTCTCCCATAGTTCGCATTTTATCTTAAGGGCTGAAATATTTTTCTGTTATCTGCTCTTATTTATAAACTGCTCTTACTCATAAAAAGGGAAAGATAAAAAATTATGGAACAGCATGGAACAGCATGAAGACAATGCATCATGGTTATTTGTTAAATGGGTTGGAATCTTGATCTGCGTAGCAATTCTGATCACAGGCTGGCTTTGGGGGGACTGTGTAAGAGTGGGAATAGACAAGAGAGGAGAATCAAGGCAATGAATTAGATTAGCTAAGAAAACTAAGGAGAAAAGTCACTCTATTACTCTATCGACACAATTTCTTTTTACTGCTTCTGAAGCCTTTAAGAATCTACCTACATGCTTCAATTCCAGGAGCATCTGTTACACTGAGAATGTGACCCATAGGCTTTTTAGAGTAGCCACCATGCAAAATGCAGGAGGATCAGAGGAGAATGCTAAGTTGTTATCACCCACAAATGGTTATGTTGTAATTTACAGTACTATATTGACCCTGAGATAGTTAAGTTGGATTTGCAAACACTGCAAGTCTTAATTCACTCTGCATCCCTAGAGATTATTAAATTGTATCTTTAATATGATATCATTAGAAAATTGTGAACTATATGTAAGTGTATAAATTAATTAATTTTGCTTGACTGAAATTACAGATAGTCCTTAATTTACAACCATTTATTTAACAACCACCATTATGATGATGCTGAAAAAGTGACAATTAATTCTCACACTTTTAACCATTACAGCATCCCATGCTCAAAATGCTGGAAATTGGCAACTGGCATGTGTTTACAATGGCAGCAGTACCAAAACTGTTTTTTCACAATGCAACTGGACTTTCTTGTCTTACTTTGAAGATTTTTTTCTTGTCATCCAAGAAGGTTCTTCAGTTCTGACTGGATGGTGGGGAATGGAAGGATTTATACTCCTTGTAGACAGCTGGTCATTTGCATTCTTTTATAGAGTCATTGAGGCCACTTGGAAATTTATCTGTGTCGTCAGGGTCACCTGAGTAGTGCAAATGGGTGTGGAGCCTTTTTGGAAATGTTGAAAGGACTGTGTTGAAGATTGGAGATAGATGATGCTGTATCCCTCCCCGTGTTGAGAGAGGGCTGCCCAATTTTGACATAGATGGTCTCTTTGACCTGTCTTTTAAACCAGCAGTCTTCTCTGTCCAAAATGTGAACTTTGCTGTCTTCAAAAGAGTGGTCTTTGTCTTTTAAATACAGATGGACTGATGAATTTTGTCCTGATTGGTTTGTTCTCCCATAGCACCTTTAAGATAACTATGACCTGGATGACTGAAAATCTCCATAGACAATGGCTGTAGTGTTGTGGGATTGCCATTTGTATCCTTGCCAAGGAGCACTCAACAAGCAAGGTCAATGGGTGAAGCCAGATTCACTTAACAGCTGTGATTTACTTAACAACTGAGGTAATTTGCTTAACAACCAAAGCAAAAAACAGTCATAAAATTGGCCCTTATTCCTTGCTCCGAATTCCTAGAGAAGGAGAAGAAAAATATTTCAAAGACTTTTTGCAACTTGACAGGTTCAGAGCCAAGCCAAAGCTTCTCAGAAAACTTCTCAGACTTTGCGCATTCCCCTCTTCCTAGAAAAAGAAGCTTTATTATTTTCTTTGCAGAGCTATGGAATGCTATTAAAACTGCAGAATGTGAAACAGTGTAAAATGGTGGCCCTCGTATTTTTTTTCCTGGCTGTTGTTCTTTTCAATGTCATCAACATAATTTGTGCATTCAACACCACTCAATTGGACTTCTGCAAATCACTCTACATGGAGTTGCCTTTGGAGGCAATCTAGAAGTTGCAGGTTCAAGTACAAAATGCAATAGCAAGATTACTAACAGGAGACCATCGATACAGATGTAAGCTATATTGCATTGGTTGCCCGTTGGCTTCTGATCATTTAAAGTTCTGGTCATTACCTTTAAAATCTAAATGGTGCAGCTCAAGGGGACACTAAGCAATGTCTTCCCAGAGCTGAATGTACCTATAAAAACTGATCAGCAAGAAATGACCTCACAAATAAAGGTGAATATACATGTCCCAGGATTATGTTTCAGGATCCAATCTCGGTCAATCACTGGGACCAGAGGTTTAGTCTTGCAAGCTTTAGGACTTGTGTTGGAACCCATCCTCAGGGAACTTCTCTCTAGCAGAATGTGTACTTTGGGCTATTCTATGTGTACTATTTAATATTAATTAAATGTGTAGTATTTAATATTTCTAGTATTAAAATACTATACACAAAATAACCCAAAGCACACATTCAACTAGAGAGAGGTTCCCTAAGGATGGGCTCCAGTACGAGTCCGAAAGCCTGCAAGACTTTGGTCCCAGTGACTGACTCAGATTGGATCCTGCAAGAAATGGCCTATTGAAAGTTTCCTCCCTTCGTGAAGTCTGTAGGGCACGGGTAAGGCCACCAGCCTTCTCTGTAATAGTCCCCACCTGATGGATTAGTTTCATCCCATCCCAAGTTATATATTACAGTTTCCACCCTGCTTCAATTCCTTAAGGAGGTTGAAATTGTTTTATTTCAAATAATTCTTTTTAGGTCCTAAGTCACTAAGACTACTATTTCTGAGGTTTTATTGGGGGCTGAACTTTTTTTGTCACCATTTTGGGATGTTTTGATATTATTCTGATTTATCTATATATATTATTATGATTTCCCCTTTTTTTCTTATTGTTGTACACCGTCCAGAGTCCTTTGGGATTGAGGTGGGACATAAATCCCGTTAATAAGCAGAACAAGGAAAATAAAGAGGACAATGTGGTATTGCCATGGTTAATGATGATACATGATTTAAAGAAACTGCTGTGGTTTTTTTTATTTTTTCCCCCTCCCTTTGAATAAATTCAGTGAAATGATCTCCTGGTTTTTCTGCCAATAAATAAGATGGAGAGGTTAATAGACATCTTATGAATAGATCTATATCCTGTCTCTGTGAATGCCAGTTGTCCAATCGTGGTTTAAGATTGTCTGGGAAGCTTAGATCAAACAGTAGTATTTTGTTAGGGATTTGCAATCTGTAATTAAAGATAACCATGGATTGGGGCTGTTTCTGAATCAATTAACCATAGATAGAATATCACATTTAAAATAAACCATTGAAACTGGAATAGTGAGCAGATGGGTGAAGGAAAACAGTTTACTCCATATTTATTCTATGTCCATCTTTTTTCTACTCTAATGCTTCAAATAAGATGGAAACCTTGAAGTCATATTGATGAAACAATATTAATGAAAACAAAACAATATTGCTGATCTTTACAATCCACTCAACCTCAAGATCTTCAACTTTGACTTACTAAAAGTTGTGAAATCTAGAATTGGAAGAGATCAATTTGCCAAATCCTCTTCTCTTTACAGGACTCCATTCCTGTAAATGACAAGCATCTCTCTTGCTTCTGAAATATCTAGGTGCTGGGATTGGTTTAATTGTTGAAATGCTGCATAATTTCAGTACGTTATTTTTCTAACATTAAAATGGAATTTGCTCTCTTGACACTGAAGACCACTTAAATTCCATCCCTTCTGGAGTGACATATAAATAAGATCTTGGAAGTGTGTGGCATCATTTCAGATACTTGCAAAGTATTATTTTATCCTGCCACCAATTTTTCTTCTCAAGGGTAAAGATGTCCAACTCATTTAATCTCTCTCCATAAACCACGTTTAGAGTCCTATAAGCTTCTTCACTGCTCTTCTCTGAATTTGCCTAATGATCTACCTGGGAACACAGGATCATAAATAAAAAGCCTTTATAGACTTAACAGAGTTCTAGGCTTCTTCGTAGAAGCTGCCATAAACCTGGATTGACTATGCTGAGTGGTGGTAAAAATATGAAGCTGAACACGTGAAACTTCATTTGTACCTTGTAGACTTTAAATTACCAGCAGCAGCATACCAAGCATTTCAGCAGATGTCCTTATGTTTTCCTATTACCTTTGGGCCTTTAAATAAACATTGCAGGAACTGAATATGTGTATGTATACAACCTCACACTAGTTAAGAATAATTAAGTGAAATAAATTAATGTACTTTTAAAAAAAGCAATAGCACCAGTACTTAATTTAAGTAGTAAAATTTTGAGTGTAGCCTTTTCTCCTACCAAATTAGATAGGGACAATGGCTCCATAGATCCCAAGGAATTACAGCGCTTCACCAACTTTCCATTTTCTTCTTTCCAAACTTTTTTAATTGCCTTTCTGAAAATATCCTTAATTGTAATCCTATGCACTTTTAGTCATTAAACAATACCAACAGAGCTTCACAGGAAGATTAATCCTGTCAGTTTCCTGCAAAATGCTGACACCTGCCTAATTTCCATTCCTTTTTAAGAAGAAGAGTGAGTAATTTTTCAAAGGATCATTTTGGAGCTTTCCTGGAAATGTGTTCATGTCAATGGACTCAAGTAGGAAGATGTCGCTTACAAATAGCTGTCAGTCTAAAATAAGTAGCTCTGGAGTTCCTGCAGCTTAGGTAGGTTTTTACCTTATTAAATGGATTTTATGATTGCATTATGGAAGGAAATTCCACCACTAGATTGCAGAGGTTTTGTGAGAGTGGCAAGCTCTTCAACAGCATCACAAATTCACTTTTAATTTGAAGCACAGAGATTTCCCCAATACCTAAGACAACAGCTAAGGAATGCATTATTTAAAACATGTTTTTAATGGGAGCACCTTCTTTTTATAGATTTCCTGAAACAGGTGGAAGGTAGTCCAGGTTCCCAGGTGAGAGGAAATGCATTCCAGAAAGAAATAACGAAGTTTAGATAGCTTGGTTGGGATAAAGAGACCTAAGGCAGCTCCTCCCAAGGAGTTCTCACAGCATATCCTTAAAAAGTTGCTTAAGGGTTTTATTTAGATGAGCTCAAAAAACACTGCAGCAACCCAGAACAGCAGAAAAAGGAAATAACAACAAAATGGATATCCACAAAACTTTATCAAAAAGTCCCCGACCACTCAACACAATATAGCACGACCAACCCAAACCCTGAAAAAAATTATACTGCCATACATCAAGAATATCTCAGAAACCAGCAACAGACTACTACAAACACATAGAATCAGCATAGTACATAAGCCAACTAAAGCCCTTCAATACACTCTACACAGACCAAAATACTCAATCACCCCAGAAGAAGAAAAAAAAACAGGAGTCATCTACAACATACAATGTAAGTCAACAGCCACTGTGTAGGACAAACAGGCAGAAAACTGGCAGAACACATCCACGTACACCAACCAGCAGGCAGAAAATGTGAGGAATTTTTTTTAAAAAAAATTCACAACATATGGACAGAGTTAACCATAGTTTCAATTGGGAAAATGTGACCATCCTAGACCAAGCCAAGTTCAAAAATGTCAGGGAATTTCTAGAAGCCTGGCACTCTGGCAAATCAGCCATCAGCAGACACATAGACATTATCAATATCTTTAAAGGTAAAGTAAAGGTTTAGAATCCTTCAGGCCAGATATGTGGCCCTGTTTCAAACATCAATGCAACTCCTTATATTGTATTATTGACAATCTATGCAGATACTAAAATTAGGTAAAGGTAAACGTTCCCCTGCACATGCGTGCTAGTCGTTTCCAACTCTAGGGGCCGGTGCTCATCTCCGTTTCAAAGCCGAAGAGCCAGCGCTTGTCCGAGGACGTCTCCGTGGTCATGTGGCCGGCATGACTAGATGCCAAAGGCGCACGGAACGCTGTTACCTTCCCACCGTAGTGGTCCCTATTTTTCTACTTGCATTTTTACGTGCTTTCGAACTGCTAGGTTGGCAGAAGCTGGGACGAGTAGCAGGCGCTCACTCTGCTACGCGGCACTCGGGATTCGACCCGCCAAACTGCCGACCTTCTGATCGACAGGCTCAGCGTCCTAACCCACTGAGCCACCACGTCCCTTTAGACTATCAACATCTTTAGACTATGCAAAAGAGACTATCACCTAGCCCAAAAAGGAAGAAAAAGACCTAAGCATCTCTCCACCAGCAATCAGCACTCAGATCGACATAGATTAACTCCAAATTTAACATCAGACTAACAATCAAGTAAACAATACCCCAATTAAGAAACCTCCAAGGAAGCAAGCAGCCCAATCAAAGAATCTCTAAGACCACCCCCACCAACACTGACAGGCAAGCCACTTGAATATAAAACTGACAGCAAACATCACTCCTTACTAACACTGATGATGTTACCTAGTTTGGGTAATGAAATGTCTGCAAGAAACAAGCAAGCTCAGAGAGCACCAAGGACCCCTCATTTCAACCCTGAGCTACAAGTAATCTCCTTTATTATATTATGATGTAAGAATATTAACAAGTCTAATATCACCTCTGTTATTCAAGCTAACTATAGAAGCATTGGCAATAGCACTTTGATACAATAATGAGATTTGTGACAGAGAATTGGAGAAGAAATATCTTTTAAATTTCTTTGCAGATGATATAATTCTGACTCTGTCAAATACCTCCCAATCATACTACAAGAATGAGTTCAAGTTATCCACTTCATTAAAATAAGTCTCAGATACTTTTATTGTCTGAATTCTTTTAAATACCTGGGATTATAGCAACCAAACTTCTTTCATGTGTGATGATTAGAATTGCTCAAGGCTGGTTTCTCTGGAGTGGTTTACAAAACCTATAAGTAAACAAGAAATAAAATTAAATGAATTGGACAAGATGTAATTTAAAATCCCACTGAGTTTGGGGGTAAAGTCAGAAACTTATATACAGAGATGTCTATGCTAATATTTTTAAGTTATTCCAAGTAGACTGATAGGATATTAAGATTTTAATGGAAAATATGATTTTTTTTAAAAAAATGGCTAGAGATTAAATTGATTTTGATGAGAGTGATGAGTTTCAACTTGTCTGACTTTCAGCTTTATTACAAGGCATACATTGTTATTTCAGTTTCAATTATGGGCATAATGAAAAAATTACTATATGATTCCTTTGACATCAAGGAGGAGTTTGGGCTGTATTATATTGCTCCACTATATTTCTTACATTAATTTTGCTCAAGCAGCTTGGAAAGTGTTAGAGTAGAAACATAATTTGAACTCTTTTTCCTCTTATAAACTTACAGATAAGCTGGGTCCAAAGGGACAGTTCCAATTTGAAAATTGTTTGCAAATCATGGTGGTGATATTAATATTACAAAAATTCTTATTTAAAGCAAAGTCATTGTTTGCAGCTTTAGGCAATCCATGCTATTTGACACTTCAAATAGCATGGATTGCCTAAAATTGCAAACAATGGTGGCATATTCAATTATCTCTAGATTTCAAATTTGGCCCAGATTAATTTTACCAGCATCTAACACTCATTAATTACTATCAGTTCTGAAGTAGATTTTGGTTATTTATATAAACAATATATAAACAATATATAAAAATATATAAACAATGCTAACATTGAATGTTATTGCTTGACACAATTCAATGGTTTCACAGAAGTGAATTTTAGCTGTTTACATGTTGCTTACAGGATTAGAATTTTTATTAAGATAGACATATAGATATAAAAATATAGAGTTTTAGATAGATAAGATATAAATATATATATAAGTGATATAGATTATGTATATATATAATTAAACAATGAAAAATAAAATAAAATTTTGGTATACTCATGAGAGATAAGTACATCATTAGTAGGATGTAAAAGGATTTTGCTCAAGCATACGGTATCTTGGCAATAAAAGTTGACAGTTCTTATGATATCGGAGGACTGGATTTAAATTTAAAAGATATTGTCCTGGTTGAGAAGGCAGCTGAGTGGTTAAGAAGATGGCTACGTATTTTAGCCCATACCCTATTGGCTAAAACACCATTAAGGAGATGGTATAAGGCAGTATTAAAAATGTCATAGCTATTAGCAGGGCTTTTTTTCTCATAGAATGCTCAGAATGGAGTTCCGGCACCTTTTTTGGATGGAACCTTGTAGGGTAAGCAAGGTGGGTTGTATGACACATGTGTGTTCTGACACCTTTTTCTTTTACAAAAAAGCACTGGCTATTAGTGAGTGGAAATCATTGTGGGTTGATCAGATTTCATGAGGAGGGTGGTGAGAGCACAAACAAGTCTGTTACTTTTTAGAAAGAAAAATGCTACAGGTAGTTCTTGAATTATGACTCTTTGTTTAATGACTCTTCAAAGTTACAGTGCAGAAAGAAGTGATTTATGATGCACTTCTAATCAGGCAGCATCCTTGGGATTATGTGATTATGGTGATTCAGGTGATTGACATACACTGAAGGTGGTTTCAGTGTCATATGATCACCATCTTCAATTTTCTTGGGGGCTTCTGATAAGGGGGAAAGCTAGATTCACTTAATTACGGTTAAGAGCCAAGGTGGCGCAGTGGTTAGAATGCAGTACTGCAGGCTACGTCTGCTGACTGCCAGCTGCCAGCACTTCGGCATTTCGATTCCCACCGGCTCGAGGTTGACTCAGCCTTCCATCCTACTGAGGTCAGTAAAATGAGGACCCAGATTGTTGGGGGGGGCAATATGTTGACTCTGTAAATCACTTAGAGAAGGCTGTAAAGCACTGTGAAATGTTATATAAGTCTAGGTGCTTATTGCAATTGCTACGATGGGATTCACTTAACTTTCATGGTGATTTGCTTATTAACGACAATGGGACTAGAACATCTATCTCTAAATAGTCATTAAGTGAGACGTGATCAGCAAAAAGGTTGTAAAATTGGGCACACCTCACTTCATGGCTGCATTACTTAGTTTTGGAGATTCCTGTTCCATCTGTGGATGTAAGACAAGGGCTGCCTATAATTGCAAATCCACATCACTTTCTACTTGTTGTTTGTGTTAAGGAAGTATCATTGTAAATGTTATAAAAACTCTACACTACCTCTTTTTGACATTTTTCAACTCAAACTTTCTAATATTCTATTAATCAACCATTTGGCTTCATGTCTGATTTTTTTTCAACTCCAATTTTATTTTGGATCTGTTTTTTTTGTTTTTTGTCTAATGTAGCAATATTTTTAACCTCTTCCTTCATTTAAAGATCTCCTGACTAATCTATTTAATCTTTAATCTACAGTCTCCTCTAAGAAGCACAAGAACTTGGTGATATTGAAACCTAGGTAGTAGAGTCAATAAAAAAAACTTATTGTTCTTTTTTAATGGATTGTTCTGCTCTTTTTATTCCCATTAGTTCGGCTAGGTTACAGGTGAACCTAAACATTCCAAAATATTATTGGGTTTTGTGGAAGCATACTGTATGACTTTGGCTTGGCTTAGCAAATATTGCCTCTAACGTATTAAATGTCGATCCAACTACAACAGCTCTTGCAAAAAAATTGTGGAGAGAGGGGTAGTGCAGAGAATTTGCAGCACTTGTGAAGTCTGCGGTTGCTGTTGTATGTTCCCTCTGCCCTCGGGCAAAATGTATAAAAACAATCTGATAATGACCTTGAATTCCTCCAGCAATTCCTTCTGCACATGCTTAAGGACCAACATTTTAAATATCAGGGTTTTCCTCTTTTTTTTCCTTCTTCTTTTTTCATACCTTGTTCATATAAGGACATATCAAAGACAAATGCAGCAAATTTCATTCCATATTCATTTTTTGTGGTCGGGAGTCCTAATGAAAATGTATTCTCATTTTAATTATCAGTGCTGATTCTTTTCCTTTTTCACCTGGCTTGGTAAATTTTAAGAGCACACTTCTTTTTTAAAAAAAAATTGGTCGAACCTTTAATTAAATCCAGCCTGCTTCTCTTATCAATGCAAGCAATATTGTGGGTAGATTGCACTCCTAGTAAGAGCTTCTTGAGATTACCCAGTCTACATAGCAGGATAATCTTTACTCTTTACTCTTGAGGTCCCCTTTGGCGAGCTTCAATGCTAAAAGCTGCCAGCTCTGTCAAGAGTGGGGACCTCTGAGTAGATCTCAATAAACTACAGATTACAGAGTTACAAATACAGATTAGATCCATAAAAATATCAGAGACTCAGGACATAGCTGTGCTACTGTTTAAGCTATTTCTATTTCTGTGCCTAAATCAGGAATTATGTCCAGACTCTTGGTCAACTTGGGTAACAGCTTGAAAGTATTCAGCCAAGGCTGCAGGCTATTATATTCTTCTAGTGGACTTCCTTCTACACTCTTGCTGTGATTTTCCTCCCATGTTACTGTTTCAAAAAAAGGAATTGCTTTGAGTTGGTCTTAGAGCATACATTCCTCAACGTATGACTATACATGAGCTAAAATTATTATTGAAAGTCATTGCTATCATACGTCAAGGCAACATGTGATGGGACCCTGATTTTATTTAATAATTTAATTTAATAATTTAATTTGTATACCACCCTTCTCCCGAAGGACTCAGGGCAGTGAACAGGGCAATACATAATAAAAAAAACAGAATACAAAAATTAAAAAGCCATTAAACCATTATGCCCATAAAATTAATACATATTAAAATTAAAACTATTTATAAAAACCCAACCCCATCCCGTCAGACCAGGCCAGCTTGTTCGAAAAAGAAGGTTTTGAGATCGCGCCGGAAGGAGCGAAGGTCGGGGGCCATCCGGAGCTCAACCGGTAAGCAGTTCCAAAGGTCTAGCGCGCCCACAGAGAACGCTCTCCCCCTGGGGGCCACCAATCGGCATTCTTTGATCGGCGGCACCCTGAGGATGCTCTCTCTGTGGGAGCGCACTGGACGGAGGGAAGTTGACGCCGGCCGCAGGTGTTGCCGTAGGTAATCCGGACCCATGCCATGAAGGGCTTTGTAGGTCATCACTAACACCTTGAACTTCACCCGTAGAGCAACCGGTAACCAATGCAGCTCGCGGAGCAAAGGTGTAACATGGGAGTATCGGGAAACCCCCAAGACAACTCGCACGGCTGCATTCTGCACCAGTTGAAGTCTCCGGGTGGACCTCAAGGGCAGCCCCATGTAGAGAGCATTACAGTAGTCTAGACGAGAGGTCACGAGTTCAGTGAATGTCATAGTCATTAAATGAATCCATTTCACCCAATGGGTGTTTATTGCCAGAAACTGAAAATAAAAGCTGGAAAGCAGCAAAAAATGTCAAAATCTGCAGTCACATGACCATTGGATGCTGCAAACAGCCATAAATGTGAAGCGGCCACCAAGCAACCAAACTGGGATCATCTCACTGTTTGTGCATGGGGAAGCATTGTAAGTTCAAAATAGAGCTGTAAGTAGCTAGTCGTATTGGCTTTTGTGGAAGTATATGATATTGGCATGGCTTAACAAATATTGCCTCTTAACACATTAAATGTTGATTCAACCACAGCAGCTCCTGTAAATTTTTGTGGAGGGCTAGTACAGAGAATTTGTAGGATTTTTGAAATCTGAGCTTACCCCACCTCTTCCTCCCTTGGGCTATATATAGAAACTGTTAAAACATCAACATGCACATATTTGGATACCATCTGTGAGCCAGCTAACCCATAAAGGCTGCCATAAGGACACCATTATGTCCTCTGCTCTTAAATTCTTCTAGCTGTTGCATCCAGAGAAGGGTCCCTAAAACTAATCAGGGATAAAACATTGATTTGTGAAAGAAAACCATATTTTCCCCACTTGTTGCAACAAAACTAGTTTATTTAAAGATCAAGAGGCTGTTTCAATGTCACTGATTTTCTTTGTTTGCATGGAAGTGTGGTCCTCAATGATTGTTCACTGTCTTAAGGTGATTGCTTTTTTGCTCCTCTTATAATCCATCTTTTCTTTTTCATTTCAGTCTACAGTGACTTCATGTTATAGTTTATGCTCTTAATAATTCTGGTAATTATGGCTGTTATTGCAACTCTACCTTATTTGAAAAAGGCTATTTTCACAGGAAGGGACTACCAACTCAAGATGTCCGTGCCCTTTTATCAAACACTAAGCTTGCTAGTGCTTGCTTCCAGCAGAGATAGTAAATTAACAATGAGGACAAATCTAGCCTACAGACTTAACACTGATTTAATGGTATCTCTCTCTCGCTCCCTCCCTCCCTCCCTTTTTTTTTATTAAAGAGTTTTACAAAAACAAAATTTTACAATATATCCCCAAATCCCCCCCCAAACCCGCCCACTTCCCCCCCCCACTTCCCAGAGCTAAATACATGATTATAGTTATAATAATCATATTCTAAATAAAAATTATGCATAATATACAATTAACCAAATTCATAATGTGCTTTAACTCCCCTTTAACATAACTACATACAAAGTACCAATAACAATATCCCACTAAAATCTACTCATAAGCTAAATGGAACTTTTTAGTCCCATATTTGTTCTGAATATAATCTATCCATCTCCTCCAAACTGAGATATACCGGTATCTTTCCTGTGAATGATCTTTCAAGTAAGCAGAAATCTTAGACATTTCTGCAAGATTCGAAACTTTAAACACCCATTCTTCTATAGTAGGCAAACTATCCTTCTTCCAGTATTGTCCCACAATTTAAATCTCTAATTTGTTTTACTAAATTTTGATCTGTAATTGATCTGTAACTTCCACCTAGCTTTCAATTGGGTATATTGAAACCAAGAGTAACTTATGTTTTCTTGTCTTAACTCATCTAATGATTTAAGTTGCCAATCATTCCCTTGCAATCTAAGTAGTTCCTTATAAGAAACCATATCCAAACTCACTCCCATAGTTACGCCCTCTATCGCGTGTCCAGGAATTCCCCAAATCGGTATTTTATAATTTAACTTATAATAATACTTTTTCCAGACACGCAATAAAGCACTTCTAAGAATATGGGATTTAAAAGCCCTGTCCACCTTCTTATCGTAAAGCAAATATGCATGCCATCCATATACCAAATCCCATCCCTCAAGATGAAGTATTCTCTTATTGGTTAAATTAAGCCAATCACTAACCCACGTCAAGGCAACCGCATCATAATACAATTTCAAATTCGGCGCCTTGAGTCCCCCTCTTTCCCTAGCATCTTGTAAAATCTTAAATTTAACTCTTGGTTTTCCCCCCGCCCAAATAAATTTATTAATACCCTTCTGCCATTGATCAAGGTTGGCATCCTTTTTCAATATAGTTATCATTTGAAACAAAAAGAGAAACTTTGGCAGAACATTCATTTTAACAACTGCAATTCTTCCCAGTAATGATAATTGTAATTTTTTCAAATTATTTAAATCCCTTTGTACCTTCAACCATAGTGTTTCATAATTATTCTTATACAATTTTACATTTGAAGCTGCAATATATACTCCTAAATATTTAACCTTTTTCACTATTTCAAAACCTGTTAATTTAGATAACATATCCCTTTCACTCATAGATAAATTCTTAGATAATATCTTAGTCTTATTACTATTCACCTTGAACCCAGAAACCTTACCATACTGAGTTATAATTTCCATCAAGTCTATAACCGACTGTAACGGTTGAGATACTGTCCCTTTTTTGAAATCTTGGCTGCTGGAGTGCTAAGGACAGTTTTTTGGTAATGTGGAGCTCTCTCAGCCATTCACCAAACATGAGTTGCCATAATATATTGCAAAAATGATATCAAATCCTTACACGTTTGTCATAGGGGTGCATTGCAAACCAAAAATATGCCATTGCTAGTGATGGCTTAACATGATATAGGATGGTGAGTGGTTAGAGTAGGGTAGAAAAGGGAGTCTAGCTGTAACTTAAATATGGATAGTGCCAGAACTTCCTTCCTTCCACCCCTCTGTTTACAGCTGAAGAACTTTGAGTTGTTCATTTGCTTAGGTTCTTTTACAGATATTGTTTTCATGTACTTCCTATTGTAAAAATTTAGGGAAAGTGAAACAGTTTTGTAAAGTGGTTAAGAGACTAGCTTGAAACTTGGAGATTGGGAGTTGTAGTCCTACCTTAGGCACAAAACCAACTGGGTGACCCTGAACCAGTCACTTTCTCTTAGCTCTAGAAAAGAGGGTAAATCAAGGGATTTGTCCAGGCAGTTGCAGAAGTCAAAAACTGCCTTGAAGGCCCAAACCATCAACGTCAACAAGTGGAAAACTTTAATAATAACAATAACAAGAAGAAGAAGAAGAAGAAGAAGAAGAAGAAGAAGAAGAAGAAGAAGAAGAAGAAGAAGAAGAAGAAGAAGAAGAAGAAGAAGAAGAAGAAGAAGAAGAAGAAGTCGGAAGGGACTTTGGAGGTCATCTAGTCCAACCCCCTGCTCAGGCAGGAAACCCTATACCATTTCAGACAAATGGCTGGCCAGTCTCTTCTTAAAAACTTCCAGTGTTGGAGCATTCACCACCTCTGGAGGCAGGTTGTTCCACTGGTTAGTTGTTCTAACTGTCAGGAAGTTTCTCCTTAGTTCTAGGTTGCTTCTCTCCTTGACTACTTTCCATCCGTTGCTTCTTGTCCTGCTTTCAGAAATATGCATACTGTTTTAACTGAATGTCCCTTTCAGTTAAACTTAGTATTTGGTTAAATATAGGTTTTAAAAATTAGATAGTAGAGAGAACTAGAAGAAAGTGAAGGTTACAGTTAAAGGAGAAGGATACTTAAATTCAACTTATAATTAAAGATTGAAGCAAAAATAATTTAATACTGAACACACTAAAGGATATTTTTGATCAGGAAACCCAGAAGTTAATTTTAAAAGTGCCTGACCTTTACCTGTCCAACAAAAAAGACATAGAATGATACAGTCAATGTTCAGTTTTTTATTTGCTTATATGTGATAGACAGAATCCTGCCAGACTAAACTTTTACTACTATCATCCCAATGGATATACTCTGGGAGATTATAGGCAGTGGCTGTCCTAACTCTTTTCCTCTGTCTCCTGTTCAGCCCTGGGCTGTGTTGCCTTTTACCTTACCCTCTCCTTGAAATATGCTCCATCCTTCTTAGGAAACTGCTGCTTCACTGTAGTCCATCACAGCCTCTATAGATAGACTATTTCTAAAATATGTTATAGAAGAAAAACACATTATCTCCATGAGATTATACAATATATAATTGTACTGCCTGAGCAATAATATCATTTCCTAGGTTGCATATCAAGATGTGAAGCTGTTTCTAGGTAACAAAACAAAACAAAAACATGTTTAAGCAATGTGGTGGGTTTAAAAAAAGAAACTTAATAGTGCCAAAGCAAATGAGGTATACACTTATCTATGTTAAATATATCAGGGACACGGTGGCTCAGTGGGTTAGGATGCTGAGCTTGTCGATCAGAAGGTCGGCAGTTTGGCAGGTCGAATCCCGAGTGCCGTGTAACAGAGTGAGTGTCTGTTACTCATCCCAGCTTCTGCCAACCTAGCAGTTCGAAAGCACATAAAAATGCAGGTAGAAAAATAGGGACCACTACGGTGGGAAGGTAACAGCGTTCCGTGCACCTTTGGCATCTAGTCATGCCGGCCACATGACCACGGAGACGTCCTCGGACAAGCGCTGGCTCTTCGGCTTTGAAACGGAGATGAGCACCGGCCCCTAGAGTTGGAAACAACTAGCACACATGTGCAGGGGAACCTTTACCTTATGTTAAATATACTAATGCAGTGAAAACACACAAATGCCCACATCTTTACAGTCCATCTTTAAAACAAATTGCTCCCAATAGTCCTTCCTTAAAATCAATTGATTTGCTCTTCAAGTCCACTTTTAGAATAAATTGTTTTGCCCTCCTCCAATCTACCTTTTAAGTAAATTATTCCTCTCCCATAAAAACATCAATTTTATTTGGTTGGCTGCTTGGCTGATCTTTGAGAAAGCCAGAGCATGCTGGTAGATTACACCACAGGCTCAAATTGAAGTCAGGAAGAAGGATGTGAGAAAACAGGAAAGGAAGAAGGAAGGTTTGGCTGCTGCAATAGAAATGAATTGAAATGAAGCAGAGGGACTTGCAAGGGAGGATTCTAACTCCATTGTAACTCCATTTTCAAGATTTTCAAGACTCGAGATTGTATACTTTGTGTACAAACAGCAATAATACATTGCAGCTTGAAGGAGACTTAACTTCCCCTGTGGTGCAATTACGTCCATTGTGCTTGCAAACTATGGTTTGGCGAGTTGCATGAACCTAGACAGTTGTGATCCTTCGTGATTAAACAAGCCAATGACCACACATCTTCTCTCAAATAAACACACAAACCTTGATATAATCCTGTCTTTGAACATACAAATGCTCCAAGTCTGTATGTTTAATTTCTTCCTATCTGTCAATCTTTTTTTCCAAAACCAAAACAACTTTGTTTTCATTTACATGTTTTTTTTAAGTGAGAAGTTGATAAGAAAATGGCCACTTTAAAAATAATAAAAAAGATTAAGAGATTTCAACAAAACAGGCGGTTTAATTAAGACTGTTATTGTATTGACTGTGCTCATTTGTGATTTGCTCAGATTTTTGTAGGCTTGCTCAACGTGGTGGCAAAGTGCAAGTATTATAAACATAAATCATGAGCTTTTGTTTGTTGCTAATTGTTTTCTTCAAAATAAATAAATAAATGGCTTTGTGCTAGGTTGAGCTACAGAGTATTGCCTTTACTACTCCTTGTTACATCTTCCCTCATGCTATAATTTCACCTTTCCTGAAGCAGTTTATCCAGATACTGACATTTCTAACATATTAAATTTGGTGTAGTTTCCATATTTTTTTTGTTTCCTTTATGATATGAGTTATCAGGTTTTATACAGATGAAAACCAGGTTTATGTATCTCTTCTGGAAAACTTCCCCTGGTGGTTTCTGTAATCAGATCAGCTGACTGAAAAGGAATACACTATACTTAAACCCAGCTCAATACTTAAGGCAATTTCCCAACTATGAGATCGTAAAATTACAAAGAAGATGTCTCTGTGTATTTGCAGGAGAGTAGTAATCTTGAAATATAGTTGAACTCTTAACAGAGTTTTCTTAGAAAAAAAATACACAAATTTCATCATTTTGAGAGAATTCAAAATTGGTTGACAATATTGTGAAGTAAGTTAAATGTAACCAAGAATCCATGTACCTACAGTATAATTGGTAGACTTTAGCTAAAGAATCAGTAGTTGCAGTGTGTAGTGTAAATGTGTAGAGGGAACATTTGCTCTGTGACAGATAACTGGTCTTAATGTATGCATCATTCTAGCATTGCTCAAGCTATTAACCATTAGTGTTATTAGGAATAATTCTTTAATGTCAATGTGCTTTGCCTTTGTTGACATTTATTCTCCAGTGTGTATATTTTTCCCCCCACCTCATATACTAATTGTGACCAATGGAAAAAAAAAAACATTTTGTTTATGTCATGAAACTGTCTTTATGCAGTAAACACATATATCCTTGAAGTTTAAATAAAAAATCTAAGTATTAGAACAGCAAGTCTTCAATTGTAATTAGTATTTAAAAGCTTCATTTTTTTTTGAAATTTTGGTTGTGGCATTCACAGCAATGTTCTGATGTCCTCAGTGCAGCATAACTATTAGAAGTAAGATAGAGATATGAACTGATTTGAGCTCTCCATGTGAACTTCAGGCATTGTAAGCTGGGTAATTATGTACTGTAAATTTGTTCCAGGATTCTCTGGAATTAGTTTCTCCTACACTAAGAACCAGCATTAATTGGTCTGAAGACTTCTGTCAAAAAGAGCGTTTGTGCCTTACATCTTTCCCCTAATTATTGGTAGAAGAGTGAAGGAGAAAATTAATGTAAGATAAAACACTTCAGACTTTTTTCTTCCTTCCTGACAAGATGAGAAATCTTTACTTTTGCTTGCATTAAAATAACCTTCTTTGATTAGGCCAAAAAAATGTATATTCTGTCTTCTACAGCATTCCATGTCATGTAAAGGCTGGAGTAGCAGACTTCTGCTGCATTGCACATCTGTCATTTGAGAACAGTTGCAATGCATTCTGTTTATACATTAGAAAATTTTAATGTTCCCCACAAGAATGTACCTTGCCTATCCCCATCTCCCAGCAGGAGGTTGAGACCAATCAACATATGGGGTGTCTACCTCTGCACCATGCACTGTTGGGATTCGGGATATGCTTGCATTGACCCATCTGCAGCCCTCTGCAACCTCTGCGATATACCGTAGCTAGGCAGGAACAGCTATGGGCAGCTGTAAAGCAGTCTTAAAAGCTAACCAGTGGACCTTCTGCAAGACTGAAAAGGAAGGTGTAACGGTATGAGGGAATTGGGAGACAGGCAACAAGGTGCAACCGAGGGAATAGTTGAATAAAATTGGAGCTTAGCCCACAGCTGGAATGTGTGTGAGGCAAGAGACTCAGGAGAAATTTCTCTAAATTTCTTGAACTATAAAAGGGACAGAGGGAGAACAACACTTTCATACTTGGTAATATTCCGTTAATGTTAAGCAGCCCTGGTGGCTCAGTGGTTAGGATTCAGTATTGCAGGCTAACTCTGTTCACTGGCTCAAGGTTGACCCAGGCTTCCATCTTTTTGAGGTTGGCAAAATTTATTTATTTATTTATTTATTTATTTATTTATTTATTTATTTATTTATTTATTTATTTATTTATTTATTTATTTATTTTAATTCCATTTATATCCCGCCCTTCTCCGAAGACTCAGGGCGGCTTACAAGCTTAGCAGTAGCCTTCGTTCTATGTATATGCCTGCTTATTAGGGCTTTCACACACACACACACACACACACACCCAAGTGGCATTATTACAAAGTCAGCTTAATTGCCTCCAACAATCTGGGTCCTCATTTTACCTACCTCGGAAGGATGGAAGGCTGAGTCAACCTTGAGCCTGGTGGGACTCGAACCAGGCAGCTGGTGTTACTTAAGGAGGCATTAGCCCACTGCTCCACCAATGAGGACCCAGATTGTTGGGGGCAATATGCTGACTCTGTAAACTACTTAGAGAGGGCTGTAAAGCACTATGAAGTCTGAGTGCTATTACTATTAACGTTTCCTGTCAATTTATGTCATAGGGTTGACAGAAGGTGCTCATATTCTTTTTCTCTTGTTTCAACAAATGCTTGTGTAATAATAAGAATAAGAATTTAAGAAACTTGTATGTCGCCCGCTCCCAATGACTCTGAAAATGAATTGTACTAGCTAGAGATCTAACAGAAAAAAGTGCTTTAGTAAATTTAAAAAAAAAGAAATTACAGGATGTAACTAAATGACCTTAGATTCAGGACTTGATGAACCTCTTTGTGTTATAAAGATGCTCTTCCAATTTCACATTCCTCAGAGTTGGTTCTTCTCTATATTGAGGTCCTTCTTGCTAGTTTTCTAAGTAAAGACTTGGGCTGTTGGAACAGAATCAGCCCTTGCTGTATTTGAGCTGAGGTGAACTTCAAGAAATGATTAAATATTCAGGCGAAACTTACAAACTACAGGCATTTGCAGATGACCTGGTATTCATCCTAGAGGGTCCTTTAGAGATGATTAGAAAAGATAGAATAGTTTGAAGAGGTAGCAAGGCAGAACATAAACAGAGAAAAGACCAAAGTGATAATTAAAAATCTTACAGATAGACAAATGAACAAAAAAACAATTGTCAGGAAAAAATAGAACTATAAATAGTTAAAAAGGTTAAATACTTGGGTATATACCTGACAGCAAGATGCTCAATGATAAAAGAAGATAATTATATAAAATTACTAAACCAAATAAAACTTGATTTGGAAAAATGGAAAAATCTGCAATTGTCGATGTTAGGAAGAATCGCTATGGTAAAAATGAATATATTACCAAAAATACTGTTTTTATTCCAAACAATACCTATAAAACTAGACAAAACATTCTTTGAAGACTTAAATTCCCTAATATTAAATTTTATTTGGCAAGGAAAGAAAAGTAGAATTAAATTGAAAATTTTACAAGAAACTAAGAGGAACAGAGGTTATGGTTTGCCGGAATGGGTTTTATATTATCAAGCATCAGTGTTAACATGGGTAAAAGAGTGGATAACTCTCAGAAACAAAAGATTGTTGTATTTGGAGGGACATGGCTTACAACTCGGTTAGCATGATTTCTTATGGTATGGGAAAAATAAAATTCATAAATATTTTCAAAACCACTACATTAGAAATGCATTATTATTAACATAGGAAAAATAAAATGTAAAATATATTTGAAAATTCCAGGATGGCTTTCAACAATGGAAGCATTTGTGGATCCAAATTTAGTCAGTCTTGAGAAAATATGGACATATAAGGATATTCTGAACTCTGAAGGGAACTTAAAATCTAGACAAGAGATGGAAAATCAGGGTATTGATCTATCATGGTGAGCATATTTACAAATGTATTTGAGATATGATAAAGATGTGAAATTGTACAGATTTTATAAAGAGCAGATGTTGTTTGATCAGATATTAGGAACTTCTGATGAGAAACTAAGAAAATGTATAACTTTTTATTGAATTTGAAAATGGAAAATAAACTAGTAAAAGAAACTCTGATAACATGGGCAAAGAATTTTGGATGCAATATAGACTTAGAGAAATGGCAAAGCCTGTGGGAAAGAAATTATAAACTGTCAATGTCAACCTCTTATAAAGAAAACTTATATATGTTTTACAGATGGCATCTGCCACCGGCACGATTAATAAAAATGTTAAAGTGCTGTTTCCTGCCCATTGGTGGTGAAAAGCCAAAGAAAAAAAGGAAAAAAAAACCTACTAATGTTTTCACCCCAAGATATACTTAAAAAGTGACAAGAGCTCAATCTCGTCAAACCATTAAAAACAATAAATAGTCCATCTCTGCTCCTTTAGTTATGTTATTTGTGCATGAGATAATGTGACAAGCTAGTTAGGGTGCTGGAAAAAAAACCCAGGGATTCCCAGGTTCAACTCAACCTCCAAGTCATGGAAACCCACTGAGTGCCTTGTGGGGTCAATCATTCTCTTTCCTCTCATTCCAGCCTACCTCACAAGGTTGGTTTTGTGGAGATAACAAATGGACAGATATCAGTGTAAAATTCTCTTCAGTTTCTGGGACAACAACTGGATAAAAAAAATGAGCAACAATTTAAATAAATTGTCCATTCTAGCCCTTAGCTGTTAAAGGAAATAAGTTAACTATTTGGTCTTGGTGCTTACAAAAGTGCTTTCCCCAAGAGAATTCTACCACCTTTGAAATGTATTTTTTAAAATTTTGACTGGAATGCCTTCCTCAAAAATTCTGGTGGGGAAGAAACAAGTAGCTCAATGTGTAGTGACACCACACACTTGGCTACTATTAAATGAGCAGTGATTTATTGAATTAACCCGATCTCCCTAAATCATCATGACACACTGAAGTATAACTGCAGGGGTTGGTTACTTGGAACACATTAGCCTTAAATGAAGCTGGCTAATTTCTGTCTCATAATATTTGTGAGACAGTACTATTAACAATTGTGCCCATAATATTTTTTTTTAATTTATTTACCTATTTCCTAAGGCTTGTATCTGCCTCAGGCTGACATTATACTACGCCACAAAAATAAACAATTGTTTATCTGAGATTCAAATAATCCATCACTAACATAAAATACAGCTGACATATAACCTCTGGCTGACATAACCAAAGTCATGATAACTAATTAAAATCACCATTTGTAGGGGAGAAAAGAGGCAGACTCTGAAAATGCACAGTGCTTTCAAAAATATCCCAATCAGTGACAGAATATAAATGAGGCAATATATTTTGCATGGTTATGTGTTTTGGAATAAAGTTTATGCCAACTATATTTGGCATTCATTGTAAAAAACCACAGACCTATATATATACAGTATATATATATTTGGAAACAAGTTTATCATCAAGTTGTCTATAGTCTAAAGGCTGAAGATGTACTTTGGTGAATAAAATAATCCAACACAACTGAAGCAAAGTAGATAGTGCACAAAATGTATACATTTATTTGCCCATTCAGCCTTGTGTTGCTTGTTTGACTGACATTTGACAGCAGCTCTCCAGGCAGTGGTCTTGATTCTCTCACAACACTTCTTATCTCCTTCTTTCAACAACAGGTTCAAGGAATTCAACCCTGGGCCAGCCTCCTTCCAAGGATGAGCTATAGTTCCCTTTTGTAGTTAAAAATTCTGCCTTCAGTATTGTAGGTGTCACAATTTCAGCAAATAGAAATACTATCTAGTTAGCAGACAGCTGGCTACACTTGACCTCATCATTGCAATGGGACCATTATGGGTCTATTAAGTGAGAGACATTTCTTAGATGTTACACACTTCTAATTTGGGGGATTTATGTTTATTTATATTCTAACATTCGTCCCTTGCCCAATTCATCATAAAAACCATCAAGATGATAAAAAAATGAAATATAATAGCCTTACAAGAGCAACTATTAAGGGATCAATGGAAGCTGAAGAAAGTCAGTCATATTTACATGTATATCAGTCAACTGAGGGATTTGGAAATGTTCTGCCAAGTGCCCAGAAGTTGGCAGAGAAATCTCAAATTGAAGCAATTTCCCTATTCATTCAACAATACAACTGGCACCAAAGAAGGAAACATTTTGATTATGAGGCTTGGGGGAATCACATAGGAAATATAAGAAACTGTTTATGTTGAATTCCTTGACTATGTGCTTGATTATTCAGTCAGTTAGCTAAAAAAAAAAAGAATTAAAGGAACACAGTAGCATGTTTTTTCCCCCTATGATTTTTCCAGATGCCTGGTTATACTTGAAGAAGACTTACTTATTCATCAAATTTATAAAGCTGCCTAGCTCCATTATAATTCAACACCAACAATTCATGGGACTAAAGGCAATGTTAGCACACAATGGCATGCACAATATTGATGTGTGTGATTTGGGCAATAAACCAAACTGCCTTTGAAGGTACATTTAACAGGATTAGTATTAAATTATTATTAGACTATTTTTATTCTGTCTTCATTACTTTATAAGTAACTCAAGGCAGTAAATAGACATAATTATATTCTTCCCCCTATTTTGCCCACAACAGCAACCCTCTGAGATGGGTTGGGCTGAGAGTGATTGGCCCAATGGCACCTAGATGGCTTTCGTGCCTAAGGTAAGATTAGAACTCACTGTCTCCTGGCCATTGGCTCAAAGTCAGCCAGCCAAGTAGCTTTCATGCCTAAGTGAGGACTAGAGCTGATACTTTCCTAGTTTCTAGGGCAGCAGCTTAATCAGTACATCAAACTGCCTAGGAGAACAGACTTTGGCTCAATTATGGATCAACTCTGGGTTATATGTGCGCATGTATATATGTTTGCATTTTGCTCATCTTTGCTCATACTTAACTGTACAGTTGCCAGTGGAGAACAAAGCACTGATTTGTAGTAGTTAGAATGCAGTATTGCACTGAAGTTCTCAAGCTTGACTCAGCCTTCTATCCTTCTGAGGTTGGTAAAATGAGGATTCAGCTTGTTGGGGGCAATATGCTGACATTGCAAATCTCCTGAGAGTACTGGAAAGCACTATGGGGACAGTATATCAATCTGTGTGCTGTTGCTATTCACCAAGCTGAAATTAGTAAATACATACATATCTATGTTCCACAATGATGTAGACATGACTGGTTGGCTTTCAACCATTTCAGTAGAGCTTTTGAGTTTATTGAGTCTCTTTCTTTTTTCAGGAAGGACTTCACATCTTTGCAGGCAAAAAATCTAGAGAAAGTGCCACTTAAAATAGATGCGGTTATGATAATGTTTTTTTTATTATTATTTATGGCCAAAAGACCCAAGTGGTAGCCGTGCAAGCAAGAAAAGTTACTTTTCCTGTTCATGCATTTTAAGTACATTTTAAGAGTAGAACAGACAGACAGAACTCAGACCTCTGAAAGTTTTGGATAAGCATGGGGACCAGTTTCCCATTTCAGCTCCCTTGCAAGTGTTAAAATATTGTGCCCGTGCCTTGGGAATACAGTAATCTCAACCATGATGGGCACCACTGAGCAGGAAATATTTCTCCCTGCTCAATTTTCAGTGAAATTGCTAACTGTAAATAGCCAACTCTGAGTCTCCTATTTCCCCATTTTATGGTTCTTTGTTTTTAGAAAACAAAATTGGACTGGACGTCCCTTCAATTAAAAGACCGTCCTCTGGCAGTCCTTCAAAGAGGGAGCTGGCATCTGATTTCCCTTGCAACCATAGACCATCCTTTTAAAAGTTTTGTCATGTTCAATAAACTGCACAGTACTGAATGTATGCAAGGAATTCAAGTGAAGGCAATGGTTAAAAAAGAAAAGGAAAGGGTAGAATCATGAATTTTATTTACTGTACTTAACTACCTTTAATAATAAATCAAGCTAGAGGTTTATATGTACCTAACACACACAAATCATCTTGAAGGGACATATCAGAAGAAGAGAGAATAAGAATGGAAAATGGTACAGCAACAAAATTGCTGTTTTGTTTGGAGGGATAGAACGAGTGGCATGAAAAAATAGGGAACAAGGAAAAAAATAGGAATTATTCTAGATGGCCTCTGTGGTCCTTTTCAGCTTTTGGATTCTTTGAAATGTCAAAGAATGTCATATATACTTTTTCTGTATGATATATTCAAATTAACCAGTCTTTTTCATCACATGTGTAATAATAATAATAATAATAATAATAATAATAATAATAATAATAATAATAATAATAATAATAATAATAATAGTGATGATGATGATGATGATGATGATGATGATGATGATGCATATTGGAGGTGATAGGGATCTGATATACTGAGTCATGGCCCTCCTGCCCTCTGCATATTGAGGAGGAGAAAGGATGTGCACTAAAACAATCAAAGTCTTTTCCTGGAAAACATGTGTCAATCAAAGCAAATAATACAAAGTTTGAAGGACAAATGATTTGATTTGGTATTCAGTAGAAGAGGGTGAGATGTTGAAGTAATGATCTGATTCAAAGGAGATTCAGGCAAATTATCCCTTCAAATAGAAATATTGAATGGAATAATCAGATCGATCCAGGACATCATTTCAAAGCAGGGATTATTAAACTGTTTTGGAGAAATTCAAATACAATTTGACAATTTGATGGATTTCCTGCTTGCATAGAATACCAAATCTATTGTAGCTTTCCTTACATGGGTGAGGGTGGGATCATGAGGTATGATGCTTCTTTGATAGATGAAGAAAGAACTGGAGAAGATAACAAAACACAAAGATCTGCAAATAGAAATAGAACGACTGTGGTGAAAGAAAGCAATAGCCATAGGCGCCTTGGGTACAATCCCAAAACAAAATCTTGTTTGAAAGATCTGCAATTTACTTTGGGAAGTTACCATCAGTGGCACTACTTTTATTTATTCGACTGCTTATTTTACCCATATGTTGTCCACATTCATTCCTTTGGGTATCTGAACAGAAATGAATATTTTAATATACACTTCAAACCTCCTTTCTTTCTATTGCTTCAGCCAATGAACTTTATGACAAGCCGAAATCTTGACTCGAGACATGTTGTTCTATTTGGCAGGATTGTTTACTACTGAATTACAGTTTGCCCTATATACCAATACATGAGATGAACTGGTATCAGGAATATGCTGATTTTAAGCTTTTAAGTGCAGCATATGTTCAGGTAAACAGGAATATATTTTCATGGATCTAAATAGACATGCACATTGCACTGATATAATCAACCTTCAGGTAATAAAATTCTTTTGCACTGTTCATTAACCTCAAAGAACTCTGAAGCATATTCATAAGCTTCCAAGTCCAGTACAGGAGATAATGTGATTACGACTATAATTAATTGGAAATAATACTGAAACTTAATTATCCCTGCCATATGCTCCCATGCATGCTAGGGAGTAAGATACTCAGATTATATCTATCCTCTGACTAGTGAATTGTGCATTCTGCATTGTTAAGCTAATCATATGCCTAATACTTAATGTCATTTAGAATATAATTAATTTCAGATAAATATGTAGATGGACAAAGAATAATCTACTCAGATTCCATGTATAGATAGCAATGGAGAAATGAAATGTTATACTGTTGATACCTTGAATATGCATTACATGCAAAGGAAAAATTAATACAGATTATACTATAGGGCAGACATGTCAAACTCGCGATGTCACGTGACATCGCACAATGTATCAGGACGGTTTTGCCATTGCCAGCAATGTGGTGGGCGTGGTTTCCAGATGACACATCTGGCCCACGGGCCAGCAGTTTGACACCCCTGCTATAAGGGGAATAATATTTTACTTTTTTATTTTACTTCAGTGGCTCAAAGTAATAATTTAAACCAAGATGACCAATTTGTCATTAGACTGTGACAATTAGAGTCACATTTATGGAATAATATTACATTTTTTCAATCATGCTAATAATGGTGCAATCCACCATTCATTAATATAAATGAGATAAATTAGGGCCACAATAATATAAAGAAAAAATTGTTGCAGCCACTCAGTTAATTGTGATATTTTGTTGCTTGTAGCATATATCTATCCTTCTAGTTAGCATTTATGTGTCATAAATGATTATAAAAATAATCCAACAAAGTGTTTGATGGAAGCCACCACATGAATGGATTTATACTGTCACCAAAGGCCTGTATGCTATAAATGTAGACATAAACATAAGGATATTCTATAAGATTTTATGGTTTTAATTGCTTCTGTTTTATCTATCTTTTATCTTTTTGTTGTTCTTGTAATTATTTGATACACCCAGAGTTATGAATGTAAGATGGATGGCTATACAAATTGATTGATTGAATGAATGAATGAATGAATGAATGAATGAATGAATGAAATTTTCTACTCTCGGAAGAGTCTCTTTTCCACACTGAAATATAATTTCTAAGAATAGACTTTCTATAGAAGTATTCAATTAATTATCCTTCCATGGAACTGTTACCATCAGTGGAATAGAGAGAGATTATTCTTTCATGACATCCTACATTTATTTTTATATATAAAATAAATGTATGTGTGTAGATGTATAGTGTATATACATAGTATACACACAGAGAGAGTATATAGGTGTGTGTGTGTGTGTACAGTATGTATATATATATGTATATATGTATATGTCCCCTTCATGGATTACTGCCTTGTCGTGGCGAAGGGGCTTGCGTAATTCAATGAAGCTATGAGCTATGCCGTGCAGGGCCACCCAAGACGGACAGGTCATAGCAGAGAGTTCTGACAAAACGTGATCCACTGGAGAAGGAAATGGCAAACCACTCCAGTATCTTTGCCATGAAAACCCTATGGACAGTACCAAAAGGCAAAACGATATGACGCTGGAAGATGAGCCCCTCAGGTCAGAAGGCGTCCAATATGCTACTGGGGAAGAGCAGAGGGCTAGTACTAGTAGCGCCAGAAAGAATGAAGCGACTGGGCCAAAGCCGAAAGGACGCTCAGCTGTGGATATGTCTGGTGGTGAAAGGAAAGTCCGATGCTGTAAAGATTTTTTCTCCATAGGAACCTGGAATGTAAGATCCATGAATCAAGGAAAACTGGACGTGGTCAAACAAGAGATGACAAGACTGAACATTGACATCTTAGGTATCAGCGAACTAAAATGGACAGGAATGGGTGAATTTAATTCAGATGACCATCAGGTATACTACTGTGGGCAAGAATCCTTCAGAAGAAATGGAGTAGCCTTCATAGTCAATAAAAGAGTAGGAAAAGCAATACTGGGATACAATCCTCAAAATGACAGAATGATCTCAGTTCGAATCCAAGGCAAACCATTCAATATCACAGTAGTCCAGGTCTATGCCCCAACCACCAGTGCTGAAGAGGATGAAATTGACCAGTTCTATGAAGCACTACAGCACCTTATAGAACTAACACCAAAAAATGATGTTCTTATCATCATGGGGGATTGGAATGCTAAAGTAGGAAGCCAAAAGATAACTGGAATAACAGGCAAGTTTGGCCTTGGAGTGCAAAATGAAGCAGGGCACAGGCTGATAGAATTCTGTCAAGAGAATACAATGGTCATAGCAAACACTCTTTTCCAACAACCCAAGAGACGGCTCTACACATGGACATCACCAGATGGTCAACACAGAAATCAGATTGACTATATGCTCTGCAGCCAAAGATGGAGAAGCTCTATACAGTCAGTAAAAACAAGACCAGGAGCTGACTGTGGCTCAGACCATGAGCTTCTCCTTGCAAAGTTTAGGCTTAAACTGAAGAAAGTAGGGAAAAGCACTAGGCCACTCAGGTATGAATTAAATCATATCCCTGTTGAATATACAGTAGAGGTGACAAATAGATTTAAGGAATTAGATCTGATAGACAGAGTGCCTGAAGAACTATGGACAGAGGTTCGCGACATTGTACAACAGGTAGCAACCAAAACCATCCCAAAGAAAAAGAAATGCAAGAAAGCAAAATGGCTGTCTGAGGAAGCTTTGCAAATAGCTGAGGAAAGGAGGGAAGCGAAAGGCAAGGGAGAAAAAGAAAGATACACCCAATTGAATGCAGAATTCCAGAGAATAGCTAGAAGAGATAAGAATGCCTTCTTAAATGAACAGTGCAAAGAAATAGAAGAAAATAATAGAATAGGGAGGACCAGAGATCTTTTCAAGAAAATTGGAGAAATGAAGGGAACGTTTAATGCAAAAATGGGCATGATAAAGGACCAAAATGGCAGGGACCTAACAGAGGCAGAAGAGATTAAGAAGAGGTGGCAAAATTACACAGAAGAACTATACAAGAATGAGCTTAACGTCCCTGATAATCACAATGAGGTGGTCACTGACCTCGAGCCAGACATCCTAGAATGTGAAGTGAAGTGGGCCTTAGAAAAGCTGAGCAACAACAAAGCTAGTGGAAGTGACAGTATTCCAGCTGAGCTATTCAAAATCTTAAAAGACAATGCAGTAAAAGTGCTACACTCAATTTGCCAGCAAATTTGGAAAACTCAACAATGGCCACAGGATTGGAAAAGATCAGTTTACATTCCAATTCCAAAGAAAGGCAGTGCCAAAGAATGTTCAAACTATCGCACCATTGCACTCATTTCTCATGCTAGTAAAGTCATGCTTAAAATCCTACAAGCTAGACTTCAGCAGTATGTGGATCGAGAACTACCAGAAGTGCAGGCAGGATTTCGAAGAGGCAGAGGAACTAGAGATCAAATTGCCAACATACGCTGGATCATGGAGAAAGCTAGGGAGTTCCAGAAAAACATCTACTTCTGCTTCATTGACTATGCTAAAGCCTTTGATTGTGTGGATCATAACAAACTGTGGCAAGTTCTTAAAGAGATGGGAGTACCAGACCATCTTATTTGTCTCTTGAGAAACCTATATGCGGGTCAAGAAGCAACAGTGAGAACTGGACACGGAACCACTGATTGGTTCAAAATTGGGAAAGGAGTCCGGCAAGGCTGTATACTGTCGCCCTGCCTATTTAACTTATATGCAGAGCACATCATGAGAAAGGCAGGGCTAGATGAATCAAAAGTTGGAATTAAGATTGCCGGAAGAAATATCAACAACCTAAGATACGCAGATGATACCACTCTAATGGCAGAAAGTGAAGAAGAACTAAAGAGCCTCTTGTTGCAGGTGAAGAAGGAGAGTGCAAAACTTGGGTTGAAACTTAACATTAAGAAAACCAAGATCATGGCATATGGCCCTCTCAATTCCTGGCAAATAGATGGGGAAGAAATGGAGGTAGTGACAGATTTTATTTTCCTGGGCTCCAAGATCACTGCAGATGGGGACTGTAGCCAAGAAATTAAAAGACGCTTGCTCCTGGGGAGGAAAGCCATGGCAAATCTAGACAGCACACTAAAAAGCAGAGACATCACCCTGTCAACAAAAGTGCGTATAGTCAAGGCTATGGTCTTCCCAGTTGCAACGTATGGCAGTGAAAGTTGGACCATAAGAAAGGCTGAGCGCCAAAGAATTGAGGCCTTTGAACTGTGGTGCTGGAGAAGACTCCTGCGAGTCCCTTGGACCGCAAGGCGATCAAACCGGTCAGTCCTAGAGGAGATCAATCCTGACTGCTCTTTAGAAGGCCAGATCCTGAAGCTAAAACTCAAATACTTTGGCCACCTAATGAGAAGGAAGGACTCACTGGAGAAGAGCCTAATGCTGGGAAAGATCGAGGGCAATAGAAGAAGGGGACGACAGAGAATGAGGTGGCTGGATGGAGTCACTGAAGCAGTAGGCGTGAGCTTAAATGGACTCCAGAAGATGGTAGAGGACAGGAAGGCCTGGAGGAATGTTGTCCATAGGGTCGCGATGGGTCGGACACGACTTCGCAGCTAACAACAACAAATATGTATATGTATTCATGTATGAAATAAAGGTAAAATATCAACTACACTAGATATCCTATGTAGACATCAACTACATGTATCTTATGATTTTAAAGTGTATGACTCCTGCTAATCTTTGCCCACTCATACAGAAATGTATTTATGAATTAAATTTATTTGCCACTCATCTCACTATCTGAAATATAGGAAGTTTTTCTATTTTACATGCCTGTAGAAATTCAGTTCCCACAGAACCATCTCATTGACTTGCAGAGTGCCATATTGCCGTTAGTCTAGGGTTCTCAGCTTCAACTACTTAGGTAGACAAAGCATCTATTCTCTTCAATAAACTGAATCAAGTGTTTAATATAACATTGTGGAAAACCTATTTGATAGACTGTTATATCTATCAGACACTAGCTGAAAAATAGACACATCGCTTTATGATGCCTAAATCAATGTGGTAATTTTCACTTCTTTTGGTTTGTATCTTTTTATTGTTATTAACATTTTATTGTAAATTATTTCCTTGCAGCTTTGTGTTAATAATCTATTCTTGCATTCGTTACAAAAGCACTTCTTTGCCTTTGGCTACTGCTGGGAAACAGCTGTGATTTGAGATGTCAGTGTAGCCATTAACATCAAGTGTTATGAATCACTGTTTGCACTGCATCACAGAATTATTGGGTGTAGATGTGAGACGGTGAATGTCATGTTAGACAAGCAAAAACATCGCTATATTTTCCCTGTGGTGGAAAAGTTTCCTTCTTCAACACAAAAGACAGCTGATTTTTCCCCTATGCATTGTAGAATACAGTAAATTATTAAAATACTAAATAGTTGTGGTATTGCCAAAGGTCTTCTATGTTGCAATAGGGTGACTTTCCTGACCTTGTAGGCTTGGCCAAATATAATTTTCAAAACTCTTAATTTTTTTAAAAAAATAATTATATGAAAAATAGGTGAACTTCCTCCATATTTGTTGGAGGAAAGGCATGAATTGTTTCTGAAGGAGCAGAAATATTGTATTTCTCCTGAGAAAGGGAACCTTAAAAAAACATGCTCCCTCTATCATCACTTCTCAACTCCTGTTTTTTTTTTTTTTGCTTCTCAAAATCTTCTTTGGCTATGATGTAGAGAGAAGCAGAGGAGGAAGCAAAGAAGGGAAGTTTATTTCTATGGTTGTGCTGGATGTGCCTTGCCAACATGAATTCTTAGGTCTCCATTTTTCATGGTCTATCAGGGTTTCCTGATATGCTTTCTATGAGCCAGTATGTCTGCAATATTTTTTTCTCTCGAAATGCAAAAGTTATTTAACAAACCATTTAAATATGAAAGGCTGAAGTATGGACCTTGGCACCCTTCACACATATAAGACATATGGGACCCCAGGAAGCATGGCCAGGGTTTGCAGAAATTGTAGTCTAAAACTTCACCAGAAGGCCAGCCTTGTTAGCTGGGCACTTCTGGGATTTGAAAGCCATACAACTTAAAGTTTACAAGGTTAAAAAACATTGGCATAGATGTGATTGCTGCTGCAACTACCCACATAGCTTTCTATGTCCTTTTTCATAGATGGCCACCAAAATTGCCTTTTAGTTAAGTGTAAGGTTTTTACAAAGCCAAAGTGTCCTGCTGATTTTGTATCATGGCACAGTTGCATGAAATTGATTCTCTGTGTGGCCGGTATATATAGCTTCTCCCCCACCCATGGCAGTCCATCTTTAATTGTGCACACATGTTTATTTTTCTGGAACCATTCATCACTTTCCAAAGATTTCCTGAATTCTATTCCAGTTTGGCTATCTACCTTCGGCTTCATTTTTTCTTGTGCCCTGGTGGTGACTGGTGCTGCCAGTTGTTGTTCCGGTACAAGTGGTTTAAAGTCAGTAACTCTTGTGCTGTTATATTGGGGCATGCGGGATAATGCATCTGCCAGGAAGTTCTTTCCCCCCGGTAAGTGTTTGAGAGTGAAATTGAATCGGTGAAAGTGTTGGGACCAGCGGGCTTGCTTAGGAGTGAGCTTCCTGGGCGTTTTTAGTGCTTCTAAATTTTTGTGGTCAGTCCAGACCTGGAAAGGTATTTTATTTCCTTCCAAAAATTGACGCCAAGTTAATAATGACCACCTTAATGAGAATGCTTCCTTCTCCCATATTGGCCATCGTTGTTCAGTTTCTGTAAGTTTCCTGGATGTATATGCGCAAGGTTGCAACGCCCCCTCATCATTTTCCTGTAGTAATACGGCTCCGACTGCTACGTCGCTCGCATCTGCCTGTATTACAAAAGGTTTGTTGGGATCTGGGTGTTTAAGTACAGGTTCCACAGAAAAGAGTCTCTTTAGCCTCTCAAATGCTGCTTGACATTCCATTGACCATTTTAGAGGCTGGCTGGGTTTCACAGGTGACCTCCCCTTCGTTTTCAACAAATTTGTGAGGGGCATGGCTATTTGGCCAAATGCAGGGATGAATTGGCGGTAGAAATTTGCAAACCCCAGGAAACTTTGCAATTGCTTCCGTGTGCGGGGGGGTGCCCACTCTAGTACTGCCCTGACCTTCTCTGGGTCCATTTCGATGCCCTCTGGGGATATGCGATATCCCAGGTAGTCGATTTTTTCCTGATGGAATTCACACTTCGATAATTTAGCATATAAATGGGCAGCTCGCAATTTCTTCAGGACTGCTCTGACTAGTTTGATATGTTCCTCTTTGGTTTCTGTGAAGATAAGGATGTCATCGAGGTAAACCAGGACCCCCTTATATAGGTGCTCTCTTAGCACATCATTAATTAATTGCATAAAGACTGTGGGGGCCCCTTGCAGTCCAAATGGCAATACTTTGAATTGATAGCACCCCATTGGGCAGTTGAATGCAGTTTTCCATTCGTCTCCATCCTTAATCCAAATACGGTAGTATGCTTCCCTCAGGTCTAGTTTGGTAAAAAATCTTTCCTTTCGATAGGTGGGATAGCATATCCTTCATTAGGGGAAGGGGGTACAGATTACATTCACTAATTGTGTTCAAATTTCTATAATCCACAACCAAACGGAAAGACCCATTCTTCTTCTCCCTGAACAGAACCGGGGCGGCTACTTTGGGTTTGGCGGGCTCAATAAATCCTCTTTCTAAGTTTTTCTTTATGAATCTTTCCATTTCTGCCATTTCCCTTGGGCTCATGGCATACATCCTGGGTTTTGGGAGTTTTGCCCCAGGTTTGAATTCTATGGTGCAGTCTGTGGGGCGGTGGGGGGGGATCTCATCTGCTCTTTCCTCACTGAAAACCTCAGCCAGGTCCCTGTATTCCTCCGGTCTCTCTGTTAGCCCCTTCTCTTCCCCCACTGCTGCTGTTTCCTCCCTCTGGGTTGGGGGGTGTTTGGGGGTTTTACGTTTTCCTGTTCCCCTTTTGGGAAGTTGAGTTCTGCAGTCCTCCAGTTTATCCCGGGGTTCCATTTCTTCAGCCATTCCAGTCCTAAAATCATTGGGCATTCCATGCCTGGGGCCACTATAAACGTTATGTCTTCCTCATGGGACCCCAGGGACATGTGGAGTGGTAGAGTGGCTAGGGTAGCTGGTCCCCCCCCTGCTATAGACCCGTCTAATTGACTGAAGGAGATTGGTTGTTTTAGCCTCCTCACTGGGATGCTCAGTTCCTCCACCAGCGTTGGGCTGATGAGGCAGCGGATGCAGCCAGAGTCTATCAGAGCTTTTATTTCATTGGCTTTTGGTGCAGAGGAAGCTAATATAGTCACTGTCTTAAGTATGGGTGGAAGAGGTCCACTTACCAAAGGTTCTCCCTCTGAGCTGTCTTCCGAGGTGTCCACCGCCCCTGCAGTGTAGGCCGGAGTCCAATCCCAGGTTTTGGCAGGAATTGTGGACTCTACAGCCTCTGTCCCCTTCATGGAAGATTCTTTTGGGTTGCCTTGAGACTTCCCCAGCTTTTTGGAAGATGGTGCCTCTGTTTTGCGTGGAGGGGCTTTCGAACGACATTCTGCAGCACGGTGGCCCTCTCTCCCGCAATTGAAACATCCCTTTGATTTTTTAGCTGTGGCCGGTGGGTTTTCCCCCTCACGTGTTTGCTCAAGTGGCGGGCGGCCCCATGGTTTTCCTCTGCGTTGTCTTTTCAATAGGTCTATTTCCACTTCCTCTGCCAGGACATACCAGTCATCGAGATGGTAGGGGTCTCCCCGAGGCAGGCAAGCGTCATACAGGTCGTAGTTTAGACCATCTTTGAAATGGCTGAGGAGGATGTCTTCTGGCCAGTTCAGCTTGCTGGCGATGGCTCGGAATTCTTGGGTATATTCGGCCACTGTTCTCCTGCCCTGCCTCACCGTCTTGATTCTCTCCCGGGCCTTCCGGTCAGCCAAAGGGTCCTCGAATCGTCGCCTCAAGGATGACATGAATCGATTGAAGTCGTTGAGTTCTGGGGCGTTGGAGTCATGCAAGTTCACCACCCAGTCTGCAGCCATCCCGTCCAGGGCAGATTGCACAATTCGGATGCGTGTTTTGTCACTGGGGATGTCCCGTCCGTACTCTTCCATGTAGCTGAGGACTTGGGTTAGGAAAAATCCCAGTCGTGATGGCTCCCCCTTGAATTTTGCTTCCAGGGGTGGGAATCTTTGGCTGGATCGTTGTCTGCGCCGCAGAGTGTATCGCTCCTCATCTCGATCCCCATCTGTGGGTCTGGGGGGGGTGGATACCGCTGAGTCAGCGGCTCCTGTTCCATTGGACAGCCCTGGGGTTTCAGGTGTTGGATCCCTTCCGTTACCCCTCCAGTTGCGACCCCAGGTGTTGTGGTTTCCAGCTCTCTCCTCCCTTAGTGAGCTCAGGGTTGTTTTCATCAAGTCAATAGCTTTTTCCAGAATCCGCTCTTCCTCACTGGCGTGCAGGGAGTTCTCCATCTCTTGTTTCCATTCCGGTTGGTGGTCGCTCCGTCTCAGGGTCACTTCTCTCGAAGCCTTTTCCCACTCACTTTTCCTTCCAACGCCCATCGACCACCGGGGTTTTTGTTCGTGCTGCTCCGCCGTTTCCTCCCAGGAGGAATATGATGCTTCAGCTTCCCAATGTTTCTGGGAGTTCGGCTGGGAGGAAGGCTCCTTCTCCGTGGGGCTTCCTTCCCTTCTTGCTTCATCGTCAGACATCATATTTATTTGCAAAGTCCCCCGGTAAGGTTCTTCTTCCCGGGTTGACTTTCGTTGCAAGCCCTGTCTAATGTCAGGACCCACCCCAAACCACGTCTTAGGAAGACAAAAACTCTTGGAGCCAAATCTTAGTCCAAAAGAAATCTTTACTATGACATGCTTGGTTGTAGGAAATGAGACAGGGCTTAATATTTCCACGATGTAAACCCTTATAAAGAGTTCCCGGTTTAACCCCCCTTAATCCCCATTTGGTCAGTCCCCCATCCTTCCTCTCGTATCATCCATCTCGTGGGAAAAAGGAAGTTAGGACCCTTTTGTTTATTGCTGTCTACCGTGACAAAAACCAGATGCTAGCCCCCCCTTTTGTTTCCCCAGTTCAAAAGGCTTCTCCTTTCCTTTGAAATGCCTATTGCCGGTTCAATACACATCTATCCTCTTCTCTTCGGGAGATGGCAGAATCCATGGGATATGTTTGAAACATTCCATTTATGAATATGATATAAATGGATTCTGACAGATATACTGTATGAATTTTATTTTATTTTTTTGTTAGAGGTCTCCTCATCGTTTCTTAGTGTCTCACACTTGAAACATTGTTCAAAATATTTAATTATATTGTCATGGTTGAAAGACTCAGGTAAAAGTCAGGCCAGTATTCATGTCAAAAGTTTGTTAAGCTAATAGAAATCATTTCTGGTGAATTGCTCCGAAGCAACAAGATTGATAGAATTTCAATAAAATGTCCTTTAAAAATATCAGAATAGTTCAAAGTGCATTGAGTCAGTTTTTGGATATTGTTTCACTCACAGGACAGTGAGCCTGTGCAAGGCAGCATAATTTTGCACCTACAAGGTGCCTTGCACTGAAGAAGTGATCTGGCTTTCACAGATGTAGCTTTTTGTGCTAACTTGAAGTTCAGCCTAACATTTAAGGATCTCGGAGTCCTAGTGGACAATCACTTAAATAGGAGCCAGCAGTGTGCTGCAGCTGCCAAAAAAGCCAACACAGTGCTGGGCTGCATTAACAGAGGGATAGAATCAAGATCACCTGAAGTATTAATACCATTTTACAATGCCTTGGTAAGGCCACACTTGGAATACTGCATCCAGTTTTGGTCACCACGATGTAAAAAATATGTTGAGACTCTAGAACAGGCATGTCAAACTGCCACCCCGTGGGCCGGATACGTCACACTGAAACTGTGCCCACCCCATTGCTGGCAATGGAGAAAAAGTCACGATGAGTTGTGTGACATCATGTGATGTCATGAGTTTGACATGCCTGCTCTAGAAAGAGTACAGAGAAGAGCAACAAAGATGATTAGGGGACTGGAGGGTAAAAAATTTAATAAACAGTTGTTGGAATTGGGTATGTCTAGTATAATGACAAGAAGGACTAGGGCTGACATGATAGCAGTGTTCGAATATTTGAGGGGCTACCACAAAGAAGCACCTGAGGACAGGACACGAAGCAATGGATGGAAGCTAATCAAGGACAAAAGCAAGCTAGAACTAACTGACAGAACAATTAACCAGTGGAACAACTTGCCTTCGAAGTTGCTCCAACACTGGTAGTTTTTAAGAAGAGATTGGTCAACCATTTGTCTGAAATAGTATAGGGTCTCCTGACTGAGCAGGGGGTTGGACTAGAAGACCTCCAAGGTTCCTTCCAACTCTGTTATTCTATTCCATTCCATTCTATTCAATACTTTCCTTGGGGGTCTTATAATTTTGCCTTTGTGCTGCTTTGCAGATCTGCTTCAGTGGAGTGATTTGATGGTTATCAGTGAACCAAATTGTCCCTTGAAAGCTTTGTATTGCCCTACAAGGTAGCTATCTAAAATCATGCATGACCAAGATAACATGGACAGAGATATCCTCTCTCCTTTTCAATATTAGAACTCTAGACCATTCATTGAAGTTGAATGCAGACAACAACAACAACAACAATGGAATATACAGCCCCAAAGAAGAAGCTATATTTTTTAGTGAATATTGATAGTTTTAAAAGAGAACTGGACAGGTGAATGGAGAGTGACTGTTACTTCCTGATTCATAGGTACTATACTAAATATTCCTGGGAAGTACAGCAGAAGGTGGCTTGAGAGTTGCCCAAATGCATCTAGTTGACCATTATAGCTAAAATGCTGGTTTACAACATTGTTCTTTTATCTTATTGCACTTGCGAACACACAAGCACACAATTGCAAATGTGTAATCAGCTATTTGCTCAAAAAATGGTAATAAACAGAAATACCAATTAAAGGAATTGTGAATATTCGTGGTCTTCATTTTTGGGAGTAAGTACTATTGATCTGAGGTGGTTAATGAATGTTCTGAATCCTGTAAAGGAATTTTGAGTGGATTGTGTTGATTCCCTGGCAAAAGCAGTAACTTCGTTGAATGGATGTAGAGAAAAATTACACCTTTTTCACAGCTCAAGAGAAGAGGATAGAAAGATGAACAATATCTGCTCTTTAGAGTTAGGAGGAAATTGGATGGTTTCACAAGACTATTCTTTCACAAGGGAATAGTCCAATTTATACTACTTAACTTCAATCTCAGAATGCTTTTTTAAAAAAGAAATACCAAGTCATGTTTCTTAGATAATTATGTATTGCACGTTATCAATAAGCTGAAATATAACATTGTTCTTTCCACATAAGATAAAGATTGATGCATAATTATGTCTGAAGAATGTGAGTTTCAACTTTAATTTGGTTGGAAGCTGAAATGAACAACAGTGGAATTTACTTCTATATAAATCTCTATAGAATTAAGGTATAATAGGTTTTTGCCTGCACAGTATTGACCTATACAATCTGCCCTGAACAATTAAACCAGGAAAGTATATACAATTTAAAATAACATTAGAGAAAATTCTGGAAATACATAACAAGCAACTTACAGATAAAACTGATTGCTGCATGACATAGTACCTTTCAAGTGACTTTGAGGGAAATTCACAAAAGAGATACCTGTCACTGCTTGTGTCCATGCCCTCCTTTTAATCTTTGAGACATCCAACCCATACATTGCTGAAAACAATCTTTTCCAGGATTCTTATAGGCTAACATTCTTTATATAACCTATTTCCCTTTTGCCAATTAGGATCCTAAAGAAGTGGTATCACTTTGCGATAAGAATGATATACAGTATTTGCTGAAATTGGGGTGCTATGGCTGAGTGGTTAAAGATGCTGAGCTTGTCAACTGGAAAAATGATGACCCGAGCGCTGTGTGATGGGTGAGCTCCATCACCCAGCTCTTGCCAATCTTACAGTTTGAACACATGCAAATGTGAGTAGATAAATAGGTACCATTTCAGGGAAAAGATAACAGCATTCCATGCAGTTCTGCATATAGTCATGCTAGCTACATGATCGTGCAAATGTCTCCAGGCAATGCTGGCTCCCTTAGTTAAGAAAGTAGAGATGAACAATAGAGTCGGATACAACTGGACAGGAGAAAACCTTTATCTTTACCTATTTGCTGAAATCATTGAGATGTCTTGTTTCAGTCCAAATATTTTAAACACCCTGTACAAGTAAAATAAAATTATAAAATTGAAATTTCCCATAGCAAAATTTTTCCACTCATGAAACTGTCTTCAACTTAGCATAGCCTTCTGTAACATAACATCATAGTATAGGTTTGTCACTAATGCTTCTTTCACACATAGCATTTTATTCCACGTTACGCCTTATTTTTGAATATCCACCAGTCTAATCAGAGTTTCAGAAGACAGCATCAAAAGGAAGGGGAGCTATGAATTGGATCATAACTGGATTTTTTTTTCTGGCTATCTGTGTATTATACTGTTACGTCCACCTCCCAGTTTATTAATTTATTTATTGTTAAATTTATTTGCTGCCTATCTCACTAAGGCACCCTGCAACAATAAAAAGGAAGAGATGAAAAGGGTGCAAGCAAAACCAAAGTAAAATAATAGAACAATAAAATAAACAATGAAATAGAACAATGAGAATACATAAATATGATGACAAAATTATGGACAGGTGGAGAGCAGAGAGTAAGGGGGAAGGTGGAGTCTACCATCAATCCAGTAGCCACCTCCAATGCAGAACTCCCCAATTTGGTCCCCAAGTCAACTGGTAGAGCCAGGTCTTCAGGTTCCTGTGGAAGGATAGAAGGCTGGGGGCAGATCTTGCCTTAGAGGATAGGCTGCTTCAAAGGGTGGATTGCTGCAGCAGAGAAGGCTCTTCTTCTGGTTCCCTATAGTTGGAGTTCTTTGACTGATGGGATCCATACTAGTGTCAACTGTCCAGCTGGTGAATTCAGTATTGAAGAAACTCTATGGTCTTGGGGTGCCATAAGAAATAATCTTTAATTTAATTTAATTTAATTTAATTAGATTTATATACCGCCCTTTCCCGAAGGACTCAGGGCGGTTTACAGAGTATTTACTGAATACATTGAATAATGCTGAAGAAGCAAAATCAGCTCTAGTTTTTCCGCATGAAAATCTGGTTACTTAACAATAGCTTTTCATAACCCCCACCCACCATGTGCTCATGTTACCCAATCACATCCTTTCTCTTTGTTATGGGAACAGACCACTTCTCCATCAGACACTTCATTTTGATGACCTTGGGTGTCACGGTCCATAGATGGCTTCTTGAAACTTCTGTTTCTTTCTCAGGATTTCCCTTCCCCCTGTTTCTATGGCAAGTTAAGTAGCGACAGAGGTTAGCAATCATCTTAGCAATTCAATCTTCACAAGTAGACCCTCTCTTCTGGCATGAGTAGGACGAGCTTGTCCTAGTAGGACAACATGGTTCATCAGGTAGCCTAGACCAATGCCATTAAGGACTTTAAAGGTCATAACCAACATCTTGAACTGCACCCAGAAACAGACTGGTAGTCAATGAGGTTCATGAAGCAGAGATCTAATACAGTTAGTTCTCAACTTTCAACCATAATGGAGCCTAAAATTTCGGTTGCTAAGTGATTTTGTAAGTGATTTTTGCCCCGTTTTACGACGTCTCTTGCCACAATTGTTAAGTGAATCATTGCTAAGTTAGTAATATGGCTGTTAAATGAATCGGGTTTAACCTACTCACTTTGCTTGTCAGAATGTTGCAAAAGGCAATCACATGAACCTGGGGCACTGCAGCTATCATAAATATGAGTCAGCTGCCAAGTGTCAGAATTTTGAAATG
Organism: Vipera berus; assembly: GCF_964194415.1. NCBI lineage: Eukaryota > Metazoa > Chordata > Lepidosauria > Squamata > Viperidae > Vipera > Vipera berus. The sequence goes on along the minus strand of NC_138207.1, from coordinate 14,392,665 downwards.
AGTGACCAAGGGGATACCACAATGGTCATAAAATATGAAAAAAATGACATATTTTTTCAGTGTTGTAACTTTGATCAGTCACAAAATGTAAGTTGAGAACTATCTGTATGAACCATCCTACTTTAGCAGCATTCAAAATTGCCTTAGACAGAATTTTTGTAAGCATGTTTGTAAGCATTGTTGCTTACAAACATTAACAATATACAGTAAATCAGTCTTAAATAAAAACATCTAGGATAACAACAATAAATTACATAACTGGTCAATTACAAAAATCATTGCTAATGTTCTTGAAAAAAATATATATTCTCAGGTCCACATTTAGTTATTCATGGAGTTCTTTTGGACATTGTAAACAAACTCCATTAAAAAAAAGACATTATCTTGATTAATTCTACATACTATTCTCAAAGCAGAAAATGAAAGTGAAGAATTTATATATTTAAAACGGTAAATAGCAGTTTGGATGCTAATAAGCATTTACAATTGATCCCACAACTTCAAAACTCCATAAAATACATCATCATAAATCTATGCAGAAGATATTTGAGCACATTTACAATATCTGAGCAATTTTACAGAAATATGCTAAAGAAAAATGTCTAACACATTATTCTAAATTTAAATAATCATAAAAAGACTCCTAAAAGCTGACTGGTATGAACTGATGTGAGAGAAAAGATGTGTAAATAAATAAATCCTATTTTTCACCAATAACCATTTAGGATGTATATTTAGTTGCTGGTTGAAGGATGTTTTGGGCTTTAAAGTGCTAATCTATGGAACTGAGTCACCTCAGGATATCATCACCTCATCCATAACTAGGATTGTAATCCAAAAGATAGATAGATAGATAGATTTCAAATGGTAGAGCATGGCAATTATTGCTAGAAACTGAAAACTGAAGTACACTAAGAAAAAGGGACCACTCTGTGAAGCTAGTATACAGTACGCAAATAGACAGTACCTGTCTAACTAATCACATAGCTTCATGATGCAATATGAAATATTATAGCCATGAAATGAAATCATTTATGCCTTTTCTCTTCTCTGATTGGTTCCTATAAAACAATATCTGAGATGATGAAGGGTATGACTAACTGATGAGAACATAAAAAGTTCGAAATGATCATCTTAGCCTCCCAAATTCTTTATTAGCAATTTGAATAATTTGCACAAATAATGAGCTGTCATAAGTTTGACTAGTTCCTGTGGATAAGTCCTGAGCCGGGCCAAAACAGGAATGAAAGAGTTAATTAGCAAGGTCCATTCAAAAAGCCTTGACAAATACTTAAACATACATTTGCCTTGCCTTCCAGCTAATATAAGAGAGACAGAACCTGTGGCTCAGGAGGTTAAAACACTGCCTGATATATAATCAGCCCAGGTTCGAATCTCAGATAAAGGGTATGACTAACTGATGAGAACATAAAAAGTTCGAAATGATCATCTTAGCCTCCCAAATTCTTTATTAGCAATTTGAATAATTTGCACAAATAATGAGCTGTCATAAGTTTGACTAGTTCCTGTGGATAAGTCCTGAGCCGGGCCAAAACAGGAATGAAAGAGTTAATTAGCAAGGTCCATTCAAAAAGCCTTGACAAATACTTAAACATACATTTGCCTTGCCTTCCAGCTAATATAAGAGAGACAGAACCTGTGGCTCAGGAGGTTAAAACACTGCCTGATATATAATCAGCCCGGGTTCGAATCTCAGATAAAGGGTATGACTAACTGATGAGAACATAAAAAGTTCGAAATGATCATCTTAGCCTCCCAAATTCTTTATTAGCAATTTGAATAATTTGCACAAATAATGAGCTGTCATAAGTTTGACTAGTTCCTGTGGATAAGTCCTGAGCCGGGCCAAAACAGGAATGAAAGAGTTAATTAGCAAGGTCCATTCAAAAAGCCTTGACAAATACTTAATATATATATATATATATATATATATATATATATATATATATATATATATATATATATATATATGTATGTATGTATGTATGTATGTATGTATGTATGTATGTATGTATGTATATGTATATGTGAGCGCCTGTTACTCGTCCCAGCTTCTGCCAACCTAGCAGTTCGAAAGCATGTAAAAACGCAAGTAGAAAAATAGGGACCACTACAGTGGGAAGGTAACAGCGTTCCGTGCGCCTTTGGTGTCTAGTCATGCCAGCCACATGACCACGGAGACGTCCTCGGACAAGTGCTGGCTCTTCGGCTTTGAAATGGAGATGAGCACCGGCCCCTAGAGTTGGAAACGCCTAGCATGCACGTGTGGGGGAACCTTTACCTTTACCTTTATGTGTATGTATATGTATTCTATGAAGTGTTTGCTCCCCCATGTTAAATATTTAAGACAGGTGACTATATAAATTTTCTCAATAAAATAAATGAATAAATATAGCTCATCTCTTTTTCTTAGTGTACCTAAAGAGATCTCAGAAGCCTATAAACATAGTTTACAGTTTGTTAGTAAACTCCTAAATTCTGAACAAAGCAAATTAGATACTGAGGAAGGTATCTAACTATTTGTATATTGTACTAACTGGTAGGGGACAGTGAATGAAATGCTCTTGAATGTATGATTTATTAACCCATTTTTCATAGCTACCCATTTAACTTTTACATGACTCTAGGTAAGTTATAATAAAACCAGTAACAACACAAAGTACATAATAGAAGATGAAAATAAAAACAGATAGCATCCAGACTTGATCTAATTCATCATCCCTACACCAGGTGGTAGGTTCTAAACCACACCCAGGATCTAGGGTTTGAATACAAAACCAAGTTTTCCAAGTATTATGAAAGCTCAACAGCGATAGAGCCAATCTAATCTCAGGGGGAATTATATTCCATTAGGACGCTGAGCTTGTCGATCAGAAGGTCGGCAGTTTGGCGGGTCAAATCCCAAGTGCCGCGTAACTGAGTGAGCGCCTGTTACTCGTCCCAGCTCCTGCCAACCTAGCAGTTCGAAAGCACGTAAAAATGCAAGTAGAAAAATAGGGACCGCTACGGTGGGAAGGTAACAGCGTTCTGTGCACCTTTGGCGTCTAGTCATGCCGGCCACATGACCACGGAGACGTCCTCGGACAAGCGCTGGCTCTTCGGCTTTGAAACGGAGATGAGCACCGGCCCCTAGAGTCGGAAACGACTAGCGCACATGTGCGGGGGAACCTTTACCTTTACCTTTTTTAGGAGGGTGCCATTGACATTCCCTAGATGATGGAACTCAGATCATGTTCTTCCTACCAGGTCAGGTAGGACAGGAAGAAATAAATTGGGGAGAGATGGTCCTGTGAGTAATCTGGTCCTAAGCCTAACTCTTACATACAGTAATGGTTAAGCCTTTCCTAAATGGTAGATGTTCCTAAAAGTGAAATCAGATCACAATTCCCAAGTGATATGTCAAGTTGGTAAGTCTAAATGCAAAACTGGGTGCATTGACTAACCAGGTGAATATATTGAGAATGTGAGTGATAGTTTGACAAACATTTTGGTAGTTATTTAAGTATGGCTTATGAGTAACATCTAATAGAGACCTTATCTGATCCATATATTTTTTTCTTAAATTTCAATGTCTTAAAAGAATTTTCACAACCAGAGGGGAATGTACTTTATATTTTACTTTTCCAAAATTTTCCAAAGGCTAGATAAAGAACTGGGGGTTAAGAAGCAGACACAAAGGAGTTTCAGATTGGGAGAAATGTTATGTACATGGATCACTTGAACAATAAGTTCACATAAATTATATTTATTCGAAACGTAGTAAATTTTGCCTGCTTGGGATCCTGAATTATAGCACATCTAAAAATGACTAGACATAAATCCTATAATTATTGAAAGAATGGCTTCTTGATTGGTCGCATTGACAGTGTTATCCTCCATTATTACAACAGTATAGGAGCGTTTCTAGGATAGCAAGGAAGTTAATTGCCATGATGATTTATTTGCCAAATACAAAACACTGTTGCAAGCAAGACTTTTGAATTGTACCTTACAAGCGTCCAAAGTATTATCTGCTAATTAGGTACAGAAAGTGCATATGTAATGTTAGCTGAAACAGTTCAACCTTCTGACATAAGCTTTTTAGTGAAAAATAAAATAAAATAATTACAATTACTGTAATAAATTTGGTATCATTTTTGTATGATTAAATAATGTTTTAAAAGTGATTTGGCAGTTGATCTTTGAAGTGAACCTGAAAACTAAGCATAATAAAAGGAAGAAAAACCCTAACTTAGCAGGTAGAGTGTCAAGAGTTCAGTCCTATGCATGTCTATTCTAAAGTAATTTTAATTATGTCAATGGGATTTATTTCTAGATGCATTTGAGTAGCCGAAAAACTCAAATATATTTTTTAGCTTTACAATCCTTGGTTGTAAAAAGAGAGACATAGAATCAAAATCAAGTAAAGTATTAGTACCACTTTATAAATCCTTAATAAGACCAGACCTGGAAGGGAATAGTTGCATCTTATTTGGTCATCACATTACAAAAAAGATGTTGAGACTTTGGAAAAATGCAAAGAAGAACAACCAAGATGATTAAGGGCTTGGAGACAAAAACATATGAAGAATGGTTGCAGGAATTGGATATGGCCAGTCTAGAGAAGAAGGACCAGGGATGACATGATAGCAGTATTCCAGTATTTGAGGAGATGCCACAAACTAGACGGGGTCAACTTATTTTCCAAAGCACCAGTAGATAAGAAACAATGGATGGCAACTAATGAAGGACAGAAGCAACCTGGAATTAAGGAGGAACTTCCTAACAGTGAGGACAATTAACCAGTGGAACAACTTGCCTTCAGAAGTTGTGGGTGCTTCATCAATGGAGTTTTTTAAGAAAAGATTGGACAGCCACCTGTCTGAATGCTATAAGGTCCCCTGCTAGAAGACCTCCAAGGTAGCTCTGTTCTGATTCTGATTGAATGAGAAGCCTCTGAATCTTGAATCACTCAGTCTCTAAAGTTCTCCCATTTTAGCATTTTTTTAAAAAAGTGACATTTATTAATGACAAGCAAATCTGAATGGCAGGCTTTGAAATGTTTGCTTATTGAGCATTTCTTGCCCAGGGGTAGGCAACCTTGGCTTTTTTATGACTCATGGACTTCAACTCCCAGAATTCCTGAGCCAGCCCATGAGTCATAAAAGAACCGAGGTTGACTACCCCTGGCCTAGACATTGTATTGCAGTCTTCCTCAGTCTAATGCACCCCAGATATGATGTAATTTATAAATAATGTAAATCCCAGTCTGGATATCCTGCCTGAAACGTATGGAGTTATAGTTTAACAATCTTGAAGGAAATTTTGGACAATGTGGCTGACTTAGCTGAGAATAAAACTTACTGCCAACAAAAACAATAACAAACAATATTACTCAAAGACCTATATGTTATTATTGTACTTTACCGTGATGCTTTCACTAATGCTGTTAAGACAAAACAAGGGCGTTCAATAATTAGGGGAAAAAAATACTGACCATTTTCCTGAATGTTATCAATGATATTTCTTACACTTCATTTCCAAGCAGATGACAGATCACTGACATTAAGGTAGACCTTGACTTACAACTATCTGTTTATTGACTTATAATTGGCCCTCACACTTACAACTATCACAGCATCCGTACAGTCATGTGATCAAAATTCAAGTGCTTGGCAAACTGGCTTGAATTTATGATGGATCATGGTGATCTTCCAGGGTCTTGTGATCACCATTTCTTATCTTCTCAGCTGGTTTCTGACAAAGTCATTGGGGGAAGTTGGATTTGCTTAATGACTGCCTGATTTACTTAAAAGCAAATGCCCCATTGCAGATTGGAGAAGACTGATATTTTTATATCCAAGGTGATGGTAATAGCCCATCAGGTCACTATTCTGCCTCTTCCATTGAGCAATGCACATGAGATTTTTTGCCCTTCTCAGAAGGATTTCATTTGTTTATCTCAAGTTCTTCTTACTCTATACTTCATCCCTAAAGAGATCACAGAGGAATATACTTAAGACTGTGAAGCAATAAAGCAAGCCTTGTTACATGCTGACTTCACAGCAGCCCAAAGAAACCTATTTTAACTGTCCTTGTAGGTTTTTCAGATCTGCCACAGCAAAGAGTAACTTACAGATTGTCGTCTTATAAACATTTCAGGAGACACTGAGAAGAACCTCCATGAAAACAACTGGTTCTTAGGAAGATTTGTGAGGAGAAAAATAGTTCTTCGGAAAACCTGGATTCTAGCAATTTAAAACTAGCTCAAAGCCAGCTCTTTGATTTGTCAATACATAGCCTCTACTCCATCTCTGTAAGCAATTTCACAGCAGTATTCTAAACCAGCTAAGATTTTTCAGTATTCTGCAGAAAAAGCAAACATCTAGAATAAAATATAGTAATCAAGCCAGCCAAGATGTGGATAAGACATAAATCACCATAACTAGACTTGTAAAGGATATAACCATTTGTTTTGGGAGTGTTCAAAGTTGCAACAGTACTGAAAAAAGTGACTTACAAATGGTCCTTGAACTTACCTAGTCATGTAATCAAAATTTGGGCACTTGGCAACTGGTATATATTTATAATGGCTTCAGGGTCCCAGGGTCATATGATCTCCTCTCCTCTCTTCTCCCTCCCCTTCCACCTTACCTCTGGAGACATATATTTTCAAGCAGATTACTTGGAAAATTAAAACAAGATGGTAAAATAAAATCACATAGGGTAGTAAGCATGGCACGCTGAGAGAAGGTTCTATATTCCCATGGGCACAGAATTGTCTATCCTTGTTTTGGGTCATGAAACCCACTTGAGATAAGATGACATCTGTGAGAAACCCTTTTGATGCAGTCATCCCTGGCAAAACCTCTCAGGTTTTTTTTAGTTTTATGCCAGCGTAAAAGTGAATTTCTAGCTCCATCTTTTATTTATTTTATGGCACCCCTATGTGTCACTGCCCTTCAAGAAGCAAATGACATGGAGAACAGATTGGGGATTTACCTGCATTCTGAGGAAATGCTTGCTGAGTCATGAATCCTCAGTTGACTTTCTTGATGTGAGAATCCAGTCTTATTGCAGACAAATTCTGAGAGGGGAAAAAAGAGTCCTTGCACTATAAGGCTGTTAGAAAATGTTGGGACTTTGCTTATATGGAATACAGTGGTCTCCCCCTAAATCAGGGGTGTCAAAACTGCTGGCCCACGGGCCGGATACATCATAGCAAAACTGCACCCACCCCATTGCCGGCAATGGCAAAAAAGGCGCGATACATCGTTAACACGTCATGTGACGTTGTGAGTTTGACACCCCTGCCCTAAATTATCATAGTATAAAATGTACCTCTTTATCTCTGTGTCACATCCATACTGGTACTAGCAGCCACAGACACATATTTGAGTAATAGGGCTGAAATGTTTAAATGGCTCGTCTGTTCTTTATAAAGAATTCGTTTAACTGTGTTATTTTTGAAGACATAAAAGTCTGCTTCAGTGGCAGTGTATCTGAACGTGCATATAATAAGCAGTAATACTGAAACTGGAAAAAGCTTACGTATATCTTAGTATTATCATTCAATATACTACATGACCAGTTTTGCAATCTTTCACCCCTTTTAAGATTTTTGTTCTATGAAATAAACAGGAGGTTGGCTATATAATATAAATGGTGGTATATTTGCCTGTCTCTCAACATGCCTTCAGGAGGTTAGACTCCAGATGGGGGGGAAAATAACTGGAAAAAAAAGATCTCACAAACAAGCCTGGCTTATTAAATAATTAATCTACAATCATTTCCTCCTCTCTCACCCACACCCTATACAACACTGCACAGATATGTAAATAACTGCTGACTTTTCCCAATAGTAATGAAGTACTGGGGAAAAGATAATAAAATACTGCAGAATATATATATATATAGGTAAAAGGTAAAGGTTCCCCCGCACATGTGCGCTAGTCGTTTCCGACTCTAGGGGCCGGTGCTCATCTCCGTTTCAAAGCCGAAGAGCCAGCGCTTGTCCGAGGACGTCTCCGTGGTCATGTGGCCGGCATGACTAGACGCCAAAGGCGCACGAAACGCTGTTACCTTCCCACCGTAGTGGTCACTATTTTTCTACTTGCATTTTTACGTGCTTTCGAACTGCTAGGTTGGCAGAAGCTGGGACGAGTAACAGGCGCTCACTCTGTTACGCGGCACTCGGGATTTGACCCGCCAAACTGCCGACCTTCTGATTGACAAGCTCAGCATCCTAACCCACTGAGCCACCGTGTCCCTGTGTATATATATACACCGCGTCTATATATATATATATATATATATATATATATATATATATATATATATATATATATATATATATATATATATATATATATATATATATATATATATATATATATGTGTGTGTGTGTGTGTGTGTGTGTATATATATGTGTATATATATATATATATAATATTTGGAGAATTTGATCAAAATGATTGCTTAGAAGCAGAATGCAAATAGGATGCAAAAATGAATTAAAGGTTTTCTTTTTTGGTAGATGGAAGATGGACAGTCTTCCAGGGTGAAAAATATGTTTGGTGCAGAGGCATATTTCAAGTTAGAGGCAGCCTGTGATTCCAGAATGTTTATAAATGTCTATATATTTTGCTCAAGTTTTGTTGCATATTTGTCACAAAAAGATGCAAGCTTTCTTTTTGGAAATATATTTTTCGGTTATTTGTTCAGTTTACATAAATAAATTATAATTCTGCTTGGATAAAAAAAACCATTGCAAAGTGGTTATCAAAACATTTAAGAGCCATATTAAAAAAAATCAACCCATTTAAAATGTAAATAAAACAAATGCACTACATAGATCTCAATTTTAATTATCAGTCTAAAAAAAGAACTACTGTAATTAAACAAATTCCAAATAATTACATGATGAACAAGCCATGATGAGAAAATAAAAGACAGATCATAAAATATGAGAGCTAGATTTAGATGAACTTTGTGTTACAGTAAAGAGTCCGCAAAGTAGGAGGAATCTTCTAGAAGACCTCTTTAGCTGGATTCTAGCAATAAATAATTTATCCATAATGAAAATTGGATCATGATATTCATAGACAAACTGGTATCTACTAGACATTTGGTGCTCTAGCTCCTAAAATCCCTGATTATTAACCATGGAAATTAGGGTTTTGGGGAATTGTAGCCCAATATATATTTCAGGTTATTAGGTAGCTTTGGTTCCTTTGATCTCAGAAGACAATGTCTTATTAACCTTGGGTTTCTTTCTTTTGGACTTTCATTTTGCTGAAATATGAGTTTATTCTGCTGCTTTCCTTTCCTTGTTTTTCCATCCTCTTTGCTTCCAGTTTTGCTATTTGTCTGGTAGAGCAGGGATCCCCAAACCCTGGGCCGTGGACCGATACGGGTCCACGGCCTATTAGAAACTGGGCTGTGCAAGCAACGGGCAAGTGAGCGAAGCTTCATTTGTGCATGTGTGGGAACTAGGTCATGTGTAGAACCATCCCCACCCCCAGTCCATGGAAGACAATTTTTCTTCCAAAACTGGTCTCTGATACTAGAAAGATTGGGGACCACTGTGGTAGAGGAATCAGCCATGATAATTCTTTTCCTCCATGGACTTAGTAGAAGAAATCTTAGGATGTCTTTATTCTTTTTTTAACTCCAGTCAAGCATGTTTCTTCTCCTGACAGAACAATTAATCAGTGGAACAACCTGCCTCCAGAAGCTGTGAATGCTCTTGTCACATATTTTGCAGGCATAGGCTTGATCACCACTTGCTTTGCACAGCCTCAAGGGAGGCCTTGCATATGTGAACTTTAGACTGAGGTTTTCCTCTAGGTAATCACAATATTTTTGAGCAAATGTACAAAAGGCAGTCTGTTGGTGTTAAAGTAGGCATGCTATATTTCTACTTTAATGTGACGATCACAAGACAACTCTTCTTGGTTAACAATTAAATTGAGTAGGTATAAGAAAACTAAGCAACATAAAACATTTTTTTTCACCACCTGGCTTTTCTCTCAGATGTTCAAAAGGAGTGTACAGGTAGAGAAATTGCATATTAAACACATAACTACCACATGTATTCATGCTTACAAGCATGTTCCTTGTCACATAGCAGTAAAAGCTATAAGCACCATATAAAAATAGTAAACATTTATTATGTGACCTGAATGTTTTGCCTTATTTTTAAATCACTCTTGTCTAAAAAATGTCCAGCTGCTGGAGGCAACTGAAAAACACAATATTTGTGCTGAATTATTATTATTATTATTTTTAAAAAGTGCTTCAGGCTTCAAGGCATGGCCACATATTGTAATACACTCCTTCATTTTTACAGTGTTCTATAAAAAAGATAATAATAATAATAATAATAATAATAATAATAATAATAATAATAATAATAATAATAATAATAATAATAATAATAATAATAATATGGCTGCCACATTCTGCCAACAAAATCCATTGCCTGTAATAACCAAGGCAGAACTATTTAACTCATTTTTTGCATCTGTCTTTACACAAAGGGAAAAAAACAGTCCAACCTACCAAAACCAGTGCCATAAAAAAAACAGAATAGAAAGGCAAGTTAAGATAGGCAAGAAAATGGTGAGTGAGCACCTGTCCAGCCTAGACGAGTTCAAATCACCAGGACCAGACGGATTACACCCCAAGGTTCTCAAGGAACTGGCAGACGTGATCTCAGAACCACTGAACTATATTTTTCAAAGATCCTGGAGCACTGGGGAACTACCAGAGGACTGGAAGAGAGCTGATGTACAGTAGTTCCCATCTTCAAAAAAGGGAAAAAAATAGATCCAGGAATCTACAGACCTATCAGCTTGACCTCAATACCTGGGAAGATTCTGGAAAAGATAATCAAACAACAAATCAGCGAACACCTTGATGCGAACAAAGTTATCACTAAAAGCCAACATGGGTTTGTCAAAAACAGATCATGCCAGACAAATCTTATTGCATTCTTTGACCAAGTGACAAAACTAGTGGACCAGAGGAATGCTGTAGATATAATTTACTTGGACTTCAGTAAGGCCTTTGATAAAGTAGATCACAACCTACTACTTGATAAGATAGAAAAATGTGGGTTAGATAGCATCACCACCAGATAGATTCGTAGCTGGCTCAGCGTGTGGTCCTCAAAGGAACAGCATCTACATGGAAGGAAGTGTGTAGTGGAGTGCCCCAGGGCTCTGTTCTGGGCCCAGTGCTCTTCAACATCTTCATCAATGATTTGGATGAGGGGATAGATGGGGAACTCATCAAATTTGCAGACGACACCAAGCTGGCAGGAATAGCCAATACTCCAGAAGATAGGCTTAAGATACAGGAGGATCTGGACAGACTCGAACAGTGGGCACTATCTAACAAAATGAAATTCAATTGTGAAAAAAGTAAGGTTCTACATTTAGGCAGGAAAAATCAAATGCACAGGTATAGTATAGGTGGTACCTTGCTCAATAGTAGCAACTGTGAGAGAGATCTCAGAGTCCTAGTGGACAATCACTTAAATATGAGCCAGCAGTGTGCTGCAGCTGCCAAAAAAGCCAACACAGTGCTAGGCTGCATTAACAGAGGGATAGAATCAAGATCGCGTGAAGTACTAATACCACTTTACAATGCCTTGGTAAGGCCACACCTGGAATACTGCATCCAGTTTTGGTCACCACGATGTAAAAAAGATGTCGAGACTCTAGAAAGAGTACAGAGAAGAGCAACAAAGATGATTGGGGGACTGGAGGCTAAAACATAGGGAACGGTTGCTGGAATTGGGTATGTCTAGTCTAATGAAGAGAAGGGTGAGGGGTGACATGACAGCAGTGTTCCAATATCTCAGGGGTTGCCACAAAAAAGAGGGAGTCAAGCTATTCTCCAAAGCACCTGAAAGCAGGACAAGAAGCAACGGATGGAAACTAGTCAAGGAGAGAAGCAACCTAGAACTAAGGAGAAACTTCCTGACAGTTAGAACAATTAACCAGTGGAACAACCTGCCTCCAGAGGTGGTGAATGCTCCAACACTGGAGGTTTTTAAGAAGAGACTGGACAGCCACTTTTCTGAAATGGTGTAGGGTTTCCTGCGTGAGCAGGGGGTTGGACTAGATGACCTTCAAGGTCCCTTCCATCTTCTTCTTCTTCTTCTTCTTCTTCTTCTTCTTCTTCTTCTTCTTCTTCTTCTTCTTCTTCTTCTTCTTCTTCTTCTTCTTCTTCTTCTTCTTCTTCTTCTTCTTCTTCTTCTTCTTCTTCTTCTTCTTCTTCTTCTTCTTCTTATTATTATTATTATTATTATTATTATTATTATTATTATTATTATTATTATTATTATTATTATTATTAGACAATAGACCACATCATTTTAAGGCTGCTGACATGTTTTTGTTTTGTTTTTTTTGTTTTTTTTGCTTCTATGTTCAGTTAAATGAAGGGGAATTCATTCATTCATTCATTCATTCATTCATTCATTCATTCAATATATTTGTACCCCATTTCTGATTATTATTATAAATGACAAAGATGCTTACAGCCAATTAAAACAGAAATAGAAATAATTAAACAAACCAAGTAAAACTCAGAGCCATGCAATTTTTAAAAGGGACAGAAAACAGAAAAATGGAATCAAGATCAAAACCACATTATTATTACTATTGTGACACAATTAAATAACAGTTACATCATTTGCAGGACTATCTCTCCCTGAGTATGTCTACTCTTCCCATCAGATTTCGGAGGGAGAGACAATTTATGGATCCTGTCCATTAAAGAGTGCAATCTATCACAGCCCATGCCCCATAGGAGTTCACATTGGCCCTGATCCTGTTGGTTTTCACAAGCCCCAAAATTGTGCATTTGTCCTTGGGCTTCAAATTCTCCTAATAGTGAGAACAAATAAACCAGTGGGACAGCTTGCCTTCAGAAGTTGTGGGTGCTCTATCACCAGAGTCTTTTAAGAAGAGATTGGACAGCCACTTGTCTGGAATGGAATTGGGACTCCTGCTTGAGAAAGGGGTTGGAATAGAAGACCTCCAAGCTCCCTTTCAACTCTGTTATTCTGTTAAATTTGGAGCATTCATTGAAGTCTGTGAAATGGTTTGCATTGGTGATTTTTTCTGTTCCTTTTTTTTACTTCTCAGTTGCTGATTATCTATTTTGTACATCTCTGTAGCTTCCTGCTAGTTTTCTATTGGTAATTGTCCAGAGTCACTTATTTGAGATGGATGGATCTCTATCTCTATCTCTATCTCTATCTCTATCTCTATCTCTATCTCTATCTCTATCTCTATCTCTATCTCTATCTCTATCTCTATCTCTATCTCTATCTCTATCTCTATCTCTATCTCTATCTCTATCTCTATCTCTATCTCTATCTCTATCTCTATCTCTATCTCTCTCTCTCTATCTATCTCTATCTCTATCTCTATATATCTATATCTGTATCTATCTATATATCTATCAAATAAATACACACAAGCATAGAAACATACAAACACATATATGCAGGAGGTACCAAATGTCACTACATTAAATGGATGTCATTTTCTTCTAAACATTTATTTATTTTATTGCATTTATATTGCATTTATATACCGCCCTTTCCCTGAGGACTCAGGGCGGTTTACAGGGAGTTAAAAATCAAACATACAAAAGTTAAAAGCCAAGTTAAAAAATATTAAATCAACCCTGTGCTATTAAAAACCCCAATTAAAATAATTTTCTCCTCAGCCTGGGCCCGAGAGCTCAAAGAGCCAGGTCTTCAGGCCCCGGCGGAATGATCGGAGGTCGGGGGCAGTCCTCAGCTCCACCGGCAGCTGGTTCCAGAGGGCAGGCGCTCCCACTGAGAAGGCCCTATCCCTGGGTGTCACCCGCCGGCAATCTCTTACCGGCGGAACCCTGAGCAGACCCTCCCTGTGGGAGCGCACTGGGCGAAGGGCGTTTGAAGCCGGCAGCAGGTGTTCCCTCAAGTACCCCGGACCCAGGCCATGTAGGGCTTTATAGGTAATAACCAGCACCTTGAATTTCACCCGGAGGGCAACCGGAAGCCAATGCAGCTCGCGGAGTAGAGGTGTTACATGGGAGTATCGGGAAACCCCCATTACAACTCGCGCGGCCGCATTCTGCACCAGTTGAAGCCTCCGAGTGGTCTTCAAGGGCAGCCCCATGTAGAGAGCGTTACAGTAGTCCAAACGGGAGGTCACAAGCGCATGAGTAACTGTGCGTAGGGCGTCTCGGTCCAGATAGGGACGCAACTGGCGCACCAGGTGAACCTGTGCAAAAGCCCCCCTGGTCACGGCTCTTATGTGATCTTCAAAATTGAGCCGTGAATCCAGGAGGACGCCCAAGTTGCGAGCCCTATCAACGGGGGGTAACACCTCACCCCCCATCGTTAGAGGTGGAATAACTTGGTTAACCCGAGATGCCGATATGCACAGCCACTCAGTCTTGGCGGGATTGAGACGAAGCCTGTTTCTCCCCATCCAGACCTGAACCGCCTCCAGGCATCGGGACATCACGGAGAGGGCATCAACCAACCAACCTGGGTTGGTTCGGGGTGGAAAGAAAAAGTTGGGTATCATCAGCGTACTGGTGATACCCCACCCCGAAACCACGAATGATCTCGCCCAGCGGCTTCATATAGATGTTGAACAGGAGAGGCGAGAGAACCGACCCCTGAGGAACTCCACAAATGAGAGGCCTTGGGGCGGATCTCTGCCCTCCTGTCAACACCGACTGCGAGCGGCCCTGGAGGTAGGAGGAGAACCACCGTAGAACGGTGCCTCCCACTCCCAACCCCCTGAGACGCCGCAGCAGGATACCATGGTCGATGGTATCGAAAGCCGCTGAGAGATCTAATAGGACCAGGACAGAGGAGCAACCCCTGTCCCTTGCCCTCCAGAGATCATTCACCAGCGCGACCAATGCTGTCTCCGTGCTGTGTCCAGGCCTGAAGCCCGATTGGTACGGGTCCAGGTAATCAGTTTCCTCCAGGAACAGAGGGAGCTGATGCGCCACCACACTCTCAACAACCTTCGCCAGAAAGCGAAGGTTGGAGACTGGACGATAGTTGTTTAAAGCAGCCGGGTCCAAAGCAGGCTTCTTGAGAAGGGGTCTCACCACCGCCTCCTTCAAGGCGGCAGGGAAGACACCCTCCTTCAAAGAAGCAGTTATTACTGCATGGAACCAGCCTCGTGTTCCCTCCCGAGCCGCATAAGCTAGCCAGGAGGGGCACGGATCCAACAAACAGGTGGTGGTGCTCAGTCTCCCCATGATCCTGTCCACATCATCAGGGGAAACAGGGTCGAACTCAGTCCAGATAACGTGCTCAAGACCGCCTGATTCCTCCACATCAGACTCTGCCCAGTAGTTAGACTTCGCCGTCCTTATCGCCGCAAGATAAGACCTTATAAAGGTTCTTAACTGCAATCGGTCGGATTCGGATCGGCTGGACCTCCAACCGCTCTCTAGACCTCGTCTCCGACGCTTCATCTCCCGGAGCTCCACAGAGAACCATGGGGCCCAACGGGATCTGCGCCGGGTCAGAGGTCGCATGGGTACAACGCAGTCAAGTGCCCTGGTGGCAGCCGTTTCCCAGGCCTCCACCAGAGCATCGACTGGGCTGTGGGTAAGGGTGATAGGTATAGGCCCAAGCGCCCTCTGTAACCGATCCGGGTCCATTAGGCGCCTGGGGCGGAACCACCTGGTCGGTTCAGCCGCCCAGCGGCGGGGGGTGGCATGACGGAAAACCAGCCTCAGGAGGTGGTGATCTGACCATGACAGAGGGGTGATGGACGGAGAACCCCCTCCCAGATCATCCAACCACTGTCCAGACAGGAACACCAGGTCGAGAGTATGATCCCCCTCATGAGTCGGGCCCTCAATAACCTGGGTCAGGCCCATGGCTGTCATGGAGGCCATGAACTCCCGAGCTAACTCCGACGACCCTCCCAGTGATGGCAGGTTGAAGTCACCCAGGACTATAAGCCTGGGGAACTCCACCGCCAACCCTGAGAGGGTATCGAGCAGCTCAGGCAGGGCTGTTGCCACACAGCTGGGCGCCAGGTATGTAAGCAACAGGCCCAACTGAACCCGAGGGCCACATCTCAAGAGGAGGGATTCACTCCCGGCCATCTGGAAATGGTGGCCTCCCGGGGACACAAAGTCTCCCGAATAACCACTGCCACCCCACCGCCCCTGCCCTGAGCCCGTGGCTGGTGCAGCACCTGGAAACCTGGCGGGCATAACTCGGTGAGAGGCACCCCTCCCTCCGAACCCAACCAAGTTTCCGTGATGCACGCTAGATCCACACATTCCTTCTCGATCAGATCATGGATGAGGGGAGCTTTGTTAACTACGGATCTAGCGTTAAAATAGACCAACCTGAGCTCAGGGGCCTGATCACCCTCATCCCCGGGTAGGAGGGTGCTAACCGGAGGGTCGGAGCGCGCCACCGCTCAGAGATAGCGGGGGCGCGATCCCAGATGTTGGTATGGCCCTCCGCGCAAACACCTGCTGCCATTCCCTATCGCCGTGGGGATTTGAAGCCCCACCCCCACATTCCCAGAACCAGCAGCCACCTCCCCAGACCCCGTCCCGTCAGGACCTCTAACAGGACCAGACTGAGTGCCGGTTAAAGATTCCCTCCCTACCCCCCCTCCCCCTCCCTAACCTTTTAAAATAACCGGCTAAAAATTTTATCAGGGGCCTCTTAGCACGTCTTAACTTGAGGCCCCTATCTAAGCCCAGCCACCTCTCGGAGCCCCAACGCTTGGGCTCGTCATTAAGGGGAGTATGGAAACAGGCGACAGGTTGCACCCATGAGGCAGGAACCCCCCTAAGGGCATACAAGTCCGCTTCGGAGTAACGATAAACCATACATAAGGATAGTCTCTTAGGGCAGATGTTGTAAAAATGTCCAAAGGATCGCTCAATGATGGTGTATAGCTGGAAAAGGAAGTCCAGTAGGCATATCTCTTAATCCGCAAGGCCATCTCAGCTCTCACCTGAGATGGTAATCCAAGGGACAACCTCAGTCGTCCTCTCACTCCCGCTGAGGAGTCCAATCTGGAGCAGAAAGAGAAAGGGGGGTCCTGAGCCAGGCCCACCCCAACTGGTCTCTCACCCCAGTGAGGTGGTCGCTGACCAGTCCAAAACCGTCCTCCCACCACGGTCAGGTCCCAGCCACACTGGACTGTCAATAGGGGGATCTTAATTCCCATCAGGCATGGAGCTAGTCATAATGCCTGCCTGTCAACAGAGAGAGTAAAGAACAGGCAGGCCAGGCCTCTGTCGATCCTCGCATCACCGGCAACACCACCAGTCTGGGGGGGGAGGACAGAAGCATTCTCTCCCCAACGCCCATCCGCCAGTCCAAGCGATCTTCCAGCGGCGGAGACAGGCAATCCCAGCAGCTGTATTGAGTCCGGGCATTCGCCAACATGTCCGCCGAGGCCGATGACCAGGCCCACAGTCCGCAACCACCATCCGGAAGGAGAAGAAGGCTCCGTGCCGCCGAAAACGGTGCCAGCCAGCTGATGGTCATAGAAAAGTCTCCGACCGGTGGGATCGTCGCCGCTGCCCCTCCGACAAGCAGAGGGTATCCACGGCGAGCAGGCAGAAGAGGGAAGGCAGGGCAAGGCGTCCCAGGCTTCACGGCGCTGTAGCAGTGCTCGACATTGTAGCGAAGCTCGGCAGGTCGGCAGTTCTCAAGCGCCGCTAGTTCAGGTCAGCAAGCCGCTAGTTTGGAGGGGGGGGCTCAGCGCCGCGAAAAACAGCGCCCAGCAGCTGTTTTTAAATCCCCCGACCCCCAAAGTTGCCTCGGCGAGCAAACAAAAAGAAAAGGCAAGGCAAGGCGTCCCGGACTTCACGGCGCTGTAGCAGCGCTCGGCGCCATAGCCGAGCTCGGCAGATCGGCAGGCCGGCAGTTCTCAAGCGCCGGTAGTTCGGAGGGGGGGGCTCAGCGCCGGAAAAAACAGCGCCCAGCAGCTGTTTTTAAGTCCCCCACCCCCAGAGTCACCTCAGCATACCGTGGGCATCCCTGAGCAAGTTCCTTTGGAGCCCTCGAGGAGCACCCGAAGCTTAGATTGCGGCCGTCGCGATCTTGGGCAGAAAAAAAAAACATTTCCTCACTTATTTAAGGCAAGACCTCTGAATATTATAAAGTACAGTAACATTTTCTCTGGAAAAATTATATTTTTGTTTCTTTTTGTATTTATGGTAGTCATATTGTGTCTAGCACCTATAGGGATTAATTACAGAAACACAAATGTGAAAACATACAAAGACAAACACATATATACACACTGTGTATATGTAAGTATGTGTTTGTAAGTGTATGTCTAAACACACACACACACAATTTATGTTTATTTTTATATTAGGCATTGATTTATAGCAGGGGTGTGAAACTGCTGGCCCGCGGGCCGGACATGTCATCCGGAAGCCGCGCCCACCCCATTGCCGGCAATGGCAAAACCGTCCTGATACGTTGTGTGACGTCATGTGATGTCTTGAGTTTGACATGTCTGATTTATAGAGTGAAGAAAAACAAACAGCCTTGGATGGCTACATATTGAAGTACTGAGAGACAATTAAAGCAAACAAGATTTTAGCAAGCATTTCCACTCCCCACAAAGAAAACTCTGCTATTCTCAGGTTACAAGATGTCCATAATATTGAAACAGAGATGTATTATTTTCTTGTTTCCTGATTTTCAAACAGTGTTTTTAGCTGCATTTCTTAATTAAAGTATTCATATTTTGTGGTATTTCATGACAATAATACATTCTGTACCTAAAATAGCATCTCAGGAACTGTCCTGTACACATTTACTCAAAAAGTAAGTCAATTATGTTTAGCAGGGCTTAATTTCCAGAAAGGATACTTACAATGACAGCCACACCATGACATTCCATATATTCATAATCAGTGGAGCTTACTCTCATGTAAATGGGCACAGAATAATAGTCTATACTCTTTATTTTCCCCCTTCTCCTTTTTTAAGCATATGCACAGAAAAGTATTTAATTAAATAAGTAATCCATGGTTAGTTTACATAATTATTCTTAACAAGAGTATCTCACCATACAGTGAGAAAAATGTTTATTCAACAGCTATTTATTCCACAAGTCTTCATTACAAAGCATACCAGAATTTACACAAATAAAATATAATCAAAAAAATACAGTTCAGTAGCTGATAAATCTACAGAAATGTCATCAAGAAAACAAGAAATAAGACTACAAAATGTGGCCTTGTTTTCATAACATTGCTAGTCCCCGTACAGTCTCCTTAATTGTGTATTTGTGTAGGACTGTCTGGATTGTAGTAACTGTAATCAAACTTCTCTAGTAACTATGGCTTTTTAAAAAAATGAATAATTTTCAGCTGCACTCTGGAAGATAGTAATAAAAGAATTGGGTAAATCTGACGTCCAGGAAAAAGTTCCATGCTGGGGTCACCATGATTTTAAAAAAAATGTAGATGTCACACTGTCACAAGAATACTTCAGCCTTATTGCCAGTCTCTTCTAAGGTAAATTGAAGTCCGTTTTAGGCAGTGGTGGAATTCTAATAATTTAAGAACTGGTTCTTTGCATGGGTGGAGGCAGGGGGTTGCTGCCACGAGGCAGATGGGGGAGGAGAGCAGCTGCCCCATGCTCCCCACTTACCATGCCGAAGGTAAGCCAGGCATACCACACCCCGACACCTGTCGCACCTCAACTATTTGGTAGTGACTTCTCCCACTTTCTCCTCCTTCCTCCTCCTTTGAACAACCCATCACTCCCATTGCTGCTTTTTCAGTCCCAGATCTTGGTTTGTACAGAGCCTGTGCAGAGAGTCTTTGGAAATGAAGCCCCACAGTGATTGGGTGGGGTGGGAACCATTCCCTTCACTTTTGGACCGACTACGAAATGGACTGGAAGGAGTGGCCCGAGGACTCCAATTTGGCTTTGTAGCAAGCAAGGAGATTGGAGGCACATGAATGCATGCCAGTCTATCATCTCAAAAAACAAACAAAAAAAAAAAAACCGGGGATTTTTCCCCGCTGCCAGAATTTTGCTGCCAAACTGTTTAACTTTCTTTAATGATTACTTGATGCAGAATGCAGATCCTTCCTATTCTGCATCAAGTAAACTTTAAAAAAAGTTAAAACAGTAGGGCAGCAAAAATCTAGCAGTGGGGAAAAAAATCCCGGTATCATGCATGGGGAATATGCACCGCCCACCTCTCCCTGTGCCTCTGCCTGCATGCTTGGCCTGCTAAACCTCATTTCTAGCCAGGTGCAGATTCCCCATGCATGAGAGGTTAGCAGAGGAGAAAGGCGAGTGGTAGCCCCAGCGGCAAGAAAGGCCACTGAAAACAGCGGAGTCTCTGTGTGCACCTGCCTTGCGTGAGTCAGCCATGTTCTCCACAGTGTACGTCAGCTGATATGAGGGGTGGACAGCATCACTGACAGGTGAGCACATAGCAGGAAGGTGAGCAGCAGCCCCCCTGTGGCAAGAAGGGCTGCTGAAAACATCAGAGTCTGTGTACACACCTGCTCCAGGGCTTACCCATCAGCCATGCTCTCCACCCCCTCGCCGTGGAGAACATGGCTGACTCAGGCAAGGCAGGCATGCACACAGACACTACTGTTTTTGGCGGCCCTTCTTGCCACTGGGGTTGCCACTCGCCTTCCTCCTCCACCAACTTCTCATACATGGGGAATCTGCACCTGGATAGAAATGAGGTTTAGCAGGCTGAGTGCACAGACAGAGGCATGCGGGGAGGTAGGTGGTATATCTTCCTGCTAGGCACCAATCATGTCGAGGCTACTGCTGTGGTGCTTGTGGCTTGGCATTTTGCTGACTGGCAGAAGCCCCGAGGCACCCCGACTGCAAACCTTCTGGGTCAAGGAATGCATGGGCAAGCTACTGCCAGGCTGCTCCTGAGTTTTTATAGGTCCTGGATTCAGGCTGCCACAGGGCTGTGGCATCTGCCATTCTATCCACAGTGCACTGCAGTTGATCTGAGGTGGCCAGCCAGGCACAGAAGCACCACCGAAAACAGTGGAGTCTGTTTGTGCGCCTACTACATGCTCACCCGTCATGCTGCAAGGATTGTCACACCAATTGCACTGGTTCCACTACTCGCAGCAGGAGTCCACAAGGCTCGGCATGCTGATCGTGCTGGTGCCACCGCTCACAGCTGCAGGCCTTGAGGCTTATTGCACTGATCATACCACTGCTGTTGCTCACAATAGGATGTCACAAGGCTCATCACGCCAATCACGCTGGTGCTGCTGCTTCCTGCAGGAGGCCGTGAGTCTTGGCATGTGATCATGGCCTCCTGCTGTGAGTGGTGGAACCAGCGTGATTGGTGCAACAATACTCGCAGCATGGTGGGTGAGCCTGTAGTAGGCATACACACAAACTCCACTGTTTTCAGTGGTGCATCTGTGCCACCTTGGTTCAGCTGCAGTGCACTATGGAGAGCATGGCAGATGCGGGGCAAGCAGGAGGCAGGTGCACATACAGACTCCACTTTTTTCAAGTGCCATTTTAACAACTGAATTGAAGATACATTAGGTATTGTATTCTGCTGAACTGGTGTGAACCGGCTGAATCCAACCACTGGTTTTAGGGGTTCCAGTGTGGAAATGCTTATTCTGGCACAAGGTTTCCTACAAGGTGGGATCGATACTGCTATGAACTGAGCTAAAGCACTAGCTGAGTCACACTGAGCTGAAGCACTAGCTGAGTCACACTGAGCTGAAGCACTAGCTGAGCCACGGGAAAGGTGGAAAGAGAAAACTCTTCCAGGAAGTTCCTTCCCGCTTAAAGCAGTATCCTGGACCGGGACAGCATGACCCAATTCGGGCACATCCGCAAGTTCAATATCTGCTACCCTGGTCACTGGGAGTCGCATTTGGGGCAAATTGAAGGCTACCTCCTAGTGAACTGAATAACGGAAGATCGGATGAAGGTGGTGGCTTTGTTGTGCCTCAGTGGTCCGGCCGTTTATGATGTGGCTGTCGGGCTATGTAACCCAGACCCTGTCACAACTCTACCATACGCTGACCTCATCGACAGACTGAGCCAACATTTCATTCCAAAGAAATTTTCTGGTGGCTACAGTTCATTCAGAGGAACCAGCTCCCGGGAGAGTCAGCAACCAACTTCGTAGCCACGGTACGGCAAGCCACTCGCATGTGCAAGTTCCCCGACCTGGGAGACCGGATTCGAGATCGAATCATCTTCGGACTGAGTGATGAGCGGCTCCAACAAAAGATAGTCGCAAAGCCAACCCTGAGCCTGTCAGAAGTCATTAATGAAATAATGGCACAGGAGGCTATCAACTGTAAGAATTCGCTCCGACCCAGCAACAACTCATGTGGATCCGTTCACCAGGAGAGCATTGTGGATGGCGGAGGCAACAAACCCAAAAACGAGGCAGAGATCGATGCCATACTCCAAAGGGTGGAGAAATTCAAAGTCCGTCGCGACAACAGTGCGAACCAAAAGAAACCGGGAGCGACCAACAAAAATTAAAGATACCCGAGCCACAGTTCCAGAGATATCAGCCTAAGATGTGCCACATAGACTATGCAGGCCCCTTCCAGGGTCAGCTCTTTTTAGTGGTTGTGGACAGTTATTCAAAATGGTTGGAAGTGGTTCCAGTTAAGAGCATGACCACAGCAAAAACTGTACAGGTGCTTAGGGGGCTCTTTGCTACGCATGGTCTGCCAGATGTGATTGTCTCTGACAATGGCCCACAATTTAAATCTGCTGATTTCCAGGCTTTCATCAAGGCCAACTTGATTAGGCATGTCACGTCCGCCCCCTTCCACCCGGCGACTAATGGCCTTCCAGAACAAAATGTAAGAATGACCAAGGATGCTTTGAGGTGCATCATCACTGGTGATAGGCAGCAAAGGTTGGCTCAATTCTTGCTAGCACAACACTCCACACCATCAAAAGCCACTGGCAAGAGCCCCGCTGAACTGCGTTGGGGCTGGCGTCTCATTACAAAGTTGGACAGACTGCACCCTGATCGAGTAGCTGCTGAGGCAGAGCAGCCCACCCCCGCCAGGGAGCTCAACATTGGTGAACAAGTGTGGGCCAGGAACTATGGTTCTGGGGACTTCTGGGTTCAAAGGGTGGTAATTGATAAAACTGGACCATTATCTTATATTATAGAGGGGGAAGGGGGCTGCCAGGTCAGGCGGCACATCGACCAACTAAGGAAACAGGCCCCAGAAAACCAGCAACTTGAACAGGCCCAAGCCCGCCAGTCACCACCATTGCCCCCGGTCACACCTACACCATCAAGGGTCCCTGATGTTTATCGTCCTGCTTCTCAAACATTGGAGAGGCAAGATACCTTTACAAACACAGAGCCAGTTACAGTGACACTGGACCAGGGTGGACAACCCTTTGACCCAGCTCTCAAGAACAGTAGGGGGGATAGAAGATCAAGACCTGGCACCGGCCAGGGTGGAGCAGCCTTTAAGGAGTTCTTGCAGGACTCACAAAGCACCAGCTTATCTGGAGGACTTTGTAAGGGTATATAAGGTCAAGGGGTGGAAAGCGAGCAAGAAATTACAAACTCCAGCTGTGTCAAGTTATGTTTATTGTCCTTATATTGGGGAAAGGGGTGTTGTGTACATAGTTAAAGGTATTTTGACAGCTCAGCACCCGGCAACAGCAGGTGGCGACAGTGTGCGCTCGGATTGGCTGGCCAGCTTTTGGCGGGACATTCCAGCAGAGCGATTGGCCAAGAGCACGCCGGCCAGAGTATTTAAAGGGCTAAAAGGGCTCCAGGTTTGTCTTGTGTGGAACTGCAATAAAGTTGAGTTGCTGAACCCTCTGGCTGTCATCTGTTCCCTCACGGTCCAGTCCACGCTATTTAACAGATGACCTACACATTTTATAAATAAAAATAAAAATATAACATAAGGAGAGGTGTTGAGTTGTCATGATCTTAGCTGGTCAGTTCCATTTTGTCCAGCAAGTTGGTTGTGGGATTGTCACTCTCCAATGCACTGACTGAGCTCTGTACCCATAATGGAATGTCCCCTTGGCCATGACTGTCTATGGAGATTCTCAGTCATCCAGGTCATGGTTGTCCCAAAGGTGCTTTTTCAAAAAACGTTTCACTTCTCATCCAAGAAACTTCTTAAGTTCAGTAAGAACTGAAGAAGTTTCTTGAATAAGAAGTGAAACATCTTCAAGGGAAGATGTTGCCTAGTTGCCTTTTGAAAAAACACCTTTGGGATCCTTGGCCCTAAGAAAGAGCAAAACCCCAATAAATCACCAGTTCATTCACTGAATTTTGAGGAGAAAGTCAAAGGTGGGCTATAAGATGGTTGATGTCTCAAAAAGAAAGTCTCATTGGAGCACATCAAAACCTCTTTCTCAGACTCCACCTCTTCGACACTTTGCCAGCAGTTGTGTCTGAGCTGCACAAGTCCAGAAAACCACAGCATAGACTTAATCGTGAAACTTATATCTTGTGCTAGATATACGGAAGATCACCCCACAACTTTAAAGCACAACCTCTCTCACACTAATACCAAAATCCTTTTATTGAATTTTGGTTCTTAGAACACTTACATAGTGGCTGCATCTTAGCTGCACTAATCTGGACAACACTATTATATTCATTTCATATAGATGACAACAGTAAAATCTTATAACCTGGTTACAATTAAATCAAGAGTTCATACTGGGAGAAAAATAGGAAAAAATAATTAATTGGATGGAGCATCAGTAGCTTGTAAACCTTAACCTAGCATGTATTTTTGTCCTTACAGTATCTCGTGGAGGTTGTCTAATTAAGGACTTTAATAGGAGAGCATGATCAAGAAAGCAACAAGTTTCTTTTACCTTCAATATCAAGAAATAAAGCTTTACTTTTGGAAGCTGAGTAAATAAAATTTCCACCTCTCCCATTAAGGTGGGATATCTACAATTGTTTGATAAGGTTGGCATCACAATATCCACCAGTTCTCCTTTAGTGATATTTTGAAATATTCTCTTCTGTTTCTCAATGTCAGTGAGTTTTCTTACATGTGCAGCAGAACCCAGCCCCATCTTGGTTGCAGATCTACAGAATGCTGTGGTGATAACATGATATTCAGAATATCCCATCTCTTTCTATGGGGGGGTGAGTTATTACCCCCCGTAGATAGGGCTCGCAACTTGGGAGTCCTCCTAGATTCACAGCTTTCTTTAGAAGACCATATAGTAACTGTGACTAGGGGGGCCTTCACCCAGGTTCGCCTGGTGCGCCAGTTGCGGCCCTATCTAGACCTGGATGCCTTGCGTACGGTCACTCATGTGCTTGTGACCTCTCGTTTAGACTACTGCAACGCTCTCTACATGGGGCTGCCCTTGAGGACCACTCGGAGGCTCCAACTGGTGCAGAATGCAGCCGCAAGAGTTGTGTTGGGAGTCTCCCGATACTCCCATGTTACACCTCTGCTCCGTGAGCTGCATTGGCTTCCAGTTGTCTTCTGGGTGAGATTCAAGGTGCTGGTAATGATCTTTAAAGCCCTACATGGCATGGGTCCGGAGTACCTTAGGGATCACCTGCTGCCGGCATCAACTTCCCTCCGCCCTGTGCGCTCCCACAGAGAGGGCCTCCTCAGGGTGCCACCGGTCAGAGAATGTCGTCTGGTGGCCCCCAGGGGGAGGTCCTTCTCTGTGGGCGCGCCGGATTTGTGGAACTGTTTGCCGGTTGAGATCCGAATGGCGCCCAACCTCCGCTCCTTCCGACGCGATCTGAAGACCTACTTGTTCGAACAGGCCAGCCTGGCCTGATGGGTGATGGGTTTGGGTTTTTATTATTGTTTTAATGTATTTTAACTTACTGCTGTAAGCTTTTGGGCACCCTGTTTAATCTCTTTTAATTTTTGTATTCTTGTATTTTTGTATGTTTGCCCTGTTCACCGTCCTGAGTCCTTTGGGAGAAGGGCGGTATACAAATAATATTATTATTTTTTATTATTATTATTATTATTATTATTATTATTATTATTATTATTATTATTATTATTATTATTATTATTATTATTATTATTATTATTAATCATCATCATCATCATCATCATCATCATCATCATCATCATCATCTGGGGATAATGTGATTTATTTTTAGTGTTTGCTTGGTAAAAAGTGTGCCAAAAACAACTGTGTGGGTGAATCCTTACTGAAAAGGTTTATGTGGAGAAAGTCTCACAGTAATTATTTTAATTCCTGGGCAATGAGATTTGATAGAAGATACCTCCATTTCACGTTGAAAGAGCAGAAAATTGAAATATTTGTACCTCTTAGTTTTATAAAATAGTCACATCAGGGGAAAAAAGTATGTTCTTTTGAGAGGCATATTTATAAGATTTTTGTTTTCCTTTTTTAAAAAAAAATGACAGGAGTTCATGAGGTAATTATTTTGCCCATTGTCCTTATTGGATTTCTTCTCAAATATGCTTAACTGGGTCAATGGGTGCTAATGACTTTTAAAGGTAACTAAAAGGGCCAATTGACCAAACCACTAATGTCAAGGCTGTATAACAAGATTTTGTGAGATATTAGGCATTTTTGAGGAAAATAGAGAGGACCCTTGATTCCAAAACTGGTGATTTTTTTTATTAAATGAAGTGAATAAATATTCATAAATACACTATTAAGGAGATTGTACTGGGCTAGCAATGTTATGAAATCAAGGCTTTGAGGAAGTCCAAATGCTTATGGCAATGTTTATAGAAATGTTTTCAAGGAAATGTAGTGATTTTCATATATGGACCAGTTCAATTCTATCTATGCCCTGAAAAGAAATTCAGGACTCAAAAAGTACAACTTGGACAAAAATTTTGGGCATAATATAGAATTAGAAAAGTGGCAAAGAATATATATGGGTGCAGTGTTCTCATATATACAACAGGGGAGTGGCTCTGTCCACCATCTTGCTGATTTTGAAAGAGGCTCTCAATGGAGGCCAGTGGGTAAAACAAGATCAGGGTCACAGCATTTGAAAGACACCAGATGTCATTAAAATGCATTCCTGACTGAGGCAAAAAAAATAACAGATCCCTAATACAGAGGTCCCCAACCTTTTGGGCACCAGGGACCGGTAACATGGATAAAGATTTTTCTGCGGACTGGAGGGGGCATGGTTTTGTGTGCTGCTTGCATCCTGTGGATGGGGCTTTGCTTGTTTGTATGAAATTGGTTTCTAACAAAACTGTTCTTGTCATAAGGAACATTCCTTTTTCTCTCTCCTAACATCCAAACATAATCTTCTCTCTTAAACCTTTTAGACCTAATCCTGCCCCTCTGACACAGAATAATACTTGTGCTTGCTTGCTTTCCTCTTTTGACAGTCCTGTTTGTATCTAAAAAATGTTTTCATATCCCTACTCCACATACTTATTTCCAGATTAAAGAAATTCAGATTTTTTTAAAAAAAAATCTTTGCAATCAAATTCTTTACAAGATTGTAATTTACACTCTCAGGGAAGCATACACCTTTTGAGCATGCTACTACAATTATTCCTCCTAGAAAAATTATAGGATACAAACCTTTATTTTTACCTTTTTCGAATGAATAGAAAACAGAAGTGGAGTGAACAGATGTAAAAAATTGCTGGCATCTGTATTTAAGGGTAGAAATATTTAAAGCACTGGAGTCCTGATCCATCTTGGCAGCCAGTTATCAATGTGCAGCAGAGTAGTTATCAGTGTTTCAATTCCAGACACATTACCACAGATGTTTGCCCTAGGGCCGATCAAGTGACAACTTAGCAATGCTTAGACATGGCCATTTTTTACATGGAACTTCCCAGCGGCTTACCATTTCTATAAAGTAAGTAGCTGATGATTTAAATATTTGCTGAAATCCTTCTCAACCCTGAAATCACCCTTTCAAGTTTGAAAAATGACCTCATTAGCACAAACATATTATTCCAAAGCAGTGTTTTTCAAACTTGGCAACTTTAAGATTTGCAGACTTCAGTTCCCAGAATTCCCCAGTCAACATGGAAGCTGAACTCCACACATTAATTTATCAGATTGATAGAGCTGCTCATCTCACCAAAAGTGACCTTGGGAAGTGCATAATAATAGATAAACCAAAACAGTGTAAAAACAACAAATCTAAATATGAAGACCAGTATTCTAAACATCCAAAATGTAACCATAAAAGTCACCATAAATGGAGGGAGAATAAAAAAATGGCCTCCTCGACAATGGCGTGCCATCAAGATGAATCTCTGGTTTCTGGAGGTCTTGAGGCCGTTTTAAAATATCAAAAGGAATGAGCCCATCTCTTAATTTTTCAGTCATGAAAGCCTGTTTATAGGGTTGTCCATCTTTGCCTTTTTTCATGGTAATAATTAAAGTACATTTGATTTGTAAGAAGCAAGAGAGTGGTAGTGCATATGTATAGAGGCAAGCCTCTATTTACAAGAGTTTGTTTAGTGACTGAAGTTACAGTGGGACTGGAAAAAGTAACTTATGACCATTTTTCACAGTTGCAACCTCTGCAGCATGCCCATAATCATGTGATCAAAATTTGGATGCTTGGTAACTGGTTCATATTTATGATGGTTTCAGTGTCCTGGGGTCATGTGACCATCTTTTGCGAACTTTTGGCAAGCAAAGTCAATAGGGAAGCCAGATTCACTTAACCACTGTGTTCCTAATTTAACAAATGCAGTGATTCTGTAGAAGCTTTGTCACAGATGGGTTTTTAATATCAATTTTACTTTTTAAAGATAAGGTTAAAGATAAGGAAAGAAGGAAGGAAGGAAGGAAGGAAGGAAGGAAGGAAGGAAGGAAGGAAGGAAGGAAGGAAGGAAGGAAGGAAGGAAGGAAGGAAGGAAGGAAGGAAGGAAGATGAGATATATATTTAATAAACAAATAAATAAACATGGGTTCTATTTAGTTTCATGGATCTTGCTCCTAAGTAAAGTCACTGAAATAAATGATTGGTTTTTTGTCTTAGGACAAACCCTGCTGAAGGTCTGTCTGTCTTAAAATTAAATAATCCTTTCATTAAAATAAATTAACAAGAGTTGTATGAAACCTGAATTCTTTAGCAAAACCTCAAGAAACCAGACAAATATTTTATGCAACTATCCATGTAACTAGAAATATCCCTTAACTGATGTAAGCCTCATGTTAAGTTCCAAAAAACTGCTTTTCTGCCACTTTTTATTACAGTGTAAGTACCAGAGAACTTTTGATTTTACAAACTGCTGTGAGGTAGTGGTTAGCTTTTTAATGTTGTAAAATTACTTGACACAGTTAAAGAGATGTCACACATACAACTCCACAAAAACAAAAGCAACTGCAGTCAAATTAGATTGCCACCAAACTCATAACTGAGTTTCCCCTTATGTGGTCAATTTTCAGAGGCCTCTCCTAATTATTCAATTAGTTCCCTGGGTCCATGGATAAGAGCTTGCTCAATGTTCTGTGACATATTACTG
The DNA here is from genome assembly GCF_964194415.1 of Vipera berus. Taxonomy (NCBI): domain Eukaryota; kingdom Metazoa; phylum Chordata; class Lepidosauria; order Squamata; family Viperidae; genus Vipera; species Vipera berus. The sequence goes on along the minus strand of NC_138207.1, from coordinate 14,363,171 downwards.
ATTAGTATCTGCTGAAACCTTTCCTTGGTGAATTTTCTGTGCTATATGGGTTCATATAAGCAATGATTTAAAGAATGAAGTTGCTGTAATTTGAGTATTTGCAGTACAGAGTGTTCTTTTCATCCTCATATCCATAAAATGCAACACACGTACAGAAGTAATTTAAATGGTCCTTCCTTCCTTCCTTCCTTCCTTCCTTCCTTCCTTCCTTCCTTCCTTCCTTCCTTCCTTCCTTCCTTCCTTCGCCATGTGTACTTGGTATAAATTCAAACCAAGCCATTAAAAACTGTTAAACAATTAAAAACTCAAAATATAAAATATAATTTTTAAATTGATTATGACATTGTTGATTGATGGATTATGTGCTTCAAGTCAGTGTCAATTCTTAGAAATCAACATGAGATAGATTTTTTCCCCCCATAAAGATCTGTTCCTGTCTTTCAGGCTTACAATAGTGCACTCATCACTACAGTTAGTCCTCGACTTACAATCAAAATTGAAACCAAAATTTCTGTTGCTCAGTGAGACATTTATTAAGTGAGTTATGCCCCATTTTATGACCTTTCTTGCCAAAATTGTTAAGTGAATCACTGGAGTTTTTAAATTAATAAATGAATCTGGCTTCCCCATAGACTTTGCTTGTTAGAACGTGGCAGAAGGGGATCACATGACCCCTAGGACAGAACAACGGTCATAAATATGTGTCAGTTACCAAGTATCTGAATTTTCATCATGTGACCACGGGGGTGCTGCAGTGGTCATAAGTGTGAAAAACAGTCACGATTCACCTGTGGAGGCAGTTACCAGCATCAAATTCCTGAGTGTGCAGTTAACAAGTAGGCTGGCTTGGTCACTCAACAGCGAAACACTGGTGAAGCAGGCACAGCAGCGCCTGCAATTTCTGCGTCACATGAGAAAAGCACATCTTCCTTCCCCTGTCCTTACCCCTTTCTATAGAGGGATGATTGACAGCATCCTGTCATACAGCATCACAGTTTGGTTTGGAAGCATCACTGTTTTAGACACGAAGGCAGTGCAGAGAGTGGTGAGGATGGCCGAAAAGATCATTGGCAGTTCCCTCCCTTCCATCCAGGACATAGCACAGAAGCGTTGCTTGAGCAGGATCCACAGTATTGTCTGGGATGCTACACATCATCTTCACAACCTGTTTTCCTTGTTACCTTCTGGGAAGAGGCTTTGTGTGTATGCAAAGCAGAACATCCAGGTTCAGTCACAGCCCTATTCCATACAGTATTAACCTTGTGAACTCTAAAGCTTCCTCTTCCCATTATGTATTCAAGATGGACAGTGAATAATAATTATATTATTATTATATGTAAGGGTGTAGGTCTATACATATGTTGTAAATAGTATGTTTTAAATGTGTTACGTATGTGTACACTTTGAGAGGAAGCAACTGAATTCCATTTTTAATGTGTGCCATTGTGCCCACAGGCACATTTCAGTTTATCTACCTTGCTGTTCTCTTCTTCTAATTCTTTCCACTTTTCCCAGCATTATTTATTTATTTATTTATTTATTTATTTATTTATTTATTTATTTATTTATTTATTTATTTATTTGATTTGTATACCGCCCTTCTCCCGAAGGACTCAGGGCGGTGAACAGGAACATAAATATCAAAATGCCCAAATACATAAATTGAAAACAAATTAAACCCTAATGCCCAAATGCAGAAAATAAATTACATTAAAACAATAATTAAAACAAACCCATCAGACCAGGCTGGATTGTTCAAACAGATAGGTTTTTAGGTCGTGTCGGAAGGAGCGAAGGTTGGGAGCCATCCGGAGCTCAACCGGTAAACGGTTCCACAGGTCAGGTGCACCCACAGAGAACGCCCTCCCCCTGGGGGTCACCAGACGACATTCTCCATACGGCAGCACCCTGAGGAGGCCCTCTCTGTGGGAGCGTACTGGGCGGAGGGAAGTTGATGCTGGTCACAGGTGCTCCCTAAGGTACTCTGGACCCATGCCATGTAGGGCTTTGTAGGTCATTACCAGCACCTTGAATCTCACCCAGAGGGCAACTGGCAGCCAATGCAGCTCGCGAAGTAAAGGTGTAACATGGGAGTATCGGGAGGCCCCCAACACAACTCGCGCGGCTGCATTCTGCACCAGTTGAAGCCTCCGAGTGGTCTTCAAGGGCAGCCCCATGTAGAGAGCATTACAGTAGTCTAAACGAGAGGTCACGAGCACATGAGTGACTGTATGCAAGGCATCCCGGTCCAGATATTATGCCATTGTTACCGGATTCTTTATGTAAGGCTCCTCTCCAGATGCTTTTCTTTTCCCTATTGCTTCTCTTTCTCTGAAAAGAAATCTGCAAAACTATTGTGGAAAAAAAGAAATCCATGCACTGTAATGGGAAAAGCTCAAGCTTTGAGTTGTTAGAGCAACCTATATGATTGCGAGCAATATACATTGGGCTGAATCCACAGAGATTTCTAAAACATATGTTGCAATAAATGAGGTCTATACTCAGTTTGTTATCACACAATCTAGTCTAGACATAAAAATGGGACTTTAGCAGAACAACTATTTTCAATGAAAAAAGTAAAGGAAATGGAGGTGACTTGTCTAAAAATATGATTTATAGGTGGTAATGATTTAAGTTAGAAACTTTAAAAGCCGTGCTTTAGAAATTGCCAGTGAATGTTATTTTTTTAGCTTTCCAATTTTACTCCTGTTTTTGCATCTCCTTTTGCAATAATTGCATATGACCATATGTTGGAAAGCTGTTTTTCCAACATATGGAATTATGTTTTTTTTTTAAAAAAAAGAATTTAAAGTTCAGATTGGAAACTTTGTTAGAATTGTGCTCAAAAGCACTTCTACAAGATAGGCTGCAGGTGAATGTCAATATCACAACCCTTTTTTTTTTATTTGATTTGATATATTTTTTTAATGCCCACAGTTTGGGAGGTATTTGGAGAAAGTGTTCTTCCCTGCCACTGCTAATTTATTTCCATCTCAGTTCAAATCCGCAAGATCTCCAAAGTGAGTGAAAGATGTGTAATTAAGGGATTTGGTAGGATGTCATGCTGCATTGAAAAACAAACAAACAAATACAAAAATGAAAACAAAAAAGGCTTTTGGGTAAAGTGTTTGTTTATTCACTGGAGTATTGGATTCAGAGATCTATGAGATCAGCCTCAATTCAAAGTGAATCCTGAAAAATGTCCCACTTTTAGACAGTTGAGATGGAGAGAGATCATTTTTGCTAGAACTTCTTGCGCTAGAATCCTTTCCCTTTCCCTTCCCTTCCCCTTATTCCTCTTCCTCTTCCTCTCCCTTTGTCCCTCTCCCTTCATCCCATTTTTCTAGAATTATTCTAAATTTATTTACAAACTCAAATTCAACTGTCTATATTTGTTATATATATTAGCGGACACCTAAATTTCATTTTTTATGTGTGCCGTTGTGCCCACTTTAAAAAAAATGACAATAAAGGTTATCTTATCTTATTTCAGATTGCTGCTCAAAGATACTTGTAGTCATCATATTCAGTCATTTGTACCTATAATATTCAGTTGCACTAAGGCAGTAAAACAAATGAGATTGGGGGAAAGGTAATGATGCAAAATATCTGAAGGATTTTGAACAAAGCTTACAGAAAGCCTCTTCATTCCATGGATTAATCATGGAAGCCTGAATAGACCATAGCAAAGAAATTGAGGATAGGAGATGTAAATGTCTCCTTTGACAAAGATAGCCGATGATATGAAACCTCACTGAACTGACTGGAGGAAAATTTTGGATATTTCTTTTAGTCACTACTACCCAAAGTATGCTTCAGTACTCTAAATTATGCCAATAATAACAAGCTGATATAACTGCAGACATAAATACCTTCCTTTAGATAGTTCTTTGACCTTTTAAGAGCTTTCTGTAGTGTTTCTCTGGCCATATTCTGATCAAAAGAAATCAAGCTTGATTCATAGTTATGCAGTTTTCTTGGCAACAGCAATAACAACAACAATAGTGAATAAAGTTATATGAGACCAAAGATACTACGTACATTTCAATTTCAAGTTTTTGGTCTCCAGGTTCAAAATAACAAAAATGACACAGATCTCTTGAGAACTGCATCATTCAGAGTCGGAAAATAGGATACCACATCTGAGAATTTCCCCTAGTACAGTGATGGTGAACCTTTTAGAGACCAAATGCCCAAACTGCAACCCAAAACCCACTTATGTATCGTCGGGTGCCCAGTGGGCATGGCCCATTGAGTGGGTGTGGCCAATTGGGTGGCCGTGGCTGCAGTGGTAACGGCAGAGTTGGGTGGGACTAAAAAGTTCAATCAATCAATTCCAACTTTGCGAGATCTTTTTTTTCCCCACGAGTTGAAATTGATTGATTGAATCTTTTTTTTTTTTTGCACACAGCCGCAGAGGCCTAAAGCTAAAAGGTTTTTATAAAACCCAGCTGAAGGCCTAGGACTGGGGTGACAGTGTGCATGCCCACAGAGAGGGCTCTGTGTGCCACCTGTGGCACGCGTGCCATTGGTTCGCCACCACGGTCCTAGTATCACCACAGTTTTTAGGGCTGTTGTTTTTTTTTAAAAATGACAACAATATAGTCTTAACGTATTAACTCTTTAAGGTAACTTTATGAAGATCCATTTGTAATTCAGAGAACTTTTGCAATGCTTTCACAGAAGGCATCATATTTTGTAAAAAAAAAAGAAGGAATTCCCATATTCCTATGCTTGTACAGATAACTTCATTTATTTCACTGCTTTCTGGCAATTAGACAAATTCTTCAATAGTCAGATGAGGTGGCTTTGTAGAGCTATGTTTTTTAAAGACTGCATGCCATTTGTCAAACAAAATTAATAAAAGCAATTACAATTAATAAAAGAAAAAGCAAAACAAAAGCAATTAAACAATGTGTCTTTTCAGAACAGCCTTGACTTTTCCATTTTCTACTGGGAATTAGCAATGTGATTTCAGGTATCTGTCTCATCTGAATCCAGCTTGTACATCTGGCAGTTTCTGCCCCATGGACTCAAAAATTAGCATATGCTATACATGCAAATGTTTGATTGCTTGAGCATTTTTTTTACCTCTTGTTTTGCATTGGAATAGTACATTGATCTTTCCAGTCCCTTAGTCATTCCTGTGTTTTTAATATCTGCTTGCAAACTACATTAGCACTTGGCAAACTACAATTCATTAGTCAAATCTGGCTGGTTTATATACCACCCATGAGCTAAGAGTGAATAGGCAGGTGAGTGGCAGATTGACAGATTTGAGCCTCAGTCAAGCTCCTGGCCTGAGGGGCAGGAGAAAAGGGCAGGGGTTGGGCATCCAGCAATGGCAGCAGTGGAAGCCTATCAGCAGCCTTTAGGCTAATTTGCCAGTGCTATTTAATGACTGCCACGTTCCTGGATCTACAGACTTGCCAGCTGTGCCCATAGAGGCAGAGGAGTGTGTTCCCTGTCCCTTTACAGAAAAAAATTTCCTGACACCTAAAGTGCATGCATCACTTAATAGAATAGAATGGAATGGAATGGAAAGAATGGAGCTGGAAGGGACCTTGGAGGTCTTCTAGCCCAGCCCCCTGCTCAAACAGGAGAACCTATACCATCTCAGACATGTGATTGTCCAGTCTCTTCTTAAAAATCTCCAGTGATGGAGTGCCCATGATTTCTGTGGGTAAGCTGTTCCACTGGTTGATTGTCCTCACTGTCAGGAAGTTTCTCCTTAATTCCAGGTTGCTTCTCTCCACCCATTGTTTCTCGTCCTTCCCTCTGGTTAACAACCTGGCCCCCTCTGCCTTGTGGCAGCCCCTCAGATACTGGAACACTGCTATCGTGTCTCCCCTATTTCTTCTTTCCTTAAGACTAGCCAAGCCCAAGACCTGCAACCCTTCTTCATATGTTTTAGTCTCCAGCATCTTCATTGCTCTTCTCTGAATTTTTTCCAAACTCTCAACGTCTTTTTTGTGATATGGTGACCAAAATTGGCTGCAGTATTCCAGGTGTGGTCTTACTTAGTTGGGTCATCTTGTAAGACTTTAAACAGTTCTACTAGTTTCATCAAAGATTGCAATTTCATTGTTTTGCAATATCTTCTAAAACCCATTGAGCCCTTTCCAGAATGATTGGCTCTAGTTGAACCATCCATATGTACACTCAATTCTGAGAACCTTTTTTCTTCTCTGGTTCTTCCCTATATTAATGCTAATTTTATTTGTAGCATCTTTTCCCAGTGGATCTTTGTGTTCTTTGTTTTTTTATTGCACCAATCTTTTTACAAATGCTTTCTTTGATTTCTGCAATTCTCTTAAATAAAACTCTTCTCCTTCCCATTTAATTGCTATCATCAATTTCATTGTTTTGCTAATTAAGATATAATCCCATGCATCTTCTTATAATCTACTCATCTTTTATTTGGGCGATTCTCTTCTATCTTTATTGCCTTTTGCCTTACATCTTATCATATCAACATATCAACAGCATATCAACAGAGAACCATTTTGCTCTTTTGTGTTTGAGATATTTCTGTGCACTTCATCTTTAATTATTTCAAAACTTTCAGTCCAGAATTCTTCAGGCACTCTTTATCAGGTCTAACCTACTACACCTAATCTGTATCTTTACTATATAACCATGTGAACTATTGTTAAGACTCTATCTGATTATTTTGTTTTCTCTAATATAACTGTATTTTTGGAATAAGGAGCTCATGATCATCTGATTTTCTGTTTGCCAAGAGAATAGAACTTCATTTTTGTTTGCAGAATATATCTTCAGTTTGCTCTGAGCATTGTCCAGCTGGTGATGTCCATATATAATTTTTGCTATAAACATTGAATTTTCTTTGATACATACATCTGTTCGACTGCATTTTGCTTTGATTTGTACCACAAAACTCTTCTCCTATTATTCCACATGACTTGAACATTTCTGTCTACCTGTACGTCTATCTGTTTATTATTTAGTTAGTTAACTAGTTACAGTAGTTATATCACAACTTTATTATTTTTATAAACAACTCAAAATGGCAAACATATCCAGTACTCCTTTCTCCTCCTATTTTCCCCACAACAACAACGTTGTGAGGTGGGTTGGGCTGACAAAGAATGGCTGGTCCAAAGTCACCCAGCTAGCTTTCATGCCTAAGGCAGGATTAAAATGCTACAATCTCTTAGTTTATACCGTGGTGCTTTATTTTATGTATCCATAGAATGTTCAACTTCCATTTCATCTGCATCAATCTGCATTTACTCGAATAATTGCAATATCAATTGCCTTGTCTTGGACTTGAGTTGAGGTAATTTTGTCATATTTTGAGTTCTATCCAAACACTGTTTTTTTTTTTTTGTAATGCAGTTTCTAAAGATATTTAAAACTTGTATATATTCCAGAAAAATTGTGTACAAAAGGGCATATAATAGAGAAAATGGTTTCTAAAAATGCATATATATTAAAAGAAATGTGAAGAAAAGTACAGAACATTTTCTATACAGGCTTTTTTACAATATATTCATAAAAGGTTGAGACAATGGGACAATATCTGAGAAAAACTGAAAAAGATTGTGTGGAGCAGAACGGATTTAGCAGCCCTTCCGTTTCACAAAAATATATTTGTACTAATTTAGATTACTTTTCTTGATCTGTGGGCCAATTTACTGTCATGAAAAATGGTACAATACAAAAAGAACCACAGTTCTTCTTAGTATGCTCTCTATTTTTTAGTATGTAAAGGATTAAAGAGTAAAGTTTCTTTCAAGTTGAGCCTGAGGCTTTGTGACATCATGTCTAGCTTGACATAATTTCTTGACAACCGTATAAAAGTGGTTTACAACTACCTTCTTCCAGTTTCCTCCTCCCTCCCTTGTTCATAGCATTAGTATTACCCGAATTATCCCATCCAAATTCTAACTGGATCAAACACAGCTTAGCTTCCAAACCCTGGCAAGACTAACCAGATACTGCCACCTGCTGAGACTATGTGTAGCAGTGCAATTTAAAACCTGTAACTAAATAGGAGAGAACTGACTTCTCAGATCGGTCAAAATACCTACATGAAACAAATTGACCTTGAATTGTGAATGGTTTCCTTTATGTGAATATATGTGGAGGTTGCTATCTGGGAAACGCAGATAGAAAAAAAAGAAAAGAAAAAAAAAGAATTAAGCTGATTAAGGTAATATTGCATGAGCATCAGTGCAATACAATGTATGTCTGTTGTTTAAGCCGGCCTGGCCTGATGGGGATATGTCGGGGTTTTAATGGGGATTTTTAATGGGGATTTTTATATTGTATATTGTTACCGACTGTTTTAGCTGGGCTACTATTTAATTCTTTTTTAATTTTTGTATGTTGTATTTTTTATGTATGCCCTGTTCACCGCCCTGAGTCCTTCGGGAGAAGGGTGGTATACAAATACAATAAAACTAAACTAAAACTAAAACCCCAAATATTAATTTGTGAAGGTACTCTGGGACAAGCCTTAGGGTACACGCCAACACATACATGCCAACAACAACAAAGCAAACAAAAGAAAAAATAAAAGGAAAGGGTCCACTAGCTGTAAAAATGAGACCTGCCATGTAAACGAATACAAATGAAGCCGCTGCAGGAGAAGGGGTGATCTAATAGCAAACACATTTGTCAAACGTGAAGGAGGGAAGCAGACAGAAGCCAGGAAATTAAAATATATCCAGTAGATAAAGAAAAAGAAACTGTTATCCTTGAAATGGGTTCTGGCAATGGAGTTCTAAAAGAGAATGCTTTCGAGCAGCCATCCATGAGAGATTAAATTGTGAAAGCTGCAATTTTATATTTTGGGTCTGCGCTGTGTGGTCCCAATGGAAATAGCTTGTCTCTCCCACCCACCCCTTATCGTTTTGCCTCCTGTTTATGTCTTGCTTTTCTTACAGGGGCAATCATACAAAGTGAAAAGCTTGTAGATAGATCAGCATAAGAAAAGCAGACATAACACAAAAAGGAGAACGTTGATCTAAATATACAAGATTTAAGAATACGCAAAAAAAAGGTGTTTAAAAAAAAATGTAAAGGAGTCCCTGCAGATTTTACTCTGCTTGTCCTTGCTGACCAGAAGAGATGATGCTCGTCTCCATTTCACGGTTACTGAGCCAGTGCTGTCCAAAGACATTCCAGCATGACATCATGGAGCACTGTTGCCTTCCCACCAAAGTGGTACCTATTTGTTTACTCGCATTTCCATGCTTTTGAGCTCCTAGATTGGCAGAGGTGAGGACAGGAGCTTACCTTGTCATGTGGCTTTCAGGTCTCGAAACTGGGCTGCCAGTTTTCCAGCCAACAAGCCCAGCATCTTAACCGCATGTAATAACAACAATCAGAATAGTGCTGGAAGGGACCTTGGAGGTCTTCTAGTCCAGCCCCCTGCTCAAGCAGGAGACCCTATATCATTTCAGACAAGTGGCTGTCCATTCTCTTCTTTAAAAACTTAAGTGATGAAGCACCTACAACGTCTGTATATATTTCTGTATGCATTACATATAGGTGTATCGGAGCGTATGGGACTGATTAACTTTCCCTGCAAAAGCCAATAAAATAAGCTTTATAGTGGAACTTACCCAAAAATGATACTTATGGTTTTAATGTTAGCTAATGAACAACCATAAAAGATGGAAATATGCATACAGTTCATTAGATAGGGATAGGCAAATGGTATTTTGAACAATTATAATTGTGCTTATCATTGGATGTGTGAGGGATGTAGTGAGGGGGCAGACTCCCAGGAGGGAGGGCCACATTCCAGAGGAGTAAGAGGCAACTTAGCCCAGAAATTTTGTGTGAAAGAAAGAGGGTGAAGACAGCCCCTTCCTAATAGCTCACATATTGTAGGTATAGATAGTAGATCTTCATTTTGGCAACATTTTGTCTATAGGTGTGAAACAATAAAGAATTCTATTGGTTATCTTAAAGATTATATTATTTGCTGTTTGTATGTACACTGAGAGCTTATGCACCAGAAATTCCGTGTGTGTCCAATCACACTTGGCTGATAAAAAAAAATATTCTAATATTCTAATAAAGAATTCAGCTTGGAAGAATTGCCACATGGCATTCTTGGTTTTGGATATGGTATCACATGCTGATGAGAGACTGCCCAAGCACGAAGAAGCTGTGTTTTTCACTTGCATCTTAAAAAAATATATATATACTGAAGTAGCCGAAGGACCACTCGGGACGACAGGCTAGTTAACAACAGGTTTATTAGAAGTAAGGCAAACATAGAATAACTAGTTCGGCTTTTATAGCCGGCAGCTGGTAGCGAGGACCAATCGGAGGTGTTTCTTTTGGCGCCGTGTCAGGCAGGGACCAATCCGCGTTGTCTTCTGTTGACAGCTCCGGCTTCCGCGTGGTTTGGTGTTTGACAGCCGCGAGCTGTCAGAGGTTGCGCCTGCGCTGTGCGGTGGACGCTTTGACAGCTCAGGCTTCCTCATGGTCCGGAGTTTGACAGCCGCGAGCTGTCAGTGGTGGCGCCTGCGCTGTACGGAGAACTTTGACAGCTGTCAAAGTTCCCGCGTGTTTTCCTGTCAGATGGCTTTATGTTTATACACTTTGATGATGCAGTCTTATTTGTATTGTTAACATATATACACAACAATTAACGGATTGTTTACATATATAACACACCCCTTACCCCTCCCCTGGTGCATTTCTTTCCTCTTGGATGTTTGAACCTGCCCACTGATAGTCTTTTAGGTAGGTGGGGGGTTTTCGATTTCTGGTTGAGCGGCGAAGGGGGGGAGGGTGTTCTGGTTCTGGTTCTTCATTTTGGTGTTCCTGTTCCTGGTTTGGGATAGGTATCATTTCCGGCGGGGGTTGTATGTCGGCACTGGTTGGTCGCTCAGAATTGTATGGTGGTTGTCTGGGTCTGAGCTGGTCAATATGGCGGCGTATGTTGCCGTGTGCCTGCGTAGCTATAAGGTATGAGATAGGCCCTGTTTGTTTTATTACTGTCCCTTGGACCCACTTGTTTTTATCTGAGTATGATCGTGCCCAAATCAATTGACCAGGGTTAAGTGTGCGGGCGGGGTGGGGGTGCTGTTTTTCTTCCGGGTATGTGTCAGGGTGCAGTCTGTCGAGACGTGTGATTAGCCTCCTCCCCCATCTTAATTCCGCCGGAGATTTGCCGGTTGTAGTGCATGGAGTTGTGTGTTGTGATAAGAGGAACTGGCTGAGTCGCCTCTGCCAATTTCCTCTAACGAATTTTTTCAACGCTTCTTTTGTGTATCGCACCATAATTTCAGCCATTCCGTTCGACGATGGGTGAAACGGCGCCGACGTGACCAGCCTAATACAATTCTTCATAGCGAAGATCTGAAATTCACGAGAGGTGAATTGAGGTCCGTTGTCGGAAACTATGGTGTCAGGTAGGCCGTGTGTAGCGAATATTTTTCGTAAGGCTTGAATAGTGGTTTCGGATGTTGTTTTTCTAAGGGGTGTGATTTCCAGCCATTTTGAATAGCTGTCCACTACAATTAAGAAACTTTGGCCCTGGGTAGGTCCTGCAAAATCTATATGTATACGTGACCAAGGGTTCCTTGTAGCCTCCCATTTATGGATTGGTGCTTGGGGTGGTTCATTTCTGGTCTCTTGACAGGTATAACACCCACCCACATACTTTTCTATTTGTTTATCTATGCCTGGCCACCACACATAACTTCTAGCCATTGCCTTCATTTTTACAATTCCCGGGTGTCCTTCATGTAAAATGTGTAATGTTTGGTCTATGTTTTTCTCTGGTATGATGACCCTATTTCCCCACAGCAGGCATCCTCTATGTGTTGAGATCTCATTTTTTCTGTTATAATAAGGTTGGAATTGGGGTTGTGGGTTTTGAGCTGGCCACCCTGTTGTGGCCCACTTGAGGACTCTGGCGAGTATCTTATCTTTGGCTGAATTGTTAGCTATAATGTTTGCAGTCAGGGGGCATTCTGGAAGTTGGGAGATTGCTAAAATCTGGCTGGCTGGGGCTGGGTCTGAGTCTCTGGTTTGTATGGGCAGTCTGCTGAGGCAGTCAGCATGTCCCAATTCCTTACCTGGTTTATGTATTAACTGATAGGAATAGGCTGCTAAGAATGTTGACCATCTTAAAATTCTCGGTGAGAGAATTTGTGGAGTAGTTTTATTCCAAGTGAATATGCCTAGCAGGGGTTTGTGATCCGTAAATATAGTAAATGGTCTTCCATACAGGTAATCGTGAAATTTTTTGACCCCTGCTACTATCGCTAGGGCTTCCCTGTCAATTTGTGCATAGTTTCTTTCAGCTTTGGTCAGAGTGTGTGAATAGAAGGCTATGGGTCTTTGTGTACCGTCCTTGAATAGGTGACTTAAGACAGCCCCGATTCCGTAGGGCGAGGCATCGCAAGCGATGCATATTGGGGTGTCCTCTCTGAAAAGGGTGATAGTTGAACTGTGGCAGATAATCTTTTTTAACGATTGGAAGCTATTCTCATGTTCTTTGGTCCAGGACCAAGTTGTACCCTTGTCTAGGAGCCTGTGCAGAGGCTCCGCAATAGTGGCTTTATGGGGAATGAAGGCGTGGTAAAAGTTTAACAGTCCTAGAAAGGATTGAAGCTCTTGCTTATTCCTAGGGCTGGGTGCGGTCTGGATAGCCTGAAGTTTTTCAGAGGTGGGGTGGATGCCCTGGCTGTCTATTTTGTACCCTAGGAATTCCGTGGATGTGACTCCAATAGAGCACTTTTCCCGCTTAAGTTTGAGGCCGGCTTCTCTGAGCCGGCTCAGCACAGCTGACAGCCTGTCAGCTAAGTTCGCTTCGTTTTCTCCGGCGATGAGAACATCGTCGAAATAGGGGCAGACCCCGGGTATTCCTTTCAGGGTCTTCTCCATGATACCCTGAAATATACCCGGGGCCGCCGATATGCCAAATTGGAGCCTCTTTACCTTAAAGGCACCGCGGTGGGTGACAATTGTCTGGGCCTCCGCGGTGTCATCAGTGACAGGCAGTTGCAAATACGCCTGCGTGAGGTCAAGCTTGGCGAAAAGGGCGCCAGAGCGGATGGAAGCAAATACGTCCCTTACCGCTGGCACTGGGTAAGCATGGGGGCTGAGGGCTAGGTTGACTGTCGCCTTATAATCAGCGCACACTCTCACTTCACCATTAGGTTTGATTGGGGTGACAATAGGGGTCTCCCAGGTTCCCCCTTCTGTTGGCTCAAGCACCCCTAGTCCTACGAGGCGATCAAGTTCGTTTTCAATTTTTTCTTTGAGGGCAAAGGGTACCCTCCTGGCTCTTATTTTAATTGGTTGGATTGCTGGGTTTAACTGCAAGGAAATGGGGGGACCCGTATATTTTCCTAAAGTGCCATCGAAAACGTCGGCGTACTTATCGCAAACGGCTTCTAGGCTGGGTGCTTGAATGGTGTTAACCCCCGTTAGGGCGATGCCTAGTGCACTGAACCAGTTTAGCCCTATCAAGTTGGTACGGTTCCCTGGCGTGACTAAAACCTCCAGGGGACCTTTGAACCCCTTGTACTGCACCACGACCTTGGCTTTTCCTTCCAATGGAATGGGGGTTTTCTGGAAGTCCGCTAGGTGTACCTGAGTTTGTTTCAGAGGAATTTGTCCTCGGCCTTTCTGACAGATCTCCTGATAGGTTGTCAGCGAAATTAAGGAGACTGCTGACCCTGAATCTACTTCCATGTGGCAAGGCACCCCCTGAATTTTGACCCAAACCTTAACCTTGGAGCTTATGCTGTTTACCCTGTCTATTGTCCCTACCAGGGGCCCTGGTGGGGTTTCCCTGCTGGCCTGGGCAGCCGGCCTACCTGGGGAATTTGCCTCCACCTCATTGATGTTGTCCCGGCCCTTGCTGCGGCACACCGGCTTGATGTGACCAGTCTTCCCGCAGTTGTGGCATTTCGCGTTCCTAAAACGGCAGCTTCCTCGGGCATGGTTGCCCCCGCAGCTGGCACAGGCGGCTCGTTGCTCGTAACGCGGTGGTGGCGGTGGGGGTTTCCTGGACCCACGGCGGTCCGACGTGTTGCCTCTCCTCGGCTGCCGGTGCTCCATTCTGCGCTGTAGGGCTTCTCCATCGGTGAAGTCCACCGACTCTCCGCTATCGCTGAAGGTCGCGCTTTCTTGGTAGACGGTCGCAGGGGTCTCTGGGGTCGTGTTTGTCGGCTTCTTCTTGTGGCTGTGTTCGTATGCCATGATCTCTCTGGTCAGCTCTGCCAGGTTCATGTCAGGTTTGGACGTCAGTTTCTTCTGTAGCCTCTCGTCCCTCAGACCGATCACCACCTGGTCTCTGATGCGGTCTTCCAGGTCGGGGAAACAGCAGTTCCGTGCGGCATGTCTGACCCCAGCGATGAACTCGTTGGCGGGCTCGTCCTGCCGTTGTTTCTTTTGTGCGAATTGCACCCGCCAGTACAGTTCTGAACGAGCCGGCATGTAGTACTTGTTCAGCTGGTCCACTAGGTCCGCGTAGGAGACTTCAGTGATGGGCACCGGGCTGAACAAGCCGACGGCTGCATCATACACCGGGGGTCCGCTGATGTACAGCAGAGCTGCGGCCTTTGCTCGGTCGTCAGTGATTTTACTGACGAGGAGGAATCCCTCGACTTGGCCAAGGTGTGATTGCCATCTTTCGGGATGGCGGGTATCAAACTCCCTCACACGGCCGAAGTTTGCCATGTCGTCCGGTCCTGGGTTGCTCCGCTGGAAGTTAAAACTTCCGTGACAGCTCTTGCTGGGAACTCTCTTCCACGGCCGTGACTTCAGCTCCGAAGCAATCCCACCCTCGTCGCCAGTGAAGTAGCCGAAGGACCACTCGGGACGACAGGCTAGTTAACAACAGGTTTATTAGAAGTAAGGCAAACATAGAATAACTAGTTCGGCTTTTATAGCCGGCAGCTGGTAGCGAGGACCAATCGGAGGTGTTTCTTTTGGCGCCGTGTCAGGCAGGGACCAATCCGCGTTGTCTTCTGTTGACAGCTCCGGCTTCCGCGTGGTTTGGTGTTTGACAGCCGCGAGCTGTCAGAGGTTGCGCCTGCGCTGTGCGGTGGACGCTTTGACAGCTCAGGCTTCCTCATGGTCCGGAGTTTGACAGCCGCGAGCTGTCAGTGGTGGCGCCTGCGCTGTACGGAGAACTTTGACAGCTGTCAAAGTTCCCGCGTGTTTTCCTGTCAGATGGCTTTATGTTTATACACTTTGATGATGCAGTCTTATTTGTATTGTTAACATATATACACAACAATTAACGGATTGTTTACATATATAACACATATACGGTATTTCCTCCCTTAGAGAATGCTTTCCATCCATTCCAGTATGACCATTAATGGAAATCATAGTTGGGTCCTTACTGTGGGTCCTAAAATATATTTTATTATTGCCATGACTACTTAGTTGCTCATTCTTGTCACTATCTTCACCTATGACTTGTATCTCTAGAAAGAATTATTTATTTATTTATTTTAATTCCATTTATATCCCGCCCTTCTCCGAAGACTCAGGGCGGCTTACAAGCTTAGCAGTAGCCTTCATTCTATGTATATGCCTGCTTATTAGGGCTTTCACACACACCCCAAGCGGCATTATTACAAAGTCAGCTTAATTGCCCCCAACAATCTGGGTCCTCATTTTACCTACCTCGGAAGGATGGAAGGCTGAGTCAACCTTGAGCCTGGTGGGATGCGAACCTGCACTAATTGCAGGCAGCTGGTGTTACTTAAGGAGGCATTAGCCCACTGCGCCACCAAGGCTCTTTTAGAATTAGAAAGGTGACTGGGACATTCATGACAGTGAGAAAGAGAAACAGCTCTTGTTTGCCTATACTTTGGTGCCAGTCAATAGTAAGACATCGGTCATAGCTAAGTACTTTGCCTTCACACATATGCTTCCTCATGAACTAGAAACATGGAACTGTATGTTTATACAAGAGTCTTTGTAGAGATTTAGGGTACAGAGGGACTTAAATGTGGCGCCAACCCACCCACCTCATGTGCTGTGTTTATAAAAAGCCACTTTAATACACCCCATTGTATAAATTATGTAAAAGAAAAAGAACTGAGAAAATTCTTGGTCACAACCAAGAGGATTTGCAAAAAAAAGCATTTGCCTGGTAAAAGGACCTTTTATTGCCCTCAGGTATTGGAACTTGAATGTATGAATGAGGCTTAAATCAACTATGGAGACATAGCAGTCCTCTAGGATCTGTATCCAAAGATCTGTACCATTTGTTTTATGTCCCTAAGGAAGTTTCACATTTGTACTTCTCAAATTAGAGTCTGAAGCAAAGCTTTTGTACAATGGAGAGCTTGACAAGTAGGTTATGAAATGCCAGAAGATGTTTACCATTCAAAGGAGAAAGTGAAAACTTTCAGAGCACAAGTCCAGGTAAGTAGTTATTTGGATCTTTGCCTAGATTGCTAAACAAATCGAAATGTATGTTTATAACCACTTAAAGGCAGATCTGTTGCTAGGAAACTTAAAGAGATAATGTTTTAAAATCAAGTATAAGACAGATGCTAAAGTAGCTAAAATGGTACTATTTTGATTTCTTTGAGATAAACCATACTAGCATGGTATTTGTTAGTATCAATGCATTTGTTGGTAATATTTTTTTTGGTTGTGACAAAATAGTAATTATAATTAGTCCACACACTGCACGGAGGTGATTCCCTAACTTTTATATAGCACCTCCTGCGAGTCCCTTGGACTGCAGGGCATTCAAACCGGTCAGTCCTAAAGGAGATCAACCCTGACTGCTCTTTAGAAGGCCAGATCCTGAAGCTAAAACTCAAATACTTTGGCCACCTAATGAGAAGGAAGGACTCACTGGAGAAGAGCCTAATGCTGGGAAAGATTGAGGGCAAGAGAAGAAGTGGACGACAGAGAATGAGGTGGCTGGATGGAGTCACTGAAGCAGTAGGCGTGAGCTTAAATGGACTCCAGAAGATGGTAGAGGACAGGAAGGCCTGGAGGAACATAGTCCATGGGGTCACAATGGGTTGGACACGACTTCGCAACTAACAACAACAACAAATTATTGTTTTAAACACTAATACAACTTATTCATCTATAGCCTTCTTCGCAACTCACAGCCCTCCGCCAGGCCCTTCTACCACTATCTCTGACTGAGGAGGGCATGTTGGCCTCTAGGACAGCACAGCATAGCTTTGTCCTGTCAGTTTAATCAGATAAATAAATATGTCATGCTAAAATTGAGAACTTTAGACCCTTCTCTCTCTCTCTCTCTCTCTCTCTCTCTCTCTCTCTCTCTCTCTCTCTCTCTCTCTCTCTCTCTCTCTCTCTCTCTCTCTCTCTCTCTCTCTCTCTCTCTCTCTGTCTGTCTCTCTCTCTCTCTGCCTATTCCAAGATATTAGATTAAGTTATAAGAGGAAAGTTTATTATCCACTAAAAACAAAGGCGAATAGAAGTTCGGTCAAATCTTTCCCACATCCACCTATCCATAATTTGAGCAGAAATTATAAATATTTGCTGACTGTCCTTGTTATCTGCAGTCTTATTCTCCAGCATTTTTGCATCTGCAGTTAACCAAGAAAAAACAGACATTGAGATAAACATACATGTTTTGAGGCATATGCTCAGGCTCAAGAAGCAAAGAAAGACGTGCTATGATTATTCTAAGCAGATTTCTTTATTGCTCCCACCTATAGACAGAAATCTTGCCAACGTAATACAGATTACTTGTACCCCGAAACATATTCTATGAGAACTTGTAGGGAGGATCCGTCTTCACCTTCTTTCTCTCTCACAAACTACCCAAACTATGATGCCTTTTGTTTATCTAGAATGCATTTCCTCCCTTCTGGGAATCCAGACAACATTCCCTCCCACAGACAGAGTATTGGCCTTGTTTATTATTACTTTAAGTATGTGTAAAAAGTTAAATGTATAATATACATTTTGAAGGGTTATATTCAAGAATCTGAATGATGCACTTGATTTTTCTTTGCTTTGCTCTTTTGTGATGGCTGTTGCTGGGTCAGACCAGTCATGAGACATTCATGTCTGCACTATTCCGGCAGACAGGAAGAATGTAACTATCAGCAGTGCTGCAACTGGAAGCATCAAAAACAAAGAGAGTATCCCAATTTCTAGGACAACATGGACACTAACTTCCAGTTGTCAAGAAATAGTGAAAGAGCTAGGGCATGAGTGGGGTGACTCGCAACATTGAGAACCAGGTGAGTCACTCTGATAAGAAAACCAAGCACTAACCAGGGGTCTTCAAACTTGGCCCTTTTATGACTTGTGGACTTCAACTCCCAGAATTCCTCAGCCAGTGTGCGTGGCTGAGGAATTTTGGGAGTTGAGGTCCACAAGTCATAAAAGGGCCAAGTTTGAAGACCCCTGCACTACACTGAAGCCAAGTGGAACTTTGTAGCTGACTTGATTCAGCAACTTGATCCACCATGTCCAAGTTCCCCAGGCATCAAGCTTGGTAGATGTTTGAATGGATTCTCCTGTAGATCAAGATCACATGAAGTGTTATTACCACTTTATAAGACCACACTTGGGATATTGCATCCAATTTTGGTTGCCACAATATAAAAAAGATGTTGCAACTCTAGAAAGAGTGTCGAGGGGAGCAAGATTAGGGGACTGAAGAACGGTTGCAGGAAATGGGTATGGCTAGTTTAATGAAAAGAAGGGGTAGGGTGACATGATAGCAGTCTTCCAGTATTGTGGGGGGGGGGTGCCACCAAGAAGAGGCAAAGCATCTGAAAGCAGGACAAGAAGCAATGGATGGAAGACCTATCAAGGAGAGAACCAACCTAGAACTAAGGAGAAATTTCCTAACAGTTAGAACAATTAATCAGTGGAACAACCTGCCTCCAGAAGTTATGGGTGCTCCAATACTGGAGGTTTTTAAGAAGAGACTGGACAACATCTGAAATGATATAGGGTTTCCTCCTTGAGCATGGGGGTTGGACTAGAAGACCTCCAAGGTCCTTTCCAACTATGTTATTCTGTTAGTGGTGGGTGAAGTGGTATCTTTCGAGGTATTTCTGAACATTCCACTTTTCTTTTACTTGTCACTGATTATTGTTCCTTATTATTTTTGTTGTGCTTTTAGTTTGTGAAGCATGCAGAGTTATCTGGAAGTTGAGCAGCCTAGAAAGATGACAAATTAAACTAAATTAACATATAATTGTCAAAGGCACCTTCCGTTTCAATGGGGTTGGGTTTTTTTCTTGCTTTTCAATTTAAGCTTGCCTATGAAAATAAAAAACTGCATTATAAAAATGCAGCAGGCAACCACATTTGTCTCTCTATTTTGTTAAGCATAATATATGTGAATTTGTGTAAAATAGCTGAACGCTGGGAAACAACATGAACATTAAAATATTGCTTGTATTTCCACCTCTAATAAGGGAAAAATCTTGTTCAAATGCATAAAGATGTACAATGTTACCTTACATTCAGATCTTTGCTAAGAAATTTAAATTGGCCATTGCAATACTATAATGATGAGACATTAAAATTTCATACAAGGATGTAGTTGTTTAGATTATAAGTGATTCCCTATTTATTTTCCTCCTTTTGTTATCACCCTCACATGTGAAAGAAAACAAATAGAGGCCATTTATTACAGCAAGCTTTTCTCTTTCTTTCAATTTAATAATAAAGGTCCTCTTTTAAAAAAATAAAAATGAAAGTTTGTGTAGTGGGAGTAAATCAGATCCAGGCCCTGTATTTATCCCAAAAGATGACAACCTGTTATTTATCCCAAAAGATGACAACCTGTTTCATTCCTCAAGGGATGATTAGATGGAAAAGCAATCTCATCTGACTCCATTATGGTATTCTCACAAGCCTCAAGTAAGCTGCCTGTTTTAAAGGTAAATATGTATAGCAACAGCAAAGAAGGAAAAAAGCAAGCAATATTTCTATCACCTGCAAAGGATTTCAGGCTAAACTTAAGCCTTACCTTTTGTCTTAGGAATAGTATAGGTGACACAGACTAGGGAAGAATGTGCAAAAGATTGTGTTATCCCAAAAATGCTTTTCACGAGGCAACTGGACTGTCTTGTTTTTCTTTGAAGTCATTTCACTTCTCATCCAAGAAGCTTCTTCAGCTCTGAACTGAATCTGAAGAAGCTTCTCGGATGAGAAGCGAAACGTCTTCAAAGAAAAGCAAGAAAATCCAGTTACCTCGCAAAAAAGCATCTTTTGGATAAATATGACCTGGATGACTGAGAATCTTCATTGACAAAAGATTGTGTTACTCAATTGTTTAGAGCATAGTACATAATCCTGTTTATTGTGCTTCAATATCAAGCTCAAAGTGAAGTTTTGGCATACAAAATTTCCTCCCTCCATCTTTCATTTCACTTCATTTTGAAGTCTTGATGCACTTGGCAGTCCAGATTAAACAAGATACTTGTGAAAGTCATGAATCAAAGGCCTAAGCTCTGCAGAGGTCTGTAAGCAATGACATTTACAGTATTGACATCATTCTTTGGAGTTATCATTCCCATCCACCGTTATTGCTTTAATGGTGCAGAATAGAGGAATGAACACCTAGTGTCTTACTTCCTATGTCTCTTCTGCTACTGTTATATACATAAAATGGTGAAGGACTAACCTTATACTAATCTGGGAACAATTGTACCTGCTAATTAGTACAGCAATGTTTTTGGTGCTCTGGAAAGTTATTTGTGAATAGTTTGATTAATCATTCTACTGACTAATTGTTCTAACTATTCAGAAATTTCTCCTTAGTTCTAGGGTGGTTCTCTCCTTAATTAGTTTCCATCCATTGTTTCTTGTCCTGCCTTCAGGTGCTTTGGAGAATAGCTTGACTCCCTCTTCTTTGTGGCAGCCCCTGAGATATTGGAACACTGCTATCGTGTCACTCCTTCTCCTTCTTTTCATTAAAGTAGACATACCTAATTCCTGCAACTATTTTTTGTATATTTTAGCTCCAGTCCCTTAATCATCTTTTTTGCTCTTCTCTGCGCTCTTTCTAGTTTCTCAGCATCTTTTTTTATATAATGGAGACCAAAACTGGATGCAATATTCCAAATGTGCATTATAAAGTGGTATAATGCCTTGGTAAAGCAACACTTGGAATAGGAAAGTAGTTAGGTAGGTAGGTAGGTAGGTAGGTAGGTAGATAGGTGGGTGCGTGCGTGGATGGATAGATGGATGGATGGATAGATAGATAGATAGATAGATAGATAGATAGATAGATAGATAGATAGATAGATAGATAGATAGATAGATAGATAGATATTGAATAAAGTTATTAAAAACATCCTTCTGATCTTTTAACCTTTTGCTTATTGTTCATGCATGTGTCTTCCTTGCTGTTTTTGACTCCCTGTGGTCCTATTTTGCCAGGTTTTTTATTTTTTGCAGTATTTAATAAACTTTATTTTTTTGCTAGCTAAACTGAGTGGCATGTGTACTTGCTCTGATCCAGATATAGGAATTGAGTGGGAGTGTACAGGATGGAACTAAACTGGAAATTACCCAGGATACTCCCCTGTGCCTCAAAGGACCTGTACCTGCCATGAATCTATAAATACATCCTTCAGCAGTGCTCAAGGTATATATGAAATGAACAGAGCTGAAGCTGAAAAACTGTTTGTGTCCCAACTCACTCGATTCACAGGGGCGGTTTCTATTTGCTGATAAATCATGAACATCATTTTTGTTCTTTTTATTTTTGTATTTTTAATTAAACAGACAAAAAGATGGAAAAAAGGAAATAGAAAAAAGGAAAGCTTAGTGTATGCATTGAGGATTGACTTCATCTTTATAGAAAGTTTTACACAGCAATATCAAATTTCTTTTTAAGTGTAAGCAACTCAATTATAAGTTGCAAGGAACATCAGATCTTCAATGCGTTGAGAAATTGAGGCCATTTTCTTATCTTTGCAGTGGTTGAAGGACAAATACTTTACTAATTAGAAGGGCAGATAGAATTCATTTTGGTTGCCCAGCCACCCATTCCTCACTAATGAGTATGTACTTCAAAAGAAGATGGATATCCAAAAATATTAAACAATGTCTGAAAGTCAAATGAATATGTGTAATGACTGCTTCCCCAAAATATAACAGTTTTAATGAAGCATTATAGTCTTTTCCTTAAAAAAGTGGTATCCAATAAGTCTAAGCTATTGTTTTTTGTTTGTGTTGGTGCTAAATAAGTTGATGTCTAACACCTACTGAATTTTTTGACACAGATAGTAAAACAATTTCCTATTGTTTAGAGAAAATTAAGTATCTCCACTTTTTTATTTCACTCAGTCTTTAACATTTGCATATCAAAATCATATTAAAGTAAAATGTATTTTTAAAGGCTATTTATGGCTATTTTTGTCTTCTAATATTTGTTCTGTCTTATAATAATTTAGGTCTCTCTGAAGCTGATCATTGCCTGACATTAATTTCTTTTCATTTTGGCAATTCTCTTATTTAAAAAAAAAGGAATAGTGTGAATTCCCACAATTGCCAGAGTTAAGTTTCATCTTTCTTGCTAAAATAATTAGAATTTAAGCTTTGGGACAGTCATTTGATAGCAGATTTTTAATTTTAATTCCTGGACTAAGTTTCTGAAATTTTGGTGGGTGTAACATTGACTCAGTCCCTCTTCTTCTAGTAGAACCAGTGTTGTGTAGTAGTTAAGATGTGGGAGATTTCTAAGTTCACCTTTAACCATAGAAGGCCTCCAGGTCTTCAACCTGAATGACTCCAGGCCAGTAAATTTCCCTCACTCCAACTTACATCAAAAAACAAGACAAAAGAATGCTATTATGTATATTATGTTTAACCCTAAGGAAGAACTCTAAAGAAGAGACATAAATTTCAAAATTTGGCAAAGATCAGGAAGGTAAAAAATAGAACTTTGCATGGAAGGTACAATAGAGTCTAAAGCCTTTGAATGTACCATAAATTTCCAAGGGGAAAAATGGATGGCATCTTTGTTCAAGAAACAACCAAATTCGCATTCTGTTCTTCAGGTTTTAAATACCTCAACTTCTTGAATTTTCTTATTTTTGAGGGGGAAGGGGAATCTGCCATATGTTGAGTTCTGATCCAGACTAATAATATTATTTTCTTTCCTCATCTCTCACTTGCCAGGGCTAACTTTAAAATCTCTCTCTCAGTCTGTATCTATCCTTCCTCTCTTTTATATTTATTTATTTATTTATTTATTTATTTATTTATTTATTTATTTATTTATTTATTTATTTATTTATTTATTTATTTATTTATTTATTTAGATTTATATACCGCCCTTTCCCGAAGGACTCAGGGCGGTTTACAGGGTATTTAAAAACCAAACCAATACAAAATACAAAAGTTAAAAAACAATTAAAAAAGATTAAATTATCCCTAAAAATAAAAACCCCAGTTAAAAATTCTCAGCCTGGGTCAGAGAGCTCAAAGAGCCAGGTCTTCAGGTCCTGGCGGAATGAATGAAGGTCAGGGGCGGTCCTCAGCTCCACGGGCAGCTGGTTCCAGAGGGCAGGCGCACCCACAGAGAAGAGTCATGCAATGATTTTACTGAGAAATTTGTGTATAAATTATACTCATATACATTTATAATTTAAATGTTATAATTTTAAATTTAAAAATAAAAATAGAGAGAGGCAAGGATGATAAAAGACTGTTAACATGAGTTAAAAGGTGAAGGGAGGGCTCTCTGTTGCCTGTTGACTTTTTTCTTGTAGTTAATATATTGGAAAAAATGATTTTTTTTTTTATTATCCTTGATTTCTGTTGCAAGTCTTTGTTTGTTCTGAGCCTTTGCTTTCCTGACTTAATCTTTGCATGTTCTGGCTGTCTGCTGATAATCGGCCTTAGTTATGTGACCCTCTTTCCATTTTTTGTATTTGTCCTTTTTGCCTTTTGGAGTTAAAGAGCAGCTTATTTCCAAAGTTGATTGTAGAAGCAACAACTTGTAGGCCCTTCCTTAGAGAAGCTGAGAAGTTTGCTAAGGGATGGGGCACAACCAACCTTTATGAATTTATAGCATTTAAACACTTCTCACAGAGTGGGGATATCCACTGCTAAAGACACACTAAAGACGGCTTTTAGACCTGTTCTGCTCCTTTCTCAAAGACCCGCAGATGACCTTTTCTTGGAAGGAGAATATTAATGTTGCACCAAATTCTGCCTTGAACCTTTTCAAAGGTTTTCTCCCAGGCCCAAAGAGGCTTCCATCATTCTACTTTATTCTTAGGGTGCTCAAGGCATTCTTTCAAAATTCTGTAAGTTCTTTTTTTGAACTTTATTGCTTGAGGTGGAGGCTGCTGCTCAGCAACTGCTTTCAGTTCCACTTCTCTCCTCAGTCGGAAACTTTACTGGTTGTCTGCATTTCCAATGCGAAAAGGCCAAAGGGAAGCACCACCATCATGATGTCTTCTCTTGACCTGGGATGGAATGTATACAAAGAAAGCCAGGGAGGCTGCAGAGATGGTGGTACACTGAAAGAGAAGATTCGGAAAACATGCACACAGAGAACAAGGGTTCCTAGCCACGTTCAACCCATCCTTGAATAGGAGTCTAGGATTGCATTGATTGAAATCTATAGAAAGTCAACATTAGAGATATGCATCTGAATTATGATAACAACAGGAGATAAATTGTAGTATCATTCTTCAAATTGAATTACTGATCAGTTGATTTTCAAGTTCAAAGCTGTGAGCTAAGCATGTAGCTGTGATCAAGAGTGGAATGGAATGGAAGCTGTGAAGGCATTAAATGTTCATAGCAATCTTTGAATCCAAGTGAGACTAATTGAGATTGTACTAACTGTTGGGGTATCTTGAATATCTGTATGGAACAGTGCTACTTTCAGAATTCCAATAGAAAACAAACAAAACAAGATATGTGCATAGGAAGGATATAAATACTTGGTGACAAGTAGTGAAAGCTACATAAAACCAGAATCATAAATAGAAAGATCCAGATTTGGAAATATTACTGCATTTCTTTCACTCCTGGCAACAGAATTCATTGAACAAGTACACTGATTAGCCACAAATAGGATATCATCTATAGCACATATCACAAATGCAAACACAGCTTACCCAAATGGGGAGACACTCAAATGGTTAGCTCATAAACACCAATAAATTCTACCTTCATTATATGGGTACTAAGGAAATTAAAAAGACAAATCAATGGAGCTTGTCACACCCATATGGCAGAAATTTTTTAAATCTATATTCCTTGCTGTGAACATTATGTAAATTGAAAATTAGGAGCAAAATGGAAACAATACCATTCAATATGATTTGGCCATTTGTAAACAGATAACTTCAAGGAGCATATTTCAAGGAATTAATTGGGGCTGGGTGGGGAGGATCTCTCAAACAAGAGAATCCCATTATCTTTATAAGGGATTCTTTGGTGCTAAAGAATAGTTCCAAAATACTAAGATCCTTTAACAGAATAACAGAATTGGGAGTCTTTTAGTCCAACCCCCTTCCCAATCAGGAGACCCTATACATTTTAGACAAATAGTTGTCCAGTCCCTTCTTAAAAGCCTCCCACAACTTCTGAAAGCAAGTTGAAGAGGCAAGTTTGAGAAGGCCTTATAAGATATGTCAGGTGCAGAATAGGTACACTACTTCTTCACTAAACAAATTGTCAACAAGATATGAACAAGGGAGCAAGGATTATTCAGATTTCAAAAAGGTGCTTTAATTCACAAATGAGGGTTAAAGTAAAGAATCTTGGAAAAGGTAATAGGAAATTCCAGATTTTATTTCTTAGTGACCTCATTAAGGTGAACACTTTAAATATCTTCTTCCAGGACTTTTTGCAACTAGGACTGAACTACTCTTTATGAAATCAGCTACCATTGAACTGTTCAGAATCTGCTCATTGTTTATGTCTATTATTCTTCCCATATTTCCCCACGTTCCCACAGTCACAAATGACCTTAGTAACTTTCCAATGCAGACACTTTTTCATCAGCAGCAAAAGTTGGGGTGGGGAGGTATGGAGAGTACTAACTACTGTCTTGATGGTTCTGTTACATATCTCCATTTTAGGTACACAAGTGATTCCATTAAGGTTCTTACCTCATGCCAAAAGGCAATGAGGGTCTAGATATAAAGGAAGAGGCTGTGATTGTGCCCTAACAAGACTGAATGTCTGAAGGATTTTGGGCCCCCTAGATCTGGAGATCTTTCATTTCTGATTCTGCATGGAGTAGCCCTTGGTATGGAATCCAGGGATTTTGCCTAAAAAACATGTAGGAACTATATTTATGTGTTATTTGTCCCCATTTCTGGACCTACCTAATACCACTGCTGTGAGAATAGGCTGACACATGCATTTCAAGGTTATAAACTTTAAAGTCTTGCTTGACACTGGGCCAGATTATTTATTTATTTATTTATTTATTTATTTATTTATTTATTTATTTATTTATTTATTTATTTATTTATTTATTTATTTATTTATTTATTTATTTATTTATTTATTTATTTCTACTATTTATTTATTTATTTATTTCTTTTATTTATTTATTTATTTATTTATTTATTTATTTATTTATTTATTTATTTATTTATTTATTTATTTATTTATTTATGGGATTTGTATGCCGCCCTATCTCCCAAAGGACTCAGGGCAGCTAACAATGATAAAAACACAAAATACAAACATTAAAAGGTATTGAATCAAATTATCCCATAAATAGTCCAATTAAAAACACAATAAAACAAAATTAAGAAAACCTCCCTTCCATCAGTCCAGGTCGGCCTGTTGAAAAAGCCATGTTTTAAGGTCACGACGAAAGGAACGGAGATCCGGGGCCATCCGGAGCTCCAAGGGGAGTTGATTCCAAAGGGCAGGTGCCCCCACAGAGAAGGCCCTCCCCCTGGGGGTTGCCAGTCGACATTGTCTGGCCGATGGCTCCCTGAGGAGGGCCTCCCTGTGTGAGTGCACAGGGCGATGGGCAGTCGTTCCTGGCAGCAGACGGTCCTGCAAATATCCCGGACCTAAGCGATGTAGGGCTTTATAGGTAAGAACCAGCACCTTAAATCTCACCCGGAGGACAACCGGTAACCAATGCAGCTCACGCAGGAGGGGTGTAATATGGGAGTATCGGGACGCTCCCATCACAACCTGCACAGCCACATTCTGCACCAGTTGAAGCCTTCGGGTGGTTTTCAAGGGCAGTCCCATGTAGAGAGCATTGCAGTAGTCTATACGGGAGGTAACGAGTGCATGAGTGACCGTATATAGGGAATTTCGGTCCAGATAGGGGTGCAACTGGTGCACCAGGCGAACCTGGGCAAATGCCCCCCTGGCCAGCGGTTTCCCTCTTTCCTTACCAGATCTGGCATGGTAGGAATTGTTTGAGTCCTTTGCCTCCAACAATGTCATTTTGGAGGACTAGAGATATGTCTTCTCTGTGATGGCACCTGCCTATTGGAAAAT
Organism: Vipera berus; assembly: GCF_964194415.1. Classification (NCBI taxonomy): domain Eukaryota; kingdom Metazoa; phylum Chordata; class Lepidosauria; order Squamata; family Viperidae; genus Vipera; species Vipera berus. The sequence goes on along the minus strand of NC_138207.1, from coordinate 14,335,739 downwards.
TCTTCCCAGAGGGATCTGGATGAGATCTGCATAACCCAACCTATTGACTTTCTGGAAGGCCTTGAATGCCTTCACATGTTAAAGCAAATACAGTTGGTTTGGAACCGAAACTGGATGTTTGGTATTGTGAGCATTGTGAGTTATTTTGAGGCACTTGGGTTATAGTATTATGATTATTCCTAATTTCTTTTCTGTGTCATCAGTAAAATTGTTTTTTGTGTATCATTTGTTTAGCTGCCTAAACTTGGTGGTTTAAGGATGGCCATATGCTACCCCCCGTTACCCCCCGACAATAGGGCCCGCAACTTGGGCGTCCTCCTGGATTCACGGCTCAGTTTGGAAGATCATATAGGAGCCGTGGCCAAGGGGGCTTTTGCCCAGGTTCGCCTGGTGTGCCAGTTGCGGCCCTATCTGGACCGAGATGCCCTACGCACAGTCACCCATGCGCTCGTGACCTCCCAGCTAGACTACTGCAATGCTCTCTACATGGGACTGCCCTTGAGGACCACTCGGAGGCTTCAGCTAGTGCAGAATGCAGCCGCGCGAGTTGTGATGGGAGTCTCCCAATACTCCAATGTAACACCTCTTCTCTGCGAGCTGCATTGGCTTCCAGTTGCCCTCCAGGTGAGATTCAAGGTGCTGGTGATGACCTATAAAGCCCTAAATGGCATGGGCCCGAATTATCTGAGGGAGCACCTGCTGCCAGTGTCAATTTCCCATCGTCCTGTGCGCTCCCACAGGGAGGGCCTCCTCAGGGTACCGCCGGTCAAGGATTGCCGGTGGGTGATCCCCAGGGGTAGGGCGTTCTCTGTGGGTGCACCTGCCCTATGGAATCAACTGCCAACGGAACTTCGGACTGTCCCCGACCTTCGTTCATTTCGCCGGGACCTAAAAACCTGGCTCTTTGAGCTATCTGGCCTGGACTGAGGGGTTTTAATGATTTTAAATTGTGATTTTGACTTTTTGGGGCTATACTTAATTAAATTTTATTTTAATTTTATATTGTATTGTTTTTAAATTCTGCCCTGTAAACTGCCCTGAGTCCTTTTTAATTCGGTTTTAACTTTTGTATGTTGGATTTTTAATTCCCTGTAAACCGCCCTGAGTCCTCAGGGAAATACTTTGTCATGTTTATTAGAAAGGCTAACTTGCTGATCAAAGGATATAGCTGTTACATTTCTGTGTGTAGTTCATCTTTAAATATGAGAAAATGTCTCTGTGACAGAGACAGATTGCTGATCTATCTAGTTCAAAAGTTCTAATTTAGGGAAGAAAAACAGTTTTTTTATGAGAAGCCAGATGACCATTTCCACCACTGATTTCTATTTTGAATCCAAATGCTACTGAACTTAGATTATGGGATAGGATTAAGGGTTTCCTGCTTGAGCAGGGGGTTGGACTAGATGACCTCCAAGGTCCCTTCCAACAACATCATCATCATCATCATCTTCTTCTTCTTCTTCTTCTTCTTCTTCTTCTTCTTCTTCTTCTTCTTCTTCTTCTTCTTCTTCTTCTTCTTCTTCTTCTTCTTCTTATTATTATTATTATTATTATTATTATTATTATTATTATTATTATTATTATTATTATTATTATTATTATTATTATTACATTTCCCTTTATACAGAATTACTTGTGACTCTGACATATGAGATGAGTAACGAGGAAGGCAGAAAATCTTTCTTTCATACATTTACCTTAGTATTCAAGTAGAAACTGGGGCAAATCTTCCTATGCATTACAGGCTCCCCATGTTGGTAAAGATTTGTGCTGGAGTTCCAGGTATCTGTGACAAATCTTGCAAAAAAAAAGTTTATGATTTTTCTGAAATGAATTTAATGGAGAATCAAGGATATTTTTTCAGCTTTTAATATGAAGTGCTGTTGTTGCTAACATTATCTTAATTATACGCTTTTATCACTGGTACACTATTTTATATTTGCTAGCTTGATTCTGAATCAGTATGATTAAGAGGACTCTAAATATATAAGTAGAAACTAAGCAAGCTAAACCAAAATTTTCTAATTTAAAGAAATCTGACTGAGACTATAAATTATTAAGTAAATTTCCTTAATTCCCTTATTTGGCATTGAAGGTTGAAAAGAGTTTCAAATGTCTATGGTACTTTAAATTAACATAACAGAATTATAAAACAATAAGCAGTAACTTAGTCTGTCAGTCTTCCATATAATTGGTGTAATTTGCATTGAAACACTGGGTAACATAGTGGAAAACGAGCAGCAAATCTTTTGCAACAAATACTAAAGTAGAATTATAATTAAGGTTATGTGCAGGTCACAGTTTATTTCTGAGTTCTTTCCATTTGCATTTATTTGTATCTCAATTATATTTGCTTATAGGGATCTTTTTTTATTCTCATAAGAATGGAAAATCTCTATTTTTAGAACCACTCTTTCTCTTTTCATTATAAAAGGAACATGTGAAGAAAGGCAGTTCATAAATAAGTCATCATGACAATAATTATTAATGAGCATTAATAATCTATTAAAGTTCATCAGTAAATATTATGAATGAACAGGGCTGACATAGTCTTATGTCTGAAGAAGAGTAACAAAAAGTTTGTCTTTCTTTTCAAACTTCTTTTCAAAGTTTGGTTGTAAATATCCAAAACTATTTTTATTTATTTGTTTGTTTGTATCTCACCTTTATCATTTTTTTACAAATAACCCAAGGCAGTGAACACATTCAACAAACCATCCTCCTCCTATTTTCCCCACAACAACTAGGATTTCAGATTCTTGTACAGCGATAGTATGGAGTAAATTTGTAGTCATTTGAACAACTCTGGTTCCTGACTTCTTGCACCCAACTTCTCTTTCCTTTGGTAAAGATAAAGGTTCCCCCGCACATGCGTGCTAGTCGTTTCCGACTCTAGGGGCCGGTGCTCATCTCCATTTCAAAGCTGAAGAGCCAGCGCTTGTCCGAGGACGTCTCGGTGGTCATGTGGCCGGCATGACTAGATGCCAAAGGCACACGGAACGCTGTTACCTTCCCACCGTAGTGGTCCCTATTTTTCTATTTGCATTTTTTACGTGCTTTTGAACTGCTAGGTTGGCAGAAGCTGGGACGAGTTAACAGGCACTCACTCTGCTACGCGGCACTCGGGATTCGACCCGCCAAACTGCCAACCTTCTGATCGACAAGCTCAGCATTTTAACCCACTGAGCCACCGCATCCCTTTCCTTTACAGGCAGATAAATCATTTAAATAAATCAAAATGTACAATTAAGTTTGAACCATATTTAAATCCTAGCTTGCTTGAACTAAATTACAATAAAATAACTGGTTCAAATTCAGTAATGGCAAATAGAAAGCTTTGGTGTGTTAAAAAAATGACCAGACAAGTCTAACATACATACCTTTGTGCATGTTTCATTCCCTTTGTTTGTAACAGAGATTGCTAATGGAAAATGTCTTAGTTCTATTTCCAGGCATAAAAAATGGATTACGCAGCTTCTAGCCAGTTTTGATAAACAGTCAATTATCCCTTCTATTTCCTTTTAGATCACCCTATTTCCTTTTTTTACACAAGTTACGATATAACAAGGTTAGGTTGTGGTAAAGCAGTTCTTGATTTAAACTCTGCAATTTCCAGTATTTCTGAATTAACTATTTCTCTGACTGAAAAAAGGCTTCTTGATAGCATTTAAACAGTTAAGGAGAAAAATGTTTCTTCAACTCTCCCCTCTCAGAGTTAAGCAAGGACATTAATTATATTTGGCTCACAATATGTTAGAACATAGTTCCTTAAGCTTCTTCTGGAATACGATCCCCAAATGTGATGCACTTACCCTCCTCTGGATCATATCCTCCTAGGCAATTTCTTTCCCTACTGGATAGAACCCCACAAAGTCCAATTTGTTTAGTAATCTTTTCTTGTGCATCTATGGAACAGCCAGTCTTCAGACGCTAAAATTCTCTAAACTACCATGACTTGCCAGCTGTCTTCTTTCTCCTGCTCCATCACTTTTCCCATCAGTAAATCGGGTCTTTTTTCATTTCCTCTCCTGTTGAGAAAATGTCTGTGCATGTATCCCCATTTTATTTTATTTTTTTTGCTAAGACCCATACTTTTCCCCAGCACTAATCTGTCTCATGGCTCAGAGGTAGTGAAGGTCTAGATGGGGAAAAACAGGTTTAGGCTTATCTCAATCCAAGCAACAATGATCAACCCTGGTTTTAAGAATCACTTGTTTCTGGAGATCTTCCATCATTACTTGTGGAGGAGCCTCGCTGCCCACTCAAAAGTGATACAGAAAGAGTTTTTAAACCTGAGACTCCTGTTCAAGGAGTAGGTGGCAGTGGTGGCTAGGAGGTAGGTAAGGGAAAGGTGCCCCTGCAAGTTTTACCCCTCTAGTTCTGACCAGCTTTAAGCTAGGATGTGGCTATGAGGGCCTTTGTACAGATCTATTTTAAGTCAGTTGTCTATGGATTGATAGGTTAGTGTTAGGGTTAAGGTTAGGTGGTCAACTTGTTGAACTTTCATGTGGATTAGTGTAACATGTTCTACATTGGGCTCTGATAAAAGATCACTTGGAAACATCAGCTAGTCTAGAATGCAGCAGTTTGGATGATTATACTGTAGGTGCACTTCGATATGTTCAAAAGGCCTGGTTCTTCCTTTGCGCCTTCATCTAGAGCAGACATGTCAAACACAAGGCCCGGGGGCCGGATCCAGCCCACAAAGTGGTTTCATGTGGCCCGTGAAGCCATCCTGGAAACAGTGAGGGAACGGCCGCCACTGCCTTGGCCCTGGCCCAGAGACCCTCCTTCTGCCAGAGACCCTCAGATCTGTCCCACTCCTGCCCAGGCCCCCATAGGCACCCTTGATGTGAACGATGCAGAGCTGGCCATGCCCACCCAGTAGGCCATATGCACTCTAGCCACGCCCACCCAGTAGGCCATGCCCACCCAGGCCATACCCACCCAGCCCCCTGAGGGCAACCGCAATGCTGATGCAGCCCTCAATAAAATTGAGTTTGACACCCCTGTGCTAAAGGATTTAGAGCAGACATGTCAAACACAAGGCTCGGGGGCCGGATCCGGCCCGCAAAGTGGTTTCATGTGGCCTGTGAAGCCATCCTGGAAACAGTGAAGGAACGGCCGCCACTGCCTTGGCCCTGGCCCAGAGACCCTCCTTCTGCCAGAGACCCTCAGATCTGTCCCACTCCTGCCCAGGCCCCCATAGGCACCCTTGATGTGAACGATGCAGAGCTGGCCATGCCCACCCAGTAGGCCATATGCCCTCTAGCCACGCCCACCCAGTAGGCCACGCCCACCCAGGCCATACCCACCCGGCCCCCTGAGGGCAACCGCAATGCTGATGCAGCCCTCAATGAAATTGAGTTTGACACCCCTGATCTAGAGTATTGAGTGATCCAACTTGTTACCATGCAACGTGAATTTTGACTGTGGACTGTGTTTCTTTATAGTATTTATGGTGTGTTTGGTATTATTAAATATGACAAATGTCATAAAATATTTATAACTTTTTCCTGTTTGGAAATCTTTTTAGCCACTTAGAGTGGCTTTTAAATAGATGGCCACATACGGTGAATAAAAAATCATAATCATACCAGAACGGTGTGTATGCCCAAGTCATCAAGTGACAGGATTTGATACTATATTGTGTCTTGTGAAAGGGGGAAAAATAGTGTGCATGTGCACTGTTTGTTGTACTGCTTTTCTTCTTCTAGTACAAGCTGAAAAATCATAGTTTTTTTTTAGAGAAAGCTGGGGAAGTTTTCATCAGCCCTCAAATGTTTCCCTACCCCCAATATGTGAACAAAGCTCTTTTGAGAAACAGTATTTGTTAAAGTGAATCAAGGAGCAGAAAATCCAGGTCACAGCTAGACCCTTTGAAACAAGCTTTGCTTTGACCTACCACCTTTCCTGACCCACATAACTGGAAAGTCAAGAGAAAGCTCTTTTGTGAAGACCCTTTTTAAATGCACTCTCAGAAGCAAGTAGCTGCCCCTGGATTATTTGGAATTGAACAAAATAGATTTTGTATTTGGCACAAGATGACAGAAACATGGGAGGAATTCCAACACGTGGACTCTACTTCTCAGCCATGATTCCTTCCCGGCTCCGTTTGGATGTCGCTCATGCTAGAAAGGTTGCCTTGGTAACCAAATCTAGTTTCTACTTTTTCTAGTTTGATTCGAACTGATCTACCTAGAGCAAAATAAAACTTGCTTCCAGTCATTAGTCTCTTTCTGCAGTTCTCTGTAGGGCTCATATACATTGTGTTTTTTTCACCAGATTTTATCCCTGGCTTCATTTGTGCTTTTTCTCTAATGTAATGCTTACTTTTGGGGATTTGATCCTTGACTGGTCTTGGGCAGACAATCCTCAGGCATTTTTTCAGCAGCGGTTACGTCATCTTGATTAATTTTAGATGCCAAGCAAAGGAAAAGGTTTACCTGTCCAGTTGTGTCCAACTCTAGGCCACAGTGCTTATCTCCATTTCTTGGCCAAGGAATCCAGCGTTGTCTGAAGACATTTTCTGTGGACATGTGGCCAGTATGGCTATATGACAAAGGTGCATGGAACACTGTTGCCTTCCTACCAAAATGGTACCTATCAATCTACTCGCATTTGCATGCTTTCAAACTGCTAGGTGGGCAAGAACTGGGGCGACAATGCAAACTCACCCCACTGCACAGTGCTCAGGTCTAGAACCTAGGCAGTCAGCTTTCCAGCAGCATTTCCCGCTGACAAGCTTAGTGTCTTAACTGCTGAACTGCCGAGTTCCCTTGGGTGCCAAGCAGGCAAAGAAAAATTGCAATGAAGACCAAGAAAATTCAGTGGATATGGTTGATCCATTGCCTTAAGGCATTTTTTCCTCTTTCCCTTTGGTCCCAAAGGGAATAGGCCCTCTGTAAAAGCTAGCTGGCTTGGGAGAAAATAAATCTGTACCTGCTAGTTGATTGAGAGGGAGGGAGAGATGGACAGAAGGAAGAAGAAAGACCCTTTCATTATTTATTTATTTATTTATTTATTTAGATTTATATACTGCCCTTTCCCGAAGGGCATTTAAAAACAGTCAATACAAACGTTAAAACAAATTAAAAGAGATTAAATAGAACCCTGTTTCCACGCAGCAATAGTAGGCTTTATTATTTATTTATTCAGTTTGTATAGCTGCCATCTCAGCAAGTACAGGCAGTGAAGAACCTTAAAATGAAAACAAACTTTCATTAGGAATAAAACAAAATACGCAGCAGCCAAGAAAGATGTCAGTATCAATCTTTGTTAGCCTGACAAGGAAACTGGGAACCTAAACATCCTTAAGGCCCCAGGCCCCAAACCAGGAGAGTCACAGCCATTCGAAGCTCTACAGGAAGAATCTTCCATAGGTGCATGCTATGACATTCCCTGGAACATGCTTATCCTGCCAGGTTGTATTAGACAAGTAGAAACAATTGGGAAAAGGCAGTCCCTCTAATGACCTGTCCCAAGCCATGAAGGACTTTAAAAGTGACAACTGGGACTTTGAATTGCACCTAGAACACACTGGCAACCAATGCAGCCCATGGAGTGTTGGGGTTACATGTGCTGTGTAACTGTAAGGATTCCCCAGTAAACCAGACAGGAAAAAACAACTAGTTCATTAAATCTACTTTATTGTAAGGTAAAGGTAAAGGTTATACTGGTGATAACTCACTCCAAACCATCAAATCACCTCACCAGTGGCTTCATGTAGATGTTAAACAGGAAGGGGAAGGGAGTACTGAACTCTGTGGCACCCCACAAAGTAGAGTTGAGGGATGGACCTCTTCTCTCCATCAACATCAACTGGAACCAGCCCCAGAGGGGGGGGAAAGGGTATCAGCACAACATACTCCCCCTATCTCCTGGAAGCAGTCCAGAAGGATAGCATGATTGATTGTATTGAAAGCCACTGAGAGGTCATGAATGGATTCATTGTGCCCACCCTGCTCCCACTACAGGTCATTCAAGAACATGATCATACCATCTCTGTTCCATACCCCAGTCTGAATTCTGACTGAAAAGGTTATATTTAGACCACATTGAGGGCAGAACCCCATTATTGTGATCCATATGCTTTATACGGCTTCTTTTCCACTGATTATTGGTTAAAGAAAATGGATGGAGTGTGCAAAATATATATTTCAGCAAATTTCACTCAAATTTGGCATAAAGTCCCAATAAACTTCATGCATTTTACTTCTGTGTTTATTTGAAGTGTCAATTATGATCTATAATTTCATCTATTTAATTCTCACCTGTGGCCTGAAAATATGGGGAAAGAACTATTCAGTTCCCTTGAATCGGTGAACTGGTTCTTAATAAACAAATGTACCAAATGCAATCTAAGTTTAAATTATATCCAGGGGCCAGTGAAACGGATGGGATGGGATTATTTTTCTTCTCCACAGAGAGAGAAAACCTGTGCAAATATAAAATATTCATTAAACATAGATGTGTCTCGAAACTCTGGGGCATTTTCACATAGAAGAGTGGAACCTGGATGGAAATTAGAATTAAAGGAATAAAATTAACAATAGCAAAATTAGGGGTGCGTGAAATTAAAATATGATTGCAATGGAAAAAAAAATCTTGACAAGGAACAATGTCAGGAATAATTTGTTTATTTAAATATCATCATGAATTCTTCCTGGAATAATGGCTATTAATTCCAGTTTCAATAGTACCCTTTGATTAAAGATGTCAAGGTTCTTTTCAAATCCTTCATTAACTTTGCTTCACCTTGTTCCTGATAAGCATAGGATTACTGTGCTACCCTTCACTCTAAATCTGAGTGCTTTGCACTTTCACAAATAAGCAAGTCTGATTAAGTCATATGTGAATTAAATGAGTTATGTTGCATGAGTTCAAACTGGCTTAAGATTTTCCCCATCTAGTGGAAGGCAGAAAATAAAGCAAATAAAAATCACTGGGACCTTCTCCTGACACACGGGTGCCAAACTTGATTGTGTCACATGACATATTGTTTTTTGCCTTTGCGGAGCTGGGGTGCGGGTGGCCTGCACATGATGTATCTGGCCCGCAGGCTGTCAGTTTAACACCCCTGTCCTAACAAGATAAGGGTTTTTTTTAAAGGTTAAAAAAAGGGGGGATGTAGAACAGGGGTCTTCAAACTTGGCAACTTTAAGACTTGTGGACTTCAACTCCCAGAATTCCTCAGCCAGCCAGGGAGTTGAAGTCCACAAGTCTTAAAGTTGCCAAGTTTGAAGACCCCTGATGTAGAGCCTGGGGACAAAATTAAGAGATTTATCTGTCTGGAGTTACTATGTTGCCATGAATGATCTGAGTTTAGCTCCCTTGAATTCTGTTGATTCATATCTATCATCATTTTATTATGAAGCATTAGTTGACTAGATTCTTGTGCATAGGTTTGAACCAAAAAAAATCTTAACTGGAACCTAATGTATGGCCTGACACGTGGGGATTTGATTGCATGGCTGTAGCTGTCATCTTGATGTTTTTATCCCTTCTTCTCACCCATATCCATCCCTGTGGAGACTCTTGATTAGCATTCAGCTACTATCATGCCTTTCCTTCCATCTAAGTCCAATCTATCTCACAATATTGTTGTAGAGAAAAATAGGAGGGAATGAACTTGAACTCCTAAAAGAAAGGCATGATAGAAATCTAAAAAAATACCCACATCTGAATAAATTATAAATTTTGCAATTCTGTGGACCCGGACTTAAATGTATATGTGTGAAAGCTGGGTAAAATAGTTCTATAAGTATTCTTATTTTTATTTATGTGTAATATGATGACTTATTACAATGTAGACCACAGTCATACTCCACCCATGAAATTATTGGGACTGATTTCCTTATCTCCAAGTAGGCACCCCCAGAGTATGGCTACAAGGCAATGCTTGTAGACTTAAAAAGAAACTCTTATAATCTGATAAAGGACAGGTAGAATATGTAAAATGTAGGTTATTCAAATGCATTCAGTTCTTTTTTGAAACCTTGACTTTGTGTCTTAATTTCATCTGATACTGACTTGTAACTTCTACATAAACCGCCTCTAGTAAATCAACTCACATGGGGTTTTAATCTGAAAATTGATTGATTGATTATATCAGACATGTCAAACACAAGGCCCAGGAGCCAGATCCGGCCCATGAAGTGGTTTCATCTGGCCCACGAAGCCATCCTGGAAACAGTGAGGGAACGGCCCCCACTGCCCTGGCCCTGGCCCAGAGACCCTCCTTCTGCCAGAGACCCTCAGATCTGTCCCACTCCTGCCCAGGCCCCCATAGGGACCCTTGATTCGAACGATGTAGAGCTTGCCATGCCCACCCAGTAGGCCATACGCACTTTAGCCACGCCCACCCAGGCCATACCCACCCGGCCCTCTGAGGGCAACCGCAATGCTGATGCGGCCCTCAATGAAATTGAGTTTGACACCCTTGGATTATATGCTATCAAGTCTTTTTTTATTCCTATATAACCACATAGATATTTTTTTTTGCCACCCACGACAAACTATTCATGTCTCCCAATGGTTCAGTCATTGCCTTTGTAACTGAGTCCCTCCACCTTGCTATTGGTTATCCTTTTCTTCTCTTTTCTTCCATGTTTCCCAACATTAGAGCTTTTTCCAGAGAATTGGGTTTTTGCATAATGGACTCAAAGTTGGATAATTTTAGCCAGGTCATTTGTGCATCAAAAGTTTGAAAGCATCAATGCTCTTCCTATCCTGCTTCTTTAAACTTCAAGTCTTGCTTCCGTGGGGTGTCCAATAATTCTGATCTTTTTAGGTATAGACAAATCATGGTATTTGAATATCATTTCCAAGGTCTTCAATGAAAGCCTTTAAACTGAAAGAAGCATAGGTGATATAATGTGTACTACAAATTATAAAATTGGGGTGGGCTATTATAATTCTTCAAACTCTTATAATTGTAGAAGGACTGCAGAATTCTTGTGCCAGTCAAATAGGATTGTCAGTAAAATTTGGCCTACTTTATTGTCAGTACAGAGAAGTATTACCTTTCTTACCCTTGTTTTATTACCGCACTTTTTGCTAATAAAGCATCTATTGCACTGTTCATTTATTGCATTTACATTTACATTTCTTCTGGGCTTTAATGAGGATGATTAGCTACTGATGGACTTCCCTATGGCAACAGTAACAATAAAGTACAGTTTCTGGCAGACCCTCCCCAAAACTGCCCAAAATATCCTAGATTCTTCTTCTATTCTTTCTCCCTAGAAGTCATTGTGGAGGTGGGAGAAAGTGGCCTTATCAGCAGTCTCCACTTTTCTCTTAAAATGCTTTATAATTATGGGGAGAAATGACAGTTCCAGGAACAGCTGTAAAATTTGCTGTTCTGCTGAAAGAAAGACATACACTGTGTCTTTTTCTGTGGAACAGAAGCATTCCAATGAAACTAATGGGAAAATATACCCAGCCATGCACATTACTTTAAGACTTCATTTTTATAACAAATTAAAATTAAACTGAATGGACTCTCATTTCATTACGTTGTTTGTTTCTTCTGGAAAATAAATATGCTTCTCGGATAACAGTACCAGACAGAAATGTTTATCATTTTCTGTTTTGTGCAGATGGTGGGATGATCATAGCTTGAGGCTTTGAAAGCCATCACGGGGAGAGGCTTGAATTTGTAGTTTAAAAGTCAACAGAGATCACTATCCATTTAATTCCAAAGGAAATCTTCAAAATTTATTCCTGTAGCAAGAAAAAAAAGCATTTGAATCCGCAAGAATCTTAAAAGAATCTTAAAAGTCATTTAACAACCACAAATAATTATTGCACAAAGTTTGTCCCTGTCTTTGGTTATTTATTTATTTATTTATTTATTATTTAAATTTATATACCGCCCTATTCCCGTAGGACTCAGGGCAGTTTACAGGGAAAATTAAAATACATAACATACAAATTAAAATCAGTTAAAACTATGATTAAATTACAGTCCCTGAAGTTAAACTAAAACCCAATTAAATTAAATTAGTTAAAACCCCTCAGTCTGGGTTCTGGTAGCTTGCTGTGGTTTTTAGATGTGTCAAACTGGCATACAAAACTATATAAGCAAAACCATATAATTCACACTTTCACTTTTTTAAAACTACAGAACTTAGATGCATGAGCCTTTAGATAGCCACATTTTGTAAACTTTAAGACGAAGAAGGTATTCATAGAAAGTGCTCTTGATATGAAAACTGTGGATTTCTGGATAATAATAATAATAATAATAATAATAATAATAATAATAATAATAATAATAATAAGAAGAAGAAGAAGAAGAAGAAGAAGAAGAAGAAGAAGAAGAAGTTGGAAGGGACCTTGGAGGTCATCTAGTCCAACCCCCTGCTCAGGCAGGAAACCTTATACCATTTCAGGCAAATGGCTGTCCAGTCTCTTCTTAAAAACCTCCAGTGTTGGAGCATTCACCACCTCTGGAGGCAGGTTGTTCCACTGGTTAGTTGTTCTAACTGTCAGGAAGTTTCTCCTTAGTTCTAGGTTGCTTCTCTCCTTGACTAGTTTCCATCCGTTGCTTCTTGTCCTGCTTTCAGGTGCTTTGGAGAATAGCTTGACTCCCTCTTCTTTGTGGTGGCCCCTGAGATATTGGAACACTGCTATCATGTCACCCCTCACTCTTCTCTTCGTTAACGTGGGGATTAACATTCGAATTGGGGTTTTCTTGGGCATCTACCTCTGAAAGTTCAGCTTTAGCTTTGGGCTAAAGTGTAGTAGAAAATGGTTTTAAAGTAATTGTCAATGCTGCTAACATCAGATGTTTTGCATTGACAACAGATGGAAATGTAACCGTCTTTTTCTTTTCGCTTTTAGAGTTAGATGATGCTGGGAGTGGGGGATGTGAATGAGAGTTTAGCTAGACATAACAACACTAAACTTAGCGTGAGAATCAAGGTTATTGAACTCAGAGGTGATAAAGAATTGGCGGATGGATTGCTGGAGAGGAAGCCCGCACTTCAAGCTAATTGGGGAATGTGATTTATGACTGTTAATTGGAGGAGGGAATTGTGCTTTGATACTATGTGTCCAGGGGAGGGGAATTCAGTTTTTGGCTTTGATTATGCAGTGCCGGTGTTATGCTACTTGAATAAAAGATTCTTTAAGGTAAACAATTCCTCGAAGTTCTTTTGAAGAGTTTCATCTGTCGGAACCCTGACAGTAATACTGAAATATACATCTTTGCGATAGACTGTAAAATCTTACAATATGAAAGAACAGTTAAGTATCGGAACATAACTCCCTATTTGGAGAGGAGGGGAAGAGAACCCTGTACCTTATCTACTACTTAAAGGGCCCTTGACTAGATATTTTAGTTCAAGATTCTGCAGAAAATCTTAAAAGTTCTAAAGAGCCCAGGAAAGTACAGTAAAAAGCTAGTGCTCCACTGAGCTGATATATGGGGTAAAGAACTGTAGGCTATTTCAAAAGGTCAAGTTCCGGATCCATGAATGCATATTTGCTCCAGATTAAGATTACAGAAAAATAATAGAGTTGGATCTTCAAGTCTTCAGGAGTCCACATGAAAGTATCTTTGACAAATTGCTGTCCAAACTTAGGTAAAAGGAAGCTTGTGTATTAGTTTCCACTGTCCAATTGTGCTTATTCACAAGACATTATTTGAACATACAACTAGAATATGCCAGTAAAGACTACTATAATATAGGATTATAGAGGGCATGTTGTAGATTTATTTTTTGTAAATACAGCCTTCAGGTATTTGAAGAACGAGTCACACAATGAACTATGTAGACTAATTGTGATTGGATATTTTTGGGTTTAGTATATTGTGGGAACACAGCCATTGTCTAAACATGCTGTGTGAGGGAAGCCATAAAGTTCAACATATTATGCTTTATTTGTTTGACACAGGGAATTATTTAAGTCATTTTTCATTTCCCCAGCTAATTATACCTTATCTTTGTCCTTTGCCAATAACTACAGGATGTGTGAGTGTACTGATAAACATTACAAACCACAAAGCTGTTTATTAAGACTCTATTAGATAACTTTTACTATGTTTTAATGCTGTAATTTCTTTGTTTTTATTTTTGTTATGTTTCTTCATTACAGATAGTCAAAAACAGAAGGCAGGGAGGGGGGAAAAATGGTCTAGTGAAATGGTTCCCTGAGGAAAGAGCTATTTCACTCTGACACAAATGTTATACTACATAATAAATTTCTCATATTTGGAGTAAAATTTATGAACTCCAATTTTTGTATTCCTGAACCAGTAGATATTTTCTTCCAGAAAAAAATATGGAATAAAGCATCATTGCATTACCTATATTACATTGTGAATGAAAAGTTTTTCAGGATCTCACTTCTCTCTCTCTCTCTGTCTATCTATCTTGAAGTTAGAAGATTTTGCCAAACGTTAATTTAGGAATTAAGTTAGGAATTCTTTCATAGGCAACATACTGCCCACTTTTGAATGATGCATGTAACATGTTGCTACAACTAATGTTATTTCCCACAGTTTTCTTTCTTTCTTTCTTTCTTTCTTTCTTTCTTTCTTTCTTTCTTTCTTTCTTTCTTTCTTTCTTTCTTTCTTTCTTTCTTTCTTTCTTTCTTTCTTTCTTTTCATTTCCTTACTTGGATATACTGTATATGTTCACAAACAATTTGCAATCCAATTTTACATTTCCATTGTAAATCAAGACATGTTCCAAGATTGTAGACTTCCATATTTTCATGGTTTCTTTTTTAAAGATCAGAGTTTAAAAATTCTTTTTATTTTTTTAATTACTCAAAGTTATTATTAAATAAAGGGAGGATTGAAATGTTGCAGGAAGATAGGGGTGGGCTAAAGCAGGAATAATAGTGTTTTTATACACTCCCCTTTAAAAAACATTGTGACGTATGAGTGTGTTTTAAAAAAACAGTGTTAGTCCTAGAAATACTGTATTTATAAATTCACCCAGGCAAATGCCTAGTTTTAAATAATACATTTTTGTCTGACCTTTTAAGGAAATTACTAATGTCTTTGTTTACAGTGCAGAGGGCACACATTGTTTTCTACTAAAGTGACTATATTCCCAAAATTGCTGACAGGTTGTCAAAAAAGAAAAAGGCACTTCATGAAGATAATGTGACCTTTTGGAATAATACCTTTTCAATCTTTTCCTGTGATTTTGGTAGGGTGGATTTGTGCTATGAACCATGCAGATTTTATGAAGTTTTTAAAGAAGAAATGGAAACTCCATTTCTTATATCCTCTCAAAGTAGATTTGTTCTGTCTTTCTACTGTGAGAAAAGACTATTGTAACTTGAAAACTTCAGAGGACAGTGGGAAGACGAGTTCAGCTGATCTTCATTCTGAATCATTCATAGTTTCTTTTGAATCTGTCCACCGTATGGTCCCTCCGATAAGAAATGTGGGTTCTCTCTATCTGAGAGATGGGAGGAGCGGAATCCATGATCAGATCCTCTCAGTGGCTGACCTGGTCTTAGGAAGTATTTCCTCCCTTCAATTTTTCCCATTTCCTTTTGTTGAACAAAATGTTATTTTCCACCAAACATATGGAAGCAAAGAATACTCGTTGTGTTTATATTGTGGTTTAATAGGTTTTCTGGAAGTTTTACAGTACAGGTGTTTTGGGAGGGAGAATTGCATTGATTTTGAATTATTGTGAATCATTCGGAATCTGGTGATGGAGTGTATAAAACAGGGGTCCCGAACCCCTGGTCTGTGAACCAGTACTGGGCCACGGCATGCCAGCACGCAGCACACAAAATTCTGCTCTCTCTGGTCCACAGAAAAACCTCTCTCCATGGAACCAGTCCCTGGTGTCCAAAAGATTGGGGACCTCTGATATACAATACTGGAGTACATAAAGATTAGATTATGTGTTTTAGAAGAATGGGGGCTTCAAGTCAGAACTTGAAAAACGTATAATAGAGGATGGGAGGGGAAAAAACCCTAGAATAATAGATTAAATGTACCTGTTTGGACTTTGGGTGGGAGAGTTCACTCATGTGAAGTCTCTGTTGCATGTTTCTTTAATTGCCAATCAGAAAAGAAAGACAAGACCAAAATTAGGCATTTGCTTTGTAAAAGTTGCATTTCCAGTTAACTTCTTTTTTTACTTTTGGGAATACTTGAAAACGTTATCCATCACACACACTGTAGCATGATTTAATCCACTCTGCTTCTTCCCACTTAGAAATGATACTAAATCACAGCGTTCCTCATATAGTTTAAGACAAGCCTCTCCAGTCTGCTGGCCTCCAGAAATATCAGGATGGCAAGCTCTCTCCCGAGCAATGTGGTAGTGACTGATATTTGAGATTATGATCCAAATTATAGAAACCTGCAGAACCTGACTGATCCACCATAAACTAATAGGGGTCAGACCTGGTTAACCTTTGGATGTCTAACCACCAGAAGACTCCAGGGATAAAGGTTAAACTATGATGTTAAAGAAATATTTTAGAGCAGGGGTCTTCAAACTTGGCCCTTTTATGAGTTGTGGACTTCAACTCCCAGAATTCCTCAGCCAGGCATGCTGGCTGAGGAATTCTGGGAGTTGAAGTCCACAAGTCATAAAAGGGCCAAGCTTGAAGACCCCTGTTTTAGAGGAACATAGCAAGTTACTGAGAAACTTTGCCTTTAGTTTAGCTCCTGGTGAATATATGGACTGATCCATGTAGTTTTCTGCAAATATATGCACCCATGCCACATACAAGAATATTGCACCAGTCAATTACATCTATGATGCCCCAAAAAACATTTTGGACAAAATTTTAATCATTAGTGACTGGCAAAAAAAGGAAGAAGAGTCCAGGACAGTAGTTTGGAACAATAATTTAATAGGAGCAGTAATACAATATATGTTACAGTAACAAACTGCCGGCCCATGGGCCAGATGCGTCACACTGAAACCGTGCCCATCCCAGGGAAAAAAATGGGGGAAAAGTTGTGATACGTCGTGACACATCACGTGACGTGGCGAGTTTGACATCCTTGCATTATTTCAAGCAAAACTTCCATGTAGTTTTCTACATATAAGTGATTTCAGAGATCAATTGATGATTGACAGTTACTTCTGCAAATATATTTATCGACACCACATATAAGGATATTGCACAAGTTCATTACATCTATAATGGCCAAAAAACATTTTGGACAAAATTTTAACACTATTTTTTTTGGGGTTGGCAAAAAAAAGTAAGAAGAATCCAGGACAGTAGTTGGGAGTAATAAGAATTTAATAGGAGGAGAAATACAATATGTTGCAGTAATGCAATCACTTTCAATCAGGTAAGTACTCAAGAAACCCTTTCTTACTGCATATAGCTTCCAAGCACACCCAACAGAATGTGTCTGGTTTTGCTCTAGCCCAGCTGTAGGCAATTTCAAGAAAACAAAAGATCAGTCCTACTAGATTTCTAGACACTTAAAGCAAATGTGAACCCTTCAAGATAGACTAGATTAGGAATACAAAGTCTTCCATGTTAATACTAATTTTATTATAAAGTTTCAGAATCTTTCACGTATGAATGCACTTCCCTCCTTTGTCTTTGTCTCAGGTGCTTTTTCAAGATACAGTTCTGATCTGGACTCAGATTTATTTTATATGTCTCAGTTGCAGCTGTTCTTCCTGTTCAAGATTATTCTTTCATCCCATTATAGCAACTCCCTTCTTTTTTCCCTTAATCCTCCTTTCACTCCCTTTTTGATCTTTCTCCTCTTCCTCTTTTCTTTCTTCTTCTTCTTCTTCTGTTTTTTCTTCACTATTTTTCCTCAGTTTCATTTAAATCTCCCAATTTCTTGGATCCACCCAGGCACTTCCCCAGCTAGATAATCACTCCTTCGATGCTGAACATGTGGATTATTGGTGACTATAAACATCACAACATAAAATCTTTTAGCTGTCAGTTGTCTGTCACTTTAATAACAGCAGAATCTGTAGACAACGTTTCTAATCCCCTAAGGACATATTTTGCTGTCTGTATGACTGGTGATACAAAAAACAAATGAATGGCTCATCAAACAAGTCAACACACAATTCCTAATCAAGGCACAAACGACCAGGCACTGACTTGATGGTGTACAGTCAGCATCACCTTCATCATCATGATTATCATGCTTATTGATTGCTGCCAGTGAATTTCTTTTACTATCATAACACAAGCACATTTACTCTTTTCTCACATACAGTAATGTAAAACAATAAGATGACTTCTCTTGAGAATAGCAATAGCACTTATTTTGCCGATCTCGGAAGGGTGAAAGGTTGAGTCAACCTTGAGCTCAGAATTAGCCTGCAGCACTGCATTCTAACCACTGCACCACCAGTGGAAAAGATTTTCCAAAACCTGCAGATTTTAGCCATAAGGCAAGGAGGTAGACAGTGCCAAATACCAGAAAATTGTTTTGTCTGCCTCTACTCTTAGAAAGTTCCATAAGTCTTGAAGAGAGATTGGATTCTCTGTTTTTCATAGACAGTCATATTTAACACTAGAGAAAGCTACTTCAGAGCCATGAGAAAGGCAATTTATTATTATTTAATTTATTCTTGCATTGAATCTGCAAGGGCAAAAAGAGAAATATTCCTTGAATGTTTTATCTCTGGGGAAATATGGGTGGATTTGAAATATTTGCTTGATGTTTTATATTGGACAGTGAAAGCCTTTGGCTATTCCTGTCCTTATGCAAAGACTGGAGTGTGTCAATTCCCAATTATAACAATATACTGTAAAGCAAATTTGTACAATGATTAATTTTTCCACACTACACTGGTTAATTTTTTTGCCACTCTATATATTTTTTATTTTGCCTCTGTAAATTGTTGTATTTTTTTTAATAAAACACAATGCACACATTTAAATAATATTAATGCTACTAATAAATATTAACAGTAGGGGCTCCACTTATTCAAAATAATCAGACAGGTACTTGTTGATATTGATGAAGAGAAAACTATGGGCACTTTGTATTCATGAATACATCCTGATTTCTAGAAAAGGATTGTGTTAATTGCCAATTGAATTTGAAGTTTCTAAATTGGGGACATTAATTTGCAATGTCAATACTTTCAAAATATTTTTGCACAAAAGCAGACTAAGCAAGGGAGAGGAGAGTTTTTACTCTATGTTAAATTTTGACCAAGTTCCTTGTTTGCTTCTTGGCAGAGTTTCTATTTTGTACAGGTACCTTAGTTTACATTGTTCTTTTTTTAATTAAAACCACTTCCAGGATTCTGGCGAATGAATGTTTGTTTTATGGAATGAAAAAGACATTACACATGTGCTAAGTGAAGGATAGGCACCTTGTGGTTAATCGGCACTACAGGAATAATGAAATTGCTTAGGAAAAAAATGGAAGAATTATTCAAAGTACAAAACATTTAGTTAAACAATGAACATCAAGTCATGCATTTCTTCATGAATTATCGAGTATGCCTTAATTTGTGAAAGACATCTTTCTTTGGCCTTTGACCAATTTTATTAAAAGGAAACTCCACAAATGAGAAAACCTTTGCTTGGGTTCTTTGTATTGACCTAAAGTGATCATAATTTCAGAATTATGAGACATAAAATATGTAGATCTGCTGAAGGAACTATTTGAAGAGAGAGATTCATCTCAGATGACCTCTCGTCTAGACTACTGCAACGCTCTCTACATGGGGCTGCCCTTGAGGACCACCCGGAGGCTCCAACTGGTACAGAATGCAGCCGCGAGAGTTGTGTTGGGAGTTTCCCGATACTCCCATGTCATACCTCTGCTCCGTGAGCTGCATTGGTTGCCAGTTGTCTTCCGGGTGAGATTCAAGGTACCAGTAATGGTGTTTAAGGCCCTACATGGCAGGGGTCCGGAGTACCTTAGGGAACACCTGCTGCCGGCATCAACTTCCCTTCGCCCTGTGCGCTCCCACAGAGAGGGCCTCCTCAGGGTGCCACCGATCAGAGAATGTCGATTGGTGGCCCCCAGGGGGAGATCCTTCTCTGTGGGCACCCCGGAGCTATGGAATCAGTTACCG
Organism: Vipera berus; assembly: GCF_964194415.1. Classification (NCBI taxonomy): domain Eukaryota; kingdom Metazoa; phylum Chordata; class Lepidosauria; order Squamata; family Viperidae; genus Vipera; species Vipera berus. Next base: position 14,315,721 of record NC_138207.1, on the reverse strand, counting down.
GTTGAGCTCCGGATGGCGCCCGATCTTCGCTCCTTCCGTCGCGATCTAAAGACATTCTTATTTGAACAAGCCAGCCTGGCCTGATGGGGGATTGGTGGGGTTTTTTATTGTTATTTTAATATTTGTATTACTGTTTTTAGTGGACATATATTTAATTCTTTTTTAACTTTTGTAATTTTGTATTTTTTATTCTTGCCCTGTTCACCGCCCTGAGTCCTTCGGGAGAAGGGCGGTATATAAATAAAATTATTATTATTATTATTATTTAAAATGAGGAGAAAGTAAACAAAAAAATAGGATCAAATATGATGCACCTTGGCAGCTCAGAGCTAGTAAACAGGAAAAAGGTAGAACTAACAGTGTTACCAAAAAGGTATCAGTGGATAAGGAAGAATTGGAGCATGAAGAACCTCTGGTATTGGAGCATTCACAATTTCTGGAGGCAAGTCATTTCATTGATTAATTATTCTACCTGTCAGGAAATTTATCCTTAGTTCTAGGTTGGTTCTCTCTTTCATTAGTATCTATCCATTGCTTCTTGTCCTACCTTCAGGTGCTTTGGAGAATAGATTGTCCTCCTCTTCACTGTGCTAGCCCCTGAGGTATTGGAACACTGCTATCATGTCATCCTTAATCCTTCTTTTCATTAAACTAGATATACCCTAATTCTGCAACTGTTCTTCATATGTTTTAGCCTTCAGTCCCCTAACAATCTTTGTTGCTCTTCTCTGCACTCTTTTTGCCTTTCTCATATCAAAACATGAGAGAGAGAGAGAGAGAGAGAGAGAGAGAGAGAGAGAGAGAGGGAGGGAGGGAGGGAGGGAGGGAGGGAGGGAGGGAGGGAGAGAGGGAGGGAGGGAGGATGGAGCACATATCTGAAGATCTGCAGCATAAGGAGTTTCATGTCTCCTGAATATGATAATGTAACCTGATTGTGACATTGAATTCTGGGCCTTGTAGACCTTAGTTGTTAACAACCTCGGTTACAAGAATCAAATGTCCCAGAGCTGCATTCATTCATTTTTTTTAATCTAATCTTGCTTATCCAATATTTAATTTAATTTAATTTAATAATTTAATTTGTATACCGCCCTTCTCCCGAAGGACTCAGGGCGGTGAACAGGGCAATACATAATAAAAAACAGGATACAAAAATTAAAAAGTGATTAAACAACTATGCCCGTAGTAATTAATACATATTAAAAATTAAAACTAATTATAAAAAACCCAACCCCATCCCGTCAGACCAGGCCAGCTTGTTCAAAAAAGAAGGTTTTGAGATCGCGCCGGAAGGAGTGAAGGTCGGGGGCCATCCGGAGCTTGACCGGTAAGCGGTTCCATAGGTCTGGCGAGCCCACAGAGAACGCTCTCCCCCTGGGGGCCACCAATCGGCATTCTTTGATCGGAGGCACCCTGAGGAGGCCCTCTCTGTGGGAGCGCACTGGACGGAGGGAAGTTGACGCCGGCCGCAGGTGTTGCCGTAGGTAATCCGGACCCATGCCATGAAGGGCTTTGTAAGTCATCACTAACACCTTGAACCTCACCCGGAGAGCAACCGGTAGCCAATGCAGCTCGCGGAGCAAAGGTGTAACATGGGAGTATTGGGAAACCCCCAAGACAACTCGCGCGGCTGCATTCTGCACCAGTTGAAGTCTCCAGGTGGACCTCAAGGGCAGCCCCATGTAGAGAGCATTACAGTAGTCTAGACAAGAAGTCATGAGCGCATGAGTGACTGTACGCAAGGCATCCCGGTCTAGATAGGGCCGCAACTGGCACACCAGGCGAACCTGGGCAAAGGCCCCCCTAGTCACAGCTCCAATATGCTCTTCCAAAGAGAGCTGTGAATCTAGAAGGACCCCCAAGTTGTGAGCCCTATCTACGGGGGGTAATAGCTCACCCCCCATGGCCAGAGATGGAATAATCGGAATTTCCCAGGATGCCGGCACGAACAGCCACTCAGTCTTGTCAGGGTTGAGTCGAAGCCTGTTCCTCCCCATCCAGACCCGGACCGCCTCCAGGCAGCGGGACATCACGTCGAGGGCATCACTGGGGTGGTTTGGGGTCAAAATAAAAAGCTGGGTATCATCAGCATATTGATGATACCCAACTCCAAAACCACGAATGATCTCACCCAGCGGCTTCATATAGATGTTGAACAGGAGAGGCAAGAGAACCGATCCCTGAGGAACTCCACAAATGAGAGGTCTCAAGGTCGATCTCTGCCCCCCTGCCAACACCGACTGCGAACGTCCCAGAAGGTAAGAGGAGAACCACTGGAGAACTGTGCCTCCCACTCCTAACCCCCTGAGACGTCGCAGCAGGATACCATGGTCGATGGTATCAAAAGCCGCTGAGAGGTCTAAAAGGACTAGGACAGAGGAGCAACCTCTGTCCCGAGCCCGCCAGAGATCATTCACCAGCGCGACCAATGCCGTCTCCGTGCTGTACCCGGGCCTGAAACCCGATTGGTATGGGTCAAGATAATCAGCTTCATCCAAGAACAAAGGGAGCTGCTGCGCCACCACGCTCTCAACAACCTTCGCCAATATTGACCTCTTCTATTTGACTGATGCTGATTCTTTGTCTGATATATGGTTTATTATTGCTCCAAGTTATAAACAGGACCTAGGCTTCCCAGGAGTAATTCTCAACAAATGCTGCTTCCTGATTCAGTGGCTTCCAAATACTGTATACACATTGCATTGTAACCATCATCATAGCAAGTAGTTACAGACAGAGTTTATCTCCTACACTTATCTCCAAGTGCAAAGTTGGTTGACATCCAAGAAGCACTTTATTAAATAAGACACCAATTTTCTTTGTTACACACACATTTGTGGTTAGTACTGAGTATCCACTTAATTGATTATGAGTCTGTTATAGAAGAATAGAAGGAGGATAGAATCTCCTGCTTGATTAGAAGACCTCCAAGGTCCATCTATTCTGATTGATTGATTGATTGATTGATTGATTGATTGAAAACAACTATTTTGATCATTATTTTTTCTCTGTGAAGTGTAATGATATACAGTATCTAAGTAACATGGAAAGAGACCCCATATAGGTTGAATTATAATCCCAAATAAATCTGTCAAGTATTACTTTTAAGAACACTCAGTTATTTAACATTGTCTTTCGCACATCTAAAAGCTTATTATTTTTGTCACTTTAAAGCAGTGCACAAATACTGTAATGTTCACAAAATGCTTTAATTCACCTTATATTCATACCCTAACATTAAATATGATGACTATTTATAAAATCAATCCCATTATAACTTTTTTAATATATAAAGACAGTGCACATTTTTTTCTAAAAAAAATGAAAAAATATATCTATAGAAAAACTGATTAGATGATTTCTCTGGATTTTTCCAAGACTTTCTCATGGGATTTAAGATTATTGTAAAAGCATAAATATTGCATAAATATTCCTCTTGATTTCTTGAGATACAATTGAAATAGGACTAGGCTTTGGTTTCTGTAGACTGCTGGAAACCTGATTATAGAATGAATGATGAGAAAAATGGCTTCCATCTTAGCTATCTCCTAAACAAAGACACCCCCTGTGCAAATTTCTCAGAAATTATTTGCTCCCAGAAAGTAAGTTATCTTTCATCAAAATGGAAGGGGTCCAGAGAGGGGTGCTTACCACTGGAGGTGGTTGACAGGAAAGAAGACCCATGCTATCTGTCTCTTAGTCCTGGTTTTCTGTATAGTTTTAAATTTTTGATTTGCATAGTTTTAAAATTGTAATTATTCTATTTGTCTTTTTATAATCTATAAGCATCCCACCCAGAGTCTGCCTCATAGGGGAAATGGCTAGCAAAATAGATAGATAGATAGATAGATAGATAGATAGATAGATAGATAGATAGATAGATAGATAGATAGATAGATAGATAGACAGACAGACAGACAGACAGACAGACAGACAGACAGACAGACAGACAGACAGACAGACAGACAGACAGACAGACAGATAACAGTAAGTAAACATTCAGAAATGTTTCTTGCCACGGTTTTCTAGAATGGTCACTACAGCATGGATGAAAGGTTTATGTTCAAAATAGTAGTAAACATTGTTTCCATATTAACTATTAAAATTGTATCTCCTAAACATTTTCAAACTAATTCTATTCTAGGCCCTAAAATAAAGATTTTTGGAAGGGATTAACATAGTAGCTCTTAATTATGAAAATTAAGAGAGTTAGTTAGTTCAAGGGTTATATATATATTTGAATTCTAGCTGGCTAAGGATCAAAGAGAAGATTCTCACTTTTTTGCCTATCTGGATAGATAGCCTTTGAAAAGATTTTGGTTCTACCAGAACAAAACAGGAGGAGCTGTAATGTAGCTGATAATTTTCAAGTCTCTGCTGCACATGTTGTGGTATTAATTCTGAGCCAACATACTAAATTGTTGATATTTATTCATTAAAAAAATAGCCGTGTATTTTTATGTTATTTTTGATCTGTAAGCCACTCTCAGGGTTGTAGAGGAGTTGGATAGCCTTTAAATCTTATAATAAACTAAAATAGAATAATACATTAAAGTTAAAAGGTAAGCTTTCGATCACAACATCGAAGTGATATTTTCACAGCTAAATTATCAAAATAATTCCTAAAAGAAAACAGTATTAAAATTGGCATTGCTGCTGGAGTTTTAATAAGCTGAGTTGAATGTGCATTTAGTCATTTTATAAAGCTTGCCAATATTATAAATTCATCCTTTTGGGATTGAAGGGTCCCGGCAATGTACACACTTTTTCACTTATGGAAGATTGTACTATAGTGCTGGAAATATACATATACATATACATAACATATACATGTACACGTACACGTACACGTACACGTACACATACACATACACATACACATACACATGGTAAAGGTTTCCCTGTTAGTTGTATTTGACTATAGGGCATGTTTCTCATCTCTGTTTCTTGGCCAAGGGACCCAGTTGTCCGAAGACAATTTGGTCATGTGACCAGCATGGCTATACACAAAAGGCATATGGAACTTCCCACTGAAGTGGTACTTATTAATCTACTCACATTTGCATGTTTTTCAACTGCTAGGTGGTTAGGAGCTGGGGCAAGTAATGGCAGCTCACCCCATTGCGGGGAGCTTGAGTCTTGAACCCGGGCTGTCAGCTGTCTAAGCTGACAAGCTCAGCATCTTTATCCACTGAGCCATCACATCCCTTACATAGACATAGACATTGACAGTCCAAAACTTATTTGTTCACATTTTATGGAAGTTAAACAGAACTGAAAGGTTGGACTATAGACATATGCTTTTACCAAGCTGATTAATAAATTAGATGAAAACCCAAATGAATTCTCCTTCTGCAGACATTCCAACCCCCCCCCCCCACTCCCCATGGCTTTGTAAAATACCCATTCTAGGAAATTTTAACACCACTGTAGATAACTTAGAATACATTAGAATGAATATTTTTATTATATGCAAACCTGCCTGCCGTTGAAGAGGTTCTCTCCCAGATTGTGAAGGCGTCATTAAAAGTTCATTTGGTAACTGTTGGGTTGACTTTAAAGATTTTCTAACTGCTGAAGCCTTCTAATTGTAGTGTATTGCTGATTTTTTTACCCCCAGTGAAGCAGATCCAATGGCTTTTCTAGCATATGGTCCATTTCTGCTAACAGATATGCAATTTATTCACTTTAACATATAGGCTGTTAAACTAATCCTCCTGTAGAAACATTATGGTTCCTTGCATGCTTTAACTCTCATGCTCCTTTGGTGTAAAGGTGGGGAAAATGATGTCCTCGGGAGATTCCTCAAACAATTAACAGTATGGTCACAATTCAAACCCAGTGGTAAGACAGAGTTCATTGCCTCTATGTCTTTTCTAGTTAAAGCTTGTAAGATGAAAGAGAGCTATGGCATAGCAAAACAGAATCAACTGCAACCTCAAGGGGGTAGTTTTCTGGCTTTCTGAAGTTATGGATCACTGACTTTTATTTTAAGTAGCTTTCAGATGTGCGTGCAGACCTTTTAAATGTAGCCAGCCATCCAAATTTAAATCCCTGAGCCTTCTGCATATGCAACTGATTGATTCTTTCTAATGATTCCTAAAAACCACACAATAAGCAAACTGACACCCACTATAAAAACATGGCACCACCACAAACACGGAGCCGAACAAAAGCAGCACAACTCACCAGTTCAGGTCTAAGGCTGGCAGCTGAGACCAGCCCATCAACTCAAAACACATCCCCACCCAATCAGAACACATCCCCCATTCAAAACACACTCCCACCCAATCAGAACACAGCTAAGCCCCCACCCAATCAGAGCACACCTCCACCCCATCAGAACACAGTCAAGCCTCCACCCACAGAACACACCCCCTCTGGCAGTTTAAAAAAGAAGAAAAAACAGCCACTATCACACGCTTCTCCCAGAAAAAATGAAGTTGAAGTCACCAGCCTGAGGATGAGGGATGAGATTTCATCGAAACGTTGCCCTGATACCTCCAATTCTACATGGGAAAAAACCCAAATGACCAAAGATATATATATATATATATATATATATATATATATATATATATATATATATATATATATATATATATATATATATATATATATATATATATATATATATATATATATATATATATATATATATATATATATATATATATATATATATGATTTTCACAGATATAAGTATGTAGGTCTTGGCATATTCGGGTCTTTTCCCGTGTAAGATTGAGAGTGTCTTGGCGAAGTTTCGACGAGGTCCCACTCGTCATCTTCAGGCTGGTGTCTTCGGCTTCGTGCTTGTGCAAGCAAAAAGCACGAAGCACAAAGCTGAAGACACCAGCCTGAAGATGAGTGGGACCTTGTCGAAACATCGCCAAGACACTCTCAATCTTACACGGGAGAAGACCTGAATACGCCAAGACCTACATTTATATATATATATAAAAATTTGAAATGGGATTTTTATAATCAATACTATGTCTAAGGTGGGTATAGAACAATACCCATAGTGGTTAAGGCACCAGGTTTAAAACTGGGAGACTGTAAGTTCTAGTCTCTTTAGCCATGAAAGCCAGCTGGATGACCTTGGGCCAATCACCCTCTTTCAGCCCCACTGGATTGTTGTTGTTGTAGTAAAATAGGAGGAAGAATATTGGATATGTTTGCTATCTTGAGTTTATAAAAAAAATAATAAAGGCAGGAAATAAATATAAATAAATAATATTGTGAATACATTTTCACAGGTTCTAATTGCAGCAGTTCTAAGGAGAAACATACACATAACAAATTAGAGCCTTTCTTTGCTAATAAGTTATAAGACTTTCCTTGATTTGACAGAGAACTCCACCACTGTGAAATCTGTTATTCCCATGGCCAATTCCTATCTTGCCTTTATTTATCTCTTTCTGCCCGTCACTTTCTTTAGTAAAGCTTCTATTTGCTATTCTATTTTTTTACAAGAAAATTCTTAGCAGAAGGTTTGTACAATTTAATTTTGGATATAGCTGCTGGCATTTTGCAAGATAAAATTTTAACTAAATAAAAATGAACTAATTCTTGGTCATGCATTCAGGCCAGGCATTTAGATGTACAAAATGGGGCTGTCATAATAACTTATTTCTGTTTTGTTTAATAACATGAGCAGTCACTAAAAGATTGACATGACCTCTCTCCTCTCTTCCAATGCAGTTTAGTCAATAGATTGATCCATTAACTGACAGACAAACAGAGAGGCAGGCAGGCAGGCAAGCAGACAGACAGACAGGCAGACAGACAAAGAACATTTCAACCCTTGATGGATTTGATGCCATAGCTAATCTGATACTCTGACTTCTATATTTCAACAAGGCTCAGGAGATGCTCAATAAAAAAGAAAATTAAAAATTCATTAACATGGTGTTCGGTTTTTAAAATCTGCTCGTCTCGGAGTGTTGAACACTCCACCAACTTATGAGTTGCTGTCAGATTGATTAAGATCTTTATTTGTACGGTGTTTGCAAGTGGCAAATATTTATCTGGATGTTGACTCATTATGCTCCTTCTTCTAAAAATAGCTCCTTCTTCACACTTTGTTTAGCATTTTGAGCTACAATGTCGGGTTCTTTAAAAAAAGCATTTGGGAATTTCTGATTTCTCCATATCCAAAGTAACCTTTCTTCAGTGGTATTTCAAAAGGAAGCAAGTTACAAGTGCAATTAAATTGCTACCAAATAGCTGCAAATTAGCCTTCTCTTCAAAACATTTCTTTTGTATCCTCAGTACAAATACCATAATCTGCATTTGTTATGCATCTGCATTATATCCAGTAGTAGATGCTAATTCTTTAATATGAGCGCAATTTGGAAATAAACCTCCATTTGGTTATCAGTGACAGACACTTGCAGATGCAGGACTTTTATTATTAGAAAACATTACATTACTTTTTGACATAATCACCATTAAAATTGAGGCATTTGTCATAACGATGTAGTAGTAGTTAATTCATTAGTAGTAGTCACTCAGCGCCAAATCTGGGCTATAAGGGGGGGTATGAAAAACATCCCAACGGAAGTGCTTCAAAAGTTATTGGGTGCATCTAGCAGTGGGCGGGTGGGCATTGTTGTGAACCAACACCACACCAGAAGTGGTGCCATAGAAAATCCCACCAAATGTGAAGATGCCAAAGGAGTACTGCTGGTGAAGTTCATGGAGCGTGGGTTCGACCATCAATTCAGATGTCTACTCTGAAATGTTATCAAGACTCAGACGAGCCATCCATTACAAGCGTTGGGGCATGCTGATTTCCGGTGTGGTGTTGGTTCACGATAACGCTCACCCGCACACTGCTAGACACACCCAAGAACTTTTGAAGCAGTTCCGTTGGGATGTTTTTGATCACACACACACACACACACACACACACACACACACACACACACAGCCCAGATTTGGCACCAAGTGACTACGATTAAGGAATTTCAAACCTTGTAAGATGCTATGACAAGTGCCTCAATTTGAAAAGTGATTATGTCAAAAAGTAATGTAATGTTCTAATTTTCTAGTGTGTATAATAAAAGTTCCGTATCTGCGAGTGTCTGTCATTGATAACCAAATGGAGGTTTCTTTCCGAATTGCCCTCATATAATGAGCAGTTTCATCCTTCTCATCCTGTTGCAAGTTGATCAAATGCCTATCTTCATTTTAAGAAGCCATCTTGTTGGAAACATAACCATAGGTTATACCTATATAACTTAGAGGTAGGACAGTTTAATAGTAAGGGTGAAAATAAATTCTAGCCTCTTTCTCACAACATTTAGGACCCCATTTCCCTATGTTCTACATTTTCTGTGGAACTGCTATCACAGTAAAGAATTTGGGGGTGATTTCTATGTGCAAATTCATTGTATCTACCACAAGAGCTTTGTGGGTTCATGGGACATAATCTAACTCAGGCCACATTGGGCATCTTCTTGTGATTATGTTGTCATTTTTCCTTTATTAGCGCAGCAAACGATATTAATCGTTTAGTTTCTTTCTCAGGCATGGAAAATAAGGCATAAAAATTCCTTTCCCTTCTACTTTTCTGACGAGCAACACAGAAGGACAATCATCTGATCTATGTCTATGCATGTAGTCATTTCTCTTTCTCTCTTACTCTCCTTTTCTCTCTCCTGGATTTGTAAGCATTGGGTTCCTCTATACATCCCCTTTTCCCTCTGGATATTGTATTGAGAAGGTATATTTATTTATTTATTTATTTTTATTTTTTATTTTAATCCCATTTATATCCCGCCCTTCTCCGAAGACTCAGGGCAGCTTACAATCTAAGCACAAATCAATGTGCTTAGCAATAGCCTTCATTCTATGTATATGCCTGCTTATTAGGGCTTTCACACACACCCCAAGTGGCATTATTACAAAGTCAGCTTAATTGCCCCCAACAATCTGGGTCCTCATTTTACCTACCTCGGAAGGATGGAAGGCTGAGTCAACCTTGAGCCTGGTGGGATGCGAACCTGCACTAATTGCAGGCAGCTGGTGTTACTTAAGGAGGCATTAGCCCACTGCTCCACCATGACTTGGTGGGGAACGCCCTCCTGGACCTGTAGCTCCTGTTGAGTCAGCAAGTGAAGGGACGGCCAGGAGCTTTTTGTCCAGCTTTGGTTGCTATATCAGCTGAAAATAGGAGCACCCCACTGGACTTCACTGACTGTGTGATATGGGGCTGGTAGCTTGGCTGGCTTAAAAAATGACTTGGATCAATTCATCCATAGGGCTCAATAGCGATTAGTTTTGATACAGCAGTGTGAGTGCTTCTGAAGGATATCTGCTGGGAGCCTAGTGGGTCTCCTTATGTTGGTTGGTCTGTCAGGTCCCCATAGATCCTTATTGGGACGCTGCCATTCCAGTGGGAGGGGGGAACCTTGGTGCTTTCCTGTTTACTTTGTTTACTTCAGACATGTCAAACACAAGGCCCGGGGGCCAGATCCGGCCCGTGAAGTGGTGTCATGCGGCTCGTGAAGCCATCCTGGAAACAGTGAGGGAATGGCCCCCACTGCCTTGGCCCTGGCCCAGAGACCCTCCTCCTGCCAGACACCCTCAGATCTGTCCCACTCCTGCCCAGGCCCCCATAGGCACCCTTGATGCGAATGATGTAGAGCTGGCCATGCCCACCCAGTAGGCCATATGCACTCTAGCGACGCCCACCCAGTAGGCCACGCCCACCCAGGCCACACCCACCCGGCCCCCTGAGGGCAACCGCAATGCTGATGTGGCCCTCAATGAAATTGAGTTTGACACCCCTGCTCTACTTTGATGTATCTTCCTGGGAAATGGGAGGGGGGAGGGATGAGCCTGGGGCCATCTGCTTTGTCTCGTCTCTGGAGAACCAAAACTGGCAGTGCCTGAGAACAACTTCTTATCACCTTCTCAGCTTGGAATTCTCACAACGCCTTCGCCTCTCTAGATTGGCTCTCTGTGGACTGGGCAGTTGGGAGGGCTTTTGAACAATGGGGTTTCACCTAACATACGTATTAGCGCGGGAATTTTTTTTATCCTGCCTGCTTTCTCTGCAGTCACTACCTCTCAATAAAAGATCCTTTTGAAATGCTGTCTCTTTTTTGAGGGAATAGCTGAGGGGAGACCTTACAGCCACTGTGAGAACAGACTGTTTATGGGTTTGAAGTGTCCTCTGTTTACGTCTTTATATTTGTTGCATATTCTTACTTTGTGACCTGACAAGAATTCTGTAATTGCGTTTCACTGCATCTGTCCCTTATTCAGTGGCTCTCCCTCACTTACCTTCACCTCAAGAGACTTGCCCTGAAACCAATAACAAATAACAAATCTAAAGTATCTAACCCTGTCTAAAATTCATTTTAGTTTGCCCCTGCCGCCTTTTATTTAAGTGTCCAGGTTTCTCCTTCCTAACAGAGCAACAATCCACCTTTCCTTTGAGAAAATATGCTTTTTCTTCCACACTCAGATTCTGCTCTCAGTTAAAAAAATAAAAATAAAAAAATGACTACCTAGATAGCAGAGAGCCATGGGTGACTGCATGCTGTCACAGAACCCATGAGAATTTAACTCATATTTTTCTTCCTCTTTGGAAAAAAGAATAAATAATCCTGACAGCAATTTCTTTTGCAGAAGATTAGATGAGAAGGGTTTTTAAAAAGAAAAAAAGAGCCAAGAGTTTTAGGTTCTGCACTATTAGTTACGTTCTTAATGAAGAAACCCTGATACGTTTCTTAGGTAATCTTATACAAAAGGTTTTTTTCTTCTTAAAAAAATAACAAAAAAAAAACATTGTTATAAAAGTTCCATTAATTCATGCTGGCAGCATCAGGAAATTTTAAGCAAGAGACACTGGGTTTACAATGTAGTGGATGGTGGGAAGATACTGCTAATTAATGAAACCAATTAATCAGTTCAGTTATGCAAATATAGTGGCTGCATTTTTAATGATGGTGATGAAGGAAGAAGCTGATGCTGCTATTTGACAGTGATGAAAATGTCATTGAGGATAGTGCTTTAGAACTGTCACCTGTCACCTGACACTTGCTTGTGTGCTTCACTACCATGCAGTAACAGTCTGCCTTAACTTTGGGGAGGATGGATGGGAGGAAGAGTGTTTGGGGGAAAGTAAAAGTTACCTCTGTACTTCCCCGGGATGCTGCTTCAAGGTCAACAAGCTGGGAGAAGAAGGCAGCTGCATATCAACCTACGCTTGAAGTGACAGTTCTGAAAACATCTTGCTTGAATCTGATTGGTGATGTGGGTATGTGCCAGTAATAGGAGGCAGTTAAGAGGAGGAAAAGTTGAACTTAGGGATTTTGGTGCACAAGGCTCAGTTCTGTCTCTGAATTACTGCCAGCGCCTAAACTTGACTTCTAATAAAATTATACCTTTGTCAACAAATGGAGCCAAGGATTATTTCTGTGTAGAGATTTAAGTGCTGGCAAGTCTGACAAGAACTGTAGTTGCGATGTGACTGCGATGTGACTGTGACAGAATTACAACATGCCTTCCCCTTTGGTTGTTAAGTGAATCACTAAGTGATTCATCCTGTGACTCACTTTTACGTCCTCGATTTCCATTAATTTTGCTTGTCAGAAATCAGTTGGTAATCAAGCAAATGGTGATAATGTGGCAGTTGGATACCACACCAATCATAGATATAAGGATCAGTCGCAAAGCCAGGCGTTCTGGGGTTTTTTTACGCCATTATACTGTGAACTTCACTAAATGAGGCAGTCGATAAGCGAGGGCTTCCTAAATAAACAGTTCTCACATACTTCTTGGCAAATAATATTCCAAAGCAGCTTGTTATGAGATGCTTTCAGTCTACAGAGTGATTCTATGTTATACAGTGACCCATCAGATGAGCAAGTCTCTTCATTCAAAGTGTAATATTAACTGAAGTTGGTCCAAATGATTTTGCTGCCTGAGGCAAAGATAAAAGGTTATACATCCTCCCAAATTCCATGTACAGAAATGGACTCAAGTGTAATTCAAAACTCCAATTTCAATCATATTAGGACATTTGAGAAAGATTCTTAGACGCCCACTCAGTATCTGCTGTCTGAAGCAGCCTTCAATATCTAAACCACTAAGAATATTAGCAGCAGGATATATTGACCAACTTCAAACTTCTTGTTGAAATTGTCTTCATGGTCATGACTTAATCTATAGGGCTTGAAAACTTTCTTCCAAGTGCAAAGTTGAGTCCATTTTTTCTAACACTGTGGGCTGCCAGATGTACATCCATACTGTTTTCTGAGCTTTTGGACAATTTTGCTCATCCTGTAAGAGTTTTTAAAATTAAACCATTACCTGCTGTAATGCCATCTGTTTATGTGCTTTAGAAATATTATTTGTCATTTTCTTTTTTAAAAAGTGGACCTTATAAATGTGAAGAAAGGACTAATAAAAGCAACAACTCTAATCAGCAGATGGACTGGGTGAAGCAGGCTCTCTAAGCAGGCATTCTTGATTGTTTAGAGTATTGTTGAATGGAGTTTCCCACAGATTTAATTATCCTTTCTGTCAGAAGATGACAGTAAGGTATTTATTTCTGGGAAAAGACAGAAGGATTGTGTGTGCATGTTTGTGTGTATCATGTTTAGACTTTTTTCGTAACAAATCAGCCACAACCCCCCCCCCCAAAAAAAAAAAAACCCTTTTATTACTTCTGGGGAAAAGACAGAAGGATTGTGTGTGCATGTTTGTGTGTATCATGTTTAAACTTTTTTCTTAACAAATCAGCCACACACAAAAAAGCCTTTAGTGTAAATGCTGCTTCTATATCAGTCAGCACTAAATCAAAATTTTAATTGAAGTACATTTTATTTTTCATCTGGCAAGATTCCTAGGAATACTTAACTGGAAAGAAGACTTATTGAACTGTGAGATTTACTTCAAAGTAAGCATGTATAAAAAAAGGGATGCGGTGGCTCAGTGGGTTAGGATGCTGAGCTTGTTGATCAGAAGGTCGGCAGTTTGGCAGGTCGAATCCCGAGTGCCGTGTAACAGAGTGAGCACCTGTTACTCGTCCCAGCTTCTGCCAACCTAGCAGTTTGAAAGCACGTAAAAATGCAAGTAGAAAAATAGGGACCACTACAGTGGGAAGGTAACAGCATTCCATGCACCTTTGACATCTAGTCATGCTGGCCACATGACCACAGAGATGTCCTCGGATAAGCGCTGGCTCTTCGGCTTTGAAACAGAGATGAACACCAGCCCCTAGAGTTGGAAACGACTAGCACGCATGTGCAGGGGAACCTTTACCTTTACCTAAGCATGTATAGAATTAGATTGTCATTATACTTCCTTCTAACATTTTCATCCTTCCGTACTTGAAGGTGAACAACCTGATCCATTTTTTTGAGATTAGAATCACATTTAGTAATTATTCTGAAAGAATTTGACTAATATTTAAGAGTGTCAATATTGAACTTGGCACATCAGGAGCAAAGATGAGGCAAAACCAGATGGTTCTGCCCTAGGCGCCTAATGGACCCAGAGCGTTTTCAGGTGGCGCTTGGGTCTCCACCTGCCGCCTTCGCTCACAGCCCGGCCAATGCCTTGGTGGAAGCCTAGGAAAGGGCAGCCATGGAGGCACTTGACCGTGTTGTGCCCATGCGGCCCCTGACCTGGTGCAGATCCCAGTGGGCTCCGTGGTTTTCTGCGGAGCTCTGGGAGATGAAGCATCAGAGATGGGGCCTAGAGAGCTGTTGGAGATCCAGCTGGTCTGAATCTGACCGATTGCGACTAAGAACCTTTACCAGCTCTTACCTCGCAGTGATGAGGACGGCGAAGTCTAACCACTTTGCTTCCCTCATCACGTCCGCAGATAATTGCCCAGCCGCCCTGTTTAGGGTGACCCACTCCCTCCTCAATCAGGAGGTGAGGGGGGAGCCCTTGCAGGGTCATACCAAGGAGTTTAGCCAACATCTGGCGGACAAAATTGCTCAGATTCGGGCCGGTCTGGACTCCGACTGGGCAGAGTCTGACGGAGGAGACACGAGCAGTCTTGGTGATGTTATCTGGGAAGAGTTTGACCCTGTGACTCCGGAAGATGTGGACAGGATTATGGGGAGGCTGAGCTCCACCACGTGTTTATTGGACCCGTGCCCCTCCTGGCTGGTGTATGTGGCTCAGGAGGGGACACGAGGCTGACTCCAGGCAGTAATAACTGCTTCTTTGAGGGAGGGTAGCTTTCCTGCCGCCTTGAAGGAGGTGGTGGTGAGGCCCCTCCTCAAGAAGGCTGTCCTGGACCCGCCTATTTTGAACAACTATCATCCGGTCTCCAACCTTCGCTTTCTTGCGAGGGTTGTTGAGAGCATGGTGGCACATCAGTTCCCTCTGTTCCTGGAGGAAGCTGATTATCTGGACCCGTACCAATCGGGCTTTAGGCCCGGGTACAGCACGGAGACGGCATTGGTCACTCTGGTGAATGATCTCTGGTGGGCTCGGGACAGGGGATATTCCTCTGTCCTAGTCCTATTAGACCTCTCAGCGGCTTTCGATACCATCAACCATGGTATCTTACTGCGGTGCCTCAGGGGGTTGGGAGTGGGTGGCACTGTCTTGCAGTGGTTCTCCTCCTACCTCCTGGGTCATTCACAGTCAGTGTCGGCCTCGGGGCCTCTCGTTTGTGGAGTCCCTCAGGGGTCGGTCCTCTCGCCTCTCTTGTTCAACATCTATATGAAACCGCTGGGCGAGATCATTCGTGGTTTTGGAGTGGGGTGTCATCAGTATGCTGATGATACCCAGCTTTTCATCTCTACCCCAAACCACCCCAGTGATGCCCTCGATGTGATGTCCCGTTGCCTGGAGGCGGTTCGGGTCTAGATGGGGAGGAACAAGACTTAATCCTGACAAGACTGAGTGGTTGTACATACCGGCATCTCGGGAAATTCAGTTCATTCCATCTTTAATTATGGGGGGTGAGGTGTTACCCCCTGTAGATAGGGCTCGCAACTTGGGTATCCTCCTTGACTCACAGCTCAGTCTGGAAGACCATGTAGGAGCTGTGGCCAGGGAGGCTTTTGCCCAGGTTCACTTGGTGCACCAGTTGCGGCCCTGCGTACAGTCACCCATGTGCTCGTGACCTCTCGGATAGACTACTGCAATGCTCTCTACATGGGGCTGCCCTTGAGGACCACTCTGAGGCTTCAACTGGTACAGAATGCGACCGTGCGAGTTGTGATGGGGGTTTCCCGATACTCCCATGTAACACCTCTTCTCCGCGAGCTGCATTGGCTTCCAGTTGCCCTCTGGGTGAGATTCAAGGTGCTGGTGCTGACCTATAAAGCCCTAACTGGCATGGGTCTGGATTACTTACGGGAGCACCTGCTGCTGGCGTCAACTTCCCTTCGTCCTGTGCGCTCCCACAGAGATGGCCTCCTCAGGGTGCCTTCGGTCAGGGACTGCCGGCTGGTGGCCCCCAGGGGGAGAGCATTCTCTGTGGATGCGCCAGCCCTTTGGAATCAATTGCCTGTTGAGCTCCGGATGGCTCCTGACCTTCGCTCTTTCCGCCATGATCTGAAGACCTGGTTGTTTGAACAGGCTGGCCTGGACTAAGGGGTTTGGGTTTATTTTTAACTATTTATTGTTAGGGCTAAATTAATTTAATTTTACTTTTAACTTTTGTACGTTGTATTTTATTGCCCTGTACACCGCCCTGAGTCCGTTGGGAGAAGGGCGGTATAGAAATTCAATAAATAAATAAATAAATAAATAAATAAATAAATAAATAAATAAATAAATAAATAAATAAAATCTGAATCAGGAATATACTGTAAGCAGAGATGTAAGATACAGTTCATCTGCTACATTATAGGATGATAAAAATAGTCCTGTTAGATTGGGCCAAGACCCGTTTTAGTCCACCATTTTGCTTATCACATACAGGTGGTGCTGACATACTAGTATTGTACTTCTGAATTTGAATTTAGAGGCAGTATCCTGCAGATACTGTACAAATTCCTCAGCCCTACCCTGCAAGGGGTCATCCCTCGGTCACTGATTTAACAGTGAGTGGGTCACTCTAAACAGGGCAGCTGAGCGGTTATCTGTGGACGCAATGAGAGCAGAAAAGTAAACATGCTTTGCTGCTTCCATCATCACTAGGTAAGACTTAAGACAAGTTCTTAGCCATGTTCGATCAGATTCGGATCTGCTGGACCTCCTGTCTTTTCCGGCGCTTCATCTCCCAGAGCTCCTCGGTAAACCAGGGGGCCACCTGGGATCTGCGCTGGGACAGAGGCTGCAAAGGCACAACTCGATCCAAGGCCCCAGCAGCAGCCCTATCCCAGGCTACCACTAGGGCCTCAGCAGAGTCGTGGGCAAGGGAAGCAGGAAATGTCCCAAGCTCCGTCTGGAACCTCTCGGGGTCCATCAGGCGCCTGGGGCAGAACCACGTGGTCGGTTCCGCCTCCCAGCGGTGAAGGGGTGGGTGGCGTATTGGAAGTCTAGCCAGAGAAGAAAATGATCGGACCATGACAGGGGTTGGATGGTTAAATCCCCCCAACCCAGATCATTAATCCACTGTCCAGAGATAAAAACCAGGTCAAGTGTGTGCCCTCCATTATGGTGGATTTCATCATTTGGTTTGTTGAACAAGCCACTTTTGATCTTGCATAATATAGAATAACAGAGTTGGAAGGTAACTTGGAGGTTCTCTAGTCCAAAGCCCAAGCAGGTGACCAATACAGTACAGTTGTGGACAACTGGCTGTCCAATCTCTTCTTAAAAATCTGCAGTGATGGAGCAACCTCAATTTCTAGAGGGAAGGCATTTCACTGGTTCTTTGTTATTACAGACTGAAAATTTCTCCTTAGTTCTACGTTTGATCTCTCCTTGCTAAGTTTCCTTCTGTTACTGCTTGACCTGCTCTCGGATGCTTTGGAAAATAGGTTGACCCCTCTTTTCTGTGACAGACTCTCAAATATTGGAAGATTGCTATCTTCATCTTGGTGATAAGTAAGTCATGTTCATTTGTATGGACAATGTCTTGGTTGTTTTTCCTGTCTTTTGTTTGCACTTGGAATAGAGGCGGAATACAGAAATAATTAATTAACTTAAAAAAATAAAATATTTTTAAAAAAAACTATGAACAAACCACACATTCACTCTTATTAGCCTGAGCCAAAGTTACAATAAATGGCAAACCATGGTGGCAAACTGGGTTTTTCTACCTTGAAATAATCTTATCCTAATGAAAGATAAACAGATAAGATAAAGATAAATCCAGCCCATTTACAATCTGATACATTTAAGATGATATTTCAGTATAATAACAGAGTTTTTTTAGACCTTCTGTTTGTTTTTTGGCATCTAAATGCAGCTCATGAAAGTTTCCATGATTATACCCTGAATTCCTTGAGAGCTGAGCATTGCGTGCCTCTGTCTTTGCACTTTAGAATAGTTTTGGTACTGTGATGACTTTGATATCACAAGGAAATCACTTTAGTATATGCTGATGAA
The DNA here is from genome assembly GCF_964194415.1 of Vipera berus. Classification (NCBI taxonomy): domain Eukaryota; kingdom Metazoa; phylum Chordata; class Lepidosauria; order Squamata; family Viperidae; genus Vipera; species Vipera berus. The sequence goes on along the minus strand of NC_138207.1, from coordinate 14,297,232 downwards.
AGTAATGGCATTGCGGATTTGCCAAATAAACTACCGCCCGAATAATTGAGGTGTTTATATCATCTGCCAGATGGTGGATTAACATGAGATAATACTGTCTCTTGCAATTATTTTCATTTAAATTTTAATAAAGAAACAATATTAAGGGGGGAAAAAGAGTCTGTGTAGTCCTATTTTTTTGGGGGAAGCTATAATCTATAATTATTAGCAAAGTCTAGAAAAAGACAAGTGTTTTTCACATTTGGCAACTTTAAGATATGTGAACTTCAACTTCCTGAATTCCCTAGCGAGCATGCTGCCTGGGAAATTTTGAGAGCTGAAGTCGATACATCTTAAAGTTGCCAAATTTGGAATTCTGATATGTTGCAAGTCCATTCCATCTCATTTCCACATCTATGGATGTTTAAAACATGTGCGTGAACCTCATATGTCTGCATATAAGTGTGTATATTTAACTAAATATTTTCCTGGATCTTTCCATAACTGCATAAATATTTATAAGATGATTTTTAAAATGAAGGTAATTAATGTGTGTCTAACATCCACCTACCTGCCCATGGTAGGTAACACCTAGATATACCATGGTAGATTGATTTTTGAGGGTTGTTGTTATATCATAACACTCTTTGAATGGTGCGGAAGTATGAATGGATTTCCAGAAAAAATGCAGACTACAAGATTCAGGTGAATCTGAGGACACAGATAAACCTCCAAGTGGACTCAATGACTCTCAGAAAGAGTGCTAACGACCAGATGACTTCAAGGAATATGAATCCTTCTATTCTCCACCATTCAGTCAGAACTGAAGAAGCTTTTTGGATGAGAAGCAAAACATCTTGAAGGAATGAAGCTTTATTGTCAAAGTACAACCATGTATACATTGAGATTGGCTGAGCCTCCTTTTGTGCCCCCACCCCCAACTCACAGTGACACAAACCCTCCATCTCATTACACCATGTGAGCTAATTGCACAACACACCGGCCTCTCAAGTCAATCATGCATGAAGTTTATAAAATTATATCCCGTTCAAAAGCCCAACAGCCCATGGATAAAAGCAAAACAAGAAAGTCCAGATGCCTTTTGAAAGAAAGCACCTTTGGGACAACCATGACCTGAATGACTGAGAACCTCCATAGATTCTTCCAAGCTTCTGTCCATCCAGGAAGGAAATAAACCTATTGGATCTGCAAGCTGCCATCCGGGAGAGTTTCAGTTATCTCAGAAAGAGTCCTTCCAATATTATCAACAACCCTTAAGATAATTTTAGGCAAGCCAAATTTATATGGCACTGGGAGTCCTATGGTGCCTTCTCCTCACCTTGCCTTACATATAAGCTATATTTGCATGACAAGGATTAGCCAATGCACTGCTGTCCATCAATAAATGACTCAACCAATGAAGTGGTGGCAACAGGGAATTCCAGAGAAACAATTTTCTTTGTTAACTACTAGGCACTTTTGTGGTGGCTACCGTTTTATTTTTATTTTTATATTAAGCCAAAAATGAATAAATTAAAGTCAGTGATAGACCATTCCATGTCCAATGCCACTATTGATGGAGAGACTTCCTTCCCCTTCTCACATCCTTTTTGGGTTTGTTTTACATACAGTATTATGTCTGGAGCTGAAAGTAGCCGAAAACAAAAAATTCTAGACAATTTGAATTTTGCATGGTCACCTTATGCAGACAACTAAGATGAGAGCTAACCTTCTGTTCACCTTCTGTTCTGTGTTTTCACTGCAGACCTGACTGGGACAGCTAGATTAACCCAGAACAAACACAGGGTTATAGAGGGTGAAAACTGCCCTTCTGACCCAGTGCTAATTGGCTTTCCACATTTGGACAGCATCTAAAGTACTCCAATGAGCTGTGCAGTCCAACAAACTTGGATGCTAATACTGACCATCTGAATTTTCTGATACCCGGCACGCTACAGGTGTCTTGGGACAGCAACTTCTCAGATGTTCTGCCAGGATGCAGTTCTAACACATCTGTATTTTTTGCATCTGATAGCAGATTTTCTGTGCTAAAATAAATGGATGTTCTCAGTAAATGGACATTAAATATGATTAGAAGCATTTCAAAGCTTTGCCTGAAAAAAGGGAATATTCATAAATGGAGAAAACACCAATCAAGACTTGCATTTGGAACTGAAGAAATTTGCTTGCTTTAATATAATAAACATGGTTGTTTATTATATATTATATACCACTTTGAGGTTAAAAAAAAAGGTAAAGGTAAAGGTTCTCCCGCACATGTGTGCTAGTCGTTTTCGACTCTAGGGGCCAGTGCTCATCTCCGTTTCAAAGCCGAAGAGCCAGTGCTTGTCCGAGGACATCTCCGTGGTCATGTGGCCGGCATGACTAGACGCGAAAGGCGCACGGAACACTGTTACCTTCCCACCGTAGTGGTCCCTATTTTTCTACTTGCATTTTTACGTGCTTTTGAACTGCTAGGTTGGCAGAAGCTGGGACGAGTAACAGGAGCTCACTCTGCTATGCGGCACTCGGGATTCGACCCGCCAAACTGCCGACCTTCTGATCGACAAACTCAGCGTCCAAGCTACTAAGATTACTTCTGTTTTATAATGATTGGAATATTACTTTTTTATGCCATTTGCCTGACATTTAATCTCATAACAGCATTACTTTTATGTGCTATTGGAGATCTTTTACTTTTAATAATGTCCCTGCTCATAAATAAAACATTGAAACAATGTGGTACATTTACAATGGGTACAAGGAAGCTTTCTTAATAGTTTTTAATTCCTCTCGAATCTCTATATTGTCTCGTAAGCCTCTGTTTGCTGTTATTTAAACACAGTGTTTGACAAGCTTCAGAAATGGGAAAAAAAAGTTGATGCTATGGTAACTATCTTCATTCCTAAGGTAGTTTTTAAAATTCTCTTTTAACTGTAAATGTAGTCACTCAGTTTTTAAATATTTTATTAGCCTGATGTATTTCTTTCATTATAAACACTCAAACTAAATCTCCTCCTTACTGGTGTAAATCAGCAGGAAATAATTGAAGTCAGAGGAGTTTCTTTAATATAAATAAAGCAGAAAGAAATAGGTAGGTGTTGATTTTTCCTCCCAAGATTTGTGTATTTGCTAATGAGTAGGTCTAGGTTGTGGCTCTTTCAACCACACAAAGAAGATTGGGGTTGATAGGAAATCTGTGCTTTCGGCTCAGGGTCCCATTTTTCCATCAGAGATGCTTTTGCCATCTGAGTAGAAATCTAAGTCATTTTTTTCATCTTTAATACAATGTAGGCAGTAATAGGATAAAAACCAAGGAGGATAAATATCAGTCAAATTGCAACTGATATTAAAGAACAAAAGAGCCAAAAAAAGAGCAAAATTCTAGCATATAACACATTTATTCTTCAAACATTTTGGACTTCAATTGGCTTCTTTTAGTTCATTAAAATATCTTGTGGATAAAAGTGGGGGCACATTCTTGTATTGGGATGGAGAAAGTTTTATAAGAATCTAGCCTTCCCACAAGCCAACTCATACTACTGGTTGAGGGCTGGTGGGCTTTTTTGGGGATTTCTTTTTTTTTATTGAAAAGTTTTAAAATACATTTAAAATACAAAAAGGAAAAACAAAAAAACCTCCCCCCCTTTCCCCAACCCCACCCTCCCCTCCCCTCCCCTTCCCCGACTTCCCAGAGCTGAATACAGGGTATAAAAATACAAACAAACATAATCTAAAATATGCTAACAACAATAAAACATTAAAGTCTATCGCACTTTAACTCTCCATTGTCAAAATAATAACAAAATAACTACTAGCTAATCATACATCATATAACTCCACTACTTATTCAAATGCTAAATGAAACTTTTTAGTCTCATATTTGTTCTGGATATAATCAATCCATCTCCTCCATTCCACAATATATCTCTGTTGCGATTGGCACATTCTTGTATTGGGATGGAGAAAGCTTTATAAGAATCTAGCCTTCCCACAAGCCAACTCATTCTACTGGTTGAGGGCTGGTGGGCTTTTTTTGGGATTTCTTAATTATATGATACATTGTTTTAGAAAAAAAAAGATTGTAAGTCCCCCGAATCACCTTTGTGTGCATTGAGTGGCTATTTAAATTTGTTTCATAATAAATAAGAAATAATAATACTCAACTCATTGAAATTCTGCAGTGGATCTTCTACCTAATTTGGAAGATATCAAACACTGAACCTGGGATCTTTGAAAAGGAAAAGAGGTGCTCTATACAGGTAGCATCAGGCTCTCAATGCATTATACCCATTTCATTTACTCAGGGCTTTTTTTCTCATAGAACGCTCAGAACGGAGTTCCGGCACCTTTTTTGGATGGAACCTTGTAGGGTAGGCAAGGCGGGTTGTATGACATGTGTGAGTTCCGGCACCTTTTTTGGATGGAACCTTGTAGGGTAGGCAAGGTGGGTTGTATGACATGTGTGAGTTCCGGCACCTTTTTTGGATGGAACCTTGTAGGGTAGGCAAGGTGGGTTGTATGACATGTGTGAGTTCCGGCACCTTTTTCTTTTACAAAAAAAGCACTGCATTTACTTATGCATTTCATTTCAGGTGCTGCCATTCTGTTGGGAGCGGGAACCTTCTGTGGGCTGTGAGATGTGTTTCCTTTGCTTTGTTCTATCTTCTTTGAGGTAACTCTCTCTGGGTGTGAAAGGAGGCAGGAATGTGCCTTCAGGAATCTGCCTTACCTCCAGTCAGATGAGACGGGAGAGTGGAAGAACTCAAACCCTGCAAACTGCAAATCGCCTGGTTCCCATAACAACTTCACACCTATGGATTGGCCAAAATCAAACCTAACATCTAGATACTGGGGAGGGGTTGAAAGGGACAGTTTTAATGTAACCTTTCGCGCGGGAAAAATTCACATCTTGCCTAGCTCTCCTGCTATCAGTAACTCTCAATAAAAGTTCCTGTTGAAACAATGCCCATTTCTAGAGTTCTGCTTTCTTGGGAGCATTAGCTGAGGCAGGTCCTTACAGGTAATCCTCAACTTATGACCACAGCTGAGCCCAAAATTTATCTTGTTAAATTTGTTAAGTGAGTTTTGCCTCCTTTTACAGCATTTCTTGCCACAGTTGTTAAGTGAATCATTGCACTGGTTAACTTAGTAACCCAGTTGCTAAATGAATCTGGCTTCCCCATTGACTTTGCTTGTCAGAAGGTTGCAAAAGGTGATCACATGATCCAGGGACACAGCAACCATGATTAAATTTGAACCAGTTGCCAAGCATCTGAATTTTGATCATGTGAACACAGTGATACTGCAATGGTCATAAGTATGAAAAATGGTCATAAGTCATTTTTTTCTGTAACTTTTAACAGTCACTAAATGAACTGTTGTAAGTTGAGCACTATGTGCACACTCTTGCTGGAGTTTCAGATGTATTTGTTTATCACATTTGTATACTAGCGGTCGTGGTTTAAGAATAAGTTCCATTCTTAAATCTGTCATTAAGTCAAATTTTTATGTAACTCAGAATTATGTAACTCCTTCCTTGAGTCGACAATGGATTAAGCCACACAATGTTTTCATGAGCCACTGAAAACTTCTGAAAACAAGCTGTATATTAAAAATGTATGGCTTCAAAGGTTCATGAAAACATTATGTGGCCTTCAGTGGTTTATCGGTTGAAGTAGGGAGAATGACATTAGCTATTTTTAGCAATAGGCAGCATATTTGTGAGTTGTTTGTAAGCCAGACATTCTTAATCCTGGTGTTTTCATAATTACAGGACCCCTGGTGGGAAAGCCCAAACACAACATTTATATATATATTTTTATTTTTTTTAATTTTATTTTTTTTATTTTTATTACATTTATATCCCGCCCTTCTCCGAAGACTCAGGGAGGCTTACAAGCTTAGCAGTAGCCTTCATTCTATGTATATGCCTGCTTGTTAGGGCTTTCACACACACACCCCAAGCGGCATTATTACAAAGTCAGCTTATTGCCCCCAACAATCTGGGTCCTCATTTTACCTACCTTGGAAGGATGGAAGGCTGAGTCAACCTTGAGCCTGGTGGGATACGAACCTGCACTAATTGCAGGCAGCTGGTGTTACTTAAGGAGGCATTAACCCACTGCTCCACCAAGGCATCAGGCCTCAAAAGCCATCAGAAAAAGGACAGTTCAGCTCCTTTTGGCTGGTGGAAAATGTTAGTAACATAAATATGAATGTGTGTAGATGAAGAATGCAACAGACAGCTGAAACTTAAAACATGGTTCTCAACTATTTTGTCTCTAATTTATGGGGATAGAGAAGAGTTTTCATAGAGGGGTAGCAATGTTTTTCTTCTACTGAACCAGCACAATCGATGATATGTTCAAGGACAAAGTTTTCTTGATAGCAATTCAGGAGTGGCTTGCCATTGCCTTCTGTTAGGTTGGGTTTTTTCCCCCCAATTTTCAAGTCTAGCTTTTAGCCTGATATTTTCTTACTAGTCTCCTATCCAAATATTAACACTGTTTAATTTTTTGAGATCAGTAAAGGTTGACAATAGTTATAGCAGTTGATTTATAATGTGTTTGCTCATTGAAGTTTTATTGTATATTTCCACATGGGATTAATGTTTAATGAAGACTGTTCTGAAGTTCTCAAAACCACTATCCATCTCTGCCAATAGGGAAAATTCATGAGCTGCCATTTGCTTTGCAACATTTTTGCTAACCATATTAGGTCTTGCTATCAAACTCTACCTTAGCATTGCAGACCTTGCTAAGAAGACTCCCTTTTGGAAAGGTATATCACATCCAACAAAAAGAAACAATATTTTTTGTGTGTTAATGATTCAACTTATCATTGTATGAGAAAATGCAAAGAGGCTCAAAAAATGAGCCTTTTTCAAGGTTTAATCTCTGTTGGAATGTGTACTAAGCAAGATCACTTTCAGAAGACATATTAAGGGGAATTAAATACAAGTTAACTTTTGGGTACAATTGGAATTGTTGGTTGTTACTATTAAAGCTCTTTGTGATTCAAGTTTGGAGACCATCTACCTACTAAATAAGATGGAGAAGGTTGGGCTCAGGGGTTGCCATCTGCAGAAGCCAGAGAAGATGCCTTTTCTGTCACTGCCACTTCTCCTCATATCCAAATGACCTCTGTCTGCGTTTAAGTCTATAAAGATTTGGTTGTTGTATCAGGCCTTGAGAACTGGTTCCTCTGTCACTAGAAAGTTTTAGGTTTAGCTAGTTGTTTGCTGAATTTATATGTGATTTTATGGGTTTATATGGACTTTATTTTAATCTGAATTATGGAGGTTAGGAGGTGGGAATTCTACAGAGTTCAGAGTTGGTTGAAAAGGCTTCAGAGACAGAGAAAGGAGAGGAGAGGAGAGGAGAGGAGAGGAGAGGAGAGGAGAGGAGAGGAGAGGAGAGGAGAGGAGAGGAGAGGAGAGGAGAGGAGAGGAGAGGAGAGACAGACAGGCAGACACACACACACACACAGAGAGAGAGAGAGAGAGAGAGAGAGAGAGAGAGAGAGAGAGAGAGAGAGAGAGAGAGAGAGAGAGAGAGAGAGAGAGAGAGAGAGAGAGAGAGAGAGAGAGATCCCACAATCTACCCTGAATTTCATTTTGTCTTTGCTATTTTGGAAGAATGAAAGGGGAGGGAGGGAGGGAGGGAGGGAGGGAGGGAGGAAGATAAGATAAGATAAGATAAGATAAGATAAGATAAGATAAGATAAGATAAGATAAGATAAGATAAGATAAGATAAGATAAGATAAGATAAGATAAGATAAGATAAGATAAGAGACAGCATCTTTATAATACAGCAACCCTATATTGATGTTGCAAATAACATGAACCATAAAGTGTGCTACCTTATTAGCAAAATAAAAGATGCTTAGTTTCTGTCAAAGATTAAGGAATCCACTTCTGTTAGTGCACTCCAAGGGTTACAAGTCAAGTGCAGAGTGCTTTTAGTGAGCTGCCCATCTGTTTACTTTACCCATTCACTTTGCTGTTGTCTCCAGAGTAAACACTGAATGCTCATACCAGATGATTAACACAGTTCACATACACAGGTCTCTAGCTTTGGGACTACCAATTCCCACTAAGGGGAATAAATGTTTTATGCCAAGGCCACTAAACATGATTGTTAGTCTGTTTCTTCTTTGCCTCCTCTTTTATTACCCAACACTTTAAGTAAGAAAGCTTGTCACTTTCCTTTGATGGTTATTTAAAATAGTTTAATGTACAATTTTCCCTTTGTCATATTTAATTTCTGGATGCATTTGTCTAATTGGGAACTATGAAAGTGTCACCTGAATTGAAAGTATCGTGGCTCTCAGTGTACATATCTACATGTGTGGGTGGGTAAATACAGATCTTGAAAAATGAAATGTCATTTTGCAGTTAATTGTTGCGTGGAACAGAAGCCTTAGATGAATGTTTTAATGGTGAGGAAGATGGAAATAAAAAAAAAACCAGAAAGGACATTTATTCAGATCGTGCTTGCTCAAGTTGGTACAGGGTATTTGTGGTGTGTATCAAAAATATATATTGTGATTTAGTAATCAAAGCTCCTTCACTTTTACATATATCACAGATAACATTTTTTTTACTTCTTTTGACATGTCCCCTCTTCCATGATTGCCCCTTGACTGGGAGATAGATTTTTTCCCCTATTCAGAAGCCTTCAAGCAAATTTTCCAGTTGTGCTTGTATTTTTCCTCTGGCAATTGTTGCTTTGATGCCACTAATGGTTGTTTCTTCCTCCACTCCATTGTCATCAAATGAGATGGCCCCCAATGCAATGAGACCCAAACAAATTTGTTTTAATAAATAATGGACTTGAAGTGGGAGAGATGAGGATCCTGCTTCATTCTGGGAGAAAAAAACACCCCTGATTTTAGAGCAGTGGTTCTCAACCTTTTCTTCACCACAGAACCCTTTTAAATACCTTTTGGGGCCATAGACCACCAAGACTTAACTCAAGATTTAAATTATAATATTTCTTCAAGCCTTCATGGACCCCCAGGAGTCAGCTGACCACAGGTTGAGAACCACTGTCTTAGACCATATATATAAAACAATATAGCCAATGATATTTCTTTTGAGACCAAGAGTACACAAAAAAAGTCATCCCTTCTTTTTAAGTTGGTGTTGATTTAAGGAGCAAATTATTTATAATTCAGACCCGCTCACCTCTTACTTCTCCCGCTCAGTCCCCCCAAATCATCCCTGCCCAGAACCACTGCATTCCTTCCTATACTATATAAAGGCAACCAACAAAATTGCACTATCCTGGTTTAGGGTCCACAAACACAGATACAACACACTGTAAGAATCACTTCCCAGGCCTGCAAAGGCCAGTCATGCTGGATCCATGACCTAGCATAGATTTAGGAGAATAGAATATGGACAGTCTTCAACCCATGTTACAACCACAATTGGATTCAGAATTTCCATTGTAAATCATTGCAGTCATACGATGAGCTGGAGCCAATTTTTCAACAATTTTTATGGTGGTTTATCAAGTGTATCCAGCTTCCCCAATGGCATTTTTGCCAGAAATTGGCAAAAAAAAATCATGATCACGCAACTGCAGGGGTGCTCCAACAGGTCATAAATGTAAGCCAGTTGTCAAGTGCCTGAATTCTGATCATGTGACAATAAGGGTGAATGAGATGGTTGTAAATACAGGTGGTAAGTAATTTCTTTCAAGGCTGTCATAACTGTGAACCATCATTAAATGAACGGTTATAAGTTGAGAACTATAGCCAATCATGACAAAAATCATCCTTTCAAGAAAAAGTCAGATAGAGGTCTTTAACTAAAGGTGACTGACAACTTTCCAACTTATACTTACATCAGTATGAAGAAGACATTCAACTTGGGTGGTGCCATGGATGTTCATTCAGACAGTCAGTTCTTTGCCAATGGATATATGGTAGCTTCTTTTAAATCAATTGTAGATAAACATGGAACATGGAACAACCTGCCTCCAGAAGCTGTGAATGCTTCAACACTGAAAGTTTTTAAGAAGAGACTGGACAGCCATTTATCTGAAATAGTATAGGGTTTCCTGCCTGAGCAGGGGGTTGGACCAGAAGACCTGAAAGGTCTATTATTGTTATGGATATTATGTATTAGATTAATAATAGAGTGAGGGAGCCTAGAATATTATGTATGTTATCTTGACCTGGTTGAGAGATTCTAGCAGACAGACTATTCTTGACCAAACAACATATGTCTATATGCTCGTTCTATCTGGAATGGTCATGTTTTTCCACCAAGTCTTCATCATGAGAAAAGATGCACATGCAGTTTTTTAGGGAGAAGATGGCCACCCATTAACCAGCCAGATAAAGCAAATCAACCCTGGTGATTATTGGGATGAGAGCCATATTGCTCTCATGTGCTATTTGTTGCTCATACTGTGTTTCTAATATGCTAGCCAGGTGTCAGCTAAAATATAAAACAGAAATTGCACATGCATGAAAATCAGTCACCAGGGCTATTTTCTGAGTAATGAGACACTGCTTGAGTACCGGTATATATATATATATATATATATATATATATATATATATATATATATATATATATATATATATATATATATATATATATATATATATATATATATATATATATATATATATATATATATATATATATATATATATATATATATATATATATATATATATATATATATATATATATATATATATATATATATATATATATATATATATATATATATATATATATATATATATATATATATATATATATATATATATATAAGATCTCATGTTCTCTATTTTTCTCTCATGCTTCTATTTGCCTTATGCTGGAATGAAGGCACTTTGGTAACGGAAAGATGGCTTCTACATGGTCAGGAGTTGTGAATTTCAAATTATGGAATAGACACAGTCTATTCATTTGTGTGTCAGCTGTGAGGATATTTTAGCCAATGTAATGATCAGTGATGGATGTCTAATCTTTCTGTTGTTGTCAAAAGGAGAAAAAACATATTTGTGCCCAAAATGTCATTGGAAACCCAGAGCAGGAAAATTTACCACTGTACCACAAATTTCTCCTGTGACATGTTCTCTTAACTTACTATGTAAAAACAAAACAAAACAAAACAAGAGGGTTCTGTCAGATATTGCAAGGGTCACCTACCTGTGGTTCACAGCCCACTACCGGGCCATGGGCTGTTGGTCACTGAGCCACATGAGTGGATGGCCAGTGCATGCACATGTGCACGCTTGGACCTCCCACTCATGCTATTGTTGTGGCATTGCTTGGACACTAGCAATGCCGTGAGTGTCAGGCGGGCGCTAGCATTGCCACAAGTGCACCACCCTCACGCTAGCACCGTGGCATTGCACGGACACTAGCAATGCCATGTCAGGAGGGCGCTAACATCACCATGAGCACGCCCTCCACTGACACTAGCATTGTGGCATCATGCCTGCACTAGCATCGCCGCAAGCACAACATCCCCACTCTCACGTTCGTGTGTGTGCAGCCTCATTTGCATGTGTACATGCTTGCATGTGTAAAGACGTATCCACCCACCCCCTGCCCCAGGCCGCCAGCCCAGAGAGGTTGGGGACCCCTGAGATACAGGTTCTTACAGTCCTGCATCCTTCATCTTGTGACCAATAAGATTACTCTACTATCTGCAGCATCAGAAGATAACAGACAATAGATATAAGAGAATGTTTGAGTTTCAATATAGAGAAATTATATCTCAGAGATGTTTGGTTCATTCAGTTTAGATCTCTATGAGTTGAATTGTACACTTTGATTTTATCCTGGGAGTAATGATTTATGGTGATGGGAAGATAAATAAAACTCACCTGTTTCATCCTTGATTTTCCCTGTCACAGTTACAATGTGATTTTGTATAGCTTTTTTTCAAAAGCTAAGAGTTTATTGTAAGAGGTAAGGGGCATTTTCACCTTTTAATTATGCCAGAGGGAAAAACAGCTTGTGCAAACATTGACAGCTTTGGATGATATTAGTTTAATGATAACTGTATTCTTCAAGGGAAATAAACTTTATGTGTGAGAGAAGGATCTTTTCACCAGATCTAGATTTGATTCCCTGTTTAAACTACTGTTAATTTGTTTTGTTTCTGTAAGTGGAGTTTAATAAGCTGAAGGTCAGAGACTGCACTGGTGAAGGATATTGTGTTACTGTATAGAATCTCAGAAATGTTGAAGAGAATCACCCTAACTTTAATATCATATGAACTGTTGGCTGACCTACTACGTTCATTTTTACTGGGATTATTGTAGTAGCTATTTCAGTAAGTTAAAGTTTTTTAAAGAGTTAAAAAGAATGGGCAAGAAAAAACTGTTTTTCTTTGCAGTGGTTTATGGTTTCTTGCAAACTTAGTCTTCACAAGTGCCCAGATTATTAAAAATATGGCATGATGATTGTGCCAGAAAAATTAACAAGTGCTTTAGATGAACCATCACTCCTTGAAACACAGAAGGTATGTATGTTCTCAAATTTTAACGTGTCTTCCTGAAATTCTAATTCAAGGATTTTGACGTCTTTCTCAGATGGTAATTTTAGGTGTGTTCATGGATGACAGAGGTTTCTACTATGGCTGTTGTGAAACTTGGGGAACTTTGGCACTTTGAACATTGGCATTTTGGTCAGGGTGGCAAGTGGTGGACCTAATAATCAACAAAATGTTGATTCCTGTTCACCATAATGGTATTCCTCTGTGAAGGACATTTTCTTCTGAAGTATGGCGACTATACTATCTATTCTCCTCTATGCCCATACAATACCTTATTTAAGGATTAACAGATTACTCAATTGCTGATCTCTCTCTCTCTCTCTCTCTCTCTCTCTCTCTGTGTGTGTGTGTGTGTGTGTGTGTGTGTGTGTGAATATACTGTATACAGTGGTGGGATTAAAATATGTAAACAAACAGTTATCTGTGTGGATGCCACTTCCAGACGTCCATTTTGGGCTTGGGCAACAAAAAATTAGCTACCTGTTCTGCCGAACTGGTGCGAACCAGCTGAATCCTACCACTGACTCTCTCTCTCTCTCTCTCTCTGTGTGTGTATTATCTTCTTCTTGCTGTTCATCATTATCACCATTTTAGCCATTGTCTTTCCACTATCTTTTGCCAATTTACATATATATATATATATATATATATATATATATATATATATATATATATAGATGGTAGAGGACAGGAAGGCCTGGAGGAATGTTGTCCATAGGGTCGCGATGGGTCGGACACGACTTCGCAGCTAACAACAACAACAATATATATATATATATATATATATATGTGTGTGTGTGTGTGTGTGTGTGTGTGTGTGTGTGTGTGTGTGTGTGTGTGTGTGTATGTGTGTGTATCTCAAGATATATAGTATACTTTCTTTTTACAATCTTGTAATCCCTTAATTCGGGATAGAGTCAGGGCATTTACTAGCCAGATGCCCTTCCTGACACCATGTGGAGTTCGCAGCAGGTATTTTTTCTTCACGCCCTAGGAGAGAAATATCTGCCGTTACATAGGATTTGGGAGTGGGAGGTGAGCATCATCATGACGAGACCACCACACTGCTCTCTCTCTCTCTCTCTCTGTCTTTGTGTTTGTGTCCCTCTCCCTCCCTCCCTCCATCTCTCCCTCCCTCCGTCTCTATCTCTGTGTCTGTCTCTGTCGTCTCTATTTCTACACCCATTTCTGCAATAGCCTGTGCATTTTAATTCAATAAATGAACATATAGAAAAATAGATTGAGGGAACAGTCCCAGAAAGTTTTAAAATTGACTATAAATATGGATGATCTCCAAGTGCCATTGTCTTTATGCGATCTTTGAGCCTATATTGTCGAACTAGATCTTTTTGAGTTGTTGACTGTTTTGTGCAGATTCACTCGAGTATTGATGGAGAAGTGCAGGAGGGTCATGTTTTAAGATGTCCTTGGGAATGTATTCATGTCAGAACACAACCATGAATTGAAAGTTTCCTTGGCTGCTTTAGCTAACTTCTCACTAAACCATCACTGTGATGCATTGAGTAACTTTATTGTCACTACAATATGTCAAGTCTTGGGCACGTACTTTAGATTACATTATCTTTTATGTCATGAGCCACACTTCCACTGAATTATATGGGGCTGTTTTTAGTAGCTGAGGGATTTAGAAATGGAGAAGATTGTTAAATATAAGGTGAATTGGCAGAAGAATTATAGAAAGCCATGAAGAGGTGAAAATGTGATTAGTGTTACCAAAATATATAATGTCACTAAAGCGGAGCCAAGTATTTGAAATTCAGCACTGACCTTGATACTTTGGATTTCAGCCACTAGCATTTGCATTATCTCTCTTTTCTATCAAGAACACATTATCTGTCTTTTCATTGGGCTCTGGATGTGGTTTTTGTTCTGGATGGACTGAGTAAAAAGTTTTTCTTTTTTTCATTTAAAAAAAATATATATGATGAGACTCAAGAACAGAATCAAGCTAGGGTGTTTGACAAAGCATGAATACATGGAAAATTTTCATTAAGTGGTCATGAATATCTCTTTGATACAGTTAACTCCATTTGTATAATTGATATATGAAGTGACTATCAGCTTTGTCTGATGACATTTCTGAAATTATGGACTTCCACACAATCCAAAAATCAGTCAGTCAGTCAGCCAACCAGCCAGCCAGCCAGCCTGCCTGCATGTCTGTCTGTCATCATCTAATAGGAGAGGTGTAATGTCTTTAAGTGGATAAGTATATGTCTGCATATATAGTACATTGTGAAAATAAATAGTCTAGATTTCACTACCAGCAGTTCTCATAGCAACCTGTGGTACCTACATGAGTTGACACACTTTTGAATACATTCAGAAAGTTATTGTATAAGAATGAACAAGTGCCACATATTGAGATACATGAACATGAAAATGCAAGTAGCTCATTGCTCTGATTCACAATTCATAGCTAAGAAAAACAAACCTAAGAAAGCTCATATCTGTCTGCTGCTTAAATGTATATAAGAACTAATTTGGACAATACTTTATTATAGTGGTCAAAAACATGCAGATTCACAACTGTTAAAACTGTTAAAAATGTATATATATATATATATATATTCAGATTGGGGACCAAGTTTGGGAAGAAGAGAAGGGTGAGGGGTGACATGATAGCAGTGTTCCAATATCTCAGGGGCTGCCACAAAGAAGAGGGAGTCAAGCTATTCTCCAAAGCACCTGAAAGCAGGACAAGAAGCAACGGATGGAAACTAGTCAAGGAGAGAAGCAACTTAGAACTAAGGAGAAACTTCCTGACAGTTAGAACAATTAACCAGTGGAACAACCTGCCTCCAGAAGTTGTGAATGCTCCAACACTGGAAGTTTTTAAGAAGAGACTGGACAGCCATTTGTCTGAAATGGTATAGGGTTTCCTGCCTGAGCAGGGGGTTGGACTAGATGACCTCCAAGATCCTTTCCAACATTATGATGATGATGATGATGATGATGATGATGATGATGATGATGATGGTGGTGGTGATGATAGAAAATGGGAGAATAACTTTGATGTATATGATGAAGAGAAACTGTCACTACTAATGTCACTGTTGTTATTGCTAATTTTTTTCCTTAACAGCATATGATGCCTGAAGTGCAGTTTATTTATTTATTTATTTATTTAATTGATTTTATATACCGCCCTATTCCCGAAGGACTCAGGGCAGTTTACAGGGCGAGTTAAAACAATACAAATAAGTAAACTTTAAAACAGAATTAAATAAGACTAGCCCACAATTAAACAAATTAAAATTAAAATTAATTAAAATTAAAATTAAAATTAAAATTAAAATTAAAATTAAAATTAAAATTAAAATTAAAATTAAAATTAAAATTAAAATTAAAATTAAAATTAAAATTAAAATTAAAATTAAAATTAAAATTAAAATTAAACCCCCTCAGTCTAGGCCAGCAAGATTAAACAACCAAGTTTTAAGGTCCCGGCAAAACGAACGAAGGTCTGGGGCAGTTGGCATTAAAATAATATTCAAATGCTGATAAGTTTCAATGAGTGTTATGGGCAAAGCAAAGAATTGTGGGCCTTAAGAGCAAGTTATAAATTATTTCAGGGGTCTTCAAACTTGGCCCTTTTATGACTTGTGGACTTCAACTCCCAGAATTCCTCAGCCAGGCACACTGGCTAAGGAATTCTGGGAGTTGAGGTCCACAAGTCATAAAAGGGCTGAGTTTGAAGACCCCTGAATTATTTGGTAAGCCTTGGGTCAGTGTTTTGCAGGAAGTAGCTATTTCCCCCCCCCTTTAATTTAGATAGATCAATAGATATAATTTTTGAGAGAAATGTGGAGGTTTTGGTTCAGTTGAGGAATTTAAGAAATATTTAGGTGAGCTTCAAGAATTAAAATGATAGGGATATTCCCCCATTTTCTGAGTCGATTTGTTTCCTCTGAAGAAAAAGATATGACAGAAAACAGAAATCTCAGTGTAAAATATCCATGGAATTTAAGGAAATGAGAATTTTTGGAAAAACTCAACACTTTTAGAGGTATCCTCCTAATTCCTAAGGCAGGCATCTATCTGAAAAACCTTTCTGAAAGAGCTTTTGGTAATGACAAATTTTCCTAGTGGAAATAAGAACTGTCTAGGAAATCTTGATCTGGTTTGGGAAAGCCTATCCAATTAAAAAAAAAGGTTGTTGATACAGGCTAACAATCATTTCATGGAATTTAATCTATTTTTTACGAAATGCTTGCATGGATAGATTGGTTAACATTACTGATTTGCATGCATCCTAGTGCCTGAAATTTTCCTTAAAGCAGTTATCAATGTACCACACTTGGATCCTGCTAATTGATGTTTATTTATTTTGTTTCATTTAGCATGTACATTTAGACCATTTGATTTTACATGTTGTGTTCTATTTAATATGCAGAGATCTGAAGGCAGCTGTTATGTAATTCTGATTTCTACTTCTAGCTCTGATAAAAGAGGCACTTTAGAAGTTTGCATGTCTGGCTTGTATCTACTATAGCATACACTCTTAAGCACACACGCACTGTAGAATTAGGAAGTAGTAAAACAGGTTTTTTTTCATAAATTCAACTCTCAAGAGGTCCCAGACCAGTTTAAAATCATATAGAGATAGTCCTGGACTTTAGTGACCATTCAAAGTTACAACGGCACTGAAAAAGTGACTTATGACTCGTTTTTCCGGTTACAACCTTTGAAGTATCCCCATGGTCATGTGATCACAATTCAGATGCTTGGCAGCTAGTTCGTACTTATGACCGTTGCTGTGTCCCAAGGTCATGTGATCACCTTTTGCAACCTATTGGCAAGCAAAGTCAATGGGGAAGCCAGATTCATTTAACAACCAGGTTAAATGCAGTGGCAAAAAGGGCCATAAAATGGGGCAAAACTCACTTAACAAATGTCTCATTTAACAACAATTTTAGGCTCAATTGTGGTCGTAACTTGAGGACTACTGTACATAAAAAAGATCAATCTAACAATGGCAAAAAATAGGGAGAATGGCATGAAAGAATGGCAAAAACTAAACCACCAAGAGTCACTCTCAGTGAAACTGAAAAATGTTCAAAAACAAAGTCTTTGCCTTCCACATGTATGTGCAAAGAGAAATGGAAACCCCAACATTAATGAATTACATGATCTGAGAATGTAGCAATAGCATTTAGGCTTATATACTGCTCCATAATGCTTTACACTAGGGGTCTTCAAACATGGCCCTTTTATGACTTTTGAGCTTCAACTCCCAGAATTCCTCACCCAGTGTGCCTAGCTGAGGAATTCTGGGAGTTGAAGTCCACAAGTCATAAAAGGGCCAAGTTTGAAGACCCCACAGCACTTTCTGGGTGGTTTACAATGTAAGCATTATTTGCATATTGCCCCCAACAATCTGGATCTTTATTTTACCGATCTGAGAAGGATGGAAGGCTGAGTCAACCTTGAAGCCATCAGGATTGAACTCCAGGCTGTGAACACAATTAGCCTGCAATTCTATTAAACCACTTTAGACCTGAAACAATGATTATGTTGCTGATGGCGAATCTGTAGATCTGTTCAGTTGTTGTGTATGTGTGTTTGAGGACACAGATTTTTGAATTAATGAATTCTTTGTAAAGAATTAGGATTGTCCAATTAGGTGCTATGCATTGAGACAGTTTTGGGTGCTTTTTCCACCTTCATTTTAGTTGGCGGTCTCTGTTTATTTTTTTGATATGCTTTGTAATCTTTTTCTCCCCTGTTTGTAGATGTATTAGGAGTTTACTCCTCCCTTTCTGTGCTGCTGGTGTCTAATGAAGTTTATCTAATTCATGAAGCTATCTGGAAGATGGATCTTAGATGAGGGAAACTATTACTAGGTTACAAGAAAGAGATGGAGATTGTGTTGCAGGTGTCATTCAGATAAGTGCCCCTTTGAGGAGTTAATATCTGTATTTACATTACATTCTAATGGATGGGTCTGTCTTCGGTTTGAAAAGCGTTAAATTGCCACTGCTTATGTGATGGAATCTCTATAGTCAAAACTATGAATGAAAACGAGGCCTCATCCCTGAAGTCAATTTTGAAATGATTTGTTGAGAATTGATTTTGAATGTTTAGATTAGAGGTCAAAGTTCTACGCTGAGGGCATGTCTGTTAAGATAGAAACAGGCTAAAACTGCCACCCTTCCACTTTGTCATTATAGAAGCCATCAGTTGAGACACGATTACAATACATCTAAAATAGGAGGCAGATGAAAGAAGAAGGAAAAGTATGAACCTTGAGTAATTGATACCTCCATTTAACTTACTTATATTTGTCTTATTCGTTTGTGTTTATATATTTATAATTTTATAGTGTTTATGTTAACAACATTAATTGTATTAATATTTAGAACATAGAATAATAGAACGGGAAGGGACCTTGGACCTGTTTCCCAGAGGGGGAAAAAAACACTGGGTGCCGCAAGGTGGGGAACTTCATTGAAGAGTTTAATTAAAAAGAAATACAGGCTGCTGTGCATGAGTTCTCTCTCTCTTTCTCTCCCTCTCTCCCTGTCTCTCTCCCTCTTTCCAAACTTCTGCTCACCTGGCAAGCTGCTTTCACGCTGTTCTGGACAAACAGACACACATTCTTATTGGGCTGGCTCTCCTGCTGCTTCCTGCTTCCTGTGGAGATGCAGCAAAGGCAGGAGCCCCACCCAATAAGCTTCTCAGCTTTTCAGAGAACAGCGTGAGTCTCACACACACACACATACACACACACACATACACACAGAGAGAGTGTTGTGATTCAGGGTCAGCCTGTGGGTTCGGCAGTTGGGTCGGACGACTCAGAGGAGGAGGGGGGTGTTGAAGAGCTTGCTGATGAGAGCCCTCAGCCAGGCCCCTCCCACCTGGTCACGACGGAGACCCAGCTGTGTGAGCCTGACAGCGTGGATGAAGATGACCCACAGCTGGCCCTGTTCAAGGACACCCGACGCAGGAGGCAGTCAATCAGGAGTAAACAGAGGAAGGCAATGGGGCACCTCGGAAGGAGGCAGAGAGAAGCCACGCCCTGAACTGTATAAAAGGGGAATGCGTGGGAGGGCTGGTTTGCTGAAGGCAACCGCTTGTATAGTTCCTGTTTCCTAACTCCTGTTTCATGGTTGGTGTCTTGTTTTGCTCTGTTTTATGTTAATAAATTTGGCAGGCTTAATTCCAGCCTCTTGCAGTTTGTAAAGGAGTTGTCCCTGCCTTTTCTGCAGGGCCGGTAGCAGGCTGGTACAGAACAGAGAGAGAGAGAGAGAAAGAGAGAGAGAAAGAGAGAGAGAGAAGGGAAGTGCAAGTGCCTGTCTCTGTCTCTCTCTCTGCAAATGGCTGGGAGCCGCAGGAGAAGGCTAAAAGAGCCGCATTCTGCTCCAGAGCTGCGGGTTGCCAACCCGTGCCCTATACCATTTCAGACAAACAGTTGTCCAGTCTCTTTTTGAAAGCCTCCAGTGATGGAGTACCCACAACCTCTGAGGAAAGCTATTCCATTGGTTGATTGCTCTAACTGTTAGGGAATTTCTCCTTAATTCTAGGTTGCTTCTCTCCTTGGTTAGTTTCCATCCATTGTTTCTTGTCTTGCCTTCTGGTACTGTGGAAAATAACGTGACCCCCTCATCTTTATAGGAGCCCCTCAAATATTGGAACACTGCTATCACATCTCCCCTAATCATTCTTTTCATTAGACTGGATACTGTATACCCGATAATTGATTTATTTATATTTATTAATTTATCTAATTTATGTATTTAATGTATTTATTTGTTTTAATGACTGTTTTTATTTGTTTTAACTAGTTTTATAGGATGTCACCTAGAGTTATGTTTGTGAAATAGGTGGCTGTATGGATCTGATGAGCAAATAAACTGCTCTTTTAGTTAGGAAGAGTTTTTTCCCCTTATCTCAACAAAAATCTGCCTTCTTGTAGTGTAATTTTTTTAATTATTATTTTATATCCTGTTTTGACCTTTCTCTGTGTTATTTTTCCCCAGGCATTTGAACATGGCTATCCTATTCTTCTTCCTTGATCTTTTCTTCTCAAGGCGGAATATATCCTGCTTCTTCAAGATTTCACCTTAGTTTGTAGACCTTTTAATTATCCATATTTAATGCAATAGGTAAAAGGATGGCTTACCAAAAAGTCCATGCAGATCAGAATGCACAGTATTTAGATAGTGAAGACCTTCAAGCCACTTCTCTGGAGTTAGAATGGGACATGGAGAAAGAACTGGAGGAGCTGAGCTTTGACCATTTTGCTTTGGATGGAGCAGTCCGTCAACCAACTGAGAGTATGCAAAATGCTGACTTGGAGTGCATTCAGCCATCAGCATCTCCCAAAGGAAGGTTTGAAAGGCTCCAGGAAGATCCAGATTATATTTCTTACCGGACCCAGCATCCACCAAAGACCAATTGCTGCAGCTTTTGCTGGATATTTAAGCTATTTTGCACCGCTACAAGTTTATTTATTTTGGGGATTTTGATAGGCTACTATGGACATGCACAATGCCCACCTTTACCAACATCTTCAGAAGATAGTAATCCTGCCATCATTCAGGATATTCTTAAAGGTATCGGAGCAAAAGATCTTGCAGACATTTTCAGGTAAATGGTATATTCCTCCTTTTTAGCTGGATGATGTTGTCAAAAATATCTCCTTTTATTTATTACTGTGTTTATCTTTCACCTGTTCTATAGGGGCTCAAGGAAAATGAGGAAAAATATCTCTACAGAGGTATTTTTCATTTTATCCCTACAGCAAAACTTCTATCAGGTAGATTGGAATATGAATCTTCTGCCAAAAATAAGGAATTCAGAATAGGGAGAAAGCAAAATTTTACAGCCACATTGGGTCCAAAGCTAGATAAAATGTCTCTTTCGCTGAGGGAATGTATCTTTTTTTAATCACTTTTTAATCATAGCTTAAGGGGTAATTTCAAATTTTCTAACCAAATCAGTGGACAGAAATGATCGCCTGTGGAAGATGACATACAACTACCATATGTTTATCATGCATTGGATGATTAATAATGTTTCATTTTGACAGCTAGATTTTTTTTCACATTGTGAGAATATATATCAATAGAAATGACCTGTTGAATATCTGTAGGTGTGGTAAAAGTTGGTGAACCCTTTTGAATTTTCAATATGTCTGCATAAATATGACTTAAAATATGATCTGCTCTCTGCACAAATACTAAAAGTAGACAAAGGGAACCCAATTAAACAAATGAATCCAAAATATTTTACTTGCTCATTTTTTTATTGAGGGAAATGATCCAAAGCTATATATGTATACACGATAAAAGTATATAAACCTCTAGGATTATCACTTCATTTAAAGGGGAAATTAGAGTTAGGTGTTCCAGTTGATGAAGTGATGAACAGGTGTGAATGTGGGGGCTCCTGCCTTGTTTAAGGAACAGAATTTTGGATATTTGTTATCAAAGTTTGGTTTTCATAACCCAAGTATGTGGAAATGTGTCATGGTTCAAATAAAGGAGATTTCATAGGTATTTCCACCAGTTCATTGTCAGACAAATTATATATAAATGGAAGCAATTCAATACATTGTTAGCCTCCCATTCCCAGGACTGGTTGAATATAACCACACCAAGAGCAAGACATATAATAATCCAGGAGGACTCAAAGAAAAGTAATATCTAGGAAACCTTAAGACTTCTCTTACATTGGTGAATGTCAGTATTGATAAGACTATCATTAGTAGAACACTGAACAACAATAGGCTGTAGGGCCAAGTTGCAGAGAGAAAGTCACTGTTCTCCAAAAAGATTAAGTCTCATCTATGATTTCCAAAAGTTCATGCAGACATATCAGAAGAACATTGGAAGAATGCTCTGTGAATCAATGACACTAAAATAGAATGTTTTGGATGGATGAGAAGTGCTATGCTTGGCAAAAGGCAAACACTTCCAACATAAGACCCTTTTCCCAGATGTGAAACACTGAAAATTCAAAAGGATTCCCAAACTTCTAAGCACCACTCTATATGGCAGGGGTGTCAAACTCAATTTCATTGAGGGCCGCAACAGCATTGCGGTTGTCCTCAAGGGGCTGGGTGGGTATGGCCAGGGTGGGCGTGGCCTACTGGGTGGGTGTGGCTAGAGTGCATATGGCCTACTGGGTGGGCATGGCCAGCTCTACATTGTTCGCATCAAGGGTGCCTATGGGGGCCTGGGCAGGAATGGGACAGATATGAGGGTCTCTGGCAGAAGGAGGGTCTCTGGGCCAGGGCCAAGGCAGAGGGGGCAGTTCCCTCACTGTTTCCAGGATGGGTTTGCGGGCCACATGAATCCACTTCGCGGGCCGGATCCGGCCCCCGGGCCTTGTGTTTGACATGTCTGGTATACGGTATACAAGCAAGTGAGTTCTGTCAATTTATTTGCCACTGAATATTTCTACTTAATGGCTTATTTATTGCCTTTCTGCATTAATTTTATTGTTTGATAATGGTACTTTTTCCAGAAGTACATTTTGCAAAGATAATGCTGGTTTTTTATGGAGGAAATTACGCTGTGTTTATAAAAATTCATTTAACCAAGTCCATTAAAGATCTGCTTGGAACATTCACACAATATTGATTTGATTAGTGTTAACTTGGAAGATGTATCTTTGTCAAGCACGCTGTGCAAACCCATCCTATTTGCTTAGCTGTAGTTTCAAAATGTGTCGTGCAATTTCAGGAATGAATTTATTCAGTGATCAGGCTAAGTGTTTTTGTGAACATAGCCACTCAACAATAGGTTGTGTAGAGAATACATTGATTAAACAGTGCCAAGATTTATTGAACATTGCTAAGTGAATCTTCATAGCAATATCTCTAGATATCAAGTTTCACCTCATAGGAAGAAATAAATCCCTTAGGCCTATTCTGAAGAAACTCAGGGGCTACAGATAAATAATCTTTATTGAATAAAGTAGGAAGCCATCATCAAAGATTTCAGCAATTACTGTGATTCAAGAACACATGCTATTTTTTTTTAAAAAAAAACTGTCTTAAAGCTAAAGGTAAAGGTTCCCCCGCACATGCGTCCTAGTTGTTTCCAACTCTAGGGGCCGGTGCTCATCTCCGTTTCAAAGCCGAAGAGCCAGCGCTTGTCCGAGGACGTCTCCGTGGTCATGTGGCCGGCATGACTAGACGCCAAAGGCGCATGGAACGCTGTTACCTTCCCACCGTAGTGGTCCCTATTTTTCTACTTGCATTTTTTTTATTAAAAAGTTTTTATAAAAGTTACAATACAAACCCACCCCCAAACCACCCCCCTCCCCCACTTCCCAGAACTGAATACAGGGTTATAAAAATAACAATCAAAATCTAAATAACATTAACATGGTCTGATGGGTTTGGGGTTTTAATTACTGTTTTTAATTAATTTATTGTATTCGGGCACAATTGTTTAATTTGTTTTTAATTTTTGTATTTTGTACTTTTGGTATTTATTGCCCTGTACACCGCCCTGAGTCCTTCGGGAGAAGGGTGGTATACAAATTAAATAAAATAAATAAATTAATTAATTAACCAACTATATATGTAACCAAGTTCCTAACGCACTTTAACTCCCCTTTAACATGAACACAAACAAGATAAAATAAACATAATAATAATAACATAAAAACAAGATAATATCCATATTATCCTCTCGTCTGGACTACTGCAACGCTCTCTACATGGGGCTGCCCTTGAGGACCACCCGGAAGCTCCAACTGGTACAGAATGCAGCCGCGAGAGTGGTGTTGGGAGTTTCCCGATACTCCCACGTTACACCTCTGCTCCGTGAGCTGCATTGGTTGCCAGTTGTCTTCCGGGTGAGATTCAAGGTACTGGTAACGGTGTTTAAAGCCCTCCATGGCATGGGGCCGGAGTACCTCAGGGAACATCTGCTGCCGGCATCAAGCTCCCTGCGCCCTGTGCGTTCCCACAGAGAGGGCCTCCTCAGGGTGCCACCGATCAGAGAATGTCGATTGGTGGCCCCCAGGGGGAGATCCTTCTCTGTGGGCGCTCCGGAGCTGTGGAATCAGCTACCAGTAGAGCTCCGGATGGCGCCCGATCTTCGCTCCTTTCGTCGCGATCTCAAGACATTTTTGTTTGTACAAGCTGGCCTAGCCTGATGGGGATCGGTGGGGTTGTTTTATCTTTGGTCTTTTAATTTTATCTTGGGGTTTTTTAGAATTGTACTTCTATTGTTTTTAACTAGGGCAATTGTTTAATTTCTTTTTAATGTTTGTATTTG
Source organism: Vipera berus (assembly GCF_964194415.1). NCBI lineage: Eukaryota > Metazoa > Chordata > Lepidosauria > Squamata > Viperidae > Vipera > Vipera berus. The sequence goes on along the minus strand of NC_138207.1, from coordinate 14,272,453 downwards.
CTATTTTATTCTGCCCTGTAAACCGCCCTGAGTCCTCAGGGAGAAGGGCGGTATATAAATGTTATTAAATTAAAATTAAATTAAATATTATTACGTGCTTTCAAACTGCTAGGTTGGCAGAAGCTGGGACGAGTAACAGGCACTCACTCTGTTACGTGGCACTCACATGCTATTTTTTTTTAAAAAAAAAACAACTCTCTTGCAGTTTGTTTATTTGCTGGTCTGTTTTTCTTTGTCCTTTGTTTTTTATAACTTTCAGATTTGCTGTCATTTTGCTTCTCATTGGCTGTGTGAGAATAAAATATTTAATCTAAATGTTTCTGAATTACAAGTTTCTGAATTTGGCATACCGTATTTTCCGGCGTATAAGACGAGTTTTTCACCCATGAAAATCTTCTCAAAAGTTGGGGGGTCGTCTTATACGCCCAGTCGTCTTATACACCGGAAAAAAAAACATAAATCAGTCGAGCATCCCCGTTCTTGCAAAGCAACTTCAAGCCTCCTTAGTCCAGTCCCCCCTCCAACGTGACTCTCCCTTCCCACCCCCCCAAGAGCCTCTAAGCCCCTTCCCCTTCCCCTTGCAAATGCCAGACCCCGGGAGCGGCAGGAAGCCCCTCCCCCTCACCCAAGTGGCATCTGAGCATAAGGAGAGCGCGCCCTGCTACCTGCTATCTCTCCAGGCAGATGCCTGCATGCGGCCTCGCAACCAGCCACAGAAGCCCGCGCCCGGCTTTCCTTCCCCCCCACCCGCACCCGGCTACCGGTTCCTGGTCCCCGGCCCTAGCCGCGGGCCAGCTTGCCAGCAACCAGGCCGACGGACTCCCGGCCGCCAGACGCTGCGCTTTGGGAGACGCTCCCCGGTGGGTCAGGGAGGGAGTGCCCGCTTGCTGCCAGGCTGTTCCAAGAACTTCCGGGGACTTCCGGCGGGCCTGGCGCCCCTCTCGCCCGCAGACCACGCAGCAGCCCTCGCCAGCCGGCCTCGGCATGGCCCCCCCAAGCCCAGCTCTCCAGCGCGTCTTCCGAGCCCAGCTGGCTGACTGCCTCCTGGGCGGGGCTTGGCTCCAGACACGCGGCTGCTCCATCTGCAAATGTGCTCTCAAATGGGTGGGTGGAAGGAAAAGCCCCTTTGGGCTTCAAAAAGGAGGCTTTGCACCATCTGTATCAGACGGGGCTGAATCGGGCTTGTGTCGGACACTTGGCAACTGGCATGTAAGTATTTTCCGGCGTATAAGACGAAAAATCTTGAAAATCTTCTCAAAAGTCGGGGGTCGACTTATACGCCGAGTCGTCTTATACGCCGGAAAATACGGTAAGTCAACATGTTTGAATTATTCAACTATAGAATAAAAAAAATGGTCATTGAAAAATAGTACTTCGTACAGTAGAATTAAACTAAGCTTTGCTTTGGGTGCTTACCTTCCAACTGTTGTGAAGTTCAAAGGTAAAATGAAGCCCTTCTCATTTTGTACAAAAAGGAGTATTGCATAGCTGTACAAAAGAGCAGGGATTCAGTCACGTGGTTGTGGTCACCATCTTGTGGCTGAGTCTCCAGCTAGACTGGAGGAAAGTGTTAAAAAAGGATTGAGCTGCTGAAAATAGTGCAGACCTTATTGCCCCCAAATCCCTGAAGTCTTATCTGACCATTTCAAGGGAATGAAGTTAATCTGGAGAGATTCTTGTAACATAGGTGACAAAAAATAAAGCTGATGCTTAAGACTGTTCACAAGTGGTTCTGGTTGTTTACACCTGATACACCTTGACCTTCTTAGAAATCCCCCAGTGGATGCCCCAGTCTATCATTTAGCCATGTTGAATGTGTAAATTATTGTGCTAGGGGGTGTGGTGGTTAAGATGAATGTTGCATTGCCTTTTTCACTATGTCAACCTACCTTCTACATATTCAGTAGTTTGTATGTCTGCTTTTGGTATAATATATGCACTGGCTCACTTTTCACTGCACATTTAATCAAGTCATTTAGCAACTTCCTTCACACCACTTGCTCGTTAATCTGGGAAGGGTTAGCCTGGCTTACTGTCATGTGGCTTATGCTGCGTTAATCCAGAAAGTGGTTTAGTTAAGTTTATGATTCAGTGCATTTTGCAAATCTGGAAAATAGATTAAATCAATAAGTCATTTGAATATGTGATGTGAAGCAAACTAATCTATACAAAAGGAGCTTTTGTTTCCATGAGCTATGTGGAAGAAAATATGCCATTTCTCCCTAGCAAAATAAGATCCTGAGCTAGTGAAATGAACAACAAAAACAGAAATAGGAAATCATTCATTTGCAAAATCATTCAAACTGAACAACCCAAGTTTTCAGAATTTTATCTTTCATCATCATAGTAAGCATAATAGTTGGACACAGAGCAAAAATGCTGTGTATGTATGCATGTATATATGTGTATATGTTTATGTGTGTGCATATAATAATAATAATAATAAAGTTGGAAGGGATCTTGGAGGTCATCTAGTCCAACCCCCTGCTCAGGCAGGAAACCCTATACCATTTCAGATAAATGGCTGTCCAGTCTCTTCTTAAAAACTTCCAGTGTTGGAGCATTCACAGCTTCTGGAAGCAGGTTGTTCCACTGATTAATTGTTCTACCTGTCAGAAAATTTCTTCTTAGTTCTAGGTTGCTTCTCTCTTTGGTTAGTTTCCATCTGTTGCTTCTTGCCCTGCCTTCAGGTGCTTTAGAGAATAGCTTGACTCCCTCTTCTTTGTGGCAATATTCCAAGTGTGGCCTTACCAAGGCATTGTAAAGTGTAAAGATCACTTCACATGATCTTGATTCTATCCCTCTGTTAATGTAGCCTAGCACTGTGTTGGCTTTTTTGGCAGCTGCAGCACACTGCTGGCTCATATTTAAGCGTTTATCCACTAGGGTTCCAAGACCCCTCTCATAGTTGCTACTATTGAGCAAGGTATGTGTATTTGTTGTCCCTTACTCAATTCCCTACTTGAAGCTCTGGTTGGATTCTGAATCTGCAGTACTTTAAATGTGGTTTGATTTCCATTTAGGATATGGCTTGAGGCTAGCCATTTTTTTCAGGGCTATCCATTTCCAGGTTTGATCTACATGTTCTAGATTTTCAGCCATTCTGAGCTAAATATCAAAATCATGACAGCAAGGTAAGGGAATGACAATTGCCTTCTAATGAGGTGTGCGGACAAAAGCACTTCAGAAATTCTGGCAAGAAAACAATTCCCTCCTTTCGTTATCCATTCTCCAACTGCTAAAGCAGGTTAGGGGCATCTCTGTATAATTTGCTCAGTATTGTTAGATTGAAAGCCTTGTGTAGGACAGAAGTAGATGAAGCTCCTCCCTTGTAATCTAAGGAAAACTCACTCGTAAACCATGGGAGACATAAGGAAGGGGAAGGAAAAGATTTAGTGAGAGACTTTGTGGTGATAGTGAAGTCACTAAGCTAGACTAGGAGATTGTGAGTTCCTGTCCTGCCTTAGGCACAAAGCAGTCTGGGTTGCCTTGAGCTAGTCACAGGTTCTCAGCCGCAGGAGGAAGGAATGGCAAACTACCTCTTAAATGTCTATGGAGATTCTCAGTCATCGAGGACTACCTCTTAAATAAAAACTCATCAAAGGAATTGCAAGGATTTATCCAGGCAGTTGCCAGGTGTCAACATTGACTCAAAGTTGTGTGTGCGCGTGCACATGCACACATGCACAGACACACCCACACACCCACACCCACATACACACACAGAGGATTAGATTTAAATCCTGGTCATGGCTTCCAGTGTCAAATAAGATGAGCTGCCTAGTAATGTTTGATGCATTAAATGCACCAAACACTGATGTGTTTCTTCAATTCTTTTCAGGGGCTTTGTCCTGCATCTAGAGTGGCAAAGCAAAGCACGAAACAAACTGTTCTCTCTAGAGTTCTGTGATGCCTTCATTTAGGAAGTGAATGAAATAAGCTCCAGACATTGGTATTATCTGTTTATTGAGGCACTCAGGTCATACCTGCACTTCCTGTCCTTAAATGGTTCCTGTTACTGTGTTCATGCTGTCTTAAGAAAATTCACTCCAATCTTCTTCTTTGGTTGATCTCTTCCAAGTTTTCATTCCAGGGAAGCAATGCATTTATTTATTTAATCTGTATGTTGCTGATCCCAATGAGTGGCGGTGGGATGGACCTATTGCAAGCCACTTCCCTTCCTCTGGATGCATTACTGTGACTTACATTTGGGTAATGCAAAATTAAATTAGTATTATATACTAATTATATACTAATAGTTTGTGTATTATATACACAAAGTTAAAGCAAAATTCAAGGATCAACTCGCCCAACAGTTAGATATCAGTTAGTTAGAGCTTAGCAACCGCATGACATAGGGAAATCTTTGACAGGATAATCTGTTCCTAAACTGGTCTTTCAGGCCTTCTAACTGTGAACCCATCACCACTATAATTGAGGCCAGCCATCTTGCTGCTGGCTGTCCTCTCATCTGCCTCCGGAATGTAAAAGGGACAGCCTTCGCATCTTCAAATATGGAGAGATACAAAAGGATTGTGACCAGATCATCCCCAAAAGGAGTCTGGGAGAAACAGCCTCACTCTTATACCCACATCTCCCTTCTCCCTTCCATTCCAGATGCAACTTCTTTTTAGTTACAACTCTAGGTCACTACTAGATTAAGAACTTAGCCTTGATTGTATTATGTGAACAATGATTTACAACCTCTGAGAAACAATGTGGACTTTCTTCAGTGAAGAGATTTGAGATTTGAAGACAGGATGTTTTACTTAACCAAAGTGGGGGGGGGGAAAACGAAGTCATTTGGGAGGCCTCGACCTACTTTATGGTAGTCTATGTAGAACGGGCTGATAGCACAAGAAATATGTGGGACCTGAGTTAGGTTCCAGCATAGAATAAGGCATGATCTCTTGTCATTGCTGCTGGAAACTAGGACGGGCACATTGTTTTGTTAAAAGACACTCAAGGGGGTGATTCATGAAAAGTTTCATTGAAACCCATTGAACCTAAAAGTATATGTTAACTCATCTGTAATGCTATCTATAACATGTTATGGAATTCTGTCAAAAGTTAAAACATTTGAATCTTGTCTTGGACAGATCTCTTGGCTTGCAATGTTTTTCTGCCATCATATGATATTAGACTGACTGTCACAATTATGTAGAAAAACTCTGTGAACACAATATTTGTAAACCTTTCCTCTTAATAGAATAGAATAGAATAGAATAGAATAGAATAGAATAGAATAGAATAGAATAGAATAGAATAGAATAGAATAGAATAGAATAGAATAGAATAGAATAGAATAGAATAGAATAGAATAGAATAGAATAGAATAGAATAGAATAGAATAGAAGCTGGAAGGGACCTTGGAGGTCTTCTAGCCCAGCCCCCTATTCCTTCTTTTCTTTAGACTAGCCGAACCCAAGTTCTGCAGCCGTTCTTCATATGTTTTGGTCTCCAGGCCTTTGATCATCTTAGTTGCTCTTCTCTGAATTCTTTCCAAACTCTCAACATCTTTTTTGTGATATGGTGACCAAAATTGGCTGCAGTATTCCAGGTGTGGTCTTACTAGGGTTTTTTAAAAGCGGTAATAATACTTTATGTGGTCTTACTAGGGTTTTTTAAAGCGGTAATAATACTTTACGTGATCTTGATTCTATGCCTCTGTTTATACAACCCAGGATTGTATTAGGTTTTTTGGTTGCTGCTGCATAGTGATGGCTCATAGTTAAGTGATTGTCCACTAGGACTTCAAGGTCCCCAAATCTCTGTGTTTGCCTTTGGAATGCACACAAGATACATTTCATTCACTCAGGGGCATCTGCAAAGTACAGTTTTAAAAAAAAAGTCAAAATGAATGCAACAGCTCTGCACACAAAATCCATGTGTACTTTTGACTGCACTGTTGTAGCCATCATCTGAATGTTTTTTTTTTTTTTTACCACACCTTTCAGACACAACTGCAGTCACTGAAAAAATGGCATTTCCTTACTTCGAATTACTTTGGTTTTGAAACTGAAGGGTTGCTCTTGTAAACAGTGGTCATTTAAAATGCGCTTGTCAGTGTGAAAATGTTGCAAGTAAAATTTCTAATGAGAGTGAAATCACAGTTAAAATTCATTGTTTTTGTGAAACAAAGTAAACAAGAGAACCAAAATAGAGCCACTCATTCCCCAACAACAGGAACTAAAAATTCAGAAAAACGAAGAGATTTTTTTTGGATACATAAACCCAAGGAGGGTTTTTTTTTTTGAGGGGGGACCAATTCTATTGATACCACAAATAACATACTGGAACAGAAGGAGAAAAAGAGAAATTTGTCTAATGCTCTTGTCTTCAGTACTCATAATGATGAGGAAAATCTAGGATTTATGTGTATATGTATCTCTACATGGGGCTGCCCTTGAAGTCCACTCGGAGACTTCAACTGGTGCAGAATGCAGCCGCGTGAGTTGTGCTGGGGGTTTCCCGATACTCCCATGCTACACCTTTGCTCCGCGAGCTGCATTGGCTGCCGGTTGCTCTCCGGGTGAGGTTCAAGGTGTTAGTGATGACTTACAAAGCCCTACATGGCATGGGTCCGGATTACCTACGGCAACACCTGCGGCCGGCGTCAACCTCCCTCCGTCCAGTGTGCTCCCACAGAGAAGGCCTCCTCAGGGTGCCTCCAATCAAGGAATGTGGATTGGTGGCCCCCAGGGAGAGAGCGTTCTCTGTGGGCGCGCCAGACCTATGGAACCGCTTGCCAGCTGGGCTCCGGACGGCCCCCGACCTTCGCTCCTTCCGGCGCGATCTCAAAACCTTTCTTTTTGAACAAGCTGGCCTGGTCTGATGGGTTGGGGTTGGGTTTTATAATCGATTTTAACATCAATATGTATTAATTTATTACGGGCATTGTTATTTAATTACTTTTTAATTTTTGTATCTGGTTTTTATTATGTATTGCCCTGTTCACTGCCCTGAGTCCTTCGGGAGAAGGGTGGTATACAAATTAAATTATTAAATTAAATTAAATTAAATTATGTATATATTTACATTTCAAGTTTACAATTGGAAATCTGAGAATTCCACTAAGATAATCCACCAGGGATCTAGAGTCTATTTTGATATTGCAGGATCCATATGTTGGTATTTACCATTTCATTCTCTCTCATTTTAACCCCCTTTTCCTTACTGGCTAATAATGGCTTAAATAACCCGCCCATCTAGTTTTTTCCTATAGCAGGAGGCCTGTGAAGTATGTGGGACTGAAATCACCCATTGAGTTTCCATGGCTCTCCCACCTCCTAATGTATCTTAATCATTAATGCCATGGTTTTGCATACTTTTACAAAAGCTTTTATTATTATTTTTCTCTCCAAGGATCTTTTTAATCTTTCCAACATGCTGGTTGTTATATATGGAAGGAAAATGTAGCAATGCAAACCCAGTCTGAAATTATAGTCTTAAACTGCTTTTTATGAAAGAAATATGACAAAGGGAAAAAAATGTAACCTGATATGTCCTTATAACTATAAATGGTTTCAATTCTATATAGACTCGTCTAGTCTAAATATTATTCAAGTACCTATATATTCCTAATACATTTATATGTTTTTTAAAAAAATCTACTCTATTATGTACAAATGAATTCCATATTTCATTATTGTCTATATAAAGTCTATGTCTACAGGCAATCTGCTCATGAGTAGCAAGTGCAATCAAGTCTTCAATCCATTGAATAAATGAAGCTATACATTTATCTTTCCAGTGCTGCAATATCAGACTTTTAGCCATAGTAAGAACACAGAAAATCCATTTACATTGTCCGATTGTCAAATTCCATGCACTGGGTATGTAATTCAAAAGAATATTATCCTTTGAAAATTGTAGCTTTTGTTGCACATCCATATTTATGTAATCCACTACTTTCTCCCAAAACTTGCTAAGTGTAAGATTTTCTTGTTTGTCATATTTCTTTCCCCTTTTTTGTTAAAGCACTTTTCATTTGTTTTTTTTTTCCTCTTTGACAATCACCACCACTATTATTTTTGTGTTCTGCTTTATTTGTCCCTGAGTGTTATTAATTAAAAAGCAATATCAAATGAATTTAAGTGGCTCTTATGTATAACACTTCAATTCTGATTGAGTTTGGGTACTGCTCTGGATCGATTTAATTTGTTACCAATTATCTGTAGGGCACTCATACTCACAAACACACATATAAAAAATAAACATGAGAAATTCTCATAAGTAAGACCAACTCAGCAAGTAAGCTCTTATATGATAGATTTCATACACTTTCCCCCTGCAGAATATTATAAGAAATAATTCATAAAAATAAGGTCTCCTTCAGGTCAAGCTCAAATATTGGTGATTTAATAGACTCATCCATGCCATTTTCTTGACAAGTTGACTTCCCAGCCTTCATAGTCTTTACTCTCCTCTCCAAGTACTAACCAAACTTGATCCTGCTTAAAAATCAAGCCACATCAAGGCTAACTAGTTGCTAGAGGCATCAAGGTTAGCTAAATGTAATAAGAGCATTTGTAGGCTAATCATTCAACAATGGCTTTCATTAAAATTACGGACAAACCTTTTCCAGACCAACTCTTTTTTTGAACCTCTCACAAACCAGGTACGACTATGTGATGAAATGTTGTCAGTCTCCAATTAAGGAGAAAAGAAAGAATCATTTGATGCTGACAACATGAAAGAAATATAAGCTAATAAAAGTAATAAAGAAATTGAACATTTTTTGAGGTTTTTTTCATCAAATGGTGATGGAAGAATGAACAGAAGGGAGTAGTCCCGTAGAAGTGGTCCTAAGCAGGTTGCCAATTTATTTATTGATTAAATTTATATAGCGACCTGTCTCACACAAGGTGACTCTGGTTAGCATACAATAAAACCGATGTTGAACATGTCCCCTAAAAGAACATCTCTGTTAATAATAGAAAAACAGAGTTGGAGAGGACCTTGCTGCTGCTCAAGCAGGAAACCCTATACCGTTTCAGACAAATGGTTGTCCAGTGTCTTCTTAAAAACCTCCAGTGATGGAGCACCTACAACTTTTGGAGACAAGTCATTCCACTGGTTATTTGTTCTGTCAGGAAATTTCTCCTTAGTTCTAGGTTGCTTCTCTCCTTGATTAGTTTCCATCCATTGCTTCTTGTCTTGCCTACAGGCGCTTTGGAGAATAGCTTGACTCCCTCTTCTTTATTTCATCATAGAATGTCCACAAGGGAAATATTATTGGAATATCCTGGAACACACCACTTTCATGCTGGAATTTCTTAGAAGTAATCCAGGATACCTTGGAGTGGTGATGATGTTATGAGGACATGACCCCTGTATGTGGTTAGTAGATGTTCACTCCAAGGCAAGCAGGGAGTTGTTGGTGATCCTTATTTTGTATTTTTCATGGCAGAGAAAGCATGGTCCAAATAAAGTTATATCCATGTGCCTTAATATTTGATTAACCCAGACTAATTCAGATAGCAATGTTAGAGTGTGTTGATTTGGATTAATCTTATAAACCATGAATTGTGGCTTAGGGTAACCAGGTTTGAGCTGCAAAATGATTTATTTATTTATTTATTTTTATTTAATTTAATTTTTATACCGCCCTTCTCCCGAAGGACTCAGGGTGGTGTACAGGGCAATACAATAAAATACAATATATAAAAATTTTAAAAAAATATTAAATACAATAGCCCAATTCAATAGATTACAAAACATTAAAATACCCCTAAACCCATCAGACCAGGCCGGCTTGTTCAAATAAATATGTTTTTAGGTCACGTCAGAAGGAGCAAAGGTCGGGAGCCGTCCGGAGCTCCACTGGTAAACAGTTCCACAGGTCTGGCGTGCCCACAGAGAAGGCCCTCCCTCCCCCTGGGGGCTGCCAGTCTTTGACCGACAGCACCCTAAGGAGGCCCTCTCTGTGGGAGCGCACTGGACGAAGGGAAGTTGATGCCGGCAGCAGATGTTCCCGTAAGTAACCCGGACCCATGCCATTTAGGGCTTTATAGGTCATAACCAGCACCTTGAATCTTACCCGGAGGACAACCGGAAGCCAATGCAGCTCACGGAGTAGAGGTGTTACATGGGAGTATTGGGAAACCCCCACCACCACTCGCGCGGCTGCATTCTGCACCAGCTGGAGCCTCCGAGTACTCCTCAAGGGCCGCAACTGGTGCACCAGGCGAACCTGAGTGAAGGCCCCTCTAGTCACAGCTCCTATATGATCATCCAAGGAGAGCTGTGAATCTAGGAGGACACCCAAGTTACGAGCCCTATCTACGGGGGGTAATATCTCACCCCCCATAATTAACGGTGGAATATTCTGAATTTCCCGAGACGCCGGCACACACAGCCACTCAGTCTTGTCAGGGTTGAGCTGAAGCCTGTTCCTCCCCATCCAGACCCGGACCGATTATTACATGGTAGCAAACGAATACAGAAAACTCTAGTGATTTTCCAAATTTTTGTAGCTTAGATTGGTTGCCACAGATTTAGCAACGTATTGACCAGCTGGTCTAAACGTAACCACTAGCTAAGAAGATACATCCTTGAAGGCTATGAAAAGCCTAGTTGGGGTTTCTTGCACAGCATCAGAAAGCATCAGAAAGCACCTATTTCTCTTTGTGTTTCACATTATGAGAACCTTCTCTTTAATAATGTGAATAATAATGTGAAAATAACTAGAAACAGCTCTGAAATTAAAGTTGGCACACAATCTGATATATCTCAGTACCACTAATCAGCAAAGGCAACTGCACCTGTGCATAGCCTCTAATTAGACATTAGGATTAGGTATTTTATTAAACATCTGTAACTACTGCTGCTTGCTATTTAATATAGAGTAGGCACAAGCAGCACGTCCTCTAGGTAAGCAGTTGCTGGTGTGAGATACTCAATTTTCTCCACTGCTCAATAAGGACTCAGTACAAACCACAAAGGAAAGTGAAAGTTTATTAAAGCAACTCTAAATAGCAACCTTAAAAAAAAACATTGCTAGAAAGCCAGATTTATTTACCTTTAATGTTAATGGATGTTAATGTTTTCAGACATTAATGGTGCTCTTTTGCTGGATGCGTGTGTGTCTGTAATTACCATTGTCATCATTAATTTTATTAATCTATATCAGCCCATTGCAAGATGATGGCTCTTAATGAAAGTTGTGGTCTACCATGAAGGTTATGAAAATTATAATCTACCATACTGCTCCATTATGGCTTGGTAGATATTGTATATGTGAACACACACACACACACACACACACACACACACACACACACACACATATTAGAGCTACAGAGTACTTTAGAAATAAAAAAATGTCCACTTTGAAACATAGAAAGATGAAAACCTAGTATCATTTGTAGCCTTTAAAGCAGCTATGTCTTTTCTCAAGATCGCATAGGGATGGTGGAGGCTAACCATGCCATCCTGGACAAGTCCTAAGCTACATCCATAAATTGCTCACAAGGATATGGTTCAGTTCCACGTTTTTGGAGTTTACTTTAGCTTTGGAGAATTAAATCTAAAGGGATTGTACACATGTACACACATATCCGTAGCATATTTATAAGTATGTGCTGTGTGCATATATCCCCACGTCTTTGGCAGTTTGCCATACAAACATTAACTGGTTTTGTTCAAGTTTTTTTTTTCAAGATAGCCAAAGCTCTACCACATTTTCTGTGTCTCTGTGTGAGTTTCTCACCCATTTTCATTTTCAGCTTTTGTTTTTTTTATATATACGTTACTTCCCAGGCACTAAGCCAGAACACGAGATGAAGCCATCTGGAATTAAAGGATAATTTTGGGAGAATGGATGGCCTCAGTTATTCTGTTATCCTTTCACTTTGTTATGGTGTGATTCTGTTTTTCAACTCTGAGTGTTTGTTGTGTTTGGGTTTTCATTCCTTTGTTTTTCTATTTCAATTGTTGAACTGCCCAGATTCACTTTTTTTTCAGTAGGGCAGGCATATGAAATCAACAAAAGAACAAACAAAACGTTTCTTGCTATATGCAGTGATTAATGTAATTTTATAAATACCGATGTATGACCCTAATGGCAGAGATCTTCTAATCTTATGTGTTTGCATGCAGGTTTCAGAAATTAATCTGAAGTGAATTATATCCCTGAGTTTTTAGGATTCTTTATTTCTTACAAAATAATCTATTTTTCTCCTGCTTTTTTTCTCAGGCAATATTTTCCTTCCTTCCTTCCTTCCTTCCTTCCTTCCTTCCTTCCTTCCTTCCTTCCTTCCTTCCTTCCTTCCTTCCTTCTCAGTGGTGCAGTATTAAGCATGAGAACATAGAAGGAATAAAAGGCACTACAAATATGATGACACTTCATTTTGTTTTTGTTTAAGTGAGAAAAAAGAAATGCAAGCAAAGCCTTCAGAGTACCTAGGTTTTGCAAATTCATCCCTGTAGAAATGTGGCAGATTTTTTTTTAATGTTGTAGAAATATAAACATTTTAATGTACACACACACACACACACATGTGCACGCAGAAATTTGCCCTACTCTATTCTGTGTGATTTAATGCTGAGTAAATAAGTACAGGTGTGCTGGAAGAGAAAGATCCTGATCTAGATAAAAATGTACTTTTCTAGATCAACTTATCTAGACACACATTTGCTTCGGAGGCATAATATAATGAAGCCTTACCTTTTAGAGCAGTGGGGTTTTTTTTAACAATGAACATTTTTAAGATGTACAGACGTCCATTTTTTATAATTCTCCAGTTAGCCTGGGCTAAGTAGTTCTGCAAATAAAATAAAATAAAATAAATTGCAGACTTCTTTGGCTACTCTGCAGTCACATCCATGTGCCAAGTGGTTTTGTTTTATTGTCTGACATTCTGCTTGTCCAGAATGTGCTGCTCTAACTCTGTTAATAGATGAATAAATGTCTAGATTCCTCTTGCTACGTATACCTGGGGTCTGTAACTTCCACAACAAACTGAACATTTTGTTTCCTGCCTTAGGTGAAAACAAGTCAGATTACTGGGAGATTTCTGGGAGACGTACCATTCCACAACTGGAGTTGGGCAGCTAATATATTCAGATAAATAAAAATAACAATTGTATCTAGAGAGGAATCACTTTGGTTATTAGCAGAAAGTCATGCAGCAGCCATGTATCCATTTATCCACTTTTCTGCAACCCGCTGACTGAATTGTTGTCCGCACTGTATTCATACCAGCAGTGATAAGAATGAAGACTTTTAAAAAGTGAGAGTTTCTACATTCTTTCCCCCCCCCCGTCCTTTTCTTTCTTTGCCTTTGAGAATTGATTGAAGATAATGAAATTGACACCGTCTGAATTGTAATTAGTTTGTATGAACAGTAAGTAGCCTTACACAAAAAAAAGAGGGCAGTCTTTGAAAGCTGATGAGTTTGCTGGGGTACATCAGGATCAGGCTTAAATTTTCATAATTGAAACTGATTTTATTCAAGGTCAAATACTTCATTTTCTTTGAACAACAGAATCCATAGCTTATAAAAGGTGAGAACAAAACTGACTGACTTACACGTTCGTAGCAGAGATCTCTACTGAAAAACGAATTGTTGGAAGAACTTCTTTTCCCAACTTGTCTCCTTGTGATGGGGTTTCTTTCTCAAGAAGACCCCCACATCCCGCAACATTTTAGCTAATGCAATAGAATCATACATACAGCATTCCCTCCAGAGATGTCATAGAGCTGACATGTGATCTTGGAGAGAAATGATGTTATGCAACTATGAATAGCAGCATACCAGATCTTCTGAATTGTGGAGATAAATTGTATCAATCAAAAAATGTTGAGAAAATAAGCAGGCACCCCCTTTAGAAAGCAGAACACATGGGACAGGATTGGCTTTGGCCCATCTTAATGTAAAGATGCAAGAATTGGATATGTCTAGTTTAATGAAGCAAAGGTCTAAGGGTGATATGATAGCAGTGTTCCAATATCTAAGGGGCTGCCCCAAAGAAGAGGGAGTCAAGCTATTCTCCGAAGCACCTGAAGGCAGGACAAGAAGCAATTGATGGAAACTAATCAAGGAGAGAAGCAACCTAGAAATAAGGAGAAATTTCCTGACCCTAAGATAAATTAATCAGTGGAACAACTTATCTTTAGAAGTTGTGGGTGCTCCCACACTTGAGGCTTTTAAAGAAAAGATTGGACAATATTTGTCAGAAATGGTATAGGGTTTCCTGCCTAAACAAGAGGTTGGACTAGAAGACCTCCAAGCTCCCTTCCAACACTGTTATTCTGGCATCATTCTGTTATATTAAAATACAGCTAGTGGCAGAACCTATTCAACTTTGGATGAACTTGAAAAAGCTAAGCAAGATTGTTTAATACTTGAATGAATAATTCCCCAGCAAATGTCTGGACTATAGCCTGAACTACAAAGCTACAAAATATACTGGGCATAGACACACAATGCCACAATGCCAAAAGATGCATTGGGATATCAGTGCATAGGCTCTGCCCTTTAAGACTTTACATGTGATGTTGCAACACAAGTACAAAAAGGGACAGAATTTGTATTGCACTCTTAGACTTTTTATCAATTGCCCTCTTTGTCCTATGGAGAAAGTCCAGGCATTAAATTATGATCTTTCTGCAAGAACTAGGTTTGTTTTCTCTGTTGCTTCATTTTTTCTACTTTCTGCCTTTGGCAAAAAAAATAGCTTTGGAAGTGACACATATTAGTTGCAGCTTTCACTTGCTAGGTCTCAGGGTTACAGATTATTGATGAGTTCCAACATATGCATATTGATGAAATCACAGCACCAAAAGCAGTTTTACTAAAATCAGGCAGTCACATCAGGACTCTATTTTGCCCTGAGACTTTAATCAAGTTACACATGTATGCTGGAAATCAATTGTAAAGAAAGAAAGAAAGAAAGAGAGAGAGAGAGAGAGAGAGAGAGAGAGAGAGAGAGAGAGAGAGAGAGAGAGAGAGAGAGAGAGAGAGAGAGAAAACATGAACAGATAATGGTGACAATATATATATAAACAATAATGTGACTCCAACATGGAAAATTAAAGCCAGCACTGTTTTAGAAAGTAGGTCAGGGAGTGTTTGTGTGTTTGTGTTATTTTTCCTTCAGACCTGAAAATTTAAAGGAGGGATAAGGATAATTTTGTATGCATCCTTAAATTATATTATTTATTTTAATTTATTCACCTGCTACATAAAGTTATTTTTTTTCTCACATCTTCACAAACTCTTTCTTGTAAGCATTCAATTAGCATTAGGAATGCTTGTTAGGAATCTATTCAGCACCTCCTTTGTTTTCAGCAGATTGCTAAGAATAAAAATGTCAGGCAGTTCTTTAAAATTTTCATTCAACTTACTGACAATTTCTTTAGTATTAAATAAACAACAATTTCCCCAAAGTCTCAAACATGACCAGCAATTTGTGCATTATAGAAAGAAGGAGGATAAGCACATATTTTTATAGCTGTGTGATAACTCTCTATCCACACACATCTGAGAAGTAAACAGTGAGAAGATTTAAGGACGATGATTGGTAGATGTTCCTGGTCCTGTTTCACCTCCTAACGTGTGTCAGCAGTCAATGGACAAACCACCAGCAGTCCTTCACCTTTGGTAACTGTGTACAGGAGCCTGGAATGGAGGCCTTTAGTTAGTTTTCAATTTGCATAAGAGACTAGCTACTCATTGTGTGTTTGTTCTTTTAAGTTTTGCTAGTCATTGACTGATAATAATAATAATAATAATAATAATAATAATAATAATAATAATAATAATAATAATAATAATAATAATAATAATAATAATGAAGTAGTAGTAGTAGTAGTGGTAGTGGTAGTAGTAGTGGTAGTAGTAGTAGTAGTAGTAGAAGCAATGGGTGGAACCAAAGAAAGAAGCAACGTAGAACTAAGGATAAATTTTCTGACAGTTAGAACAATTAATCAGTGGAACAACCTGCCTCCAGAAGTGGTGAATGCTCCGACACTGGAAGTTTTAAAGAGACTGGACAGCCATTTGTCCGAAATGGTATAGGGTTTCCTGCCTGAGCAGGGAGGGGGGTTGGACTAGATGACCTCTGAAGTTCCTTCCAACATATTAGTACTACTACTACTACTACTACTACTACTACTACTACTATTATTATTATTATTATTATTATTATTATTATTATTATTATTATTATTACTAATCGCACAGTCAGCCAGATGTTCAGACTGGATTTGGCATTTTTGTCTACAAAGTCCTTACCAAGGACCTGGGATAGGCAGATATGTATCTTTGATGGTATTACAGATATCGTTGCAGCATGGAAGCAGTTCCTAGTAAGGCCGCCTTTTGCAATTGACTAATGGTGAATTTGTCAATACCAATGGTGTTCAAGTGGTGCTCCAGTTGTTTTGGGATTGCACCAAAGGCGCCTATTACTATTGGTACTACCCTTGTTTGCCTTTGCCACAATCTTTCTATTTCTATTTGTAGGTCTTTGTATTTTGTTATCTTCTCCAGTTCTTTCTCGTCTATTCTGCTGTCTCCAGGCACTGCCACATCCATTATACAGATTTTTTTGTCTTTCTCATCGACAATTGTTAAGACCGGGGTGTTATGTTGCAGGTGCTTGTCTGTTTGAATTCTGAAGTCCCAGAGCAGTTTAACTTTATCATTTTCTATGACTTACTCTATTTTATGATCCCACCAGTTCTTGCCTATAGGCAAATGATATTTCTTGCAGATCTTCCAATGCACCATTGTTGCTACTTTGTCATGCCACTGCTTGTAGTCAGTCTGTGCGATCTTCTTGCAGCAGCTTACCAGGTGGTCCACTGTTTCTTCAGCTTCTTTGCATAGGCGACACTTACTGTCTGTTGCTGTCTTCTCAATTTTGATTTTGTACACATTTGTCCTTAAGGCTTGGTCTTGTGCAGCCAGAATTAGTCCCTCAGTCTCTTTCTTCAACTTCCCTGCTCTTAGCCATTGCTAGGTCTTGTTATTATCTGCTTTCCCAGCTATTTTTTTAATGTACTGGCCATGTAGTGCTTTGTCTTCCTATGCCTCTATTCTGTTCTTCATTTGGTCTTTCTTGTAGGCCAGTTTAGTCTGTCCAGTAGTCAGTAAGCCTTCCTGATATACTAATTTCAGTGCATCTTCATCATTGTCCTTCAGATATTCT